>NC_133386.1:98289812-99757247 GCF_047511655.1 Castor canadensis | reverse complement strand
ATAAAAAATCAGTATCTACCATACTGATTTCCTTGGATTTAATTATTTCTATCATTTAAATTTTCAATTCTTTATTCATAATAATCATCCACACCTATAATTTCTGCATTTTTGATAGAATTGCTGTTTCAGGTGTTTTCATCCACAACCTATTGTAACTCTTCTTATCAGTTAAAGGAATCTTAGGACTAACTCTTCTTGTGTGCTGGATTTATGGTTCGGTACTTAACTGATTCTTTCAACACAGATAGAGCATGTTTCTTAAATTTCTTTATGTGATTAGCTATCTTGTTTGGAGAGAGAAAAGTAAATGGGGTGTCTGTATTTTAGGGGTTGCCTTTTTAGGATATTTAATTCCTTGCTTCCATGAATCTCTTTCTTAAATAGATTTACCACCACACAATAGATGTATGTTCAAAACAATATATTGTAATGAGGAATGTATGTTTTCATTTTTCAATTATAGTAGAACTAAAATAGTGAATTATGGGAAACTCTGTACTAGTCAGCAAAAATCCTAGCAATTTTTTTAAGTTCACTTTTAAGTGAATTATCTGTACTATGGCTTCATTACACTATTAAAATTGTGTCCATATATTTTTAAATAGTCATATCTGTACAGGTTGCTTGTTTTTTCTTTGAAGAAGTATGTACTCAAGTGCTTTACTTATATTTTAATGTATTTTTTCTTTGTGTATTTTGGATGAAAATCCCTTACCAGATAAATGATTAACAAAGCTTTCTTTCATATACTATTTGTAGTATAAAGATATTTAGTTTTGATTAATTCTGTTTTTTTAATTTATTCATTAATTCATTTACTTATTTATTTTGTCCTTTGGTATTTTGTAGTGAGGGTGGTAGATATAAATATGAAATCATTGCCTAATATAAAGTTATATCTAATAAAGAGACCTGAAAAGAATAAAGAGTTGTCCAACTGTCAGAACAGTAACATAGAACACAAGGAGGAGGTGTGGAGGATCAAAGAATCCAAAGAGCTTGGTGAGCAAACTGAAGCTGATTCCTCCTCTGACACTTAACTTATTCCACCGTCCCTTCCTAAATTTCCAAAGTCCAAATTGACTTTTTTCCTTCCTGACAAATATTCTAGAAGCTGATGTAGGACTATAGGTAAATTGAGATTGTAAAATGCCATTTTAGGGGATAAAGTGGAGAAACTGCAAGTGTTTTTTTTAATTATAAAAATTTTATTAGGACATATTTATTATACAAAGAGGATTCATAGTTCCAATTCCAAGTAGGCTTATATTGTACATTGGTTAGATCACCGCCATCCTCCCTTCTCCTCAATCCCCTCCTTGTCTGGCTTACAACAATTTGAAGAGTTTTTTTGTTTGTTTGTTCTAGTTCATATAAGTACATGAAGTCTATCTGCCATATATCCTCACCTTCATCACCTTCAAAGTGTTTTACTCTTTTTTCTAATGTCTTGACCTTTCTACTGTAAGCTATTTCTCTTGCTGCATCCTTTCTACTTCAGTGCACTTGGTGCTAGAACTGTGTAGGCTCTCTGAGGGTAGTGTGCAGTAGCATCTCTCAGACTGATAGATGCTGAGCATCTGTGTGGTTTTCCGTCCTAGCTATGTCCCCGTCCTACCAGATGCCACTGTGCTCAGATAGTTAAAATGTTAACACTGCTGTTAAAAAATATTTATTGCTATTTCTAAAAATTTCACAGCTTCAACTCTTGCATTTAAGTGGCTAGTATATGATTCCTTTTGAAATACTTTTGTCTACTGTTTGAGGAAGGGATCCAACATTAGTTTCTGTATGTATCTCTACTTACCTCAGTATCACTTTTCAAAAATATGTCATTTTCTCATTGAATTATCTTTTCAATTTCACAGAAAATCATTTGATAATAAATGTAAGGATGCATTTTCAAATCTTCACCTCTACTCCACTGGTTTGTATGGTTATACTTATGTGAATATTTCATTGTTCTTACTATTGCAGTTTTTACTATGATCATGAATAAGAAAATGAGAGTTATTTTTCGTTTGTCTATTTTCATTTTTCTTTTACTGGGATTGGAACTCAGAGATTTGTGCTTGCTAGGTAGGTATTTGCCACTTGATCTATGCTTCCAGGTTTCATTGAGGTATTTCCATAGTATACAATGTATCCAGATCAAATGCACCCCCTTCACCACTCCTCTTCATATGCTTTTCCACTCTTCTAAAAATAATTTCAAAAGTTTCATTGCTCTATTTTCATACATGTGCAGAAAGTACTTTGACCATATTCACCCCTTTACCATTTCCTTTCACCCTTCCCCCTCCCACCACTGGTACCCACCCCAAGCAGAACTTGTCTTACATTCCTGTAGTTCTTTCTTTTTTTTTTAAAGTGGGACTGGGGTTTGAACTCAGGGCTCAGACTTGCAAAGCAGGTTCTTTACTGTTCAGTTACACCTCCAGCCAAGTCCATTTTGCTCTGGGTATTTTGGAGATAGGTTCTCATTAAGTATTTGCTGGTCTGGCCTTGAACTGCCTTCCTTCTGATCTGAGCCTCTGAAATAACAAAGATCACAAGCATGAGACAACAGTGCCTGGCTCTGCCATTCATTTTTAAGGACTAGATATGACATAGGAGAGAGAACATGTGATATTTGTCTTTCTCAATTGTACAACTAATATATGCTAAAAAAATGTAAACACAAATTTAAAAGGAATAGAAAAATAAAATGTATGTTTCTAATAAATGTTTCTCCCTTTGCTCTATGTCCTTAGAATAATTTTCAAAGAATTTTAAGGTTTTTTTTCCTTACTTTCCTTCCTTCCTTCCTTCCTTCCTTCCTTCCTAGTTCCTTTGTGTAGCATATAATTAATATAAATACATGAAATGAATATGTCATAAATGATAAATTTATAATGATGTCCATACTATTATTAAATGTTTATTTTCTAAAGTATCAATTTGTCATGTGAAATAGTACTAGAAATTTGTTATATCTCATGTAGCAAAGTAGCCAACTTTAATTTATGAATTATTGAATTGATGCCCAAGTATTAAAAAAATGAGGTGATATTACATTCACAATTCCAAATCATATATAAATCACATATGTACAATATGTATGTTACAAAAGAATTACATATAATTCTATAGCTCTTACAAAAGACTACCTCTCAGCTGATTTTTCGATATTTTCTCTCATATCTACCACTTTATATCTATGTCCTTTCTCATAGCATTTGCCAACTTCTTTCCTGTATTGAGTTTTTAAAGGTGAAAAAATCTGTTGTGCTTTTTCCTCTTTTTGTCCCCATTTTACTCGTATCCAACATTTCTAAAAGTACTTGATCTAATGCCATCCTCTCTTCCAACAAAGGATTTGGGATAATAAGGTGTTTGGATATTCATGTCTCTTTTTTTTTATATTTCACAGATTTTGGATTAAACAAAGTTTTTGTTGCTTCTGGCATTTTTTTTCATTTTAAAATCTAAAAACTACTAATGGGTTCTTGGTCTGTGTGTGTATGAATGAGTATGTTTGTCTAGAAGCTAAATAAATATACAATTTATTTAACAATAGTGTTTATTGTTTTTTGAGTTTTGAAAAATATACTTTTGTTAACATATAAGTTCATTTTTATTCCTACAATAAAATATCTGAGGCTAGATATTTATAAAGAAAATACCTTTATTTAACTGACAGTTTTGGTGATTATAGAGCATAATTTCAGTTTTCATTGGTTCTGTTAGGGACCCCCTTGACTAGGTGAAGACATAGAAAAATGGACAGGGAAATAATTATGAAGAAGAGCACAAGAGCAGGGGATGGTCTCACTGTATAACAACCCACTCTTATAAGAACTAAGTAAAGAGAGATGAGAATTAATTTATTCCCTCTCAAGGGCAGTACTCCCAATGACCTAATCACCTTCCTGTGAGCCCCACCTCTTCAAGGTTCTATCATGGAAATGGAACCAAGCTTCCAGCGCATGAACCTGGGATACAACTCAAACTCCATCATAACAATAGCAAGTAAAGCTGCCCTTAGCATAGCTGGAGTTGTGCCCCACCAGCACAGCTGTCCTCACTTGTCATTCCATAAAATGTCTGTTGGAGAATGAAGAGCAAATGTATGAATAAGTAGTAGTTTGGAAGACATGTACAATGATTTTTATTTTGCTTAGTCCCATTCCTATAACTTTTAAAATGGTACTGTCCTAGAGTAATGATGACAATAAACAATGGTGTTTGCTCTATCAGGGTGTGCACTAAAAAGTATAGATAGATTTTTCTATTGATTGTTCACAGTAACCATATTTTGTGATTGATAGTGTTGTTTTCAGTTTGCAGATTATGAAACTGAACTCTAGACAGTATAAATGACCTTACCATTCTTTACAGTGAATTTGAAAATGTGTGTGAGATGATATTCATACATTATCAAGAAAAATGGGTGAAGCTATCTGCTGAATTAAAATCAAGGAACTAATCCAGATGTGGCCAGCACACCTGTAATCCCAGCATTTGGGAGATGGAGGCAGGAGAACTCCATTTTTGAGGCAAGTCTGGGCTGCATAGCAAGACTGTCTCAAAATAAATAAGGAACTACTGTTTTGTTATCTTGTGACATGATTGTGTTATGAATGTCTTATGATATGGCATAAAACAAAACCAGAACAACGCGTGGGATTTCATTTGAATGTAGATTTCAATTTAATTTTTAATCCACTATTACAATTATATCTATACAGATTCAAAGTGCCTTATACAATCTTGTTGATCACTGGGAAAATGGCTCCAATGTTAATGTTTTTTTCTTTTCCTTTTTTTTACTTACCCTCAATACACCCTCTATTTTTCATACTGTCTTTTCTAATGCAGCTGGTATATGGAATTTTTTATAATAGTATTTGACTTTCACATTGAAGATACACACCAGGTGCATAACAAACTCACTTATGCATTCCTTAATCTAAAATTTTAAAATATCAAAGAACAATAGTTAAACAAATACCTCACTTTCCAGCCCTCTTCAAAAAGCAATTATTTTAGTTTTCCGTGTTTTTTATTCTTAAGGACACAATGTCCTTGCAACAGAATATTTTCAAATACATTTATAAAGTTATAAACATAAAGCTAAATTAAAAGCAAAGAATAAATTCTGAAATGAAGATAACTTAAAGTCCTCACCATTTCAGATATCATTTCTCAATGTCAGGTCTCTTAGAGGAACAATAGTAAGTGTTGAAGTGGAAAACAGACAAACAATTCCTACAGTGATCTTGTATTTTAAAATATGTATTCAAAAGCAAATGAATTATTCTTGTAACTGAAGTAGGGACCAGTAAAGAAACCCAATCCCAAATTCTCCAAGTTTTAAAAGGAGAATTTTTCTGCACTGACAAATGCATTGGAAGGATTGCCTTCTGCTGCTATTACAGGCATCCAACTGAATCCTCAGAATGGGCACGAGCTTGCTCTTAACATTCACTGTAATTATTAGGAACTGGAATGCTCTAAAATTTAGGAGGCCCAGTCAATCAATATGTTTGCTAATGTGGATTCTAGTAAATTTTTGTGATCTTTCAAAAATTTTCAGAACTATTTTAAAAGATAAAATCATATTAAATAACATTAATTTTAAGCATCAATTTTATTTCTAGTTGTAATATTCAAAAATGCTCAGGAGACATAGCTATCAAACTCCAAATTGCAAACTACAGAGCCCAGAGAATAATGAAAAGGGCAAACAAGATATTAATTCAGCTTATTTTATTGTTGTAAAGATTGGTAGAAGCTGCAATTTTGGATGTATCACCAGAATCTATTAGCATGCTGGGTGATTAGTCATGTAATTGTATTAGAGTCAATGAAAAATTACTTTTATTTTTTTATTTTTTTTTTCATTTTTCTTTTATTATTCATATGTGCATACAAGGCTTGGTTCATTTCTCCCCCCTGCCCCCACCCCCTCCCTTACCACCCACTCCACCCCCTCCCGCTCCCCCCCTCAATACCCCGCAGAAACTATTTTGCCCTTATCTCTAATTTTGTTGTAGAGAGAGTATAAGCAATAATAGGAAGGAACAAGGGGTTTTGCTGGTTGAGATAAGGATAGCTATACAGGGCATTGACTCACATTGATTTCCTGTGCGTGGGTGTTACCTTCTAGGTTAATTCTTTTTGATCTAACCTTTTCTCTAGTTCCTGGTCCCCTTTTCCTATTGGCCTCAGTTGCTTTAAGGTATCTGCTTTAGTTTCTCTGCATTAAGGGCAACAAATGCTAGCTAGTTTTTTAGGTGTCTTACCTATTTTTTTAATTATTCATTTATTCACATGTGAATACATTGTTTGTGTCATTTCTCCCCTCTGCTCCCCTCCCCCACACTTTTCTCCCCTACTCTCTCTTCCAGGCAAGTCCTGTTCTACCCTTATCTCTAATTTTGTTGAAGAAAAGACATAAGCATAATATGGAATAAAAAGCATTTTTGCTAGTTGAATTAAGGATAGCTATACAGAAATATTCCTAGCATTGCTTTAATGTATACATGTGTTACAACTCATGTTGATAAAACTCTTAACTGATCTTTACACTGGTTCCTGATCCCCTTCTCATGTTGACCTCTGTTGCTTTAAGGTTTCTTTATTAGTTCCTCTGGAGTTGGGACATCAAACACTTTCATGTTCTGGGTTTTCTACCTATTCCTTTATCTCCCATATGTATCTTCCCTTATCAGGTGATTCAAGTCCAACCACATTGCTGCATTTGCCTTAGATATAAAGTCCGCATATGAGGGAGAACATACGATTTTTGGTCTTCTAAGCCCAGCTAACCTCTCTCAGAATGATGTTCTCTAGTTCCATCCATTTGCCTGATAAGATTTCATTCTTCTTCATGGCTGAGTAGAATTCCATTGTGTATAAATACCACATTTTCTTGATACATTCATTAGTAGTGGAGCATCTTGGTTGTTTCCATAATTTGGCTATTGTGAATAGCACTGCAATAAACATGGGTGTGCAGGTGCCTCTGGAGTAACCTGTGTTGCATTCCTTTGGGTATATCCCCAGGAGTGAGATTGCTGGATCATATGGTATATCTGTTTAGATTTTTAAGAAACCTCCAAGTTTTTTTCCAGAGTGGTAGCACCAGCTTGCATTCCCACCAGCAGGGTACCAGGGTTCCTTTTTCCCCACATCCTCACCAACAGCTATTTTTGGTCATGTTTTTGATGATGGCTATTCTAACAGTGCTGAGGTGGAATCTTAGTGTGGTTTTGATTTGCATTTCCTTTATGGCTAGAGATGGTAAGCATTTTTTCACATGTTCTTTGGCCATTTGAAATTATTCTTTTGAGAAAGTTCTGTTTAGTTCAGTTGCCCATTTCTTAATTGGTTCATTGATTTTAAGAGACTTTAGTTTCTTACTTTCCCTGTATATTCTGGTTATCATCAGTCCCTTGTCTGATGTATAGCTGGCAAATATTTTCTCCCACTCTGTGTGTAGTCTCTTCAGTTTAGAGACCATTTCTTTTGTTGTGTGAAGCTTTTTAATTTTATGAAGTCCTATTTGTCCATCCTTTCCCTTAGTGGCTGGGCTGCTGGGGTACTATTGAGGAAGTCTCTGCCTATACCTATTAGTTCCAGAGTGTTTCCTGGTCCTTCCTATAGTAACTTCAGAGTTTCAGGCCTGATATTAAGGTCCTTGATCCATTTTGAGTTTATACTAGTACAAGGTGATGGACATGGATCTAGTTTCAGTTTCTTGCAGACAGATAACCACTTTTCCCAGCAATATTTGTTGAAGAGGTTATCTTTTCTCCATTGTATATTTCTGGCACATTTGTCTAAAAGGGTATAGTTGTATGGCTTCATATCTGGGTCCTCTTCTGTTTCACTGGTCCTCATGTCTGTTTTTGTGCCAGTACCATGCTGTTTTTATTGTTATTGCTTTATAATATAGTTTGAAGTCAGGTATTGTGATACCTTTAGCATTGCTCTTTTTGCTGAGTATTGCCTAGGTATTCACACTCTCTTGTGTTTCCAAATGAACTTTAGGGTAGATTTTTCAATCTCTGTGATAAAAGTCATTGGGATTTTGATAAGAATTGCATTACACATATAGATTGCTTTTGGTAGGATAGCCATTTTTACTAAGTTGATTCTACCAGTCCATGAACACAGGAGATCTTTCCATCTTCTGTAATCTTCCTCAATCTCTTTCTTCAGTGGTTTGTACTTCTCCTTGTAGGGGTCATTCACATCCTTTGTTAAATTTACTCCTAGGTATTTGATTTTTTTGAGGCTATTGTGAATAGAATTGTTTCCGTATATTCCTTCTCAGTTTGTTTGTTGTTGGTATATAGAAAAGCTAATGTTTTTTGTAAGTTGATTTTGTATCTTGCTACCTTGCTGTAGCTGTTTATGGTTTCTAAGAGTTTTTGGGTAGAGTTTTTTGGGTCTTGAAGATATAGGATCATATCGTCTGCAAATAGGGATATTTTGACAGTTTCTTTACCTACTTGTATTCCTTTAATTTCTTCTGCTTGACTAATTGCTCTGGCTAGAAATTCCAGTACTATGTTGAATAGGAGTGGGGATAGTGGGGACCCTTATCCTGTTCCTGATTTTAGGGGGAATGGTTTCAGTTTTTCTCCATTAAGTATGATATTGGCTGTAGGTTTGACAATAGATAGCCTTTATAATGTTGAGTTACAGTCCTTCTATTCCTAGTTTTCTTAGAGCTTTTATCATGAAGTGATGTTGGATCTTATCAAAGGCTTTTTCTGTATCTATTGAGATGATCAAGTGGTTTTTGTCTTTGCTTCTATTGATGTGCTGTACTAAATTTATAGATTTGCGTATGTTGAACCACCCCTGCATCCCTGGGATGAAGCTGACTTGGTCATGGTGTATGATCTTTCTGATGTATTGTTGGATTTGGTTTGCCACTGAAAAATTATTGTTGTTTTGACAAAAATATTTGATACACATTCCTTAATATTAAAATTTCAACAAGCTAATTTTTAAATAATTGCATTATACTTAAATGCAGATTCAGAATTTCTGAACAAATCAGTGAACATATAGTGAAAGTGACTTTTCTAAACTTATTAAAGAATTGAGAGTATTTTTTTTCTTTTTTTTTAATTATTTTGCTGGGTCAGCTAAATTGTGGCATTTACAAAAGCTCTTACCATATCTCAAATATATATCTCTTGATTTCACCCCTTCCATAATTCTCCTTTATCTCCCTTCCTCTCATTCTTGGAACAGTTTCAAAAGATCTCATTTTTCCATTTTCACATGTGTATACAGTATTTGTACCATAATCACCTTCCTATATCCTCTCCCCACATCCTCCCTCCTCCCACTGGCACCAACCCCACAGACTGGACTTGTCTGTTCTCCTGTTCTCTGATTTTGTAAGTGAAAACAAAAATCACATTTTTGTATATTTAATATAGGTACACAGGGACTTTCCTTGTGACAGTTTTAGGTCTGGGTCTGGGAGCATAGCTCAAGTGCTAAAGCAGCAGGAAGCCCTGAATTCAAACCTCATTACCACCAAAAGAATGAAGAAATAAACTTTGCTTATTTACTAAAGTAATAATGAATGAATATATTATTTATAAAAGCTCCCATAGGAGCAATTGTGTTGACATATATATCACAGTTTGAAACTTAACTCTTAGAATATAGAACTAAAGGACAGATTTTTATCAGTACTATAAACATGTATAACAACAACAATAATAATCACAACCACATTATCATCACTTATTATAATCTCCACTTCAGAAATGAGTAAATTTCAACAAAGAATTTAAGCAACAGACTTGCAGAGTGCCTCAATTGGTAGACAGCCTGCCTAGCAAGTGTGAGGCCCTGAGTTCAAACTCCAGTGCCAAACATGGAAAAAAAAAGATTTTAAACATCTAGCCCAGCTCCTAACTTTCCTCAACTAATCCAAAGACTCCAAATGTGGGGCTGACAGAAGTCAGTCTCTCACTTAACATTCTGTAAGGGTGAACTGACTGACTATGAAGAAGGTCAATTCTTTTGTTTCTGATCTAGTAATCACCAAGAATGCTTAAAGAGTATTCTTCTCAGTGCTCACTACACTAGCCTTCAGGACACATGGGAGCGAACACTTCACTTTGGGTCACCTTCTACTCGTGCCCCTTTTCTCTCTTTCTGGAGATAGATACTGTCTTTGAAAATGTCAATCACAGCATCCCAGATTGTAGAATACTTACAATGCCTACAGAGATGCACCGTGGCAGATACAAACGTGTAGATTTGTGAACACACTGCATGCTCATTTGCCTCAGGACCTATGTTGTATTTGTCTGTGAGTCTTCACCCCACCCCTGCATTTTCTATTTTCTTACTTCCCTACTTCTTTCAGATTTCTTCTTAACATCAGCTTATCTGAGAAGTTTCTAACAACCTCATATCAGATAGGATTCATGCTCATATCCCAACACTCCTAGCCTGTTTTATTTGCTCTTGAGTATTGTTTTATGCATAGTGTATGATAAATTTCTGTTCACTTTTTGCCTCTCAACTAGGTAAGTTCTCCATCAAGAACTGTATCATTTCCAGGACAGATATTGCCTCATACTCTTTACTGAGATAAGCAAGTAATCAGTTATTTGAAGAATGAATGAAATAGGGGAGGAAATGTTTTCTCCTCCAATTATGTCTTTAAGACTTCTAGATTAATTACCAGGCCCCATCAAATATGTAATACATAGAGGAAAACTGGAATATTAGAATGCGTTACATTTACTTTTGTTTCTAGACTCATTTTGTCTAGAATCATTGAAAATTATTTTCTTCCATATCCCTTATATAATTTTTTCCTTAAAAATTGGCTATCCACTCTCTAATATTTTGCTTTGTTGGAAAGAAAATATTTTGACCAATTTTTTATTTGTTTCATTAAACTCTCAAAGCACAATTATTTTGGAAAAAATAATTTATGCATTATAAAGTAATATAAAATATCAAAGACCATATATTTGAAATTGCCTGCAATATCTCCTATGATTCAACCTATTAAAAAAAACAAAAAAGAAGGAAAAAGACACTGAGATTGTTATTTTAATTTTTTTAGTTTTAATCAGCTGGTTTTGGCACCTTAATTTGACCATTCCCTAGTGACTACTCAGACATATGTTATTTAATAGTTTGCATTAAGTCAGAGACATTTATGTTCTAATTGCCATATTTATTCCATTAACATTTGGATAACTGGCAATAGCACTGAGAACATATCAATGTATCTTTTAGTGAGTTAATCTAGATGGATTTCTTAGGACTTGATTTTTTTTGCAGTACGGGGACTTGAACTCAGGGCCTACACCTTGAGCCACTCCACCAGTCTACTTTTGTGAAGGGTTTTTTCTAGATATTATCTCGCAGAACTATTTGCCCAGGCTGGCTTCAAACCTCAATATTTCTGATCTCTGCCTCGTAACTAGCTAGGATTGAAAGCTTGATTCTCTAGTGCCCAGCAGGAGTTGCTTTATGGTCTGTAATACATATAGTAGAAAGGACAATAAGTCAAACCTTAAGGCCAACCTGCCAGAGAGGAGAGGTAGGGATGCGTGGGATTTGAACCAGTGACGTATGTCACATTTTCCCTATGTCAAATAGTAGAACACAAGGGAACAGCGTATGATCTGCAGTGTGTACAGGTTTGGACTGACTAGAGTCTCAGGTTAGGTTTATGGGACTTTATGTAACACAGTAATAAATAATTAAAAGAGGAACAAAATCCTACAAGAGAGTTAATGTAGAATAAATTAAAAGAAAAACAGAATACAAAACAAAAATCACATTCATTTATAATTAATATCTTTCAGCTGTCTATAAGGAGCCCATAAAGTAGAATGGTTTATATCCAGAGTAGCAAATTAAAAAAAATCCATTGGTATATGTAGGAAGAAAAGTATTATCAAAATATAAGAAAATATTGACTCATGGCATTAAGTACCTAACGTTCAGATTAAAATATATATCTTACCAATGTCACAGGACCTTTGGTGTGACAAATCTTGGATAAGGTAACATGAAGAATGAAAGATCTTCGAACAGAGAAGTTGTCTGTGGCTGATGGATTTCTTAGGACTTGATTTTTTTTGCAGTACTCCTCAGTGCCGACATACCAATCTGCTACATTTCAGTACATTGTAATATATGTCACCACTGAGCAGCTAAGTAGATTTAAATATAAGGAGTATCAGCCACACATTTTAATTTACAAATGTTTTCTAGATTTAATAGCATTTACCCTTACAAAATTGCCATACAAAAATAAAATGAAGTTAACAGTGAGGGCAGAAAATGACATTATTGATATTTCTCAGAGTGCGACCATCTTAGCCACACCATGACGGAAGAATGATAGTCCATTCTAATAATGCCAGCTCTAAACACTCAAAACCGCAATAAACTTAAATGTAAGTACTCATCCATTGTCGTTAATGACAAATTATGACTTATACATAGTGAGTGTCAATGGATGATTAAGTAAAGCCAGGGAAATCAGTAGAAAATTAAAAATTAAGCAACTGAAAATGAAGAAAAGTAGGTTGGCAGAGTAGCTCAATTGGTAGAGCACCTGCCTAGCAAGGCCATAAATTCAAACCCTAGTACCACCAAAACAAAATGAAGAAAAGCAACCATAATTTTTGAGCAATATCTAAAATAATGCAATCTCAATCCAATATTTTATATAATTTCGCACAAAATCCTAAATGCTTAGAATTTTTAATTTAAATTTTCAGTAGCAGATAGCCAAAATATACAAAGGATTAGAGAAACGTTTCCTTTTTTGCTATGGTAAAAGTGGCTGAAGTGCTATTAGGAAGTACAAGGAGGATACGTTAAATATCTGCAGTCCACAATCACTGCGATGAGAATGCAGACAGCAATTGTTGAAATTTTACAAAACAAGTGTGAAAGCACATTTCTCAATGTGAAAGGCTGTGTCCTTTTACTTTAAGGGAAACTACTTGCAACATGTTTTGCTTCTATATTAACATATAAAAATTACTGAATGAAAGCTGATTAATTCTTCAATAAATTGCTTCTATGTAGAAAAATGTTGCCTACCTCCAGTGATTGTTATGACAGGGAGAAAAGAAAGGGTAACCTCAGTAACCATAAGGGCTCACACCTTAAAAACACTTACATATGAGTATAGTAAGGAAGCCACAGAGGCAAAGGATTAGGTAATTGATGGGGGACCATGGTGACATACAGTTTCAACACGTGCATTATTAAGGAGATCCCTAGAGGAAACTTGCAGGAATCCACATAGGAGATGTTGACATCTAGGGCCAGGTTTAATATAAGCACTGGAAGAAGTCAACTTTCAGAGATACAGTGAAAGAAGATTGAAAATGTGCTGAAACACTATGTGAGGAGTTCATGGTAGATATTGGAATTGAGGGTGACACGTAGCTTGAGATTTTGTTTTGAGCAATTAAGTGTATGGTAATGCCATAACTGCTTTCTCTTAAGAGGATAAAGACACCAAAACTGTGTTCTATAACAAGCAGCATGGATTATTGGAGAGTGCTCTGGAAACTCATCAAATTGGATGAGTAGCCTTCTTCCTTACTGTATACATTTTTCCTTGCTTAACAAATTTGGCTAAGACTTTAAGCATAGGCTATTTCTTTTAAGTGCTGTCTTATGAGTTTTAAGAATATCACACGTTATTCTCCCACATCGGTAAGTCAATTCCCATAATACTAAACAATTAACTCTTATAGATCTTGGAGGTGGGGTGAGCAGCACAGACTTTGTTCTTCAAAAACACCAATACTTACAATTTATCTTTTATTCTATTTTGTATCCTAACTTTAGAACCATATCCTGGGCCTGCAGATACTTATAGAGATACAGCATCATAAAAATATCATGACAATAAAAATGCCAATAATAAATGCTAGTGATGGTGCTCAGTGGTAGAGTGCGTGCCCTGGATTCAATCCCTAGCATAGTAAAAAGTTTAAGATATATGTAATGTTTATGTGCATATGTGAAGAATTTTAATATAAACACATGCACATTATCAAAAAGATAAATTCATATATTTAACTATTTAAGTCTTTATTTTCATTTAATCACTGTGTGTTAAAGAAGAAAAACAGAAAAATGCAAAGGAATTAGTCTCTACCAGAAAAAAATGAAACAATGTTCCTTTAAATAAAAACATAAAACCATAACATCAGTTCTTATACATTAACGTAAAATTTAATGTAATTAAAGTTCTAATCACAAGGGGTTTTTTTTTTTTGCATTCAGAAGAAGTTCATTAATGTGACTTCAAAAGCATATTGAAAAAAAATCCTAAAAATAGATAACAATTTTGATATTCAAATAAAAATTCAGAAGAGGATTAATCTTACTATATGTCTAAAAGAGTGAATCTTTCCTAAGAGACAAATGTGTACTTTTATGGTATTGAGTATTCAGAAAGAGGTGGTTATTAGTTGAAAGAATTTAGACTATTTAATAAGTCAAAATGAAAATGTTGATCATCCTACTGGAAAAAATAAGCATATAAATTATTGAATAAAACTAAACATTTAAACATTTTTGTAAGTATATAATAGTTGTACAGGGGATTTCATTGTGACATTTCCATGTAGGTATATAATATACCCTTGTACATAATTCCCTTGTATGGTTTATTCCATCCATTATTTTCATTTTTCCCCCCTTCATAAAATAGCTTTGACAGGTTTCAATATTCCATATTTATACATATGTAGAAAATAGATATTCACCCTCCTTCACCCTCTTCATTTACCCTCCCTCCTGCTATTTCCCAGGCCTTAACACATCCTGTTTTACATTCCTCTCCTTCATTGTTCATCTGTTCAAAGTTCAGCGGGGTTTTGTCTACGTATTTTCCCTGTAAATATACTGCACTTTAATAAGTCTATTACTCTTCCTTATACTTTTCCTCCTACCCAATATTCAAGAGTTATAAATACAATTTTTTTGTATCTTCTTCCTACAGAGATAGGATGTATTTCAGTATTATTGACTTACTGTTGTTCTTATCATCCTGTCCTCTTCCCCTAGTCTCTACTAACGGTCCTGCCATTGGAAACATGTTCTGTATACATACATACATACATACATACATACATATGAATATATATATTGTGAGTATATGTATATATATTATATATACACAAATGTATATATATTTATGTATCTATATATGTGTGTGCATGATAGAAATAATAAATTTGAACATGCTTATATTTGCATTTGGATCTATCTTCCACATAAGAGAAAACATGCAACTGTTGTATTTCTGAAACTGGCTTATTTAACTTAACATGATATCCTTTTAGTTCCATCCATTCTCAAAATTTCATCCTTCTTTGTGGCTGAAAAATTTTCCATTATATATATAATGGAATGTATATATTATATATATAATATTGTATGTGTCTCAATTTCCTAATCCATTCATCAGTTATAGGGCATCTTGTTTATTTTGAAAGCTTGGCTATTGTGAATAGTGCTGCAATATACATGGGTCTGTAAGTGTCTTAATTGTATGTTGACGTACAGGCCTCAGATATATGCCCTGAGGTGGTATTGCTGGATCATATATCAGTATTATTTCTATTTTTTTGAGGAGACTCTATAATGTTTTACATAGTGGCTGTACTAATTTATTTTCCTACCAATGGTGTATATGGGTTTCTTTTATCCCCACATCCTCACAAACATTTACTGTTATTTTTGTTTTTGATGGTAGCCATTCCAACATGAGTCAGATGGAATCTTATTGGGGTTTTGATTTGAATTTCCTTTATGACTAAGGATATTGAGCATTTCTTCACTTTTTTTGCCCTTTCAATTTCTTCCTTTAAAAAAGTTCTGTTCAGTTCATTTGCCCGTTTCATTAGGTCATTGTTTCTTTGGAAATTTAGTTTTCTAAGCTCCCTGTAATTTCTGATCATTAATCCTTTGTAAGATGTATGGCTAGCAAAGATTTTTCTTCCATTCCATGGTGATTTACTTTGCTGTGTAGAAGCTTTTGAGTTCCATGTAGTTCCATTTGTTAATGTGGTCTCTTAATTTCTGAGCTATTGAAGTTCAATTTAGGAAATTACTGCCTTCACCTACATGTTCCATGTTTTCTTCATCCTTTTCTGCACTAGTTTCAAAGTTACAGGCCTTACACTAAGATTGATGATTCACTTTGTATTGACATTAGTACGGGGTGAGAGAATGGGACCTAGTGTCTGTCTTCTACATGCAGATATCAGCATTTCTAGGACAATTTATTGAGGTTGCTGTTTTTTATTCATCATAGGTTTTATGCTACCTTGTCAAAAATTAGAGGGCTGCAGCTGCATGCATTACCGTCTGGGACTTTTTGTCTATTCCACTGGTCTTTGTGTGTGTTTCTGTTCTAGTACCATGCTGTTTTTATTACTGTGGCTCTGTAATATAGTTTGAAGTCAGGTATTATGCTATCTCAAACATTGCTATTTTTACTCAGAATTGTCTTGGGTATTTGAGGTTTTGTGTGGTTCCATATGAACTTCAGGGCTGATTTTTTTAATATCTGTGAGAAATGTTCTTACAATTTTGATGGGTATTTAATTGAATGTATGGATTGATTTTAGTAGCATATCCCTTTTTATGAAATTAATTCTGCTGATCCATGAGCATGGGAAATCTTTCCATCTTGTGATATTTCTTTAATTCCTTTTATAGTAGTTTTTCAGGTATTACAGATGTAAGATCATGTCCTTTGCAAATAGGGATTATTTGATTCTGCAGGCTGTGAAGAGCTTTGAGAAAACTGTGTTAACTCCATTGAATAATACTGATGGGAAGGACTTGTATGGATGAAAAAATGTGAACCTCACCTTTGCCTGTGAACCACAATTCACCACAGCATACCACAGCATGTGTAACCGGCTGGTACCAGCTTCTCTTCAGGAAACCCAGCAAGCCCAGCAGAAAGGAGCTGGTGCCACTATAAGGTGAGACTGTGTACCTGGGTGGATTTTATGTGACCAAAATCTGATTCCAATGGTATTACCTGAATTTCCCAAAGATTTTTAACTCTGGGAAAAATTCAAGTGGCTTCCTTTCAGAATACAACCTTTTACAATTTTAATGTTAACCATTTCCATGATATTTTAGTGGCAAATTCAAATTTTGATTTTTTTTTAGTTACTTTTTTCCCTTGTCCTTTAGACATGCTCAATTCTGCTCTTTTCTAAAATCCTTTATGGTCAAACTAAGAAATCTCAGCTGTTAGATTAAGTACAATTTTTTATTTTATTTTTACTAGGATATATTCATTTTACAGGGGGAATTCATTGTGACAATTCTGAATAGGCTTACATTTTACACCACATTCTCCACCCCACCCAACTCTCTCCCAGTCCCATTTATAACAATTACAAGAGATTTCATTATTCTTTTTCATATATGTATATGAAGTCCGTCAACCAGTTTCCCTCACCATTTTTCAATGGCTTTCACTATGTATCCTTATGCCTCTATCATCACAGATGTTATGTATTGAGGTTCTATCATTTGCTTTTCCTTTCCTTTCTCCCATGATTTTAAAGAGTAGTTCCACTATTACAAACATGTTCTACATACAAACGTGTGTATGATCATGTTTAGTTTTGTATCTGCATTTATCTTTTGGATGTAGTTTCCACATATGAGTGAAAATGTGGCCTTTGTCCTTCTGAATGGGGCTTACTTCACTTATTATAAGAATAATTGAACTGATGCTGCTCTGAAGTTACTAAATAGCATCTACTGATAATTTATGTAATGCATAAGTAAAAGAATGCAATACTTATATTTTCTTTCATTTTCATTGCAGTGGATGCAAAAGTTCCATGGGAGTTCACATGGGATCCAGGGAAGGTGAGAAGGCTTCAAAGTGGTCTTTGTTCAAGGGGCCTCAGTGCAGTGTGGCTTCTCTTTTATCTGACAGATCCCAGGTGTTTTCCTCAGCAGCTTGCACACGGGGCACCTTTCTTGTTTGCGCATCGACCTTCTCCATGTATTTCTTTTGGTGACGCTTTTAGCTTCTCACTCGACGGCTGACACTCAGCTCTGGGGACTCAGAGAGTGCAAACCTGCAAACTGATTTTCCATGTATTCTGATGCCTCACTGTTTTGGGGTTCAAGCAGAGCTCTGCTACTCACAGACTGTAGTAACTGGGACCATTTCCCAGAGCCCTCAATTTCCATCTTCATTCAGGTTTGTGAGAGCTCCAAGATTTGAGGCACTCAGCAATCCACAATTTTGTCACAACCCAATCAGTTCTAGTTTTATTCCTTTGCGATCAGAGAGGATACAGGAGTTACTTCCATTTTTTAATATTTGTTAAGACTTACTTTATATCCTTAATTATGATCTATTTTGGAGAAACTTCCATGGGCTGCTGAGAAGAACATGTATTATAGTGGATGAAATACTTCATAGATGACTGTTATGTCCATTGTTCTATGATGTCAATTAATTCTGAAGGTTCTTTGATGATTTTTTTTTTTGGTCTGGACAACCTATCTATTTGTAACAAGGTGGGTATTGAAGTTTTCTATTGTCACTGTGCTCTTAAGTCCAGTAGTGATTGTTTAATGAATTTGGGCGTGCCAAGATTGAGCATATATAAGTCAACAATTGTTATCTCATCTGAATATAACTTCTTTGTGTTTTCTAACTTAACTTAGATTTAAAATCTACTTTATCATATATAAGTATAGTTACTCCTGCCTGTTTTCATGGTCCATTTGCTTGGAAAGTCTTTTTCTACTTTTTCAACCTACGCCAATGTTTGTTTTTGTCAGCGGTACGTCAACAAATCATTCGATCTTGGCTTTTACCTCTGCTTGTGAATCTTTGTCTTTTGATTAGAGAGTTCAGACCATTAACATTCAGTGTCACTATTAACAGGAATGTGGTAATTTCCATCACATTTTCCTTTTTTTGGGTGTGTGCATGACTGATTCTTTCTGATTCTACCCTTTCTTAACTGCTTACCTCTTGAGATTAATTTATTTCATATTTGCATGACAACGTTTATTTTCATCTTCTGCATATGAATTCTTTGAGAATGTTAGGATGTACTGGTTTATCATTCATAAATTTTTAAAATTTCTGTTATCATGGAAGGTGTTAATTTCTCCCTTTTACTTTGCTGAGTAGACTAATCTATGTTTGAAGTCATTTACTTTCAATACTTAAATTACTTTTTTGCATTTAAAATTTCTGTCAAAAATACTCAGTTATTCTGATCCATGTATGTTTAAAGGTGATTTGATGTTTCTTCCTTGTACTCTTCGATATTCTCTCTACTTAATGTTTTGATTATAATATGCTATGTTGACTGTGTCTCTTTTGTCTTAGAGGCCTCCTGTACCTGGATGGGCATCTTTCTTAAGATTTAGGAAATTTTCTACTACTATATTTTTGAATGTCTTTCCTATGCTTTTGGCTTGAAACATTTTTCCTTCTTTAATCCCATAAATCAGAAGTAGTCAAGGACTTCTTGCACTCATTTTCATATTTTTGCCTTCTTTTCTCTATGCATCCAATCTCTTCTCTATTGTACATTCTTTGTCTTCAGATCCTGAAATTCTGTCTTCCATTTGCTCCAACTTGCATTTTTCATGTGACTTAGGAGCTCCTTATTTCCATAGTTTCCACTTTTTTAAGTCTTTCTGTGTATATTAATTTCTCCTATCAAATCTTGTATTGTGTTCCTTACTTTATTTATCTGGTTTTTGTATCTTTCTTGATTTCATTCAGATTTTTGTTTGTATCCTCTTTGAGTTCATTTCATTGTTTTTGTTCCTTCTTGAGCTGCTTATCCATATTCTTTTGGATTTCATTGACCATTGACTTGTTTTTCCACAACTTCTTTAACCTCCATAACCATTCTTATCATCATTCTTTTGAGCTTGGACATCCTCTTCACTTTCCATCAGATTCTTTGTTGTGCGAGTGTTGACTGTTTTGAGAAGTCATATTTCCCTGCTTTTTCACATATTCTATTTTGAGATTTTCTCATCCATTGTCAATTAATTGGTTGAGGGTTTGAGTTACCTAAAGCCTTTCCCTTCACTTAATTTTAATGTTCTGGCAGGATTTGTTACTGGCCACATTGTTGGGTCATTCTGTATCCTGACCTGGGTGTATAACTTAGCAATAACAAATTCATGAATTCAATATTAAGCAAGATGTTTATATAAAGTAAAAATCTTTGATAATTTTATATAAACATGTGCACTGGAAAAATATTTCTTTCATATAGAGATGAAAACACAGTAAAAATAATAGGAATGGGAAAGGAGACAAAGAAGAAGGAAGATTGGGAAGAGGACAAAGATATGTGAGGTGTGAACAACAGGGTAATAAGTGTAGAGGTGTGGTTCAGTCATTGTGGTGGAAGGAATTGCACAAGGATAGAAAGGATAGGTCACTATCTTGACTCAAAAACACTATATATGAAATATATCAAAAGTAAAGATTGCATTAGAACAAAAATAATTAATTTCTGATCACATTTACATAAAATAAACCAAAAACCCCTATAATATTCATCAAATGTGTTTTATACTTCAATGATAAGAAATTTTTCTAAAGGATCAAAATTATTTTTAATATTATTTGAAATTGCTATAAATTTGTTGTGCTCCAAAACAGAAATAAAATGGAGTTTTGCTGAGCTCTGATAGCTCATGTATGTAATCCTAACTTCTTGGGAAGCTGAGATCAGTAGGATCATGTTTCAAGGTCCAGGTAAAAAGTTTGTGAGACCCCATCATCAAAATAATCAACACAACAAATCTTTAAATGTAATACAGCACATTAATAGAAGCAAAGACAAAAAAACACTTGATCATCTGAATAAATGCAGAAAAAGATTTAGATAAGATCCAACACCACTTCATTATAAAGGCTCTAAGAAAACTAGGAATAAAAGGAATGTACCTTAACATTGCAAAGTCTATATATGACAAACCAATAGCCAACATCATACTTAATGGAGAAAAACTGAAACCATTTCCCCTAAAATAAGGATCTAGGTACTGGTGTTCATTATTCCCACTCCTACTCAATATAGTCTTGGAATTCCTAGCCAGAGCAATTAAGCAAGAAGAAGAAATTAAAGGAATACAAATAGGTAAAGAAACTGTCAAAATATCCCTATTTGCAGACTATATGATCCTATATCTTAAAGAACCAAAAACTCTACCCAAAGTCCTAGACACCATAAACAGCTATAGTAAGGTCACAGGATACAAAATCAACTTACAAAAATCATTAACTTTTCCATACACCAACAAGGAACAAATTGAGAAAGAATATATGGAAATAATTCCATTCACAGTAGCCTCAAAAAATCAAATACCTATGTGCAAACTTACCAAAGGATGTGAATGACCTTTATAAGGAGAACTACAAACCCCTGAAGAAAGAGATTGAGGAAGACTACAGAAGATGTAAACATCTCCTGTGCTCATGGATTGGTAGAATCAACATAGTAAAAATGGCTATAATACCAAATGCGATCTACATGTTTAATGCAGTTCCCATCAAAATCCCAATGACACTCATCACAGAGAATGAAAAATTTACCCTAACGTTCATTTGGAGACATAAGAAACCACAAATAGCCAAGGCAATACTCAGCAAAAAGAGCAATGCTGCAAGGATCACAACACCCAACTTCAAACTATATTACAAAGCAATAGCAATAAAAGCAGCATGGTACTGGCACAAAAACAGACATGAAGACCAGTGGAACAGAAGAGAGGACCCGGATATGAATCCACTCAGCTATGCCCACCTTATTTTTGACAAAAGTGTCAAAAACCTGTGATGGTGAAAAGACAGCCTCTTCAACAAATGTTGCTGGGAAAAGTGCTTATCTGCCTGCAAAAAAGCTTAAATTAGATTCACTTTTATAACCCTGTACTGGTATCAACTCAAAGTGGATCAAAATCCTTAATATCAGATCTGAAACTCTGAAGTTAGTACAAGAATGATCAGGGAATACTTAATAGAACCCCAGCAGCTCAGCAACTAAGAGAAAGAATGGATAAATGGGACCAAAGAAAATTAAAAAGCTTCTGCACAACAAAACAAATGGTCTCTAAACTAAAAAGACCACCCACAGGGTGGGAGAAAATACTTGCCAGCTATACATCAGATAAAAGACTGATAACCAGAATACACAGGTAGCTCAAAAAACTAAACACCCTCAAAATCAATGGTCCAGTAAAGAAGTGGACAACTGAACTAAACAGAATTTTTTCAAAGAAAGAAGCCCAAATAGCAAAAAAAAAAAAAAAAGAAAGAAAAAATATTCACCATTCCTGGCTATAAAGGAAATTTAAATCAAAACCACACAAAGATTCCACCTCACTCTAGTTAAAGCAGCAACGACAAATATTGGCAAGGATGTAGAGGAAGAAGTAACTGCTGGTGGGAATGTAAGCTAGTATAACCACTTTGGAAAACAATATGGAGGCTTCTTAAAAAGCTAAACATAGATCTGCCATATGATCAAGCAATACCACTCTTAGGGATATACCGGAAGGAATGAGACTCAGGTTATTACAAAGGCACCTGCACAGCCATGTTTACTGCCACACTATTTACAGTACTCAAGCTATGGAAACAGTGTAGATGCTCCACAACTGAGAAATGGATTAAGAAAATGTGGTATTCAATGTGAGTCAACTCCCTGTATAATTATCCTTATCTCAACTAGCAAAAACCCTGTTCCTTCCTATTATTGCTTATACTCTCTTCAACAAAATTAGAGATAAGGGCAAAATAGTTTCTGCCAGGTATCGAGGGGGTGGGGAGGAGAGGGAGGGGGTGGTGTGGATGGTAAGGGAGGGGATGGGGCAGGGGGGAGAAATGACCCAAGCATTGTATGCACATATGAATAATAAAAAAATAAAAATTTTAAAAAAAGAAAATGTAGTATTTACACACAATGGAATTTTATTCAGCCTCAAAGAAGAATGAAATTTTGTCATTTGCAAGTAAATGGATGGAACTGGAGTCAATCATCTTAAGTGAAATTAGTCAGGCTCAGAAGGAAAAAATTGTATGTTCTCCCTCACATGCAGATGATAGACCTAAAACAAATGCAGTAACATTATTGGAGATGGGTCACACATTAAGGGAAGTATATGCACAGAAGTAACAGGGGATGGGATGAAAACCTAAAACTTATGTATGGTTTATGTGCTCTCTGTAAAAGAGTGAATATAGTAATCTTAAACTGGCAGAGGGCACAATAAGAAGGGGACCAGGAAGTAGTGAAGAGGTATGGTAGGGATGAACCAATGTGGGTTGCAATATATATGTGCATGGAAGCAATTCTAGGAATCTCTCTGTATAGCTATCTTTGTCTCAAACTAGTAAAAATGCTATGCCTTTGTTATTATCTCCTTTGCTTTCTCTTCAAAAAAGTTGGAGAACAAGATGGCACAACAGGTTCTGCCTAGAAGTGGGTGGGTTGTCCCAAACAATATTTAAACATGTGAGTTAATGTAAAAATGATATAATAAATTTTAACAAAAATTTTTTAAAAGAAAAATGTGTTCAAGTTACATAAGGCTTTTAATATAAGTGGATATTTAGTGCTATGGAGAGTATGCTGTTTTGTTTTCTGAATTTAATGGCCCTGTCACTTGAAATGGTACAAAAAAGAAGCTGCAAATTTTTACCACATAAGGTAACATTTTGGTAAAGAGGTGCAGATATTTTATGAGCATGCATTAGCAGTGCAAATCCATGTTTCCCTGTGACAATTCTTAAACATTACTACGTAGTACATTTATCAGGTCCACAATGTCTTGCTCTTTCTCCATTTCCTCAGCCACCTTCTCAGTCCTAGTACTCCCTCTTCTAATTTTAGGTCCTTTTCTTTTTCATTTTTGACTTTCACTTGTGTGTGAAAATAAACACTTTTCCTTCTGTATCTGACTTATTTTGTTTAATATTATATCTTTATCACCATATATTTCCTTGTGAATAATAGGATTTTGTTCTTCTTTGTGGCTAAATAATACTCTATTTTGGTTGTATATCATGTATTGTACATCTTTTCACCTATGCCAGTGTAATTTATCTATGCTGACTGCATTTCCTTCAGATACAGGTCTAGTAGTGGTATAGCAGGACCATGTATTAGTTATACTTTTCATTTTTTTGAGGAACCCCATACCAATTTTCATAATGAATGCACTAATTTACATTCCCACCAACAATGTATGATTGTTCTTTTCTCTACACACTGTCTAACATTTGTTAAATAGTCTTTCTAACTGTGATAACAAGGAGAACTAATGTGGTTTTTACCTGTGTGTTTAAAGAAAAGATGTTTATCACTTTTCTTGTAACTATTGGCCAGTTGTACCTCTTTGAAGAGTATCCATTGGGTTTATTTGTTGATTTTTTTATTAGATTGCTTGTCCATCTACATTTTGAGTTTTTATATAGTCTGTATCTTCTGCCAGATGAAAAGTTGGATAGGTTTTCTCTCATTCTATAGGTGGTTTCTTCATTGTGTTAGTTGTTTCCTTTGCTTTGAATAAGGTTTATACTATGACGAATTTCTGGTTCTCCATTCTTTTTTGTAATTTCTTGAGTTCATAGAGTCCTATTCAGGAATTTGCTGTCTATGCCTATATCTTTATGTGTTTTCCCTATGTTTTCCTGAAGTATTTCCAAAGATTCAGGTCTTATATGATTTATTGGATATACTTTGAGTTAATTTTTTATAAAAGGTGCCAGATCACTGTCTAGATTCAATGTGATTTTCATTTCAACTCCATTATTAAAATTGTATATACTAGCCTACATAATTTTATATAAACTAAAGCCATAATGTTCAAACAACAGTGTATATAAGTCACTTGAATTAACAATAAGGAAAACAAATTTCAAGTTAAAAAAGAAATTACATGAATGTAATTTTAGGGTCAGTTGTAGAAATGATGACTGAGACAATACAATGAAAAAGTTTACAATTAACTGAATGCCTAAAAGAAGTGTTGATTAGTTAAAGGAGGAGAGAGCACTTTCAATTCACTGTAATTTAGCCCCTCATTTCCATAATTTTTCATTTTCCTGGAATGTAGGTGAATTTCTGCTGAAAAATTCAATTGACTTTTGTGTAAATTATTGGGTTTTATGTAATGCTGATTACTGATAAAATAATATTTTTATATTCTGTTGTGTGGTGGATTGCTTTACTTTAATATTAAAGGAAAAAATGATTTTCTTTTTCAAGCTGATGTAGTATATGTCACAAGATTTGAGACAGGAGAGACTAACCTGCATCCCACTCAATACATAATTTAAAGACTGAAAATACATCCCAAACTAACAAAACTCTTCCAGGTTTTATAAAAGTAATGTCCTCTGGGTCTCCCACTACCTACTGAACTTTGTGGAAAGTGATAAGTGACTGTCAGTGTAAGTGTGCCATTGCAGGAGATGTAAGGAAAGATACTGAGGGCTTCTCAAAGCCTGAGCCTACAATATGAGTAAGAGTGAAAGTTAAAGGAACATTTTCTCTAGTTTCTAGCCATTTACATTACTGTCATTGGTGAAGCATTTGTAAAATGTCATAATCGTAAAAGCATCTTACAAAGACTTTTTAACTTTGGAAAAGAAGAAATTGGTACAAGTAGGAAAAACCTGCATGTGGAAATGCAAGCTAGTAGAAAAACATAAATAATTTTTAATATTTCTGAGTGCCTGATAACTGAAACAATATTTCTATACAGGATGATGAAGAGTAATTTGCACACTTTAATTTTATCCATAAGTATATATTTGAACTTACAAATTGTAGGTACTAGATATCTATGGTACTTATACCTGTTTTATTCAAATTTTAATTATTTTATTTCTAAAAATGTTGTGCTAATTATTCACAAAGTGATTTGAGATATGTTTTAGTATTATTAAAGTAAGCATGATGGAAGTTTTACTAAATTTTATTAGTTCAGTTTTACAGTAAAAGTATAGTAGCAATTATTCCATTTCTACAAGTTACTGATTATGACCTTGTCTTCTTTCCTTACTGTGTAGTAATCATCAAAGAAATTATAGTCCATTAATAATGACATAACTTTCCTAAAAAGATTAATCAATTTTTGAACACCTACAGAATTGCAAAAGTTCATCTTGTATCACAGCATGTGATCCATTTGAATCAAATGGAATTTCTAATACAACAGGTAAAGTATAACATAATTTAATGTAAAGGAAATTTTTTGATGGAAATTTATTTTAAAAGTGAGTAAACATTTGAATTTGCAACACATCAAAATTCCTCAAAGTCTTGAGTAATTTCTTGTAATTTTAGAAAACTTAATTTAAAAATGAATTGCAGGATTTTGTGAAAATGACTACAGAATCTAAGAAGCATAAATATCTCTGTCACTGGGAAAGAGCATCAAGCCTTAGGGTGGACACAATGGAGGGCAATATGTAGGATTTAATTTGAAAAATATTCAGCAGTCATCACCATCATGTACCTGTATTATATATAAGAGAAATAATGTAATTTCTTTTTTGTGGTTTGAACTTAGGGCTCCATGCTTGCCAGGCAGGTGCTCTACCACCCCTGTTTTTGTGTTGGATATTTTCTTTTTAAAAAAAAATTGCTTCTATTATTATTTTTAATTGCTTTTATTATTACTATACTGTGGGTACATTGTGACATTTACAAAAATTCTTACATTATTTCATAGTTGAATTCACCCCCCAATCCTTCTCTTTTATCCCTCCCCTCGCCCCCATTCCTGGAATAATTTCAACAAGTCTCATTTTTCATTTACATATATGTGTACATATTTCCACATGTTAACCCTCCTACAACCTTTCCTTATATCCTTCCCCCTTCCACTGACACCTACCCCCTAGAGAGGACTTGTTTTGCCTTTCTGTTCTCTGTTTTTGTAAAAGAAGAGACATTTTTGTTTAAGACAGATATACAGCTATACAGAGTGTTTCACTGTCATGTTTCTATATATGTCTGTATTATAACCCAAATTGTTTCACCACTTCTAGTCCTTTTAGCTAAGAGCAAGTGTATTATACCTATCTTTGTTGGTTCAATATATATATATTACATACATTGAACCAACAAGGACAGATAACAGGGGAATATTATATATATATAAATATAAGCTATATATACCTCTTATAGTGTTGTAGGGCTGACTGAGACTATTTTCCAATAAAAAGGGAAGGAAAGTGATACCATTTCAGCACAGAAGCATTTAAGTGTCTTCTTTCTCACTTGTGGTAACCAGTGAAGGTGCAATCAATTGAAGAAGTTGAAAATACTGAGCAATGAGGTAGAGGACAATTTCCTCACAGCTTCCTGGAGAATTGCAACTAGTTTTCTCTGAGCCAGAAATTAATGTTTGTGGTGTTAATCTTCCCAGATTTTGTCATTGTGCATTACAGTATAGCACATCCTATCCTGAAAGACATTCAATAAATTATTTTTAAATGGCTGATGTACTTTTGTAGTTGAATGCAATTTAGATAGTAAAGTGGCCACATAGGAATTACATCAAATACTGCTTCAAAAAAAATGAAAAATTTATTTTCAATGTTTAGAACATCACACAGAAAACCAAGATTCACTATTATTCAAAATGCCTATTGTACACATATGATTGATCAAGAAAAATGATACTCCTTCTGATAGAATCTAAGACCTAACTCAATATAGCTTGCAATTTTAATGACTATTAATGGAGACATTGTCCTTGTGTTTTCATGGGATTTTAAACTTTGATTAAAATGACAGAATGATGAACACTGACTTAGAACAGAAATAGACAGTAGCTCTTCAGTTCTGTCTTGTAGGAACCCGTCCTTGGACAGCTTGTGGTGTCAAATATTCCACAGTTCAAACTGAAACCTTGTTCTGTCTCACCACAAAGTGAACTTGGTTTCTGTGGTTTCACTTTCTTAACCTAGCTCTTCCTTGCTGTTTCATTATTTCAAAGATACCTGTGATTCCTTTTAGGACTTATCAGTGTTTGTATTCCTCACCAAAATACCACTCCTTGCATAAAGCTTTATTTCTCTTACCACATTAAAATTGTCACTGCTTATATAACCCTCCACATTATATTATCACTGACTCTCATGGCATTTTCTAGTGTCAGATTCATCAATTATTTATTTTCACATTTTAAAATCATGAAGTATGTAACTTGTTTAATATTATTTACATGTCACACAATACACACTGTGTGCCATTTATGTCACACATGCTATACATACACTTCTAAGATTATGGATAAAAAAGCACAAAAGAGCGCAAAAACAAAATATTTTTAAAAACGAAAAAAGCTGATAGAGGACTTATATGGATTTATGTGCCTTTAATAACTCACTAGACAAGGGCCATGACCTGTATTCTATCAAGTTACATTATATGTTCTTTTACTCCATTAATCCATTTTCCCATATTTTATACATCTATTTACCTTTCTCCTTTCCAAAATCTGAGAGCTGTTACTCAGTGATGCGCCCAGAGCTACTGAGTGCTGTATTTGGTGTAGATTGCATTGGGGATTTGCGCTTCCCTGTTCCTTAAAGAATGGAGAACATTTACCAATGCATTAGGAGAATTTTGAGTGCCTATCTTATTATGTGTATCCCTCAAGTTCTGTTTGTTTGGCTTGCACAAATAACTATAGCTGTAGTGTATATTAAAGTTCAATTAATGGTTATTTTTTAAACTTCTATATTTTGAAAAGATATACATACATGCCAGAATATATAAATATGCATATATGTCTTACATAATTTAAGGGTCATTGAAATAACTAGGTGAACTAAAAATTATAACAGAACATCATTTATGTCTATCTGCTATGCCTCTGTCCACCCGTAACCGAATGCTTATGAAAAAAATAGCAGTGAAATTGCTTCTTCATTCATGAAATAAAAGGTTACATGATAACTTTGAAGGAACAATAAACTCAGTTAAGTTTTTCAGGGTGAGAAACAAAACATTTTCCTCAAATAATGAAATATTTAATACTTATATAATACAAGCTTATATAAAACATTTATCCATAAAACATATGTTGAGAATATTATTTACTGGTTCAGGATCAAACTGTTGCAGATTTTCAAAATATGAATTGAGTCTAAGCTTTCTTATCCTAAAACTCTACTTCATTGTTTTCTGAATCATGAATGGCATGTCAAAAGGTTTTGACTTCAACATTTTTAAACGAACTTTTTCTTTAGCCCTTCAAAATAGTTAATCCTACATGCTCGTTAAATAGTTTCTTTTTATAAATGTACAAAAATGTTTGTTCTTTTTTTCTAGATATCACCACCTTCTGAAAAACACAATATTATTTCACGCAATTATGTCTTCCAATTGAACACAATCTACTGAGACTGTGTTATGGACACCTTCTTCCCAGGCATGGTGACTGAATCAAACTATCCAGTTAAACATTACTTTCTGCAAATGTGATTGTCCTCAGAGGTGAAAATGAAGTAGACTGCTCATGTCACGAAAACTATCACCTATCAGTCCCCAAATTCCTGCCCCTAACTGACCTCTAACTAGGACCCATGCACTTTTTCATAGTCCAGTATTTCAATTAATTCTCAGAGCTCATTATATCTTCCCAGCAACATGCCTTTGACTCACTTAGCCAGTGTATTTGTGTCATTTGTGAATAAAACTTCCTGGTTTCATTAGTCACCAACTTATTCTTAAATATTTTCTCCAGTATATACAGTGTTAAGCACCTAAGTAAACAAATAGAATCATCGTAAAATTGAATTGAAGCATTACTAAACTAGGAATCTATAGATGGATATTACTTATTCTATGCTAAAAATAATATTCAATGACCTCTCCCAGACCAAACATACATTAATATATTCAGTGAGAAAATGATATTTTATTACTTGAGAGCTAGAATACAGAAGATGTATTTAGCACTGGGTACTTACAAGAATAGTTTTGAGTTTCCACAGAACTCAGGTTCCATAGTTCATCATATGTGATACATGCTACAATTAATTTATATAATATGATTTACATACCATTTCTCTATATTACTTTTTCAGAGGAAAAAAAAACAGAACCTAAATATGTTTCAGAGTGCACATTCCTTGTTCCAGATTTACTATTTACATCTATTTAAAGCAAATGTATCCATTTTTCAGTGGAAGGACACATTTAGAACATTTTAATGGGACACAGGTAAGAAGATTAAGTACAGAGTCTACTCACTACAGTGACTGTCCATCGTGACCATCTCCTCCTGTACTCATAAATTCCTTCCGTCCTTCATGGGTATATTATCCTAAATCCAGTTTTTGGCTCAGGACCTACTGTGAAGTGGAAATGGACAATAAGGAAAGCAATCAAAGCAAATATAAAAATAATGCCAATTTCAGATGAGAGAAAATTTTAAACAGTGTAAGGAGCTAGAAATAAATACTGAGACTGTTGTCCACATAAATGTAAAGCATTTGTTATCAAAACCAATGTTTAAGAAATGATAAAGCACTAATACACTTTAAAATAGACTTTTCAATGAATATGATGAAGTAATAATCTCCTTTGATAGGCTTTGAACATTTCAGAAAAGTTACTAAACAAAGCTCATTTTTAATAAGAGTCTAACAAATTTACAGCATAATTAATGTGTGAGGGATCAAAGTTTTTTCTTGATAATTTTTATGAACATTGGATAAATTAAAATATGTTTTTTATATTTCAAAAGTCACAAATACCTTATTTACAATCAAGAAAAGTCCCCCCAAAAAAGAAATAGGCAAAGAGAAGTGTGTTATTTAAAATTAAATGAAAGCAAGGAAGTAGAAACTAGTATAAAAATATCTTAAAGTCATTATGACCAACAGTGAAAGAAGGTGGTACTGAGAACAGAGAACAAGAGTTACACAGATGGCAGAATTAAAATTATACTTCTGCTGTAATTTATTTGAAATGCTTTATTTGAAGGAAAACTTAATAAATCTATATTTTTTAATAAATCTTAATAAATCATATGTCAATGACCTGAGACAACCCATAAGTATTTTCCCAGGCAACACTATCAAAGTTCCAGTGTTTTACCATGGGGTAAAATATGATTCATTCATGTAATATTTTTCTAGAGTATTTAGTAATATAGTTTCCTTTCAAGATTTTCTTTATTATAGTAAGTGTCCCCTTAAAGATAATGTTTACATTGTGTTAGGAAAATTAAAGAATACTGTGAGAACATTTCTTGCCAATGGCAAAACTAAAGCCCACCTCCATTTAGAATACCTGTCTTCACAAATAATTAGATATTTAGCCATAATAGAATAGGTACCAGAGACTCACACAAATACCTATCCAGTGTTGGCCAACAGAACTTCACCTTGCCCTGATACATCATAGTTTATCTAAATGAAATAAAGGGCTATTCATTTTTAACAATCAACCTTAATGACTGTCATGGATTGTTCAAAATTCAAATCCAGGGAAAGTATATCATAATCTAAACACCTAAATCATGAAATCAAAACAGTTAAACAGCATTTTTGCTTTCTACAAAATATGGAATACTTTTACAGCTCTATCGAATTCTTGAAAAAAGGCAAAGTGAGTTTCTCCTCAAACTGTTACCCCCTTCATGAGTAGGGCATAATATTAGTCTTAAGCTAGTGTTAAATAGACATAATTGCATACACAAATACATATGTACAAATATACATAAAATAGATATTTGTATCTTATTGTGCATAAGATACTGGTTAGTGAAATAAGGCTTTTACATTAATAAAAGATGAATTGAATATTTCCTAAAGTGTAAATCCTTTCTATACAGTAAACATTCAATGAATAGCCAATAAGTTGTAATTTGGAAACAAATACCAATAGAAACAAACATCTACTAGTGATTCATAGTAAACATGAAAGAATCTGCACATTTACATATGAAAAATAATGAAAATGTGTCATTAGATTCTTCACTTTCATTTTATAATAACTAAAGAAATAATTTTACTAGGAAACTCATGGTTTTGAAGGTAAAAATGAGCTACTTTAAAATAGATGAATTTAAAACAGATGGATTGTTCACAGCTTTGAAAAAGAATTAGATATTTTCATGTTCATAGTCTTCCAGTCCACAAACAAAACTCATTAATTAGCTGGGTGGAGGTGGCTCATGCCTGTGATCCTAGCTACTTGGGAGGCTGAGAGCAGAAGGATCAGCACCAGCAAAATATTCCCAAGACCGGATCTCCAAAATAACCACAGCAAAATGGACTGCAGTTGTGTCTCAAGTGGTAAAGCACCCACTTCATGGGTGTGAACCCCTGAGTTCCACCCCAATACCACCCCAAAAAAAAAAACCCACAAAATTCACTAATCAAAAAAAAGTCCCTCAGTAAGCCCCTCCTTCCATCTGTCATACATGTCACACCCCATCCCTGTACTGCACAGCTATGGTGAGGAGACAAGTTTATGAAAAAAATCAACATCTAAAGTTAGAAAATGTCTAGCGTTTATTGTAACTTGGATGTTTATGAAAGATATATATTTCCCAGATTTATCAAGTAGAGACTTCAGTTACTGTTTTACGGAAGATATCTTTCAAGCAACCTGACATTTCAAATGGAATGCTAGCGTGCAGCTGTAGCAATCTACTAACTTTATAAAAGTTGTGTCATAAACATCTATGACTATGAGACTTTGCTATGTACTTTTTGATGAATAGTTGTGTTATTTTTATATGATTTCATTATTTTTTGTTATTCATGCTTAAAACTAGGTCTTTGGAATAAGTAACAATTCACATTCCTATGATATGAAATTATAATCCCCTTGTGTTATTGTAAAATGCATCACAATATTGATTAACTTGATATTTCATTAGTAAGGTGTTATTTACAAGTTATTTTTGGGTATAGGATAAATTAATGTTTGAAATATTCAGAATCTTATGTCTACTATCTTTCTTTTATTTAAAAAAAACTAAATGAAACTAATTTAAAGATTTTTTTAAATTTTAATTAAATTTATTTGATATTCATTCATTTATGTTAGAAAGAATATTTGTAAAAAGAACCAGCAATATTTAAAGTAAATGTTATTTAATTGAATACCTCAGATGCATTTTCTTTTAGTCAAACTAAGATAAAATAAACTCCTTTGGTAACTCAGCAATTACGTATTTCTAATTGTGGAGTAATTAAAGTTTTTGCCTTGCCACTGGGAGTCAGACTTAGAAATGAAGTTGTCAAAGTTGGAAATAGCGTCCTTCACATGGGCCATGTGTTATTTACTTGTACTTTAGAAAGATCAATCTTAATATAACTCTGTGAATGCTTGCAGCTGCATATTTTTGAAAGATCACATAAATGTACATTTGAATGTGTAGTCATTCTTGCATATGCCAGTATTTTATTTGAAATCTTAACTAAAAAGAGCTCAGGATTTGATGATCTCACACAGCACCAGAGAGAGTTGTGTACTTCCAGGTGGTAACATATTATAAAGGACAGGTGTGGACTGACAGCAAATGGCATTGGGTACTTCTTGTGAATGCTGACATCAGACCTAACAGGTACCTTAAGATTTTTGAGAGATAACTCCATTCCCAGAATATAATCCTACTATTTACCTACAATATGGTATTTCAAACTTCATGTAATTTTAAGTGAATAAAATATTTAATCCATTTGTCTGTTAAAATTTCCAACTCTTCTGTGAATAGCAGAATGATATTAAATTTTAATAAAAGAAAATACCGTCTCAGATGACTTAAAGTAGAAAAAATAATAAATGTCAAAATAAAACAAAGTTGATTACACCTAATCAAATTTTTAAGTATGCCCTTGTGTATAGTCTTAAATTATTAAACAAATGATTAAACAACAGAAAGCTTGGACTTGGGTAATGCAACCAAATTTTGTTTTATAAATACTGTGAATATTACAAAATATCTGGGGTTGAATGGGATAATATAACTTTAATACCAATAACTGATGTCATGTATATTAACAAAATTTTTCACTGACAATGGCTTTCCATAAACATATCTCCAGGCTGCAATATTAAACTACAGGCACAATGTTTTGGTTTATTAATACTTTATTACTCTTAATTTGGGAGATTTCTTATGAATGAATTTAATAGCAGTTTTATACTACTGATTCTTGATCTTATTTAGACAGTTAAATGATGTTGTCTGAATAGGTTTTTTAACCTATCGCATTCCTTTGTAGGTTTCATGCAATTTAGTTTATTTACCAAAATGCCATTTCTTTTACAGGTAGAATGTGTTTATACTCAGCAGTATAGTTTTGATATTGTTTTTGTACACTTTTTGGTCTCTTAATATTGATAGTTTTCAATCTCTTAAATTCTTTTAACTACTCTGCAAATGAAGTATAATATAAATCCCTGCTATTCCTCATAAAGGGTTTGAGCTTATGCCACTACATATGCTGTATATTGATATTTTACAGTTGTCTACAAGTAAATGAATATAGGGAACTTATTATAATGATAGTAAGAACTGTTGGTTGGAAAAGATAAACTAACTTGATAATGGAAATTATTTTACTCAGCAGAATTGGGAATGTGTAATTCAGATATCATTTTGATTTATCTTATACCTTTTGTACAAACAGATACATGTTCAATGCTGCATAGATGGTTAGTAGTATATTTCTGATTTGGGATATTGCCAAAGTAATAGATAAACAGTACATGATGAATACTTGGAAAAAGGAAACTAAAAATCTAATAAATTGGCTGTAGGTTTTCTTATGTCTCTGTTACAACTGTCAGTTTTAAAATGACATGTTCTAAAGATCTGAATAGTATAAAGCTATGAAATAAGTAGTTTATATAAGTGTATATATTGCTTTTGTAACTATTTTATAACTTTGATACTTAGGAATTTTATAATTTGTCCTAACTCAAGAATGGTTAAGACATATTACATTGGGGAAGAAAATTAAAATGTTTCTCTTCAGACAGATACTCAATAAGTCACAAGATGCAAAATATAAGTGTTCTTCCTGCTAATACCAATATCAATGGCAAAAACATTCAAACATTAAACTTAGTACATTTAATTTAAAAATTAAATGAAGACCCAGATGCCAAAAATATAATGTACGTTCCATAACATCAAAATAGTCAAACTTAAGGCAAACATATCAACATTCATAATTTAAGATATATATTATAGTTTTCAGTAAAGGAATGTACCTCTTGCAAAGGAAAATTTTTTTAAATACCTAAAGGAATATAGACAATTAATCATTTGCAACTCACTAAATCATTTCCAAAAACAATGGATAAATTTTTCAGTATGACAAGGTAAATTGTTCATTTAAAGAACATAAATGTAATATCGACCTCCCAGAACAGTCACATACAGAACCACAGTTAAAAGTTTCACATATAGTCAGGTGCTAGTGGCTCATATCTCTTACCCTGACTATTTGGGAGGCTGAGATATGGTAGGATCTGGTTCAGGCCAGCCTGGGAATAAGATAGAACTAATCTCCAAAATAAGCAGAGAAGAAAGGGCTGGAGGCATGCCTCAAGCAGTAGAACACCTGCTTCACAAGTGTTCGGCCATGAGTTCCAAACCCAGATTACTCCAACATTTGGTTTAACTACTCCTACTTTGAGTTAAGTAATAAAAAGTTGATGAATACAAAAATTGGTATGTAGCATATGCAGAAAAGTAGACACATACATATGTGAACATCACACTAACTTTGTCATTTTAGTACTTCATGTATTATTGGACATGATTCAATAAAATGCACAATTTAAAAAATCATTCTCTGTTAATAGATTGTAGTTCCAACTACTTACTACAGTATTAATTTTCTTTTTCTTAATCAATTAAAAAGATAAATTGTTTACAGACCACATTTTTAACCTGTATTCATATGTGTCAAAATATATGCCTCAACATTAATTGGTAATCAATTTTACTGTTAAAAATACAAAGATTTCAGGGTAGATTTTTCAATTTCTGTGATGAATGTTATTGGGATTTTGATGGGAATTGCATTAGACATGTAGATTGCTTTTGGTAGTATAGCCATTTTTACTATGTTGATTCTACCAATCCATGAGCACAGGAGATCTTCATAAAATTAAAAAGTTGCTGCACAACAAACGAAATGGTCTCTAAACTGAAGATACTGGGCCCACAGAGTGGGAGAAAATATTTGCCAGCTATACGTCAGACAAAGGACTGATAACCAATAAAGAAATGGGCAATTGAACTAAACAGAGCTTTCTCAAAAGAAGAAATTCAAATGGCCAAAGAACACATGAAAAAATGCTCACCATCTCTACCCACAAAGGAAATGCAAATCAAAACCATACTAAGATTCTACCTCACCCCTTTTAGAATATCCATCATCAAAAACACTACCAATAACAGGTGTTGGCGAGGATGTGGGGAAAAAAGAACCCTCATATACTGCTGGTGGGAATGCAAACTAGTGCAACCACTCTGGAAAAAAATATGGAGGCTTCTTAAAAATCTAAACATAGTTCTGTCATATGATCCAGTAATCCCACTCCTGGGATATACCCAAACAAATGCAACATAGGTAACTCCAGAGACACCTGCAAACCCATTTTTATTGCAGCACTATTCTCAATAGTCAAGTTATGGAAACAGCCAAGATGCCCCACTACTGACAAATGGATTAAGAAAGTATGGCACTTACACACAATGGAGTTTTACTAACCAATGAAGAAGAATGAAATCTTATCATTTGCAAGTAAATGAATGGCACTGGCGAACATCATTCTGAGCAAGGTTAGCCAGCCTCAGAAGATCAAAAATCTTATGTTCTCCCTCATATGTGGACTTTAGATCTAGGACAAATACAGTAATGTTTTTGGACTTGGGTTACATGCTAAGGGGACAGCACATACGGGAGGTATGGAGATAGGTAGGAAACCCAAAACATTAAAGTGTTTGATGTCCCCACTGCAGAGGAGAAAAACCTTAAAGTGACAGAGGTCAATATGGGAAGGGATCAGGAACTAGAGAAAAGGTCAGGTAGAGTTGAATAAATTTGGGTTGTAATAAGTTGTACATGGAAGCAATGCTAGGAATCTCTCTGTATAGCTATCCTTATCTCAACTAATAAAAACACTGTGTCTTTCTTATTATTGCTTTTGTCTTCTCTTCAACAAAACTGGAGAAAAGAGCACAACAGGTTCTGCCTGGAAGTGAGGGGGCTGGGAGAAGAGAGAGGGGATGGGGGGCATGGGGAAGAAATGGCCCAAACAATGTATGCACATATGAATAAATGAATAAATAAATAAAAAACAAAAGAATACATAGATTTCATTCTAGCTGATCTTTTTGGCATTTAAATTTGAAGGGCCAAAAGTGATTCGGTAGTAACATTTATTTTTATTTTTGAAAATATTTTAAGCTCATGATATTCAATTGGATTCATTCATGTAAATTTCAAACTTTCAAATGATACTTCTATTTCTTTCACATAAGTTAAATTTGGTTTTATAGTTTAACTTTGGCTACTCTTTAATATATATTTTGTTTTCTTTCAATAATATTATCAGTGTTAGCAGTTCATTGTCTCATGTATTTGTTAATAGCAGCTATTAACATGTAAATTTTCATTACATGTGTCAAAAATGTTCCATATTATTTCTCATATCATATTGAATTTTGTAGTTCTCTTAGTCTTTTAATGATTAATATTCATTCTGTTGCATTAATATTTAAGTCTATTTTTCCTATTTCATATTGCTGTTTATTTGTATTTTGTCTCATTTTTTTCTAATTTTTCACAGTATATGTACTTTATAATAGGAAAATAATTATTTTCTTTAACATCCAACAAAAAATAGTGTAGTTTTCAGCTTCATTATTATGATATTTTCTACCTTTAATTTGTACATTTCATGGGCAATATAAGTAGTGGCTGTTTATACTGGATTAATTTATGTAATGATAATCTTAAAACAATGCTAACTACTGACAAAAGTAGATTATTTTCATCATTATATTCTTGCCATTTCCTTGTCCAGTATTAAAATTTAGTGACAAGATCTTAATTTGGTAGGCTAATCATTAAAATGTCTGTTTAATGCATCATTGCTCGTAGAGGTACAGGAAGGTATCTCAACCACAGTATGTCTCCCTTGTGGATGTGGACTCTGTCTACTTCTGTGTTCATGAAGCCCTCAACTGCAGCAACAACTTCATGAAGGAGTGTGACTTCCAGGCAATGGAAGTCCCCTTTGCCCAAAAGAATTCTATCCAAATATCATGTTTTCATTCTGCTACAAATAGCTAATGTGGAAATTCTGGCTTTTGCCATTTTGTTTTCAATAATATGTTTTATCTATCTGTAATTACAAAATTAATAAAGATAGTATGCTTTCTTGGAGTTTATAAAAAATGTAAGCAAGTCTATTAATAATAACACTTTGAAAACTATTTTGTGCCACATATGTTGACAATTCTATTTAAAATAATAAGTTAATGTCTATTATCACTATCTTATCAAGAATCTATTGATATTCTTTAAAAATATCCAACATGATTTTGCCTGATATCCAAATACAATTCTGCTTATAGCATTTACTAGTAAAAGATTTTAAATAAATAAGTAATATATTTTTTATTATATATTTATTCACATGTGCATACATTGTTTGGGTCATTTCTCTCCCCTGCCCCATGCCCCCACCTCCCCCACACACACTCCCTTGCTTCCAGGCAGAACCTGTTCTGCCCTTATCTCTAATTTTGTTGAAGAGAGGAAATAAGCATAATAAGTAAGAAAGACAAAACATTTTTGCCAGTTGAGTTAAGGATAGCTATAGAGAGAGAATCCTAGCATTGCTTCCATGTACAAATTTGTTATAACCCAAATTGATTAATCTCCAACTGATCTTTACACTAGTTCCTGATATTCTTCCAATATTGACCTCTGTTGCTTTAAGGTTTCTGTATTAGTTCCTCTGGAGTGGGGACATTAAACACTTTCATGTTTTGGGTTTTCTACCTATCCCCATACCTCCCATTTGTGCTCTTCCCTTGACATTTGACCCAAGTCCAACCACATTGTTGTATCTTCCTAGATCTAAAGTCCACATATGAGGGAGAACATGGAATTATTGGTCTTCTGAGGCTGGCTAACCTTGCTCAGAATGATGTTCTCCAGTTCCATTCATTTACTTGCAAACGATAAGCTTTCATTCTTCTTCATGGCAGGTAAAATTCCATTGTAATACTCAGCAAAAAGAGCAACGCTGGAAGTATCACAATACCCAACTTCAAACTACATTACAAAGCAATAGCATTAAAAACAGCATGGTACTGCAACAAAAACAGTCACGAGGAACAGTGGAACAGAATAGAGGACCTGGATATGAATCCATAGTACGGCTATGCCCACCTTATTTTTGACAAAGGTGCCAAAAGTGTACAATGGAAAAAAGACAGCCTCTTTAACAAAAGTTGATGGGAAAGTGGTTATCCATCTGCAAGAAACTGAAACTAGATCCATGTTTACCACACTGTACTAGTATCAATTCAAAATGGATCAAGGACCTTACTATCAGACCCAAAACTCTGAAGTTAGTACAGGAAGGAGCAGGAAACTCTCTGGAAGTAATAGGTATAGGCAAGGACTTCCTCAATAAAACCCCGCAGCTCACCAACTAAGAGAAAGATTGAACAAATGGGACTTTATAAAATAAAAAAGCTTCTGCACAACAGAAAAAATGGTCTTTAAACTGAAGAGACCACCCACAGAGTGGGAGAAAATATTTGCCAGCTATACATCAGACAAAGGACTGATAACTAGAATATACAGGGAAGTTAAGAAACTAAACTCTCCTAAAATCAATGAACCAATTAAGAAATGGGCAACTGAACTAAGCAGAATTTTCTCAAAAGAAGAAATTCAAATGGCAAAAAAACACATGAAAAAATGCTCACCATCTCTAGCCAAAAAAGAAAACCACACTAAGATTCTACCTCATCACTGTTAGAAGAGCCATCATCAAGAACACCACGAACAACAGGTGTTGGAGAGGATGTGGGGAACCCCCATACACTCCTGGTGGGAATGTAAGCTAGTGTAACCACTCTGGAAAAAATTTGGAGGCTTCTTAAAAATCTAAACATAGATCTGTCATATGATCCAGCAATCCCACTCCTGGGGTTATACCCAAAGGAATGTGACACCGGTTACTCCAAAGGCACACCTAGGTTTATTGCAGCGCTATTCACAACAGCCAAGTTATGGAAATAACCAATATGCCCCACTACTGATGAATATATCAAGAAAATAAGTAAGAGGTTTTAAAAAAGTAATTAATTTCTAACACCATCTTATGTTTCATTCCTTGTAACAAGCTAAGTAATACCCATGGGTAAGCATAAGTACATTGTAGGTAGCTGAATTCCTGTATGAACAGATAATAAATAATTTTATTAGAGCATACTTAATAATACCTGATTGCAAATTGTTCATGAAGCAAGATGCTTTGATTAGTGTGTAGCACATCAGAACATCTGGTTAATTTGCATTTCTTCTATAATGTTCTTACGGCAAAAGTATCCTCTCTCTAATTAAAAGAAAACAGTGAAATGCCTTACAAAGAAAACAGTTTTAAGATGTATATATTTATTGATGGTTACAATGTTTTCTGGACATGTTTTGGTTCTGAATGAGTTGAAGAAACTTCTCTCCTCCATGTCATCTGATGTAACAGAAATTACCATTTTCAAGATGTTTCTCACTGTTAAATATTTCACTAAACTTAATCTACTCCTCTGAAAGACAAGTGTTTTAAAAATTCTTGAAATTTGGCACCTGCACATCCATGTTTACTGTAATACTATTCACCATAGCCAAGTTATGGATTCAACCAAGATGTCCCACTACTGATGAATGGACCAAGAAAATGTGGTACTTGTACACAATGGAATTTTACTCAGCCATGAAGAAGAATGAAATCTTATCTTTTGCAAGTGAGTGGATGAAACTGGAGAACATCATTCTGAGCGAGGTTAGCCAGCCTCAGAAATGAAATCAAGGATTTAAAGAGTAACCTCAGTAAATAAACTTCAGTAAATAAATAAAAAAAAGAAAGAAAGAAAGAAAATAATACAGCAAAAAAACCCACCAAGTATTTTTTAGAAGAGAAATATACTGTCATAGTGAAATTTGGAGAAAACTGTAAGTATAGATATCAGATAATGACTGCTCCCTAGTCTCATACATACATCATATAGAAATAGTGCCAATTACAGATAAAAATCTGGATTAGTATTTCTGTGTATGTTAAGTGATCAGAATACAAAGTACATTATTCTATAACCTTATGTTTTATAAAAAAAATCTGTGACGTCATAGAAGAATGTAGGTTTGTTTAATTCCATACACACAAGTGAATTCTAGCTAACAGTGCATGCACCTAGCAAAAAGCCATCTGATCCTTAAGTGGATAGGAGAAGATGGAGGATTGTGACCACTCCAGTGACTGCTCTGGTAAACTAGAGGCCTTTTTTTCCTGAGCATGGTAGAAAAGATAAATGGAGCTATGAGTCTCTCTTTGCACCACCTTCTTGCCTGACCTCAGGGCCTCATAGGCTGATTTAAGGAAGAAGGAAATATAATATTAATGACTTGATTAGGGGAGAGTTATTCATAATCATTTGCCTCCTGACAGTTTTAGGTTTAGACAAAAACAATTAGGGATGGTGAGGCTTCCTTTGGACACCAATAAACTGTTATTCCGAACAGAATTAAATGTGTTATCAACAAGGGGTTTGAGGATCATCATATTATGAACTTGGCATGATAAACTAATATAATAGAACAGTGAAAATTAGACATGATAACTGACAAGGGAAATAGGATCTGTTGTCCTATGAAGCTTAAACTTGGCTGAAACTTCTTACTGGATTTTATAGGAATAGAAATTAACAGATATGGATTCTGTGGAAAAATGTTGATGTCTGGGATTTGAAAAGTTTTGTATTATCAATGTGGCATAAAGAAGAAAGATTTCTGACTGGGATTTGAAAAAATAGAGAACTGTACTGCCTTGAAGTCAAATTTAGGACATATAAGGCTGTCGTAGGAAAGGAACTTGCTTTAGAGTAGGAACATCATGGAAATCAGATGAAAAGGAGAAACTATTTCAATGAGGCTTTGCTAAAGCCCATTTCCAATAGGGAAAGTGTGGATTTCATTTTCTACATCAACTTGGATCCTCAAACTGCTAAAACACTAAAACTTTCCAGACACCCCCAGTTACTACAAGAAGAGGAGAATAGAGTTACTCAAGTCAAAGAGAGAGGAAACCCAGAATATTTGAAATAAAGACAAAGATTACTAAGAATTTAGCCTATAACTAAAAACTCTTATTTTGACCATAAAGAATTTTTTAAAAGCACAGAATTGAACATGTGAAAATGACAAGGGAAAAAGTAACTGAAAACAATCAAATTTTGAATTCATCACCAAAATATCATAGATATGGATAACATGAGAACTGCAAAAGGTTATATTCTGAAAAGAATCCATTTGAATTATTCCCAGAGTTTACAATCTTTGGGAAATACAGGTAACAGCATTGGAATCAGATTTAAATCACATAAAATCTACCCAGGTTCACAGTCTTACCATACAGAGACACCAGCTCCTTTCTCCTGAGCTTGGTTGGTTTCCTGAAAAGATGGTAGTACTGTATGGTTGCTCACACTGTGATGAATTGTAGTTCACAGTCAAAGGTGAGGTTCACATCTTTGCATCCACACAAGTCCTTCCCATCAGTATTATTCAATGGAGTTAACACAGTTTTTTCAAAGCTCTTCAGAGACCAGCACCATCCAGGCCTGCTGGGCCCTGGAACTACTGAATAAGAACCTCCAAATGTAGGGTTTCAATAACTGTCCCAGGCCATTCCCAAAAAGACTGAGGACTTCTGGGCTACAGATACAAAGCCTTTAACTTGGAAATATGATTGTAAGGCTAAATTCCCTCTTAAAGATGATAGGGATCAGAATAAAAATGACCAAACCTTCTTGGAAGGGTACAGAAATATGTAAAAATTTTTTTAACATATTTTTGTAGGAAACACTTGAGTTGGAGTGATAGAAATTAGTGGATTAAAAGCAGAGCTTGTGGAAATTAAGTGGAGAGTGAGAAAGGAAGAGAAGATGAGATGAAGGAGAGGGAAAACAGGAAGAAGACATCAAATAGAGAGGAAAAATCCACATGAAGGGACGTAAAACTGAAAGAGCAGGAGAAATCAGAGGGGCACAAGTAAAGTGAGATGAAGAGAGCTATTGCTTTTAAACTGCATCCAAATATTCTGCTTTCCTTGTATCCTTGGGAGAATTTAGACTATTAGTTCCTTAACATCTCTTTATGAAGACTTTAACTGTAAGAGTGTACATTTTGAGTACAGGAAAACAAGGGTTCTTTACAATCCAATAAAAAGAGACAGACCTTATGGAAGACATAAGTCTTGCTGTTAATATTAGCTTGCAAAGCTTATGCTACATTTAGTTTAAATAATAAAAGGAAAATAATCTTCATAATGTGCGTGTGTATATAGTGTAGTTATATGAACAGTGCACATATAATCAACATTCAATGATTATATAACATGCAGCTAATATAGTCTTGATTCAGAAAATGATGGATGACACATTGGTTATATGTGTGGGAATAAGCATATAAATATATTGATACAATATATTATATATCAAACACCAATTGACGTCTTCTCTTAGTAATGGCATTAGGAAGAGTTAAACTTATTCTTTTTTCTATTTTAAATATAATTAGTGCTTAACTTTAACATTACTGTTTTTTAGAAGATAGTTCATGTTTTAAAAACATATATGTACATATATATATTTTCAATGACAAACTTCTATATTTTTAAAAATGCTAGGACATTATGCCATTTTTCAACATGGTGCAGTAAGACCAACTTTTTAGCAAACTTACCAGAAATTGTTCACTGAAATATATTTTCAACTTTGAGAAAGTTAACCTGGAGGACTGTGTCTCTGTTCCAAATATACTCCTACCCGATTGGGCAGCTTATCTTTTTCCATTGCCTGCATTGCCTCCAAAACCTTCAGTACGTTACTTTAAACACCAAATAGAAAAATATTTTCCATTTTAAAATGGAAAACCAATAACTTTTAGAATTGGGTCTGTGCAATAAAATTGGATATCAAACTAGATAGCACATTTTAATTTTTTTAGCATGACTTGAAAGTGACAATATTATTTTCTTCCTGTGTGGTCTCTGTATGTCTTTTATAAGACAATGATATAATGAGGTTTTGAAATAATCATGAACAATTACTTCAATGTAACACTCATTTCAGACAAATCATTTTATTTCAACCATAAAATAAAGTAATATAAATTTAAATGAATTTTTTAAATTTTTATCTTAAAAGCTGACTCATTACCACCTAGTCTTGTCCTCTAATACATACAGGGAATATAGTATTTATGTGATCTTACTTTTTTTTAACTTATGAAAATTATCTAGCCAATTCTGAAAACAAAGTTTTACACTTAAAGTATAGAAAATTGGCAGTCCCTGTGACTGTGCAGCCAAGAGGGTGGTTGAACTGCAGGGCTGAAAGTGTTTATGCAAAATTATTAGGAGGTTTTGGCTCCTATTTTGTTCCTCAGACTGCTGATATATGACATAGCATTCTCAGTGGTTCAACCTGACCTTATCAGTCTCATTTGAATGAGCAAGGCTGTGAGTCAGCAATGAAATGCCCAAAGAACAACTCCATTATTCAAGTGAAGACATTTTTACCTTACAAATGAGAAAACCGACTACAATGCTAATCATTAGACACATTTGAAATACTTCAAATAAATGTGTTAGTGAAATTACCCACTGGAGAATTTGATTTCTCAGGAAATACTTTCCGATAAATTCGAAGACATACTCCAGAAGAAATGTTCACTTAAATGTATATTGCTTTCACAGCTTTTCAGGGTGAAGATCTGCAATCTTCTGTTTCTGTTGCATGAATGTTCATTCATAACTTTGAAGACAGGCAGTTACAGTTGGGCAAGTGGGCCAGGCAGACAGAATGCACGGATGCACTCTGATTTCCTAAAGGAATAATCAACACTGGCACACATTCCAGTCTCCCAAGGTATCCAAAAGAACAGCTGCATCTGAAACATACAAAAATGAAAACTCAATGAGCCATGCATTTCACTTTCATATATTTAAGTATTTGTCACCTATTTATTTAAACACACTGGAAGAATCATTCAAAAATAGATTGAAGGATGCACTTTAACTTTATACTCACAGAAAGCCTGCAATTATGGCAAAATATCCTTTTTTTATTGTGCAGAATTATGTGTGAAAAGAACTTTGGTGACAAATCTAAACTCATGGACGTTTTTTGCCACTTACTTGCTATGTAAGATAGCATTACATCTTGGACTCTATAGACGCTCAATGACAGGATATGTGCATATTATATATATATTACATGTATATGTGTACATTATATATATTACATATATGTATATATATATATATATCAAATTATTCAAATTCAGACTGTCACACAATGTAGCTTTTCATCCAAAAAAGCAAAAGGGCAATGCCATGTGTTCTTTAGATTATTTTTATAGCTAAAATACTTTGCATTTTAAAATATATACACACTTGAATACATGGATGAAATTCAGGGATTTGATAAACTCTAACTACAGATTTTACTGTATTTGTAAATTTCGAGTGTTTACTTTAGTAACGTACACACAAATTCCTTTCTACAGGAATTTCAACTTATCCAATATATTTTTCTAGTCAATTTTGATGTTTTTCCTTAAACTAAATGTAACTGTTTCATATAGTCTGCATTTAGGTGATATGTCTGAAATATTTTCTGGTTCAATATAGAGAGCCAGGTTGCCTATCAACAAAGTAGGAATACTATTTTTCTGGAATTAAGAGAGGCATGTGATTTCAATTCCTTCTTTCTTTCTTTTCTTTTTTCTTTCTTTCTTTCTTTCTTTCTTTCTTCCTTCCTTCCTTCCTTCCTTCCTTCCTTCCTTCCTTCCTTCCTTCTTTCCATCCTTCCTTCCTTTCTTCCTTCTTTCATTTCTTTACTTTTTTTTGGCAGTATTTGGATTTAAACACAGGACTTCATGCTTCCTAGACAGGGGCTCTTTTACTTGAGCTGTGCCTCTAGTCCCTTTCCTTTAGTTATTTTTGAGATACAGTCTCACTTTTTGCCCAGCCTGGTCTAGATTACAATCTTCCTATTTAAGTTTCCCACAGTATCTGGGGTGATAGGCACACAACATGCACCCAGCTTTTTCTGTTGAGGCAGGGTATCCTGAACTGTTTGCCTGAGCTGGCATCAACCTAGCTCTTACCTCCTGAGTAGCTAGGATTACAGATGTGAGACACGGGTGTCCAGCTCAACTTTTTTCTTCATTTTATGTGTGTGTGTGTGTGTATAAAATGTGTGTGCGTGTACATAAAATGTGTGTGCACACACATGCACACACACACACAAAAAACCCTTTGCAATAACTCTTTTATTTATTCAATCATTATACACTAAATAATTTTTTAGGTCTTCTCTCTAGGCACTACCTTAAATAATATGGATTATGAGATGGAATTTTGGAGTTTTTTTGCAGTAATGGGAATTGAACCCATGGTCTTGCAAATGCAAGATAGCAGCTCGATAAATTTGCTAAGGATGGGTTTGATGTCACTGCCTCTGTATGTCCTCCACTCCAGTGACTGGGATTCCAGGCGTGTACCACCACACCAATTTTAATATAATTATATGTTATATAGTATAATCATAAATATTCTTTTAAATTACATAAATTCTTATATAAATTTAAAAGGAAATCATACAGGTAAAAAAGCATAAATCATTGTGATAATATTAGTTTCAAAGTAAAGTGTTGCTATTCTCAAGTATCCTTTACTCAGCATTCAAAGGGCACTTAAGATAATCATATAAACATGTCAATGAGTTGAGATGAGCAATGTCAAAGCACTCCACTTGTTATTATTAATGAAATACTGAACCTAAGTCATTATTCTTATAAATCTATATTATGGCTAGTGTTTGGAGCCAACACAAATGTTAAAGGTTTATTAATTCAAACCTTTCACTTATAGATGTGAAAAGCTTAGTTATTTAATGCAATTTTCTAAGGGTCACAGATTGTTAATGGAGCACAATAGTGGAAGTCTCAATGTATTCTAAGTACCAGCCTTGGAAAGAGAAATGAAGTTCTAATTCTTCTCAAACTTCTTTGCAAATACTTCTAAGTGTCACCTAGTTTCTTCATTCATGAAATCTTTATTGTATATCTATTTTACAGGAGAGCAATACTTGTATGTATTATTGGGCAAGAAGCTGTGTTGTGTCCTCTATCAAATGCCTATGCAATAGTTACCTAAAATGAAATTATATGTTATTTTCCTTCAATAATTCCTCTAAAAGACAGAAGAATAAAACCTTAGTAAATCTGAAAACTCTGTCCTGTGCTATTTAAATTGGCCTGTGCCCAGTGTTGCTTAAAATAACTTTATAGATTAATGATTGATAGTGCTCTTCCCCTTTCAACAGTGTTTGTGTTGGGATGGTAAATTACATGGTGCTTCACATGTAATGCCAAGATCATTATGTAGTCAGTGTGTGGACAGCAGCTGTTTTACTGCTTTTTGTTATCTCATATATAAATAAAAAGTAAAACCACAAAGAATTTCCCTTGGATATTATCTACTGAAATCTTGGTGTAAATATTAGAAAACTAAAGTATTTAGTTTTCCCTTTCTTCTCATAAATTTGATGCATTATATTTTATTATTACAGTTTTTTTGTTTCAAATTTCAAATTCAACACTTAAATCTCTGGCATTATATTCCTTTTAAAAAAACTAAGAAAATTGATATATTTATAATTCAATCTAAAGTCTTCTCTTCTGTACTATTGGAACAATGTAAATCATAATTTTGATAATCATTTAATATTATGTCCACATTTATATGGAATCCAGGCTCATCTTCAATTTATTTCAAAAACTTGTGCTAATATTCTGACTTGCTTGCATGTTTTATTTTGTTTTCTAAACATGGGCTCATAAAATTCTATATTCCTCATGTATTTCTAAATTTGTCAATTACATTTTAAGCTTGTTTATTATACTTACAGATCAATTTGGCCAGTTATTGTGACCAAATGAATACACTGAAATAATCTACTAAATATCTAAGAAATTCTTATGACATTAATAAATTAGAAAACATGATCAACATCTGTAAAATACTACAGAAAACAATTAGTGTTTGCTGCATTTTGTGTGCTTTATACGCATATTTGTGTTAGATATCACCACTTTAATATAGTCTTTTAACTGGTTTTAACATCAATTTTACTACTAAAAAGTACAAGAACAAAAATCACTCAAATAAAAAATCAGAAAATGTTTTCAATAGTGCAATATGAAAGTGATACCCATAAGCTCTTGTCACTCTCTGTGTAACTGTGCAGCACATGGACCCTTCCCAAGTTTCTTCTTGTCTCATCAAAGACCCTGGCAGTGGTTGAGAGCAGACACGTATCTCTTCTAGCTTACTTAGATCTCCATACTTGAGGCACTCTGTTCTTTGACTTTTAAGTATTGCCCATATATCTTTCAGTATTTAATTCCTAGAATGTTGTCAAATCAATCAGACAAATACTCTGTTTATGGTATATTTCTTTCTTGATAGTAACCGCCTTGATTTCATACAGTAGAACTCAAAGATAAAAACTTTCTACAACCTAATTTTAATAAACATCCAATATAATGCCTTAATCCTAATACAAAAATATGAAAGGACACTAATTTTTAATTAGTTAATATAGTTCTATATGAATATTCTACGATATAAAAATTATATAAGGAGTCTTGCTGAAGCAGTTAGCCATTTGAACCTAAACAGAAAATTACTATTGGCAGCTATGGAAACAAGCTGGCAACCACAAGGTGGTATCAGTAATTCAAAGTAGAAAGATATGATTTTTCCAATACAAATAACATGTCCTAATAAATTCATAAAATAAGTTTTAGTTCCTTGATCAACAAGAAAGTTCCATTCTAGCTAACATTAAAATTGTGTGTAAATATTTGCCTAAAATGTAAACTAAGGCTTGTATCTACACTTTGATATTTGTTAAAGGTTTTATACCACATTATTGGTTGCTAAAGCTTTTGTAAATTGTGCACACCATGTAGCATATTTCTTTGTGTACTACTATTCTGTCCATTGAAAGATTTGTAACACTCATCATTCACCACACACCTGTTAATTGCCAGCTGATGCAGCCAATTTTTCAGAATTCTGAAATGACCCAGAAATTGCCAGCGTGTCTCCAGAAGGTAAGACCACTCCCTTGAAATCATTAACCTGAAATAAACTTGTTCAATTTACAAAAGCACTCACAATGTTTTGCTGAACATGTAGTTATATATCAAAAATTTCATAGTCATCATCAGTCACAGTCTTGTTAACCCTAACATGCATGTGTAAGTGAACACTCAGGGTTAAAATAACTTGCTTTTGAAAAGAAATCTGTTGAGTGATGAGTACATCAATATTTTGACAAAAAATGAAAACTACAGTGGCCTGCATATATTATTGACAATTTAAAAATACTCTAACAAACTCAAAGAAAATTTTCCTTGAAAAAATAAATTGAATGAAAAGATTTTATGATGGTATTAGTCATCACATTATTAAATAAATAAATTCTGAAATATACTTAAATTTGAAACAAGTGAATGATATAAAAAGGAAAAAGCAAAAATATTTGGATAAAAGACTGTAATGAGAGTATGATCTTATTTTAAAATATTGTGATTAATAGTTTTGGTCTTCATTTTGATATCAACAAACAGTTTTCTAATAATAGAAGAAACTAAATGTAATAGTCTCTGATACTCTAAATTCCCTGTGCTTTCATCTATATGCCTATATACACTGGATTTTCCATTAATACAATTTAACTATGGGATCCTTAAATTAATTTTAAAATAGTGAGCTATGCTCAAGAGAAAGGTCATTGTCTTAAAGGTACCATATAAATAGCTTTGGAAATTAAAAATTTTACAAGATAATTTGAAAAGCAATGTAAAAAAGGTTAGACCTATAAAAAGCTATTTAGATATTATGAAGTAAAATAAAAATCTGTCCCAGATTGCATACTTATGAAATACATAAAACATTTTACTATTTTGATATATGAAATTAAATCATGAAAAGTCATATGCTTTTAACTTATAATATAGTCAAACCTTTATTTAAATGCATTGGCTTGTTCACAACAGGAAACAATACATGAGAGATAATGGGCTGTCCATGAACAAAGCTTCAATTCATATTATAGTTGAAACTTAATTACATTAATATGCTTCATTTAATGAAGTTTCTTATAATTAATTTTGTAATACATATGGACAATACAATATCTACTTTACAGTTGCTTATATGAAGTAAGTAATGACCTCTATATCATTTTACATTAAATTTTAAGGAAGCAAGTTTATTTGGTTTTCCAGAGCATATAAAAGATAATGAAGAAATCAGTATATGTAAATGCAATAGACAAAAGAATCCAGCCAGTAGTGAAAAAATATTTTAGTGGTGTCAAGATTAATCAAAGACCATTGCACGCACACACAGACACACACACACACACACACACACACACACACACACACGATATGATACTTTTATGTAGAGTCCACTCCTAAGACGTTTGTCTTGGAAAAATTTATTAGAATTTCTAGTTCAGAAATAATTTAAGAAAATTCTAATCAAAATCTATTGTGTGGCAAAATCACATAAAGTTCTATTTAAACAAGCATCTGAGTCTGTGGAAGTAGGTTTCACAATAATAACTGATATCATCATGGATGATCTCAGGTTTCGTACTTTGAAACAGAACTCTGGCTTAAAGTTGAAAAATAGTATTTTGTTATATTTAGCATTATATAGAAAATGTGAAACTCCTAAAATAGCCATCAAAGGAAGTAGAAAGAAAGAAAGGCAGAAAAACCTTCATTATAATACATAGTACTTATATGCTCAGAAAGTGAAAATAATAAGTACTTTAAAAAGATATTTGCTCTATAAATGAAATAGAACAACCATAAGATTGGTTCTGGACAGAATGTAAATAAACCTAAGAAGGTACATTACCTAGGAGAAGTGGAGGTTTATTTTCCACATTTGTATGATGTCTTCTAATTGGGGGATATTCAATAAATGCTTTACGAAAGTATAACTGAAAATATTTCAAATTTCTACACTTCTGGTATCAGGTAGGGTTTGATGATTTAGACAATTTGAAGCTTCAAAGAAATGAATCAGGAACATTTCACATCTTGTGGCTGTTATTCAGAAACTGTGACTCCATATTTAGCAAAAGCCATTTTCCTTCTACTGTAGAATGGCATCCGCTTCTTTAAAAAATATACAGCTGAAATTCCGTTTCATTTATGATCTCAGAATGAGCAAGTTTCCAATCCTGGTTACTATTTAACCTATGAATTCTCATAGGATTGCACCACATTTCTCAAATATTGACATTCAGAGCTCTTTTTTGTTTGTACAAGGGCTCCCTGTTAGTTCTGCCCTGGGTCATACCACGTGGTTACATGAAGTTCCACCTTGGTACTCTTCAAGGTGCCTTATCAATTTGTAAAAGATTATTTTTATATAGATGTTAGAATATGTTTATTTGTTTCTACAATAGACTGTAATACTTTTGGTATTTCACTGACTGTATGTATTAAATGGAGAAATTGTTATCTTAACCAAATTAAGGTATAATATCTGAATCAATGAATACTACTTCTATTAATTCACAGTACATATTATTTTCTATCATTATTGAACTTAGTAACACAGAGAACTTGAATATATTTTCTTTTGTTAATTCTAAGATTTTCCATATCTTTGTCATTTAGGTAGGTGATATATAATGTTATAGATATGTGTGACTTATATAAATTGTCAATTTTATATGAAATACTCATATCTGCAATATTTACTAGGATCCATTGTTATTATTAATCCATGAGAAAATATTTAGAAGTTATAAAAGTGATGACAATTTGAATTGGAAAACTGCCAAGATATTTCTGCCTACAAAAAAAAATAGAGTAAGCAAAGAAAGAAATACAGATGAGGAAAACGTAGTTATAAGAAAGGACAATTTTCTAAATAAGTAGAAATATTTTGATAAACAGTTTCAGTAAATATTTCTTGACCTCTACTACTTGTCTCCTTTGTGATTGACCTCTTTCCCTTATTAAAATACTGCCAAAGATCAACCATCTTGAGGCACATTTCAGTAATCCATTCCTTTTAAATGATGAATAATATTGCATTGCATGGTTATAAGGAACTATCAGTTGAGAGATGTTTCTTTCAGTATTTTGGCTATTTGGAAAAAATGTGCAACATTCATGTACAAGTTTTATGCAGTCACTGCTATTCCTTTTTCATAAGTATATACTAGAAGTGGAATTGCTAGGTCATATAATGATCTATGAGCAAGCTTTTTTCAAATTTTTTATTGTGCTGGGTGGAGATGTATTACAGCATTTACAAAAGTTCTTATATTAAATATATCATACTTGAATTCACCCCCTCCACTGATCTCCTTTAATACCCTACTCCATTCCTGGAATAGTTTCAACAGGTCTCATCTTTCCATATGCACAAATATAAATGTGTGTGTGTGTTTGTGTGTGTGTGTACACAGTATTTGAACCACATTCACCTTCCCATACCCTTTACCCACCTCCTCCCCACTCCCGCGGGTACCAAAAGTCCTTTTGATGAACTGAAAGACTACTTTCCAATCCAAACAGGGCTGGGGGCATGGCTCATGTGCTCAAGCTAAGGCCATGAGTTCAAAGACCAGTACAGCAAAAAAAAAAAAAAAAAAAAAGCAAAGGACTTATAGCATTTTATAACCTCGTCAGAAATTTATGAGAATCCAATTTTTCCATATCATTGGCAGCACCAACACCTGTCATTATCTATCATTTACATTATAACTATAATGGGTATACAGCATTATTTTAGTGTTTTTAATTTGTATTTTCATTCCTTCATTGTTACATGTAGCTTAATTATTTTTTCTCTGCTTTTATTTTAAATATCCTTCATCAGATAAGCCAATAGGCACTGAATTCATTTATTTAATGTATTTATCATGAAATAGTGAAGGTATTTTTTACGTCTATGAAAATTATCATGCATTTTCATTCTTTCTTTAATTATATGACTAAGGCATATTATCTTAATTAACCTTATTTATTGAAACAACCTTGCATTACTGTGATAACTCCCATTTGGTTATACTGCATAAACCTACAGAGGTTTCTGGATTTGGTGTGCTGTTACTGGGTTGAGGGCTCTCATGTTCAAATCAATAAACTATATTGATCTTTACTTTCCTTATGAAGTCTGTCTAGTTATCATATCAGTGATAACTTTAGCTCCATAAGGAAAGTTGATAAATAATTTCCTTTAATTATTATTTAAATGTTTAATAAAAAGCCCCCAAATTAAAACCAACAAAGCTTGTGTACTTCTTGGAATTAATTTTTGTTTAATTACTCATTCATACTTTTCAATATTTATAGGTTTAATCAGATTTTCTATTTCTTCTCGGATAATTTCAGTAATATGTGTTTTCCTAGGAATTTTCTGATTTTGTCATAAACAACTTTTGTTATACAGTTATTCATAGTGTGTCTTTATAATTCCTTCTTTAATTTAATAAAATTCTTTCATTCCTGCTTCTAGTAATTTAAGTGTCTTTAGGAACAAGTTTATTTATTTTTTATTGCAAGAATGAACTGCTTTCATTAGTTTCTTTGCTACTTGTCTATTCTTAACTAATTTCACTCTATCTTATCATAAACCTTCTTTTCGTTTTAGTTCTAGCTTTCTTCCTCACTCATTATGTTAAAGTAAAAGTTTAAGATTTTGATTAAAGTCTTTCTAGCACAATGTTTTAATTCCCTTGATGCTATTGTTACTGTACTATTCTAGTTATTTTCTTAGTCATTTCTTTGGAGCTTACCATGTCCTCCTTAACTAATCAGAATCTATCACAGATTTATGCTAACTTATTTCTAGTGTAATGAAGAAAACTTTCACCTATACAGACCTATTGCTTCTTTCTCTTTCTTATGCTACAATTATTATACACAACACAAAATGTATATATATGTATATATATAATATAGCATAATATAATAAATATATGAATATATGCAATAGTAAATATTTGGTAAACAAATTTCAATAATTTTTAAAAAATAATGACTGTCAAAATATTGTGACAATTCAATAATGATTATCATCATAAGTAGAACTTTTGGATAGATTAGAGATATTTATTTTTCAAACAGTACATAACATCCTACATTTATTATATTTTTCTTTACAAATAATCTCATCTTGGCATATATTTTCATGATGGTTAGTGGTATTTTCCAGATATAATTTTCAAGCCCATCTGAGAGTACACAAACAATATTGCCCCTATCTCTTTCATTCAAACACCTGACTCTACTGTCACAAATCTACAAAAATAAGAATTTTTAAAATTCCCATCATAAACTACAATATTAAAGTCATTTTAAAGTTTAAAAATCATTCTGTCTTTATAAATTAATATCATGTGTTCCTGTAGCAATGGTAAAAATATAATTCACTTTGATTTGTATAAAAATTGTTTCCTATGGTTATCTTCAGTTCACTTTCAAGTCTCAAATTATGAAAACACATAAATTAAAAAAAATCTAAATAATCATCCATTACATAAATATTTGTGTGTATTTTATATTACTTAAATCAAATTTTATAGCTAGATATTTCTTCAATGTTATTATACTGCTGAAATGGCATTGTATTGAGAAACTGATTCATGGGAAATCTGTTTCTGATACAAGATTTTCCTCTTTGACTGGATTATATTGAGTCTTCTTTGAAATACTAGAAAAATGTTATTGGATTTTTTATTAAAAATGAGTTAAACAAAATCTTCAATACCAGTGTAGTTAATATTTGCATGACCATGAGGCAAACTTTTTTGGTGGATTAGGGTTTGAACTCAGGACATTGTGCCTGTGAGGTAGGTGCTCTACCACTTGAGCCATGCCTCCAGCCCTTTTAGCTCTGGAGATAAAGTTTCACTTTTTTCCCAGTCCAGTCTGAACCTTAATCCTCCTATTTTTAGCTTCCATTTGTAGTTGGGATGACAAGCACAGGCCACCATACTCTGCATTTTCCATTGAAATGAGGTCTTGTAAATTTTTTTTTTTTTTTTTTTTTTTTTGCCCAATCTAGTCTGGAGTCACAATCCTGCCCATGTCAGCCTCCAGTAGCTTAGGAAAACAGATACATACCACTTCAAGCTTTCATAGGTAGAGATAGGTTCTTCTAAACTTTTTCCCCAACTGGGCCTCAAACTATGATCTTCCAGATTTCATCCTCAAAAGTTTCTAGAATTACAGGAGTGATCAATCAGTGCCCAGCTTGAAAACTATTTTTCAACTGTCCCCAATGAATTAGCCATCTCTTATGGTTAATAGGCATATATTTTTCTAATTGCTAAAAGTAACTCCAAAACACCAATGGAACTTTAGTAATTTTAAAATGTTCTCCCCTGGATACTTTCTCATGGTTTCTTTTTGGTTTGGGTCTATAGAAAAATAGCTTATTTCTATCTTGGAAACAATATTAGGTATTTAGTTTCATATTTTCATGCTTTGATGACTGTTGGAAAAAATAATGGCTTATTGAGGTCTAGTGTATGTTGGATAAAAATGAACTGAGAAACTGTTTCCACATTTTTTATATCTAAAATCTCGTAAGAATTTTAAGCCCTTTAGAAAGGCAAACAGCTCTTACACATGACCAGAGTGGTTTTTTTCAAATCCTAAATACACTTGACTCATAGTTAACATGTTACAATTGAAGCTAAGTATTATCTATCTGTTGCTGTAGGTGGATGTGTTTGCAGTTTAGAAAGGCTTTTATTTCTCTTTGACAATGTAATGACTTCCTAGATTAAGGGGAAGCATTAGTTCTAAAGTTTATTAAATTAAAGAAGCATAAACATAGTTGGCTTCTAAAATTAAACACACATAAATTAACACATCATAAACAACAAATATTAGCATTTTATGATACCACTTTCTCTTCTCATCTGTCCACACACACACACACATATGTACCATTGGATTGGACTTCTGAAATTTTGGTTTATATTGTATTTTCCCCAATAACTTTAGAATTTGTTTCTTAGGAAAACAAGTATATTTTTCTCTTTCACTTCTTCAGAAAAATTACCAAAGATAAAAACTATATTTTGTTGTAATACTGTATTTTAATCTATAAACTTTGTTTGAAATTGTTTAATACTTTTCATAGAAAAGAACTCAAAAAGTATAAAATCTTCACAGTTGACCTAACTATAAATTATAAAACACCAAACTTCAGATTACCCATAAGTGGAGAATACATAAACATAGGTGTGCCTGGTTTTATTTGTAATTCTTGCTGCTCCACATAATTTTGTACATAGTGTTGGAAGGTTTGGCCCTACTGCATGCCTTAACCTTGATTACCTTGAAAGCCCTGCTAGTTGATTATAAAAGCATTAAAATTTAATTAGTTTCACTCTGATACTTTATTTCACACACATACACGCACATATATATGCACAATTTTTCTTGATCTCTTGGCATAGTCTTTAAAAAAAGTAATACCTTATTATTGTGTTTTAACATACACAGTGCTGCAAAACTTTTCATGTATTTTAAACAGAAGATTTGACAGCACTCAGGAGATAGACTATTGATACACTTATTCCCTTCCTGTTACCTGTTACTCAGGGTTTACGCTTATGGATTTTGTTTTGTGGTACTGGGGATTGAACCCAGGGACTCTTACATGCTATCAAGTAGTTTAACACTTGAGTCACACCTACAGCCATTTTGTTTGTATTTTGCTTTTGAGAAAGTGCTGGCATTCAACTAGCCATCTTCCTGCCTCCACACCCCAAAAGTCTGGAATTCCAGGGTGTACAACCATGTCTGGCTCACTTCTATGTCTTTGTCAGCAGCTGCTGGACTCACTACTTCCACTTCCAACATTTCCTCTGTAGAACCTGCTATGTGGCACATTCAAGAGATATAGTCAGGACTACACTGGTGTATCTATTTAATCCATGCAAACCATCAAAGAGCAATCCTTCCCAGATACTGTGTAAAACCATAGATTTTCTTCATACGTTTATTTATTTACATCTTATAGTGAGATCTGGGTTGCTCAAGCTAAGCACAAGGAAAAAAAAATCTTAATAACTAAAAAAAAATTTATGAAGACTCTGGTATGCTAATTTGCTATATCTACTAAACATATAAAAAGAATGTTTGATTTGCTAGTATGTAGTAAAGAAAAATACTATAAACTGAAAACCCATTCTATTTTTAACTATTATATACCTTTATGTAGCTTAATAATTCATAACAAAACCTAAGAGAGGTTTTTACAATAAGGAATAAAGATACAGAATGCAAAAAAAGGCAAACTATTATTTTATATAGATACATGCTTATCATTTCAGTTATTATTACTGTATTTTAAAAGATCCATAAAGATATATATATATATATATATATGAGTATATGTATACACCTATAATATATATTATATATAATATATTTCTATCTGTTATATACATATGTGTATATATATATATGTGTGTACCTATATACACATTGTGTGTGTGTGTGTGTATTGAACCTAAGGCCTGTCAAATTCTTAACTCATGCTCTACCACTCATCTATACCCCTACCCCAAAAGAATTTGCAGCAAACTTATCTAATTGATTTCCCTCATATCTACACCTCAAAATCAAATCATTATTTGTCTAAAGTGTGTTCTATAACACCTGAATTACCTCTTAAACTTTGGTTGAGGCCATTTATTATATGAGAAAGATGATTAATTTCTCTGCACTGAAATTACATAGTATATCTAAAAATATCACAATTATTTTCTGGCATTAAAAAGTATTTGTTAAGCAGGATTTCTTACCTACTATGCATAATTATTTTTTTTACATTGCACAAAAAGTCAATAATATAAAAAATAAAATAGTGGTTAAGAGAAGCAATGAAATCATAAATGTAGATATTAGAAGTTCATTCTCTACAAATGAAGTAAAAGTAAAGCAAAACTTCTGGACATTCCTATTTTGGGAATTTGTTATTACCATGGTACACATATAATGCAGTATTTTTCTATAGAAATAACTTCCATTATATCGTAACTAAGGTGCATGAAGGTTATTTGCTATGTTTATGTGGAATGTTTTGCTTACAAAAGAAAGCAATTCTCATTCAAGTATACCAGCCATTATTTCAGGAATATCTTTGGTGTGTGTTTAGGTAAATATTTTTCACACCCACATTATGTAGAGTTGCTCAGTGAAAGATTCTTTATGAGAAGAAACTTTGTAATGTATAATATAAACAGTTATATCACCATTTTGTGACTATTAATAAAACATATATGAGAATCTACTTCACAGATAGGAATGAGTGACTTCTAATCATGATATGTAGAAATAAAATGAATACTTAATACGTGTAAAAATGAAAATTGCACCAAAGTCAACAGGTAAGAAAGATTTCACTCAAGACTATTGCAATAGGGAAGAGAAAATGAACTCAATTCTGCAAAACTGAAAGCGGGTTTGTTTTTATGTTCTACCTAGAGCTAGTGGCAAATTACTGGAAAACTTTAGACCATTGAGATGATGATTGAGATGTACCAGGCACATTGAGTTATTCCAGAGTGTGCAAGATTTTTTTTCCACAGTAGGCCTTCATAATGTGTAGCAGAGACCGGAGGATAAAAGTGGTGTTTCTTCTTGTATTTACATCCCAAATAAGTGACTCTTAGGCCATTGATAAAAACATTCTTTGCATCCTAAAACTTGCAAAAGACTGGAAAAAGATTTACATACATTTTGAAAGGGCAGAGAAGACATTCACACATGCACATTTTATGAAGTGCATAGTCTAAGCTAAAGGATTTCAGGAATTTTTACTCAGAAATCTGTCTAAATTTTAGTAAAGATGTGAAGAATAAAAAGGCTGTGTCAATCATAGTTTTAGGTAAATAAAATGGATAGATTTACAGATTATATCGATGGATTCATCTCTGTTTTTGATGAATTAATCTCTATGTTTAAATCAATGGTTTTGACCCAATCCCAAATTCTGAAATAGATAAAACTTGTTAAAATTTTCACTTCCTGAATTTCAAGTACCTTTCCCTTTTACTTATTTTAACAATGGGCTCTCTTTCCCAGTAACACATAATAGAATATCATCTTATAACTCATTTTGTAGCAGGGACATAGAGAATAAGGTGACTGAGGTACATGTATGTATTGCCATTTTAAAAGAGTTTACATTTTAAAATGACCCTGGAGAAAGGCCACATTTAAACACAAAGAAATGATAAAAAAATTTTGAGTTTATTTCTTTAATGATAAATACTGAAATCTAATTTTCTGTCATACATTTAAAAATACTCAGAAAAAACAAAACTAACATACTTTTTGCTTCCAGGAATACAGATAAAATGGTGAATCAACTAAATTATTTACCAAGGCCAGCAGCTTGCTGATCAAGGCTTTTGTTACTAGTCTCCTTCATGTTGGTGTGTCATGCTTATAAAGCTTTTATTCACAATCTCTGAATAATCTACCATAAGCATTTCCCATCTCTCACCCAAGGCTCTGATGCACATATGACACGCAGGAATTTTCAGGTGCTCAGAGTACTTGAGTCCACTCTGAGAATGAAAACACAAGACAGACTCAAGCAGCAGAGGTTAGAAAGGTTTTATTTGTAGAAAAAAGAAAAGCTGCATGGAGGCATGCAGGGGGACCTGGAAACCAGTGGTCCCCTGGGTCAGGTTGGAGATTGCGTTTTATAGCCTTTTTTGTGTATTACCCGAGGGCGGAGATATCTCTCAGGAACAGACAGATGTTTTCGGGGAAGGAGAAGTGTCTCCTTGACCAATTATCATCTTTGAGACCTCCTGCAGTCCCTCCTTCAAGTCCCGTCTTTCAGTGATCACCCTAACTGTTGTTAGGGATAGGGACCATGACGTCTATTCAGTGACTGCTTCCTGCAGACAAGAGGTCATGAAAGGGCCCGCAGCATCAGGGTTGACCACGAAAGGGGTGTCTAGGGAACTGCGATAGTAGGTTATTTTCATCTCCATCAAGGGCATCTGTAATTTGATGGATTCTAGGCGAGAGGAAACAAACTTGACAAGTAAGTTTAAAATGTAAGGCCCAAACACAAGCAAGAGAATAATGGCAACTATAGGCCCCAGAGAGGGTAGGAACCAAGTCCTGGAGGAGAGTCAAGATTTTATTTGGTCCCACATCTATGCAGAAACCTGAGTTTCAAGATACTGTTCCTGGTGACACTTAGCCTGTTGGAAAATGTACTCTGCATGTTCCTCTATGATGCCTGAAATGTTTATATATGTGCAACAGGAGGTATTGGCGATGGCACATTCCCCCCTTGTTTGGCCAAAAGAAAACCTAGGGCCAGGCAGTGGTTCATGACTATACAGGCAAAGGAAGACAAAAACCTTTGCATGTCCTTAATGGCAAGCCCTACCTCTTCTGAGGTGGCCTCTACTACTTTGGTTAGGTATTTTGCAGTTACATGATTGCCTATCACCCCATAGTTGATTCCAGCTAGGGCTGCAATTAATGTTATTATCCCTAAAACTATTAAAGTAATCTCCTTTTTATCTCTATGGGAAGTTGTTCCTGTTGTAGTTAGCATTCCCCTTTCCTTTGACATGGCTGTGTAAGCATGCAGGATCAGGAAGGCATACTTAGAATCTGTATAGATGTTGACTTTTTGTTCTTTTGACAGTTTTAGGGCTTCTGTTAGGGCCACTAATTCTGCCAGTTGAAGGCACTTGTATTAGAAGGAAGAGGATCTGATTTGAGGATGCCAAATTCTGTCACAACTGCAAACACTGCATGTCTGACACCATTCTTGCAAAGGACCTGTTGTGTATAATTCTAGTTCTGGATTTTTTCAGGGCCGATCAGTTAAGTCAGATGAGGCAGCGTAATTTTCCATAAATACCTCCTCCCATGAGTGTTCAGGATTTCCCTCTGACTCTGGTAGAAAGGATATAGGGTTTAGGCTCTGACAGGTCCTTAAAGTTATTTCTGTCCCTCCCAGAAGCTGGGCCTGGTATTTCAGTAGATGGCTATCAGCCAAAGTTCTGCTTTTGAGTTAAAATTCCCCTTAGGTTACATGGAATGTAAACTTCAAGGGGCAGTTTAGGATAAGTATTTGATCTTCAGGCACTAGAAGTCTAATGTAGTGACTGGTCAAAGACATCTGTCCATCCCTTGGCTACCTGATCTAATTATTTACTTAGGTAAAGGAAGGAAGGAAGGGAAAATTGATCACCTTAACAGAGGTTTTCTCCTTTTACCTAGGTGTCCCCAAGTTAAGGAGAACTCTATGTGGGAGAGGGCATACCTCTCTCCTGTGTTCTTCTGCCACTGCCACCTGTGTCTAAGGTCATGTGGAGGAAAGACATTTAGGTACATCCAGCTGCAGCCACTCTGTCGGAGTGACACTGATCAATTTTTTGTCTGTTACTTTTGCTTTGCCTGTTTGCCTTGAGACCTAGGTAACTGGTTCTCTTCTATGAGCTGAAGGCTTATAATTTAAAAGCAACTGTATCAAAGTAACCAAGAGGGCTTACATGGCCAGAGGGAGGACCCCTGTAGAGGCATGAATGGGTACTCTTGATGAGGTAGACTTTTGTCCCCCTTTTGTTTTTTTTTTTTTGGTTTTTTTTTTTTTTTTTTTTTTTTTTTTTTTGCAGCAGTAAGGAGAAAAACTAGAGAAGACCATTAAGGTGTCTATCCCTTTAACTGTTTTTTTTTTTTTCTCCCTAAGGGCAGACCTTGGAACCTGCTTAGCCAGAGGACCTTTGAGATCTCTGTCCCTTTCACTTTTTTTTCCCCCTGAGGGCAGAGAGTAGCACTTTTTGGTGTCTGTCATGGGGGATGCATGGATCTGTCCTAGACTCAGGTGAAGAAGGAAGCCCACTGCTGTTTAGAACAAAGGAGGAAGGCACTCATTCTGAACTAGTTAGGAAAGGGGAAGGAGAGGCTGAGGATTGGGGAAAAAGAGAGTTTCCAGGCTCAACACATGAAGGATTATCGGTCATCACTGCTGTCCATGTCCATCTTGCCAGAAGCAGTTCTTGATCACTGGAAGCAAGGAGTGACCTCCACTCTTGGGCCATGGGAACCATGAAGGAAGTGTAGAGATTTGGTTGTCTGTTTGCCATGGACATGGCTGGAGTGCTCCCAGACTTAGCCACCTTTGAAGCCTCAGGATAGGTCAGGAAGTTGCATCTCCAGGCTTCAGGTGTCACTGGGGAGTTGTCCCGGCCAGAGAATCCTTATAGTTTGAAGAGAAACTTTCATTTCCATAGGCTGTTTTTGGACCTCCTCCTAAGTGAGGGAGAGAGAGTTTAAGGAGGGAGGGAGCCTAGAGTTGAGAGAAAAAAAAGCTTCAGTACACTGAAGGTCAATTCCAGCCATGTAACTTTGGAACCCCCTACTGACTGTCCTTCAGCTCTAATGCTATGTAAGTATCTTCCCAATTCTCTCTTCCAGCCTCTACTAAACCCTGTCAAACATATTGGTTTATTGGTTTTCTTTTGTTGTAAGAAGTCTAAAATAATTAAATGTCCTCCATTGACAAAATTGTTAGTTTTCTGACACCAAAGAAAATGAAAATGCTGTCATTTTCAAGGTTCAAGACCCTAGAGCACAAACAATCTAGGGTATTCAGACCACTGGCTATTCTTTCCTATCATAACAGTGACATTGACAGAGGATCAGGTCTGAACAACAATTTATTTTTACCAAATTTCCAAATGCTACCTTATTTTGTTGGCTTTTAAGGGAAGATTTTGTCTTTTAACAGTAAGAAACATTTTAGCAATGTTTGATTATGTGATCTAATTTTATCTACAAAGAAGATTTTTGTTGGTATCATTACTTTTTTTTTTAACTCAGGAAGACCTTGAACCCTGGGCTCAAAGGATGCTCCTGCCTCAATGTCCTAAGTAGCTGGAATTATAGGTTATAGGTGCTACCCAGAACACTCAGCTCCACAGCATTATTTTCACAGGTGTCTATGAGAGGGACTTGATTCAGAAAGGATAGTCAGATATCCTTGACATCATCAATTTGTAAGAAACAATAAGTGTAGGGTTCAGATGGCTATACCAAGCTGATACTACTTAGACAAAATTTTTCTTGTCTCCTTTGAAAAATTCTGCACATGGCTTTCCCTGGGCTCTCAGTTGGGAACAACTGACCTTTGGAGGCCTAAGTACAGGACTTTGCACAAATGCTGACTGATGTAATTTTTCCTGAGTTCTTCTAGGTCTCTTAGGCCTTGATACCCACATTATTTCCTTTTTATTATGATTAATGTACATATCACTATAATTGGTGTAATTTCTCAAAGGATAATCTGTAATTGCATTGGTCACTCTAGAGAAATTTTAACATGAATAAGATTGTTCATTTGACAGATGCTTAGAACACAAAGGGAAAATCCTCAAGAGGAGACTCTGCCCTGGGCATCTAACAGAAGATCGCTTTGCTTAATGCACAAACTCCCTCTTTATGTTCATTCTTATGGAATTGATAAGAATGAGGATTTTAATTAGATGGCTCTATGGAATTGTGGAGTACATGAGTTAATGTTTAACCTGTGCATCCTTTTCCATGTGTGGGTGTGTAAGTATGTGCATGTGCGAAATGAGGTTTTTCTGCATTTAAGCATCTGCTACTTTCTGCAGAAGGAAACCATTTTGCAATCATGGTTGTATATTTATTTGAATCTGGTTTGCTTTCACTTACTCATTTTTACCTTTCTACTTCTCATTGTGCTTAGGAAAATTTCAAATCAATTGATCATAAATAATTTCTTATTATCTGAAAATTTCAGGTCTATTTGTCAGATACAAAACTCATAAATTTATAAGAAAGGAAAAATGATTAACTGTGCTTTATTTATATGTTTCCTCTTGCCAAAACTTTATCAAAGTAGAAAATCATACTAGTATGTGGGGAAACTGTTGTTAGTCACTTACTTCCAAAGAAAACTAGGCCCATAGAACTTTTGGCTTAAGAATCAAAAGTCTTGATTTTTAAAATATGTGAATATAAAGGATAATTTATTCATCTATTCAAAGATAATTTACTTACCAATAAATAATTTACTTATTTGAAAAGACTTGACATAATATCCTAATATGTACATGACACTTCAGATTAGTTAGAGTGATTTAACTTCAGAAGCACTATTGCTTACTCAAGCTGTTTATGATTATACAAATATGAAATAGAAGTAGTTGAGGTTTCAATCATGGATATAATTTAAAGTGTTCACTCTTGTGGCTTTGATTCTACTATACTGATTTATTAGAATTATTAGTATTTATCGAAAATACTATAAATCATAAGGGTTTAACATGCTGGGATAAGTTACATACACTTAACACAATGAACTTACGTTGATATTCAACTTAATTAATAAAATTATCTTTGAATAACAAAATAACTGTTATTAAAAAATATAAAATCTATGCTCTAAATATACTTTTAAATCACACTTTTACCTTACAAAAAGGAAGATGTGAAAATTTCTTTAAGGGATGTATACTTTTGGAATCAAGAGTTGTAAAATTTGTATAAGAAATGTGATCACAAAAACTTAAAATGGCCACACATCGCTGGCTAATGCCTATAATCTAGCTATTCAGGAGGTAGAAATCAAAGAATATCACATTTCAAGGTCAGCCTGAGCAAATAGTTCATGAGACTCTATCTCAAAAATAGCCAACACAAAAGAGGGCTAGCACAGTGGCTCAAGCAGTAGAGCTCCTGCCTCGTAAGTGTGAGATCATGAGTTCAAACCCTAGGACTGGAAGAAAAATGGCTAAAATCTTTGCAGATGCCTATTTCTCTGTATTTCCTTGAGTCTAAATAAATAAATAGAGTTGATTTAAAGTTGATGATGATTATAAGAATTGTAGAGGAATCCAAACATGTACAACATAACAAATGTGAGTTGCTTGTTTCCTAAGAGAATGTGTACAATTGTTCATGGATAAATACGTTATTATACATAATGATCTTTAGTATACTGATAAAGTTAAATAAATTTTAAAATTAAAGGCATTATTTTAATCATCTATGTGCTTAATCATGCATTTATGACTGGCAAAATATAAACATTTAAAATATATGTATTTTACTTCATATATTTACATTATACAACATTAGCAAATATAGATTTAGGTCATGTTGAAATTAAAAGTCTAAGGAATCTGATGTCTGATTTTTCGATAATTGCATGCCTCTAGATGATGAATTTGAAGGAAACAGTGACTTATATAAGGTCATGTTAATCTTACTGACTATGTTAGTATCCAGACAAGAGATGACACAACTATTTTGTTAAACTCTGAATTTTTCAGATACCTCCACAATTATTTTAATAAAATATTTCTAATTTGCACAAAATTAATATCTTTTAATCTTGTTATGTATTTTTATGTGTTTAAGGTGGAAGTAAGTGGTGGCCAAAGAGGACTTTTTTATTCTTTCCACAGTTATTAGAAGGAAGACCGTCTAAGATTAGGGCTGTCTCAGAGGCTTACCTAAAGCCCAGTGCAGTGGCAGTTCACTTGGCTTTCTTGCACCGACCATACAGTGGCACATTGCAGTGGCATATGGGACCCTCTGTCCACTCAGCAAATAATCACATGAGTAGGATGCAAAGGGAATTTATTTTTTTCTTTTTCTTTTATAAATTTTTATTAGGATATTTTCATTTTATGAGGGGGGGATTCATAGTGACAAATCCCATTAGACTTACATTGTACATTATTTACATTGCCCCATCGTCTATCCCCCTCAACACTTTCCCATTCCTAATTAATTCCTGTTTCATACAGGAATATGAAACCATTTACTCTAATCTTAATCTCCCTTCCCCTCCCACAAGTACCTCCACAAACACATATTGTACCTATTTTACAGTCCTGTTTTTTGTTATAATTATTTACCTTGATATTCAGAGGTGTGTCTCAATGAATGACCACTGTGGGTATAATTTACTTTGGTTTGTTCAACCCTTTCCATTACTCTCATTACTCTCTCTTACCCCTTTACCTCCCACCTCCCCACAAAGGGAATTTCATATCACTGTATATTACAAATTCAAGAAGTAAATACATGTTAGGAATTTCTCTATTAAGTTATGTTTAGGCTATTCAAATCTTGAACAATGAAAAGTCTAATTATTTTCTAAATTAGGCAATTACATGACATAGAGATCAATAAAGTTGAGTTACCACACACCTTCACTTTCCACGTTGTATGCCTTCACTGGGGACTACATACACACACAGTGTTGTCTTTGGGTGTGTTTACATAGACTGCACTTTCACAGCATTTTGTGACCAGAATGAAGTAGGTATCTATAACCACTTTGCATTTTTCATCACCAGATTCTGTCAAACAATAAGATGAAATGTTTAACAAACTTTTACAAGCTTGAATTCACATTTAATTATTAAGGAGAGTTGATAAATTCCTTAAAAAGATAAATTTGAAAACACCTGCCATAAAATGGCTTTTATATCTACACAGAATTAAATTTGAAACAGACCCAAAAGATGAAAAAAACAAAGCACAACCCTCTCATTTTAAAAATGGATCATAAAGTAGAACATCAGAAGAATATCTCCCAAGATGTCACAGGCCAGGGTATCTGAAAATTTAATCACTTATCAATTACTTACAGTTAGTAAATATAATGAAATAATAATAGCAATAAAGTTTATACCCAAAATTTTTAAATACCAGGCATTTTCATTTTCTACATAATTTAGTTGGTTATGGAACCATTTTGAAAGAAATTTTGAGAAAAATCCTTAAAATATTATAGTAGACAAGTTATTATTCCCTTATTGTAATCTCTTAATGGAGGAAGGAAATTTGTGCGTGTGTGTATGTTATGTGTATGTGTGTAGGTATAGATATACACGTAGCTATTTATGAACACATCTGTGTTATAATAAAACAGGTAATACAGGGTTGCAAAAAAGCAAAATACTGTGACTTATATTGGATATAAGTGTGTGTGTGTGTGTGTGTGTGTGTATATACATATATATATATATGTATTGTAACCTGAATTGGTTCAAATTTACTATTTGTTATAAATTTGAAAAAACTTAAGACAGAAGTCCATATATCCTAGTATGTTTATTTGTGGAAAGATTTTTAAAACCATTTTATGATACGTACTTCATACATTATAAAACTTTTTTAAAATGCCACAGTGTACCCCCAGCACAACAATAATAAAAAAAAAATTATCCACTTGCTTAAGAAGCTGGATTAAGAAGGATTGTTCAGATTTTGTACTTAAGATTAAGTCAGATTTGCCAGCTAGTATTTTCTAGCACTTTATCCATTCTTGCTTGTTAACAGCTTTTTGTAAGGGTACATTTGACTAAAATTTAGCTATTTGTTAAATCTTTGCAACTTATTTGCCTCTGCCTCCCAAAGCTTCAGAAAGAAGATAATACAAGAAATAAATAAAAAACTTGAACCCACAAAGAGAATGGAAGGATAGACTACAGTGAGTAATATTTTCAATAAGTATTAAGAATCTGAAAAAATGACAGAGATGTGACTAAATTAGCAGAGAAGTAGCAGAGAAAGCACAGAAGCCTAATGAGTGAGAAAGAGCAATGGTGGACACCATCTTTGCATGACTAGCCGGCACTTTGCAAGGTGCAGAAGCTTGGAAGAGTGAGCACTAAGCAATTGCATGGATGCTTCTGTTGCAGAGTAGTGAATAACCGCCATCCCACTCACCTTCCCTGATCCACTGACACAGAATCTTCCAGGTTTGGTATTAGGAGGTCTGAGATTCAGACCTCCTGTCTGAGGATATGGAACACACCAGGAATCCTAAGGAAAAGTCAGATTCTAATGTCCAGCTCTATAGTGAAATCCCCAGCCATCAAGTCCAAGTTCACATGGCAACTTTTTGTTATCACTCCCACTCTTTACCATTAAATGTTGTCAACCAGAATCTGGCTGAAAGACTACAAAAAGAGAGAAGAAACCATCAAAACACTTAGAGAAAACTGAGACAACGCATAGAACAGAAGAAAAATGAAGCAAACTATAATATTTATTTATAAGTAAAGCACTGTTATCCATAGAAAGAAATAGAATTTCACTTGTGTACAATTTAGAAGGTGGGAAAATACCCAGAATATCACAGATTCAATAAAAAAACTAAAAATTTAACATTATTTTTGAGATTCAGTTGTAAGGCTATAATAGAAAATAGAACAACATAAACAGAACTAGTGCGAAAATGAGATGTTCAGTTTAGGATATGCAATATGTAATTTTGGAATTAGGAGCTATAGAAATATAAAACAGGCCAGCCGTGGTAGCTCATGCCTGTAATTCTGACTACTTGGGAGGTAGAGATTGGGAGGATTATGGCTCAAGGCCAGTCAGGCAAAAAATGAGATCCATACCCGATCTCAACAAATAAACTTACCATTGTGATATAAACCTGTAATCCCACCTACCAGAGAGGCACAGGTAGCAGGATTGTGGTCTGAGGTCATTCCCACACAAAACCCCAAGACCATACCTCAAAAATAACAAAAGCAAGGCCCTGAGTTAAAAAACCCAAGTACTGCCAAAAAAAAGAGAAACCCTTAAAGAAGATGAATAAGTGCAGTATAGAGACCATCTAAAAAGTGATAGACCCATGCTTTCAAACAAAAGACTTTGAAAAGTATTCCTACCATGAACAGAAAGCACTCTCAGTGACCCCCATCATTATGAAATTCCAGATTGATTCACAAAACAGAAATAGGCTTCAGGATTGTGGACCATTAAGCACAAGTTCCTACAAATACTCACGAAGCTGCCTGGTATGCAGGACTCTGCCCTGCTGTGTGCCTTCCTGTTGCTGCATGCCATCAGGTATCTCACACCAGGGTTGGGGTTGCACATTCATTCCCACACCATGTGTGGAATGTCCATTCTTCAGCTCTTTTGACCTTGTGCCTGCATCACCTTGCAGGAGGATGTGCTCAGCCAGGGAGCCTCAGGCCAACTCTTGGCACATTCACTGCTGGATGCTGTACAATTGCCCAGTTGGACAGGTACAGTGATTTTACCTTGTCGTCAGCCATGGGTTAAATCATAAATGATGATTCTCAATTTTTACTATGCTTATAGAAGAAAAAGTATGTATTTATAGGGTTTTAAAAATTTGCATTTTAAGTGAAGCTGAGCATCTTCCCTGTAGATTGAGGGAACTACATTGTGTTTATATATTTAATGATGTCTTTATTATGTAGTTTCTTAATTTCTAGGTGTTATTGATAGAATAGTAATAATAATATTTTTTCTGTGAAGTTAAACATAAGGTTTTTCTTTTGCATCTTAATTTATTTTTTCTGTGAAGTTAAACATAAGGTTTTTCTTTTGCATCTTAATTTCTATGATTTTTTTACAAGGAGATAATTTTAGTTTTCATATAGTCAAAGTCACCAATATTTTTGCTGGAATGTAAACTTCCTGATCTAAATTTATAAAACTATTCTCCAAAATTTTTGACATTTTTACATAATTACTTTTTATGTAAAACATCAATTTCAATTTAAACCACAAATTTTTTATTTCATTTATTTATTATCATTGTGCTGGTGGTACATTGTGGCATTTACAAAGTTCTTATAATGTATCAAATATATCATACTTGAATTCACCTTTCCACTATTCTCCTTTATCCCCACCCCTACCCATTCCTGGAATAGGTTCAACAGTCTCATTTTTCCATTTACATTCATGTATACATAATATTTCCACCACATTCACTCTCCTACACCCTTGTCTCACCTATTCCCCACCCCGACTAATACCACCCCCCAGACAGGATCTGTTCTGCACTCCTGTTCTCCAATTTTGTAAAAAAAAAAAAAGTTACATTTTTTTTTGTTTAAGATAGCCATACATTGGTTTTCTTGTGACATTTCCACGTATGTATGAATTATAACCTGAATTGATTCATCCCCTCTATTTTTCTCCTTTCTACCTTAGTCCCCTTCCTATGGTGATCTCAACAGGTTTAAAGATTCTGTATTCGTTCTTGTATAGAGAGTATATTAACTATGTTCACCTTCTTAATTTCTTTCTTTTACCATTCCTGACTTCACTGTGACTTCCCTTTAGTATGACTTGTTTTTCATAATATTGATGTATTTGTATTGGGTCCATATTTCATGTATGAGGAAAAGATGCAACATTTGACTTTCTGAACCTGGTTAATTTCAACATTTTCTCCATTCAGAACTTCTGTGCTTGCTTTGCTAATTTTTGCTATTATTTTGATAATGCTGTTTACGTTCTATTTTTCATTATATAATTTTATGTCATGTGTTCATGAAAATCATATTTTTTCATTTCTGAATTTTTTAATTAGCAGAATTATCACAGTGTATGCTTGTTTCACAATTTAATATTATATCTAATCTGTGTGAAAACTGTAAACTGCATTTTTATGACAGTTTTTCTTTTTAAATCTTGAACTAATGCCACAAACCTTAAACAGATGTATAAATAGTAGATTTCTTACAAAAGAAGACTGGAAGATGGAGGAAAATGATAAGAAAAAAATGGCTTTTGTAAAGATTTCTTTGGTGATACAGAGTTTCCTCTTCTAATAACAGTCATCATAAATTTATAAAAGCAAATTACAATGTCTACATTTTAATTAATACCTCATGAGGTCTTTTACCACAAGGTCCAGTATTTCATAAGTGAAATATAGAAAACTAAAGTAAATATTGGTTTGCAACATCAATTCAGAAATAAAACAACCACTATTTACTTATGAAAATTTATTAGCATGTATTTAAAATTTTAAGTGTGTATGTTAAATTTGCCTAACAAATTGTAATAATGACAAGTTTGCTATGATTTTATCTTTTCTTAAGCATGATTCATATTGTCTTATTTTGCTTCAGAATTTACCATCAGCTCTATCATTGGGTCCTTTCTAAAATCTAATAGTACATATAATTAGCATAGATAGTGACATTGACAAGAGACAGTGCACGTCAGCTCTTTCTCAAGTTGTGCACTGTGTACCAATTGTCCTTGGAGAGACTTCTTCTAATTTATTACCCTTCCTTTTTTGTAGAGTAATCATAGTGGTGAGAATTGATTGGGCGTGTAAGACACTTCATTTACTTGGTAGAAAAATCCCTTCATTAAAATAATTTTACTGCTGGTAAAATTAATGCCTGCTATGCAAACTCACCAGATTGATTTTAAAGTTCCTCTTCAATTATATTTTATGAGGAAACAAAATAAGATCTTTATGGCAACAACCAGAAAAAATAAGAAGAAATCTTGCAGTGCATAAAATACATGATATTACTTACATTTTTCATTTACTTTAAAGTCTACTTTTTTAGAAAACCTTACTGAGAGAAGTTGTATTGCTGAATTTTAATTCTGACATTAGACTGAGCTTGAGTGACTCTACTTAAATATTTACTGACAATTGAGCATTTCATGCTGGCTGTTTTCCCTTAGACAGCCTAAGTGATCTAGATTTTTCAGATGTGAGGGTTATATAATTTTTATTTTTGTGATAATGTGCTATATTCAGTGAGCTCTGGCCATAGATTCATGAAGGAATGATGAGTAAATATGCTTAGATTACTTTGATGATAATTACTCAGCACTGATTTATCCATGTGCAATTTGAATTTTTTATTATACCCCCCATGTTCTGAAAAATATATTGGTTATTTTACTGCCATTCATAAAATTAACTATTTTTATTCAATACTGATTTATGTATGAGCAATTTAACTTATTCCCACCCCCACTTTTCCTAAAAAAATGCATTTGTTACTAAATCATTCTGAATATGGTCCTCTTAGCTATTTTTAGTTCTCAAAAGATGTCTGTGCTTAAAAACAAGCACATATAAAAGCATTATTCCTACTTTGAAACAAAAGGAAAATAAAATATGAAAATGATGTAAGCTCTGAACTCTAAGAACTGATTGTATGTGTCACAGGAGACACCGTTTCTCCATGTGCAGGTTGCAAGCATTTAGGAAGCCTTTGAATGCTTCCTGGGTCCACCTCACTGTGAAAACACTTCATTCTCTAGTGGATATTCATCAAGTTGTGTCAAGAGCTCCTCAGATGGCCACAGTTTAAATATGCACAGCTATCACAACTGCTAAACATTCCTGAGAACAAATAATTCTTTTTTCTTTGGCTTTAGTTTCTGTGCTTATTTATTTTGTTTTACTGGGTCATTTATAAAATTGTACTCATAAGACTCTGAAAGCTCTTTTTAGCATTCATGGGTAATCAACAACTTGTTCTCATTTACCACTTCTAGTCTTGAGTATGATTTGCTTAATTAACTGATAACTATTTCTGTCATCTGAGGTTGTTAACTCTGCAGAATACTATTTCATGAACAGGATGAAATAACTTATCATGTCTTGTGCTTAAAAGGCTAACTGTTCGTTTATTTAACACTATTTAATGTAATGGTAATCTTTTTTGCAGCTGCTGTCAGTTAAATAAATAAGCCCTTACTTGAAAACAGACACATTGAATCTGCTAATTTGCTGATGGTTGATAAACTAATGCCAAAATATCAATGTCACAAGAAATAGTTTTTAAAAGAATTAATTAAAGTAACATACTTTTTGAAGAATGCAAGTCAATTTTGTATCAGCCAGGTCAAGTAGTATTAAAAATATCATCACAGAAAATAATGTTCATCAAAGCAATTCTAAGAGTTGCCATTCTAAGAAACAAATAAAATGCACTTAATAAATAAGTGTTGAATTGTTTTTACTTCAGCTGTGTAAAACCAGAAAATTAGTAGTCCTCTTGATACCTCCAACACATGCTCTCTGTTTACAATCCATAAAGATCTTCCATTTATTTTAAGCTTTTATTGCCTTAGAATATGATTCTAAACAACTTTTCCTTTTTTCAGTACTGGAGTTTGAACTCAGGGCACTAACTGCACAATGGCTTCCTATTGCTCTATTCTTCTTAGAATAAAAATCTAAACATTTACCAGGCACTTTAGCTGTAGCCTTACTCTTTGGTCTGAAACATTTTTCAGAGCCACAGAGAAGCCTTTAAAAGACTCATGAATTCTAATGAAGCACTTCTACAAATACAATTCTCTCACTCCAGAAGGTTTTCTTCCCCAAACTCTCTGCCATTCTTTAGGGTCCTTCTTTCCTGGAAAGCTTTTCGATGTCCTAGCTTGTACCTTTGAATGACTTTTCAAAAGACACAAGAACTTTATCTTCTGTTTCCTATCCTATAAAATATTTTCCCTTCTACAAATTAAAAATATTACAGTATAATTTAAAAGGCTCATCATTTAAAATTCTTGTAATCCAGTAGGATTATCACAATGAAATGCCACAGTAATGTTCAAATTGAAAATATGCTAACATTTTTAATAGGAATGGGAAGAAAGAGGTAAAGGAGAATGATGGAGAGGGTGAATTTAACTATATTGTAAGATTTTTTGTAAATGTCACAACATACCCCCAGTACAACATAAAAATAAAATAAAATAAAAATATGCATGAAAATATATTTTCATGTCTATGGTAATCTCCAGTATCATCATAGATTTAATTTTTATGTAATCATATAGACAGCTATATTAATCAAATTTAAACCAGTCTTGAGCCACAGTGATTCTGATGCACGTATGACCCACACAGAAATTTCAGGTGCTCAGGGTCTTGAGCCCACTCTGAGGATGAACGCACAGGCAGATTCCAACAGCAGAGGTTGGAAAGATTTTATTTGTAGAGAAGAGAAAGACTGCATATTGGAGAATGCATGAGTCAGGGTGGGGAGTGGGTTTTATAGCATTTTTTGCATTGCCTGGGAGCAGAGATGTCTCCCAGGTGCAGACAGAGGTTTCCTGGGAAGGAGAGGTGTCTCTTTGACTACTTATCACCTTTTGGGACCTCCTGCTGTCCATCCTTTAGTTCCTCATTCCCCCCTCTCAATGGTGGCCCTAACTTCTGTTAGAGATAGGGAGGACAGGTCTATTCAGTAACTGCTTCCTGCTAACAGGGGGCGATGAAGGGGCTGGAAGCATCAAGGCCGACCACGACAGGGGTTGTCAAGGGGACCTCGATAGTAGGTTGTTTTCATCTCCATTAGAGGCATTTGTAGTTTGATGGATTCTGGGCAAAAAAGAGACAAACTTGACAAGTAAGTTTAAAATGCAAGGCCCAAACACAAGCAAGAGAATAATGGCAACTGTAGGCACCAGAAAGGGTAGGAACCAAGTCCTGGAGGGGAGCCATGATTTTATTTGTTCCTATACCTGAGTAGAAACCTGAATTTTAAGAGATTGCTCCCAGAGCCACTTAGCCTGTTGGAAAATGTAATCTGCAAATACCTCTACAATGCCTGAAGTGTTTATATACATGCAACAAAAGGTATTGGTGATGGCATATATCCCCCTTGTTTAGTCAAAAGAAAATCTAGGGCCAGGTGGTGGTCCATTACTATAGAGGAAAGGGATGACAAAGACCTTTGCATGCATCCTCTACCACTTTGGTTAGCTTTTTTGCAGTTACCTGATTGGCAATCACCACATAACTGATTCCAACAAGGGCTGCAACTAATGCTGTTCTCTCTAAAACTGTAAAAGTAACCTCTCTTGTTTTTATGGGAAGCTGTTTCTATTCATTAGCATTTTTCTTTTCTTTCAAATGGCTTCATGAGCACGAAGAATCAGGAAGACATACTTAGAATCTGTATAGATGTTTACTCTGTTCTTTTGACAGTTGTAGGGCTTCTATTAGGGCCACTAATTCTGCCAATTGAGCGCTTGTATTAGGAGGAAGAGGACCTGATTTGAGGATGCTAAATTCTGTCACAACTGCAAACCTTGCATGTCTGACACCATTCTTGACAAAGGAACTGCCATCAGTGTATAATTCTAGATCTGGGTTTTTTAAGGGCTGATCAGTTAAATCAGGTCGGCCAGCATAATTGTCCATAAGTACTTCTTCGCAGGAGTATTCAGGATTTTCCTCTGCCTCTGGTAGAAGGGTTGCAGGATTTATGCTCTGACAGGTCCTTAAAGTTATTTCTGTCCCTCCAAGAAGTTGGGCCTGGTATTTAAGTAGATGGCTGTCAGATAGCCAAAGTTCTCCTTTTGAGTTTAAAATTCCCCCTAGGTCATGTGGGGTATAAACCATTAGGGTGTGGTTTAGGATAAGTTTCTGAGCTTCAGGCACTAGAAGACTTACTGCAGCCATTGCTCTAAGGCATCCTGGCCATCCCTTGGCCACCTGATCTAACTGCTTATGTAGCCTACTGGCTGGGAAGTGATGCCCCAGAGCTGAGTCACCAAGCCCAAGGCCAGTCCTCCCTTTTCATAGACATATAATTGAAACTTGTCTTGTGCTAGGAGACCCAGGGCTGGGTCTTTTTTAACTGGTGGAATACATTTTCTGACTTGTCATCCCACTCAGTAAAGAGCTGGGTATCCTTCTGTGCTTCCTTAAGGATTTGATATAAGGTTTTGGTTAGGTCTGTATATCCCAGGATCCAAATTCTACAGTACCCTGTGACCCCCAAAAAGGCCCTCAATTGCTTTAAAGTTTTATGTAGAGAAAAAGTCAGGATTGGATGGATTCTATCTTCTCCTAGAGACCTCATTTATTTCTCCAAGACAACATCTAAATATGTCACCCTAGACTGACACAATTGGGCTTTTTCTTTAGAGATTTTATAACATCTATCTGCTAAGAAGTTTAGTAAGGATTCAGTGGCTCATGAAACCACAGGCTTACTTGGTCCACAGAGCAGGAGGTGATCTACATAGTGTAGCTGAGTAGCTTGTGGATCTTGCCATTCTGCCAAGTCTTGGGTTAGAGCTAACCCAAAGAGGTGGCACCAAGTGTAAGACTTTTGCCCCAGATCCTTAGAGATTTCTCACAAGGCCAGATGCTGACTCACACAGGCAAGGTCTGTGAAACTGTGACAATGGCTGTCTCTGAATCTCTGGAGGAGGACAGTCTAAGTGACCTGTCCAAACTTTCTTGAGGGGGTCCTCAAAGGCAAAGATAGGTTGACTTTTAGGATGTAAGAGAATGCAAAAGAAAGCATTGTTTAAATCCAGGGCTGAGTAGTAAGCGGTACCTGGAGGTATTTGGGCTAAAAGTGTACAGGGATTTGGAACTACAGTGTGGAGAGGAACTACTGCTTCATTGATCAGGTGGAGATCTTGTGGACTAGCCTCCATTTGTTAGGTCCCTCCCTGACACCGAGAATAGGAGTATTATATGGGCTGGAGCATTCTATTAGCAGTCCCTGTCTCTTTAAGTCTTTGATTATGAGAACTAACTCCTCCTTAACTTCTGGCTTTAAAGGATATTGTTTTTGATGGGGAAACCAGGAGGGGTCTTTGAGATGAATTAGGGCTGGGACAGCTGTTTGTGCCCCTCCCACACAGTGTCCATCTGTCCACAATGTGGGGTCTACCTGTTCCTCTATTAGGGGCAAGCAAAAGTACTCTCCTGGGGGTGAAAGGAGCTGTAACCCCAATTTGGATAGAAAGTCTCACCCTAGCAGAGGTGTAGTGGTTTCTGGAACAATTAAAAAGGAGTGACAGAAATGGAAATCTCCCCAGGAGGAGGCTAAAGCCTGAGTGAAATAATTCTCTAGAGGCTGGCCTGTTATGCCTTGAACAGTAATTTTCTTGGAGGACTTGGGTCCGGGAGAGAGGAATAGCTGAGATGCTGGCTCCAGTGTCCATAAGGAGGCTGACCTTGTGCATTTCAATTGTGAGTAAAATCCAGGGCTCCCCTGCTTTTCTGGTGGTCACAGGAGCCTATATGGGAGTCCCCAGGACCCATCATTGGGTGGGAGGCTCTGGCCTTGGTTCCCCTGAGAACCGGGGACAGTGTGCCTTCCAATGTTTTCCCCGACAAATAGGGCAGGGTCCCGGAGGTAGCTTTCTCCAGGACACTCCCTCCTAAAATGGCCTGCCTGTCCACATTGCAAGTGTGTCCTAGGGTTTGGACTTTGCTCCAGGGAAGCCTCTCTGAGCTCTGTGATCAGAGCTTCCTGCCACTTATCCTTTCTCTTTTCCCTTTCCAGGTCCTTTCTTTCTTTTTCTAAGTCCCTGTTGTAGTATACAGACATGGCTACATGGACCAATTGGTCTAGATCTCTGCTCCCTTCAGCCACCAATTTCTGAGGCTTTTTACAGATATCTGGTGCTGACTGTGTTAGGAATTTATCTTTTAGAAGGATTTCCTCTTCCTGTGACTCTGGTATAATGTTGGTATGCTTTTGTAAAGCATCCTTAAGTCTCTGTAGGAAAGTGACTGGAGTTTCTAATGGTCCTTGCTGTACAGCTGTGACTTAGGAGTAATTAAGAGGTTTTACCTTGGCTCTCCTTAGACCCTCAAGAATGCAGTGGATTAAATAGTTACTACTACATTCATCCTTGTCATTTTCAGGGTCCCTCTAAGGGTCCCAACTAGGTACTGCCTGATCTCCTGTTGGAATTGGGAATTGAGGTTCCCTTTCAAGTATCCAATGCCTTTGTCTTTCTTCTCCCTCCCCCTCCTCCTCCTGTGAGGGCCCAATCTGAGACAGGCCTGTAGGGCCACTTTTATCTAAATGATAATTGTCTCCATCTGTAACTGCCTTATCTAGTACCCTACCTGCTGTTTCTCCAGAGAAGTGAGGGTCTGAGATAGCAATAGCATTACATCTTTCCAGCTCAGTTCAAAGTTTTGGCTGATTCCTCTAAATGCCTGGATGTACTGATCTGGGTTTTCTGTGTGATTTCCTAAATCCTTTTTTATTTCTTTAAATTCACTCACTCTAAAAGGAACATGAGCTCTGTCCCCTCCAGGAATTAACCGGAGGGGGTAAGTCCTGTGCGACAGCGTCCACCATATGAGGTAGCTGAGTAAGGGGGCAGAAGGGGAGCTGATCGAACATCAGACAGGTTTTTTGGTTCAAGTGAGTTTGGGGGCTTTTTGCAAAGGGTTACCATGGTCTGGGTATCTATCCTGCATTTGTTTAGCCATTCTGGGTGGTCTCTTAGGATAAAGAACAATTGAATGTATGGAACTTCAGTCTGCTTTCCCTTCTTTTTACAGAACATATCTAATTGAAGAATGGTATTATAATTAATGCTCCCTCCTTCTGGCCATCTTTCCTCATCTCCCAGATGATACTGTGGTCAGGCCTGGGTGCAGTAAAACTTAAGTCGTTTTTGCTGAAGACTTTCTGGATCAAGACCTTTCCAATGTTTAAATAAGCAGGCAAGGGGGGATCCTTCCTGGTTCCTTGAGGCTTGAGTCCTCATCTAAAAAAGGGAAACAAGGGAAAATTGGTCACCTTAACAGAGGTTTCTCCTTTTATTTAGGCGTGCCCAGGTGAGGAGAGGTGTCCCTCTCTCCCTTTCTCCTTCCACTGCCACTTGTGTGTGAAGTCATGGAGGATATACAGACACCTCAGTTGCACCCACCCCCCTGAGATGATCTTTGACCAATCTCTCATCTATTTTGACTTGCCTCTTTGCCCTCCAACTCAGGTAGTCCTAGTTCTCCTCTACCAGCTGAATGCTTGTAATTAAAAAAAAAAAAAAAAAAAAACTCTATCAAAGTAACCAAGAGGGCTTGCATTGCCAGGAGGAAGACCCCTATAGAGGCATGGATGGGGACTCCTGATGAAGGAGACTTTTGTCCCCCTATATATCCTGTGAGGCATATATGCTTTTTATGAAAAGAGAGAGTGAGAGCATCTGGAGGCTTTTGCTCTGGTAAGGGGCAAAAAAGACCTGAGGTTTTTGCCTTTTAACTGTTTTTTTTTCTTTCCCTGAGGGCAGGCTGCAGAACCTGTTTAACTAGTTAACCTGATGTTTCACAAAGACAGTTAAGCCTAAATTGGAGACTATCACTTTCTGATGCCTGTAGGGATTTATCCCAAACTCCCTGAAGAAAGAAGCTCACTGCTATTTACAGCAAAGGCGGGGAGGGGGCACTCATCCTGAACTTCATCCAAGTTTATTCAGATTGCCTGTCATTCAGCTGTAGTGGGCTTGGAGCTTTTCCTCAGTTTCCCAAGGGAGAAACCCTCCTTAACAAGACAGAGAGAGAGAAGGTCGACCTGAGAGTTTCACCATTGCTAGGCCATGGTGAGGGGTCTATCCTGTAAAATAGACTTCACCAGAGTGGTATAACCTATACTGACCTCAGGTGATGGCTGTTCCCTTCGTGTGTCACCAAACGTGATGCACGGATGACACATGCAGGATTTCAGGTGCTTAGGGTTCTTGATCCTGCTCTGAGGATGAAAGCACAGGCAGACTCCAACAAGAGAGGTCAGAAAGATTTTATTTGTAGAGAAGAGAAGAGAAAGACTGCATATTGGAGAATGCAGGGGGACCCGGAAACCAGTGATCCTGTGGGTCATGGTGGGGAGTGGGTTTTTACACTCTTTTTTGCATTGCTTGGGGGCAGAGATGTCTCCCAGGTGCAGACAGAGGTTTCCTGGGAAGGAGAGGTGTCTCCTTGACCACATATCATCTTTTGGGACCTCCTGCAGTCCATCCTTTAGTCCTTCAACTCCATTACTGAGTTTAATACATACTACTTTATATAGACCTTAGGAAATCATAAACCAGTAAAAAATTTAAAACCTAGTGACAGACAAGAGCCATGATTTTTTTTTCTTTTGAGTTGTTACATTTTTTAACTTATTGTGCTGTGTAGGAGTACATTGTGGCATTTACAAAGGTTTTTACAGTATATCAAATATACCATGCTTGAACTCACCCCCTCTGCCATTCTCCTTTATCTCCCTCCCCCGCCTTCCTTTAATAGTTTCAACAGGTATCCATTTTTCCATTTACATAAATGTGTACAAAATATTTAAGAGCTATGCATTTTGTTTGGTGCATACACTCCAACAATTTGTACTTCTTCATGATCTCAGTGAAGAAATCTTCCATGGATTAAAGCAGGAGGAAGCATGCACAGCTAATTCATGGAGAAAAAGAACCAAATGTTTAACATCTGACAGTTCCTTTGGCATTGCAATGCTAAGTAAGCCTTGTTTTAATTTTTGCAAGTCATAATGGTCTTCTACCTGGATTCACAATCACAATTTTTTAATGTGATAAAGGGCTGTTATATGTTAATTAATAAATGATTATATAACTAACTGAAATCACATGAAGATAATAAATAATCTAAAAAACCACCAACAGCTAATTTTATTGCATGAACACCAAGGGAACACAATACTGCGATAGGCTTCAAATATTTAAAAATCAGCAAAATCATAAGCAAAGCACATTTATACTAAGATATCAAATCACAACTGTACAAATAGCATTAACATATCTTCATTGTCAAAGAATATTGTCTTTATTGTATTTGAAAGCTTTGTGGTGAAAGATATGGAGGTGTAGAAACTTCTGAATCTCTGACTACAAAATAAGCTTAGAAAATTATCATATGATTTATTTTGATAGATGACTCTTGTACAGTCATCTCTTCACTTAAAACAAACAAAACAATAAAAACTAAGCTAAGTTAGTTTAGTTAAGTAAAATACTGTTAGGTATTATGTTTTCATTGACTTTTTAACTTAGTTTGTTAGAGGCAGTTGGACTAAAAATATGCAATTACCATCTCTGAATGGCAAACCTGGAAAGTGAGGATCCATTTATAATAAGGAAGATGTAAATCTTCTGAACTAACCTTGAGGGAAATAGATCAGTAAGGAATAGGCACCAACTAATGGCACATGCCAAAAAAGTTCACAGGAATAACAATGAGATGGTCTTAAACAAGCAATTAGGGTTAGGTCAAATATCAGCAACCTAGAGAGATAGACAAAAAGAGGAAGGCAATAAACCACAAATGTCCCTGTAGTCTGCTCACCTTGTTATTAACACCCCTGTGATAACACTCTATCACTCTCTTGGTTGTGTGAATCTCCTGCCCTTTGTATATCTGGTCCATTTCTTCAAAAAGCTGTAGAAATCTGTACAATGGTTAAGCAAGCACCTCATTAACTTTTGAGTAATGTTGTGGTTTGGGGTAGGCACCACCTTACACAGTGCCATCTTGATTCTGACTCGACCTTGTAAGATAGACTTCCCTGAGCCAGACCTTTCCAGGAAAAGCCTTCCCTTTACTCAACAAGCTTCATAATTATGTACAGATAATTATTGTCTAATAGATTCACTAGATGTTGTTGGATTGATTTTAATTTATTGAGAGAAGAGCTATATTTATGGATGATGTTCCTTTGGGAAAAGGTTATATTGTGAAGTACATTAAAAATTGATAATAATTCAATAATTTGAATTAACTATTTATTGTGTTACCTTCATAGTACTATATTATTTAAGATGGTTTATAATTAAACTAACTTTTGAGTAGGAATTTTGAAAATGCTGCTATTGAAGAAAAGATAAGCATTTTGAATTCATATGTAAATGAAGATTAATATAATCCACCCTGTTTACCTATTATAACATGATTTTCAGCTTGCATGGTAGCCCATATCTGTCATCCCAGTTACTTGGAACATTGAAATCTGGAGCATCATGTTTTTAGTTCAGCCTGTGTAAATTAGGCAGACCTGATCTCAACAAATAACCTTGGTGTGGTAGAATAGGGCTATAATCCTAGTTACATTGGAGGCATAGGTAGGGTGTATTGCAGTCTGAGGGTAACCCAGGCAAAACTACAAGACCTTATGTGAAAAATAACTAAACCAAAAAAAGGCATAGATGTGTAGCTTAAATAGTAGAGAGCTTTCCAAGCTCAGGCAAAGTCCTGAGATCAAAGCCCAGTACCCAGTGTTAGGAAAAATGCCACTCACAAAGAAAGCTCACAAGAAAAGTCTAACATCCAAGAGCAAAGTTTAATGGCAGGCCTGAACTGCCAAGCTGGCTGGGGAAAGATGGCACAGAACCGAATCTGGGCCAGGCATTTCTTTTATAGAAGAGGGAGGTTAAGGAAGTTAGCGCATGCTCAGAAGTCTCTGTTAGGGGCAGAGCTTGTCTGGAGCATGGGAATTTCTGTTTAAGGGCAGGGCTGTTATTGGGAATGGTTCCATTTCTCAAGTGAGGCCTGAGGATAAAATTGCCACCGATTTACAAAATGGTGACATTATTTTTCTATCATTCACTCATTTTTTTCTCTAATAATGAGGAGGGTAGGGGCTGAGGATTGGGAATTGGGGCAAAGCATCAGCCTCTTAGCTACTTCCTGCTGGCAGGGTGTGCTGTGTGGGACAAGATCCTCAGACTCTTGTGGCATCCTGGTAGGGGCCCTCACAGCAGTACTCTGGATGTTGGAGAGGTTGGTATCCCTGCAGTTACAACTGGTTAAACTTTTGATTAGCAATAGCAGACATGCAGTATGATACAAGGGAGGAAGCTTAAGAAGAGAAGAGCAAGAAACATAGGCATTAGGATGGTCATTAGCCAGGTGAACAACTGTAAAATGTTGTTCCCTAGAGAATCGCAAGGTCCTCCATCACCCTTCTCCATTTTTTCGAACTGTTCCTTGAGAGGTGCCACCACTAGGGGATCCCATTGAGCTTCACAGCAGTGGGTGTTGTGAGAATGACCAGATGAGGGCTGGTCCACTGAAATCCCAATGGAAAGGGTAGAAGATACTTTAGGAGAACAAGATCCCCTGGTTTAACAGAAATTGTTATAGGGTGGGGCAGGATCTGGTCTGCATGCTCTCTGAGAAGTTCCCTGAGAAGATTAAGATAAGTTAGATAGTCAGCCAGAGGATCAGGGTCTGTTGGAGGCAAGTTTATTAGATGGAGCATAAAAAGGTGTCTGCTAAAGGCTGCATATCCAGAGATCCAGATTTTACAAAATCCTGTAACTCCAAAGAAAGCTCTAAATTGCTTTATGGTATGGGGGAGAGGGAAACAGAGGATTGGGTCAATTCCCTCATGATTCAGGGAGTGAGTCTTTCCCTTTAAAGCTACACCTAGGTAGGTGACCTGTGGGAAGCAGAGGCTGTCAGGATTTAGGTTAAATGTAACACTCTTGGATAAAAGAGAACTCTAACTTATTTTTTATATAACTCTGTAAATGTTTGTACACATTTAGATAAAGTATAGACACAACACTGTTACAAGGTGGTCATTTAAGACACATGAGCAACTATGTAAATGAACTCTGATTTAGTACTACTTAAAGCTTGACAAGATTAGCAGAAAACACAAATAATTTCTTTGATCAATTTTTTCCCATAACGGTTTTCTGTAGATGTTACTAAGAGAACAACAATATTAAGATAACCTTGTTATTGTGTAGACATAGAGCATTTGATTTTAGTTTGACATGACCCTAAAACTCTTTTAAGCAACTCCTAGATTATACTGAACTTTAATTTTATTACACACTGGAGCTTTTTATTATACACTTTTAAAACTTACTCAGACCTTCATAAAATGTACTAAACCTTTCGAGGGCTTGTCTTTGTCCCTCCTATTTGAAACAATCTTTAGGACAAACCCTTCTTTACAAAATCCTTTCTCTTCCAAAGCATCCCTTTTTCCTTTAACTTCTCAAAAAATACATTAGATACCTATCTATATCCTTTCTAGTTGTTTACTTTATAACTTGTATTTTAAAGTTAACTTTTATAAGAATTTTAAATTTATTATAGGATCTGAAGCAACTAATAAGTAGCTCTTGTTGTTTTAAGGAATTTATGATAGGCATAAAGCCTCCTCATCCCTCAGGATTGAGGTGATATTGTTTTGGGTGTGGAAACTGTGAGGGATTTTTGAGTTTTATTTGAATAGGGAGGGCTGTCCTGGCTCACCCTGCACTCATCTCATCAGTCTACACTATGGAATCTATTTGTTCCTGAAAGAGGGGGCAGCAGAAATAGCTGCCTAGAGGGAGGAGAATTTGAGCTTTTAGTTGAGATGGTAAATTCCATCCCAGCAGAGTCACTGGAGTTTCAGGAACTATGAGGAATGAATGACAGAAGAGGAGGTCTCCCAAAGAGCAGACCAGAGGCTGGGTAAACTTGTGTTCTAGGGTCAGGCCAAATATGACCCAAATGAAAACCTTGTTATTGGACTGGGGACCCAGAGAGAAAGGTAGGGCAGAGGAACAAGCTCCACTGTCTAGCAGGAAAATGAACTTTTATTTTTCTGCCATTATGGCTACTCCAAGGCTCTTCAACATTGATGCCAATAAGTGGAACATGGACAGGAGGCCAGAACCCATCAATCCATAGGGGGTGGACCCTGCTTTCCATGTGGAGATGGGGTCACTTAGACCTCCAGTGGTTACCTTTGCAGAGAGGGCAGGGACCTGGTTGGGGGTGGGTCTAACTCCCAGGCTGTTCCCCCTTAAGAATTCTCTGCAGAAGTGCCCCTCCTGTCCATCATGGTAGCAAGTTCAGGATGCAGGCCCCAGTTGAGTGGGGCCCTCTCTGAGAGCAACAATGAGGTTGTGATATCTCTTATCTTTTTCTCTCCCATTAGTAAGGTCCCAGACATACAGACATACAGAAATACAAAAATACAGATATAGCTATACATACAGACATGGCTAGCTGTATTACTTGGTTCAATGACTTTTTCTTTTCAGCCACAGACTCAGTTTTTTATAAATATGTGGGGCTGACTGTGTTAGAAATTTATCTTTGAGGAAAATTTCTCTCACCTGTGACTCTGGGTCCACCATGGTATGCTTTCTGATAGTGTCCTTAAGATGCTACAGAAAGGTAAGCGGTTTTCTTCAAGGTGTTACTGTAAAGTAAAGTTGTTATTTTACATTGGCACCTAACACTCTGGAGAGCAGGTATCTGAATCATTCTGGGCCTCAGTTTCCTCATTTGAAGAATGAAGGATCTGGTCTTGGTTAAGCTACTTTCTTCCATTATGAGATGGCTGAAATGACATTAATGCCACTTCTTCCTTACAATTTTTTTTTTTGATTTAGCAATGTGGGGAATTGAACCCAGGGCCTTGCACATGCTGGGCAGACACTCTTCCACTGAACTACGTCCTTATCCCCAAATATCTTTTTCTCTTTCCTTTGGCTGTACTGGGGCTTGAACTCAGGACTTTATTCCTGCAAAGCTACACTCTACTGCTTGAGCCATATCACCAGCTCCTTTTGGTGTGGATCTGTCAAGGGGACTGCCTGTGCCCCTGTAGGTAGGCACATTTATTCCCTAATTTCCAGGTACCAATAGTATTGGGGCTCATTGTAAATGGTAATCATTTCCAACCTGAATGGCCTGGGCCAGAATCCATTGCTTTTCTAATGAGGAAGGAGTCTGGTCTAGTAGAAGCATAATGTCCTTTCATGCCAATTCAAAGGTTTGAATCACAGAGATAAAGGCTTGAATGTATTTGTCAGGTGCATAAATATAGCTAGCCATATATATATATTTAATTTCCCTTAGATCTGACAACTAGAGGGACATAAGACTTGCCCTCTTCCTACCATTACCTATTGAAGGAGGAAGCACCCATTAGGAGGTTCTGCATATTAGGGTGGTTTAGAAGGTAAGGCAGAGGGTGGCGCAGTAGGGCTGGGCCTTGTCATTGATAAGAGATTTTTCTGGTCCTCCTTTCCATGTTTATCCTGTGGCTTACAAAGAATGTCCACTATCTGAGTACCAGATAGTAATTACAGAGCTAGTCTGGGTGGTCTCAGAGATGAAAGAAAATTTGTATAGGGACCTCAGTTCACTTTTTTCCCTTTTACACACCTTAAGGGATGACTAGTGCTAATATTTAGATGGAAAATTTATGATGAGGCTGAAAGTATAGAAAACTTTTACTGAGAAGTTTAGAGACCACAGTAACGCCCATTTTGCTGTTCCTGAGATTATAACCTTGAGCTAATAATTGGCTTACAAGGGGTGGGTCTGGGGGCCTGAGACATGAGGTAGGACTGGGAGCAGGGCTTGTGCAAGGTACCACTTCCCCCCCAAACATACACCTGGGACAAGTGAGCCTGGTTGCTTAGGCCTGATCCTGTGGCCTGTTGCCCTTCCCCCCTTCCCATGAACTTGCACCTGCACATGTTTATTCTAGGGGAAGTGGCAGTGGGCCACAGCCACTGCCATGTGAGGCTGGAGGCCTAGGATGTGTGTTGGGTCCTCGCTATGGATTCTCTTAGCTATGGCAGGTGTTCCCACTATGCTGAGAGCCTGGCATCCCTGTGCACACGTGCACCTATTTGCTTTCCCTCCTCCCCTTGTGGGGGCAGAGATAGGTCATGAGTGTGGCAGCCGCAGTTTGTTTTTTTTTTTCGTAAGTGCTTTTGCCTCAGTGGTGCCTAGCACCTGATTTAAAGTTACTTTAGAGTGAGAGGTCTGGCAAACTAGTTGGAATAACTTAAGTCATAAAATACCATGCTAAAAGTTTTCATGGGAGGCAGTGTCCCAGTAAGCCCAGGGAGGGGAAGGCAGACAGAGATAAAGGACACAGGGAAGCAGAAAAGGTGTCCTGACATCTTAGGTAAGGGAGGGGAAGGCAGAGCCTGGAGGCATGACACACGCCTGAGGAATTAGCCATCACCTGTGCCTCTAGGTTGCTCCCATTGACTGGTACTGGAACACTTTCAGCAACACAAAACCTCTACTCTCCAGTCACTGTCTCAGGCAAAAGGGGCATTAGACAGGGGAGAAAAGAGAAGCAGTTGTCAAATGCCATAATTAATCAGGACTCCCCCAACACAGCATGAGGCTTACCCGAATAAACCCCAGGCTTGTTCTCAGCCCACAAGGAGGGAGCATGAACTCCCCCAGAGCCCGAATTGCCATGAGGTCAGAGTTGGCAAGGAGTGGCTGGTGTGGTACCATGATGAGAAAGTCCCTCTGGAAGATAAGAAGAGACAGACAGAATGAGCAGAGTAAGGAAGTCTGCTTACATGGGGAAGGAGGAGGTTCGGGAAAGGATTTGGTTGGTTTAGAAGCTGGTTTAGAGGCTAATACAACCTGTGCAGGTGAACAAAAAGTACAGAGGGAGGGTTTGGTATAGAGATAGGAAAAGGATTGGGCATAGGGTATTTCCATTCACCAGCACGCTCACAGAAATTGTATAAATTCCTTAAAATGTTGGGATTGGAAGTGCCATTAAGTGGCCATTTGAAGGCATTGGCTAATGGATATTGGGGCCATGCCTGATTACAGAGAAAAATTAGCTTTTGGGGCTTAAGATCAGGCCTTATGTGAAGGTGCCCAAGATTGGCCAGGAGACATCCCAACGGAGAATCTGAAGGAATTTGGGATGGTCCAATCTCCATGGTGAGGCCACAACTGAGGAGAGGATATGACAGGAATCCCCGAAATATTGGTTCCTTAGGAAAGAGTAGATGTGGGACACTCAGGAGGGATGTCTCCATCCTGGGGGCCCACAGTCCTAGGGTTCCCAGTCCCCAGGGATGAGAGCGAGCTGAGACCTAGTGCTAGGATTTTGAGGAAATGAGAAAGAGATCACAGCTCTGCATGTGAGGACTCACCAAGAGAGGACCTTGAGGAAATTCTCTGTGAGCAGGGAGGGCATCTTCTAGGATTGGGGGGTTCCAGCAAAGCAGCTCAGATCCCTGAGGAAGGAATTGGGAATTTAAAGAGGGAGAGAGAGAACGGGTTTGGGTTGGAGAGGCCAGGAGAGCAAGGTGATTGCCTGGAGTGTACCCGATCTGAGTCACAGCACCAAAATGTTAGGAAAAATGCCACTCACAAGGAAATCTCATGAGAAAAGTCTCACGTCCAAGAGCAATGTTTGATGGCAGGCCCAAACTGCCAGGCTGGCCGGGGGAAAGTTGGCACAGCACAGAATCTGGGCCAGGCGTGGCTTTTATAGAAGAGGGAGGTTATGGAATTTAGCACATGCGTGGGCATCTCCAGTAAGGGTGAAGGTTGTCTTGGAGCACAGGAATTTCTGTTTAAGGGCAGGGCTGTTATTGGGAATGGCTCCATTTCTCAAGTGAGGCCTGAGGATAAAATTGCTGCAGATTTACAAAATGGCGACATTATTGTTCTATCACCTAGTATTACCAAAAGAAATAACCAAAACAACAAAACCAAAAAATATCCCCCACTTTTTTCTTAGGTCTTGAAATTTTAATTTTAAAAGTGCTTAATGATTCAGTCATCTGTATGACCAAAAAGGTGCATTTATTGCATTCAATTACTGTCACATGGTCTCTATTCTATATTGCTGTTAATTTCAATTGAACAATGGTTTTCCTCTGTGGATAACTAAAATTCCATATTAATCTGAAGTAAAATGGTAATAATAATTTTTCTCTATCAATTTTCTTTCTACATAGTGGGATTAAAATATTTCACATGGAAATGTTCTCTTAATTTGATGTTTTAATCTCCTTAAATTAATAGTTAGAATTCGTGCTTTAAGTACTATTTCATATTGAATTCATGAATTACATAACAGACATTTAGCAGAAAATCTGCTGAGGTCTGGAAATGTGTTTTAAATTCATTACTTTTAATTTTTACTACTGAAATAGAAGTATAGTATTGTAGGCCTAAGTGCTGAACTCAACTCAGTTTGCATAAGACATTCTTTCATTTGAGCTTTGAAAATTCTGTGTCCAGTGAAGTTGTTTAATCAAATTGAGATTAATGATTGCCTTGAGTAGATTATGAGATGAGAACATTATCCTAGGCAATAAATAAAGCAGACTGAGGAACAGAACTGCAGTATTATGTGATGGGAGAAACAGATGCTTTTCTGGGTTGTAGATTTCTAAAGTATGTGTGTGTGTGTGTGTGTGTGTGTCTACATGCATGTGTGCCTGTGTGTTTAGGGGAGGGGAATTTAGTTAATATAACATACCCAATTAACACTTTTGTCAAAAGTTTTCTCCGTCTCTCTTGGGGTTGTGGCAGCTGCCTGGAATTCCAGTGTTCTTGGGATGTCTAGGCAGGAGGATGACAGATGTCAGGCTAGTCTACTTAAGGAATTTCAGGCCAGCCTGGGCTACACAGAGAGAATTCCCTGTCTCAAAAACAGCAAACGAAAAACAAACAAAAGAAATTTTTAAAAGTTTCCTTCATCTAAAAGTGGGACTAAATTAATTTTCTAATTTCTATTATTTCAAGTTGGAAATATGCATCAAATGTATTAATTTGGCAAATTCTACAAAAAACATAGCTTATATTTCTGTAAGTAAAAAAATCACATCAATTGCGATAAAGGATAGGTGGTTATTACAATCCTAATAAAATACATAGTTATAGTCTTTATAATCCTGAACTTGACTGCCTAATCTATTTGTCAATATTAAAAAGATAAATTAATTCAATTCAGCATTTTCCATACTCTTTTGGTAGTGAGTGGGATGTCAAGGGATTGATATATAAAGATATGCTTTTAGAAGTGAACATCTGCCTTATTCCTGGCACTGAACTAATTAACTGGTACATATTAGAAAACTAAACTTAAACTGACTTGGAACTTCAAAAGATTGAAAGATGCATAACTTGGTAAGCAAATAATAAAATTAAGAAAATGATGAAGTTGTTTCTCAAGAACAGTAAAAAGAATCAAAAAATTATCCATAAAAAAGAAATGCAGTATAATTCGTATATCCATGATAGTTCTTGGTACATCACAAGGAAGAAAATTTTGCAGGAGCAAAGAACAATTTTTGTGATTTTTTTTTATTTCAATATCATTTGCTTACAGGGTTTTCATTTTTACTTAAGGGAAAACCAATTTTGACTGACAGTATGAAGATTTTATTTATTTATGTCAGGTCTAGGGTTTCAACTAAGGGATTCATGCTTACTAGACAAGCATTCTACCACTAGAGACACTCCCCCAGCCATTGCTGCTTTATTTATTTCTCAGACAGGATCTTGCATATTTTGGGCCAAGGCATCTTTGACTGTGATCCTCCTACCCACACTTCCTGCCAAACTGGGATTACAGGCATGTACCACCAAATCTGGCTTAAAACAACTCTAGATGTTAATTTCATATTTTAACAGTTAGATAATGGATGATAAGCAAGATGATTTCTTTTAGCATTCCTGCTTTGCATGATATTTAAGCATTGAAAACTTTACTTTCTTAAAAAAAACTATCTCAAAAATATAAATTATACTGAGCACAGTAATATCAACGTCCCTTGGAGAGTTCACTTATATTTAAATTCAGAAATTACTGGTTTTTAAAACTGTATAGAAAAATGGAGAAAAGTTTTTTCACTTGTTGAAAGAGGTATTAATAGTAGGAAAATCTCACCTTTCTCTCTCTTTCATTTTCTCTCTCTCTTTCTTCTCCCTATCTCCTACACATCCTTCAATCTGTAGGTGACCATTCCACAAATGCATATAAATTTACAGTTGCATAAATGGGTTCAAAAACATTTTGTCATACAATTATTTTCATTAGGCTTTTCAATAGCTTAGAGAGGATTTTGGAATATTCTATCATATTCTTCAATAGAAGGAGACAAAAATTATAATTATATGTTGGATTTTGTTAGTTAAGCTAGAATTTTTAGTGAGTTAAGCTAGTTTAAGAATGTCAGTTCTTAAAGGGCTAGGACATAAGTCTACATACCTGGGTTTCATTTTCTATGATATTTTATTTTATTGCTATTTTTTTATTCTCCAATAAAAATACTGTCAATATAAGAACTATTTGACTGAGACATGAAAGTGTCATTGTTAGAGTGTTGAAGCATAAAATCTTACATTTTCTTCTGTGTTACTATTTGTCTAGCACCATCTTCTTGCACTGACATCTTTTATTCACTCATCCTTCTTGAGCTACTATGAATAAATATTTATTTATTTTACTTAAACTACTTAGCATTTTACTTATTCATAAAATATAGTATTGGATGTGGCAGCGCGCACCTAAATTCCAGCTTTGTACGAGGCAGATGATTGTACTTTGAGGCCAGACCCTAGCAATAATGCCAAAAACTATCTGAAAACCAACAAAAGTATAAAGGGCTAGGTACGTAGCTCAAGTGGTAAAGCAATTGCCTAGCAGGTGCAAGGCTTTAATTACTGACAAAGAAGAAATAAATATATATTTTTTATTCTACCTATATTTAAAGCAATGATATTTAAGTAAAAGCATGAATTTATATAAAGTAATGTCAAGTCATCCCTCATATTCATAGCCTCTTGTGGAAAAATCAGTAATAGCCAAGCACAGTGGCCAATGCCTGTAATCCTAGCTACTCAGAAGGTAAAGGTTGTGGTTTAAAGGCAGCCTGGGCAAAAAGTTCACAAGACACCAACTCAACCAATGTGGTGGCATGTTCCTGATATCCTAGCTAAGTGAAGTATAAATAGCAGGTTTATGTATGATTCAGGCTGGCCCAAGCATAGAAAGTCTGAAACCCTATTTGATAAATATCTAAAAGCAAAAAGGGTTGGTGATGTGGCTTAAGTGGAATTCTGCCTGCTTGCCAACAATGAGGTCCTGAGTTCAGACGCCAGTACTGTTCAAAAAATATTAATATTGTAAATTCAACAGTAAATAATAGCATTATAGTTCTATCAGTTTTGTTGAGTCACACCTGAATGTCTCATAGCAAAACCAAGTTTAACACAAAAGCTGGCCTATCTTGGTTCTGTGAAAACCAAAGGAAATCAACTTCTAAAAAGAAATTCTCAAGAATTTTGGGAAATTATACTTTTCTTTAGTTAATCTTAATTTTTTTTTCATAAATCACAATCATTGTTGACAACATAATGACCAGACTTTATTCTGATGAAGTTGCTGACAAAAACAGAGCAACGCTGGAGGTATCACAATTCCCAACTTCAAATTATGCTACAGAGCCATAGCAATAAAAACATCTCGGTACTGGTATAAAAACATACGCGAAGACCAATGGAATAGAATAGAAGACCCAGATATAAATCCATGCAGCTACACATACCTGATTTCTGACAAAGGCTGCCAAAACGTACCATAGAGAAAAGACAGCCTATTCAACAGGTATTGCTGGGAAAATTGGATACCTGCATGCACGAAACTGAAACTAGATTAATGTCTTTCACACTATACAAGTGTCAACTTAAAGTGGATTAAGGACCTTAATAAAAGACCCGAAACTTTAAAGCTTCTGCAGGAAAGACGAGGGAGTACTTTGGTATTAATAGCCATAAGCAATAACTTACTAAATAGAACTCAAATGGCTCAGCAATTAAGATAAAGGATTAGTAAGTGGGATTACATGAAACTGAAAAGCTTCTGAACACCAAAACACATAGTCACCAGTTTGAAGAGGCTGCCCACAGAATAGGAGAAAATTTTTGTCAGCTCTATATCTGACATGTGATTAACAACCAGAATACACAGGGAGCACACAAATTTAAACTCCCTAGAAATCAATGACCTAATGAAGAAGTGGGCAAATAAACTGAACAGAGCTTTTTCAAAGGAGGAAGTCTAAATGGCCAAACAACACATGAAGAAATTCTTAACATCCCTGATCATAAAGGAAATGGAAATCAAAACCACATTAAGATTCTCCCTCACCCCTGTTAGAATAGCTATCATCAAAACATAAACAAAAACAAATGTTGGCAAGGATGTGCAGAAAAAGGAACCCTCATACACTGTTGGTGGCAATATAAATTAGTATAACCACTATGGAAAACAGTATGGAGGCTGCACAAAAAACTAAAAATAGAATGACTTTATGATCTAGCAATAACACGCTTGGGGATATACATGAAGGAATGTACATCAGGTTAAATAAAGCACCTTCACACTCATGTTTATTGAGGAATTATTCACAATAGCTAAGCTATGGTAACAAACAAGATGCCCCAATACTGATGAATACATTAAGAAAAGGCGGTATTTATATACAAGAGAATTGTATTCAGCCATAAAGAAGAATGAAATTTTGTCATTTGCAGGTAAATGGATAGAACTGGAGAACATCATCTTAAGTGAAGTTAGTCAAGCTCAGAAAGCCAAAATACACTTGATCTCTCTCATATGTAGTATATAGACCTAATACAAATACAGTAATATTGGGGGAGAAATGGCCCAAACATTGTGTGCACATATGAATAAATGAAAAAAAAATACAAAGATAGCAATATTATGAAAAATAGGTCATGCTAAGTGGAAGTCACATATGGGGGGGGAGAGTAAAAGAAGGAAGCTATGAAGGTGAACATGGTTGATGTACTTCCTATACAAGAATGAATATAGAATTTTTAAACCTGCTGAACTCACCGTAATAAGGAGACCAAGGTGGAAAGGAGAAAAATAAAGTGGATGTACCAATTCGAGTTATAATACAGATTTACATGGAAATGTCACAATGAAACACCCTGTATAGCTATCTTAAACAAACAAAAATGTCATTTTTTTTTTCAAATCAGAGTATAGTAAGGCAAAACAAGTCTTGTCTTGGGGTTGGTACCAGTGGGTAGGGGGAGGAGAGAATGAAAAGCTGTAGGAGGGTGATATGGTGGAAATATTCTGTACACATACATGTAAATGGAAATACAAGACTTGCTGAAACTCTTTCAGGAATCTGGGGAAGGAGGATAAAAGAGAATAGTGAAGGGAGTGAATTCAACTATGATACTTTATAAGAATTTTGTAAATGCCACAATGTATTCCCAGTATAACAGTAATAAAAAAGGAGGAAAGAAATGATTCACCAATTATTTATTGAAATGTAACTATTCTCCAGAGATGTAATACTAATATATTACACAGTTTAGTGATAGTATCTTTTTCTAGTGAGAATAAGTCTGTGTTTACAATCATACCAAGAAATCTGGGTGTAGTTAACTCTATGAAGAAATATAGTGTTACACATGATTGGAACAAAAAGGAAGAGGTAGTCCAAGCTACTGCAAGTGCTAAAAGGATATTCCATTCTAGTTGAAGGTATGTATTTATAAATTACATGAAACAGGGAAAGCATTCTAGAAAGAGAAAGTGCATGTGCAAAACAGAATTATGAAAGACCTGAGAATGATTAAGGAACAACAATTCAGAGTTGCTGAAACTTAGAATTCCTTGATCACACCATGTTTTTATGTTCAAGTAAACAATAATGAGCTAGCTGGTAGAAGGAATAAGAAAAGATGGAGTCAATGAAGCAAGTCACCATGTCCGATGTGTTAGCTTTTTGGAATTGACACAAGTGATGGGAAACACTGGAAGGTTTAAAATTTTACATTTTATATCTGGTAAAAAATGATTGCATATTTTTGTAAACAAAGATTACGTATTATTGGATCAGAGATCTAATAGTATAGTAAATTGGAAAGCTTTCATTCTCTAATAAGGGAAGTATTCAGAAACGATGTATTGCTAAAGGAACAATTAAAGCTGGCTGAGTTATTAGTGCTGTTAGTTACAAAAATTTTCATTTCTGCAAAGTTAAGACAAACACTGCAAATATAATTTATTTAGTATTGGGATCCTTGCAGGGAGTTCATTTCAATAACCGACATTAGAATGGGGCAACCTTTTTGAGTAAAAGAAAAGACTTTGGAGTTTAAAGAAATATCCATACTATTCACTCAAAAATAATTTACAGAGAAAGTAAATTCATTTCAAAAAAAGATAATTTATTAATACTTATTTTGAACAAAAACTTAATTTATTCATACTTGCAAGTTGGATTTTTTGAAAAATGAGATTCTTGGGAAGAAAAAACTATTTCTTAAGTAGAATATTCTGGATTAGGTTGTATAGGTAGGAAATGGTAGAATGGATTTGTTCAGAGGAAAGATATTAAGTTATCAGAGTGCATTAAAGACATTGTCCATATCAAGTAGGTGCAAAAGCAATTTATTGCAATTCATAAGAAAAAAAAATTAAGGTAATTTTGGAAAATTAAATAAAACATTTAATAGCCATATACTAAAAATAATAGTTAACATGGTATGAGTTGAAGTTTTTTTTTTTTTTTAAATAGCTTGTGCCATTGATTTTAAGATGTGTTTAACTAATGGCCCTTATAAAGTAAGAAAAGTTAGGTTGTATTAAAAATACTGAAATTCATCATTATGATGAAATGATTTTATTATTTTGTGATTCATCATATATTTCTTGTATGTATCTTTAATATTCCACATTTAATTGAGGGTATTCAGGACAATGAGCATCTCAGCACATTCACCCTACCTAACATCATTAAGTGCTCAGCATAGGGAATTACTGAGGAGACAGGATGCACATGCCTTACAGAACAGATAGCTAATCAGGTAGAACACTGTGGAGTCACCATAAGAAAGATAGCTAATTTTTTTAAAGTGAAATTTAACTCCTTTAATTCTGATTTCTACTTACTCTACTTATAGTAAGAGTAGTTTTTCCTTTGAATGGAAACTTAACTTGCTGATAGTGAATATCAAACTTTTCAGTGCAAGTGCATAATTGAACTTTGTGCCACACATCAGAATCTGGTCATCTGCACATTGTCAGAAGGATTTTGTGTGTGTGTGTGTGTGTGTGTGTGTGTGTGTGTGAATGGAGGCAGATTACTTATGAAAGTCATGCTAACTCTGTGAAGGGTAGCTGGGAAAATAAACAGATGTAGCACTTCAGTCAATACCAGGCTGTGAGCATTTGATAATTAACAAAGAGTAAATAAAGCAAATTCCATTCTCTGTCCTTATAATTGATGTCAAAATAATTGACATCAGATCCAGATTTTTAAAATAGTAAACATAATCAAAATGCAATAACATCAGCCGATAGAAACTGTCAGCTATATTCTTTCATGAGCTAGGAATATTCCTGTGCTGGCTATCCATCTGCCTGCAATTCTTAATCCTGAGAGTTTTTTTGTTCTTCAATGTCCATATTGGAAACAATATCAGTTAAACAGCACTTCATGTTGTACGACTGTTATTCCAGCCACCAAAGAGACAAAATGAACTTGGTTTATCCGAGACATTTTCTTCTTTCTAATCCTAATTTTCCTTTCCATAGACTTTAAATTATGGCACTAGTCATCCATTCTCATAGCTTGAAGAAAGTATCTCCAAAGACTAATAAAAATATTAGTACACTGCAGATGGTATCTGCAGCTGCTTAGAATATGTTATTTGGATTAATAGGAGATGACTTTATTATTTGATTAACTCAGCCATTAATAGTTGATTTTAGGGTGAATTTTAGATATGTGATTTTGTTTGTATATATGTTAGCACTTTGGGTGCTCATAATATGCTTAGCCCACACAAGGTACTTTTATTTGATTGACTATTACAGTGTTCATACAAAAACATAATTCCTTCTACATTTCATCAAATGCACCACTCTTAAAATTCCACGTGGTTCTATAAAATGTAATTTGACATTCCAGGCTTAGTCAGTCTAGTTCTGACTCTACCATGACTAAAATAATAAAACAGAACAAAGAAACTTCTTGCGCTTTTATTGGGGCAGGGAAGGGGTTGAGGGGGGGTGATCTAACCTATGTTCGATATAAGCCTATTGGAATTGTCACAATGAATCCATCCTGTACAACAAACATATCCTAATAAAAAATAAAAAAATTATCTCCTGTTAGTCAGTTTAAGAAATTTGTGGTGTTCCTACATAGAAAGCTTCAAATTACTGTTTATTATGGTAAGGGTATTGATATACCTTTGTAGCATTTTTGCTGTCTCCTGTGGAAGAAGGTTAGTGCCATACCAAAAAACAAAGAGATGTACCTACATAAAGCTTACATTTCACCATTTCAGGTTGTTTTTAATAGACAACTTTTGTAAATGCCACAGTGTACCCCCAGAACAACAATAAAAGAAAGGCAGTAAGAAATGCATTATGAGCTTGGAAGCCAGATGGCAGTATTTGTTATAAGAAGCAAGGAGGAGTTGACATGGATGGACTAGAAGAAAGAATTTAACATTTTAGACTAAGTGTCTAAGGAAGAGCTAGCAAGGTAACATTGCGGAAAATGCCTAAAAAAAAATGAAGAAGACTGCAAATCATAAATTTAGATAACAAATATTCAAGACATAGACCTGAGGCAGGAGCATGCCTGGCTTCTCCCAGGAATTTTACAGAAAACCGGAAAGTATATCATAATATTAAAACTTAAATTAAGAGCTTACATGTTCTGTTTCCAGCAAAGTTTGATTGAATGAACTTTAAAATTCCACTGTGTACATGTGTGGGGGAGTGGCAGAGAGAAAAATAGAGATTTTATTTAAGGTTTCTATTGTTGCTACCAAACTTTATTTCTCTTAATTCTACTTTAATGCAAATCATACTCATATGGAATTCTAATTTGAGCTTTACTTTTCTCGGGGTGAGTTTGCATAATTCACTCCTGTTGAAGATAATTGGTTAAAAATAAATTTTAACTAGAGGATGGAAATAGAAGATAAGAATAAAGCAGATGTTGAAGTTAAATTAGATGAATTTAAATTTTGTTTTTTGTTGGTTTTCTAATGAAGCCTTATAGGAGACTTAGAAAAATGAGAGAAAAAAACTGACAATTTATTTCTGCATCCCTGAGCCAGTTGTACAGAAGAGAACTAAAGCAGTTTTGTATAAAATTCAAATGTCAATTTTGTTGATAGTTTAAAAAGAAGAGTCAATAATTCTAAATCACAACATTAAGAACTTATAAAATAGAGGATTAGACACAAATTGCAAATTGTTGTTGTAAGTATAATTATCTATTCAAATAAAAATAATGGTGCTAGTAAATCACTAAAAGTTTGGGGAAAAATCCTGTATCACTTATAAGATATTAACTGATATCTTTAACCATATAGAACCTATAATTTTACTTCAAAAAAAGTATAACTTGCACATGTGGCAATATGTGCATGACATCAATCATTTTAATATGGATGCCATTATTTCTGTTATAAATCTGAATATAATTATAAGGAAATCTTTCCATGAGCTCTTAATTTCTTTGATGTCTTATTCTTATCTAGTGATTGTTAGAAACCTAATACTCTCAATTTAGAGGCAATAATTGTTTATCAGAGGAGCCATTTAGATTAACATTGAGAATGCATTTGACATTGTGAAAGTTCTTGCTTAGATATTCCTCATCACAATTTCACTGGGAAAGTTCAGCATCCTTATGCCAATTTCATTATGAAGAAAATGCATTTAAAATAGAGAAATTTCACTCATAATGAAGAGTATGGCTTAGAATTAATAAGATTGTGACCTACAAGGGTCCTTTTTTCTACCATTTTCTAGCCTAGGTTTAATAACAACCTGCTAAAATGAAATAGGCCATAGGATATTTTTATTCATCATAGAGCTGCAATTAAACATATATTCAAAGTAGTTGTTTATTCTGATCATAGTTCTGGTCTCAGCTCATTAAGAGAAATAAGACACTGTCACATTGTTGGTTTATTTGCTACCAGAAAGTTTTATACATAGATGCATAGCACCAATATTATCGTGGCCCAGCTTGTCATCAAAACTCCAGTTATACTTGCTTAGATCCTCATGTGACTCAGAACCTCATGAGACTTCAGATTCCTTCTTCCTCATGGTTTTTTGTTTTTTTTCCTAGATCCTTATTTCTGTGTCCCTCACTGATTCAATTTGTCTCTGGGTCTGGATCTCCCAGGTTTACAATGTTACATGTTTTCTACAAAACCAAGTCAAATATACTTGGAAAATTGTATATTTATTGAAAATTACAAAACCTTGAATGATTGTATGGATGGATGACATCAGAAGGACACGACTTCTTGCCCACAATTGGTTCCATCCCTTACATTGACTGTGCAGTTAGTCTGATGTGGTCAGCTTTCCTTCATAAAGCTTTTCAGGCAAATGATTGTAATCGCCCAGGGTCAAGTTTGATATATCACATGATGGACTTCAACCTGGCACCTTGCTCCTCATTTTTTTGTTTGTGTTTCCACCTATATGTCTTCACTTATTTTAGTAGCTAAATGCAAAACCATAATCATATCTTTTTCATGAATTGAAACCTGTCATAAAAGTTGATCACAATTTTCTGATTTTATGAAATTAGTATAGATACCCTTAAGTTTTTATTACTATTTCCCTGATAACTTTTTTATTATTTTATTTCAATAAAGATGTCACTTTTCAGATTATCTCATGTGAATACCACCAACCTAGATTATATAATTTAATTCAATTTGATAATTAATAGTTAGAGTTGTCTGGTTTTTGATCTTCTGATGTACACAAATTTTAAGCTACATGTAGTCTAATAAATCAATTATTTTGTGCCTTAGCTAACAAAACTTTTCCTAATGCAAGGCCATTTAAATATCATCTGTCCTCTTGTTCTTTCTTGATTTTATTCCATCTTGATTTTATTCATAATTTCAGTTTTTACTCTTGGATATCTTTTCTTCTCAAATTAATTATTGTTTGACTAGTGTTAGGAGTAAAGATTCATTTTTTCCATGTGCCATTTGATTAGAAATCATTCATTTCTGTGTTTTATTATCTTGGTGTTTTTGTTGGAAATCTATAGCAAATTTTCTTGTGGATCGATTTCTGGACTCCACAGTTTATTTCTCTGGTCTCTTAGTCTATCCTTATGCCAATAACATACTGTCTTGGTATTTTTGTCTTAAAGCAACACCCAAGATCAAGTAGGGAAATTCTTACAGATTTCTTTATGTTTTTTATTAAACTGTCTGTTTAACATCTTTTGTAGTCCCATTTACATTTCCTAATCCCTTTGCCAAAGTCTACAAGTGCTGAGACTACTGACATGAAGAAAGGACATTGCAAAATTATTAATTTATCTTTGTTATTTTTTGTAGTTTATAGCATAGAGATTTTGCCTCACTTTGCTCATTTCATTGAGAATTGTTTTTGGTACTATCTCAAGCATGCTTAGTTTCACTTAAATATTCATGATTAATTTCATTTTTAAATTTGTTGTTCCTATATTATAGAAATGCTATAGATTCTATATAATTATCTTATATACCTTGATTTTTCCATATTCACTCTTTTACTTTTCAAATTTTTATAGATTTCTAGTGGACATTCATGAGGTGAACATGTGTGTGTGTGTGTGTGTGTGTGTGTGTGTTTTGTTTATTTTTCTTGCTTTATTGCACTGGCATAAATTCCTAGTAAAATGGTGAGCATAAATATCTTTGCCTACTTTAAGGAGAAAGAATGAGACATATAAGTACTAAAGAAAAATCCTTTATAAGATTATCTTTAAATTTAATCAGCATAAATTAATTGTATAAAGAGTTTCATTGTGATATTTATATCTTGCATATAATGTACTTTGTTCAAATTTACACTACATAACTCTTAACCATTTTAACAGTGTTTGGTGAGTTTCATTACACTATTTTCATAAATATATGTATATATATATTATTTCTGGCTTACTGAAGTTTCTCAGGAATGAGTGATGATTTTGAAAATTGTTTATTCTCTGCCCCAGTAGATGATCACATGATTTGTTTTCTTTATTGAAATACAGAAAATGGCAAAGAATTCTGAACAAATGTTTTATCTCTAAAGAAAAATTCTTTTTAGACATGTAACACTGTTGTATATTACTGAATTCAACTCAATTTCTTATATTAACAAAGAATTTTATATTATAGTTCATTTTTTATAATAGCCTTGTCAGATTTCAGAATCGGGATTAAGTATGCTTCATAAAATGAATAGAGATTTATTCCTTCCTCCTTTATTACTTGCAGTAGCTTGTTCATAATCGATAGTAAAATATTTGATGTATTTTACAGTGCAACATCTGGTGTAGGAGATTTGTTGGAAGAGGTTTAATTATAAGGCTAACTAATTCAATATAAATTTAGACCAGATTATTTTTTCTTTTAGGAAAGTCATGTTTTCTAGAAATTTCCACATTCTATTAAGTTGTAAAACTGGTATGTATAAAGGTTTTTAAAATTTGTGATTTATCATTCAATATCTAAAAAAATCTATAGTTATTTATACTTTTTTTTGACAATGCTCTGGATCCAACCCAGGGCTTTGAAAATTCTAGGTAAGTGATTCACCACTGAACTAAACCCCCAGTCCAGTTTTTGTTTTTTTTTTATATTGATAATTTTTATACTCTCTTTCTCTTATCATGCACATGAAATATTTACACATTTCACCAATGTTTTTGAATAACCAAATGTTGGCTGGATACATTTTATCTATTTAGGGATTACTCATTGACTCACTGACTTCTGAAAATATCTTGATACATTATACTTTCCAATGTTATACTTATTATACTGTTTAATTTCTAGCTTCAAAGAGTAGAAACATAGAGCATTGATTAAAATGCAGCATTTCCAATTACTCATTTTATGTAAGCTGATCTAGAATATACTTGTTGATATTTGAAGCAGAGAAACATTAATTAATTAATATGTGAAACAAGTTAACAAGTTGGATGAAATGAAGTAAAGTTTGGAACTAAGAAATCACTGTAAAGAACACAAGTTGATGAGTTGTAAGTAATAGAATTATTAGGATTCTGACAAGAAAAAGTGGCAAAAGGTACTGCTACTAGTGGCATTTGCCCTGACTTGGAAGTTTAATGCACTGAGGATATTAAGGGAATGCAGACCAATCCATGTGGAATCTGAACACTCTCTGAAATTTTGAACTTTGAAAAGCCCAAATTCTTTAATAAGGAAACTCAAATTAGTTTTAGAATCAATTACAGAGACTGTCCTGAGACAAAATAAGAAACTTAAAACAACTGGAATAAAGTTGAAGAATTTCAAATAAAAGTAGGAAAGATATTTCACTTAGCTTCTTTTTGAAGGAAAATGATGCCAGCATATTCCCTTATGTTAAAATATGCATCCATAGTTGTGAAGGTAATGATTCTGGAGTCATAAGAATGAAGTAAAATCTAGAATTATCCATACCAATTGATATGTGTGAGCTTAGAAAAATACTAAAAAATCAGTAGATTTTTTTTTTCATGTAAAATGGAATGGGATTTATGAGATGATCAAATTAGGAGTTACTATAAATTAAAAGATATTATCCCTAAATCATTATAATTTAGCTAATAAGTGATGTAATGTTCTCATCTATATTCCCTGTATGGAAACATTATCATATGAGGAATATTTTCCAAAAGTACACATATTATCAATTTCTCTGTGTTCCTTCTCATAAATAGGCTTTCATTATTTAAAATATTTTATTAAAACATTTTACACTACAGAAAAATTGACAAAATACTAAAGTGAACACCATGGTCTCACCATCTTTATGACCACATTTTATCTTTTAAAAAAATGAGCATTTCAAATGCATAAGAATTCTACACTGTATTTACTTTGTCGTCAATCCTTCACCTGTCTTTCTGCCTGCAGCCCTTCTAGTAAATGTAAAATACATAATTCTTTCAAGTGCATGTTTTCACTTTTGTTAAACATTTATGCAATCATAAAATCACAGAAAAAATTCATACGCTTGTATTTTGAAACTTTAAGTAGCCAACTGTGGTGAGTAATGTCTGCAATCTCAAATGTAGGTGGAGATAGGAGGATTGAGGTTTCAGGCCAGGTTGGGCAAAAGTGAGACCAGATCTCAAAAACAAGTCAGCCCCAGAGGCACCTGCCCTTATATCACAGCTACTCAACAGGCAGAAGTAGGAAAGAGGATTGTGGTTCAAGACTGGCCCTGACAAAATCAGGAAACCCTATCTGAACAACAAACTAACAGTAGAAGGGCTGAAGGTGCAGCCCAATTGGCAGAGTGCCTAGCAAGCACAAGCACAACCTCTGATCTTCAGTAACACCAAAAAAACCCAATTAACTATTTGATAATTTTACAACTAAAATACTACCTATCACATTAATTAATGTTCTCTCAACATAAATCTTAAAGTTAAAAATCCCTACTACTAAACTCTTTATATATCACTTACAAATATACATATAAGGTTGTAAGATTGATAAACCATTTGAAATACAGCCTAGCTGAAGTTATTGTATATGAAGTGCTAAATTACTTTGCTGTGCATTATGTTATTTACTCTGAATCACCCAGTTACATCGAATCTCCACCCTTCATTCAGACAGTTGATGGTGAACAGTCTACAATGGTCAATTACTTTCTCACAGCTTTTTTTTCAATAGGTCTTTATATACAGCTGTAAATATATCATCCTAAATTAAGAAAGATGAAATGTAAATAGTTCCATAGAAGACTATTAACCATCTTTTAATATAATAATTCTTTGTTTAAATTATATATAACATGTATTATTACATGATAGTTTTAATCATAATTTTTTCTACCTTCATACTGTGGTCTTACTCAAAAGAACTGATTTATTTACATAGAGAGAAATATAGTAAATTACATTTTTATTAAAGAGTTTTATGTTTTTGAGAATTTAAGAGATCAAGTCAACTTTGGCTTAAATAGATACTTAACAATAAAGTTTAGTTTTAGGAATAAATGAGACCAATAATTAAATATTAAAGTAGGATGACAAATGGATTTCTGGTGCTCAGAAGAGTCATTTTATAATAATGATGTATTCCCAGGAGTTCATGCTGACACATAGACTTGAGACACAGGGTAGAGCATTGCAGTGTACAGTGACAACATGTTAATAGCTGGGCTGACTTCAGCAGTTGGTCTGCAGTCCACTGCACTTCATTAGTGCAGTGTTTGATTTGCTAAAGCACACATTCTGGGAGTGTCAGCTCCCTTTGCCTCCATTGTCATTAATTTTTGAGAGGTAAAGTAACTGCCAGTAAGCTTTCTACTTTGAAGTGAATGAATAGCTCCCTAACGTAAAAATCAGAGGCTTTAAAACCAAAAAGCCTCAAAACTAAGTGATTACAAACTGACTTATCAATAAAGTGAGTTTCACCATATATTCTGTCACTGTCCTCATAAGAACTCATTAAGTCTCTTGTCTCATTTCTTCAGTGTCCCAGGCAAGGCATGCTTCAACAAAAAGAAGGAAAATTGGAACCACAAAATTAAAGCAGCTAGACTATAAATCCTTTTCTGAGGTCACAGACCTAACCTTTCTTCTTCATGACTCAGTTTTCTCCCTATTGCTGTAGCTGTAGCTTCACTCCTTAAGTTCAGAATTTCATTGACTATTCCTCCTTAAGTGGGTCTGACTTTGACCTACCCTTCTTGTATAACAAAAGTATTTATGCTGATAAAGTATCCACTTTAATTCTCTTGGTTTTCCTTAGCCTAATTTAATAATGCTAACAAGGCAAGACACATTTACATTCATTGCTTCTGTTGAGATGGTTAAGGAAGATAAGACTAAATTCATTTTGGCTGCTCAAAGTGCCAAGCAACCAATTTGGTTAAGGAGGTCAATTATTTTAAATAATGGAGAGAGGAAAGAAATGACTTTCAGATCACTGAGCTTCTGCAAATGGAAGGTAGGAAGACCTAAATGACCAAAAACGAGTTTGGGGTGTCACTTTTACTGGTGAAAAGGGAGAAAGTACACAGAAAAACAGAGAGGGTCTGAGAAGACATGTGGAAGGTATGAAAAGAAAAATATCAGAAATGAAATATTTCAGTGGAAAAGAGATCATACTTTTACAATTTCTTACATTAACTTTAACTTCCTTAAATGTCTCTCCATCAGTGGGTTGTATTTCCTCAGAAAGGGAAGACCCAGACTCAAAAACTAAAAGTACAGTATTTAACTACACATTAGTAGACAAAATAAGTACTCTAAAATAATGAAGTAGCTAGCCACTCCATAAACTTAAAAAGTAATATTGAAAGTAGTGTTTTTTTAAAGAACTAGTTTAAAAGACAATATGTCAACAATACTGATAAAGCTCATATATTCTTGCTTACTGTTTCACAGCTGCTGTAATAGTTCCTTCAAACTCTGTAGTTATAAACTAACTCAAATAGTTTTCCTTTCTTGTGTTATCTAGAAATATTTCCATCACTTTTTTGAAAAACTCAGAGGAGGGTTTTGGTACATTTTCCTTGCTTATTTTATTTTTATTTTTTATTTTTTTGGAGCCTGAACCTTTCCATTAAAAGTATATTGTAGATTTTGTCTCAAAGAAAGTATTGCATTCACTTTTGTGAAACTTTGGTTTCATTAAGTGTAGATGAAGTTTCTAATGCAGTTACTTGTATCAGTTTTGACACTGTCATGTACCTATTGCATTTCTGGAGGAAAAAAAAGCCTATGAAATTAATAAAGACTGATTCTTACATTAGAAGTTTTCCAGTGCTACTATATGCTTACTCACTGCTTAAGCAGGGTATAGAGAATTGTCTAAAGTTATAGACTTTCTCATTTTATTGGTTTAACTTTTTTGGAATAAACTGGGCATCTAGATCATTATCTGGGACTCAAGACAAGATGGCTCAGATTTTATAGTTCTTTAAACATTAAAATAACCTTACTAGACAAAACTTCAGTATGTGATAATCAAAACTACCATTAGGTACTTGGACCCTAAAATACAGAAAGGCAGCATTAAGGGTCTTAAAACAGTAAATTCTCTGCCTTAATATGCATAATTATCTTACGGAGGAGGAGAAGAAATTACAAACATGAAAACATAATGACAGCCATAGGTTCTATAAAATAAAGAAGCAAAATAAAGCTAATTATAGTGAAAAAAGTAACTGAAATGAGCCATTTTAGGAATGCTTGTCAGGACTGTCAGGAAAGACATTTTTGAGGAAATGATATTTGAGCAAATGAATGAATAAGGGAAAGTTAAGATAATATGGCTTCTGGGAAAGGGCACTTCAGAAAGTCACCAGCAAATGCAGAGGCTTGAAACAGGAATGCATGGGGTATTAAAGAAGTGTCTCATACTAAAGTGGCAATAGTTCAGTAATTAATTAAAGGGAATACACTCAGGAATGATGGTGGGGAGCTGGGCAAGAGCCAAACATGGCTCATATTAGAAGCTTGTTAAGTACTTCAGAATTTACTTAAATGTTTTGGAATCTCACTGAATGTTAGTGAAGGGTAAGTAACATGAATTTAGAATAAAAATGCCCTTGTTTTGTGGAAAAGAGAACATAAGAAGCAACCCATTTTAAATTTGCTGTAGCTGTACATTTCATTAGGCAATAAATTGAAAACTCTTGTCTTCCAGTTGTTCAGGTCAAAAACTATAGAGCTATTATAGTTATCATTTTTCTCTCTCAATGTAGTCTAATGCAATATCTTATTTGTCTTCCCCCTAAAATGTATCCCTAACCCAACTCCTTCATATTTTGTCCTCTCTTCAATGCTAGTCCAAGCCACTATCTTCTACAACCCAGATTAGCTGTTTTAGCATTTGTCAATGCCTTTCTACAACAAGGTTGTTTTCAAAACAATAGGGAAGCTATTGTTTTTCCATATTTTAAAAACATGAAGCAAACAGTGTAACTCAATAGCAGCACTGCAATACTTCTCATTTTACTTAAAGCAAAAATTCCAAAGTGGTATGCATGCTCTAAAACTTGATATTTCAAGTTTCTCTTCAATCCTAACTTATGCTACCTGCCCTTGCTTTCTCCATACCAGTTATAGTAGAGTCATTAAGACAGTTGAATAATCCAGTGATACTGTTGGGGCCAGCTTGGCTGTTTTCCTGGGATTTACTCTGTCTGATATTCACCTTGGTTTCCCCACTCTGAGTCTGCAAGCAGCTTTCTGCTGTCTCTGAAAAGTTGCAAGCCTCCAGCTAGCTTTGCAATGTTTCCTGTAATTGTGACTACATTCTGCACAGGGTGTGGGGGAACCAACTTTGTAAGTACTTAACCCAGCTTCTGACACAGATTGGGTCTCAGGGCTTGAGATATTATGTCCTCTGAGTCTGCAAGCCTAATAAACTCCCTGCTTCCTATGAAAATGGTCTTGGTGACTTGTTTCCCTCACCATTTCCCATAACATTTCTGATGTATTGGTCAGGAACACGAGAGAGCAAAGTTGGCATTTTTGTCTCCCTGGCTGTCAGTCTGTGGCCCAACTCCTAGAGATACCACCCATCCGCAGTGTAACTGGACACTTAGTCCAGATAGCTAGGGAAGCCTCCCATGGAGTCTGAGACCTCAGGTCTGTACATGTCAATGGAACCTGGATAGAGACCTCAGGAATCAGGAAAATTTGGAGCAGTGCTCGTCCAGAACAAGTAAGACCACGGTCCATCAGAATAGGTCCATCCATGAGAGGATGGAAGAGGGGCCTGATCAATCCTAGGTACCCATCAATACTAATGATTTGGTTTTTTTTTTTTTTTTTTTGGTTTTTGTGATTATTCAAGAGGAAGGTGGGAAACCTTCCAGACTAGATTTGTTAGGCTGGATGAATGTGTGATGTGCAACTGACAGTATGAAAGGAATGTGACTTTGGTAACCACATAGTGTGTGGAGTATGTTTCCAGAAGCCAGGGACATTCTCATTTGGTCTAGGGTGATCCTCCTTGAGTCTAGGTTTATACAGGCTCACTATGGTTATGAGACATCTGAAATATCTCTGTGAGGAGAATGGATAGGGAAGGAGGAAGCAGAAATTTTCTGTCTTCCTTTTGTATCAGAAACTGAGAACCCTGTACCTCATTTCCAAACTCCCTGATCCTCTTGTACCTTGTCTCAATATAGGTAGGAGCTAAAGTAAAAAGTATCCTTTACAATGTATGCTTGACAACTTCAAGAGAGGGTACCGGTGAAACTTTTGAAATACTTTCAAATAGACTGGGTGTCCTTTAAGGTTGGATGTCCTTTTGAGGGAACTCTAGATTGAGAAACCACTTGTAGGGTCTATCAGGTAGTGACAGGGATACCAGGCCATCCGGACAAGTTCCCCTACATAGACGTATAGCAGACGTTGGCAACTCATCCTCCGCCTTGGCTTAAGAGATGCTTTAAAGACAATTCTAAGATTATTATGTCAAGGGAAACAAATACTGAGACAAATGATGTACAAGCCTATGCACAGACAGCTTTTCCAAAAGCTAAACCTGCATGGGACCCAAATGAAGCAGAAAGCTGACACAATTTACATAGATATAGAAAGGCTCTGAGAGAGCTAAGAGAGGCTCTGATGTCAGGACTAAGAGAAGGGGAAGAAAGGCCATAAACATGAATAGACTCTCAGAGATCTTACAGAAGTCTTATGAAAGCCCAACACACTTCTGTGAGAGACTATGTGAAACATAGAGTCTATATTTTCCCTTCAATCTTGGGTCCCTAAAAATCAGTTAATGATCAATGTCACTTTTGTGGGGGAAGCCCAGAGGGACATTAGCAGAAAGTTACAAAAGTTAAAAGGATTTACAGGAATGAATGCATTTCAGCTCCTGAAAGTGGCAACTAAAGTGTTTGTTAACCAAGATCAGAAGGCCTAAAAGGAGGCAAAATGAAAAGTAAAGAAAAAGATAGATCTTCTAACAGCAACATTAAATAGATGGGGGAGGGCACAGTTCCAGTTGGGGTAGAAGCCAAGGAAGAGGAAAAAGGAGGACCCAAGAAATTCCCCACAAGCACAACCCCAGAGATCAGAGCTCCTAAAGAAGAATCAATGTGCCTTCTGTCACCACGAGGGACACTGGAGAAGTGAGTGTCCACAGGGTTCAGGGCTTTCAGAAATTATCTTCCCTGAGTCTGCTTGCTTAATAAACTCCTAGATTCCTGTGAAAGTGGTCTCAGTGACTTTGTTTCCTTCACCATTTCCTGCAACATTTGGGCCTTGGGTGCTCCCTTTGCATGTTTCCTCACGTCATTCAGAGCTCTGCCAAAATATTAGCTATCTCAATGAGAATTTAATTCTACATGTTTGAATGAAGAGTCGAAGCAAGCAAATCTGCAAATGGCTCTGTCACATCCTGGAGCACATTCTTTCTGATATCTGCCTAGGAGTGGTATCACTGGATCATATGGTGGTTCTATTTTTAGTTTTTGAGGGACTTCCATAATGCTTTCCATAGCAGTTGCACTAATTTACATTTCTACCAACAGTGTAGAAGTGTTCCTTCTTTTCACCACATTCTTGCCAAAATTTTTCGTTTGTGTTACTGTGTCACCATTTTGACTGTGGTGAAGGGGAATCTCAGTGTAGTTTTGATTTGCATTTCCTTTATGGCCAAGGATGGTGAGCATTTCTTCATGTGTTTATTGGCCATTTGTACTTACTCTTTTTAGAATTGTTTAGTTCATTTGCCCATTTGTTTAGTGGGTTGTTGATTCTTTGAGAGATTAGGTTTTTGAGCTCAATTTTATGAAGCCCTTGTCAGATATATAACTGGCAAAGATTTTCTCCCATTCTATAGTCTGTATCTTCAGTTTCATGACTCTTTACTTTGCTGTATAAAAGCTTTTTAGTTTCATGCAGTCCCATTTGTCAAAACTTTCTCTTAATTGCTGAGCTACTAGAGTCCCATTTATAAAGTTATTACCTATACTTATGTGGTCCAATGCATTCCCTATTTTTAACTGGATTCATTTCACTGTTTCAGATCTTACATTAAGATCTTTAATCCATTTTGAATTGATGTACTTTTTTCCAGTAGCCAATGTTTGGATATAGCCCAGAGGTCCCATGACTGATGAATGGATTAAGAAAATGTAGTATATATACACAATGGAGTTTTATTCAGCCATAAGGAAGAGTAAAATTATATTGGTTACAGGTAAATAAATGGAACTGGAGAACTTCATGTTAAGTGAAGTAAGCCAGGCTCAAAAAATCAAAGATGGAATGCTTTTCCTCATATATGGGAACTAGACCTATAATTTAAATGTATATATAGATACATATATGATCATATATACATACACACACATGTATATATATGCATGAATAGTGAGAGAAAACAAAATTGCATTAGTAAGTTTGTCTGAGGGGACTACTAGAAGCAAGAGAGATAAAGAAAATGTTGAGAATGAAAAATATTGAAAGAACCCATCTATATATGAATATAATACAATGCACTGTACTATAAGATGTTGAATATTAAGGAAGAATGGTGATAGAGAATGAGTAAGTAATTGGGGGGGAGGAAGTAAAACTGATTAAAGCATGATATATGTATGTCTGAAGTACCAAGGAAAAACTCCTTTGAACTATAAATATATGCTTTAAAATAATGAAGGGCAGGAGAAAAAAAATAGGTCTTTTCTGGGGGGTGGGTAACAGTGGGAAGTAGATGGGCACAAGGAAAGGGGGAATGAGGGTGAATATGGTGAATGTGTTTTGTATGCATACATGAAAACAAAAGAATGAAACCTGTTGAAACTGTTTGGGAAGTGAGGAGGAAGAAAGAGGGACAATGATGAAGGGGATAAGTTCAACTAAGATATATTGTAAGCCCATATGTAACTATCACAATATATCATCCTGTAGAAGTATTACATGATAATTAAGTTTTTATAAAAGGCATGGTCAAGCTGGAGGTTACCAAGCTGTCAGATGACAATCCATAGAGATTTTTGAAAGGTTATTATTTTTATAATGATAGAAGTATTCACACTCTTGATATGTATGTACATATCATATGCATATATTTATATCACATACATGTATCTACATATATGCACATCATATATGAATAGATATAGATATATATAGGAAAACATAAAGTATTTGCTAATGAACAAAAAGTGGGTTAAGAGGGAGAAAAATAAACCAAGATAAATTTTTAAAATATTGACAGAAAAGCATATTTGTTCAGGGCTTGAAAATCAATCATTAATTTGAAATATATTCAGTTTGAGATGCTATGTTAGACATACTGAAAGCAGACAAAGATTTACTATGTGGAATGTAGAATTAGATAAGCTTGAGGTTTTCAGGTCAGTAGAACACAATAAAAAGGCAGAGAGAAATCTGAGAGTGGATGTACAGCTATGCTTTTCAAAGAAAAAGGAGAATCTGATTTGTGAACCACAGAGGAGACAAACACACTCATTCAGCTAGAGATGCTCTTAGTTGTGAATTTATGTATGGGTGGCTGAGTTTGAAATACATGAAATGGTGATCAGACATTTAAATTAAGGGACCAAGGCATGTGTGATTCATGCTATATAACTATGGGAGATGGAGGAACTATGTACTATGAGAGGTGAGGAAAATAGCTAAGTTGTTAAAATGATTGTCAAACTATCAAAGTGAATGGATTTCCAAGATGAAAATCAAATTCATCAAGCAAAATGATCTCGATGGAGATTAAAATTCTACAAGCTATATGCTAAAACCTTTAGTGCAGATAGACAACAACTAAAAGAAAACACTTGTAAAGAAAGAGAAAGAGAAAGAGAGAAACAGAATGAAACAGAATAGGTATAATTGTTGTCATATGCTATAATGGTCCCTGGAAATGGCATGGTCATTCAGCCTTCATGTGAACGTGTCTGTTTCAATTTCTCCTAAAGTTTATTGTTTGTTCTTTATAGGGAAATGATCCATCCAGGACTAATGGAAGAAAAGTTATGATGGGAACACAAGTTCTCAAAATGAGGCACTTAGGGGGATATACTGAAAGGATGATTTGTGTCATGTGTAATAGTCTCTGGACTATAAAAGTATATTAACAATAGCACAAACTACTCTTTATAAGGAAATGTCAATAATGTCCCAGATATTTTTACTTATGAAATTATAATATTTAGTTTAGAAAATATAGTAACTTTTTTCAAGTTAAATTTCAGAATGATTTATTCAAAAAGAAAAGTTAGACTTATAAATAAATATGACTTACTGAATTCATGCAATGAAAACTGTAGCAACCCAGTTTTTGAAATATTTAGCTTCAAGAAATTGAGGTTTCTTGTTCATTGAGAATTACTGAGTGGCAAAGTGGGAACATTATATTAATTAATACTTTTCTGATCCAAATACACAATTTGTTTTAAAACGCATTTCTTCAAAATGAATGTGAAAATCTAACTTTGTTATATGTTAAAAGGAAACATGCTGACCTATGCATTTCTTTTGATAGAGTTCTATTTCAAAGTCACAGTACATGCTTAGTTAGCCTTTCGCATGACATAAACTGAAACACTAACCATGGCTGACGTGGTGAGACTTACCCCAAGCTTAATGAAATGGTGAAACTGATTTCAAAGGGATAAAAATCAACAATTAAAGAGAGAATGCTATAATAATTGAAACTCTGAATAGGAAATAAAAGAAAAAAAAGCAATAGACTTAGAAAATAAAATGGAACACCGTTATCCTTCAAAATACTGTATCATTTCAGTGGAGAAAATAAAAGGATTAGAAAGAAAAAATCTGTTAACCACATTTCTAATTTTATAAATTATGGTATTTTTATTTTTCTAATATCTAGTTTGTTTACAAGGACAATACTCCATAAATTTTGATTGATTTTTAGACTTGAAAAATATTATATGAGGAAAACACCAGCTGCTTTTATTAAAATTTTCTGGTATGTACCGTCATTTCAATCTAAATATTCAGATTGTGATATTTTGAAATGTAGACAATATCAGATTCATTGCATTCAGTAAATGTTAGATTGTATGTGTGTGGGTATGTTGGTGTGTCTATGTGTGAGTGCATAGTGGCAATGCTGGAAGTGTGGTTTGTATAGTCTTGAAAGCCAATATGTAATCTTGGGATATTCACACATCATACTCCAGTGTCTTCTGAGTCTCAGGATCCTATATTTCAAGCCATAATGCCCTTCCCTCCACTACCCTGCGTCTGTACCCGAAAGGATTCACTGGAATTGTGTCCTATGATATCCTAGACTTGCCACCTAGAGAAATCTAGTGGGGTACACAGAGTCCATGGGTTTAAGCACTGTCTCTGGAAAATTTGAGCTATTATTGGCTCTGTGGTGAGCACTTGACAGGACTCCAAACTGTTAACTTCACGCCACCATGAACAGTTGCCCCACTGTAATCTATTAAACATCAATTACCTAAGATGCTCCTAGAAAACTCAGGTTGTTGGGTCAGATCTCACTGTTTGGATCATTTACCCTACAAAGCTTGACACATATCTTAGGGCTCTCTTTCCCACCCACCTCCTAATACTCATACTTCAGGATCAGGCATCAGGAAATGCCCTATACTTCTTCCTCACCATGGTATTCGAGTCATTGTCCCATCTTCCTTTTTAAATAACCCAATGATTTGCAGATGGTGCCATCAAACCATGCTGTACATATCTCCTTCTTATAGTCATAGGCAGTCCACCTGGGCTTCCTTCTAATTTAACCTCTTTAGCATTTAACATCTGGTTGAGTAAACCTTTCTCTAATAGTATCCCAGACTTATGTTATTTCATTCCAGCTTTATTGAGGTATTATTGGCAAAAATGTATTAAGTTGTACAACATGATAATGGTTTGGCATTCATATATATTAAAAAGCAGTCACCTGAATAAAGTTAGTTAGCACATCTATCACTTCATGAGGTTATTGTGTGTGTAGAGAAAACATCTGAGATCTACTCTCAGCAAATTTCAAATATACAGTATAGTATTATTCATTATAGTCACTGAGCTGTCCATTATTTTTTCCAGCATTCACTCATTCTATAGAGAAAAGCTTATATGCTTTGATCAACATTTCCACATTTCTCCCAACATCTGGCCCCTAGAAACAACTATTCTGCTCTGATTCTATGAATTAAATTTTTTTAGTTCCACATGTAAAGGACTACCATAGTTCTCCTTTTCTGTTCGAGTTTTTCCATTTAGATTAATCCCTGAATCTTATCCCATGTGATTACAAATAGGAAGATTCACTATTTTTATGGTTGAGTGATATTCCATAAAATTCTGGAAATGTTTCATAATTTCTTTTCCATAATATCCAAGTCATGAGGATAATGTGTCAGTTATTTCTTTATCTTCAGAGCTGATCCATTATGATGCCCAGAGAATTTTATCTCAACTAAAATGTAAATTTTCACCCCAACTTTACAACCTATTCTCAGTCTAGTGATGAATTAGATTTACTTATAACATATATAATTATATTATTTCCATAATCCTAAACCCCATAGTCTTACTTTCAAGCAGCTCATATCACCCACAGCACCATTTCTCTTTATTATTTATGCTTCCTAATCATTTATTTACCTCAACAGTTCTTTAATCCTATAATTCATTGACTTTACCCAGTTCTCAATACCTCTTTTTTCTAATTATATCCTCACTTCCATATTTGCCTGAATTAAATTACATGCTCCCTTTCTTTACTTAGCACTTGCATTCACCCTGAAATCTTTTCTCTCTATTGTTTTATTCCACTTAAGACTCAATTCTAGTCCAAACATCCATGTTGCTTCATGAGTATCTGAGCAACTACATTAAGCTTGAAACACATCAGATTGCATTTAATTAGTTGATTTTTTAATTCGGGTGGTACTGGGTTTGAACTCAGGGCTACAGACTTACTAGGCAGATTTTCTACCACTTGAGCCATGCCTCCAGCCTGGCTGCACTTCATTTAATCTCATGCCTACTAAATTAAGGTGAGTCTCATTGCTATGTATCAGTAGTACTATATTTCTCTCACTCTCATCTACATAGTTATTTCACTGCCCGTCTCTGTTTGCTTTTTATTTCACTTGAGCAATAGACAAATCAGGAAACTCTTTTGAAGATATTCATCAATGACATATTAAAAGGGAACCATATTGGTATAAAGATTTGACTTTTTTTCCTATTACAACTGATTTAACATGTGTCTTTTTATGTAAGACAACTTCCCTGCTTATGCACTGAACCCTGCCCAACTTATCTACTATTTTGAAATAGTGCACTTTGGGCTTCCTTCAACTGCCAGCCCATTACTCTATAGTGTTTCTAGCCTTCCCAGAAAAAGCTCCTTTATCCTCATTATCTATCATACAGCAGTTCTAATCAATTTTTCCTCTTCCAGTCTCCAATTGCCAGTTGGAACAATCAATTCTTACTTCCCTGTGATTAGACTTGGTCACATATTTTGAGTCAGGCCAGCATTGTCTTCATGCTCCTAATATTTTATAGCTTCTCTGATGACCCTCTGTATTTTACTTATCTTAGCTCACTGATCTGGTATAGTCTCACGTTCCAATCCCTTCACTCTCCTAACTACAAGAGTCCAAAATCTCAGTCTAAAAACTTCTTACTGAAGTAATTTCATTCAGATTCTTGCTTTTAAACTCCATGTCTACATTTCTGGCTTCCAAATCTAATACGTACCCTCCCTACATATCTCCTCTAAAATGGAAGCACTGTAAAATGCTATCCTTAATGTCTTCACTTTGCTATCTTAGGCATCACACCTGAAATGTACAAATTCAATTTCTTGTTTCCTGCTTCTCTCATGAGGCCTCTCTTCCTACAGATGTCTTCATTTTAGAAAACCATTTATATTTATTTTCTGACCCTTTGAGTGAACTACCAAGCTCAGCGTTACCTCTGTCTTCTTTGTATTGTTCATTTCACATACAGTCTTTCCATGTCAGACCCTAATTACCACCATCACTGATCAACCTACTGGCAGTTGGTTACCACCATCATAAGGCTGCACCCATTGCAGGTTTCTGGGGATCTCCTCACACACTACCCATCTGTTCTATGTAAGATGTCAGAGTAATCCTTTAATATCAAGCAATCTTGTTAATTGAAGACTTTTTTAAACTGGTGCCCGAGAGTGTTACTTACAAAATAAAGTAGATATTTAATAAGTACTCATTAAATTAATGAATGAATGAGTTATTTAATGTCATATCTCAAGTCAAGACCTTCTTTCTCAATCTGAAATGTCTATATCACTTATTATAAATAAAATAGTAAATTAAAATAAATTACTTGGAGATTATTGCATACAATACAGTAAAAGGTTCTAGAGATACCACAGTCAGTCTTGAGTATCTAATAGTAGAATTAACAACCATAGCACATAAAAAATACAGTACATAAATATCAAACTACTGTGGAAATATTGTTTTCTTTAGTAGAGAACTAATAATTGAGTGAGCAATAGGATTATCAATATTACACATAAATATTTAAATATGTGATCAAGTGAAATCAGTGGTTTACACAGAGTTCCAGTGTATTACTTTGAAAGTTTTCAGTTGTAAATAGTATTAATTCCAAATCAGACAGACTAACTCGATACAGGGATTTATTGGTGCATACAATCAAAGTTTCTGAAGACAACTCTTGATTCATACAATTTTACTATGTCTCTGTGTCTCTTTTTTAATCCTCTAAACTGTGCATAGTACTTATTTGTACTTTGAACTTGTTTTCTTACTGCATTTCTTCCTGATTTCCAGATGGCCTCCAGTAGCACAGGTGTGTGCAACAAGATAGGTTTTCAATGCCCCTGTAGAGTTTTAAAGAAGGTCATGAAGGTGAGGAGAGAGTAAGGGCAGGCATCAATTCTCTGCACTACTTTAACTGTCAGACTGAAGGTTTACAGGAGATGTATGTGACCACATGAGTTAATAGTTCATATTAAAATATCTTATAGAATCTGTGCATTTCTCTCTTTAGTTCCTGCTAGTTCCACTATTAGCTTGTCTTTTTAGCTGAGGGAAAGAAAGTAGCTCTAGACTATTGGTAAACCCAGAATGATTAATCATCCATTGTTTATTTCTTTTGATGAAGAATCCTCTGTCTTTTAATTCAACTCTCCTAAGTTACTTCGTTTGAGGGAACTACCACTTTCATAGCTGATTCATACCAGATTCATAGCTGATTTGATTTGAATATTAAGATAATTTTTAAATCATTTGTTTCATTTTCTGCAATACAGTAACTCACAGATTATATTCTATTTTCAGATGATTAGTCAAAGTACTGATACCACCAGCCAAGACATCCACCAGGAATTTCAGGAAATCACCAACATTGTGTTTCAGTGTCTGATTCCTCCACAGCATCAATTTCCCCTTTTCATTTACTATCAGATTCAGCATGTGTACCACCTGTTCCCAGCAATGACCTTTTCATATTTCCCTAGTCTTGCTGCTATAAAATAAATTTTTATGCCAAATGCCCACAGACAGTTGAAACTATCAGTCATGTAAGTAATAAGGCAGTTAATGATTTTTAGGCACAGGTGGAAATTGACTACGTTCTGATGCTGCATTGCTTTCCTTTATTAGGGAGATGCCAAGTAACTTTTCATTGCCATTGCCTCACTGTTTTTCCAAAAGAAGTCCTTTTGCTGTGGCTGCTCTCTTGTCTATCCACCAGGGAAACTTTTATCATCATCACCACTATTTTCTACTCCGCTCTTCACCTTTTCTTCTCTCAGTATCAGAAAATAGAAAAATCTAGGGTGAAGAACACCATAGAGGAGTTATAAGCAGATTTTCTGCATTGGTGCTGCTTGAGCTCTGCTCATGTTAATCAGTAATTCTCAAAATGTGTGTTTAGATCAGCGATGTCAGTACCATTTGAGAGTTTCTTTAAAGTGAACATTTCTGATGTCTGTCCCAGATTTAACGAAATTAGAAACCCATGTACAGGGAACAGCTGTGAACTAGAAAAGCATACCTTCTAGGCTTACAAAAGACAGATTAATTATTAATATAAAAGCATTAAATCAGGGTTTTTTTACTTTTGTTTTTGCAACAGTACTGGAGTTTGAACTCAGGGCCTTGAACTTGCTAGGCAGGTGTTCTACCACTTGAACCATATCCCCAGTCCTTTTTCCTCTAGTGATTTTTCAAAGAAGTTCTTATGTTTTTGTCCAGGCTGACCTGGACTGTGATCCTCCTATTTGTGCTTCTTGTATGGCTGGGATGACAGGGATGAACCTCCATGTGCAGCTTTTATTGATCTAGATGGAATCTTCCAAACTTTTTGCCCAGATTGGCCTCAAACCAGAACTTACCCTATCACTGACTTCCAAGTAGCTAGTATTACAACAGGAGCTACTGCACCCAGCTAGGATTTTTGTGTTTTATATTATTTTCATTGATTTTTATTTATCTATTATGCTAAAATATTTTAAGACTAATTTTCTTTCATTGCTTCAACTTCATACTCATTAATTTATATTGATTATATCTGAATTACTTAGCAATGTTTTGACAATTATTGGTAAATTTATGGAAAGTCAGAGATGGAAATTCCACATTTGTGAGGAGAATGTGAACAATCTTAGAAGACATACAATGACTCATATCAACTTTATGAGTAAGTTTATTTCAAAGTTTTTACAACTAACTTATCAACTTGACATATTTCATCCTGCCTAGGAAAACCAAACTTGAATTTCCACAGTATTAATCTTGACCAAAACATGTTAAGAAAGCATTTCAGGTCAAGTCCCACTGTTTTAAAATTAAGTGCACTAATTGATAACATGGCAATAACTGAGTGATGACCACAATACCTCTAACTATCTAGTTTTTGTCTTGATGGCTTATTGTAAAACAAAGCCTCCCACATCCAGAAAAATGTTAACAAAAAGAGCGATGAGCTCTCTGTTGTGAAAAGAACAAATAACAGATGTCATATATAAATGTATAGCTACACACATTTATGTCAGTATGAATGCATATTTACACTCATTTGTATCAGTTATAACAGTTTTAGAGTTGATCAATTTTCTAAGTAACTTCACAAATACGCTCACTATTAGACATAAACTGTAAACTAAATTGAAGAGTCTGTTTTAAAAGATACTAATTGGGTTTAATGGTGAATTAACTCAAGACTAAATGTGTACACAGATTTCACTAGATAGATCAGATCTTCTGGCCTTCGGACTTCTCTGCAGCTAAGGTCCAACTAAGGGACTGGAGCCAGGAGTTCAACCTACAACATTGGCTCAGAAGCGTGGATGGATGTGGCACACATGGCAGAAGATCCACAGCTGCTGCAAGGTGCTGGCATCTAAAAGTGGTTCAACTTGCTGATAGGGTTTGGCTTCCTGTCTATGAATGCCCGCGATAGGTGAACACTTGATGCCCTGGTGGACATATTTGTGTACCATAGTAAGCTGCACATGGATGACCTGAAGGAGAGTAAGGCAGTGGAGTTTACCTTTAAGAATTCTTCCAAAGTCCCTGGAATCCATCTGTGTCAGTGGCCCTGGTGGGATGTTCTGCATTGGTAGTGAGAAGTGACCAAAGAGGAAAAACATGCAGAAGCACAGATCTAGAGGAGACAAGTGCTACAACTTTGTTGGTCTAGACCATCATGACAAGGAATACAAGCTGCCACGCCAGTCCAAGAAGTGCCATTTCTGCCAAAGCATCAACCGTATGGTGGTCTCATGTCCACTGAAGGCCCAGTAGGCCTCCAGCTCCCAGGGAAAGCCTGCCTCCTTCTGTGAGGAAGAAGGGCTCCATAGCCCTACTCTGCTCCCAGGGGCCCAGGATTGAGCCACCAGGGTTGGGCTATTCTTTTTCTACAAGGAAGCTTCAGGAGTAGGCATCAATTAGCAGAGGGAGAAAGTGGGGATAGAGCAGGGTGGAGGGGCTAGCTGGCACTGCCATATATATCGGGCCAGGGCTCCCAGCATCATTTCTTCTTCCCTCTTGGTGGGAAGGATCCAGGCAGCAGAACTCCAATCATGTGCTGTCCAAATGCAGGTGAGGGCTTTTGAGGAGAACTACCCTAGAAACTGCGTGCTTTATCTGAGGCTTCACTCCAAGACCTCCAGCTATTAAAAGTGGCCTGGATTTGGAAGTTGTACTACTTTTAAAGAAGGATGTTATTATCCAGATGTGAAGCCAGATTAATGGGCCAAATCCAGAAGCTTCTACCTTCTGAGGAACGGCATCTCAGGAGAAAGGCAGGGTTTTTTTTTTTTTTCTTCCCATTTCTATCTTCTTCAAAACTCAGTCTGCTAGGAACTTTGTTAAGCAGTGGGTTATGATGTTATGATGATAGGAAAAAAGGGTGGTTGGATAAAGAGTTGCAGACCTGCTGCTCCTAATTCACTCCCACTCCTTTCTGGGCCAATATGATTTTATTTATTTGCTCCCTTGGATAACTGCACCTTGGGTCCCATTTTCTCCAGGATGCCAACTGCACTATCTGTGTGCAAATGATGTATCTTGTGCATTTTAACTTTTTTTTCTTAACATAAATATTCTGGTTTTGTATTTTAATCTAAGTCCCTCATTCCTGCACTGTGTTCTCAGGTATGTGAGCAAACTCAGGGATAAGTTGGCAGCAGCTCCATGTCTGCACAGAAGGAATACTTTCTGTTGTTTTTATCACCATGGAGAGCAACCATTAGAAGTGCATAGCCTATTGAACTACCTCGTTTTGCCAACAGAGCTGGCTTTTCTGCCATAGTGTATTCTTGATGCTCCAACCACTAGGTTTTAGTTGGATTGCCCATGACTTGGTCTTATTCTGCTGAATGATTCGAAATTAAACAAGGAAATGATGGCTGTTCTAACAGGGGTGAGGTGGAATCTTAGTGTGGTTTTAATTTGCATTTCCTTTATTGCTAGAGATGGTGAGCATTTTTTCATGTGTTTTCTGGCCATTTGAATTTCTTCTTTTGAGAAAGTTCTGTTTAGTTCACGTGCCCATTTCTTTATTGGTTCATTAGTTTTGGGAGAATTTATTTTTTTAAGTTCCCTGTATATTCTGGTTATCAGTCCTTTGTCTGATGTATAGTTGGCAAATATTTTCTCCCACTCTGTGGGTGTTCTCTTCAGTTTAGAGACCATTTCTTTTGATGAACAGAAGCTTTTTAGTTTTATGAGGTCCCATTTATCTATGCTATCTCTTAGTTGCTGTGCTGCTGGGGTTTCATTGAGAAAGTTCTTACCTATACCTACTAACTCCAGAGTATTTCCTACTCTTTCTTGTATCAACTTAAGAGTTTGGGGTCTGATATTAAGATCCTTGATCCATTTTGAGTTAATCTTGGAACACCACCAACAACAGGTGTTGGCGAGGATGCGGGGAAAAAGGAACCCTCTTACACTGTTGGTGGGAATGTAGACTAGTACAACCACTCTGGAAAAAAATTTGGAGGCTACTTAAAAAGCTGGACATCGATCTACCATTTGATCCAGCAATACCACTCTTGGGGATATACCCAAAAGACTGTTACTCCAGAGGCACCTGCACATCCATGTTTATTGCGGCACTATTCACAATAGCCAAGTTATGGAAACAGCCAAGATGCCCCAGCACTGACGAATGGATTAAGAAAATGTGGTATCTATACACAATGGAATTTTATGCAGCCATGAAGAAGAACGAAATGTTATCATTCGCTGGTAAATGGATGGAATTGGAGAACATCATTCTGAGTGAGGTTAGCCTGGCTCAAAAGACCAAAAATCGTATGTTCTCCCTCATATGTGGACATTAGATCAAGGGCAAACACAACAATGGGATTGGACTTTGAGCACATGATAAAAGCAAGAGCACACAAGGGAGGGGTGAGGATAGGTAAGACACCTAAAAAACTAGCTAGCATTTGTTGCCCTTAATGCAGAGAAACTAAAGCAGATACCTTAAAGCAACTGAGGCCAATAGGAAAAGGGGACCAGGAACTAGAGAAAAGGTTAGATTAAAAAGAATTAACCTAGAAGGTAACACCCACGCACAGGAAATCAATGTGAGTCAATGCCCTGTATAGCTATCCTTATCTCAACCAGCAAAACCCCTTGTTCCTTCCTATTATTGCTTATACTCTCTCTACAACAAAATTAGAGATAAAGGCAAAATAGTTTCTGCTGGGTATTGAGGGGGGGAGCGGGAGGGGGTGGAGTGGGTGGTAAGGGAGGGGGTGGGGGCAGGGGGGAGAAATAAACCAAGCCTTGTATGCACATATGAATAATAAAAGAAAAATGAAAAAAAAAATAAAAATAAAAAAATAAACAAGGAAATGTTCAGAGAAGTTAGGAGCGGCTGGGCCAGGTGAAAGGCTCAGAGTGGAAGTCAAGTATGGGTGACAATTGTCTAATCTTAGGGGACAAGTCTTGCTATCCATACCAATCTATCCTTCACTGGATTAGCCTAAGTCTACCATGCAGAACAGGGTGTGTGTGTATTTTTTTTTAAAAGAAATGTAAGTTGTTAAGGCTGAGTTTCAAGACCAATTATTCTTGTGTCCACCCTGAACTCTCCAGAGATAGATATATGAAGCAAGGATCCAAATTCTGAGCCTTTCAAATTCTTGCCTTCCAGAGAGACACATAATCAAGAGTCTCTTTGTAGTGTCTGGAGTCAGTGTCCTACACTGCTAGAGTAGTGGTTAGTAGTGTTGTGGTAGCTAAAGGAGAAAAGGAGGCTTAATTTATATGCTGTGAGATCACCACAAACCCACCTCACTGTATTGAAATGGAATAAACGTAAGAGAACGCACTGGGTGGTATGTCTGATCCTAGTTTCTTGTGTCCCTCAAATGCTGCCCCTTCTAGTAATTGTATTGGTTTGGGCTTTGTAGGACTTTACTGAGTCTCTGAGTTGTCAACTGCTAGTTGACTTAGTTTGTGTGAATATAATATACTGGTCTTTCTCCATGTTCTTTTGGGGTTTGCTGTTTACAAACTTTTTGTATTGCAAAAAAAAAGCCAAAGCATTTTTGACAAAAGATGTTGCAGCAGACACAAAGATCTGAAACAAAGTTTGGGGGGGCCCTCTTAAAGTGAGGATCTTGAACCATCTTTTTTTGTTTGTTTGTTTCTTTTCCCTTTCACATTTTGCATCAGATATTCTATCCTAAAAATGACCCCTATCCTAATTAGCACTTCTCCATCAAAAGGATACCTACATGCCGACACACATTTAATTCTTGAGTGTCTCCACAACTCCAAATGATTTATGCAAAAATTCTGAAGAAGCTAGGAGCCCACTCTCCTGTGTCCTGAGTCAGGACAGTTTCTTGATGTGATTCTTCCCAAACATGAAAGCTGCTGTATTTCAATGGATGAAGCCTACTTTACCTGTAATCCTAGGGAAACAGTTGGCTTACCATGTAGAAAGCCGGGATAGGAAACCAGGAAAGGTAATACGAATGCATATTCAGTCACTGAGGAACTTTTATGCAGGTGCAAGAAACTTATGTCAAAGCAGCCACAAGATTGTTTAATATAAGATGGATGAATGCAACTTCTTTTTTACTGGTGGAAACCAAAGTTTTGTGAGAAATGTTGAATTTATGGGAAAAAGTGTGCATTTTCTCTGATCCCTTCTCTTTCCTGAGCTGCAGGAAACTAAGTCCCCTTGGGCCTTGGTGACCCCACTGCTGGGGTATTTATTTCATGGTTTATTTTACTGTATCCGAGTACTTTCTTTCCTATTTTCTAATCATTTTGTAATGCATGCTGACTCTTCCCTTCCCTTTTCCTTTCCCTGGGAAAATACAATGAATAAATAAAAACTTATTCATACTCAAGATCTTAATATGTTATGGTTTCTCTTTGGTTTCTTGTGAAAACGTCACATTTTGCCATATTACAATCGAAATTTGGATTGTTTTGAAATTTATGAAAGTCCTGTGTGTTGCCTATCTGTGCTGCGTATGCCTACCGTAAGTTTATTTTTGTTGCATTTTAAGACTATCTTGCACACCAGCTTTTAATTTTCTGCTTTTATGAATATTCTAAAATTTTGTAGCTATTTACTGCCTTTTAATAATAACCAAAAGAACTTACTTTAAGCTTTAAAGAGCCAGATAAAAGGCAAGCAAGTGTTAAGAGTACAAATTGTATTTCTTAATGGTGTGTGAAAATAATCTATAAAGCTATTTAAGATGAATTAAAATTATATGCTCAGATATCTAGGTTGCTTCTATTATTTACAAATGAGCAATTTTTACAAATGCCTATTTAAAGAAAGTCCTACTTCGTAAGTCTGCCTAGACCTTAATTGAAACTCATCACCTGAGGTTGCGGATTCCAGGACAACATGGTTGTTACATCCTTTCAAAGTATTTTAACATCATATGTGTATGATGAGCTTAATGCAGTGGGTCCTCACACTTTACGGTCCACATGTCCAGATAGTTCCCATTGTCCAAAATTTTCCTTTATAAAACCAAACCTTTGTTTTATAACTGCATGCCCAAATTATGTTTGTGAATTCTCAAATATTTATTTAAAATTAATACTGCAATTGTTAGTCTAGAACATGTAATTTTTTTCCACTTTAACAATGGAGTATTATGTTATTAAATTGAAGTTAAAAACAGAAAGTTGTGTTATTTTGTTCACATTACTGAAAAGTATTATTTTCTTATTTATAGAAAACAAAAAGAACATAGGAAAGTAAGTAAGCCTGCCTTGCCAATTTTCTTACTCTTAATACATGTGGTGCTATTCTTCCAAGAAGGCTCTGGTGAAATTTCATTCCATTACAAAGCTGACTTGGAAATACTGGGAGATGGATGCACTTAACAACCTAGAAAAGACTGAAAATATTGCTACAAAGATTTTGCCTAATTGGATGAAAATGAGTTTTTTTAACCCTGAAAGGGATGGAAATTACTTTTTTTTCTTTCTTTTCCTATGGTACTGAGCCTCAAGCTGGATAGGCAGGTACTCTACCATATAAGCCATACCTCCCACCCTTTTTGCTTCCAGATAGGGTCTCACTTTTTCCAAGGTCTGACATTAGACTACTGTCTCTGCCTCCCTTGTAGCTGAGATTACAAGCGTGTGCCACTCATTATATCCTGCTTCTTCTTTGACATAGGGTCTTAATATTATTTTGCTTTGGCTGGCCTTGAACCAAGACCCTCCCATCTTGCCCACCCACTGAACTGGGATTACAAGTATAAGCCACCATGATTAGCTGCAAATTATTTTCAAAAACATGTTGATGAAGTTCTCTGGATAGTGATGTGAAAGATATTATTTTTCTAAAACATCACAATATATTTCACCTCTCATACTCTTCCTGCTATATGAAACCAATTCTCCCATATTGAGTTTTAGGGTTTCTTTTCCTTCTGTTTTGAACTCAAGCCTATGACTATAAAGTGATGCTATGTGACTTCCAAGGTAGGTTTGAAGTCATACAGCATCCATTTATTTTCTTGGGATGTTTGCTTGGAACTTTACTGCCATGCTCCGAAGAAGCCAAGGACATGAAGAAGTCATGTTTAGGATTCTGGCTGATGGGCCCAGTTAAAGCCATAGCTAACAACCAACACCAACTACCAATGATGTGAATAGGAAACCTTCAAGATAGACAATTTTTCTTTCTTTCTTTCTTTCTTTTTTTTTTTTTACTGTGGAAAACATTTTTTTATGTAGAAAGTATGCTAGACTACTTCAAAGTCACAAAATTTCCATATTCTTTTACGGTTACATTCTAATATCTGCATCATTCTTTAAGAAAACTGCAATTCAAGACAATGAAATTGATTATAACGTTACAAGTTGTATGAAATCTGCATAAAATATTCACTAATTATTATTTATTATTATAATCGTATTACAAGTATATACTAACTGCTCATTAGTAATCCTCAAATAGATCAGAAGATCTGTTGTATAATAATTTAAGGTCCTAAAATACTTCCAGTTTCTTTAAGTTTTTCTTCTTTGTTTTTATTGTTGTGCAGGGGGTGGGTACATTATGGGATTTACAGAAGTTATTACAATATACCAAATATATCATACTTGAATTCACTCCTCCACCATTCTTCTTTTTCCCTCCTACCCCAGTATTGGAATGGTGCCAACAGGTATCATTTTTCCATTTACATACATGTGCACACAGAATTTGCATCATATTCACCCTCCCACACTCTTTCTCCACATCCTCTCTCATCCCACTGGTGCCAAACCCCCCCACACCCAGGAAAGAGCAGTTCTGTCCTTCTATTCTCCAATTTTGAAAAGGAATAATGACATTTTGTTTGATTAAGATAGGTACACAGGGAGTTTCCTTGTGGCACTACTGTGTTTGTATGTATTATAAACTGAATAGCTTCATCTCTTCTATTTTTCTTCTTTTGCACTTTCTGAGAGTATGTGAACCAGAACTTCCTAGCTGACACAAGCCAACTGAACAAATGGTAAGAAATGACAATGAAATAATTATCTTAAGTTTTAAAGTTATTATACTTGGAAGATTGGACAAAATAATAAATCCATAAATCTGTAGTTATCCACAATTAAAATTATATGTGATGGGCTTATCTGCTACTGTCACCTGAAATCTAAATAGACTCTATTCTTTACATTTCTTACTCTTCTGGTCCTCTGTTTCTTTCTCTCCTTTTTCATTATCATTTGCACCATCACCACTATCACCATCATCATCATTTTCTCAATACAAACAATAATTAGCTGATTCCAAGATGAAGAGTCCATGGGATTAAAATGGATCATTCTGTTTCCTTCTCATGGAACCCAGAAAATGCTCACCTAAGACAAATTTAAAGATAAAACATACAGAGCTTGCTCAGGGTTTTACACAGTAATGGGAGAAATGATAAAATATTTTCAAAATAATTTAAAATAAAATGTCCTTTCTAATTTAAAAATAAATAATACAGAAATGATTAAAACAGTGTTTACATTCCTTTTTTTAGGGCCTTGTGTTAGACAAATTCCAATTAAAATACTTTTATGAATTCATAACTAAGAAAATATCATTTGAGGATCACTTCTTATATTAAGATATTCATGACTAAGAAATCTAATGTGTTTAATTGTTCTTATTTTCAAATTTAGAAATAAATATTTTCAAGTGACTACAATAATAATTCTAAATAACTTGAATTAGTTTTCTATTTATTCAAGAAAATAATATCAGTGTAGGAACTTAGTGGCATAAAGCAACAAAAATTTATCCTTACACAGCTCTACAAGTCAGAAGACTGAAAAGACTTTGGGGTAAAATCAAGGTGCTGCTTTGGAATATCTGTGGGAGAGCATTTCCTGACTTCCCCTACTTCTTCAAGGTGCCTCAGTTCCTTGGTTCCTGGTCCTTTCCTCCATGTTCTAAACTAGCATCCTGGTCTCACCAGTGTCTCTCTGAGAGGATGCTTCTGCCTTTTTCTTCCACTTTAATAGTGACTCACATGATTGCATTGGGCCTTCATAGATAATCTGCAAAGCAAGAACTGTTAAACAGTCTTGATTCCATGTACAATGTTAATTTACTCTTGCTCTATAATATAAAAATTGTACCTATTCCTGGGGTTAGGACTCTTGGGATATTTCAGGGGGTGGTGAAGGGGAGGATTTAGTCTACCAACAAGTATAATTGCCTTATTGTTGGTAGCATGTCTTACTACTTTTTACAATGATATATCTTAATATCAGAGCTTGGAATATTGAAGATTAATAAAGAATAAGAAATAATAGATGTGATAAAATGGTCTTATATTAGACATTTATGTGGGCATTGTAAAAGTTCTCAGTAATAGTTTACCAAAACTCTTGTTAAAAAAAAATGGACACCTTTAAAAGAAAAAAAATTCTATTTGAATAAATGTTAGTGATAAAAAGTTTGTAGAATACCCTCAAAAAATCAAATACATAGGAATAAGCTTAACAAAGGATGTAATAACCTCTACAAGGAGAAGTACAAACCTCTGAAGAAAGAGACTGAGGAAGACTACAGGAGGTGGAAAGATCTCCCGTGCTCATGGATTGGTAGACTCAACATGGCAAAAATGGCTATAATACCAAAAGCAATCTACATGTTCAATACAATTCTCATCAAAATCCCAGTGACATTCATCACAGAGATTGAAAATTCTACCCTTAAGTTCATTTGGAAATACAAGAATCTGCAAATAGCCAAGGCAATGCTCAGAAAAAAGAGCAATGCTAGAGGTATCACAATATCCAACTTCAAACTATATTACAAACCAATGGCAATAAAAACAGCATGGTTACTGGCACAAAAAAAGATATGGAGACTAGGGGAACAGAGTAGAGGACCCAGATATGAATCCACAGAGCTATGCCCTTCTTATTTTTGACAAAGGTATCAAAAGCACACAATGGAAAACAGACAAATTCTTCAACAAATGTTGCTGGGAAAAGTGCTAATCTGCTTGCAGAAATCTAAAACTAGATCCATGCCTATCACCCTGTACTAGTATCAACTCAAAGTGCATTAAGGACCTTAATATTAGACCTGAAACTCTGTACTAGTATCAACTCAAAGTGCATTAAGGACCTTAATATTAGACCTGAAACTCTGAAGTTAATGGAGGAAAGGACAGGGAATACTCTGGAAGAAATAAGTGTAAGCAGGGACTTCCTCAGTAGAACTCCAGCAGGCCAGCAACTAACAGAAAGGATGGACAAATGGGACTACATAAAGTTTAAAAAATTCTGCACAACAAAAGAAATGATCTTTAAACTAAAGAGACCACCCACAGAGTGGGAGAAAATATTTACTGGCTATACAGCAGTTAAAGGACTGATAACCAGAATATACAGGGAACTGAAAAAACTAAACTTCCCCCAAATCAAGGAACCAATACAGAAGTGGGCAACTGAACCAAACAGAAATTTTTCAAAGGATGAAATCCAAGTTGCCAAAAAACACATGAAAAAATGCTCACCATCCTTGGCCATAAGGGAAATGCAAATCAAAATCACACTGGTTCTACCCCAGTCCTGTTAGAATAGCTATCATCAAAAACACCACCAACAGCAAATGTTGCCAAGGTTGCAGGGAAAAAGGAACCCTCATACACTGCTAGTGGGAATGTAAGCTAGTTCAACCACTTTGGAAAACAATATGGAGGCTTCTTAAAAAACTAAACATAGATCTGCCATATGATCCAGAAATACTATTCCTAGGGATACTCCAAAGGAATGCAACTTAGGTTATTCCAAAGGCACCTGCACAGCCATTTTTATTGCAGTACTATTCATAATAGTCAAGTTATGGAAACAGTCAAGATGCCCACTCCTGCTGAATGAATTAAGAAGATGTGGTATTTATACACAATGAAATTTTACTCAGCCACTAAGAAGAATGAAATTTTGTCATTCACAAGTAAATAGATGGAACTGGAGAACATCATCGTCAGCAAAATTAGCCAGGCTCAGGCCAAAAATCATGTTTTCCCTCATATGCAGATTATAAACCTAAAATAATTGAAGTAGGATTATTGGACATGGGTCACACACTAAGGGGAGAACACATACAGGAAGAATAAGGAAAGGAAAGGAAACCTAAAACTTGAAAGAGCTTGATGTGCCCACTGTAGAGGAGTGAATAATCTTAAACTGACAGAGGCCCCTATGGGAAGGTGACTGGGAAGTAGTGAAGAAGTCTCGTAGAGATGAACCAATTCAGGTTGTAATACACCTGTGCATGGAAGTAATGCTAGGAATCTCTCTTTATAGCTATCTTTATTACAAGCTATGAAAAATGCTATGTTTTTCTTATCGCTTATGTTTTCTCTTCAACAAATTTGGAGAGAGGGAAGAACATGTTCTGCATGGAAGTGAATGGGCTGAGGGGGGAGGGGAAAGGGGGAGAGGAGAAGGGGGGTGAGATGGCCCAAACAATGTATACACATAAGAATAAATGAATAAACACTTAAAAATGTTTATAGATTTAGAAAAATAAACTCAAAGTAATTTAAAGTTAGTGACAAATCTGAGTAATATCAAAATGAAGAGAATGATTTGTAAGAATGGTTAACAAATTATTTCTTTGTCATTTTTAAGTGTAAAATTACAATTTTAAATAAAACAATATAAAATAACCAAAAGATACCAAATTAAAATCCAATAACTAAAAATGAAAATGTACAAAATTACATGTTTCCCAGTGGAGAATACTGATGGAACAGTAAAAACATGGAATTGAACCATGTTTTAAAATTGGGGCTGGCATTTAATGGGAAAGTAAGTGGACAATTAAGGTAGATTGCTGATTTTTTTCAGCTTGGAAATTACACCTTAATAGGAACTTTATTTGTATTTTTCAGATTGGTTGGTAATGATAACTCCACAATTTCCTTGTGTGTTAGATTTATACTTATATCTGACAAATGGATGCAGTCAGTGCATTCTGACATCGTTTTGATGAACTCTCATTAACACCAATTTCACAGTTTTGACTAAGACGTCCCTCTGGGTATTGTGTATATAAGCAGAGCTGCTGCTTTGCCAAGTTTCTTCTTCCCAGAAAGTATGAGAAACAGAAGGTTTTGTTGACCTCTCAGAGAATGTCTTAAAAGATCTCACACAGAAAGAGGAAGAAAGGAGACAGAGACAGAAGGAGACAGAAGGTGGGGTGAGGGGGGAAGAAAGAAAATGAGAACATAGATATGTAGCAAAACTCATTACAGGAAATGTCAAAATTGTGGTTTTAATAGACTTATTGCAGTACATTTTACATATCACAGAATTCGCACATTGTGAATCTGTGTATTGTAACTACACAGAAGTGTAACTTCTGTAAATATTTAAAAGCTATTTAACTGTCACCACAATTTAGTCTTAGCACATTTCCATTACTCAAAGAAGAGCACTTTATCTTATGTCCTGTTGAATACATTCATTGAGTGGGTTTTTCTATATTCTGGATGCAAGTCCTTCATAGTAAAGTTGACTCAAACTATTTTTCTGCTTGTGTTACCTTCTTTTTACTTTCTCAGTTGATGCCTTTTGGATCATGAAAGTTTTCACTTAAGTTGAATGTACCAAATATTTTCTTTTACTTGATTAAAGCCAAGTAGTCATTTTTTTCTTTTACAATAGTTGGTGTCAGAGGTAACAACTCTTGGCCTAACACAAAGTCATGTTTAAGGAGCATCTTTACAACTTTAACTCTTAGACATATCTCTGATGCATGTGAATTATTTTTCTGCAGTGTAAAATTAGTTATTTCATTATTTTATGTAGCAATGTAAGATTATTCCAGTTCTTCGTTAAAAAATACTTGACATTTTCCCATTTTATTGGTTTCTTTATTATTGATCAACTGATCATAAACATAGGGTTGCTTCCTAGCCCTTCAATTCTGTCCCAAAGATCTATGTACCTTTCCATATATAATAATAGCACACTGTTCAGATAAATGTAGCTACATGATAGGATTTGCTGTTGTCATTTTTATTAACGTGTATTAACTGTAAGAAAAGTATTCATTGTGATGTTATCATACATGTGTATAATGTATGTACAAAGTTAATGATATCCACCCACTTTTTTTCTCTTTCTTATTCCCCTTTTCTCTCTTTATAATTTCATTGGGTTTCATTATTGCTACTTTCAAACATGAATATAATGTGCTTTGATCATTTTTAGCCACTATCACCACTCTCCTTTCCACTTTCTCACTGGTTCCCCCCACAAAACAGCCCCCTTTCACATTTTGAGAGGTCTAAATTCTAGATATGAGAAAAAACATGCAGTATTTGTCTTTCTGGCAGTTGTTTACTCACCAGATGATCACCTGTTCCATCAACTTTCCTGCAAATGACATAATTCTATTCTTCCTTAAGGATGAATAATACTTCCTTGTGTATATATACCACATTTTCTTTTAGACATGAAATTTTGAAATGCAGCAGCCAAACAACTTTTTCTTTTTCCTCCAAAGAGATCATGCTGCCTACTATTTAGGTTCTTTGCAGTTTCATATAAAATTTTCCGTAAAAGTCACTGTGTATATTTATGGTGTAAACATGATGTTATAAGATACATAGATATAAAATGAAATGGCTATCATGATGAAACAAATTAATGTATGCATCTCTCATAACTGCTGATTTTCCCCATGTGGCAAAAGCAGAATATTTTAATCACTTAACAAAGTCCTAATACCATGACCTAACCTTGACTGAATTCTTCATCTTATACACTATAGGTCTTCAAAGATGATTTAAGGTAGACAGAACAAACATTCTGTCCAGAGCAATTTGTAGTAGAAAACAATGGGAAATAATCAAAATGTCCTGCACTACATGAATGGCTAGTCTATGGGACACCAGCTGCCAACTGCACACACACACACACACATACACACACAAAAGCAGGCACCCATAGACACATGCACGAATGCAAACATGCAAATGCACACAGGCATGTACACACACAAACTCAGACACACATCAATTACATTATAGTCAAAGATGTCACTTGTTTAAAAGTCATGTATTACACATTGCATTTCATAAAAAGTGAAAACAACAAAAGATCAAAAGACAGAGAAAATTAATAATTGCTGATGGTTATGGACATTAAGGGAACATGGGTGTGTGAAAACGTAAATGGACAGTAGGGAGGACACTTTTTGCACTTTTAAAAATTTCCATTATCATATTATTGTTGTAGTGAGGGTACATTGTGACATTTACAACAGTGCTTACAATATATCTTAGTTAAACTCACCCACTTCATCTTTCTCCTTTATGCCTTCTCTCCCATAGAATAGTTTCAACAGGTCTCATTTTTCCATTTCATACATGAGTACCTAATGTTTTCACCATATTCACGCTCTTACACACTTTCTTTATATCTTCCCCCTTCCCACTGGTAACAACCCCCCACACAGGACTGGCATTACTTTCCTGATCTCCATTTTTGAAAAAAGGACATTTTTGTTTGTTTAAGATATTTATGCAGGTAGTTTCATTATGACATTTCCATGTATTTATGTGTTGTATTCTGAATAATTTCATCCCCTCCATTTTTCTCTTTTCTACATTACTCTTCCTCTTAGGGTGTTTTCTACAAGCTTAAAAATTCTATATTCATCCTTGTATAGAAAGTAGATCAACTATATTCACTTTCATTTCCTTCTTTTACTGTCCTCTTCCTTTAATGAGCTCTTAGTGTGACCCATTTTTCATTCTTACTGTTCATTGTTTTGATGTCTGTTCGTTGATATTATACTTGCACATGCATTGAACTTAAATCAATGTAACTTTCCTCCACTGTTCTTCCTCAACCTTTCAACCTATCCTATGTTGTTTAACATTTATCAGTGTGTTTCCTTCTGTTTTGTTCCTAAACTGAGGTGATGTACTTCATTATTGTTTCCTGTCTTGCTTTCCATCTTTTCCTCCTACATTAAGCTCCTATACCAGTCTCTCTTTTAGATACATGTTCTGTATATATATATATATATATATATATATATATTTATATATAATATTGTTTATATTTATATTAGGCTTATATTCCACACAGGAGAAAAAATATGCAGACTTTGGTTTTCTGAACCTGGCTAACTTTACTTAAAATGATATTCTCCAGTGCCATCCATTTACCTGCAAATAATAAAAATAATAATTTCATTATTCTTTATGGATGAGTAAAATTCCTTTGTATATAAATATGACATTTTCTTATTCCATTTGTCAGTAGTTTGGGAATCTTGGCTGTTTCCATAGATAGTGTTATAGATGGCTATTGTGAATAATGCTGCAATAAACATGGATGTGCAAGTGCTTCTACTGTAACTGACTAACATTTCTTCAGGTGTATTCCTAGATGTGGTATTGCTAGTTTTTATGGTAGTTTTAATTTTAGTTTTTTGAGGAACCCTGATTCTGTTTCCCATAGTGTTTATACTAATTTATATTCCCACCAGTAGTGTATGAGTGTTCCTTCTCCACATCCTCACCAACATTTGTTGTTGTTTGTGTTTTTGATGATAGCCATTCTAACAGTAGTGAGGTGTAATCTTAATGAGGTTTTGAGTTACATATTCTTTATGGCAAGAATTGTGGAGCATTTCTTCACTTTTTTTTTTTTAGGTCATTTAGATTTCTTTTGAAAAAGCTCTGTTCTGTTTATTTGACCATTTTTCACTAGATGATTGATTTTTTGGGAATTTAGTGTTTTGAGCTCCCAGTATATTCTGATTATCAATCCCTTGTCAGAAGTATAGCTGACAAAGATTTTCTACCATTCTGTGGGTAGCTTCTTCAATTTAGAGACCATTTCTTTTGTCATTCAGAAGCTTTTTAATTTCATGTAGTCCCATTTGTCAATCCTTCCTTTTAGTTGTTAAGACATTTTCATAGTGTTGACTCTGCCTATCCATGAGCATGGGAGATCTTTCAATCTTCTGAAGTCTTCTTTGATTTCTTTCTTGAATGGTGTATAGTTTTCATATTAGAGGTCTTTCACCTCTTTTGTTTACTCCCATGTATTTTATTTCTTTTGAGGCTACTATAAATGGAATTGTTTTCTTATATTTTTCTAAATCCATTTATTGTTATTGTATAGAAATACTACTGATTTTTGTAAATTAATTTTGTATTCTACTAATTTGTTAAATGTGTTTATGATGTTTAGGACCTTTTTAGTTTGGAATTTTCCAGTAATAAGATCACATCTGCAAATAAGGATAGTTTTATTTCTTTCTTTCCTAATGATCCAGATTAATAAAATTAGAAATGAAAAAGTAGAGACAAAAACAAATACCAACAAAATCCAAGGAATCATTAGGGATTACTTTCAAAACCTATAATCAAATATATTGGAAGATCTAGAAGAAATGTATAAATCTCTGGACACATATGACCCATCAAAATTGAAGCAAGAGGATATAAATCACCTATATAGGTCTATAATAAGCAATCAAATTGAAGTAGCAATGAAGAGTCTCCCAAAAAAGAACAGTCCAGAACATAATGGATTTTCCAATGAATTCTGTCAACACTCTTCAAGCACTTCCACAACATGGAAAGGAAAGGAATACTGTCAAAGACATTCTATGAAATCAGCGATACACTCATCCCAAAACCAGACAAGGACATAATAAAACATAAGAATTACAGGTCAGTCTCTTTAGTGAACATAGATACAAAAATCTTCAATAAAGTGTTGGCAAGCCAAATTCAACAGCATATCAAAAATATCATATGCCATGACCAAGTCATTTTCATTCCAGAGATGCAGAGATGGGTCAAATATGCAAATCATTACATGTAATACAGCCTCTTAACAGAAGCAAAGACTAAAACTACATGATCATCTCAATAGATGCAGAAATACCCCTTGATAAAATTCAGCATCCTACCATGATAAAAGCTATCATGAAACAAGGAAGAGAAGGAATGTACCTCAACATAAGAAAAGCTATATATGATAAGCCTATAGGCAACATCATACTAAATGGGGAGAAACTAAACCATTTTCCTCTAAAGTTAGAAAAAAAACATGTGTGACTCATTCTCTCCATTCTTATTCACCATTTTCTTGGACTCCCAAGCCAGAGCAATAGGACAGGATGAAGAAATAAAAGATCTTTTGAATATCAGAATAATTTTCTGTTTTGACAGTAGTGATAATTAACTGAATCTCTGTGATAAAATTAAATTCAACTTTTCCACACATTGTACATATGTAGATTACCTACTGTCAATATATATTGTATTTATGTATGGGGTAAACATACCAAAGACTTTTGGCATGTTTCTGTTAAACAATTATTTCAAAATTAAGTGCTAAAAATTCATATTTCATATTATTCTGTTATAGTGTATGGATTCCTTTCGACACTGTCATTACAGATATCCCTAATATAATGTTTAAACTTGGTCTAAACTCTAAGCTAAAACTTACACTTTGAAAGAATTTTGTTTGTAGAAGTAGGCAAATCAAGTTTATTGTTAAAATTTGTATACCTTTTTATATTCACTATAGCATTGAACAAGTCAATATTTGAGTCTCTCCATTTTTGGTTGAACTTATCTAGTCATCATGTGTTGTGGTAAGATTGTATGGTATTATGATTGGATTAGGAAGATGCACATGTCTTTATTATTAATTTACCATTAATTATCCAGTCATGGAGCTTGTAGGAACTTACTTAACCCCAGCTTAAGTGTTTTGACTTTAAAGAAAATTAAAGCATAAAACCAGACAATAATTGTCCTTTATAAATTCCAGGTTTGTCTTAAGGAGCTTATCAATTAAGTATGAAATTAAGTTTATGAATTTAATTAAGTATGAAGTAAGTATGAATTTAAGTTCTGTGGTGGTGACAAGCATTACATAGATATAAAATAGTATCATTTGAATTAACATTTGTGTCACATAGAACCATTAATTAATATTACTAATAGTTTATGTTTAATTACTTATACAGAAAATATGAAGGTAGTATATCAATCCTCTTTGATCAAAATAAATATCTATACAATAATATCTGAAAATTAAAGCTTGAGTCATTTTAATATAATTACAAAGTTGTGGTCACTCAAGTTTTTTATTACTGTTCAACTTTTATATAAACTTATGGCATGAAAAGTAAAAAATAATTTAAGAAGCTAAGAAACAATTTTGCATGAACAATTAAAATTGTAAAGAATGATATATTTTATGTGATTTTGTTCCTATTTTATGCGATTGTGTTTCTAATATTATTTTCCATGTTGGCATTGAACTTAGGGTCCCACACTTGCTAGGCAAGTGCTCTACTACTTGAGCCACTCTGCCAGCCTATTTGTGTGTTGGGTATTTTCAAGACAGGATTCATGAATTATGCCTGTGGTGGCTTTGTACCATGATTCTCCTGAGCTGTACTTCCTGAACACCTAGGATTACAGGCATGAGCTAACAGTGCCCTGCTATGCTATGAAAGTGTGAAACTTCACACCAAATAGTAATTTTCAAAACCCAAATTCAATTATGCTTTTAAAGCTTCGCATGTGCAATTGTTTCAGAGAGAATTGCAACCTTCGGGGACATACCCTGTAGTGTGGTTTGATATATTGCTTTGATGTATGTTTTAAGCAAAGCAGATTGTGAAGAAAAGACTATTGCTCAGAGGAGAATGTCATTTATCGAAGAAATTCCTACTACTAAAAAGAAGTAAAGAGTCAAAGAGATAACAAAAGCTTCTTCTCTTGCGGCTCAGAATCTTAACTCCTGAAATCCAGAAGAGGTACATTTGAACACTCTTGTGGAATAGAGACTTAATGACCTGCTGAAACTCTCTATCACTTCAGGATTAAGTGGGCCTTTGTATGAACTAGTCTAAGTGTTGTCCACAAGGTACAGAATGAGGTCAGCTCCTCTAGTGTCTTAAGTTTACATTTCTTGATTTCACTCCTTTCTATTATCCTCTTGCTTATATTGCAATCTGAATGTAATAATACCACACAGCTTTCTTGGTAAAGTTCAAAAAGTTCTTTTTTACAAACAGGTTGCAAAATATCATGTAGTGCTATTTGGTGTAGAATGGACACGTGATACTTGGGATGATGGAGTAAATACTAAGGAGTCAGTCTGCACTAGATATGAGATCCTGAAAATATGGTGATGGATGCTGTAAGGATCAGCTGATGTAACCTGGGGAAGAATTTGGATGCATGCTTATTACATAGAGCAGAAAAAGTTGTAAACCACAGATTTAGTAGAATAATTTCAGTTGCTACAGATTGCTTATGACAACATAATATATAAACAAGATCTACTAGGAACTATATGAAAAATAAGCAAAGGAATTGATATATTGGAAATATTGAGCAAAATATAAAAAATAAAAATAAAGATACTTTATGGGCATGGATTGTTGTGCCACAGAATATATGGGTTCTATTTCCATTTTTCATTTTAGTTTACTGTTTAGGTCACCATATAAAATTAAACCACTTCATATCAAAATATGGGATACTAAAAATGCTCAATGTAAAAAGAATTACTATAGGGTAATACAAACATGGTTGATATATTTTTCCATTTCAGACTTATTAAAATATTATGGAATATGCTCCCTGAAAGCCAATGATGTATTCAAATCAAATACTACATTTTATTTTGTTTTGTTTTATATGAGCAGACATAGAAAGCAACAATAAATCATGCAAATGTTTCAAGGCAGCAAAATGCAATGTCTCTTAAAAATCTTAGGCTACTAGTAGGAATGATTAAGCACCTGAAATAAAAATAATAAATAGCTAAATAATCTAAATAATTTTGACTGAATCAATAGTTTAAATTCTTCAAGTCTTTATAATAATAATTATTAATTGTATTTCAGTGAAAATAAAACTATAAAAGTTTATAACAAATCTTATGAAAAAGAAGCAATCACAAATCAAAAATACAAAGTTTGCAGACAACAAAGGTATAATTTTTATACAATTAATCTGACACAGTATCCCTTTTGGAAGTGTGGAGCAGAAGGAACAAATGCTCTGGGACTGACATACATGTGTGCATCTAATAGTCAACTGGTTTCAATTTATCATGGAATTGTGCTTTTTTTTTTACTATTATTTAAAATAAAAATGAAAAATAAAGGGTTTTGATTTATTTTGTGTTAAAAATATTATATCTTTGCTATTGATGTTCATTTTTCTCCATTGAACGTACTTCTGGAGAAGAAGTACCAGTTTAACATTGAAGAGCAAGATCACAGTAACCTGGTCATGCTGGTGTATTCCTTTCTACCAATGAATATGCACAGTAGCCACTTCCATTTTTGTATTCAAGGAGTACAATTATTTTAGACATTAAGAAAATTAGTATACTAAAAGTCATTGTCCATTCCTCTGGAATTAAAATTAGAATTATTCTGAAGGAGAAAATTTAATTGGACTATTATTTATTTAATGTGGCTTATATAGAGCTAATGACTTGAAGAAATTGTTTTGTTACAGTTAATTCCAAGTAAACAGAAGGAAATAACATGAGAGAACTTTTACATAAAGAAAAAGCTCAGGAATGGAGAGACTAGGTTGCATGTGGATAACTTGGAGATTTTCCCAAATTTTTACAGTTGAAAAAGAATCATGATTTCTGCCTGGTGGAATGGTTCAAGCGATGGAGCCCATGCCTAGCAAGTCTGAGGCCGTGAGTTCAAATCCCAATACCACACCCCGACAAATGAAAACACTCATGATTTGTGTGGTGTCATTGCAGTTCTGAAAGCCAGCCATGGTGAGATGCACATTTCAAAAACAAGTACTTATGTTTATGCATGACAAAGGCAAATAGTGGCCTGGTGGAGTGGTTCGGGTATAAGAGTGTGTGTGGCAAGTGTGAGGCCCTGAGTTCAAACCCCAGTGCTGCTAAAAGAAAAAAAAAAACAACACCAAGGCAAACATCAAAAAACTCATTTTGGGTATGAGCAACACAGATTTGTATAATTAGAAATATACTATTTTAATTATTAACATTTTGTTCATATCTTTCTCTTGGAAGCTACATCCTGTCTGATTATTTTTTGTGTGTTTTTTATATTTTTCTAGTTTATATTTCTAACAATTATATTTTGTTATTTCTTCAGGTTGTAATCTTTTGATTTTTAGCATACCTAGAATATATTTGCTTTTTCCTCACTTAAAAGAAAGTTCAGGATGTATGCATAAAATTAAGATATTAACATAATTTGTGTTTACAGCTATGTATATATACTGTGTGAAAAATGTAACTTGCTGTACTCTTACACTATATGCAGTTCATAGAGAAGTTCTGTGCTAATCTGACTCTGTAAGTTGCCTTGTTTATGGTGATGGGCCACTTCTAGAATTTTGTAGGAATTTTACATTTCTAAAAATATGACTCATTGTGTTATTTTTTTATTACTCTTGCTTAATACTAATTTCACCCTGTCAATCTATTTAAGTCTTTCTTCAGACATCATTTTTATTGTGATTGATGTTATTAATTTCTCCCTCTTTGCTCTTGTCATTACCTTTTGAGCCCTCTGTTGTCTAAAATCTGGTATTTCTTCAACTGCCTTCTTTGTTGAATGCTTCCTCTTGCTCTCTTCCAAGTTTATATTTCTTGCTTTATCATTTGGGAGTAGTCATCTACTGAAACTTTCAACCCACTAATCATCACACATGCTTTTTTTTTTCAGATCATACTTGGACTTCTTAATTTGTTGATAATAGATCTGGTCTCTTAAAAAATAATTATTTTATTTAATATTTGATAAAGCACCCTTTGGGAAGTCTTAAAATATTAAAATGTTCTTCTTTTCCCTGAATCAGTTAAAATTTTATTAAATTCAGGTCTTTTCCTTGTTGAGTTATGAATTCTCCTCTAAATATAAATAAATTCAGATTCATATAAATGATAATATGCTTCTGGTCCTAAAAGAAGCATACAGCTAGTGGAAATATGGCAACTTATCTCAGAGTGAGGTATCATCACATGTTCTGAAAGCTGTAAAGTCCAAGAAAATAATCACCATTACCATGTCCATTGTTTACTTAAGGGTTTTCTTCTCTAGAATGCTTGTTTCTAAGAGCTATACAAAGTGCATGGTTGTGCCTGTGAGCTACTCATAAGTAGAAATAAGAAATAATAATTTTAAACTTAATTTTGGTAATACTTGCCCAGTAGTACTTTCTCACAACTTTAACTCTGAGTTTAAAAAGTTTCTAAAATTTCAATATGGGAAGAATTGCTTTTTCCAAAGTCAAATAATTTTGTTGTATATATTTTAAGGTATGGTTTTCTCTGTCTTCATCTTACAATTCACCTAACCCAATCACCTCCTAATTTTCCTTAAAAAAATGTCTGACAGTGGTCTTTATTTTATGCCCAAGCAGTATCATGTTTGTTTATTTTAATAGTATATTTTATGGACAGAAAAATAAACATGTATTCTTATTACCCCCTCCAAATAATAACAATATTAGTTTATTTTTACTTAAAATATTCTTCACTATGGATATGAGGTAAGTAACTTCATACTTTGATTCATAATATAAATTGGCCAGATGTTGTAGTACATGTCTATAATCTTAGATTCTTGGGAGGCAGAGATTGGAAGGACCCTGGTCTGAGCTTCTCTCAGGTAAAAATTCAAGATCCACTCTGAACAATAAATAAATGGGAAAAGTGCTATGGTGTGTATCAAGTGTAGGACACTTGCCTGGCAAGTGCGTTCAAACTCCAGTATCACAATTAATAACAGTGATGATAATACTAATATAGATTAATGCTGTATCACTATCTGCTGTGTTTTGAGGAATACTCTAGGTGCTCATGTTATATAGTTACGAACACATAAAACAGACTTTGACTTTACAGTCATGAATTTAGTATACCTTGCTGTGTTTTTCATATTTTAGGCAGATACTTTAGGCCACCAAAGTAATATTCAATGTGAAAACTCGTTGTGTGTCTGATTTATTGCCTCCATTCTGATATTAGTTTCACTCAGAGTGACTATTCTGCTTGTTTTATAGAATGATTTTTCAAAAGCAAATAGAATGCTGTCTCCCTACAATAGATTCTCAATAAATATTTGTTGGATGAACAGATGAATGAAGAGCATATCAGCAGAGAAGCAACCAAGTTAGCTTTCTTGAGGGCATGTCTGGTGTCCATGAAGAAAAACAAAGCAAGGAAGCAGAGTCAGCAAGGGAACATGTAACAAGACAAGTTCAGGAGAGGTAATGAGCTCTTACAGGAATCCTACATTTTGTTGCTTTAATAAAGTTTCTGTGCAATGGCAATGAGGCATTTTGGAACCAGTAGTTGTATGATTGCATTTTTTTAAGGGAGCTCTTTGAAAGTAGATAAACAACAGGAAATCAGAGAGACAAGTTGTTAGACTAATGTCATGTATTGCAGTCATACAATTATGGGACTGGATGAGGATCATTATATTTTTATAATGATAGCATAAAATATTAATCCCCAGTATATTTTTAAGATAAAGTCTACTAGATTGCTTATAGATTTACCAGAGAAAAATAAAGTACAGCTTGATTTTATATTTTCTGAGGAAGAGAAGGAGGATTAAGAGGAGAAAGTGAAAGTAGTTTAGACATGTTGAATTTGAGATATTTATTACACATACAAGACAGAAGGTGTTTTAGGCAAATGAGAATAATAAAGCATAACTTAGAAGTAAGGTCAGAATTGAAGATATAAAATTGAGTTGTCACTGGACCCTGTATTATTTAAAGCCAAAGTATTGAGTATCGTCTTCTAGGGAATAAATATACATATACAAAAGAGTACTGAAACTTCAATTTCAGGTCAATGTACAGGAATCACAGTAATAATTACCTACAAAAATGAAGAAAGAATAAGGAGGAAAGAGAAATGTGTGGTATTCTGAAATACAGACTGAATCAAATCTCACTAAAAGTTTATATAAAATGGAGAATTAGAATAAGTTAATTAACAATTAGGTTTAGTGATGGAGATTTAATAGACACTTGTCAGCTGTTTCAGTGGAACAGTAAGGATAACCATTTACTTGCATGAGTTCAAAAGGAAATAAGAGTAGAAATTGAAATAGACATTATAATCACTGTTGTTCAAACTGGTCCTTGAACCAGGAGAGTCGAGATTTTACCTGACATTTGTTAGGCCCACACATACTGAACGACAGTCTGATCTTACTAAAATTTCCAAAAGATTCATATCAAAATTAGAGCTTGTCAAGTACTGATTTAAATATCTCTTTTGATTTTTATGAGAATGACATTTTGAATTAGCTACGAAGGAGGTGTTTGGAGGTTCTCAAATCATGATTATAAGACTTGGAACTGATTAGTTCTAAGGGAAACTTGTTAACTAAAATAGGAAAGAGGATATATTCTGGAGCAAAGTCTGGAGTAATGCAGAGCAGCACATGGTGTCCTCTCCAAAGATAGAGGGGTTAACATCTGGCAGGAGGCACCAACGCAGACACAGAGAAGAGAAAAGCAGATGGGGAGAGGCAAATTGACTTTTTTTTATGATGGTTTTTGCTTACTGTTGAAGTGTGAACCAATGATATCAATGGAGCGTGATGAAAGGAGAAATATGGATATCTAGGATATTGAGAAAAGGAATGTACGTATTATGTATGTGCCCTTTGTAGGCAGTCCTGGAAGTTAATAAATATGCATTCTAAATTATTTCAGGAACCATGGTTGCATATATGTTTTACTGCAAACAAGTTAATAAGTAAATGTACATTTAACAAATATAGGATTTTGCAAAAGAAATAACATGCAGGTAAGTAAAAGAATGTTAATTTATAAAAGTATTAATAATGGGAAAACAAATACATTAATTGAATAAGAAAGGAAATACATCCACACAACTTCAGTAACAGGCAAAATATGCTAAAGACTCAATGCATTTTTGTGCCTGAGAGAATGAAACACTATGTAATAGAATTTGTTATCCCAGAAGGAATGGGTTGGAAAGATAAAGGTTGGTTTGGTATAGACTGTTTAAAATGTGTGATGGGTTTCTTTTGTTAGTGCACAAACTTTTTATACATGAACAAGTGGGGCACAAATAAACAAACAAAAGTTTTAAAAGAGGTCTTCATGATGAACTATCAATTCCTCAGATTTAATTCATTGTCATTTTTACATCAAAAGAAAAATAAACCTCATACACATATGCAGCCATATAGGAATAGCCCAAATAATTTAAACAAAGAGCTTTAAGCAGCAATCTTCTTAGAATTATTTAAATAATTTTTATTTTCATAAAAATCACAGTGGGACCGTTATAAAACAAACCACCTCTACTCTCCTAACAAGGCTCACATATTCATAAAAAGTCTTAATGAATAAAAGATAAGTTGGATGGCTATGCTTTATTATGAGTTTAGTAAATTCTCTTGACTAACCCTCTAATAAAGTGCCAAAAATTTTTGAAGCAATTCTGTGTGAAATAATGCACCTCAGTTAGTCAATAATTTTATTCATGTAGATTCATTTTCATATACTTTCCAACTATGCAGCTATTATACTCAAAGGGTAGACAACACAAAGACATCTCCAAATAGGATACCAATTTGCCCTTCATGCCTAGGGGGAGAGAAAGAATGGTTGCTAGGAGCTGTGCTCAAGGACAAAAAATATGAAACAGCAGCAAATACAAGGCAATTGAGGAAGACAGCAACTTGTCTAGCCATGCTTGATTATATTTTTAAGTGTTGGACAAGATGAAGAATTGCTCCAAAATAAAAAGGCAATTTCATACAAATACTCATATTTATCTATGATAAAAGTACTTGTGGAAAATGTTGATATTTAAGAATTTCAAATAAATGAAAAGGGTACTTCAAGTGATTGCATTATACACATGCCTTAACAAATTTCATATAAGGGCACTTATTTTCATTCTATTAATTCAATACCAATCATGCATGGCATGAAATTTTAAAAGCTAAAAATATTGGCTTTATTAAGTTCCCAAATGTGTATCTTTCATCACTCTTGTTTTTCCACTTGAAATACCAGGACTGGCAAGGAGATTAATGCCTAATATGTTCCTTTACTGTAGGATCAGCATTTTTTTTCTTTCAGTAGCCAGATAATAATTATTTTATGATACAGAGTCTCTGAACTCAAATTTAGCTCCAGCATTAGAGCATAAAAGCAACCACAGATTACATGTATATGCATAAAATGGCTGCATTGTGTTATTTTACATTTGTTTTCAATAATATTATTATTAACTTAGCAATTTTATAAAGTAGATCATATACATGGCAGGTGATATGAATGAGGCACAAGGAAGACATCTCAAGAAATATATCAACCTTATATTACTCATCAAAATCTTTAATAAAAGTTTTCAAGAAGCACAAAATTAAAGCTAGATTTAGGAAATTGCCTAAATATATAAGAATCATGCATAGAACAAAGAAAACACATAAGTAAGAGCAAATGGATATGCCACAAAAATAAACCCATTCATATGGCTAAAATCTAACAAGCAAGAGGGGAAAATAAGAGGAGGTTCCTAGTTCACTGGGTTTTGGTGTAAAATGGGTAGAGTAGAATTTAAATCAGACCTTGGGGCTATGTAGAAGATGACACAATTCCTATACCCCACAGTGCAATGTAGTCCAAAGTCAGAACTCCAAAGTCAAAACTAAATACTGTCCATCATGATTTAAACAGATATATAAATTAATAACTTTGGACAATAACAAGGCACACAACCACAGTTATGACTGCTATACTTAAATACAGAATTGATGAATTTCATTAAATTATATTAGTTGAAAAGACTGTGCCAAATTGAGTATTCACTATAATTCCACCATCCAAAGATCATATAAGGGTAAACAAACTTAAAATGTATTTTGCGCATAAAGGTTGGAAGATTGTTATAGAGAAGGAGTAGGAAAAGAGCACCTGGAAGGAAGGCAATATTTTATTTCTTGTTGTATGTCATAATTACAACAGATTTTTGCATTGTGAGGGTTTTGTATTCAAGAAGGCAAATCCAATTTTAAAATACATGTAATTAAACCATGCATAAAACTAAAAGGAAAATAATTATTTAAAATAATTTCTTTTATATGCTGCTTTCTGTTTCTGGTCATTTCCTGTGTCAGTGGCCATCAGAATCCCTTGGGGGCTTGTTAAAAGACACTGCTGGACTAGTATTCCAAAGTTTCCTATGCAGTGGGTCTACCTTGGGTACCCAAACTTGACAATTGTCATTTCCAAGTGCAAAGATGATTCTCATACTATTGACTTTAGAAGAAAGTATAAAAAAACTCTAGCTTTTGCTATAGTTTCCTTGAATACTTGATGAATTCCTCTGTTTCCCTCCATCCTCAGTCACTTATCTCACTGACTCTCAAATTCACCTAAGTCCTTCCTCCAGCTATGCCTCTTAATGGAAGATTTCCTTGGCTCCAAGAACTCTATTACCTCCCTAATGTGACCTTCCTCTACTTTTCCACAAAGACAGGCTAAGGTACTTTATTTCTCCACTCATCCTTCCAATTACCCCACTATGAGAAGCATTCTTTGGGGTTTATTTTTATACTCTAAAGGGATATTATGTCTGTTTAGTTAATTAAAAAAACCTCATCATGTTTTTAATTTTCTGAATACATTTAACTTTTTGTTGTTTTTGGTCTTTTTTTGAGACAGGGTCTCACCATAGCCGGGGCCTCAAGCTTGGGATCCTCTTGCTTCCACATACTAGTGCTAAATTATAGGCATACACCACCATGGGTGGCTCTTGTTTCCCAAATTTCAAAATCACATTTTAACCCTAGTTTTCTCGGGGGCCCTTTTCTCCTGATCCCTAATGTGTATTGAATTTACGCTGAAATTTGTTTGAAGTCAGGTATTGAAACACCTCCAAGCATTGCTCTTCTGGCTCAGTATTGCTTTGGTCTTCTGTGCTTCCAATTGAACATTAGAGTAATTTTTTGATCTATGATGAGCATCTTTGGAATTTTTAAGGGAATTATTAAATATGTAGAATGCTTTTAGTAATATAGTCCTTTTTACAATATTGATTCTACCAATCCATGAACATGGGAAATCTTTCCATCTTCTGTAGTCTTCTTCAACTTCTTCAAAGCTTATAGTTTTTCTTGTAGAGATCTTTCATATGCTTTGTTAAGTTTATTCCTAGGTACTTTATTATTTTTTTTGAGACTATCATGAATGGAATTATTTTCCTATATTCTTTCTCAGTCTGTTCATTGTTGGTGTATAGAAAAGCAACTGATTTTTAAAATTGATTTTGTATCTGCTGCTATTTTGCTGAAGGTGTTTATGACATCTAGGAGTTTTTTGGTGAAGTTTTTAGGTATAAGATTATATCATCTGCAAAAAAGTATAGATTGACGACCTCCTATCAAATTTTTCTTTCTTTTATGTCTTCTTCCTGTCTTACTGGTCTGGCTAGTGAATACACCCTTGTCTCCTTCCTGCCTTTACAGGAAATCATTTCAGTTTTTCCCCATTTAGTATGATGTTGCCAACAGTCTTGTCATATATAGTCTTTATTATGTTCAAGTACATTGTTCTATTCCTAGTTTCATAGGATTTTTATCATGAAATGATGCTGAATTTTGTCAAAGGCTTTCTCTGCATCTACTGAGATGATATTTGGTTTTGGTTTTTGCTTCTGTAAATATGTTGTATTACACTTAATAATTTGCATATGTTCAACAATCCCTGCATCACTAGGATGAAACTGACTTGATTGTGGCATATGATCTTTTTGATATACTGTTGAATTTGGTTTCCAATATTTTATTAAGGATTTTTGCATTTATGTTCACTAGAGAGATTGACCTATAATTCTCTTTTTTTTTGTCCTATACTTGTCTGGTTTGGAGATGAGTGTAATACTGATCCCATAGAATGAATTTGGCAGTACTCCCTCCCTTTCTAATTTATGGAAAAGTTTGAGGGACATTGGTATTAGTTCTTCTTTCCAGCTCTGGTAGAATTCAGCAGAGAATCCATCAGGTCCTGGACTTTTATTTTTTGGGAGACTCTTGATTGCTGCTTCCATTTCATTACATGCTATATACATCCTCTTGTTCAATTTTGGATGGTCATATACATCTAGAAATGTGTCCATTTCATCTTGATTTTTGAATATATTTGAATATAGGTTTTCAAAGTAGTCCCTGATGATTCCCTGGATTTCCTTGGTGTTTGTTGCTATCTCCCCTTTCCTTTTCTAATTGTATTAGTTCTGGTCTTTTCCCTCCTCCTGACTTGCCAGGGGTTCATTTAATTTTATTTATTTTTTCCAAAAAAAAAAGCTTTTTATTCTGCTGATTCTTTTTAGGTTCTTTTTTGGGTCTATGTTTCATTGATTTCTGCCCTTATTTTTATTATTTTTCTCCTTCTGCTAGTTTTGGGTTTAGTTTGTTCTTATTTTTTTAGGAATTTGAGATACAGAATTAGGTTGTTTATTTGAGATCTTTCTGTGTTCTTTATATATGCACTCATAGCTATAAACTTTCCTCTTAGGACAGCCATTGCTGCATCCTAAGGTTCTGATAAGTTGTGCTTTCAAGAGCATTAAATTCAAGAAATTTTTTTTACTTCCTCCCTGTTTCTTCCATGACCCACTGATCAGGGAGCAATGTGTTGTTCAGTCTCCAGGTTATTTCTGCTTTTTCTTTTGTTGTTGAATTCTGGTTTTGTTATGTTGTGGTTAAGCAGTATTCAGGGCATTATTTCAGTTTCCTTTCTATTTGTTAAGACTTGTTTGTGACCTAAAATATGGTCTATTTTGGAGAAAATTCCATAGGATGCTGAGAAGAATGTATACTGTGATGTTACAGAATGGAACACTGTAGACTCAAGTTCATTTGATCAATGGTAATTCAAGTCTAGAGTTTGTTGATTTGTTTGTCTGGATGATCTATCTGTTGGTGATAGAGGAGTATTGTCTTGCCAGCGTCTTGATTCATTTACTTGGGAAATGATTGCAAAAGTTTTTCTCCATTTTAACTTTTTCCTTGTTACTTTCTTAGTGTTGTGTACCATTCCTCTTACTAAATTGTCAAAAGATTAACAATCCATTAGCTTTCTTTCATTTTGTTACCTAGCAATTTTATTTATGTTTTTCTCCCTTTTCCTCATTTAAGAATGCTCTTGGGTTTTCTGATATTTTGTGAATTTTCTCATTTATTTATTTTTCTTTATTTTACTCTCCACTAAACACTTTAAAAGAAAGCAAATGTTTCTCATACATTCTTTACTCTGCCTTCAGAACTCACCATTTTCTTTACCTCTTCTTTTGGGATCAATAAAACATGTTATTAATATAAGATGTAAAAGAAATGCACTCAATGCCATTTGCTTGAAAAAATATTATAAATTTTTCATTTTTTATGAAAGCAATCAATTTTTATTTCATCAGCACTATCTTATTTTGCTAATAAGTACAAAATTAATTTTTTAGACTAGAGGTTTGGGGGCACATATTTCAAATTATAAATTCTTGGGAATTTTGATGCTATTACAGAAATTTTCAAAGGTTATAGTTTGTTCATACTAACTTAGTCATGTATAGGTTAATAGATCCCTCACCTCTCTCTGAAGATGGAAAAATTATGCTTTCAATGTCCTTCCTACCTAGAAACTATTATTAATGAAGATTGCTGGAATTTGCTGGGACATTCTTACTTTAAGCACATATAAACTATTATTCTGCCAGCAAGGCAAATAATAAATAAAATTAGAGGATATTCTTCCTGTTTAGTGTCTGTTTCAAAAAGCTCTCATTCAGATGTTTATAATCAGTAAATATAATAAGACTATTATTAAGTCTAAAATTCATAACGTTCTTGGACCAACTGTACTGGTCAGCTGAGTAGCCTTCACCTATATAAATGTATTTTTGATTATAAGTTATGTCAAATACATTGTTTAGCTTTACTTTCAACAAGATAGGAAAAATTATTTTCTGCATGAATAGTGACCAAAGAATGTATATTTTTAAACTTCAAATTAAAAATTAACCTGTTGCTAGATATATTCTTCATTACCAGTAATGATAACTTATGTGGTCAATTTTAATAGTTAAATAAGTGTCTAAGACAAGTACAATTTTGATTTTGAAATTCTCTGGTTCATGAATATAACCCCCATATGTTTTCTTTTTTTGGGGGGCAGCACATGAAAATGGTAGCATTATTTACTCATATTTTAAAGAGATCCAAAAAAATCAAGAACTTCAGAGAGTAAAGGGACTGAGTGGGTATTTTAATTCTTTTTCTGCTTTATGACAGAAGATGAGTTCCAATAGCAATCTATGTGTTTTAGAAATGAGAACAGTGTCTGAAATATTTAAACTAAGGAGTTTGTCATAATTCCCCTAAGAAGTCTGAGCAGTGCACAGAGGCTGAGACCCTTTATTTATTATGAAATTCAGGCTTTGATGGATCAGCATTGATAGTTGATGGTGCGACCATATATTTGTGGTTCCTCCATCTTTAACAAGTCTGTATGTGGTTATGACTAATCATCTCAGGAGATTTTGAGGCATTGAAGCACTTGACTGCTTGGTAATGATGCTATTTTCTCTGAAATAATTATGGGAGAGGTGACAGATGTTTTCTGACTTTATTTACACACCAAACTCAAGGGTAAATAAACTTGAGATTCAAGTACAGAAACTTCTTATGTCCAATAGAAGAAATTGTTTATTATTATTTTAACTTTCCTTCCTTATACTAGAGCAAATTGCTTTTTCTTTAGCTTGTTACTAGATTAAATAAGGAAATAAACTTATAGTACTGGCTCTGCTTTATATGCGGAGTAAATAAATAGTTAAATAAATTACATTCTTATATTCAAAAACTAAAAAAATAAGGAATAAATGAGAGTGCAGAGTTTGGATAGCAGGCAATGTAGTAAAGTGTCTGCTGCAATGGAGATTAACTCTCTGATCCCACAGTCACAGAAGCATGTTTCCCAGAGAGGAGTGCTGTGGTGAGTTATCTCCACCATCTACATTACCCAGTTTTCCTCTGTCACTCTACCAAACCTGATTTATGAAAGTCAATTATCAAAATAGAAATAATAAGATGAATAAGTTGGAGGATTTTGAGACTTTCTTTTGCTGTATATTCTTATACAATATTTTCTTTTAAAATCATAAGCAATGCTTAGTCCTTGTATTAAGTGTCAGTTATGTTTTTTATTTCACTCCCCTTGAGGGCTATATGTATAAAGGTTAAAATCATGACTAAAGCAAGCAAAGCACATTAGTTTTAATGAAGTCTTAAAGTATTCATGTGTTACAGTAAAAAGTCACAATGTTCAAACAAAAGAATTTAAAATATTGCATTTATAAGCATCAAAATGCAACTACACTTTAAAAATTGGGTCCACTTTAATTGAAAACTCATGGATATACAGAATCTTCTGTTTTTCCAAGTGTTAACAAATTTTCCCATACATGTTATGACTAAGTATGTTAAAATGTGCTTTACTAAGCAGGCATGGTGACAAATGCCTGTAATCCCAGCAATGGGGAGACTAAGGCAAAAAATAAATAAATGAATAAAATAAAATAAAATCATTGGCCCTGGCCTATGAATTTATGTTGTAATATGAGAATTTTGTTTTAGGAATTTAAATAGAATTTAATGAGTTGAAAAATCTTATTTATACTTTATATGATTTAATATACAATATGATTACTAATATGTGAAAAATTATTTTTTGCTTTGTTTAAACATTATGATTCTTAAATGATTAGAAGTTCTTGATATTAGTGTAGTCAAAAACATATTTTCTTCTAGATTGTATCCTTTAATGTGTGTGTTTTGAGACTGCATGTCTGCATTTTAAGAAAATATTCCCCAAAGAAAAGTCATAAATTTCTTCTATTATATTCTTTAATAAAAGGTTAATGTTTTCCCTTTAATTGGTATGGGGTAATGTGTGTGTGTGTTTGCATTGGTTGTGCCTACTTAGCAAGATCAGAACTTTTCAAAGATAAAACTATTTTAGACACATCCAAAGATATAATATACAATGCTCATTCCAGTAGTATAAAATGAATAAATACTAACTTTATATTAAATAATTAAGAAAATATTATGCTAATTTTATAAAATTACCTATAAACTCTTCATTCTAGAAATAGTTTTTGATTACTTCTTTTCAGCCTAGTACCATTCTAAGCACTAGATTAGCAGATGAAATAAAACAGGAAAAAAATCTCTCTCCAAACAAAATTTACAAAATGGTGGAGAGACACAATGTAATGTAAGTAAATTCTTAATTAAATATGTTAAATACAAGATCAAGAAAAACTTTCTGAGAAATAAGTTAAATAGTGAAGGATGACTGAGAGTTTTAGGGAAAGGGGAAGTAAACACTTAAAAAACATTGCCAGAGAATGTGTCCTTGAGAAAGTAAATTTTGAGATAACATTTGAAGAAAATAAGGGAAAAACATGATACTATCTGATGACATCTGAAGATAAGCAAAATAAACAAGTACAAATCAAACTAAGAGGTCAGTAAAGAAGCCTGAGACCAGCACATGGAGGCCATTGTCAATGAACAAAGTGAGTAGGATGAGGAGGAGAGCAACAGGAATATTTCTGGTCTAGTAAGCCATGGTGAAAAGCTTGGGAAGTATTTTGAATGTGATGGGAAGTTACTAGAGGGTTTTGAGCACAGATGTGACATGACCTGATTCACATTTTAAGAACATCCCTTTGTTATTCCATTAAGAATAAATTGAATTCTGGTTATGGACTTGTCAGAAGACTTGGTTGAATCTCAGACCAAGTGGTTACAACACAGTTAATAAAATATACTATGAAAGAGCTGACATTATCTTCCAGTAAGTTAAATACATGAGGATAGAAAAAGAGAGAGTCAAGGATGACTCAAGCTTTTTTGCCCACGAGTAATTAGAAGAAATAAAATGAACCCAAGCACTAGTTAGTGAAAGTCATCTCAATCAACAAGACAGACATGGTGGTGCATGAATGTGATACAAGCTATGCAGGAAGTTTAAGTATGAGGATCAGGTCAAAATGCAATACTCTATCTGAAAAATAACTAAAGCAAAAATGGCTGGATCATGCCTCAAGTCATAGAGCACCTGCCCCATAAGCAGAAACTAAAAACACCAGTACAGTAAAAAATAATAATAGTAATAATAATAATAGTAAACAGGAGTTGTCATTAAATAAGTTTTATAAGTTTGCTGGGGAATCTAGTTTAGTGGAGAATTTCAGAAGATAAATTTTGGACATGTTACATTTGACATTCTTATAATATTTTAATATAAAAATATATAATTTCTTATTTTTGATGAAACAGGAAGATATTCAAAAGGGTATTAACTGAGAATAACCTATAAATTATTAAAGACATGAATCTATAGCCATAAATTTTGCAACAATTAATACAAAAAATGAAGGGAATAATAAGAACTAAAAAAAAGAGAAATCATCACAGCTACTATTTCACTGATGGAAATGAAAACCAGTGTGCAGTATAATAATATCAGTAGACTGAGAGGAAACACTACTAATTACAATTGTTCAGTCAGAAAATTTATCTTTTAAAAAAGGAAGGAAACAAGAATGGAAGCATAATCAGAGGGAAAAAAAGGGAAAGATCTGACCAGCTTCAGTAAGTAATTGCAAAATATGCACTTGTGTGGAAAGAAAATGGTAGAGGAGAAGTATGTTTACATAATGTTTACAAAATGCAGTGAAGAAGATCTTTAAGAGAAAAGTAGGGAAAAGAAGCTTTGTTTGTTGTGATGACATGATGAATTATAAAGAATGTGTTAAGGAAAATAGGTAACAAGTTAGAAATACCACTTGCGAATGAAATCTGCAAAAGGAGAAAAAATAGAAAGAACCAAAAGTTAATGGGAAAGAATTTCCCTAAACTGATGAAAGACAGCAAATGCAACTTTAAGACCATTAAGAACCCTAACTTGCATTTCCAATCAAACTGAAAATCAAGGCTATGGAATTAATGTGCCCACATGAAACAATAATTTAAAAATACAAACTAGGTGGGCACTCTGTCACTCGAACCATAATCATCTCCATAGATGCAGAAAAAGCCTTTGACAAAATTCACAATCCTTTTATGATACAAATTCTGAAGAAACTGGGAATAGAAAGAACATATCTTGACATAATAGAGGCTACATACAACAATCCCTATAGTCAAATATCATGCTAAACACTAAATAGGGAAAAACTGAAATCATTTCCTCTAATATCACAAATGAGATACATATGCTTGCTCTCTCCACTTTTGTTTAATATACTACTAAAATTCCTAACCAAGGCAATAAGGCAAGGGAAAGAAATAAAAGGAATTCAAATGGGGATGGAAAAAATCAAATTATTCTTATTTGCAGGTGACATGATGCAAAGAGTAAAGATTCTCAAGCCTCCACTGACAAACTACTGGATCTGATTAAAAGCTTCTGTAAAGTTGTAGGATATGAAATTAAAATTCAAAATCAGTGACATTCCTATACACACCAAAAGTGATCAGGTTGAGAAAGAAATGAGAAAAATAATTCCATTCAATAACCTCAAAAATATTTAGAATATACCTAAAGAAGTGAAAGATTTCTATAATGAAAACTATAAAACCTTGAAGAAAGAAAGTGAAGAAAACACCAGAAAATGGAAAGACTTCCCAAGTTCACAGATTGGCAGAATTAATATTGTGAAAATGGCTACACTACCATAAGCAACCTACAGATTCAATGCAATTCCCAATGTCATTCTTTATAGATTTAGGAAAAAAATCAGTCCCAAAATTCATATGGAAGCACCCAAGATCCCAAATAGCCAATACAATATTGAGCAAAAGGAGTAATGCTGAAAGTATCTCAAAATTGGTTTTCAAATTATAGTTTGGTATTGGCACAAAAACAGACATGAAGACAAATGGAACAGAAGACCCAGAAATAAATCCTCACAGCTGCAGCTATTTGATTTTTGACAATAAAATACCAAACTTACTTTTGAGAAAATATAGCTTCTTCAAAAAATGGAACTCTGAAAACTGGTTGTCCACATGCAGAAGACTGAAACTGGACCCTGATCTCTTACCCTGTACAAAAATCATTTTAAAGTCTATCAAAGATCTTAATATGATACACGAAACTTTGAAACTACTATAGGGATGCATAGGGAAAGCATTTTAAGGTCTAGGCATACCAAGTATTTTCTGAATAGGTCTCCAATTGCCCAAGAAATATGAACAAGAATTAACAAAGGTGACCATAAAATTAAAAAATTTCTACACATCAAAAGAAATAAGAATCAATAGACAGCCCATAAAAAGAGAATAAAACTTTTACCAGAAACTGAATAGATAAGTGATTAGTGTCCAGAATATACAAAGAGCTGTGCACATAACAGGAAATAATTACCAAAATGAAGAGACTGTCCACAGAATGGGAGAAAATCTTTGTCAGCTATTCAACAGATAAAGGATTAATACCCAGGATATACAAAGAACTCAAAATACTAAACAGCAAAAGAAAAAAAAATCCAAGAGAAAAATATAGGTAAATGAATTAAACAGAAGTAAAAAATGGTTAATAAATATATGAAGAAGTTGTCAACATCCTTATCCATAAAAGAAATGCAAATTAAAACTACACTGAGATTCTAAATCACCCCAGTTAGAATAGCTATCATAAAGAAAACAAATAACAAATACTGACAAGGATTGGGGTAGGGTATGGAGGAACTCTCACACAATTTTGGTGGGATGTAAAATAGTTCAGCCACTCTGGAAGTCAGTATGGAAGTTCATCTACAAAGCTAAAAAGAGATCAAATTTATAACCCTGCAATGTTACTCTTGGGAATATATTTATATGCTGATTGATGCCTTATTCTCAATACCCAAACAGTTGAATCAGCCTAGGTTCCCAACAACTGATGTGTAGGTAAAGAAAGTGTATATATACACAATGGACTATTACTCAGCCATAAAGCAGAATGAAATTATGGATACAGAAAAATGGATGGAACCAGAGATCATCATATGATCCTTATGAGGATCATCATCCTCACAAGGCCAAATACCACAGATTTTAACTCATACAAGTAATCTAGGTCTAAAATGATAAAAGTAATTATAACAATGGAATTTAAATGAAAAAGAGATACTGCTGGGGAGGTTCATTGGGAAGGGGAGGAGCAATGGAGAGAGTAACAGAGGGTGAAGATGATCAAGGTGCATTACTCACGGAGGATGGAAGAGGGGTAATGGAATGTAATCGAGAAGTAAAGGTGCCCAAAATATACTGTATGAATATGTGGAACTTTCATATGAACCCTTCTGATACTACAAATAAATTGTAAGTAAAAAATAAAAAACTGTCCTTAAAGTCAGTCAATAATACAGTGAAGCACAGAGAAAGAGAGTGAATTCTACCTACATTCATCATCATGGATTAATCTCAGACAAAACCATAAGAAAGCAAGTCAGAATATTTGATTCCATCTGTATAAAAGTCAAAAATAAGCAAAACTAAACAGTGTATCACTTAGTTGTATCATAGTCATAGTGTATGTGTGATCCAACTATAAGAAATCTTATGAAGCTTAACACAGACTGAAAATAATGTTATTCAAGGTAGCCTGAGACTGAGGAGTCATCATGGGGTCGGGGGTGTGCAAACTGCTTACTGGTAAAGTTCCATTTCTTAAACTGAATGAGAGGCTCATACAGGATCATTTAAATTATCTCAAAACTCTTTTCTGAGCACTATCCAGTTCATAATAAATTTTATGTGACTCAAAAATTCTAAATAGATGAAAGAACAACAAGGCACAGTGGAACAATATTCCCCACGCTCAACAAAAGACCCCAACAAAGCAAGGCAAGCTTGTGATGAACCAAGCTTTTAGTCTTACTATTTCTAGGCCATCATATGGAAAATGAACCCAGGTAGAGTCCAGTGCATTCCCTGAATTGAGAAGATGGAACTGAAAGTCTGAGAAGACCAAACAAGTGAAAATGAAGAGCAAATTACTAAAAAAGAAGCAAATCAAATAAAATAATGAGGATCACACCAGAAAAACAAATGGAAAAACTGAAGAAATATCAGCATAAGCAAGTTTGGTTCCTTGAAATTCATAAAACTGATAAAGTTCCTGCTAGACTTAGAAGGAAAGGGAGGAAATTAAAAATGACTAGCAGCAGGATTTATGATCAATACCTATAAGTATTAAAATTATAATAATAAACATTATAAGCAAATGGTTTAGAAATGGACAAATTCCCTCAAAAACACAAATCATAGATTCTTCAAAGATAAACAGATAAGAAGAAAGGGATATCCCAGTACTCTATAACTCTCAATGAACTCAAATTTATTTAAAACTTTGTAACAAAGCAAACTATAACTTAAGATGAATTTACTGAAGAATTCCATCAAACTTGTAAAGAGAAGTGACTACCAGTTTTACATGATATCTCTTCTAGAAAATTGAAAATGAGGTCATATTTCTCAACTGGTTCCATAAGCTCTGTAGAATCATGAAATGCTGGAAAGACCTTTGAAGTACTAGGAAACATTTTCCCCATGAGACCTGGAAAATGACTGAGATGCTTCACCTGAAATTCTACCCAATGTAATACTACAGGAAAAAGCAGAAAAAAAACACAGATAAAAATGAAAACATAAAAGTGTATTTTTTCACAGACAGTATAATGAGTGTAATTAGCAAGATTGCAGGCTATAGGATCAATAAATAATAGTCATAGAAATAACAATCAAATATTGATATTAAAATTGACATTTAATAACCATGAAACTATAAAGTAGTTATGGTATTAATGTATATAAGTATAAACTATCTCTGGGTCCATAATCCCATCTTCTCAGGAGGCAGAGATTGGGAGATCATAGGTCAATACCAACTGGGCCCAAAACTTAGGGAATCCTCAAATAAACAAAAGAGCTCCACATACCAGGAAGTGCATGAAATCCCAGACACATGGGAGGTATAAATAGAAGGATCAAGGTCCAGGCCATCTGGGCAAAGACGTGAGAACTTACCCGAAAAATATGTAAATATAAAAGGCTAGGGGCATGACTCAAGTGGTAATGCGCCTGCCGAGATATTCCAGACCCTGACTTCAAGCCCCAGTTCCACCAAAAAAATTAAAATAGTAACCTATCTTGACAATGAAAATTATAGACATGAGGTGACAGTCTTAGAGAAATTAAAGAAACCCAAATAAATAACAGATCCAGAACTATTCTAGATTTCCCTGCTCAGTAACATAATAACAATATTGATTTTCCAACCTGTAAAGATGGCTTATATATCTCTAATTGAAAAGGAATATATTCTAGGTTATAACATGATCAAAACATTAACATAATTTTAGTGATTAATGCAGTATTCTAGGGGGATATAGGCAAAATTACACAATTATCAGATGATTTTTTTGGATGTTTTCTTTATACTATTTAAAAAGTAAAGATGTAGATTAGTGGTAGAAGACTTGCCGAACATCCATGAAACCTAGGTTTAATCACTAGTACTACAAAAAAGTTACAGAAAAAAGTCATAAAATGTCAATATCATTCACTCTGTACTAAATTAGCCATTATCAATCAATCATTACATCTTATGATGTCTACCTATGACCTATACTATATTTTATATACATTGGAATCAAATTATTCTTGAAGGTCTAACATCTGACAATCTTTTAATTCTATACTGAGTGGTTTTAACCTATGTATACATGTGCATTGTGTATAAAAAATGATGCTTTGTTAAGGAGCTCTCACAACATGATGACATCATTTTAAAGTAAGAAAACTATGTACAGTTTAAGCACACACACACAAAAACACACACATACACACAGGGCTCATTTTGAAATTTTAGCCATTCATGCATTCATTTTTTTTTATTTATGTATATTTGGTGGTACTGGGGTTTGAACTCAGGTCTCACAACTGCTAGACAAGTGTTCTACCACTTTGAGCCATGCCCTGAGCTCCATGAATTTATTTGTAAACAATGTGCCATATCCTCTTCTAACCACTATGCTCAAACATACAATGGTAAATAAAAAAATAAATAAAAAGACCTGTTCTTACAGGACTTTCCAAATTCCAGAATTCATACATACAATGTTATATTTCTTCCTGGGAATAACAGTAAAACACAGACAAGCTCTCTTAGAATTACCAAGGTGAAACCAAGTGAAATATCATGCCAATGTCTTTTACTGGTTTATTTTGTGTGTGGCATTAACTTATGATTGATACGTTTTGCTCTTTGCAGATATTTATTTCAGGCATACATGCTATGGATATTGTAGCTGGGTTGCATCTATGTGAAACAGGCTCATGTAGCTTCAATATTCACATCACTTATCGTTTCCAATGAGATATAGATGACTAAACAGAGAGTTACGGCAGAGTTCAAATGTTACTGCAGAGTTTCATGAGTGCTAGCATGTTGAGAATTCTAGATACTCACAAGGGATAGCAAGAGAAACTTGAAATTTCAGTAAAACCATTCTGAAAGAACTGATTGCTGGAGCTAAACAAGAATAACTAACATAAACCAGCAATGTTAAGAACAGATACAAGATAATTGAAGATACAGGGAAGAGATATTGAGAGAAGCAGTATAATAAAGAATTCATCTCAAGTGATCTAAACTTCACACAATCACACTGAACCTTACAGAGAAAGAGATTTTTATTTCTTTTAAAATAGTCTGAAGTGAATACGTTCACTGGTGTAATTTCAGGGAATTATCATATCTTTCTGTATTTATTATTTAAACTTTAGAAAAAAAGTAAATGTTAAGCTACCATGACAGGTAGCACAGTAACAGATCTTTTTGGTGGTACAGAGGTTTTAAACTCAGGCCTTCGTTGCAAGGCAGGTGCTCTCCCACTTGAGTCACACTTCCAGACCTCTGGGCTGTACTTTTCTATTTTTTAAATTTATATATTTTTTAAACTACTATTGTGTTGGATAGGGGTACATTGGAGTATGTGCAAAAGTCCTTACAATTTAACAAATATATCATATTTGAATTCATTCTCTCAGCTGCTCTCTTTCCTCCCCTCTCTCCCAATTCCTGAGCAGTCTCAACAGGTACCATTTTTTCACTTACTTACATGTGTATACATTATTTGGACCACCTCCCTTACCCTCCTTCAGTTAGAACCTGTCCAGCCCTCATGTCTATGTAGAAGAAAAACATAAAATATAATAAGAGAAACATGGCATTTTTGCTAGTTTGAGATAAATATGCTGTGTAGGGAGATTCCTTGTTTTGTTCTCTTGTACATATGTATTGCAACCCAAATGGATTCATTGCAACCAGACCTCTTCACTACTTCCTAGTCCCTTTTCCATTGTGGCCTTTGCCAGTTTGAGACTATTATATTTGCTCCTGTACAGTAAGCACATCAACCACATTCAAGTTTTTGGTTTCCTTGCCTTTCTCTATCCCTTCCGTGTGACGTCTCCCCTTAGTGTGTGACCCATGTTTAATAACATTACTGCATTTGTTTTAGTTCTAAAGTCACCTATGAGGGAGAACATATGATTTTGGCCTTCTGAGCCTGGCTAACTTTGCTTAAAATGCTGTTCTCCAGTTCCATCCATTTACTTGCAAATGACAAAATTTTATTCTTCTTTGTGACTGAATAAAATTCCATTGTGTGTAAATACCACATTTTCTTAATCCATTCATTAGGAGTGGGGCATCTTGGCTGTTTCTATAGCTTGACTATTGTGACTAGTGTAGCAATAAACATGGGTGTGCAGGTGCCTTTGTAGAAACCTGAGTCACATTCACTCAGGTATTTCCCTAGGAGTGGTATTGCTGGGTCATATGGCAGATGTATTTTCAGTTCTTTTAAGAAGCCTCCATATTGTTTTCCAAAGTGGTTGTACTAGGTTACATCCCCACCAGCAGTGTATGAGGGTTCCTTTTTCCCACATCCTTGCCAACATTTGTTTTTGGTGGTGTTTTTGATGATAGCTATTCTAACAGGGGTGAGGTGGAGTCTTAATGTGGTTTTGATTTGCATTTCCTTTATGGCCAGGATTGGTAAGCATTTTTTCATGTATTTTTTAGCCATTTGCATGTCTACCTTTGAAAAATGCAGTTATTGTTCAGATAAGAGTTTTGTGTTTTTTCATCAGGGCCAGTCTCAAACGGAGACCCTACTATTTCTACCTCCCAGTAGCTGAGATTACAGACATGAGCCTGTAACAGCAGATTTTTATACACAACATGGGATTGGGTTCTGCTAGGTGACAGATTTTAAAGTTTCTCACAATATTAAAATAACAGCAACATCATAAGCATACCAAACATTTACCCTTGGCCAGATCTCCATGCTAATATACATTGCAAACATTGAAAAATACCTTGGAATATATAAAAATGTATATGCATATACACTCTGTCTTTCTGAAACATATAAAATGGAAGATCACAATAGGAACTCCACAAATACTCTAATCAACTAAGTGAATTTCTGACTGAATTTCAGATTAATTGTTGATTATTAAATGCCAAACCTTGATACCATGTAGAACATGACACCAGGACAGCATAAATGTTCATTTAGTCAGAAAGGTGTCTCCATTTAGAAGCAATTGTAGCAACAAATTAATGACTGAAAATGTTAATTATAGGTACCTTTGAGCTTTCTGAAGTATCTGAGGGACATTTGTCTCTTATCATTTATTATCAAAGGCAAAAAGCATTTGGTTGTATTTAATATGTGTCACAGCATGCAAAAGTATGAGATAAAACACAAGCCATAAGAATAGAAAGGAACCTCATGTTTGCTTATTTTTATTGTGATTCTCTGAGATTTGTCACAGTCATCTTGGATATATATTCAATAGTTACCATATTAAAATAGATGAACATGCATCATCTCATATGTTTTTATTTAAAAATATTTGACCAACCACATTGTGGATCTAACAGCTCTGTACCATTACATTTATAAATAAGAGAAACTGTGATAGTCTGCTCTTCAGAGATGTACTAAGGGAAGTTCAATAAATTTAATCATTTGAAAACTCTAACCCTGTAGGTTTGCTTACTATTTATCTGGCAAAGGAGTAAAACCTCTAAAAGAGTGAAGTTTGTTCCCATAATCTTCCATTTCTGTAAATGAAGTATTCTATTTTTTCTTTAGATGCCCTACTAAATGTATGGCAAGATCTACTTTACTATCTTCTCAAAACGTAATTCATTAATTTTGAACTACATAGAATTGAGAGAACTGTAATGCTATTTAAGCTGAGAATGTCACAAATTTATTAAGTATACAGTCAAGAAATAAAAAAATAATTTTATTAAAGAAGTTACTATACCTTTTAATAGAAAAAACAAACAAATTTTAACTAATATTGATTTGCATATTGACCCAATGGCAACATATAAAATTACTGATGGACTTATATAAGTTAGGTCATTTGTATAAAGTTAATGCATTGAGAGTCTTGTTTTCTCTGTTAGCAATTCCAATTCCCAGAAAATAGAGTAGCTTATAACATAAAATTATTTCATAAAAACAAGGGAATTTTGGCAAAATGGCAATAGCTGGATGCGAAACCTTGGCATATTGTCCAGATCATTAGAATAAATCCTGCAGGGCAAAATATAAAATAATAAATGAGCAATAAATTGCACTCAGTGTTAAATATTTACAAAAGCAATGAATGTAGAAAACTGGAGTATTTATTAACTGTGTTTCCCTGATGCAACATATTACAAAAAGTATTTCATTAGGCACAAGGTCTGCAGTTACCCCATGTTCTCTTTCTGACAATACTAAGTAGTTTTTCCTTTTAAGATCTTCTTTAGGGATTCCAGTGACTGATTCTGCAGGGCTCAGGTACTCAGGGTGTTTACGTCACCACTAGATGTGTTTCAAGTGCACAGAATTGGCCCAGAATGCAAATATTCTTTTGTGAATGTGAAGATGTAGAATCCAGTCCTGTTGTCAAAAAGGGAAATATTTCCCACATCCATATCCAGGGAAATCCTGGGTTCCATGCTGAGGTCAGTCCCAGGATCAAGGCTGGCAAAGATGGACTGCCCATTTCATAAATTTATCATCCAGAATCTAAGTTTTGAAGAGACACTGACTTTCTTTTGTAGAGAAGCAGATTCTTTACAAGCCACCAGATCCTAGTCTTTGCTCACTCCCTCACTATAACCTTCTATTAATAGTGAACATAAGTGAACAGTGGACAGTTTAAGACAGGGACCTGCAGAGCAGATCTTCTATTTGGTATGCTTTCATTTAATGCTTCTTCTTTTCCTGTGAGAAGCAGCACATTATACTCTCTTCCAGTCATATAAAGTAATGAGCTGGTTGTTGCCTGTGCCAATATCCCTGGTCACCAGCACTCCAGAGAGGACAGGTGATTTCACATGTCTAAACAGAATCTCTTCAGGATTAAGCATGGTGGAGAGAACACTGTCTATGGCTGCAATTGGAAACTGAAGGAGGTAGGACAGGTGTTAGGAGAGGTTTAGTGGGTTTGAGGTCATCAAATTTAATGTTCATCTGAGGAAACCAGTCTGTACTGATGACCTTCTCTGCCAAATGGCTTTCTTATGCCCAGAAGGACACAAAAATTGGTCTTTACCATCAATGATAAGGAAAGTCTATTCATTTGTACTGCCAACCACAGACATAGAAAAGGAACAGATGTGCAATATGGAAGCATTTATGATTGGCATAAATACTTTTTCATATTTTGTAAAATTTAGAAAGATTAAACTTACCAGTACAATTGAATTTCCATGATTTTAACTAGCTTAAACCATTTATTCCAATAATATCTCTGTCCCACAAGGCCCCCCAAAACTCTTGTGTGTTGTAGAATAAGAATGTGTGTAACTAATTCAGATATAATCTTTTTGGCCCTTATAAAACCTTACAGTAAAGGGTTTTTTTTTTTTTTTTTTTTGGTAGTGGCGGGGGTTTGAATTCAAGGCTTTTTCTCGTTAGGCAGGTGCTCCACCACTTGAATCAAGTCCCCTGATAAAAACTTTATGAAGGACAAATGTTTATATCCATTCCATACTCAAGAGCCTGATGGATGGATTGCCTATGTTCCTAGTGTAACAAGGCTATTGCTGCAAGAACCTAATGTGGGACCAATGCTTCTCTGGTTCTAAGTACAGTGAATTTATACTCTGAAAAAATGCTTTGAATGCAATATGATTTGCACATATAGATATAATAAAGGTCAAATTTCATAATAATATTTAGCTCTGAACAATTAAGTACATCAATACAGTGTAATCTGAATTTTGAAGTTTTAGGAAATTATGATATCAAAAAAATTGAAGAGGTTGGAAACTTTTAACATTGAAAGTAAAAGATTTAGGGGTATTTTATATCTATTCACAAAGAGAAAAATAGATACCAAGTACACGAACAATAGAATTATTCTGTTTCATTATAAAGTATAATTGGAATTACTTGGCAGATAAAATATCTTAGTCAACATAAGATATGTTCCTAACAATTACAGACATGCACCTTATTGTGAAGTAGTATTCTGTTCAATGCTGAATGTAAATCATTATGACCTATAATGGAAAATGCAGAAGATAATCATAAAATTTTAAATAATTTTAGTTACATAGAAATGTAATATGTGCACTATACACAGTATTTTTCCAGAACAATAGTGAATGAAAACACCAAACTCAAAATTAATTTTTAGCATGGTTCAATTTAAGTATAACATATCAGGAACAGTACAAACAGCTAAAATAAAATATGCATAATAGATTTTATGATCAGAAAACATAAGACATTTTCATTTGATTAGTAATAAATTATAGATTAAAACAAGTTGCTGTTAATATTATATTAGACACTATGCTTATTTAAGTAGCAAATTAAGTTTAATTTTAGAATTATACTTACCCACGTTGGAGAAATTAGTGCATCATGACGTTTTTGTGTATTTGTAACAGGGACAGAAACTTTCATAGAGTAAGAACCTTGAAATTGTTTTGATTCAATAATTTTCTAAGAGTTTATTTTAATTTTTATTCTGTAGCATAATTAAAATATACCAAAATATTCTACTTATATTGCAGCATTATTTATGAAAGCACAATTAGAAAATGAACGCTGACATAAAGAATGAAGAAATAAATTTTCTGATACCATAGAACTCTAGCTATTAAATTTCAAAATAATTGCATCAAACATTTTCATAGTGTTTATTATGTGCCAAGAAAGAATACAATTTTTATATACACATAGCTTGCTTAAATCTCAAATATTTACTTTGAAAAGTAGTCACTTGTCATTGCATTCATTATTAAGAAATACTGAGGTTAAACAACCACCAATTTCTTGAGCTAGAATTGGATATCAAATCTGTGCTCATACTTCTCCCTCTCAAACTGTTAGCATACAAGATGATGAACTTGAGCACATCTTAGACATAAAGCTCTTCTTTACCTTAAAGTGAGCCTACGTCTTCAGGTTTACAATAAAATATAGAGAAAAATATCAAATATACATAGTCTTACAACATTATGGGGAATCCAGAACCACTGAATATTTTTTTAAGTGTAATGCAACTTAGATGAAATTGTGATAAAAACATCAAAAACTGCCAAATGCATCAAAGAGACACCTTGCTTCATTGTTAATAAATCCCCTCCTGAGGCAGCAGTATCAGTGGTGGGGCTTAAATAGTAAATGGTCTGCAACAAGACTCCTGGCAACAATTAATTGGAAAAGAAATTACTTGGGGCCAGATCATTGTGTGCAAACAGAAATATAGTACTTGAAATCCCCTTTTAATAGCCACTAAAACTCAACAGTATTGTAAAGCAGCTTATCCTGCTAGCCTCTGGGATTCTTCCACTGGATATGCAAAATTGAATAAAATTTAAAAAGTGAGGCAGAATTACTTGATGTATTTTCCAGCAAGTAGAGAAATGAAGCTGTTTATAACCAAGCAAAAAGCTAATACTGACATTTGGCCCCTCCACAGTGATTCCACATTCTTTATTCATCAGAACTATGAAACAATATATACTTCTGGGTACACACTTATTTTGCACCAGACCCAAGCTGCTATTTTACTTTGCAATTTGCAAACTAAGAAGATGTTTTGGGAACTTGAATACACAATGCAGCAACTCAGAGAATAGACTGCATTGCCTGTGGAGAAACACTGGGAGTGAGGAATTCTTTTGGTTTAGGATGAATTCCCAGAAAATATATAACAAAAATTTGAAGCTTATGAAAATATTCTGGAAGAAAATTATACTTAGTAATGACTATGATAGCAATAAGAATTGTTGTTTTACAGTAATTCTTCACGAGTATTATGTCAAACATTTAATAGTAAACTAGGATAGCTGACTTCCCCCTTTACTTTATTAAGTAGTGTTCTTGGAATTATGGTGAAGATGAGCAATTTGGTCAGACGGACATAGCCACCTATGCTGCACCCTGTGTCAGATCTACCTCTTGCATTTGACGAGACATCAGCTTACTCTTTTCTTCCACGTCACTCAAGTTGCTACCTTAGCATATATTATTCACAGTCAAACTTTCCGGAAGAATTTTCTATATTCTACTGATTCCAATTTGTTTTTCTTTCATCGATTCTAGGTTGTGGACATGATCATTAACAATCACCACGCAACAGAATGCAGCAAACAATCTCAGAGTTTTCCTAAGTGTCTGGTCAGGAGAGCAGCATTTTAAGGGTAGATTTGTCTTCCTTCAGCTTGGAGTACAATGACTCCATGGTCTTTGTATCAGTGTCTTTCTGCCTCATACTTCATTTCACTTTCATTGCTGGTCTTCCTTCATAGTCTGTGCTGAAGACATTCTTCTACTATTCAAATATTCTCCTTGAGGAATGCCACCCTCTCCTAAGATGTCAACTCCTAGGATAAATAAGTAAAAAATATGAATATATGGCATATGTGTGAGTAATCCAAGCTACTCAGGAAGTGGAAATGAGTAAAAGGAAAATCCAATTTCAACCAATATACTGTGTGTAGTGGTGAGTGTTTGTGGTCCCAACTAAGCTGGAAACATAAGTAGGGAGATCATTGTCTGAAGACAACTCTGGGTAAACACATGAGACCCTACCTGAAAAATAAGTAAAGCAAAAATGGCTGGGACATGGCTCAAGTGATAGAGCACCTGCCTAACAAGAATGAGGCCCTGAGTTCAAACCATACTACAACCAAAAAAATGAATAGATATTGTTTATGTATATATTGTTTATGTATTTATGTATATATGCACATATATCTGTTTTCAGTACTTGTTCACTATATAAAGCAATAACACTTTAAGTTAAAATTAATCTTTGTTGAAAACCACACTAAGATTCCACCCTGTTAGGATAGCCATCATCAAAACCACCACCACCAACATTTGTTGGCAAGGATGTGGGGAAAAAGGAACACTTGTACACTGCTGGTGAGAGTGCAAGTTGGTGCAACCACTCTGGAAAAAAATTTGGAGGCTTCTTAAAACATAGACCTGACATACTCTCCAGCAATCCCACTCCTGGGGGTATACTCATAGGAATGCAACACAGGTTACTCCAGAGGCACCTGCACACCCATGTTTATTGCAGTACTATTCACAATAGCTAAGTTATAGAAACAACCAAGATACCCCACTACTGATGAATGGATCAAGAAAATTTGGTACTTGTACAATGGAATTTTACTCAGCCATGAAGAAGAATGAAATCTTATCATTTGCAAGTAAATGGATGGAACTGGAGAACATCATTCTTAGCGAGGTTAGCCATGCTCTGAAGACCAAAAATCATATGTTCTCCCTTATATGCAGACTTTAGATCTAGGGCAAATGCAGCAATGTGGTTGGACTTGGATCATATGACAAGGGGAGAGAGCACATACGGGAGATACAGGAATAGGTAGAAAACCTAAGACATGAAAGCGTTTGATGTTCCCGCTCTAGAGGAACTAATACAGAAACTTTAAAGAGACAGACGTTAACATGAGAAGGGGATCAGTAACCAGTGTAAAGATCAGTTAGATATGAATCAACATGGGTGGTAACACATGTGTACATGAAAACAATGCTAGGAATCTTTCTGTACAGCTATCCTTAACTCAACTAGCAAAAACACTTCATCTTCAACAAAATTAGAGATAAGGGCAGAACAAGTTCTGCTGAAGTGAGGGGAGGGCAGAGAGGGGGGAGGAGGGAAGGGGAGAGAAATGACCCAAACAATGTATGCACATGTGAATAAATGAATAATTAGAAAAATTAATCTTTATTGAGAAAAGTTTTCCTTAGCTATGTTCATAATCACAAACTGTTCTAGAAATACATTTTATTAGCTAATATTTGGTTCAAATTATCTCCAAATGGCCATAATATTCATAATGGAAATGAAATAAAAATAAGGGTTACATTTGAGCAGGTAATTTTTGTATAATATCTAGTTGTTTTAAACTTAAAATCATGAAAAAATAACTACAAAATTAAATACATGACATCATTCTCTGAACATGTCTGAATTTTCAAAGTTCAAATATAAACCTTTCACAAATTTTACATGTGACTACATTGAGCAAATATGCTTGATGAAAATGTTGTTATTGTGTAATTTAAAAAGTTGAAATACAAAAAGAAGAAAATATTCAAACCAGATTGCTTGCAGAAACAAAGAACACATCCAGTAGCAATGGCATATTCTACCACCAGTTAATTAAAATCTTCAGGTCTATGAAAGTATTCTCAAATTAGTAAAGGCAACATTACAGAAATATTGATGCTTTATATTACAGTAAGGATTTGGTTTTTCATAAGACACTTTTGCAATAGTGATTTAATGAATACTTTTTCCAAAGTTAATTATTGATATTAAAACCACAGTTATTGAGTTCAGATGCTTTTTAGGTACTGCAGAAAGAATAATGAACCAAACAAATAGTGCTCATTTTCTCCTTTGGCTTTCCTTCTGGTAAGGGAACACAGTCTGCTATTACTGCAATTATTATTATTATTGCACTGTATAGTAAGTTAAGTGCAGAAAAAGTTATGCCAAAATGAAGCAGCAAAAGTGGAGTTTCTTAGGTTGTGGCAATTGTTCACCGGGCAGAAGGGCAGAAGGAGAAGGAGAAGATGGGGCCAGAGAGGGAAGGTGGCCACTCTCCTTAGGTCTTTGAAAGATATTTCAAGTGGTCATGTCTTCAGTGATACAGGAAGCTTTTAGGGTGAAGGGAATTTATCAGAATGATATGCTTTGATTCACATTTAAAAACAACTTTTCTCTTTGGTGTTTGAGATAAAGTCAAGGCAGAATGATGAGCTAGCAGCAGTAAACCAGTTAGAGATGATGATCCTGTGATGGTAGTAACGGAAGCAATGAGAAATGATCAGACTTAGTTATGTTTAGTTGCTTTGTGACAGGGGCAGTAAATTTTACTGAGGGATTCAGTTTAGATGTAAGAAAGGGAGTCCAAGAAAAAATGCTTTATTTTTTTTTTCCTTTGGGTAGTGGGAAAGATAGTATGATAACATAACAGTGAGAAGACAGAACAGCCAATGTGTTTGGAGGCAGGTTGAATTTAAGATTCTAATGGACCCTCAAGGAAACTCTTTAAGTAGGCAGTTAGCCATAAAAGTTTGGAGTCCATAGTGCTATGTTGCAGAACAGAATATTTGGACCTTTGCAGGTTATGGACTGTTTTTCAGTGTATAAAACTGGACAGGAAAATCAATGCATTGAGATTAGAGAAAAGACAAAATGTGAAAGCTGTATTTTGCTCTCCCCTTGCCCCAGCATAAATGATTAGAGAAATGAAGAAGAACTAATATGAGCACATTTTGAGAGAAGCCAGTGTGAGGTGTTCTGGAGTCCAGTGGAAGATGGTATTTCAAAGAGTAGAGAAGGATCTATGTCAGGCCATTCAGCAGGGATCCTGGAATCTATATTCATTCACCTATAATACAGAATATTGGAACATGAGTTAATGGATTCTAATGGTTCCCAGCCCAACATTTTAATCTTACACAATTAAAAGAAGAAAGATTCAACACCATTGTTGTCATGGACATTTTTTTGTAGTGCTATAAGCTTGTGTTTGATGTTTGAAGTTGGAGCAATCTTAGAAGTAGTTAAATTGTGTTTAAATTCAACAAATTAGACATAAGAATAATAATATCAAGTCAGACTTAATGACTATGAAAAATTTTGAAATTTGGTTCAACGTAAAACTCTTAGGGACAGATTTAATACATTTGCAGTGGTAAGAAATATAAATATTTTAGGAGTTATTAAGGAGATGATGACTTTATAAAAATATTTTCTATTGAGAACTGATACAAGATGGATCTGAGTAACAACCTTAAAATCTGAATGTGTACTTACTTTTTATTTTAAATAATTCTGGCTTTGTTTTATCAATTTATTTCAGTTTTTTAGTCATTGTTCTGGCCCAGAGGAAAAATTAATAAGTTAAAATGTCAAGTTTTGGTTTAAGTTGACAATGAAACTTGAACATGAAACAACGCCCTTTTCAAATCACTTTATTGATTTAGACAGTGACAGTCAAAGACCTCTATTTGTTACTGCCTTGGTCACAGCTCTTCTTGAACTTCAGATTTTCAGTAAAAACACAGCTTATTTCACGTTTCACTGCCTTCTTCTACAAATCTGGCTCTTTTAAGTGCACAACACTTCACTAGAAATTAAAAAGAGCGAAGTGCCTGGAGAGCAATGTGGAGGGGTAAAGGGCTCCTGGTGATGATGACGGCCATCAAGAACTAAGCTTTGCTAAGCTTTATGGCATAAGCTTTATTCCATTACCCAGAAAGTGCAAAGTAGTATGCATTGTCACGTAACAATTTACTGATAGAAAAGGAAATATTAAAAAACTAAAAAGGATGTATTGTGGTTTATTTTCACAAATTTGCATATTGTTTTTAAATACAGAAGAATTTTTAAATGTTGCTGAAACTTAAAACTGCATCACTTATGAGATGTTACACAGCTCTCAACCTCTTCTGCTCTCCCTTCTCCTATAAGATGTACTCACAGCTAGCAACATTGCCACTTGCTTCATCTTAAATGGCTCCTCTGACATCTGTATTTAAGAATATTTAAGACTATATATATATATATATCCATCCCCTTGCTTTTCTGTGAAGACTTGCTTATCACATTCTGCTCAATTATTTTTTCTTTTATGTACATATATAGCCTACTTTTACCTATTTATCATAGTATTTTATTTTTTATATAAATAGCCTCTTGAAGATAGAGCAGCTAGTCTCTCCATTGTCTATATTTTGCAGTGTTGCTGAATTAGTACATTAAGTAATGAATCAATGAACAAATTAACATGGTATCTGAACCTAAACTCATTAAACTGTATATTAGATAATAAATTTTCTCACTGACTTAAGAGATATTTTTTCTTTGCTGTAGTGGGACTTGAACTCAGGGCCTATACATTGAGTAATTCCACCAGTCCTTTTATGCAAAGGGTTTTTTCGAGATAGGTTCTTGTGGAACTATTTGCCTGGGCTGGCTTCACACTACAATCCTCCTGATCTCTGCTCCTGAGTAACTAGGATTACAAGAGTGAGCCACTGGCACCTGGCTTATGGGAAAATTTAAGACAAATTCATGTAGAGATTCTATTTCATTAACTGGTTACAGAATTATAAAATAAAAAAATCAATATTTTTTAAATGTTGCTCCTGTCATTAAATGTTGTTTTTGTGCTATAGTAAATAAAAGTACCAATACAGTTTAAATTCCTTATAAAAATAAAGCCCTTTTGAGACTTGAAGTCATTTCCATAGGTCACAGATTGCAGCAATTCACCTTTTACTATTTGGTATTTATGTTTTATTTTTCACTGCTTTCCAACTATAGTTTTTTGAAAATATATGTGTAATAAAATTCAAATATTTTAGTAGTAAATGCTCCCATAATAGGCTGAAAGTCAGAAACAATGCAAAGTACCTTATAATATAAACATTTTTGCAGTCCCTGATAGAATGATAAAGAAGTAAAAAGGAGGTAAACAGAAAATTGTTGATTTGGATGGGAAAACTGACAGAAGGTACATGGGATCTGTCATTACTATCTTTATTATTTCCTGTAGTTGCATGTAAATATACAGATATTGCTAAATTTAAAAAAAAATTCCTAAACTATTTTCACCACTGTTATGGACTGGACTGGTATTCACTCTCCAATAGATAAAATACATTAATATGTTGAAATCATAGCCCCCAATATCTCAGACTTTAAAGATGCAATTTAGGCAAATGAGGCCATATGGGCGAGGCTTCGTCCAATATGATTAATGTCCTTTTAACAAAGATTAGGACAAACATCCACACAGGGAAGGACATGTGAAAATGCAGCCAAGAGAAGCCTCAGTAGGAAATGCCACACAGAAACCATGATGTCACAAGTATAAAAAAACTACTTATTATATTTAAGTCAGACAATCTGTGGTACTTGGTTATGACAGCATTAAAAAAGAAACCAATACAACAGTATACTATAACCAAGAATAGAAGAAAAGCAAGGAAAATTCCCAATATATTTGGCAATAATGATGGATTAATGATAAAATTTCAGATCACCTTATCAAAGCAGAAAAATAATAATAAAATTTGGAATTCTCTGCATGTCAAATGCCAAGACATTAAGAATGAAATGAAAATTCCTAAACTTAATGCGATTATTTACTAGCAACCAGCACACATAATGCTTTTCATGATTTTATTGATATAACATTACAAACATTTCTTCAAGCATCAGGAGCAAAAGAGGTAGACTACACTTGCTACATCTATAAATGTCGTACTACTCATCCAGAACAACAAGATGAGAAAGAAAAAGTGCAAATGGTGCTATGATTGTCTATTCTGTGTTTCCCAGCAGGTTTCCTCTCAGAGAACCCACAGAAATCATTAATGCAGTCAGGCCAATACTTTGTCCAGTGTGGCTCAGCAGTGTTCTGCTGCAAATGGTGAAGAACACTATTCTGTGTAGTAAATCCACATAAGAAAATGCTGCCTTCTGGAAGAAAGTGTTCATCAGGTTTGCTAGATAAAACACCTATATAGGCAATAGATTTCCTATATATTTTAGCAATTAGAAAATGTGTTCAAGACACACGTGTATTTGTAATTCTTTACTTCAAATAAAAATATCTAAATAGACATAAATCTAGAGAGGGAATTGAAAATTTAATACATTATAAAAACTCTTCCAGAAACTAATTTATAAATTCCAGGACTTTCTCATCAAAACCTGCAACTTAATACTCAAAATGAGTCATGAACTGTCACAACAACATTTCAGTAAATAGGGAGAAAAAACAGGTCTTAGAGATTTTTAAAAGCATAAATGTTTTACATTTATAGTAATTAAGAAAGCAGAAAATTTTTGTGTGAGAAGATTAACAATGGCAGAAAGGAAAGTTGATATACAAAGACTCAATTCATTATCTGTGTGTTTCTCTTTTGCTTTTCTAAATGTATACTACAGAACATTTTGCATTACTCTACTGAATTTATTCAACCCTGGTGTTTTACTCAAATTGTATATAGTCAAAAATTCATTTTAAAATAATAAAAAGATATCCCAACAACCTCAATTATGAGTGTGTTCTATATTGGAAATTAATTATATGATTAAAGGGAGGAAAATATATATTAGTGTTATTTAACATTACTATGAGTTTGAAACCTGCTTTTATTTTAGGATATTTGCCAATTCACACATGAATGTTAACTCTCCAATGATAGTTGATTCTAGGAGGAAGTACAGGATTTTTTAAGTTTGTAATTTTTTTAGTGCATAGTTTTAAAATGAAAATTAGTTTCTTTATTCTCTATTGACATAGTTATAAAGTACTGAGAAATTAAAGACTCCAATTATATTGGTTGCATATGATATTCAAATATAGAATTCCTATAAACTAACGTATTGACACATTACTATATTTTAAATTTTAAGGAAATTTTAAATCCTGCTACTTTAAGAATTATCTGGGTGTGGCTAATTTCATTTAAGATGATATTCTCCATTTCCATCCATTAGCCAGACTCAGAAGGCCAAAAGCCACAAATATGTGGCTCTTTCATCTGCAGAATATTGACCTAATACAAATGCAGCAATATAATGAAAAACTGGTCACACAAAGGGGAAGTCACACACTGGAGGTGTAGGAAACTAAGAACTTGAATATGATTGAAAAAAAAAAAAAATATATATATATATATATATCCCTGCAAAGCTACCTTTACCTCAAAAAGTTAAAGTGTCATGTTTTTTGTTTTCTCATTTCTCTTTTTTTCTTCTACAAAATTGGAGAACAAGAGGGTGGAACATGTCCTTCCCAGGAAGGGAGGATTGACACCAGTGGTGGTGGGGGTGTGCTGAGGAAATGGTGGTGTAGGCAGGTGAATAAGGTGTAAAAAATAAGTACATATGTGTCAGAGTCAGCAGTGGGACCCATGCCTGTATGATTTGGTATCTGGCCTTGTAAGAAAGTTCCAAGGAACTAAGGCAAAGGTCTCAGGATCAGTTGTCCAGAAAAACAAAAATGCTCAAGGTTCCTCAGATGGCTTCGTGTCCTTTAGATGTAAATAAGAAGGTTGTGCCAATCATGTGCTTCTTCTGCCTCTCTGTTGCCATTTTAAAAGAGATATAACAAAGATAGAGTTAATATTAACTGTGCTTCCTTGTACTAATGTAACCTTTACACATAATACTTGGCAAGCTTTTTCTGACCAAGTGCCTCCTGTGAAAAAACAGCTTATAAAAAGCAGATGTGATCTTCAATAAAGTGGCTATTGAGCACAACTCGATAGTCCCCTCATCTTTTTCGGTTCTGATCATCCAGGTCCTGCCAATAAATGGCAACAGCTGTTGCCCTGAACAGAAACATGAAGGATAACTTTGAAAGTGACATGGAGACCCTCACAGAAGGACATAAGTGAGAAAAGATGGGGCAAAATCAGTGCAGAGTCCAGCCTTTTCTTCCACTTGTGCATCATTTCTTATTATGAGGAGGAGCTTGAGTTTTGAAACAACAGTTAAAGGACTGTTTAGAAATTTTTTGTGAATATATTCCTTGGTTTCTTGAGGAAGGTACTTTAGATGAAGAAGTCTGGGAGTGAGCGCATAAAAATGTTGAAAAGGCATATAGACAGGGAGAAAAAAATACCTGTTCATTTTTGGGTAACATGGGCTCTGGTTAAATCTGTAATTCCTATCCTTGGGGGAGAGAGAAGGGAAGAAAATTTAGAAATATATACTGTTGCATCCCTTCATGAATATGAATTAGATGCAGGCAATATGGAAAAGATTATTAAGGAAGGCAAAAAATGTTTTAGTCATGGTTTCACCTTGCCAGGGGAAGCTGAAAGTAAACTGCCACTACCATTTGTCAGCCAGTGATTGTAATGTCTCCTCCAATAGAAACTGCTTATCTTTATCCTCCTGTACCAGAGGACAAAAAATGGGAAGAGCACCCCGATAGGGTAAACATCGAAGAGGAAATGCAGTACTTACACATTCGCCCCGACAAGGGCTTGGGAAGAAAGAATGACCCTCCATTAGCAGCTCACATTCCCATCCCCCCATGGCCACATGAATTGTGACTGCTGTTTCCTGTTATGTTTAATACGAATGGCAATAACACTTATAATGGATTGGATATGAATATTATGAAAGATTTTCAAAAGGCCTGTGCAACTCATGGTCCTGCTTGTCCTTTTTGTAGAGAATACTTGGCTGAATGGAGCAATGATGCTAGGTGGATTCCCTATGATTTTCCTATTGTGGCAAAAATGACATTATCATCAGCAGAGCTTTTGCAATGGAAAATGTGGTTAACTGATGAAGCCCATGAGAATGTTAGAGCTTTAGAGCAGTGGTTGGGTTTGCTGTCACAAACCCATCAGGTTAGATATATGCTCCCCACTGCCTTGCCTCATGTGCATGACTTTGTTTCAGCCGCATGGGACAAAATTAATATGAGGGTAGAGTATCAAGGCAGCTGTACAAAGATACAACAGGGACTAACAAAACCTTATTCTGATTTTATAGGAAGATTGGAGGAGTCCATAGAAAAACAGGTAAGGGGAGATCAAACACAAAAAATCCTCCTGTGTCAATTGGCTTTTGATAATACTAGTAAGGATTGCCGAAATCTCTTTGAACCAATTCAGGAGACTGGAGATATTATAGACTATTTAAAGTCCTATCGTAATGAAGGTACTTTTAAACATAATGCCAGAGTTGCTGCTTTAGAAACCATGGCAATACAGAAAGAAAAAACATCCAAATGTTTTAATTGTGGTAAACCAAGACTTATGAAAAAAGTGCAAGTTACCAGCACAAAATAATAATTATAACAAACCTGGTAACCCTTCCCTTCGTGGGATATGCCCAAAATGTAAAAACCAATGGCATTGGGCCAAAGAATGTTGCTCAAAATTGGATAGAGAAGGTAATCCATAACCAATAAAAAATGTTCAGTTGGGAAATGAGTGATGGGGCCACCCTAAGGCCCCAGCAAGTATGAGTGCTACTTTGTTCCCAGTCCAGACAGGTCTTGATTAACTATTTCATCTGTGAAGCCCACTGTTGCTGGGAGTGCTGCCCTTGATAACCCTTGTCCAGATGATTTGTCATTTATCCCAACAAGTGTCCATTTAAATTTTCAACTAATGTATTTGGCCCTATTCCTGAAGGGACAGTTGAATAGTTGTGGGCCGAAGTAGTTTAACTATGAAAGGGGTGACAGTACATACCGGAGTAATTGACTCTGATTATAAAGAGGAATTGAAGCTTATGGTCTCTTTCTCTACTCCTTGGTCTTTTAACAAGGGAGAGCATATTGCTCAATTGTTGTTGTTGCCTTACATTGGTATTTCTAAACCTTCTAATGTGGGGCACGGGGGACGTGGCAGTATAATAATCAAATTAATTATTCAACATAATACAAGAACAAAATCAACATTTGTGTACTTTAAAGATTAATGGAAAAACCTTTACGGGTTGTTAGATTCTGGAGCTGACATTTCTACTATTTCTTCAGACTAGTGGCCTTATACTTGGCCCACTAAAGATGCTGATTTTTCTATACAAGGATTAGTCACTGTGACAGCATCACAGTTACAACAAAGAGCACAAAAACTTAAATGTGAAGGTCCTGAAGGTTCATAGGCCATTCTTCAACCATATATTGCCCCAATTCCTATGAATTTATGGGGCCCAGATCTCTTACAACAGTGGAATGCTGAAATTTATATTCCCACTACATATTCTGAACAATCTTTGAAAATGATGAGAAGAATGAGATATGTTCCTGGGAAAGGTTTAGGAAAAAATTTGCAAGGACAATCTGAAATAATTACACCAAATATTAAAAATGATTGCCAGGGACTGGGTTTTTCTTAGGGGCCATTGAGTTTATAAAGCATGACCCTATTACCATTCATTGGAAAACAGATTCTCCCATTTGAACTCCTCAGTGGCCCTTGAATAATGAAAAATTATGGGCTTTAAAACAATTAGTTCAAGAACAGTTAGAGCACAAACATATAGAACCATCCTTTTCTCCTTGGAATTCCCCAATGTTTGTAATTAAGAAAAAATCAGGAAAATGAAGACTTCTTATAGATTTGCAACATGTAAATGCATCTATGGTAACTATGGGAGCTTTACAACCCGGATTGCCCACTCCTGCATATATTCCTAAAGAATGGCCTTTGATTTTTTTAGATTTACAAGATTGCTTTTGTACTATATCTATACATCCCAAAGATAGGGAAAGGTTTGCATTTTCCATCCCTAGCTTAAATCAACAAGAACCTTTACAAAGATATCAATGGATAGTGCTGCCACAGGGTATGACTAATTCCCCCACTATATGTCAGTATTTTGTAAGAAAAATATTACAACCTACGAGAGTGACATTTCCTGATGCAGGATGATATCTTAATCTCTCATGCATGTTCTAAACAATTATATAAAATTTTTGAAACCACACAAAAAGTTTTACAAGTAGGAGGATTAGTAATAGCTCCTGAAAAAAATACAAACAACTACTCCTTTTCAATATTTGGGTCATACAGTCGAGAAATTCACCATTCATCCTCAAAAATCTGCCATACGAGGAAATTCAATAACAACTCTAAATGACTTCCAAAAACTATTAGGAGACATTAATTGACTTTGCTCTTCTATAGGTATACCAAATTATAAACTCCCTAATTTGTTTTCTATCTTAGAAGGTGATATCACCCAGGACAGCACTCGAACTTTAATACTTGCTGCTGAAAATGAATTACAATTTTTTGAGTCATGATTACAGAATGCATTTCTAAGAAGATTTGATCCTTTAAAACCTATTTCTCTACTAATATTTCCTTCTCCACATTCTCCTACAAGAATTTTAGCCCAAGAGAATTCTCCTCTAGAGTGGCTATATTTAAAGCATAAAGAAACTAAAGTGTTAACTTCATATATGGATCTAATATCCTCTTTAATTATACATGGAAGAACAAGATGCCTGCAGATTCTGGGATTTGATCCACAGCACATTATTTTACCCCTCACTAACAAATAGTTTAAAAATCTGTTACCCCTTAATGATAATTTAAGTAATAGTGTAAGCAATGATCATGGATATATAGGTAATCATTAGCCAGCAGGTAAGTTGTGGGATTTTTTTAAATGAACTCCATTTATTATTAACACTATAGTAAAATTAAATCCTATATCTCATGCTTCATTTTATTACATAGATGGATCATCATCTGGTAAAGGAGGCATACATCAACCTGATTTGCATGAAACTATTCAAACCAATTATTCTTCTGCACAACAGGTAGAATTAGCAGTTCTAATTTACTTATTGCAAAAAGTTACAGACAAATCATTAAATACTGTCTCAGATTCAGCTTCTGTAATAGGACTGTTTCCTGCTATTGAAACTGCCCTTACTTCTACTACACATAAAGTTATGAAAACATTATTACCCACATTATAACATCTAATACAGACCCACACTTATCCCTTATATGTTACTCATATTAGGGCTCATTCTAATCTGTCTGGCTCTCTGGTGTGAGGAAATGATATTGCAGATAAACTTGCATGTACAGTGTTTTCATCCCCTGAAAAAGAACATCAATATTTACATAGTAACACCAACAGATTACATGTGCATTATAAAATTCCTCTTCACACCACTCATTATATCATCAAATCTTGTCCTGTATATGCTCCTTTACATCGTAAATCTCACCCATCCAGTGCTACTCCTCAAGGTCTATGTACTAATGAATTATGGCAAATGGATGTGACTCACATAACATATTTACATGTTGCTATTGATACTTATTCTAAATTCATTTGGGCTATTCCTCAATGCAATGAAAATGTTTGTGCTGTCATTGCCTCTCTCTTACAATGCTTTGCAGTGATGGGGGTGTCCTCTAAATTTGAAACAGACAATGGACCTGCATCTACAGTTCATTGATTTAAACAATTTTGTGAGGAATGGAGTATTGTTCATGTCACTGGCCTCCCTTACAATCCACAATCCACAAGGACAAGATATCATTGAAAGAGCACATAGAACTTTAAAAACACAATTGTTAAAAAATAAAAAAAGGGGGAACTCCCCGAGATACCTTAGCATTAACACTTTTCACTTTAAATTTTTAAAATTTACCTCAGAGTAATATTTTGACTGCAGCAGATAAACACTTTAGTGAACCTTCCTCTTTGCCAGACATACAAGTCCTGATTTGGTATAAATCTTTCAACTCTTCATTGCCTGGGCTCTTACTTAAAAATGGCAAAGGTTATGCTTGTGTTTCTACAGATGTCCATGGATCCCCTGAAACTTTATAAATTCCTCTTCAGAATGTCAGGCCCAGGAAAGCTGATGAGTATGCCCAGCCAAGTGATGACCACCCCTCAGAGGGAGGATCTTGAGAAGGAACAAATAGAACAGACAACATACAAGATGCATGCACTTGCAATAAATAAAAAATGTTCTTGTCCATATCATGTGAAGAGTCCCATCCTTACCTGGTTGCAAATTAAAACATTATACATAGTTTATCAGGAGATAGCATTACTTTTATTGTTTGTCTTGTCATTTTTTGTATAGGGTACTCCTGTTTCCAATGACAATTAAAATCTTACAAAAATTCTGGAGCCATGGTCACACTGGGATTGTTATGTTTAAAAAATAATAAAGGGGGAATTGTCAGAGCCAGCAGTGGGACTGTGCCTGTGTGATTTGGCATCTGGCCTTGTGAGAAAGCTCCATGGAACAGAGGCAAAATTCTCAGGACCAGATGTCCATAAAAACAACCGTGCTCAAGGTGCCCCAGATAGCTTCGTGTCCTTTAGATGTAAATAAGAAGGTTATGCTGACCATGTGCTTCTCCTGTCTCTCTGTTCCCATTTTAAAAGAGACATAACAAAGATAGAGTTAATATTAACTGTGCTTTCTTGTACTAATGTAATCTTTACACATAATGCTTGATATGCTTTTTCTGACCAAATGCTTTCTGTGAAAAAACAGCTTATAAAAAGCAGATGTGATCTTCAATAAAGTGGCTATTGAGCACAACTCAATAGTCCCCTCATCTTTTTAGGTTCTGATCACCCAGGTCCTGCTGATAAAGGGCAACACATACGCATGTAAATGCAAAAAAGATACCTGTTGTAACTATTCGAGGAATCAGAAAAGGGGAATTAAAGGAAAACTTGAAAGGGAGTGAATTCATGTATAATATATGTGATACATTGTAAGAACTGGTGCAAATGCCAAAATGTATGCCAACACAGCACAATAATAAAGGGAAACAAAGAAGAATTGGCTGGGGATGTAGCTCAGTGGTAGACTACTTGCTCAGCACATATGAGGCCCTGCGTTCCATTTCCAGAACCCCACCACAAGTTCTTATTTGTCCCAACCATTCAGAAGGCTGAGGTAGGAGGATCTCTTGACCACAGCAACTAGAGGATGGTCTGGAACTAGGCAGATTTAATATAACTTGGTGTACACACCTGTTTTAAAAAGAATTGTTGAGTAGGGATCATTAGAACTCTTCTATAAAACATTTTTATTATTATATAATGGATGTATAGGAGGAATTCATTATTACATTTACATATATGCTTGGAATATATTCTCAGAGACTCACCCTCTTCATTGTTCTCCCTCATCCCACCTCTCCACTTCTTAAAACAACTTCAACAAGATTCATTGTTCTATTTTCATACACAAATACAAAATAAATCCACTAAATTTTCCCTCCTTCACTCTCTCTGAAAGGAAAAATGAAGGAAAAGAACTGAGGCATTTAAGGAAAGGAAAAGGACAGACACTCTGAGAAAGAATCTTTGACCTTCACAAGCAGCAAATTTTATTTAGGAAGAAAGACCTGAAAGGGAGCCTTGGTCATCAGAGAAGTGCTCTGAGAGACAAAAGCACATTTATGTTACAGGCTGGTGTTTTGAAGTATTGTGTGTTGGGAAAGGAGGAGGTTGGGAAGTGTGGCATCAGGTTGCTGGCTGGAAAGGAGGATGGGGGAGTTGATGGACATCTGCTGGAAAAGCCATCAGGGCTGGGCAGTTTTGTGTGTTGTTTCCTCTTGCTCTTTTATCCATATTTATATTGTTTCATTGCTTCTTGGCATTCCAACATCTAACATTGTAGGCTCTTTTTTATATAGGGAATGGGGAGACCTTTTGCCTTCTGGCTAGTTCTGGCTGGCTGGGGACAATGTGATGGGGGTGTCATCAAGTCTGGAGAGTTTGTAGAAGCATGATGGCCTTAAGTTGTTCCCCTGAGGTAGCTTGGAAGATGGCAAAAATATGTTTCTGTAAAAATTTTTGAAAAATATTAATAAGACATGGTAGGAACATTAGGGTCAAACAGACAGGGATGAGAGGAACCACCAATAGGATGAGCCATTGATATAAAGAGGAAAGAATATTAGTATGTTTTGAGAATGTCAGTTGTTGTGCCCTTTCCTTGAGATTTTTTATTCTGTTCCTGATTATACCAGACTTAACAGTGAAAAAACAACAGTCTTCCCCAGGAAAAGGCATAAACTGCCTTTTCTCAGCTGTGAGGAGATCTAGTTCTCTTCTGTTTTGTAAAACCACTGCCACTAGAGTGGATCTCATCATGGCTTTCAGAGATTTATAAAGCATTATCTTTAAGGCTTTCTTTTAGAGCTTCTGACAGGTTTTGGAACTGGCTAATTGACACTCCCAGTCTGCTGGACCTGCCCCAATTCCAATGAGAAAGCCCAGGCTCACCACCAAGGGTGAAGTCAACAACGGGGATGGGGATGATTTTTGAATTGGTGTTGTATGAGACTGAGAGAATTAAGATGAGTGTACAAACTTCCATTCAGTTAGTAGGAAAACATGTATATATTTGTGAGCCACATAGGAAGAAAATTCCTGTGGAAGGGGAAAGACATCCCATTAATTTGAAGAAGAGGAGGGGTCTATTTGTTCTGCATTTTGTTTTCTCTAATAAGCATAGAAAGAAATAAAGAGGGAGGTCATTAGAAGGGGTTGTAAGAGAGGGAAAGAGGCATTGGTGGGCATGGGAGAAACCATAATGAGTCAATGGGTTAGTGAGTAGAGAAAGAGCTGGGAGTGAGATGTGAATAGCAGTTTGCAGGTTCTCTTGGAAAAGGGGTTTGGGTAGAGTACCAGTATATTGAAGCTAGGAATGGCACTAGAGTGAAGTCTCCCATTACAAAAGTTTAAAGTGGCTGAGGGAAAGTTGCCTGGGGCAGAGTGGGGGAGAAATGATGGTGTGACAAAATAGGTAAGTTAGAGGTTGTGTAGTAGGCCTTCTTTGAAGTGCTTGTACCTGTTGCCCCTTCAAGTAAAGAATTTGAATTGCCAATGATAGGTGTAGGAGGAGAATCTGTACACACCAAGAGTTATTAAGAGAAACTTTGGGCTGAGAATCCAGAAAGTGGGTCTATGTATGACTAAAGGGACTGTCCTATAGAGATTGGCCTGAGCTATAGAGCCTTTTACAGAGGGTGTTTTTGGAAGAATAGAAAGTTAAGAACTTCCCAATGGGGTGTTAATTGGAGTTTAAGTCAGATAATGCCTGGGAAGCAGATTCAGTGTTATTGCTCTGTGGACTGCAGGCAAAAAACATAGTGCCTAGGCAAATTGTACTCTGATGTAGGGACCTCCTTATTGTATTCCAGACTACTAAGGTGACACCATGTGCCAGCCATGCCTTTTCCATGGATAGAGTGCAGATCCAGCAAGAGGAGAGATTAGGATTGACAGCTAAAAGTAATTGGAGGAGGTGTTAATCAAGGGAGAGTATGGAGTTGGGGATGGCTGTCACTTCCTATCAGAGAAGTCAGTAGGATAAAGAGTGCCTGTGCAAAGAGAGTAGAGACAAAGGAAAGAGTCATTGTGAGAGGAATGGGAAAGATTGAGTGTAAAGAGAAGGCTAAAGGAAGAGTATTTCATCTGACGTTAAGTTGGTGAGGTCTCCCTGCAGCCAAAGATCTGAGAAAATCTCCTGGAAGTCATCTTGTGGTAGATGATAATTTTTTTTTTTAAGGTGGGCTTCATTCTGCAATGGTTATAAAGACTGGGTTTTTTTTTCATAATTTTTATTACTATTACAACTGCTTAAAATTTTGACAGATATGTACTAAGCTAGCTGTAGGTACTTTAATTTTGTGCTTTGTAGAATTCTTTTGTTATTATTATTATTATTTATTATTCTTAGTTGGCTTTGAAGTATTGGAAGGAAAGACTGGTAGAGGTGGAAGAATTCACTCATCTGCTTCCCTGATGGAGAGCAGATGGGTAATATGGATTATGATTGGTCCAGTCTTAAAGTATGAGAGAGTGGGAAGGGGTGGTGCATAAAGGGGAGATAAGTTTTGGTTTATAGAAGAGACATGTACCCAGGGTTTATATCCTTGCAGTTTAGCCACAGTAGGGGTTGTTAATCCAAGGGGATTGTAAAGGGAGAGCTGATACTGGTTTCTTGTAATAAACCCATTTCCTGATTTGAACTGGGTCAGAGTTTGAAGAAGGAGAGGTGGGTTTTGGGAGGTGGATATCCAGGTGTGCCCAAAGTTTTGTCCTCATATAGGGTAGTAAAGAAGAAAGTGGCAAGGGGGGAGGGAGGGGAATGTTAGAGGGTGTTGTAGGAAGACCCAGTGTTACAAGGGGGTAACTGTACATGGCCTCAAAAGTGCTAATTAACAGAGGCTTTCAGGGGAGAGCTCACGTACAGAGGAGAGCTAAAGGTGACAGTTTAATCCAGTTCATTTGGAGTTCCTGAGTAAGTTTGGTGAGCATGTGCTTTAGGGTGTGGTTGGCCTTTTCCACTTTTGCAGAGGATAGTAGATGGTATGTAATCAGGAAGTGCCATTTTGACCAAATATGCAAGGTTAGTTGTTGAACAATAGTAGAAGAAAATTCTGGCCCATTGTCTGATTGTGGGGAGACAAAAATGGGGGAAGATTTCCCTGAAAAGTATGGTGGCTACCACACAGTCTCTGTTGTTAGTAGTGGGGAAAGCATTGATCCATCCTGTTACAGTGTCAATGAAAATTAAAAGATACCTGATGTGCTTAAGGTGGGGCATGTTAGTAAAGTCCATTTGCCAGTCTGACCCAGGCAAGTAACCCCTTGCCTAATAGGTAGGAAAGGAAGGGGGCCACACACATTTGATAAAAGGTTGGTTTTGGAGCATACAAAGCAAGAAGATAAGATTTCCTTTAGTGTTTTGTAGAAGCTAGTTTTGAGGGCAATATGGGTTTTTAATTAAATGAAGTAAGGACAGAGGGTTAGAATGAAAGACTTGGTAAAGGGCAGTTAATGTGGAACAAGGGTATGGTTAAGAAACCAGTATCCCTGGTGTTGGCTAACCGCCTGAGTTTTTAGTACTTATGTCTCCTCTGTGTAACTGCAGTGAACTGGCAGAATGGCTTTGGGGGGGCATTTTTGGGGCCACCTGTTTAGCAGTGGTGTCTACCAAGTTATGGATATGAAAGTGTTACCCTTTTGATGTTCCTTACAGTGGAGGATGGCAGCCTTTTGAGGGAGGGTAGCTGGTTGTAAAAGGCACACAATGTACTTTGCATTTGTAATTGGCAAACCCTTCATTGTTAAAAAAAAAAAAAAACAACTTCCTTTCTGATCTCACTGTTGGAATGAACGAATGACTTTATAGGTACATTTTGAATCTGTATAAATATTAACTGTCTTATCTTTTGCCCTTTGTAATGCTCATATAACAGCATATAGTTCTCCCTGTAGGGAAGAAGTTGAAGGAGGAGTTTATCTGTCTTTATAATTATGTGTATTGTGCCATTTGGATTCCCCTGAACTATTCCATATCCTGCCAAAGCCAGGGTGGTAGTGAAGTCTTTTGTAGAGCTACCATCTACAAACCAGGTAGAGGCATTGAGTATGGGAGTGTCTAGAATGTGATGAAATGTTGTGAGTAAGTTATCAAGTATCTGAATGCAGTCATGAATTAAATGTTCTGGGTGGGGTGGGGTTTTTGATGGTAGGAGGGTAGCAGTGTTTATTCTGTGACATCACTGAAAAGTTATGTCAGGTTGTGAGAGAAAAGAGTCTAAGGTTTAAATATGGGATGGAGAAACAGAGTTAGGGCTTTATGACTAATTAAGTCCTGAATATTGTGAGATGACCACACCATCAAGGTAAGTTAAAGGTAATGTTTTGGGCTTCTGGTATTAAGAGAGCTGCTATAGCCAGTATTTTCAGACAGTTGTGCCAGCTCCTGTAAATGGAGTCTAGTTGTTTTGGAGGTAGCCAAAAGGTCTCCTGGACTTGACTCACCAGGCCTACGACTTGTCCTTTATCTGAGTGTAGGTATAGGTGAATACTCTTTTTGGGATTTGGGATGGAAAGGGCAGGTGACCTTAATAATGCTTGCTTGAGGAGGTTAAAAGGAGTTTGGAGGGCCTGGGACAAGATAAAATCTCATCTAGGTCTCTTTTAGCAGCCTTGTACAGTGGTTTGGCTATTATCAAGTAATTGGGGATCCAAATTGTAAGATATATAGTTAATTCCAGAAAGGAGAGAAGGTCCCTTTTTGTCTCTGGAAGAGGAATTTGGAAAATGGCAGTTTTTCTGTTTTGAGGTATTTGATGATATCCCAGAGTTAATAAAGGCCCCATTTATGATGCTGAGGTTGAAATATGTTGGTCTTACTCCTTGTAAACAATATCCCCAGTGTGCTAGTGAATTAAGAATGATGGTGTGGGTCTCACATAAAGTTTTAGAGAAGCTACATAGGAAAGATCAAGGGAATTGGGATCCTGCTGTAGGACCTGGCCTAAAAGGTGGGGGAGTCTCTGGGGAAGGACTGTCCAAGTTAATTGTTGGGTATGATGGCTGATAGGATCTGTCCACATGAAGGCAAATAAGGGTTGGCATGAAGAGTGTAAGGGGAACCTAAAGAAGGCATCCTTGAAATCTAAGACTAAAAAGAAAGAGGTTTGAGGAGGAATCAGGGACAGAAGTGTATATGGGTTAAGGAACATCAGATGAACAGGGTTGACAGCAACACTGATCTTTCTGAAGTCTTGGACTAATTTGAAAGAGCTGTTAGGTTTTTTATGGTTAGGACTAGGAGGTGAGAGGCTTTTAGTTGATCTATAGTTAATTTTAGTACCATGTGTCCCTCTCAATCCAGGGGATATTGTGAAATGACAATGGGGACAGAGGGGGTCCCTTAGTGTAATTTTAAAAGGGGTATGATGTGAAGCTATGGAGCGGTGGGATATGTCCCAAACTTGGGGATTGACCTCTTAAGGAGGTGGGGAGAGGTTTTGGGTGGTGGAAGTTCCTGTATAGGGAGGATAAATTGAATGGGCTGGCAGGGATTAATAAACAGAATGGTGGTCCCAAGTATATGGAATGTATCTCTTCCTAGTACTGAAAAGGGGCGGGCTGGAATTACCAGGAAAGGGCGAGTGGAGGATTTAGATCCAAAGGTGCATTAGAGGGGAAGAGGTTATGTTAGACTTTTTTGGCATGACATTACCTCCTTTTGAGGGGACTGGCACATTCGATTATAATAGATTTTGATGCCCTCATATTGAGGAAGAAGGAAATATGATTTCTCAATTCTGTTCCTTTTACCCATGGATCAGCAGACTCACCAGCAGCATCAGTTTTATGATCCACGTCTTGTCAATCACCCAGTCGAAACATCAGTATTGGATCTTCTGCTGCAACACTATTGGGAATTTGAGGCTATCTGTATTTCCTGCGGACAGTCCATCTTCCAGTGTCCCTATTGTCCACACAGTGGACAGGGCCCTGTCGGTGGGCATGGGTTAGAGCAAAATTTTGTCCAATGCCCTGAGTCTCCACATCTGAAGCAGGCTTCAGGGGGATGTTTGCTGGTTCCTTTGGCTGGGATTTTTGGGCTGGTATGGGATATCTGATTTTGGAGGATTGGGAATAGCATTTGATATTTTGTGAGGGTATTTTTATCTTTAGTTGTTTAAGACCTAAAGACTGTATTAATTAAGATTTGTTGGGGGGGTCAGGGGACTCTCCTCAAATTTCTGTAGCTTTTCTCAGATGTCTGGGGCTGACTGGCTGATGAAATGGAGATTTAAGGAAATATGACCCTCTTGACAGGTTGTGTTTAAATTGGTGTATTTGGTTATTGCCTCCATTAAGTGGTTAAGAAAGAGGGTGGGGTTTTTATCTGGATCCTGTGTGACCTCTTTAATCTTGTCATAGTTAACCTGTTTATGACTGTTTTTGTCAGTGCCTGATAATAGGCAGGAGATCATATGATTCTGGGAGTTTGATCCTGGCTCCCCTTCTTGATAGGTCCAATGAGGCTCAGTTTTAGTCATTGCCTCAATAGCAGGGGTTGTCTATTGGAATGTTTTCATGGAGTTGGTCAGCATATTGTTCCACTGCCTTCCATATTGTCTCCTTTTTGTCCTCTGTGAGACTCTCATTTATAATATTGTAAATTTTACCCCCTGTGAGGGCATAGTCCCAAGTAAAATGGAGGAATTCCTTACAATTCCTTATGGGATTATATGAAAAGGAGCCTAGTCATTGTTCAATTTGGAAGATATCTATCATAGAAAAAGGGACATGAACTCTAATCGTCCATTGCATTCCTGCCACCTCTCATAGGGGAAGAATGGGGAACTGGGTGGGGATGGGTAGGTGCAGGCAGCTGAAAGTGGGTGAGTGTGTGTGACCATGACCAGGTGTGGGGAGCAGACAAGGAAGGGTAAGAGGCTGGGTCCAAGGATGGATTTTCTGGGGAGATGGGGGAAGGACCTTCCAGAGAGGAAAGGGAGTCTGGAGAAGTCAGGCTAGGGGGAAAAGGTTACTGGAAAGTGGGGTTATTGTCATCAGGGTCTGAGTACAAGGCTAACAGAAGGGGGCTTGGTGCTGATGGAGGGAGATGAGCATCAAGAAGAAGAATTTGAAAGGGTCAGCAGTTTGAACAAAAGGAGGATCAGGATCTGAGGTAGAAGAAAGTCCAAAGATAGGGAACATCTTGCCTTTTTCATTTCTCAGATAAAGTTATCAAGGTCTTGGAGAACATTGGAATAAAAAGTTCCAAATTTAGGCCACTTAGATGAATTATCTAATTTTATTGAGGCCAATTTTCCACAGAAAAATGGATGAGGTTTTTTGGTTTTAGATTGCTCTTTAAGCCCAGTTTAATAAGGCTGTGTAAAAGGCACCCCAGGGTTGAGTCAGAGGGAATCTTTGAGTGGGTATTACCCATGGCCAAGGTTAGGAAGTTTTCCTTAGGGCATTTCCCAGAGAAAACTTGCAAAACCAGAGAACAAACGTGTGGCAGTAAGCATACTTCTCTAACTTATTTAGCTAGGGGCCAGAGTAGCCTAGGCTAAATGGCCAGAATGTGAGAGGAAGAGGGAGAATAGGGATACTGAAGGCAAGAATAGCCAGAGACCAGCTCACCAATGCACCATAGGATGCTGGACAGACAGGCCAGGTCTTACCATTCCTGAACAAACTGGAGCCAGTATTGAGTGTGTGAAGTGGAATTGGCAAAGGGCCCTGCAGGAGGTAGCAGAGGAATAGGAAATCAGGGGTGTATATGTTACCAGAGGGTCAAGCCCAGAGTAGTGTAGCTGTTAGATAGAAGGAGCCTACCAACAATGTTTTTTGGGCTTCAGTCCAATCAGAAGGAGCAGTTATGCCTAATCCTATGCCCCAAACAATTGTCAGTATAATGGGGAGGCTCAGTAGAAAATGTAATAGTTTTAGAGTCATGGAGAAAACAGTGAGGAAAAAAACAGAGAGGGATATTTGGAGAGAGGTTGGGTGGTTTGGGGATGAAGGCAAGCACTGTCTGCATCCCTCCTGAGAACTTAGATGCCTCTTAGCCATAGTGTGTCCATATTAAGCCTGGTCCAGTGACCCCATGGGTGCACCATAGACCATATGGGGATTGCCCCAGAATCATGGTAACCAAAGAAACTCTCTCCAAATGATCAAATGGAAGGAAAGATGAGGGAAAAGAACTAAGGTAGTTAACTAAAAGAAAAGGACAGACACTCTAAGAAAGAATCTGTGACCTTCACAAGCAGCAGGACTTTATATGGGAAGAAAGACCTGAGAAGGAGCCTCAGCCATCAGAGCAGCACTCTGAGAGGGGCAAGAGTGCATTTTTCTTACAGTCTGGGTTTTTTAAGCACTGCATGGTGGGAAAGGGGGAGGTTGGGAAGGGTGGGCATCAAATTGCTGTCTGAAAAGGAGGATGGGGGTGGTGCTGGGCATCATCTGGGAAGGCCATCGGGGCTGGGCAGTTTTGCATGTTGTATTTTTCTTTTATCTGGGTAGCCATGTTTACATTGTTTCATTGCTCCTCAGCATTCCTACATTCTAACACTCCTCTTACCTTCTTCCTCTCTCTGGCATACATTCATGATGTCTTCTTTATATAGACATCTAATAAAGCAGACCCTGGCATTGTACTTTCCGTCAATATCAAGTTTATCTTCAAATTTAAACAATCACCTTCAAAGATATTTTCCAAAACATAATAAGATCTCACAATGTTAACCCCAATCTTGCTCAGTTCTCATTTCTGCATATCAATTTAATTACATTTAATAAATATTAATAAATATAGTATAAAATTAAAAGAGCTGTAATGGATCTATCCCTAAAGTACTAAGGAAATGCAAATGAGTGAACAGATTGTAAAAAACAGAAATTCAGGTATAAACAATTTTATAGCAGGTCATCAGGAGCTTGTCAGGCAGACAAGGGAAGCAGAATTTCAGGCAGAAGAACTGCATTGCTTATAAGATGGAAGAGCTACTTCAGTCCTCAGAACTGAAGAAAACTGATAAGTCCATATGAATACAGGACATTATTGTTTATAAATTTAGTGGAAGGAATGGATTATTACAGATGAACCTTAATAACTGTGAACCAACTGTTCTAATGGTTTCTTACGCAACTGTTCATGTCAGCATTTACTCTCTCCTCTCTCCTGGTGGGTGAGTCCTAAATAATTTTCAATGGAAGAGGATGTACTACAGACAGAGATCTGTTTGAGACAGGCTGAGGGATGTTCCTGGACTCAGTGCTGGATCTTCCCTTCCACCATCTTGGAAATTAGTTTATGGTCTTCCAGTAAATTCCTCAGTTCAAAAATCATTTGAGTTTTATCAACACAATCTTTTCTAAATTTTACGGGAAGGAAATTTTTCTTCATTTGGAGTACTTGTTGTAATGCCAAGAAAAAATCCCGGGGGATGTAGTTTGAGAAGTACAGTTCATAGTATGTGCGTTCTTGTGATGCTTTTCACATGTGATTTTCTCCTCTCTAGTGAGCATTTTTCACAGTTCCTCTAAAATGTCCTCACGTTTATTAATGAGGCTGAAAGTTCTGCTTGTACTTGCATTCTGTACTTGTACACTGGATACAGTGAGCTGTGTCATAAAATAGGTGTTATAAAAAATTTCTTCAATAAGGCTAGTTCAATTATTTTATATTTATTTGCTCCACCATGGATACCACCTTGAGAATCTAAATTTATTCAGTTTTGTGTGTGAAAGGGTCTGTTCAGGACTAGCAAAACAGCTCAAGTGGTATATGCCTGCCTAGCAATCATGAGACCCTGAGTTCAAACCCCAGAATAGCAAAAAAAAAAAAAAGTAAGAAACATTTTAAAGATACAGTAAAGTGTTTAGCATATCATAAAAAGAAATACCTGCTTTTGGAGAATTGATAATGTGAATTGATGAGCTGATTTCTCATGGTTTTTTTTTCTCCAAGGAGAAATAAGAAATTACTTTTCTGATATTTCTTGCATACATTTATTTATTAGCTTCAATTTTAAATATCCATGTAGCATACTATTTAACTTTCAGAAGATTTATTTATTGTTTATTATCCTCTTTAGATTTTTTTACATCATCTTCAACAATTCCATTTATGTTAGAAATTTCCTTTTTATATTTTCAGTGTATATTTTGACACTGTGGCTGGGCTACAAAATGAGACCTTGACTAAGGAAAAAAAAAAGCTCATTAACAAAACTCTCTAAGTTTCTAGAAGTTTTATTTGAAAATAAACTATGACAAGGCTATATTTTAGAAATAAGGAATCCCCAGAGATGGAATCATAAAGCCTTTCTAGCATTTTTAAGAAATTAACTAAAGTCGTTTGGTCATGTAACTGTTCTAGGGGGTCAGACAATTGTAGATCCAAACTGTGTAAAGGCTAGTGTGCTTTACTTGTGTGGCACAATTATATTAATATGATTTCAATTGACATATCCCAAGGAACAGTACTTTTCCTTAGCACAATTTAAATGTAGGACTATGGAATGAGATACAGCAAACAAAAATAGACATGTATTTTTTTAAAAATGTAGAACAGGAAGGTTTCAAAGATAGATGTAATGCAAATTGTAATGCTTTTAGAGAGACAAACTATGAGACACAGAGAGATGGATTGACCTTTGCAAATAAAATCAAGCTCCATTTCCTGAATCTTACTTAATATACTGAGAATGGCTTCACAAGGCCAAGGTGCAAGTAACGTCTAAATTGCTGCACTTGCCTGCTTGGAAAACTAAATTTCCTGATAGAGGACTTTCTGAGAACTTCCTCTGTTTTGTGACATACTTCACTCTAAATACAATGTGACTCTTTTGTAACCGCGAACCTGGTTTCTTTTCTTCATAGACCCCATAAAAGTTTGTAATTATTTTACTTAAGTTTCTGGCAGGGAGATGGCAGTCTTTCTCAGGAAATGGACAGCTCTTCAAACAAAAGGAGCTGAGCTTACTTGTTCTCCACCACACCTCTGCTATCAATGCCTGGCATAAACATCATGGGTACTCAGTAAATATTAAATGAATGAATGAGTGGTATGCATATGCACTCAGTGCTAATTTAAGTTTTCATTTCTTTCTTTCCTTTTTTTTTTTTTTTTTTTGGAGGTACTTGGGTTTGAACTCAGGGTTCTGTGCTTGGTGGGTAGATATCTATTATTTGAATCATCCCCAGCACATTTTAGCTTCAGTTATTTTTCAAGTAGGGTCTCACCTTTTGCCCGGGGGTGGCCTTGCACCATGATCCTCCTACATATGCCTCCAGGGTAGCTTGGATTATGGAATATCCCACAATGTTTGGTTTGTTTGCTGACAGGGGGATCTCACTAACATTTTCCATGGCCTGGCCTCAAACTGCAAACATTCCCGATCTCTTATTTCCCTAGTATTTCGTATAATAGGCATAAGCCACCACACCTAGCCTAATTTATCTTAATGTTTATAAATAAAACATATAAATGACAATATAAATAATGCAAAAAATAAGCATATAAATAAAACATAAAACATTTTTAAAGCTATTGATGACATTTTTTTTCTTTTTAAACAATTTTATAGAACTGAAATCTGTCAATCATTAGGATTTCTGGCTTATGGGACCTCCTAGTTCAGCATTTCTCAGAACGACACATGAAATACCTACTGCTCTGCTCCATACCTAAATAGCTATATCTTACGTAGTTACTCATTAACCCAGTCACAGCTCAAGGCAAATGATTTTGGTTACCTGGTTTGAAAATTATATGAACTCAAAATTCTAAATTCTCAAAAATTTCACATGTATTCTAAAGTTTAGGAACCAAGAACAATTTATGAATTTATGCTGATATGAACTACTGTTTTTTCATCTATTCTAAAGCATGAATATAATATTATTTATGTAAAGAAAATTAACCAAATATATTTAAATGAAATTATAGTCTGAATTTCATCCTCGTCAAGTTCCTGGAATTTTGCCACATCTTCATGAGATCCAAAGAGCAATTTTATACTTAAGAGTGAATGAGTAACAAGAACAGTAATACGGATTTTAACTCTACTCACCACAGGATGATCCAATAATTTAAAGTAAATAGCCATGTGACTGTTGCTAAAGTTTAATGAGTATAACTTGATTATAATGTTATTAATGATATTTATATGACTGAAAACTGCTTGCAAGGAATTCTAACAGTCCATTCCTTTAGAGCTACGCATTCTCATGCATGAGAGATGGGATAAGTATGTTCCTCAAGCAACTGTTCTTGTCAGTTTCGTGCAATTTTTTCCAAGATCATGTTCAACAAATCTTTGCACACTAAGTCATGATTTTGTACATTTAGGACAAATTATTTATTTTCATTTTTTCACAAAGTATGAAATGAGGACGAGAGTAAACTACCTAGTTTAATTATAATTTGATTGGTTTATTCTATTCCTCTTCCTTCATAAGAAGGGAGCTTATATTACAAGAATATAAACTTATTATATTTATTTTGTCACAATGCCTAATAATGTGAAGACAGCAGAATGCTGTCCAATTCAGTGGGTGAGAAGTTTAGTCTTAGAGTATATTGATGAAAATTACTTAAAGTTGTTTCTAGAGACTAAACAAATATCAAAGGTACAATAGTACAAATTAAAATTTGATGCCTTGTTTTTATTTTTACTTTTTGGGAAGTGCTCAAAAATATTTATTAACTTATATTTTATTGTTGATTTTCCTTAAGTATTGATCTTGTTATAGGAAATTCTGACAGGTTTTCCCTCACTTTTTAGGTAGTATCTCAAAATAGAGATTATATATATTATATATATATATAATATATATTACATATATATTATATATATATATAATATATATATTACATATATATTATATATATTATATTTTGTACTTTGCCTCTTAAATTTTTGTTTCTTTTTATTGCCTTGATTTTATTTCATAGTTACTATTTAGCTAAATGTTTAGAAATTTGGTGTTCTTAACAAACACCAAGTAAGTCTTTTGGGTCTAGAACTAACACAAGATGCACATTAGGCCTACAGTTATATAAATGCATTGTTGATATACGTAGCAAAGTTGCAAAAGATTCCTGGAAACTTGAACTCTTTGGTAAATGCTATCAGTCACAAGTCTAGTGTTGAATTATGTGCTGGGAGAAACAGTCAGATTTCTGTGTCAATATGAATGGCCATCCTGCCTTAACCATGGCTCTTGCGGTCTTTTCCCACCCACAGTTTTTTCTTCTTCTAAATACATTTTTTTTCTGATAAATAAACCCATTTAATAAATTAAAGTTTCTCTTTGATTATCTTTGGTAAAAATTGTCATTACCACATAATAAATATGTTTCTTGGTTTTAAACTATTTTACAAACTGGGTATGCTTTTGCTCTTATTGGTTTGGTTTGTACTTATGCTTTGAACAGCTTGGTTCCTATTGCCTTTCAAAAGTCTACAGCAGTATAACTCCTAAGAGAAAGGCTTCCCTAGTGCCATAGGATGATATGGATTGGCTATGGAATGAGTAAACTTGGACTTAAAAATAGACTCCATATGGCCTCCACAGCAATTTTCCAGGGGACAAAGAATTGAATATAAGGGGTGAATATGAATATAACTAGAGCAGGAATTTTGTCTAGTGGAAGCGATAACACAACAAAAACTTCATGCTGTAACGAGCCAATCAGTTATTTTTAAGTACCTTATGTACTGTAAAATTCCAAGGGCTGGCTAACCTTCTGTGCTCTTATTTCTCACCTCAAATGTGAACCAACTCCTGAGGACACATCTACACGGACTTCAGAAAATCTGGTTGACTGACTAACCACTATCTGTATTAACAGTTGTGGATCCCAAGTAAACAAACCCCAAACTCCTATAACAACTCTCTACTCACCCTCTCCTAGAAACTATTTCTTGTATTGTTGAATTCCTTTATATATGGATCTTCTAGAAACCTTTGATAAATTGGGAATTTGCCTCGATATATTTTATTAAATGGTGAAAACAGTGATAAAGTTGTTCATGGCAGTAAAACTACACAAAATTAATTAATTCCTGCCAAGTTAGTCAATAAAAGGTTAATTTCAATCCCCTTGGATAGTTTTGGTAACATTTTGTTACTTGTCTATGTTTATTGGGAATTTTCCTAATTTCAGAACAAAAAGGTCTATCTTTCCAATGCTCAATATTTCTTGTAACTTTAAGGATGATGAGAAAAATAATCATTTTTATTAATCTTATTTATAAATCACATAAAATGTCTCAGACTTGTTTTTGTCTACCTCACAGATTAGGCTTATATATTATGGATGTATAATATTCTTCTATAAGATCCAGACTCTAAGGTTCGCACAAATTCTATAGAAACTAAGAAACTAAGTATTTTAGTACAATTTCAATTTCCCAAATACCACAAAATTCAATTTGTCCACAAATTTTATTTTTTTCATTTTGAAAAACTTGTATTTTTTTTGGTATAATAGCTTTTTTTCCCCTTGGTATGATTTTGAATTCACTTAAAGTTATTTTTAATTAGGAAAATAACTTTCCTGGCAACAAATATATATTTAAGTAGATTTTTAAATCATGAGTTACTAAGGTAAAACGTACAATAAGATGTAGTCTTTAGGATACACAGTAAACTGAAAAGGTATACCTACAAATATTTCTTCCCATAGTGTGGATTAAAGTTCTCTGAAGAAGCCACATCTGTGTTGAGGATCCTGCAGACTGATTGACCAGAACTTGGTGATTGTAGAGAGTTGGAATACAAGACTACCAGATAAAACTTTTGAAATGTATTGCCAAACTTAGTAGACCATTACTTTCTACCAACCCTAACGCTAAGTATGTAATAATATCTGAAACTTAGAGAATAGAGTTCAGCTCTGCTGCCCTGATGTCCTACCAATGTATTTGGTAAATTGATTTAAGATTCTGTTTTGTTCGGTGACAATAAAAGCTCATGTAACCTCTTTCATAGTGGAACATGTCATTCATGAAACATGAGTCTACGTATGGTCACTCATATTTGGCTAAAAGTAAACTCTCTTTTGTGATATAATTGATACAAAATGTCTATTTATAAGTCTCTCAACTAACAAAACACGAATAAGTCTGATGATTCTTACTTATGATTAAAGATAAATAAAAATTTCATATCAAAGGGCAAGAATTTGAAAGTTATCATAGTACAGAAAACAAAGTTTTTACCCAGATGGTTTTGAGTAAGTATTAAAGAACCTTTCAAGTTTCAAATTCTACATTTGTTTAATTCCAGACAACTGATCCAAGTGTTTATTTATCATAAACTATAAAGTTTTTTGCTCCATTTTCTTAAAAATATGTTGGAATACAAGAACACATTAGTGTTAAGCAATAAACAGCTATAGAAATTTATTTATAGAGAAGCTATTAGAGAAACACAATGAAAATCTAATAACCTTTTAGATAAGACATGAATTTTTCAGTGGCAAAATAAGCTTCAAGAATACTAAGCTTAATTAACACTTTCTCATCAAGTAAATTTTCACCTGATACCATGTTTAAACTTCAAAGAGAAAACTGGCAGAACTAAAGAATTTTAAAGTCTGCAAGTCTGACTGATTTTTTTTACATACTTTGACTTGAAGAGGCACCATTCTCTGTTATCATGACTTTGATTCATTGCTGTGTAGACAGAGTTAAACTCAAGATAACACTGAGAGGTGTGTGAGCTGCTAACTTCACATGATTAATGGCAAGACAATATATCAGGAATCTCAGAGTTGAGAAAGTATTAACATGACAGAGAGCTGAAAAAGCCAGAGGGAAATAATAAGTCACACTAACAGAAAGCAATGAAAAAGCAAGACATTCCTCTTGATAATATTTTGATATATTCCTGACCCCCTGCTAAATTTTCAAGACATTTAAAAGAAGACTTCATGTGTTCTAAATCTTAACTTGCTTACAAAACAAGGAAATGAAACATAATTACAGCAAAAATTACAAATTAATATGTGAATGATAGGAAGCAAATTTTCTCTGCTGAAAATTGTAAGAATGTTTAACTCTTACAAGATTAAAATATTTTTTAAAATAAGACTTTATGAGAAAAATTCCAGGTGCATATTAAAACCATGCTATATAGTTTTCATGTAATATTCATTGTTACAGACATTTGAGACATTGCTTTACCATTACAAAACCTATATCAATCCTTATACTCAGGAGACAGGTATATGTAATGAATAACATACACAAATATAAGTGTATAAAATATATAAAATGCAAACATTTCATTTTGCAAGTTTCATAAATTCAGTATCAAGTACTTTTTCATGTTGTAGAGAAGTTCAAAATCACACTTCAAATCAGTAACTACATTTGCTTTATACATCTTCACCAGTAGTGAAATAGTGAGGGTAGACATCATGCCTGACTTTTCAACTACTAAACTTCCAGAAACTTCCATAGAATTTGTGAGGGATGTTAAAGTGTAAGTATGTATTTAATAGATTATCTAATTTACAAACTTACTGTTTGTTTCATTTTGCAATACTAGTTATTTTTTTCAGAACTGTACATATTTTAGTTCAAAGAACTGATTAAAAGATTAAATTAAATTAATCTGAACAATTCAGGGAAAAGTAAGTAGGTGTACAAGAATAATAACTTCTGGTGTGGTTTTGCACAGTAGGGTAACCATAGATAACAATAATGTACTGTGTATGTTTAAAAACTAGAAGAATCAATTTTGTATGTTTTAAACAAAAAGAAAAGATGAATAAATAAATAGATATGTTCAACCTGATTTAAACATTATACAATGTGTACATATATCAAAATATCACAAAATGTCCCAGGGAATGTATAACTTCTATTTTTAAACTATCAATTACAAATATTTTAAAATAAAAATATAAATAAGAACTGCCCCCAAAATTTTCACACACTTTCATTTGGACCTTAAAAAATTATCTATCTACCATCTATCTTTCTAGCTATCATCTATCTATCTAGATATCTTTTTATGTATACATTTAGGGCAGTTCTGGAGTTTGAACTGCTTGCTAAGCAAATGCTATACTTTTGAGTAACACCCTGTGCTCTGTTTCTGGGGCTGGTTTTGGATTATGATCCACCTACCTACACCTTACAGCTGGGGTCACAGGCAAGCATCAGCACTCATGTTTTATTGGTAGAGATGTGGTTTCACTAAATTGTACCCTGGACTGGCCTCAAACCACCATTCTCCCAATCTTCAGCTCACTAGTAGCTGTAATTATAGGTGTAAGATGTTGTCCTGGACAGAATTATTTATATATTTTAAACTATATTAAAATCTTTGATATTTTTCTAGGTGTTTAAATGTGATATTTCTTTCAAGATTGGGGCATTTTCTTAACCCTAACATGACAACTCTTCAGAAAATTCTATTTGTTTTCAATATACATTTAGTTATTCATTCCCCCCTTTTTTTTTTTTTTTTTTCTGTTTTGGCATTCATCAGTTTCATAATGAATACATACACTTCAAAATACTGGAGTTCTTCTGTGCAGAGATGATAAGAAGTCGTTCACCATCTGAATGCAATGACATGCAGACAAGCAGCTGCACACATTAGCATTAGTACAATGGTTTTGTTTTGTGGATATAGAGATGGAGCTAACAATGAAATACAGAGCCAGGGAACATTTTGCTGAGGAACCACCCTGTTGGAAAAAACCAAAAAATTAAGTAGATCTTTGTGAGGGATGAGAGAAGAAGAAAAGAAAAGCATTTTAAGATAAGAAAAACACATATAAAGACCTGTTTTAAAGAATCAGATGCTTAGCTGAACTAAAGTTGATGGTGCATGAATTAAAATGCAAAGACCTTAAGCTTACAGAGATATGATCAAGTCAAACTGTGATTCAGCATTGCTTAGCAGAGCTATAACTGGTGATTTGGAAAACTCCTTGGTATTCATGACAATTAATTGGGGGTGTTTAACATTACTGGCCCCCATTCATTAAATTCCAGGTAGTATTCCTTAATCCATTCAATAAGCTCAAAATAACCTCCCTAAGCAACCCTTTATACTACTATTCCAAACGTCTGCTTTTGAATTCTAATAAGACACAATCCCATGATACCAAGGACTACCGCGGTGTGCTGAAGAATTTGGACAATATTCAGTGGAAAATGAGGACAAAGATGTTAACTGACTAACATGAACATATATGCCATAGCATTATGCTTTTTAATGTTTCACATGTAATTTATCTGTGTAAACATAACTCAAACTGTAAGGACACATATTAGCCTTAAATATGAGAACAGTTTTATTAAAATTCATTGAGAGCACAGTTAACAGAATGTGCTGGTTTTCAGATTATGATAGTTTAGCACTTAGCATTATTACTTCATTGTCGTAAAACTGCATATGAGCATAGCTTTATTTCATTAACACTTTTCACAGTTTCAAAGATAAACCTGATAGGATATTTTATTCATTGACACACACATTCACAAATACAGACTTATAAAGTCTTTACAAATCTAATTTGAAAAGTAAATTTTTAACTTCTTTGGAATTATTTTTTCTAAGTTTTCCAAACAATTTCAAATGAAATGTTTTTAGTAACTACACTGTGAAAACAAAAGTCAATCTTCAATGAAAACAATGGTCAGAACAAATAACCACAGCACATGTTTCAACCACATTATCCACAATATATGATTCTTTTCAACACTATTGCATGATTTGTCTCAAGGATTACTGTGCTTATGTCTTTTATATTGTGACATGAAAAGTTGTTTATGGTTCTTAAGGTGTTTTATCAGCAACAGAGGCATGACCATGTTATGTTAGTATGTAAGAAGACATGAACTCTTCAGTACCCTGCCATGGGCCACTTGAAAAGTGGGATTGATTCCATTCTGCTCTCTTCATTCTGTCATGTCTATTCATTACTAGATTTGACTGCAAATTTGGTACATTATGTGCCAGCACGCTGGACAGAAACAGAGGTTCTGACCAAAGTCAAGTTTGTGTGTGACCTCACCTTCAGACACTAACACCCACATCCATGAGCACCAGTTTATTTGTCCCATTTGCTTTGCCTCATAAATTATAGCCTGAGAACAAAAATAATGTAGTCCAAAAGATTCTTAAGGTCATCTGCCTTGTGAGGCTTCAGCTGCTTTCTTTACTAAAACATAGCTTGATGTTCTCAATGATGTGTTCTTTTCCTGCTTTTTTTATGGCTTTCTTTTTATAAAGAATTTAAAGAATAGTCTCTAGCTGCCTATAGCTTAAGTAGACAATTACAGGATTTTTACCTCATTGAATGCATGTGAGATATACAAGAACTGATTATAATGATCTTTGAGTTGTCAAATCACAAAAGAAAACAATTTTAAGGGATTTACCCAAAGATTTTATAATCATAAAAGGGTCTTAAGAACTTTCTGAAACTTTAAAAATATCTATCAGAATGTGTGAAATTTAAAAGAAAGCAAAAACAAGCCTGAGAGTAAGGATAGTATATATTTTTACCTCTTATTATTCACTATTGAAAATAGAAAGCTACCAGTAGCTGACTTGATTTCACTCTAACAGGATTCAACTATGATGTAAAAGAAAAAGAAATAAAACATAAATCAGAGAGGAAACCCTTTTTTCACAATCTTGTTTTTAAAAAAATTGAAAAGAACCTTTGAAGGAATGAATTTTTTTCATCCCTCAAATTGTTTGTTTCTTTCCTTTATTCTCTGTTCCCACCTTCTTTTCCTCCATTCTACATTTCTCTGATTTGAAGTAGGCCTCTCAACTCTTTATCATCCTGTTTTTTTCCTTAAAAGAGGTCTCTGGGACCTCTTCTTCATTTTACATGCTAATTAGCACTTGCTAATTGAAATTTTAAAAGCTGAACATTATAGGCATTTTAGCACATCACAAAATTCTGTTATCATAGGCAGATTTCAAAATAGTTTAGTGTGTAAAATAAAAGATGCTAAGGAATCTGCTGTCTTTTAAAGAAAGTGTGAAAAACAGGAAATGTGTCTCAATTTTACACTTATTTTATTTTCACAGTGCATGTCTAATTCTGCCATTCCTATACAGTTTGAAAACAAACCAGGCTTTTGTTGGATTGTGACTTACGTGACTACTGTCATCAGAATACTAGACTATTAGCTCCTTCAAAGACACCACGGATATTCCAGAATTTATTTTTTTCTCCAAAGACTCCTCTATCTCTGTGATCCATACTTACAAAAATCAGCTATAAATAAATGTAACTTATTATTCAGTCTAGGAACAAAACAGATCATTGTTAGCAAGTTCACTTTTATATATTATTGTTTTTCTGCTTAAACTATATTTATAAGATGTTATGATTGGATTCCTTACAAAAAAGACAGAGTTTGGTGTGTGGAAGGAAGGAGGACATGAGCTTATCTTAGACAGAGTCTCTATTTATTTACCAGAGGTTCAGGTGACCCATGGACATGTAGAGCCAAAAATTTTCAGAGATTTTCTGCCTGGCGGAGAAACAGTTGGACCTTTTTGGCTCTCCCTGTGACAGCCCTCATTGAGTATTGTCCTAAGAAAAAGTGTCTCCTTGAGCAAACTCAACTGAATTTGAGGCCATTCCTAAGGTACTGGAGCTTTGCCACTATTAATACTCCCAAAACTAAGGCAATGGGTCCTTTCATCAGGGATGTGGGCAACATATCCAGCTCTATATCAAACGTCTAGGAAGTATGTAACATCTCCAGGCTTTTGCTGATATTTTATGGTAAAATATGAAGTCCTCTTAGATCTCCATAATGTAGAAATACTTGCAAATTCAGAGCTGACATTTATTTGATAGTTCATTGTATCCAAACTGTACCTCATCTTCACTTCTGTAGATGCAGATACTGCTGCATCTACACAGTTTGTATTGACATACTTCCTCAATGTTTGCTTTATTTTTCCTTTGAAGGTATTAGTAATTATAAACTAGTGATAGTACTTTTGCTATTATTCATTTTCACTTTTCTTTGCCACTTGCTGTAATCATCTTTGAAAAATGAATCTTCCAGATAGTAGTATAGTCAAATCTAAGGTGGACTAATAGTACAGTCTTTAATTGTGGCACAAAATATAAAGACTCATACTTACAGTGTTCATTAGTAGCACAGCTTAGATATTTGTGAATAAATGAGAATACTGTTGGCTTGCTAATTTATTCCACACACAAAGAATTTTGACCATGTTTTTTTCACCTAATTCAAGAAATTCATGTACTTACTTCTTCAATCAAAATGAGACCTCAGTAATAATTAAGATTTTCTTTAGCACTCAACAGTTCTCTAACTGTAAATGTCAATGGATATTTGAATAAGCAATCACAGATCCTTAGAGTTATTGTCATAGCTTTTTTCATATTTTGTACTCAAAAATCCTTATTTTGACATTTAACATTTTTTCTGATATAATAAATTATGTAAATATGTTGTCAATTCAGTGATAAACCCACTGTAACCCAGTAGGAAGCTTCACCTATAATAATTAGCACTTCTTAAATGTTAGAACAGATCTCTACTTATACTTTCTTTATATTAAATGCATACATTAATAGTTTTACATTTTTATAGATTAGTTTTTCAGATTAAAGTATCTCATTATTTTAATATTTGCTCAAAGGCATATTATCAAAGAGCAATGCATTTTTAACATGTTTAAAATAAATAATTTTTATTGTTTTACCCTGTTAAATGTTCAAAAGGAAAATTATTCACAAAAAATTAGGGTTACTTTACTAGTATGAATTTTCAATTTCCCTCTGTATAATATTTTTAAATAAATCATAATGTTTTATTAAGAGCAGTATCTTATATAATTGTAATAATGTCTTTTATTCAGTAAGTATAAAATAAGGGAAAGAACAAATCATTGCTCTTATTAATAACAACTAATCAAGCAAATAACTATAGTGTGACAAACCTTCCAATACTAATATTTCCATGTTTCAAAATATAAGTGATGTTTTTATCATTTTGACAGAAAATATATTTTTACTTCCATGAACATGGAAAACATTTTAAAGAACAGAAATAAGAAAATAAAAAGATGCCTTTTCACTAAATTAAACTTTTTCTAAAGTAAATGAGCTTTTCTATGGTATCAAGCCATATTCTTCTGCTCAAAATAATTAAGTTTTTTAGTGTATCTCATATATGTTTATGGAAGCCACTTAGGTAAGATTAATTAAATTACAGCTTACAATGCATTACCTCATTCAGAATAATAATATATAATTAACTGACTCTATCTACTGGAAATTTTCAATCTATATTTCTAATAAAAATGTTGTAAAATTGAAACAGACATCCATCTATATTCAAATGTCATTTAAAGGTTTGCAGATCACCACTGTAGTCAGTTGACATTGTCCCTATTTAAGATCCAAGACAGAGAAGTGCTGTAGTGAGAAACCTTCTGTGCCTTACAGCCAGCCTTACAGAGTCACATGTTAGCAAAGATCATTCCAGTATAAAATATTGGTCTTCCCCTACACTGCCATGTACAAAACCACTGCACTTGCATACATCATGTATATGACCCCTAATTGGTAACCAGATCTAAAACTTTTGAGCCCAAATTTAAGAAACCATCCATGATGCAATGATAGAAATGTAAGAAGCACTCAGTCTACAAATGGGCAATCCAAAAATGGAGACTTTCTGCTAAAGAATTTGAAATGCACCAGATCACAAATAAGGCCTTCGGTTGTCAAAAGAACATTTCTCTTCAGAGCAAAGGGAAATGTTATTTATAGGTTCATGGTCTGGGGAAAATTACTTGATCACTCATGGTTTGCTCTAATATAAATTGAATATGTGAAGAACAAACTTTTTAAGACATATGTGTGGACTGTAAAGGCAGGTTCAATTTTCCAAGTCCATATATCAATGGATACATGGTATCCATTGAGTATTCAACCAAATACATACAAATTTATCTTTCATATACCCATAGTGTAGAAATTTTAGGGAGCATATTGCATTTTATTATAAAAATCTATGAAGAACATCGGCATTCTCATTTTATGTATTAAAAACAGGAAGAGCCGATTTGAAATTCAAGTACTTCTAATTTCAAAACTGATGAAGAATTAGTGTTGTTTATCATTTTTCTGTTTCTTCTCCTGAGCACTTTAGGGCTGGTATTAACTTCCTCACCCCCTTGAGATTAGAAATGGCCTTATGATTGGCTTTAGTCAAATAAATCTATGCATAAGAAACATAAGTCACCTAAGGATGAAGCAATTACTTGGAAATGTCTCCAAAACTCTGTTCAAATGAAAGAACAAACTTGTTTGATGTGGAAGTTCAAAGCAAAGCTATCTTTGACTTAATAGTTGCCTTGGAAGCTCAACTAAACCCAGTTATCCCTGTGTGAGTGAGAAACAAATCCTTCTTTGTTCTAAATCACTGCCTTTGTCTTGTTATGCTGGAATAACACACCATATTCTAAGGAATAAAAACAAATTCAAGCACTGTAACTACACTGTCAATGAAGCAAGCTGAAGGCTATCCCTAGATGGCTAATATTTTCCCCTTTGCAGCAAACTTAAGCATACTTGTATATTTCTAGACTTAAACAGATTCGCTTAATTTTAGAAACATTCCTCAAATGTCAGTCAACTCATCTGCATGGTATCTCAGGTTCAACAAATACAAAGTTAGCTCAGCATGTCCTTCTACCCTCAGACCTATCATACCCAACTAAGTATCTCAGAAGGGAGTAATCACGTGTTTGACGTCTGCAGCACCCCTCACCTCACATACACAAATGCACATGGTGGGGATTCTTAAGATAGATATGCAATTGTCTGTCTCCATTTATCAACTTAGTTCATACCTCCCAAACTCCATTCTTTTCATTAAAAATATCATTCTAAAATTCAAATCTGATCATGAATAAAATATTCATAATGAAATCTGTTACAGCACCAGTGGAACATTTTATACTGTGAGTTCTTTGAACTCATTTCTATCTGCTTTCTCCAGTAACCTATGACTTCCATAAGAGCAGAGATTACAAATTCACCTTTGAAGTCTCAGTTTTCAACTTGTCCCTGTCCTCTCCTTTGTCCCCAGCCTCACTTCAGGGAGCATTGAAGGGGAATGTTAGCAGTCAAATGAGGGCACAAAGGCAATAACCCCTAAAAACAGCATAATTCACACTGAATTAAATAAAGTACTATCAAATGGTTTCAGAAATTTTTGACCAGTTTTCATTGCTATTTTTCTATTCAAAAAAGAAGTGAATTCTCATATTTTATTAATTCAACTCAGAAATGAGGTTTCTGTACCTAATGTTAGATTCATCTAACCTATTCAAACACATGTAGTCCATTAATAATTTGGAATTCAAGATCAACTCAATATACCCATATTTAAATTGTCCACAAAGCACACATGTATTTTTCTTATAAGATTCTTGAAAGTAGTTTGAGAGACAAAGAAAAAATTGGCAGGACTGGGGTTTGAGCTTAGGGCTTCTCATTTTTTAAGCAGGTGCTCTACCACTTGAGCCATGCCCCCAGCCCAAGAAAATTACTTTTTATTGGCTGCTGGAAAGATTGTGTTATGTCATGCTCAGAGGAAAAATTACAGATTTTCAAATTAAACAACATTATGACATTTTAAATCCAAACTTTGTCAAAGAAAGGTATATGTGTGTATATATATATATATAATACTATATGCTTATACATTCAGATTGCAAAAATAACAATCTAACTGCAATGAGAAAAATCTCCTTATAATTTTACCCCAAAACCATTTTAAATAGAAAAACTTATGGAATTTTAATGAGTTTGATGTTCTAAAAACATTGCTTTAATATATTCTTCAGTTTAATAAAATCAGAGAAGCACTTTCTATGATACAGGCACATACATAGTTGTGAAGAACTGATGAGTCTTGCTAAGTGAACTTTGCCAAAAATTAACTGAGCAAGATACACCTAGTGATTTGAAAGGATAGCTGCAGCATGGTATGACAGAGTGAGTGGATGCTTAGGGTGGATCTGTCACAGGCACTGGTGATACTCAATTAACATTTTCACTTATTTAAAAAGATGAGGAAATTTATGTTTGTAGTGATGTTTTAAATATCATTGATAAAACAATCAGAATATTTGCTATTATTATCTGTATGTTTTCTTGCCCAGGTAAGCAGAATATAATAAAATACTTTTAAATTTTAAGTGTGGAATCGAATGACTAAAGGAAAAACTACATTGCTTTCTGAATGAATGTTGCACATAGGCAAATGACTAAAACAGTAAGACTGTATATCCAATGAAGAAAAGATTTTAAGTATGACAATTTAATGAATGGAAAGAATAAAATTCAATAATCTTATGGAGTTTTTTTCAAATATGAACTATGTATGAACATGTATACATATGTTCACATATCTGTGTTTACTTTCTTATCTTCAAAGTTTGGCTAATCCAAGTATAAATAAAATCTCATGGTTTCTACTGAAATTGATTATTTATTGATACCCCTGATTAAGTCAAATGTGTTCTACTTCATTTGGTCATATAAAAGAGCCAGCAAAAGCCTCTGTAGATTAGCCCCTTCACTGCTTACTTCTGTATCGTGCAAAAGCTCAGCAGTTACAAACACAAATATTAAACTATTTAAGTATAGCCCTAGTAAAAATTTCAGAAATTTAGAGTCTATCTACATCACATATCCAGCCAAACTACATTCAAGTTTGCCATAAAAGAGACACATTCTGGGACCATAGAAAACCTCAGCCCACTGTAGTCTTTTGGGGTTCTCTGACTTTCATTCTTCCAGCTGGGATACTGAGGTACATCACCTAGGAATGTGAACCCCTCTGTGAAGTCCCACCACTTCATGTCCCCTCACCTTTGTTATATGGATGCAGTTCTCTGCTCTGTCTCTGAAAGTTCTTTCATTTTCAGGGTTGTCGTTCTTCATCTTATCTTCATCCAATGTGTGCTACTGCTACCACATGACCAGCTCAGATACCCTCAAATCCACCCTACCTTCTTATGTTTTAAGGGTATTGAATCATTTTTAGATACAAATTTGAAATATCTCATGCCACAGTAAGCTACTGCTCCACAAGTTTTAGAGTCACTGAATGAAAACAGGAGTGAAAAAAATTTATAACAGTAGAGCAATGAAAATTCCAACTAACTAGGGCTCATATATTGCAGGTCACCTGTGAACATGTAATTACCATATGACATAGCATTGCTGGTCATGGGTATTTTCCATAAGAAATGCAAATGTATTATCCTAGAGAATTAAACATAAATTCTATACATATATGTGTATAGCAGCTAGATTTATAATCACCAAAAGTCGAAATAATTTATATATCTTCAAATGAACGAAAATATCATTTCCCCCATCTCATAATAAATTCTGGGATAGCTATACAATTTGTATACAAGCAGAATGGAAATGTTCATAACTTCATGCAATGTGTACTAAATTTAATGCTATGATTATCTCACAAAAGATACTTAAAATTGAGAGTTAGGTGAGATACACATTAAATATATCTGTTTTTAATGATTTTCAGTGTATTGAATTTTAATCTATGCACACTTTCCAATTTCATTATATTTGTAATTAATTTTGCTGAAAATTTTGTTTCTTTTCTGTGATTCAGTAATCAAATTCTTCCTCTTTATTTGAAAAAATTTTAAAATAATATTTATGTCATGGCAATTTTCTTTCCTAACTGGGTCACTACATTTTACAGTAGATTTTAGATATTGTCTCTTTATCCCTGCCTCGCCCCTTCTATATTTTGCTCTCTTCTCAGCCATTCTACAATTGCCATCATGAAACTTATCAGACCATCTTTACTCTTTGCCCAAAACTCTACAAGTGGCTCCATTTCTAAAGGTCAAACTTCAAGCCTTTAAAATGATCTCTTAGATCTGACTCTTTCTTGCCTTCCTCATGTCATATCCTGTTCCCTCCAGGCCTCTAACTACATTTCAAATAAATTCTAATTTTAGGGACATTGCACTCTGATTTTTTTGTCTAGAAATTTCTTTCTCCACAAAGTGGCACTGTCTGGTTGTCTAACCTCTAAATCTTCTAGAAATAATAATAATTTAAAAATACCAAACCAACACTCCATTCATCCGCCTAAAAAATGCTTCACTGAGAATCTCAAAGCAGATCTTTAATGTTGTTCACAGACGTTAAAGCTATCAGATTCTCTAGAATAAAAGGGAAAGACAGCATGAAAGTAGAAGGGAGACAATTACAAAAGACTGGGGGGAGGAATTGGGGACAAAAAGAGGGTAACAAGGGTGAATATGTTCAAAGTTCATGTATGTATGAAAATGTCATAGTGAAACTCATTACTTGGTATAATTATTTGCACTAATAATAATTTTCAAAACTATAAGATTCTATTCACCAGAATATTAATGTACTCAATATTTTGTTGTTGAATATGGAGAAACAAAATAACCTGCTATATTAGATATCATTTTTTCTTTTTTATCTAGTTAAATTTTATCTGAATCAAAGAAGAAAGGAAATTAAAGTTCAAATTCCATTTTTATCATTGCCAAATAAATAAACATTATACACTGTGAGGTCTGAATTTCTAGTAAAGCACTTGTTTAGCATATTTTGTCCCATTCAAGGTGTGAGTGATACTGGTACTAAAAAGTAACTTATTTATATGGCATACAAATGTAACTATACCTTCTTTACATTTATTTATTAATTGTAGAATTCCTATTATTATTGTTTAAATTTTTTTAGCCCATGAGCACCTTTAAGTACTAAATTACAGAAGCATGACAACTATGGATTTTTGATCCCATAGATAAACTGTTTAGAAATGGTTCTGCTTTATCAATAGTTCAGACAGCATTTAAGAAATGTTTTTATTTTGGTGAAACTGTTTCACCTACACATTTGTGTAGTTAAGAAAAATAAAATATTTCTAACTTGGTAAATATAAACAGAAACATATTTGTATTCCATTGAACTTTTCAAGGACATGAGACCATCCAACAGTCCATTATCAATATTTTAGATTAAAAAAAATCTATAAATATGGTTGAAACTCAAAGAATAGAAGGAAATGTATACTCTTTCAAATTCAGAAGATGAAAAACTCATGGGAAATTAAACATCATTTTATTCTCAAAATAAATTTTTACATTTTATTTCTTTAAAATGTTGAGTTTATACTTCTCAAGCTGAAGGTGAAAACACTTTTTCCTTAATGTTAGTGAATACCTTTCACCAGAAGAGAAAATAAACCAAAAATAGTCATAAAAAGCCAGAAGAATACAAACATCAACAAGTCTTTCACTATCCTCAAAGAACTTTTTTCTTCAGCTATACATAGCCATCTTTTCTGTAAAGCATCTGTTGAGGAAATGATGTCAGTGAATTTCCAAAGGTTTTAAATTGCTTGCTGTAGTCTAAGTTTAGAAATTACCAGATTTCACTGTGACTTAAAACCATATGAAAGAAAATGCACAGGCCTCTCCAATGTGGCATTTTAAAATTTATGTATGATTTTTAAATTTGTATTTGTTAGCAACTTGTAATGCAGCATACCCTTTCTCAGGGAACAGTAGTTTCTAGAAGATTGACTGATGACACAATCTTCTTTAAAATGTACCTACTTTTTTGGTTCTGTAAAAAATAAACAAGATCAACAGACCCTTGGCAAACCTGACTAAAATGAGGAAAGAAAAAACACAAATAAGTAAAATCAGAAATGATTACTTCCAGGAAATGATTATTTCCTGGAAGCCCAGGAAATAATCAGAGACTACTTTGAGAACCTATATTCTAATAAATTTGAAAATCTTGAAGAAATGGACAGATTTCTACATACTTATGATCATCCAAAACTGAAGCAAGAGGATATTAATCACATGAATAGATTTATACCACAAAATGAAATTGAAGCAGCAATCAAGAGTCTCCCAAAGAAGAAAAGCCCAGGACCTGATGGATTATCTGCTGAATTCTATCAGACTTTTAAAGAACTAAAACCAACCCTCCTTAAACTGTTCCACTAAGTAGAAAGGGAAGGAAAGCTGCCTAACACATTTTATGAAGCCAATCATCCCCAAACTAGGCAAAGACACCACCAAAAAGAAGAACTATAGGCCAATCTCCTTAATGAACATCGATGCAAAAATATTCAATAAAATAATGGCAAACTGAACTCAGCAACACATCAAAAAGATTATTCACCATGACCAAGTCGGATTCAACCCAGGAATGCAGGGGTGGTTCAACATATGCAAATCATTTATATAATACAGCACATTAACAGAAGCAAAGACAAAAACCACTTGATCATTTGAATAGATTCAGAAAAAGCCTTCCATAAGATCCAACACGATTTCATGATGAAAGCTCTAAGATAATTAGGAATAGAAAGAAAGTTCCTCAACATTATAAAAGCTACATATGACAAACCTACAGCCAGCATTATACTTAATGTAGAAAAACTGAAACCATTCTTTCTAAAAACAGGAACTAGACAAGGATGCCCACTAAATCCACTCCTATTCAACCTAGTACTGGAATTCCTAGCCAGAGCAATTAGACAAGAAGAAGGAATAAAAGGAATGCAAATAAGTAAAGAAACTGTCAAAATATCCCTATTTACAGACAATATGATTGTATTCCTTAAAGTCCCAAAAAACTCTACCCAAAAACTCCTAGACAACAGCAACAGCTATAGCAAGGTCGCAGGTTAAAAAAATCAAGATAGAAAAATCATTAAGTTTTCTATACACTAATAATGAACAAACTGAGAAAGAATACATGAAAATAATTCTATTTACAATAGCCTAAAAAAAAATTAAATACCTAGGTGTAAACCTAACAAAGGTGTAATACCTAGGTGTTAATGACCTCTACAAGGAAAACTATAAACTTCTGAAGAAAGAGATTGAAGAAGACTATAGAAAGTGGAGAGATCTCCTATGCTCATGGATTGGTAGAGTCAACATAGTAAAAATGTCTATACTCCCAAAAGTAATCTATATGTTTAATGCAATTCCAATCAAAATCCCAATGACATTCATCACAGAGATTGAAAAATCTACCCTAAACTTCATTTGGAAACACAAGAGACCAAGAATAGGCAAGGCAATTCTCAGCAAAAAGAACAATACTGGAGATACCACAAAACCTGACTTCAAACTATATTATAAAGCAATAGCAATAAAAAAAGCTTGGTACTGGCACAAAAACAGACATGAAGACCAGTGGAACAGAGTAGAGGACCCAGATATGAAGCCACACAACTATACCCAACTTATTTTTGACAAAGGTGCTAAAAATATACGATGGGGAAAAGACAGCCTCTTCAACAAATACTGTTGGTAAAACTGGTTAGCAGTCAGCAAGAAACTGAAACTAGATCCATGTTTATCACCCTATACCAATATTAACTCAAAATGGATCAAGGACCTTAATATCAGACCCCAAACTCTAAAGAGTAGGTAATATTTTGGAAGTACTGGGTATATGCAAGGACTTCCTCAATAGACCCCAAGCAGCTCAGCAACTAAGAGAAAGTATAGACAAATGTCACTTCATAAAATTAAAAAGCTTCTGCTCAACAAAAGAAATGGTCTCTAAACAGAAGAGACCACCCACAGAGTGGGAGAAAATATTTGCCAGCTACACATCAGACAAAGGACTGATAACCAGAGTATACAGGGGACTCAAAAAACTAAACTGTCCCCAAATTAATGAACCAATAAAGAAATGGGCAAGTGAAATAAACAGAACTTTCTCAAAAGAAGAAGTCCAAATGGCCAAAAAACACATCTCTAGCCATAAAGGAAATGCAAGTGAAAACCACACTAAGATTCCATTGCACCCCTGTTAGAATAGCCATCATCACAAATATCACCATCAACAAGTGTTGGCAAGGATGTGGGGAAAAAGGAACCCTTATACACTGCTGTAGGAATGCAAACTAGTATCACTACTCTGGAAAAAAATTTGGAGGCTCCTGAAAAATCTAAACATAGATCTGCCATATAATCCAACAATCCAACTCCTGGGTTATATACCCAAAGGAATGTGACACAGGTTACTCCAGAGGCACCTCCACAGCCATGTTTATTGCAGCACTATTCACAATAGCCAAGTTATGGAAACAGCCAAGATGCCTCATTACTGATGAATGTATTAAGAAAATTAATAAATAATTGTACTATTTATTCACAATGGAATTCTATTCAGTCCATAAAGAAGAATGAAATCTTATCATTTGCAAGTAAATGCATGGAACTGGAGAACATCATCCTGAGCAAGGTTAGCCAGTCCCAGAAGACTGAAAATCATATGTTCTCCCCCATATGTGGACTTTAGATCAAGGGCAAACACAGCAAGGGGATTGGTCTTTGGTTACATGATAAGGCAAGAGCACACAAGGGAGGTATGAGGATAGGTAAGAAACCCAAAAGAACAAGATATCATTTGATATCCTCAATGCAAAGGAACTTATGCAGAACTTTTAAAGTGACAGAAGTCAATAGGAGAAGGGGACCAGGAACTAGAGAAAAGGTTATTTTAAGAAGAATCAACTTAGAATGTAACACACATGTACAGGAAAACAAAACTACAAATCTCCCTTTTTAGGTATCCTTATCTCAATTAGCAAAAACCCTTGGTCCTCCTTACTATTGTTTATACCCTCTCTTTAACAAAATTACAGTTAAGGGAAAAACACTTTCTGCCTGGATGCAAGGGGGTTGGGGGAGAGAAGGAAAGGGTGGGAGGAAAGCGAGACTGTGGGGGAAGGGGGAAGAAAAGACCCAAATATTGTATGCACATATGAATAAAATAAATAAATAAAATAAAATGTACCTACTTTAAAAGACCAATAGAAAACAACAGAAGGTTCTATGCCAGCAACTGAGATCTCCAACAAAGCATCAAAGAAAAAAATCTGAGGGTATCATTCATCTTTAAAGACACTGGTATACTTAGTGAGAAGTGGATTTTATCTTTAAAGTGGACACTCATTTTTGAAGACATTGGTACACTTAGTGAGCAGTGGATTTGAGAAAATTTGAAAGTTATGAAATATTTTTGAGTTTTTCTTCTCAAATAGTATAACAGAAAATATAACAACACTTAGCATGTAGTATTATTTTGAAGATTAAATATAACATGAAGTAACTATAGTATCCAATATGTACCAATAATTTATTACATCTATTGTAATAATTATTGTTTAATACATTAAATTGTTCTTAAAATTATGAAGGTGAGAGTTTTGATGCAACTTGACTGATCTTAATATACATTCTATTTTTGCATTAAAAACATCAATTTCATCATTGTATGTTAATATATGGCTATTATAACACTAGTCCAAAAACACAAAATAATTTAAGTTGCTAAGCAGCTGAGATGATATAAAGATTAATGTTATATGCTAATAAATCAAAGAGAGCAAACTGTAAATCTCTAGCAATCAAAGCATGAAAGTTGATGAAGAATGCACTCAACAAAGGAAATTGTTCCCCAGGTGCTAAATTCACATAGAAAGATGGATGCAGGTCTAGGGTTTAGATCTGAAAGTAAATGTAGTGCTGTGCAAAGAATGGAAAAGAAAGTTTGTAGGAGTAAAGCATAAAATGAATGTGATAAATGTGAATAAAGTCATAAGTTGAATTCATAGAAAGGGGGGCAGGTCCATGATTTTTACAACTTGCCCACCATTAACTGGTTCTTTACTAAGTCCTATTTTGATAGCATTGTAAACATTCTGAACTCTGCTGTGACTTGGAAAGATATCTAGTACAAAATATAAAATGTAATTTATAAAACATTTTACAATAAACATATTTTAATTATAAAAATAATTTTTTGGTGGAACTTCGGTTTGAACTTAGGACTTTGTGTTTACAAAGCAGGCCCTCTACTGCTTGAATCACACCTTTAGTCAATTTTGCTTGGTTATTTTATAAATGGGGGTCTCATAAACTATTTTTGCCAGATGGTCCCCCAATGATAATCCTCCAGATCTCAGCCTCCCAAGTACATAGAATTACAGGTATGAGCCACCAGTGCCCAGCTAATTATGCAGGGCCCAGCTAATTAAGCACCAAAGAAGATAATGCAGAACACTAAAAAAAAGATCAGTTTTCATCCATGAAGAAAACTAAGATATTTTAATTTTTGATGACATCAATTGTGAGAAGTCTACTAGCTATCAAGTGTAGCCATTAAGTATAAATCTTGAGGCCTTGGAAGATGTAAGATGACATAGTAACTAAATAGTTACTTAAGGAGAAGATTTACTCCTGTGCTGAAAATTTTCCATTCTATATTCACGTTAGGAGCCAGAATATAGCTGTGAGGAAATATTACTATTCTCTGACTGGCACAATTATTACCAAGTGCTGACCAGGTTATTGCTCCAAGTTTAGGCTTAATAACATCATCTACACTACATCTACATTATCAGATTTCCAGTTTTCTGTGAATCACAGTCAAACATTTATGACTCTCCAACTGCAGAATGTTCTACCTTCATTTAAAAACCCACTGCCTCTTGATGTCCTTAGTAGGTTTTTCTGATGTGGAAAGGCATTGGTCTTCCATTGTGTTGTCTGTCTCTCTACTTCCTCCAATGACTAATCATAATGCTTTACTTGATATCTCACCATATGATTGCACACATTACTGGCAAAAATCATTACTACAATTCTTAATTTATGTGTGTATGTATTGATTTAAAATGGAATAGGAAAGGGATCTATGTTGGATATAGCAAATATTTTTCATATATATATCCATCTAAAATATTATTTCATTTATATACTTAGTAGCATACATTCGTTGTAAAAGGGGTTATATTGTGATCTAACCACACATGTATATAGTGTACCTTGAACATATTTGCCTCCTCAACTACTCTTTTTTGCTCCCCACCCCCTCAACATATTATTACACTCATTTTAATAGATTTCATTATGCTATTTTCACTCAAGAATACAGTGTACTTTTGTCATATTAGCCCCCTCCCCATCAACTTTCCCCTTTATACTGGACTCCACCCAAACAGTACCCCTTCACTTTCATGTTGTACATTATTTTTAAATCTAGATTCTACATGAGAGAAAACATGGGATACTCGTCTTTCCTAATCTAGCTTATTTCACTTAACATCATGATCTCCAATTCCATCATTTTTCTGCAAATGGTGCAATTTCATTTTTCTTTATGGCTGAATAAAATTCTATTATATATGTATATCACATTTTCTTATTCATTCATCAGATGATGGCCACTTAGGTTGATTCCAGAGCTAGGCTCTTGTGAACAAAGCTACAATAACAAGGAGTGTAAATGCATCTCTATTGTATACTGACTTGTGCACAGGAATGGCACAGAAAAGTGTTTAACATTTCTTCATGGAGTTATTGGTCATTTGGACTTCTTTTGAAAACTGTCTTATCAATTCATTTGCTCATTTATTTTTAGAGTACTTGTTCTCTTGGTGTTTAATATTTTTATCTCTTTATATATTCTGGATATAAATTCCTTGTCAGACAAATAACTAGCAATGATTTTACCTCTTCTGTTGGTTTTCTCTTTGCTATAACTGCTTCCTTTAGGGTTCAGAAGCTTTTTAGTTTTCAGCAATCCCATTCATCAATCTTTGCTATTATTTACTGAGATATTACAGTCCTATTAACTTTGTGCCTATGGTTATCTTTAAGTGTTTATGATTTAGACTGTTCCTTTTATTAATATCTTGTGGTTTTTTTAATCTCCTTTAAATAAGTTTGGCTGAAAGTCTACTTTTTCAAATCTTAGTATAGCAACTCCCACTTGCTTTTGACTCCTGTTTGCATTGTGAATTGTTTTGCATCCTTCACTTTTAGTCTGTTTATGACTTTGACTATAAGGTGTGTTTCTTATAAACAACAAATAGTTGCATCTTTTTTTTAAGGGGCACTGGGATTACAATTTAGGGCCTTGAACTTGCTAGGCTACCACTTGAGCCACACTTCCAGCCCACATCTTGTATATTAATACAATCAGAAGTCTATGTCTTTTGATTGGAGAGTTAAGTACATTTATATTTAGTGTATTTATTGGGCGGTATTTTCTAATTCCTGTAGCTTTGTAGTTTCCACTGCCCAGGTTGATTTGAATACTCTTTGTTCTTTTCTATTACCCTTGCTCATCTTAGGATTTTTTGTTTTGGTGAGTTGAGCATGTGTGTTGTTCCCCTCCTGATTCCTGGTAGTAAGAGAGTCCTAACTTCTTAGTTCTCTCCAGGCTTGCTTTTCCATCATTTAATGGGATTCCCACATTTAATAGGCTCCTCTGAACTCCTAGGTCAGTCTCTGCTTTATTTACATGATCCACACGATGAAATATTGGGATTTTACCCACCAGTGGTTTGAAACCTTGAATAGACTGATGAAGACTCTTGTCTCATCTAATGCAAACATAACCATATGTATCATAGGTTTGATGGACATTTGAAACCTGGGCTTTGATTACTTAAGGAAACACAAAATTTATGCAAGAGGAAGCTGACAATTAGTAATTTATTATCTTATACAAGCCTGGAACAGTATTTGCATTTAATGTACAAGTTTTAACTGATCTTCAAAAATTGCTGCTTTTGATTTTCACTCAACTACTACACATGAACAAACAGCTTCAGGAAAGTGAAGTGTCCTGGGAAAGATTCAAAAAACAGTAGTTGGAGGTTATATTAAATACCTGAGTGAAAAAAGAAAAATATTTCCTGTCAAAACAAGTTGCTCATCAGCCAAAATTAAAATATTATTTATGGGACTTGAGTTTAAAAAAGAAATGGAGAAGACATTATTGTCGGCACATGCTTACAATCTCAGCATTGAGAAGGCTGAGGCAGGATAATGATGAATTTGAGCCATGCTGGGCTACATAGCATTCCACCCCAGACATGACTATATAGTAAAAGCCTGCAAATAAACAAAAAAATAAATAATAAGTAAATGGAGAATGACTCAGAAAATGTGAAAATTAGAAGAATAGTAAGATTCAGTATTTCAGGATGATAATAAGGTTCTTAGTATCTTTTTTTTTTTTTTGGTGTATAAAGTGGGGTTTATAAGAGAGAAAGGAAAGGCTACAGCTAGAGCAATGCAGCAGAGCCCAGAAACTGGTAACTCCAGGTTCTTAGTATCTTTATGGATGTGAGTAGCTATAGTAAAGTGATTTGATATAACATGTAGTTAAGAAGTTTGAAAGATTTGAGGATTTGAAAATAATGATGAAATGATTAACACTGGAAAGAAATATTATGAACTACTGGTAAGGAACAAGAAGGCATAAAATGAAAAAGATTATGTAAGTAACAAATCTGTTATAAGGTAGCATGGCACATAGAGGGGATATCGAATGACAAGTATAAAGCAATTTTTGCAAATGCAGCTGATGGCTTAGGGTAAGAAATAATGATCCATTGTGTATGTTATTTGGTACAATGCATAGGCTTTGTTGTAACAAGCTGTAGAAAAAGGGGATACCTGAGATTTACCTAGTTTTCATAGCAAGAAGAAAGTGTTCAGCTATGGATTGACTGCAAAAAATAATTATTTTCTCATGGCCATGATGAGCAGATTCCTTGACCTGACTGAGAGCAACTGGGGATTAAGAAAAAAACACAAAGACAGACAGAGAGAAAAGCTGGGGTTGGGTGAGTCCAACACTCCTTATGAGAGATGCCAGCAACCCCCTCTGCCTCCAAGTGCATTTTTTTATGCAGCATGTATGGGAAAGCAGGATGAAATGCAGGTCGAGTTCTCATGGGTCCAGTTGCGTAGGTGGCAGGAACAGCACAGCTGTGGTGTGCTGCTATTTAGTACAGACTATCCTGACTAAGTCAGTGTGTCCTGTTTTTCTCATGGAGGCCAGTGATCCCAGCGCCACCCAGGCGGAGAACCAGGAACTGTTTGTCCACCCATTTGGGGACAAATCAAGTGCCTGACAAGGATGGCAGGTGACATGGTAGGGGTGCAGCCCCATGGTCTTTCCCTTGGCCATGCTGGCAATTGTCACCCTACAGGCAGGTAGCTCAGTGACCTAAACTCAACAACACTGGATATTTATACCTCACCTTCAAGCAGCAGCATGGAAAAGACCAAACGTACCAGTTTAAAACAATGATTCAGAGTTGAAAGGAGGCCACTCTAATGGGCTCATGACTACCACATTCAGTTCCTATAATTTGACAGGGCAATCCAGTTCCATGCCATTATGCTTGGGCTCACTACAATGGGGCCTTCTACAACGCCCACCTGGAGGAGCACTCTTTTGTAGAATGGCACCCATTATGTAGATAAAAAATTAGAATTTTTGGGCTTCAATGCCACTGAGCAGTATAATGCCACAAATCAGCTGCACCTGCACTTTCCCAAGTCTTGCATGAAAGAGACTAAACATCTTCCTGGCAAAGGGACCCCATGGGAACAATGCCTGTTCCCTCATAGTACATTCTTTAATCTCAGTGTAGCTACTATTGTCTATTGGTCCTGAAATGCTAGTCAAGAAACTAATGTGATTGGATACTGTACCACCCCATGGTAGGCCCAAATGGAGGGAAAGTCCAAACAGATATATTGAAACTGTCTGCTGCCACGGAATTACTGACATTGACTAGTTGGTCTCTGGACAACCTTCAAGGTGCTGGGGTGAATAAAAAAGGCCTCCAAGCCTGTGTACAACATCCTTTTGCTCTAGTCATGGGGGATCAAAACATTACAAAAAATGGATCCATATATGAGATAAATTGCCTAACTTGTAATCTAATAGCCTGGACCAGAACCTGCAACAAGGACAAGATAATCTTAGTGGTAAGGCATATACCATATCTCTTGGTACCCACTAATTTTACAGGTCCTTTGTACCATGACAAAGGCCTATAGGTTTTAAAAAAAAATAAAAGGCCTATTGGTAAGAGAAAAGAGCGTTATGGGTCTTATTATAAGAGGCATAGTGGTGCCATGACTGCTATTGCTACTATGGCCATGGCAACTGTATCCTTGTCTCAAAGCATACAAAATGCCCACATGTTAGCACACTATGTTAACACCCAAAACATCACCTATGCCTCCAGAAACAAGTGTCTATAGATGAAAAGAATGATGTTAGCTAAAGCACCCTGAAGGTGGCTCTCCTCTCTATGGGGGAAGAGCTACAAACATAAAATTCAGAGAGCACATCCTATGTCATGTGGGCTTCCAGCATATTTGTATCACTGCTGCTCCCTACAATGAATTGGAGTATCCTTGGCAGAGCATCAAAGCTCATGTAACAGGACCCTTGGACAACTGCACTGATTCCTTACATTTGCAGCACTTCAGACAGCAGATACTGGCAATTCAGGGAACATATGACCAGGTCACTTCTCCTGCCGACATGGAAAAAACTATATTGGATAAGCTGCAAGGTTCTAATCCATTCAAAGTCCCTAAACATTCCTTCTGGTACCTCATAGGAATAGGAGTCTTGCTACTAATCTGCTTTTGTGCCTTTTAAGTAGGATGTCAAGCAATCCAGAAACAGCTCCTTGGACTAAGCATCAGTCTGGACTGAGAACATTTAAGAAATAAAAAGGGAGGAAACATGGGAGACCAGTAATTAAATAGACTGAGAACAAACCTTGACATGAGTATGGCCATGTCAAGGTCCCTTGTGCTGAGAAGGCAAGGCCCTGCCATGAAGGAAGTGAGTAAGGTTAAGCAAGGATGTCTTGCAAGAGAGGAAACTAAGGCAGTGGAAGTAGACCTTGACATGAGCACGGCTCTGTCAAGAGCCTCTTTGCTGATAGGCCATGGAACCAGCCAAGGGGAAACAAGGTTCAGCAAGGCTGCCTTGCAAGAAAAGGACACATTGACCTACTCAGCATAGTCTGTACTAAATAACAACATACCACAGCTGTGCTGCTCCTGCCACTTATGTGACAGGACCCATGTGAACTTGACCTGAATTTCACACCACGTTCCCATATACTGTATAAATAAATGCTCCTGGAGGCCGAGGTGGTTGCTGGCATCTCTGATCAGGAGTGTCAGACCCACCAACCTCAGCTTTTCTCTGTGTCTGACTTTGTGCTTTTTTTTTTTTTTTCTTAATTCCCAGTTGCTCCCAGTCAGGTCAAGGGATCTACTCATGCTGGCTGTGAAAGGAGATGGTCGAACAGGGACCTGACTACAGGGGAACTCACAGCTCAGATGAGGGGACGAGGGGATGCTCTCCAAATGGCATGAGCTGTAAATTAATGTAAGGGGAGCGCACAAAAGATATAGTTGAGTGTAAAACAATGGGACAAATGGTTAAAAGGAAAGAGATCTCTACATACAAATGATAAAAGCAATGCTTAAAACTAGAGGAAGCAAATTTTGGTCACTTCAGCTTATACAATTTTAAGATTATGTTGAGGACACATGTCCTTGGTTTCCAGAGGAGGGCACTGTAAATCTTAATACTTGGCAAAAGGTGGGAGAAAGACTCCAAGGCTGTTACATGGCTGAAAGGCCAGACAGCATGTCAATTTTTACTTTCAGTTTGTGGAGCTACATTAGAGACTGTTTAGATACAACTCTCATACATAAATTAAAATTTCCCTCATCTGTGTCAGAGACTGAAGGTGTAGGGAGTTTTTCCAGGGTACCTGCAGTCCCTTCAGGAAGACACCAGACTCTAATAAGTGGGGTGGACTCTATTACCTATCTGATTGCTCCACCCCTAGGAGACACAAGACCTGCCTTTAAATAGCATAAGCATAAGACTGAGGACTCAGACATGAACTCTGACTCCAGTTCTGAGGGGGAAGAATACAAAGACGCCATGGCTAATCAATTAAAAGAGTTCTTTCACTTGGGGGAATGTCCATGGCCCCCAAGACCTGAAAGCCATGGCAGTTCGTTACAAAATGCTTTACTACAAGCATAAATTCATGGGGAAGATACGTCAGACTTCTGTGTATACCCAGTGTGGTTGAGTGGTTGAGTGGTTGAGATTATCAGTGATCCTGATAATCATCAGGCATTTATCAGAGTTCATGAACAAGTCTCGTTCAAGACCTTAAAAGAACTCAAACATGATGTACTGTGTTTGGTCCCATGCCCCTTTCACTGCTCAATTGTTACAGAGCGCAGTAGGAGACCCAGCGCTGCTGCCTAAGGATTGAATGGGGATTGCTAAGACTTGTCAAAGCCCGAGGGAGTATTTATTGTAGAAAACTAACTACACAGTTATGTGGGGAACAGGCACCTCATAATGCTGCTCATGTGCTTCCAATAACCTCTGACATGTTACTTGGTAAGGGCCCATTTGAAGGGGTGTTTAATCAACTCCAGTTCCCTGTTCAGGCTTATCAGCAGATGGCAATTGGAGCTACTTGCCCCTGGAGAGCTTTGTTGGCTACTAATGGAGATAAGTCTCAAGAAACTTCTAAAATTCTACAAGGGCCTGATAAACCATTCCAGGATTTTGTTGTCTGCCTTTTGCAGGCTGTGGGGAGAATGGTGGCAGACCATGAAGCCAGTACCATGCTTGTCTAACAACTGGCCTTTGAAAATGCTAATAAATATTGTGGAGAAGTATTACAGCTCCACAGAAGAAAGGTTTCCATCCAAAAAATGATCAGGATTTGTTCTGATATAGGGGCTCATTATATTCTGGGGGAAGCTCTCACTGCTGCCCTAAAAGAGGTTATCCATCCCTCCAAAAAAGGAGGCAATGATGCCTGCTTTACTTGCAGGCAGATGGGGAATTTTGCCAAGAATGTGGCAAGGGAAAAACCTCCCCTCCAGTAGGACTGGAATGGTGTCATCCTTTTCCGGCTCTGGGGCCCAGCCCCATGGAGTCTGCCTGTGGTGCCCTAGAGGAAGACAGTGGTCAAATGAGTGTCATTCCCATTCTGATGTTGAGGGCTGCACCTTACAGGAAAAGAGAAACTTCCAGTGGGGCCCACCCCAGCCCCATCAAACCATAGGGGCAATCTCTGTTTGCCAAACTCCCAATAAACCATGGAGGACCTCTTTAGTGCCACCCCAGGAAGTGTAGGACTAGACCTCAGTCCCTCTACCTGACATGTCTTAACACCTGAAATGGGTATTCAAGTCATCCCTACAGGGATTTAAGGTTGACTTCCTAAAGACACTGGGATTAATATTAGGGAGAAGCAGTATGAATCTCTGAGATTTACAAATTCACCCTAGCTCAATTTGTTCTTTTTCCTAACATAAAAAAGGGCAAGGTGTTAACACCTACTCCTCGCAGAGATAAAGTTTGTGGATATTCAGATCATGCTTACTTGGTCCAGTGGGTTACTGTTGAGAGACCAGAGATTACTTTATTCCTAAATGGCAAAAAATTCCTGGGTCTTCTAGACACTGGCACAAATGTCTCAGTGACCTCATCTCACCACTGGCCTTCAACGTGCCCTTGCATTCAGGTTTTGGCAGACCTGCAGGGGGTGGGCTCAGCCAGGGCCCCCCTGTGGAGTGCCACCATAATTAAATGCTATGATGAAGAGGGACATTCAGGGTTTTTTACACCATATGTCTTAAAACACCTCCCAGTAAACTTGTGGGGAAGAGGTGTTTTACAAGGGATGGGAGCCATACTCTGTAGTCTCAACAGTGTGGTTTCCCACATGATGCTATAACAGGGCTTTGATCCCCATTGAGGACTAGGAAGATCCCAGCAGGGAAGGTTATACCCTACTGATAGTGAGAGACACTCCAGAAGCACCAGATAGGGCTACTCCCCTAATGAACCTTTTCAGGAGGGGCCCTGTCAGACAATAACTATCCCCTCCAGAAAAGACAGCTACTCAGATTATATGGCTGACAAAAGAGCTTGTCTGGGTAGACCAGTGGCACCTAACAGGGTAAAAATTAGCTGCAACCCAAATATTGGTTGAGGAACAGTTACAAATGGGACACACTGAGGTCTCTCACAGTCCTTGAAACATCCCCTATTTGTAATTGAAAAGAAGTCTGGTAAATGGTGTGTATTACAAGAACTCCAGCCAGGGCTTCTGTCTCTTACAGCCATTCTCTTACAAAATTATTTACACATTATATACCTTAAAGACTGCTTTCTTACCATTCCACTCCATCTAGAAGATAGGGAAAAATTCACCTTTTCTTTACCCTCTATAAATCACCAGGCCCCATACAAAAGATACCACTGGAAATTCTTGGCACAAGATATGGACAATTGTCCTATTATGTGCTAAGAATTTTTTGCTGCAGCCATGAATCCCTCCAACAGAAATTTGCAAAAGCTTTTATCTTTCATTATATGGATGATATTCTGCATTGTCCACCCTCAAAGGATAAAAATTCATAAAGATGCTAGAGATGAATCAATATGGGTTGTAACACATTTGTACATGAATGCAATGCTAAGAATCTCTCTGTATAGCTATCCTTAATTCAACTACAAAAACGCCATATCTTCCTTATTATGCTTATGTCTTTTCTTCAACAAAATTAGTGATAAGAGCAGAACAAGTTTTGCCTGGAAGTGATGGAGGGAAGAGAGGGATAGGGGAGGGGAGGGGAGCAGGAGGGAGAAATGGCCCAATGTATGCACATGTGAATAAATGAATAACAAAAAAAAAAAAGAAATTTGCCAAACTCAGGGTATTCAGCGTAGATAAAATAAACTTCTATTTATTACTCAAAAAAAAACATAAATGATTTTCAAAAGGTTTTGGGAGACATTAATTGGCTACATCCTGCTCTCAAATTAACCACCACAGAACTTTCTCCTCTTTTTAACATACTTAAAGAAAATAGCAATCCCTCATCTCCCAGACAATTAACCCTGGAGGGATGACAGGCCCTACAAAGGGTAGAAAAGGCTATTCAACTAGCACAACTAAACCAAGGGGACCCATACTAATTGTTACAACTGGTGGTGTTACCCTGTCCTGGTAACTCTACTGGGGCCCTTTGGCAAAAACAGGGAATAATAGAATGGATCCATCTTGAGCACACCCCATCAAGGGTGATTACTCCCTATTGTGTTTTGGTGGCCAGGATAATTGGACAGGTATGTTTTCAGTGTGTACAGCTTGTGGGACAAGAACCAGGCTCTATGACAATCCCATTTTCTAAGGAACAACAAAATTGGCTTTGGCAGTTTTCAGAAATGTGGCAGAATGCGCTGGCTAATTTCCCTGGACAGTTAAATGAACATCTTTCCACTTCCAAGATTCTACATTTTGTATCAACCCATTCTTTCATGTTTCCACATTGGAAAACCCTATCCCTGATGCCCTTACTCTATTCACAGATGCATCAGGAACAGGGATTGAATCTTACTATTCTACAGAGGACCATAAGGTTGAAGAAAAGTCTTTTTTCACTGCTCAGAAATAAGCTCCCATGCCTTGCTCCTTAATACCTTCAAAAACAACTGAAACATTTAAATTTTTGTACACAAAATAAAATTTTCATTTTTATTTTGTTCTGATCATTGTCATTGGGTGTGTCAAGTACTGAGTGCTAGAACACATGATGTTTGCTCATTCACAGATCTGTGATTGAGGTGGTTGATTGGAACTTAGCTGTGCTATTGGATTAAAGAATAACTGGTGTCCTGTCTGAAAGGTAGTGACTACTTTATAATACGGTACATGGATTCCAAATGAGCTTTCACAGAGAAAAACAGAGAGAGAGGCATAGCAACTCTTCAGAAGTCATAAACTGTGCTTTTCTTTGCACTCTGTTGAGGATGTTGACAAAGGTTCATTCAGGTGGAAGGGTCAGGGAAAGGTTTTGAAATGCCAAGTCAGGTTGGAAATAATGTGGGAGACCAAGAACTAAACAGACTGACAAAATACTTTGACATGCGCAATATGGCACCCACACTGGCTGATCAGCCCCCGCAGAGAAAACACAAGCATGCCTTTTACCCCACATTAGCACTGACTGGGGCCTACCCATATGCCCTGTAACATATCTTTCCAAAGAACATGAGGCAAGGTTGCTCTGCTGGGCTTAGCCCAGTGTTTTTCTGCTGGGACTATTCTCTGATTTCTACAATTAAAACAGTTCAGGGTATAAAGAATTTTATTTAGCATAGCAGCAGGAGGGAGAGAATCTCCACCTTTTTGTTTTTCTGATTGTAATTTTAAGGTGAGATGGACTCATTCTACAATGGCTTGTCCCTGTGGATTATATGGAATGCCAGTAGAATGGAGTATCTGACATGACTAGCAAAATATATGAAAAGCAGCTGATGTGTACCCAGGCCCATTATCTGTTTTGATCTGGTGAGTTTTACCCATAATAGTAAAAGTAGCCTGGCAGTGGGTTATGGCATGTTTTGTGGCTTCACCACTGTGAGCAGAGACGTAAATGAAACCAGAGTAGGTGTCAGTGGTGACATGGACAAAGCAAAGGCACCCAAAGGATGGTATATGAGTTACATCCATCTGCTTGATATTCCTTGGCCAGAGACCACGAGGGTTGACACCCACTAGTGGAAGGGGAGGTGTTGTGCACAGATTTGGCAGGTTTTATCAATTTGTTGGGCCTGTTCTCTGGTTAAGATGGAATTGTTTGCAAAGGGCATTTGATTTTGATAATAGAGCGCATGACTCTGAACAGCCTGGGTGACAGCAGAACCAGAAGCACAGTGATTAACATGTCCCAAAAGGCAAAAAGGAGAAGCCAATTTGTCTGCATATTTGTTGGCCTCAGCAAGAGCACCCAGGAGACTGGAGTGCGAGTGAGAGTGCCCCACAAAAGAGGGATGGTGGCAAGCCTGTAAGATAGACCGCTTACAGGCAAAGCAGATGGAATAATTCTTAATTATTGGTATGGCCAATGGATGTGGTTTCAATGGCACGCAGTACTCCTGCGACACAGGCACTGCCTATATCAACATTAATGGTCTCAGTGGGAAAATCACAACAGGCCATGATGACAGCCTGCAGTCCATGCTAGATACTTGGGAGGTTGAAATAGGGAGTATCACAGTTTGAGGCAAGGTCAAGCAAAACAATAATTATACCCCATCTCGACCAATAGCTGAGTGCAGTAGCATGCACCTGCCATCCAAGCTATGTAAGAAGCATTAATAGATATGAGACAAAATTTAATATTGCTTCATGATAAAAGTGATGAACAAATTAGGCACAGATAGAACACACTTCAACATAATAAAGCCACTTATAACATGCCATCAACTGACATACAGAATGTGGAAAAGCTGAAAATTTTCTCTGCAAGATATAGAACAAGACAAAGATGCCCACTTTCATGATCTGTATTCAACAAAATGCTGGAAATCTTAACAGAAAGAAATAAAGGTCACCTAAACTGGAAATTGTCACTGCTTTGGATTTGATCCTCACCATAATAAAAAGAGTTACTTTTGCACTTGACATGATCCTAAATATAGAAAATCACAAAAGCTCCACTAAAATGTGTTAAAAGGAATAAACAATTTCAGCAAAGTTGCGATACAAAAACTTATCATGCAACATGAGTAGTGTTGCAATATGGCAACAGCAACTTAAGTAGAAATCAATAAAGCAATCATATTTATTATAGCTACAAAACCTGGAATACCTAGGAATAAATTTAACAAAATAGGCAAAAGATGTCTATAATGAAAATTATAAGACAATGACAAATGAAATTGACAAGAACACAAAAAAATGAAGACATCTTGTGTTCATGAACTAAAATCTATAGGTTCTATGAAATTCCTATCAAAGTGCCAATGACAGACTTCAAAATCCTAAGAAAAGCAATCTTAAAATATATATCAAATCACAAAAAATTTCCCAGAATCACCAAAATGATTTTGAGCAAATATTACAAAGTAGGAAGCCTTAAGTTCCCTGAGTTCAAACATAACACACTGTTATAGTAATCACTATTACACAGCTAAGTACATTAGAATTGGCATTGTTTTCAGACTCCAAAAACAAAGGAAATGAAAAGAAAAATTGACAGATGATAGAACATCAAACTAAAAAGCTTCTACAGAGCAAAGGAAATAAATAAAATGAAAAGATAGTCTACACATTTAGAAACGATATTTTCAATCTAAACACTTGATAAAGTATTGATAACAATGACATATAAGGAACTCCACGATCTCAACACCAAAAGAACAAATGATTTGGTTAAAATGGGCAATAGATCTTAATATACACTTTGCAAAAGAGGACATATAAGTGGCTGACAGGTATATGAAGCATGCTCAATGTCACTAATCAGCAGGGAAATGTAAATCAAAACCCCAATAAGCTATCACCTCACAACAGAAAGAGTAGCTATTATCAAAACAGAAAAGATTACAGAGGATGGCAAGGATGTAGAAAAAAGACAATGCTTGTACACTGTTGGTGAGAATGTAAAGTAGTACAGTTATTATGGAAAATAGTATGAAGTTTCCTTAAATGATTATAAATAGCACTATCATATTACCCAGCAATCCCCCTCCTGAGTATGTATCCAATGAAAATTAAATCACTATGTGAAGTGGATAACTGCATTCCATGTTCATTGCAGCACTGCTCACAATAACCAACAAATGGAAAGACCTGTGTTCATCAAAGCATGAATAGAAAAGAAAATGTGGTGCATATGGAGAATGGAATGCTATTTAGCCATGAAAAAAGAATGAACTCCTATCATTTTGTGACAACATGGATAGAGCTATTATGTAAATTGAAGAGAGACAGGCACACAAAATCAAGTAACACATGTTCTCACTCATATGCTGAATCTAAAAGTTGATGTCATATAAGTTGAGAGTAGAACCATGGTTACCAAAAGTTGGTGAAGTATGGGGGAGGGAAAGATGAGGAAAGACTTAATGGGCACTAATTTCAGTTAGTTAAAAGCAAGAAACTCTGGGGTTATCTTGTACAGTAATGCTATTATATATAATAATGTGCTCTAAATATTGAAAACTAGAAGAGGGATTTGAAAGTTTTTACATAAATAAATGCTGAATGTTTGAGGAGGTAGATATAGATATTTTTACCTGATTTAAATGCTGTATAATGTGTACATGTATTAAAACATTATATGCTATCCCATTAGCACATACGTTTTTGTGATTTTATGTAATATTTAAATTTTAAAAAGAGACATTTTGGGGAGATAAAAATGTTTACTTGGAAGTAATTTTACATTTAGCTTAAGATAGATTGCCAAATAATAAATTTTCTAATACCAAATAACAAAAAGGTTAATATTTTAAAATGACTATGTGAGCTTTGATCAGAAATTTTTATTGATCCATGGCACTGTCTTTTTATCTCTGAAATAAATAGTTGAATGACATATGTTGTTAAACCTGACATAAAGCATACACCCTTTGTATAAGGTTCTGTCTCACCTGCACAGGTGTGCACACTTCGGTCACATACATATTCAAACACACATTTTCATGCATGTATGCAGCACTTCCTGTAGTTTTCATCCATATTTAGAATAATTAAAGTGTTGTAGTCTATATATAGAAGTAATAAATAATTGAAGAATATCTTAGACATAATGACAGGATTTGGGAAACTAAAAGTTATGTTTCCTGTTCAATTCTTACAACAAGTAACAAAATTATTCATCACACAAGTATAATCCCTGTTCAGAAGATTGAGTTAAGCACACATTTTTTGGGTGTATTAGTGTAAGAATTATTATCCTAAAGGTGGAGCAGCTGTTTTCCAGCAAAGAAGCATTATGGAATTATTGAAAACAGAAGTCTGTGAAAGGTGTTTCAAAAGTCTAAGTTTGGTGCATGCTGTCATCAGTATTGATCTGTGAAAGATGTGCAATCAGATAGGATAGAAAATTCAATGCATAAAAGACAGAAAAATTAATTTCTTTTCCATATTTAATTGACTAACCTGCCATTAACTTACATGAATTAATTTAATTTTCTCTCTCAGATTATGTTTAAAGCTACTTTTAAACTTGATGAAGCATTCAAGTGAACTGTGGCACAATTTGAGTTCTAATGTATTAATCATTTACAAATATTTTTCTCGAGTAGGGATCTGCTCATATAGTCTAATACATTTTTAAAACTGATTCTGAACCTATATAATATGAAATTGATTAGGTAATTAAAGTCTACTTAGCAATAATGAATTATGCTATAAAACTTTTAGATTTCTGATCAATTAATCAAATCAACATGTAAAAGAACTCAAATATGATCCTATCTGTTGCAAGGAATAGAATACATTCATAATTTGCATGGTAGTTTTATAGCCAATATGTGACACTCCAAGCAGACAAAATAGAAAAGCAAGGTTTTGTATGGAAAAAAGATAAAATACTTTGTAAGTTCAGCTTCTAGGGCTTTATTTTCCAGTTTTTACACTAAATAAAATTTGAAACCCTATGTTCATAGATGTTCATGTATCTAAAAAATAATCTTATGGCATTTCTCTATAAAACACATTTCAAAGTCCCTAGATGGAGTAATTAGAGAGATGGTGCTGTATGGACCTGTAAATTGTCACACCTGTTTAGTTGAACAAAGAATGAAAATATGCAGACTTCAAAAGAATTCAAGAACTCATTAAAAGACTTACACTTTGCCAACAAAAATTACTTATTATAAGAGAAACACCAGTCATTTTTAGGTAGTTGTCAAGTGATTCTTAAATCATTCAGACCAACAAATCAGAAGTAGAAAATTATCACAATTATGTAAGTAGTATTACAGGAAAGCTTAGAGCATCTGTACAATATTACAAGGTTAAAACAGTTATGATATTTTCTGACTTTGTAAACAAAGACAGCAATCATGAAGTTCTCATAGTATGGAAATTGAACACACTCAGAATCAAAAATAAGAAGGTACTCACATTTTCCATGTGGCCATTTGTAGGAAGACCATATATTTCATTGTTAAGAAAAGGTGTATTTCTTTCTATATTTCTTCTAGTATCCTAAAAAAGCATGGAGAGACAACTATGATTCTTTCTTTTCTACATATGGCAATAATCATAAAATTCTCAAATATAACCCCATGACTGCAGACTGAAAACAGTTCTTCATGCCTATTCTCAATTATGCCAGTCAGAAAAGAATGATATTTTGAGATGCTTTAAGATTAAACTCACCCCATTATCTCTTACTGTCTTCATTATCAAACATTTATTCAATACCTTACATGTGCTACATAATGTGGCTGTAAATTTGAATACACCACAGGCCTGGTTGTCAAGGACTTTGTATATCTGTAGAAGGAATATAAGACATGGCTTTTGAGAGATAAATGGCTTCGAGACCTGAAGGATACCCACAGCACAGCTTGGCTTTCAGGAATGTGACTATATTCTGTCAGTTAATTAAGCTTTAGTCTAATAAACTGAGTGAATTCTTACACTCTGCCTAATAGAGGAGGAGCATGGTGACTCCTGGGCCAGCCTGCAAGTCTCTATACAAAAGAAATCAGTGAGGTTGCAGGCTAGCGAAGCCAGAAAATAGACTGTGGGAATGTTAACTCATTTGACCTCTGAGAAGCCTAGGAGTGAGCTGAATCTGACTGGCTTCTCAGAGAAGAGTTTTGGCCAAAAAGTCTGACATAGACCTACTAGATTTCCCCAAAAAGGGAGGGGGAGAATCTGTTCAGCACCCTGCAACCACCTCTGAGAAGTCCCCTAGCTAAGCAAGCTGAAACTGAATGCACCTCCCCCCAAGAGCAGCCTTTGGCTAAGTGGGTATTGTGGAGCTTTCCAAACATTCATGGCCTGGTGAGGAGGGGCACAACTCCTTGCCCAGCATAGCTATCCTAAGGAGGAGGCATCATCTGAAGGAGGTGTGCCAATCAGAGGGAACACATGAGAACTGCAGACAAAAACATGAGAACCAATTCAATATCCCTGGCCAAAAAGGAAATGCAAATCAAAACTACCCTAAGACTCCACCTCACTAATGTTAGAATAGCTACTATCAAAAACACAACAACAACAAATGTTGGTGAGGATATGGGGAAAAAAGAACTCTCATACACTGTTGTTGAGTATGTAAATTAGTGCAAACATTATGGAAAGCAGTATGATCCAACAATACCATCCTGAAGGAATGTAAGTAGGGATACAATAAAGACAATTGCACACCCATGTTTCTTGTGACATTATTCACAAAATAAGCTATGGAAACAGCCCAGATAAATGGATTAAGAAACAGCTGATGTAACTGGAGAGGGAGGGTAAAAGAATGAAATGAAGGTTAATATGGTTGATGTACTTCCTATATAAGACTGAATGTGGAATTTGTAATCCTGTTGAAATCACCACAAGGAGGTAGAAAGGAAGAAAATAGAGGGGATAAACCAATTCAGGATATAATACATATACACATGGAGATGTCACAATGAAACTCCCAGTATAGCTATCTTATACAAACAAAAATGTCTTTTTTCCAAAATGGAGAACAGAAAAATAAAACAGGTCCTATCTGGGGTTTGATACCAGTGGGAGTGGGGAGGATATTAGGATAGAAGTATGAATATGATGGCAGTATTACATGCTTATGTAAGAAAATAGAAAAATGATAACCTGCTGAAAATATTCCAGGAATAGGGGCAGTGAGGATAAAGAAGAATGATGTACTCTGTATAGCTATCCTTATCTTAACTAGCAAAACTGTTTTGTCTTTCTTATTATTATTATACTTTCTCTTCAACAAAATTAGAGATAAAGGCAGAGCAGATTCTGCCTGGAAGCAAGGGAGGTGGGGAAGAGAGGGAGAGGGCATGGGGGTCGAGGGGGGAGAAACAGCCCAAACAATGTATGCACATATGAATAAATGAGTTAAAAAAAAGGAGAATGATGAAGGGTTGAATTCAGCTCTGATATATTGCTAGAGCTTTGGTAAATATCAAAATATAGACCCAATACAATAATAATAAAAACAAAAATAAATTTTAAAAAGAAATTAGGCAAAAAAAAACCTGATAATGCATTAAGAAAATGTGATATATAAATATATATACATATACATGTATGTATATATAGAATATTATTCAGCAATAAATAAGAGTGAAATTTTGTCACTTATAGTTAAATGGATGGAACTAGAGAACATTATGTTAAGTGAAGTAAGTCATGCTCAGATAGACAAAGGTCCCATGTTTTCTCTCATGTGAGGAAGATAGGTCCATGTACAAAAAAAAGATTATCACATATACATATGTATATATGCACAACATTTTCCAGAGTGGGATTTTTAGAAGTGACTAAGGAAGGAGGAAAATAAGAAAAGAATATAGGCTGTGAAATGTATTGAAATACTTATCTATGTAGTACACAATGAAATGCAATGAAAACTGCTGAACAATACAGGTGGGGGAAAAGGATAAGGAAGAGTAATAGAGGAGATTATAATGATAAAAGTACAATGTATTTGCAGATAAAATACCAAGACAAAACTCCATCGAACAATAAATAGACACTAAAACAATGAAAGACGGAAATTTAAAACAGGTCATGTTAAGGGGAGGATACTAACAGGAGGGTGAGAGTAAGTAAAGAAGGTAAAGGAAGGTCAGTATGGTTGAGGTACTTGTTTTTTATTGTTGTGCTGGGTGGGGGTACATTACAGCATTTAGAAGTGTTCTTACAATACATCAAATGTATTATACTTGAATTTACCTCCTCCATCGTTCCTATATGAATATAGAACATTGAAACCTGTGAAGTCACTTTAAGTAGAGTGACTTAAGAGAAGAGGGAGAATAATGGAAGTAAACCAAAATGAGGTACAATGTATGCATATATGGAAATGTTGCATTGAAACTCCCTGTACAACTATCAAATACTAACACAAATATTAAAAAAAAAAGAAATCTAAGAATCTTGATTATCTCCAAGTAGTACAAATACAAAAAAAATTCACTACTATGTAGAGTATAGTCAATATTCAAACCATAAAATTATCAAATTGAGGCAAGATAGATACATAAAGAGATGGGAAAAATCATACTGTTTTTAGTATTAACAGGGCAGACACAGACATTGAAGCTAGGAAGTAAAAATTGAAAAGCAGAGAAGCTAGCCACTTCCTAACTTCTTTTGTACGATAAGTGACAAGAAGAATGAGACATAAAGGGGCTATCTCCACCTACCTGCTTCCTTAAAATATTAAGAAGCTGCAAGGCTCCATGAATAGATAAAGGAACTGAAAAATGAAAGGCATGTCTAGCAAAAGGAAGTCCTAAAATCATCTATTGTCCCTGTGTTTTGGGTAGCCATAGCTTATATCTCCGGGTTTTAAAATAACAAATGGCATCCATCTGGGCCACCCAGAATCAGGGTTTAATGATAGGGTTGCTAGACTTTGACTTGGATTTGATGACATTTTTCTCCAGGTCAGAGAATATAGAACCCATGAAAGGGACACCATATTGAGCTTGTCACACACTCTTGCACTTCAAGTAGGAGGTACTTGAAGCTGAGGGAGTCTGGCTCCTTTGATAACAAAATCAGCTATTAAAAAAAGGTGTATCCATAATGAATAATAATTTTAATAATGTAAATAATTACTGAATTTAAATGAAAAACAAGGTCAAATGGAATGTATCAAATCAATTAATTCAGTCTCTTTAAAGCAGGAAAACATAAGAAAATTAAAAGAAAATTAGTAGCAACGTGAGAAAAAGAAGTGAGTGAACCATAAGCAATAGAAAAGATTAGCTAGGTCAACATTTGATAAGTTAAAAAGAATAGTTGTAGTTATTTAATACTAAAAAGATTTGCTCTAAGAGAAACTGAGAAAGCACAAATTAACACTATTGGAACTGGAGTTTAGGACTGAATGCCTAAACTCCTGGGCTTTTATATACAAGGTCTGGCCACTTGTCCCTATATGCTAAATAAAGAGGCAAGGTGAAGGCAAAGAAAGAACGTTTATTGCATGGTTCAGGACTTGTTATGGAAAGAGACAGAATAAGCCCTCAGTTCATTTTCAGCCATCTTTGAGGTACATACATAAGCTATAGGTTTAAGTAGACAAGGAATTAGGCTCAGGCGGAAAATGTTATACTTAGTTAAATAGTCCCAGTCACAGGTGTGGCCTGATTGAGCTTTATCTCAGTCCAAAGGTTACTGAGAAAGGTTCTGGATAAGTTAATCAATCACTTGCAGGAAACTATCTGGTTTTCATGAGATGATTGTTCCTTCTCTAGGGTTCAGTCTCGTCATTATAGGTATTTGTCCTCATTTTGAGGGATGGTGTGTCCTGCCAGGCTCTGCTGTTCCCTGTGGGAATTATCAGTCTCTTGTCAAAGAGATGTTATCAATCATTCCTGTCCATTCATGTTTCCATGGCATCTGCAGGAGAAAATAGCTCTGAGCAAAGGAGAATAAGGTACAAAATAGAGACAGAGATGCCAAGCTTCTCCTATATTTAGTTAATTCATGGGCCCAAATATGGAGTCAGTGCTTTTCAACAAAAGCATTTCAAGCAAATTGAATACTATTTCTGATCTTGTGCATAATAAAAAGTAATAAGAGATTAGGTACATCATTCTGGAACATTCAGCAATAATTATGGGGTAAACAAACTTCCTTTTCACAGCTCCCAAAATCTGACAAGAATTGTAAACTGAATACCTCTGTAATTTGTTAAAGTAACTCAAAACAGTTGTGTAATAAATATATTCCACAATTTTTGTGTAATAAATATATTCCACAATTTTTGACTTCACTAATGAATGACATTGAAAATCAAAGGACCTAAACAATCGCTTTCAAAAGTGAACAGAATGCAGCAATCTTAAATTTGAAAAAAATGTTACTATAAAACTATGGATCACTTATTTCACATATATATAGATAGATGAAAAGTTCTTTACAAAATTCTTAACAAAATTTTCTCAACCTAACTCTGAATCATATAAAAATATACTTTATTCTGTATAATTGAAATTCATCCTGATAAATCCTAAGTTGTTTTAATATGAAAATATGTAATGCATGAATTAATTGATTAAAGAGGCATCATAAGATTAACTGAACTGGTGAAGGAAAGCATGTTGACATTAGTTTTCACCTAATTCTGAAAATATTTTTCAACCAAAAATGAAATGAAAAAGATTATCTTCATTTGACATAGGGCATCTGTTTAAAATGTGCACTTCACAATATACATTCTTGTAACATGTTGAATATTTTTAACTTAAGATTTTAAAAAGGGAAGGATGTCACCTTTGTTATTAAATATAATATTGAAGCAAAATTGAAGAGGAAGATAGCCTTAAAACAGGGTTGTAAAACATGGTAAACTGTCAAATAAAAGCTGTAACCTCAAACAGAGCTGTAAAACATGAGGAATTGCCCATTAGAGCCATGCAAAAGTTCAGGATCCAGGTGAAGGGCACCATGCAGAGATAAGCACCCATTCCTGCATTCCTTTGTCTCCACTTGTAAATAAACTTTCCAAAGAAGGATTCCCAGGCTGTTCTTATCTAAACCTTAGGTCTCCAATCCACTACTAGCCCCTAATTTATGGGAGACCACATTCCTTGTAACCTGATGTCCTGCACTGCCTTTTAAATATCCTGTAAATCTTTTGTTCAGGGCTCAGACACAGGTACACGTCTGGGCCCACTAGCGTAAAATTAAAATCTTGAGTTCTCCTCTCCTCTGAGTGTCGCTTGGTTTCTCCTCTGACTATATTGCCACAACAAAATAAGAGAATCAATATGATAAGCATAATTCAAGCATGAGTATATAAAATATCTTTATTTACAAACAACACAATTTTTAAATAAAAAATCCTAAGGAATCTAGGAAAATTATTTTAAGTAACAAATGTGTTCAGCATATTTTCAGCCTACAAAGTAGTATAAGTAAATATTTGCAATTATTAGAAAATTGTTCAAAAATAATTAAATGTATGATAGCACAAAAACTTACAATATTTAGAAATAAATGTAATGAAAGTGTATACAATTCCCCAATCCTGAAAACCACATAATGTCAATAATAGAAAGTGGTAAATACTTAAATAATCAGAGACATATATAATGTTCACAGGTTAGAAAACTGAGTATTGCCAAGTGGTCATTTTACTGAAATTGAACTCTACACTCTAAAGCAGTCTGAATTAGTACCCTAGTAGGATTATTTTAGATGAATGACAAGTTGATTCTAATATGCATATAGAAACACAAAGAATCTCAAAATGTCAGTACAATTTTGATGAAAAATAAAAGAAGTTTGAAACCTCATTCTATAGAACCTTAAATTGTAATATAAATCCACACTAAGAGAGAATGTTATTGGTTAAAAGAAAACAGATAGATTAATGAAGCAAAGTAGTGATTATAGATTTGACAAATTCATGAGATGAATTGAGTTTTACAAAGATGTTAAGCAAACTCCTAGATAAGGAATGACTTCACCTTGACAGTAGGATAACTGGATTTTTTTCCATACATGGAAAACTATATATTATTAAATCACAGAATAGACCAGCAACCTTATAGAAGGACTCAAGTCATGTATCTTTGACAAGCACATATGGGAATAATTACTTGTGACTTTGTAATGTGCAAGTGTTTCTTGAAGACAAGATATCTATACAACAAACAAATAAACAAGTTAAACTGGATTTTAGCAAAATTTAAACTCCTGTGTTCTTCAAAATTTATAGATAAAAATTGAACAGGTAGAGAAAGAATAAGTTATATTATGCATACATCAATCAATAATAAAAACAACATAAAAATGGAAAAATGAGTGAGCCACATTGATCCTTGATAATGGGATTGTTTGCACATATGTAAATATACCCTGACATAGCCACATTATTAAGTATTTAACTGACTTTTCCCTGAATAAACTGAAGAAGCAACATACTATTCATGAGGAATAACATTAGTGTAAAATAATCCAAGTTATAATTCTATTTCTGCCATTTCCTCAAAAGGCAAAATAGAGATGAGATTAACTCATTTTTCTGTTAAAAAAAGTATACAATAAGTAGTACTTACATTAAGTATCCTATTTAGTTTACAGTAATGAAAGGACATTCCAACCAGCACACACATGTTAATTTTTAAACATTAATATGTTTAATAAACATATTAAACCCACATATGTTTAATTAGATAAATTATGTGCTTTATTGAGCATTTAAGTCCTTTCAGTTTATGATCAGCTGACACTCTCATTCCTCAATAAAAGCAATATAAAATTTCATTATCATCCTGAGGTCTCATAATTATCCATGGTTGCAAGTGTGTAATGTATATTAAATTCTTGGCACACACATAAAATGTCTTGAGACAATTTACCATAGAATGGACAATACTTGGAAACTTGTTTGGCCAATAGATTTATAGCGGATTTGTCACACAGAGGAGATATCAGAAGGCACAGTGGAAGCTTCAGTTTTTCCTTAGGATGAAATATACAGGCATAGGAAATAATTCTTGTCAGTAATTGGACACAGAATCTTGCTTTTTAGTATTATGGTACTGTGAAAGATATCATATTTGGAAATACAGGTCAATATGAATGCTGTTAATAATTAAAGTGACCAGAGAATCAAGGAAAAAAATTTACCAAAATGAAGTTCAATGGCATATAAGGAATAATAATTCAGAATAAACTACATGAAAATTTTTGTCAATACCTGAGAAAACTATGTGCATTATTTAATGCATTAAGTTGTTCCTTATAAACATTTTCCATAAGTTAGAGTTTCTAACTTTATAAATGCTAAACCTTAGTGTTTTTTATATTTGTAGTGTGCTTATCAGATCATATAACTAACAGTAGTTTTAAATTTTTTCTGCAAGGACTGCAAGGACTAGTTCAATTTATGACTGCAAGGACTAGTTCAATTGTCTACATGGCAGGGGGCTGGAGGCAGGGTTGAATTGGCTGAGATTAATTTGCCAACTGCTATCTGAATTGACTCTCAAAATGGATTACAGCTCAGTTACTAAAAATGAAGAAAGCGGTATCTGATTTAGCTCCTACTGGCTTTCCTTTACACAGGAAAATACTGTTCTCCATAAATTATACCCACTCATAAGGATTATGCAAATAGAGAATACAATTTCCATTGGAAATTATTTTGCCTACCTTCTGACTTAGACTAGTAACACAATGTCCCACTATATTACCCTAGTGAGAGAAGACCTATTCTTACCTTTTCAGCCTTTGTTAACTTCCAATGCCATATCACCTTCTTTAAATCATTCATCTGGGGTTACAGATCTCAGCATGTCTTGAAAATTAACCTGCCTGAATCTGGAAAGTACAAAATGAATATTGTAGATTTAAATTAGCACTAAATGAAGTCCAAAGAGTTTATTTTTTTAATAATCTAAAAATCATGAAAATCTTGCATGAAAATAAGTTTCAGAAATACCATAGGTAATATGAGCTTTTTAATATTTTCTTGATTTGCACAAAAAATATTTAGAAGTTTTTGCAATAAATCTTATGATATTTTAAAATTAAGAATTGCTTTCTCATGGATGCATTAATCTTATATAACATTTTCAAATTTTTGGTTGCAATAAAGAATGTATTTTCATAACTTTTTGGATAACATTTTAATTAATACCATTACTTTTATAGTGTCTCAGGTTGCAGTTTGGCCTCAGCTAGCCATACTCTATTTCATAGCATTTGAGGTGTCTAAAGAATCAGAAATTTGTTTTTCTAAAGATTTGTCAGTTCATAAATTAAAAGAGTGCATTCTAAATATTAGTTTTGCGATTGTGGTGAAAAGTTGCCTTAGACATTGGTTACTAAGCTGCTCTGGCATGATTGCCATAGTATGAAAAGTAATATGAGTTCTAAATTCCTCAGGTGCAAATGAAATTCAAGAGCAATGTAAACTTGATATATGAACTATTCAAATTATAAAGTCATAAGCCATTCAGAATATAAAGTTTCTGAACTTTTAATATGACTCATTTAAGCATAATCTCAGAATATTAATATACATAGTTCATTATGGTAGAAAAATGAGATTATATAGATATATTAGTTCCCAAAACTTTTTGAAGAAACCAGTAACTAAATATAGAAAATATTAATGAGATGACTAGATAAATATATCTTTTATAAATTTTTTTAATTTGAAGCTTTCTGCATACTTTTATCTAAAGTTTTAAGCCCCAGATTAATGCAAGAAATGTTCCTATGATAGTTGTTAAACCTTCTACTTGGGTCATTGTCCTGGTTCTTAGTTGGTAGATAGTACCAACTAATGCTCATGGGATGTAAGAAAGAATATAATGAAATATTAAGTCTTCCCAATACCAAATTACGATTTGTCCTGGATTTTTTAACCAAGTACTACTATTCATAATTGCATTTGAATAAGCAAGGATGGAGTCGAAAAATTGCTACTTTATACTTTAAATTCTGCCACAGGCTTTTCTAGGAACCTAAGCTATATACATAACAGAATATTATTTTATCATGAAGACAAGTTAGCAAATTAACCGTGATAACATATCTATATTTTCCCAGTCTTCCCTGGTGCAAAGTATAATATAGCTCCCATTTAAGGATTTTAAAAACCCAAACAGTCACAGATAGATATGAAGTGGTAGGAAGAGGACACTGACAATTCTGTCTTTCCAGCACATAGCACTCTGTCATTGAGCTGGCTCAGAGGAACCACAGAAAATTGTGTTGTCTATGTCAAGTATGAGGTTAAGACTAAGGCCCACAATTTTTGTCATATAGGTTTTTGGGAATTTCTATAAGCTCTTACAATAGAGGTTTTTTCATTGGCTATATGTATAACTAAGAGATTGGGAAAATGTAACTGTGAGCCAATACAACCCAATATACACCAATGTCTTTGCAAGCAAGTTTAGATTGAAACTGAAATTTCAATCAATTACATCATCTATAATGATATTAGGTATCAATAACAAAGATGAAATTATTGTGAGAGAGAAAATATGGTGCAAGAGTCTAAAATATTTACTATCTCACCTTTACAAGAAAAAAAGGTTGCAAACTTAAATATAAATTTATAACAATGTGTATATTTTACTGTGTATGGATTGATATTTCTATTCTATAGCCATTAATTATAATACAATACTTTCAAAAGAAACAATTTACATTTTTAATAAAATTAAAACTTTTAATTTGTTTCTCTAGAAAATTAATGATGAATATATAATGTGCCTCTGAACCATGTCACTACTAATGACCAATCACAAAGCATTAGTGATATCATCATCTACATGAAAACTAGAACACAAACATTAGCTGAAGAATCATCAGCATCTAATTCAACATTGGTGAATATTGTGGAAGACTGCCTGCGATTACAAGATAGGTGTGTAAACAGAAGGCATTCTTGTGTATTTTTCTGTGAAGAATGTGTTTTCATTTAGGCCAAATGACTATCTCCAAATTATTTTCCTTGTTTTCTATTTCAAGTCCCTCTGCACATACAAAGTGTACAGTGATTGTTGCAAATATGTTGGCTTAATTAGATAAAACTTCACATATGGATAAAAGATGGCAGCTTGATACTAAAGAAATGAGAGGCTTGAAAGGAATAATTAGCTAATTTCATTAATAGTTGCACTTGCCCTCCAATATATAGAATTAAAATAAAGCTTGACAAGTTTGTCATGTTAAAGATATGACAATTAGGCAAAACTGAAAATGTGACCGTGAATTCAGTAAAAACATTAAAGTGAAGGTCATTTGTTTCTGTGGTGAAATGATAAATACAAATTTTTCAAAAGAATATCATCATATATATTTAGTTTTAATCAAATGAAAAATATGGAGGAGGAAATATTCTTGGGCTTATTGTTGTGGTGTACACATAAGTAATTTTTCATCCAAGTTACTTTTGATATTCACATAATTTAAGTAAAAGCTACAGTTGCAAAATTTATAAATTATGTTAAATATTCATATTAAATTTTTGTGATAAAGCTATTAATGGAGAAAATGTAGCATACAGAATGTACTTTTTCATACTGATATCGATCAGCATTTGAATTTCAGAAATTTTTAGACCTCTGAAGAATAACCTTAACAATGAAATTAAGAGTGCCAGAACGGTTTCCACATTTTAGTAGAAGAATCCTTTAAATTCTGATTTAATCTTGCTCAAAATCAGTTTCAAGCATTAATTAAATAATTTTGTAAATTAAGTACCAATAAAATCAGGTTTTGAAAATTTCAGTGAGTTACATTTTTCAAAATGGTAATAAAATTTTTTCATCCACACTGCAAAGAAGAAATGAATTCCACAAGTGTTCCAAAGTGTACAAGATTTTAAGTATTACAGCTGTGCTTTTGAATAGCTAGCAACATTTGTGGGCCTCCTCTATTTTATGTAGGAAAGAAAATGGAAATGAATTAAAAGGGCTACAATTTTGGACATCTAAGTTTGGCCAAACATTCAAATAAATCAAAAATTATTTATCTCTTGAGTATTATTTTGGGAAATATTTTTCAAGGAAAATACTTCTGAATAAAGTAGAAATTTGACTCTAATGAAAGTATCTGATTTACATATTTTCTAATAAATTTAAGAATGCTTTCTATTTAGTAGACTTCCTTTTCTATTGGCAGTGCTGGGATTTGAACTCAGGGCTTCATTCTTGCTAGCCAGGCACTCTACCACTTGAACCATGCCTTCTCAGCCCTTCAGACATTTTTTTGAGATTCAAAGTAATCTAAACACACATTCAGTGAAAATATCCAATTAAAAATTGTATGGCCAAGAGAAATGTCAAGAAAGCCATATGATTTCAAATTTGTTAATCAAAAATACAGCTTTGTCAAGGGTTTTAGGTAATTTTATGAGAAGTTTAAATAATAAGATCCTAGCTGAAAAATAACCAAAGCTTAAAGGCTGTGGGCATGACTCAAGTGGTAGAGGGCTGCCTAACAAGCACAAGTGCTAAGGTTCAATTCCTAGTGCCAAAAAAAAAAGAAAATAGAAAACTTGAGACAAAAGATCCACAGTTTGTCTCAAAGAGAGGCGCAGTTCTTCCTGTCTGTATTGTACTTACCAATCCTTCTTAGTAAAGAGAAATAGCCATTGTACTATACCAAAATTTCAAGCATCCCTCAGCTAGATCAGCTGGGAAGACTTGTAAGAAACACTCAGAAATGCTACCTAGGAAATTTGAAAGGAATGTGTATTCTTTTGTATTCCTATAAAGGCATATGACCCACGTTCTTCTTTTTTAAGTATTTCAATTTTATTCTTATAGGCATTTTTCTGATTAATTGTAGAAAATAGCATTAAAATCCACAAAGTAAGAAAAACAATTTCTGGCCAGGTATGGTGGTGCACACCTGTAACCCCAGAAACTGAAGAGGTGGAGATCAGAAATACTGAAATTCAAGGCCTGCCTAGGCAAAAAGTTAGTGAGACCCAGATCTTAACCAACAAGGTGGCCAAGGAGATGTGAGTCTAAAATCTCAGCTCTGCTGTAGACATGGATTGGAAGACTGACATCTACAGGCAGCACTGGGCAAAAACACAGACCCTATCCTGAAAAGTAACTAAAAGCCATAAAAAATTGGCAGCATGACTCAGGTGGCAGAACACCTGCCTAGCAAGTGTGAGGACTTGAGTTCAAACTCCAGAACCACCACCAAAAGAAGAAACCACCCAAAAAAGGGAAACATAGTTTAAATATAATTTTAATGTAATACTTTCATATAAAAATGTCTTAAAGTACCTATTTTCCTGTCCTTTTCTGGACCCAGGGGTCTCCTCAGAGTGGCTGATTCAGTGATGTTTGATCGCTCCCCAAAAGGCTTTCTTCCAAGCACTACCAGAATCAAGGGATGTCTTGATGAAGATTGCTGCCCCGGCCCTCCCTCCATTACACTCCCATTATGGAATCAGGAAAAAAAACTCTGCATACAAATCTGGTTTCAATATTCTTTAAATAACCAAAACCGCTGGCTTGAATATAGGACCTTTAACACCAAATCTCTCACCTGACCTCAATAACTTCCTCCAGTGAAATGGTAAGTGGTCAAAGGATCTCTATAGTCAAGCTTTCTATCTACTCCAATCTCGACCTTCTCTCTGTATGTCTTGTTCTGTGTTCTACCTTCTCCACAACAAGACTCCAGAAAGTTTCTTCCAAGAAAAATCACCCATTGTTAATCCAACTCCCCCTTTCAAAGCCCCTACCCCCTTCTGCTTCCCCCCTCTCAGATCCTGACCCAGCAGACAAACCCCCTCCTTAGTTTTCTCCAGTCCTTTCCCTGACCCCTCCTCTTTACCCTACACCCCTCATCCTGATTCACCCTAGCTCCTCCCCTTCTCCTTCAGCCCCTTCCTCCCCCTCTCAACCACTCTAAAGTCCATCCCCAACCCCACCACATGTTCCCCCTCAGAGAGGTAGCAGGAGCGGAGAGTACTGTCAGAGTCCATGTCCTTTTTCCTAAAAATATCAGAGAAATTACACAAGGACCAAATGAAAACCCCTCCCTTTTTATGGCCTGCCTTACTGAGGTCATCACCAGGTATACCAACTTAGACCTCACTACTCCCACAGGAACCCTCTTTTTACATATTCAATTTATTAGTCAGTCAGCCCCAGATATTCAAAAAAGCTCCAAAAGCTAGAACAGAGACTCCAAAAACTCCAGCAGAACCTCCTAAACAATGCCTTCAGAGTCTTTAATAATGGGGAGAATGAGCCCAAATGGGAAAATGGAAAACATCTAAAGGTCAAATATCAACTGTTGGCTTCAGTTTTAAATCCCCAGGCCCCTAGACCATATAAGTCTCCAAGCCCAAATCCACTCACCAAACCCCTATGGCTCCCCTAAGTTCATGCTTCCATTATGGCATTCCAGGGCAGGGGCTAAGGTGTGTCCTAACCCCAGGCCTCCCTCCAAACCATGTCTGACTTGCGACAATGGGGGCACTGGAAAATAGACTGCCACCAAGGCCGGACACCTTGGCCCTAGGTTCAGCCTATGGAACTAGTAATGTCCCTACAACCATCTTCTGTAATGAGGAGGCCTGGGCTCTCTTGCCCCACCACTCACAGCGGTGTGTCTGAGGAGCCTAGGATCGTGGGGACAGTGGCTGGCCAATCATTCACCTTTGCAGTGGACTCGGGTAACTTTTTCCTTTCTCACTAAATGGCATGGCCTCTCAACTAAGGGCTCCCAACCATTAGGGAAATCTGAGGAAAAAATTTAGCTCTATCTGCTTTATACAGGTTTGGAGGCCTCATGCTGACCCACCCCTTTCTGATCATGCCTCAATGCCCTATATCTTTCTTAGAAAGAGACCTCCTCCATAATTTAGGAGCTTTCCTTTACATTCCCCCCCTTGCCTCTGCCACCATGTTTCTTTTCCAAGAAGACTCTTACGATGACCACCTGCTCCCTAAGCCTCTCACTGATTCCCCAAGGGTTCTTGAACCAGACTCCCCACTCATCAACCCTATTGTATGGGAGACAACCAAACCCTAGGTACCCTTTCATCATAAATTCATCTTAATCTCCCTCAAAAATCTGTCTTCCTACATTAAAAACCCCCAATATACCCTAAGCCCCCTTACACTCAACGAACTCAAGCCCATTATCCACCACCTCCTCCAGGCCAATCTTCTTACCTACACCTGCTCACCACACACCACCCCTATTCTGGGAGTTAAAAAGCCTAATGATCAATACCGCCTGGTGCAAGACCTTAGGAAAGTCAATTCAGCCACAGTTCCAAACCATCCTGTGGTACCCAACCCCTACACTATTCTGTCTACCATTCCACACACCATGACCCATTTCTCTGCCCTGGACCTTAAGGATGCCTTCTTCACCATTCCCTTGCAACCTTCTTCCCAGTCACTGTTTGCTTTTACTTGGACAAATTCTGACACTCACATGTCACAACAACTAACATAGACAGTACTATCCCAAGGATTTTGGGATAACCCTCACTACTTTGGCCAGGTTTTCCAAAGGACCTCCTCTTCCTCCAATGTTGCCTGTCTTTTAATTCAGTATGTAGAAGACCTCCTTCTCTGCAGCCCCTCTCTCCATACATGCAAAGCCCACACCATAACTCTCCTGAATGCTTTTGCCTCATGTGGGTACTGAATCTCAAGCAAAAGGCTCAGCTTGTCTCTTTGCCAGTCACTTAACTTGACTTCCAGTTCACTCCAGGTAAGCACTCCATTCCCCTGTAACAATTACCTTTTGTACTAGACATCCCATTACAGGAACTCCTGTCACTCTTGGGTCTTTTTAATTACTTCAGAATCTGGATCCCCAATTTCTCATTTATAGCACAACCTTTTTATTAGGCCACCAAGGGATTCCCAGAAGAGCCCCCTCTTGGCCTCTTCTTCCTTTGTTTCAGCCATCTACACCCTTAAAACCTCCCTCAGCAAAGCCACTTCTTTATACCTCCCCAATCCCTCCAAGCCCTTTTATCTCTTCTTTCACTCTAATAAGGTCAGGCTCTAGGCTTCCTCTCTCAAAAGGTGGGTGATACCTTTCACCTCATAGCCTATCTCTCCAAACCACTTGATGCTGTGTATCATGGATGGCTTTATGCCTCCACATCCTGGCCACTGTCACTCTGCTGATCCCCAAGGCCAACAAGCTAACCTAACACAACCCCCTGACTGTCATGACATCCCACTCTGTCCAGGACCTATTAAGCCATCAGGGTTTTTTCTCTCTTCCTCCCTCTTGACTCCAACTCCTCCATGCTTTCTGACTAGACCCCTCAGTAACTACCAGCAATGTAAAGTACTCAACCCCACCACCTTACTCCCAACCCCTCCCCAGTCCAGAACCCCTTTACACTCCTGCACTGCAACTTTAGACCTCACTCTAAAATCTTTCTCACACATCCTAGATCAGCACATCATGGGAGCTTCCAACTGCTTCATCAATGGGAGCTCACACAAAACCTTCCCCTATCAGGTGGTATATGCCATCATTGAAGGATACCATGATGATAACTCTTGTTTCCCTCCTTGACAGTTATACAGCCTCTTCATTACCACCTAAAACTTTAACTCAACAGGCAGAACTGATAGCTCTAACCAGAGCTCTCACACTAGCAAAAGACAAAGTTATCAATGTATATACTGATTCCAAATATACCTATAATATCATCCACTCTAACATTCTTATCTGGAGGGAAGGAGAGAGGTTTCTTAACACAAAAGAGAACACACATCATTAATGGAAAACTCATAGAAAAACTCCTGTAGGCAGCTTTACCCCCCTCAAAGGCTGCAATCACTCACTATAAAGAACGTTGACACAATGGATACTACATATCCCAGGCCAACAATGAAGTTGATAAACTAGCCAGAGAGACTGCAATGGGGTTCCCCATTCCTCACTATTTCTTCTCAGCCCACCCTCCTACAGACTTCCCTTCCTACTCTGTAGCTGAACAGGAGTCTCTCTCCTTAAACCAATAGAGAAATATAGAAGAGTGGTGGTACCTACAAGACAAACTGGTCCTTCCCCATAACTACTCACAACCTGCTCTGTAATACCTTCACAACCTTTTTCTTCCCAACTTACAGTCACTTCAAATCTTTCTGAAATCTTAAATCTATCTGACACCTCTGGACAGTTAACTGTACAGAATCTGTCTAAGACCTGCTCTATTTGTCTAAAGACCAATCCCACTTCTAATATCAGACCCCCATGTCCCCACCCATCAAGCTCCAGGGGCTCTCCCAACCTCAGACTGGCAGATAGACTTTACCCACATGCTCCCTGTCAAAAAATTTAAATACCTCCTGGTCCTGGTAGATACCTTCTCAGGGTGGGTGGAGGCCTTTCTCATGACTAATAAAAGAGTATCTACAGTGGCTTTGATCTCAATATGGGACATTATTCCTTATTTTGGGACACCCACCTTTTTGCAGTCAATTAATGGGCCTAAGTTTACTTCCACAGTCACACAGAGATAGTCCAATATCTAAACATCCTTTGGAATTTCCACATTCCCTACCAACTACAATCTTCTGATAAGTTGGAATGCACCAATTGGACATTAAAATCAACCCTAACTAAACTAAACATTGAAACCCACCAAGCAATGTGCAACCAGCACCACCATCGTTTCCTATTCTGAATTCCTCTGCATCCTTATTATTTAAAACTAACCCCTCCTTAACAACATGCTGGATTTGCACTGGACCTTGACTATCCAATGGCTCTTTACTCCTGTAATCCCCCAATGTCTGGACCACCTCCCTCTTTGCTCTCTCCTTTCCTAATCTGTTCTCACTCCAAGACTGTAGGTTACTTCCTATTACCACCTGCAATACCCATGTTTTCCTCCACCAAAAAACTGGAAGACTAGAAAGTTCACCACAGGTACAACCCCTCATGGTGGCATATCTGATCACCACCTTCAGCTACTACAACTGAGAGATCAACACAGACCTGGTAGAACTTGTTGAGATCACATCCTGGAGATGCCTGGAGTTAAAATAGGGAGTATTTTTCATTTGCAGATATCAGGCTTACATATGTCTTCCCTCTACTTGGACAGAAAACTACTCTGGCACACCTACTCCCCACTTTGTCCTACACCACTGATACCTCAATCTTCCCCATACTTGTCACTCATTTTTTTGAGACAATGAAATGCCAGCTCCCTCACTATCTTAGGTAACCTCCTCTCATGGCTTCTGCCCACTATCACCCCTTTCATTGTAATCTTGTTACTGTTAACTTTTCTTCCTTGCTTTATGCTAGTAAAGCAAAGATTGTTGATCAATCAAGTGACCAATGTATCGTAGACCACAACACATGAATAAGTCAAGAACAAGCTCCTCCTCCAGTTGTTAAGGGATCCCCATGCATTGTCTGTGCTCCTCAGTCAGCAGGAAGTAGCCAGAATATGATAACACCACCCCTGCTCCTTCTTATATCCCTTTAGAGTCTGGAATAATGGAAGATTATAAATGACTTGAACAAATAACCCTGCCTTGGGGCTACCTCAAAACTTCTCTCCTTCCTTGAACCATTGCAGGACTTGCAAAATGACATATTTCACCCACCCAGACACTTATTCTCCCTTCCTGGAACCAGCAACTCAGTGACCTTTTTTTTTTTAGCTTCTCCATCCCTACTGAAGGACCACACTTTACCATGACAGAGCATTACTTACTTTTGGATTTGTCCAGACATATTTGATGTCCCTCTCTGTCTTTTAATAAATACCTGTCCAGTCTGTTGAAGTTGGTTCATTTTCTTTCTCATCTATCGCTGCTTCATGAACTATTTTGAACCTAACACTGGGTGTCAATAATCTATGAATATAAGTTAATAAAAGTGACACATAACACTAGTATACATCTGAAAAAAGTAAAAATATAATTTTTAGGAATTAAATGTCAAGTATAATCATATTCATTCATATTTATTAATTTTCCCAGAAAGTTCTGGATAAGTTTATCAATCACTGTGAAAGTTTAAAGAAATGCTTTAAATAAGTATGTTTTAGTCTAATATATGTGCAAATGAATGTGATTAAAACTGGGAATTCATCAGTGACCAACTTGAAGAATATATCAGAAAAAAGAATTAAGAATCTAATGAAGAAGCTACTGTCAAGTATTATCTGTCAATTTTCTATGAAACAAATCAAGGGCTCTGAGACACACATCCACAATATTTAATTCACCTGAGAAAGCAATGTCTAAACTCCAAAGACAAAATGAAATAATCTGGGGAAATTCCCAAGAGAGGAGTATTCCACAAAACAGTATGTATCTAAAAAATTCTGAGGTAAGCATGAGTTTTACCTTTTAAAAGAGGGAAGAGGAACTTCTGCATGTAGAGGGAAGAGAACTGTTAGGACCAACAAGTGATTGATTCAGAGACAGATCAACAAAAGGTAGATGTGCTCATAAGAAGGCTATGTTTACTCTGAGGGCCATGTTTCTCTGAGAATCTCTTGAAGATTTTAAGCAGGGGAATTACAAGACGTTTCTATTTTAATGACATCATTCTAGATGCAAAATAAGGAACACATTGGAGATTATAGTTAGAAGAATTGAAGCATTGATAGAGAAAACCGTAGCTAATCTAATGAAATAAGAGTGATAGGTGATCAGTACAGTAATAAAAGAAATATAGTAATGCTGATAGTAATTTTCTAATGGGAAAATTAGAGTCTTGATTGCTATTGACCTGTGGAAAAGGAAATAAACCCAGAAAGATCAGAAGGAAAAACATATGGCAAGGGAGGAAATGACCAAGTCACTTACGCATAACAGAATTTGGAGCTGGAATTCTATATCTGATCATATTAATTACATATTTTTATATTTCACATGTATGTAAGTAATGGAAGTTTAAGGTGAGAAATACTTCAGTTTGCTGAAATCAAGAATGAAAACATACATAGCTGTTAAGCAGTATGGTAGCAAATAAACTACAATGAAGGCAAACTGGGAAAAAAGAAGAAAAATGACTATCGACTCCAAGTTATAGCTTAGGAGTAGGAAGTTGAGGAACTGAGTGACTGGGGAGATGGGGAATTTGTATTAAAAAAAAAGACTGGACAGAAATTAGTTGAAATAAACAGTGAGGAAAATGTGAGAGAATTGCAGAGAAAACTCAAACCAGACAATCTTGAAACCCTTTCGTGGATATAAATCACAAACTTGCAATACTACCAACCTAACTGTTATGAGGCTAATTGAGAAAGATACAAAAAAAAACGTTATAAATGAGTTTAAGCAAACAGTCACCAATTTAATTCAACATACAAACTCTAGGGGAAAAATTGCACTTGCATTGAAGCAGAAGTAGGTCTGAGTGACAGATATAGACTGCTACAGATGTGAAGTAACATTACTGCAGGGCAAATCCTGTTCTCAATTCTCTGGGTCTCTAATTATTGTGCATTGATGTTTTTGAAGAGAAAGTTACTTGATACATTGCATTTCCAACTCATGAAAAATTTAATAGATTAAAATAGCAGCAAAAAATAAATATACAAGAAAGACTGCTATCAGGTCAGTTTGCATGTGTACACACTGAACACAAAAATGTTTTCAATTTTAGTAGAAACAAGAGTAAAATAAACATCACATAACAAATTGCATACATTTGATTAAAGTGCTACAATATGAACTTATAGGTAAGTATAATGGCATGTCACTTAGCTTTTCATTTATAGAAACATTCTTCAAATCCTGTAAACAGTTGCAAGTCTTATGGGCATTGTGACCCATGCCTTTAACATGAGCACTTTGGAGCCTGATGCAAGAGGATCATGCATTTGAGGACAGTCTGTGCTACATAGTGAATTCTTGGCAGTCTGGGCTAAACAGAATGACCTTTTCTCAAAAAAAGAAAAAAAAAAAAAGCAAACCAAATGACATTGTGCTCAATTCTATGAAAAAAAAAAATTACCACAAACATGTATGTTCACAATGTGCTTCCTATAATATGCTGTTATTACAATCCTATTAATTGTTAAGCCAAGCACAGAAACCCAGGGTCTATATAGCATTGCATATAATATCACATGCTACCAGAATAATTTTATAGGAAAAACTACCATATAATTTCAGATGATATGAGCTCTATACCTTTATATTAGTTTTGGAGTTAAGTTATGTTAATATATAAAGCCCAGTTTCAATTCAATAGTTAAAAAGAACCAACATTTTCCCATTCACATAAAAATGTCTTAAATAACCTTTATAAATAAGGATATAGTTCCTTGTCTGATGTATAGCTGGCAAATATTTTCTCACACTCTGTGGGTGGTCTCTTCAGTTTGGAGGCCATTTCTTTTACTGTATAAAAACTATACATCAGACAAGGGACTTATAACCAGAAAATACAGGGAACTTAAGAAACTACACTCTCCTAAAATCAATGAACCAATAAAAAAATGAGCAACTAAACTAAACAGAACTTGCTCAAAAGAAGAAATTAAAATGGCAAAAAAGCACATGATAAAATGCTCACCATCTCTAGCCATAAAGGAAATGCAAGTCAAAACCACACTAAGATTCCACCTCACCCCTGTTAGACTAGCCATCTTCAAAAACACCACCAACAACATATGTTTGGTGAGGATGTGGGGAAAAAGGTCCCCTCATACACTGCTGGTGGGAATGCAAGCTGGTGCAACCACTCTGGAAAACAATATGGAGGCTTCTTAAAAATCTAAACATGGACCTGCCACATGATCCAGCAATCCCACTCATGGGGATATACCCAAAGGAATGTGACACAGGTTACTCCAGAGGCACCTGCATACCCATGTTTATTGCAGTGCTATTCACAATAGCCGAGTTATAGAAACAACCAAGATGCCCCACTACTGATGAATAGATCAAGAAAATGTGGTACTTGTACAAAATGAAATTTTACTTATCCATGAAGAAGAATGAAATCTTATCATTTGCAGGTAAATGGATGGAGCTGGAGAACATCATTCTGACCGAGGTCAGCCAGGCTCAGAAGACCAAAAATTGTATGTTCTCTCTCACATGAGGACTTTAGATCTAGGGCAAATGCAGCAATTTGGTTGGACTTGGATCACATGACAAGGGGAAAGCACATATGGGAGATACAACAATAGGTAGAAAACACAAAACATGAAAACGTTTGATGTCCCCACTCCAGAGGAGCTAATATAGAAACCTTAAAGCGACAGAGGTTACCATGAGAAGGGGATCAGTAACCAGTGTAAAGATAAGTTAGAGATGAATTAACATGAGTCATAACACATGTGTACAAGAAAGAAATACTAAGAATATTTTTGTATAGCTATCCTCAACTCAACTAGCAAAAATTCTTTGTCTTCCTTATTAGGCTTGTGTCTTTTCTTCAACAAAATTAATGATAAAGGCAGAACAGGACCTGCCTGGAGCTTGGGGGGGAGGGGAAGATGGTGGGGGAGGGGGAAGGGGGGAGAAATGACTCAAACAATGTATGCACACATGAATAAATGATTAATTTTTTAAAAATACAAAATATATATTTATTTATAATATGAACAAACTGGGCGTCATGATAACAGAAGAGATCCTTTGCAACCATTTAATTTACCATACATTTAATTTTAAAAGATTTTATAATGAATAAAAAATTTATTTTGTCAACCTAAAACTTGTACAAGCAGTGTATTAAATAATCAGAATTATATGCAGAAAAGAGGCTGGGGCAAAATAGCATTTAGCAATGGTGTCTTGTTGGGGGGAATAAAAATAATTCACAGTTTTTAAAAAAAAGGATACAGATTTGAATAAATAAATTTCATGTAACCAATGAATGATTTAAATTTACCACACTTATGCTGTTTGGCATATGATAAACATGAAATGAAAGGTAGTAGGTAAAAATTAGAAATTATATATATATAATGTGGGAATATAGTGTGTATGTGGTCAATAAATGATGCTACCAACTATGAAAGTTTCTAATAAGTTTATAGTCTATTCTACACATCAGTGAGTTTCTTTCATTAGGAAGTATGACCACCACAATAGATTTTATTGATACAGATTATATACTATACTTTTTAAACACCTATAAAAGTGATGAATAGAAATGAAGGAAATAAATTTAGCAGTTGTGAAGTTTCTAATATTATATGACTCATTATAGAAGATAGACAACAGATTTTGGACACCATGAATTGAAATGAAATTACAGTAGAGGATGAAAATGTATTTTAAATGTCAATAGAGATAGTTAGCACCAGCATGAAATATAGAAATTTGAGCAGAGAGTCAAGAAAATGACAAAATCAGTGAAATTCTAGTTCAAAGATGAGATAAAAGCATTGAAGAAGAGACAGCAGATTTAGAAGGAACAACATATAACCACTCAGAGCATTTTCTTTGGTATATCCAGCCAGTCATGGAGATAAGAAAAGAGATGAGAGTTGAAAGATGACAAAAGTAGGATGTTGGAAAACAATAACTTTCAAGAAATAGTGAGAATACAGAAGACATTTCAAGCTAACTTTGCATTTGTTAAGGAAAGCGAATGAGGAGAATGTTTCCGGAAAATTTTTTAAGATTGGTGCTTACATAAATTACAAAGTGAGTTTACTAAATCCAATTTTTGAGACGTTGCTAACCTCAGGAACTTGGTTTAGTAAACGTTTAGAGAAGAGGATGCTTTTGAGTGGTATGGTGGGCTTATACAGGTTAAGGGAAAGAAAAGTCAAATGCAGAAAAGTAAAATAAAGTTATCTGCGTAATAAAAGAAAGTGGAAAAAGATGTTGGCTTAATGGACTGAAAACATCATTTAAATATCAATTTTTGCAAAAACTTTGCTAAAAATATCAGTATTCTGTAATAGATACACCTCCTCAATTGCCTTCAAATTATCATACTCTTCTGGACAACTTTATAATAATAAATGATGTGTAAAGTTGCATCTTTATTCCCTCACAAACATTTGATTTCTTTCCCTCGCTTAACAAAGCTGTAAATGGAACAGTCAGGACTCCAGTGAGTAGACAGAGTGTTAGGGGCGAGTGACAGAAAAAGGGGTCAGCATAGCTGGTACCTCACACACAGCTGAAGGGTGGAGTGCATCACCTTAGGCTTGGGCCTGGGGAGCTCAGAACATTTGTGTTTCCTAATTTCAAAGATGCTTATAAATGTGTAAAAAGTATTAGAATACTTCATTTGACGTGTTTACTGGTTAGGGCTTAAATTCAGATTGGCATTATTTCATTCCCATTTAGGCCAGATGTTCAGTGAATAGGCTTCAGGTTTTTTAAATGGTTGTCATTAAAGAGTATGTATAGTAAATGTTTAGAGACATATAATAGGTTTTCTGTAATTAACCAATATCAGAAAATAATTTGCAATAATATCACAATATCTATGTGTCCATATATGTATGTGTTTATGTGTATATAAAAAGTTTCACTACAAGCTGAACAATAATACATATTTGCTAAAATAAATTAAATAATTACATCAAAGCTTCATCATGTAGCTCTCTTAATATCCTATATCTTAACAGATGATATACTCTCCTGAAGGTTTTTTATTTCAATGAAGAAAAACTAGTTTAGGAAAACACCCACATTACAGTGTCATAATCCAATTACTGTACATTTGGGTCAGCAGCATAAAGGAAATGTAGAACAATTAGTTTACTGTAATTCATATGAAGAATTGATGCTTGGTGGCTAGACGACCATTTTGAGAACTATCATTTTAATTATTATTTTAGGTTTTATATCAACCTTTCCTTACATTTGTTGTTAAATTTTATCAAAACGTAATTACATATGACATGGTAAAAAGCTACTGAGATTACTGTTAACACAACACAGTATACTCTAAGGAATCATAAATTGCTTTGAGTACTATAAATTTCTTAAAGTATTATCTCTGTAGCTTTGTCATTAGATAAAGCATGAAAACATTATTGTTAAATAGATAATGATGCTACAACTGCATGGTACATTTTCAAACACAATTATTTGCTTTTAGGAAATAAATCTTCCTATAAAATAAAAATTTACATAAATCATACCTTGTTTAATGCTTCCTTTTCCTTTTTGCCCACATCAATTTAGAGCATAATCGTATATAGTCTCAAACTTTTTTCACATTAAATGACAAATCCTTTCTATAGTTTACTCTTTTTAGTCTCCATAAAAATTGTTCTCTGTTAAAATGTCACATTATTAAAATTTACATAGCTAGAATATATGACAGATCAACGACTATGTAGGAATCATAACCAAAAATATTCTGAGAACTAAGATGAATTTTCCCACTGATAGTTGCTTTGTAAATTTTATTTGGAAAGCTAAATGTCATAGAAATAGTAGAATTTGCTACATCTTTTAGCATCTGGTAGGGATACAAATATCCTTCATTGAGTTCCTAAATAAATGATGGATGTCCACATCTTTGGGGATCTGAAAGTCAGAACATGTAAGGAAATAGTGGCTTCCATGGATAACATCTCTGGACTTGACAAGGCAACAGATGGCCTTTTATATAAACATTTGAAATCTAGATGAGATGGGAAAATGTAAAATCAAAAGAGCTCTCTTTGAAAATATTCCTACTCTATATGTTAATATGAAACTTGTAAATTATGGTTTTGAAAGCCAAAACAGCACTACAGAATTTTGGGTGTTCAGTAAAGAAAAACAAAAGCGAGAGCACACAAGGGAGGGGTGAGGATAGGTAAGACACCTAAAAAACTAGCTAGCATTTGTTGCCCTTAATGCAGAGGAACTAAAGCAGATACCTTAAAGCAACTGAGGCCGATAGGAAAAGGGGAACAGGTACTAGAGAAAAGGTTAGATCAAAAAGAATTAACCTAGTAGCCTGGCTCAAAAAACCAAAAATCGTATGTTCTCCCTCATATGTGGACATTAGATCAAGGGCAAACACAACAAGGGGATTGGACTATGAGCACATGATAAAAGCGAGAGCACACAAGGGAGGGGTGAGGATAGGTAAGACACCTAAAAAACTAGCTAGCATTTGTTGCCCTTAACGCAGAGAAACTAAAGCAGATACCTTAAAGCAACTGAGGCCAATAGGAAAAGGGGAACAGGTACTAGAGAAAAGGTTAGATCAAAAAGAATTAACCTAGAAGGTAACACCCACGCACAGGAAATCAATGTGAGTCAATGCCCTGTATAGCTATCCTTATCTCAACCAGCAAAAACCCTTGTTCCTTCCTATAATTGCTTATACTCTCTCTACAACAAAATTAGAAATAAGGGCAAAATAGTTTCTGCTGGGTATTGAGGGGGGAGAGAGGGAGTTGGTGGAGTGGGTGGTAAGGGAGGGGGTGGGGGCAGGGGGGAGAAATGAACCAAGCCTTGTATGCACATATGAATAATAAAAGAAAAATAAAAAAAATAAATAAAAATCAAAGTCAACATGACTCATTCTTCTTGAATATTTTATGGATAGTAAAGGAAGGGAAGAGATGGGAAGACCACTCAAAAGCCATCACAGGGTTTTTCATTTGGGAAGAAACACTACAAAGGGGATAAGTGGTAATTAAGTAGATAAATTGCTCAGTTCCAGACCCCCTGGAAAAGTGACATCTTGGGACCTGGGTGGACCCCTTCCCCCATAAGGTGGTAGTTTGTAATTCTGTTGAGGCTAGGTGTTTTCCTTCCAGAGAGTGGTGGGGTGCTTCCAGTAAGCTGCCTGAGAGGGTAGAGAGATCCCATCCTAACATGGCTTCCTGTTTTTTCACCCTAGATGTAAACTTTGGTCAAGAAAAGAAAAAACTTGAAGATATAACAAAGCTGCTGGGAAAAAAAAAATTGAACTGAAAAGGTATTGTGAGAATGTAAAGGAAGGAACTAAATTAAAGCACACAGACACAATGACAGAACCATACAAAGAACCACTGTGAGACACCCTAAGATATCCAAAATAAAGTGTTGTCTATTAATGTAAAAATGAAAAAATTCATGACTTTCTGGAGTATTTTCAAATTTATCAATTATTAACAGAATTTTACTGTATTGTTACTAATCTTAAATATTATTTTAAATCACTAAACGACATTTCATGATATAATGATGAAGAAAAAACAACCTCTACCCTAAAATTTATTACTTATTTTCCTGATTAGGAAAGTACCTCTGTATTTCCAAGTTAAGTATACAATGACTTCTTTTTATAATTATATATTTTTAAAGTAGGCTTCATTTACAGCAAACTTTAGTGAAGATGGGCATAAATTTCCTATATATCTCTTGCCCTGACTCATGGATAGCCTCCTCAGTTGTCATCATCAACAACCAGCAATGTACTTTTGGTATAATTGATGAATGTACGTGACACACCATAATTACTCAAAAGTCCATTTTTATATTAGAATTCTATATACTCTTGGTATTGTACATTCTCTATAAATTGAGACAAATATGCATGCATCATTAAAGTATCATATAGAGCATTTTCACTACCCTAAATGCCTGTGGGCTCCACTGATTCATCACTTTCCTCACTCTCAACTCCTGACAAACATTGATCATTTTGTGGTACTGAGAATTGAATTCAGGGCCTTGAACTTACTAAGTAAGCACTCTACCAAATGATCCATGCCCCCATTCTGACCAATGATCTTACATAGTTGGGATTATACAGTGTATAGCCTTTTTAGAGTGGCCTTTTTTCACTTAGTGATAAGTACTTTTCATATATTTACCATCTATATATACATTACATGTCACACACTTTTAATTATTGTGTTTTAAAAGTTCATTTTGTATGTTTGCATTTGAATTCTGTGTAAGAAGAAAAGGTATTGTGAGAATGTAAAGGAAGAAGCTAAAACACACAGATACAATGACAGAACCATACAAAGAAAGACTACATTGAGGATCACAATAAATGAACACAAAATCGTTCTCTTCCTATTTATATTATTTATTTTGTCTTTGTAGTTTTACACATATTTTCATAAATTTGTAGTTAATTACTTTATGCTTATGATTACTATTGTAATAGAACTGTTTTTAATTTAAATCTTAAGTTGCTGGTACATAGGCAAGCAGTTGACTTTTGTATATTAACTTACATTCTGGAAACATGCTACACTGACTTATTTGTTCCAAGATATTTTTTTCAAAAACAAACAATGTTATAATTTATTTACATAACCTGCATAACCGTTTATTTCTTTTCCTATCTAGTTTTGCTAGCTAGCATTTCCAGTATGTATTAAAGTAAAAAGAAGATATTATTCAGTAAATTGAGGATTTTTCCTTGTATTCTTAGCTTTCTGAGAGTTACATCGAGTACTTTAAAATACAAAACCAACCTATCATAGAGAAACAAGCATGTTTTATGATTTTTATAATACATTTAATTCATAATTTGATGCAGGTTGGTCATATTTTGTTGTTAATTGAATATATAAGTTTATGAAGGCTACTAGCATGTACTGTTCCTTTATTTTAATGTCTATCTTCAGTTTGAATTAGAATGATAGTAGGTTCAGAGAACGATTCAAGAAGTCTTTCCTCTGCTTCTATTTCCTGGGAGAGATTATGAATAATTAGTACCATTTCTTTCTGGAATAATTAGTAAAATTCACATTGAATTCATCTAGGTGAGATAATTTCTTTAATGGAAGTATATTAGAAGTAATTCCTTTAATAGATATTCAGTTTATCTCATCTTGCACGAGTTTCACAGATTGTATCTTTCAAGGAATCAATGTATTTCATTTAATTTTTCAAATATTGGGATAGAGAATAATTTTTAATCTTCTAATATTATTACTTTTATTTTTGGTTAGTGTAGTTAAAGTCTTTAACAATTTTACAGATATTCTCAAAATTTAGAATCTTTATAAATTCCATTTTTCTTGCTTATTTTCATTTTGTGTTTGTTTTGTAGGTGATGAGGATTAAACATAAGCTTTTGTACATGCTAAACACATCCTTCACCACTGTACTATGCCCCAGAGCTCATATTTGCATTTTTAGTTTGATTAACGTTCTAAGTTTTATTATTTCTTCTCTTTTATGTACTGAAATTATTGTTTTTTTCTCTAATTTCTGAAAGTAGAAGCTTTAATTATTGATTATAGGTCTGTCTTCTTTAATTATGCATTTAATGCTATCTATTTTCCTCCACATGTTGCTTTTACTGGATCTCACAAAGTTTGATAAGTTGGATTTTTATTTCGATTTAATACAAAATATTTTCAATTCCTTTGTGGCTTCTCCTTTAACCAAGGTGCTATTTGAAGGACATCATTAAAGTTCCAAATATTTTGTCATTTTTTCAGCTATCTTCCTTTTACTGAACACTGGTTTTACTCCATTGTGGTCTGCATTTATACTTTGTATGATTTCAATTCCTATAAATGTGTACAGATGTGTTGTATAGTCTAGGGTGTGGGCTATGTTTCTCAATATCCCACATAATATCAAGAACAATGTTTCATATTTTTATTGAATAAAATTTTAATACTAATTAGATCAAAATGATGGATCTTGATCCAGAAACGATAGCACATCTGGTCAACTATATCATTACTATGTTTCTATTTGACCTATCAGTTACTGACAGAGGTATTTTGCATTTCTAAGAGAATAGTAAATTCTATTTTTTAACAGTTCTAGTATTTTTGCCTAATGTACTTAATATTTCCATGTTAAGTATATACACATTAAAAATTGTTGTATTTTCTTCCAGAAGTAACTCCTTCTTTACACACACACATACAATATATATGTATATATTGTCTCATTTCTGATAATTTTTCTTATTCTGAAGGCTGGTATATACAATTCAACTACCAAAATTTTATTTTGGTTACTCTTAGCATGTTATACCTCTTCCCATTTATTTTCTTTTAACTCTATCAGAGTGTATGTAGCATGAGTTTCTTGTAGATAACATGTAGATGGGTCTAATTTTTCTTCACTTTGATAAGCTATTTTTGTTACTATATTTAGTCATTGACAGAGGCCTCTTTTTCTATGCGTTCTGGCTTTAACTGGTTATTTTTCATAATTCTTTTTTATCCCCTCTCTTAGTGTATAAATTTTATTTCTTTCAATGTTCTAAAAAATGTCTTGCCTTGACTTCTACAATACAATGTTCTAATATAATTCCACATTTAAATAATTCATTTATGTCATCTCTAATTTCTAGAAGGTATTCACAGCTTCTTCTTCCTGACCCATGACATTGATTTCCTTCCTTCAGTTATCCACATACTATAATCATTCAATATGTGGCTTTATTTATTACTTATAACAAACTACTAATATATATTAAAGATAAAAAATTAATATCTTGTTCTCTTTTTGTTTATTCTTCTTTGAATGGTCTCATTTTCTATGTAGATCTAGGTTCCTAATGTACATTATGTCAGTCTCCCTGAAACTTCTTTTAAAACTTCATACAAGACATATCTGCCTGCATTGAATTCTTTCAGATTTTGCTTGTCTGAAAAAGGTTGATATTTCTCCAATTTTAGAGTGTAATTTCATTAGGTAAAAAATTGTAGTCTTGTGGATTTTTTTCCTTTCAATTATTTAAAAATATAATTGCTTTCTAGTGTTTCTTGGTAAGACCTAGAAACAAGTCAACTGCCCATTGACTAGAGGTATTACCTGTAACAAATACAGCTACTATGTGGACATACATTTTTATTAATCATATGTAAACACTTAGGACTGAATTGGTCAAATGATTGGTGCATAACTAACTTTTTAAGAAACTACCAAATGTTACCCACTTATTTCACCATTTTATATTTCAATTTCTACTTAGGAGGGTTTCAAGATTCCCACTCATCGCCAACATTTGATGGGAGTGACTTTCACATTCTCACACACATTTTATTTCAGTTAACTTCAATTACTAATAATGTTAATTTATTTTCTCCTTTGATGAAGTAATTCTTTAACTCTTTTATCTACTCTTAGTTGGTTTTATTGTATCTGAATTTTGAGAGTGCTTTAAGTCCTATGCTATACATTTCAGTTGAAAGTATATAGTCTGTGGGTTAAGTTTTTTATTCTCTCAAAATATTTTTTACAAATCTTTTCATAAAATATTTTATATTTGATAATGTCCAGCTTATATTTTTTCTTAATTCTCTCCTATTTATATCTCCTTGTCAATGTAGTGAACGATGATAATTCTTTTTTGTTTACTTCCTTGATTTCCCCCTGTAGACTTTCATTTTGAATCTCTGATATCTGAATTTGCTTTTTTCTGTATGTCCACCTGTCCTGGAACTTCATACCAGCATCATCCTGTGCATTCATTTTGACTCACTTCTCTGCTGGACACTGGTTTTCTCTACCACATGTATTTCTTGTTACAATCTTTCATTTAAGTGGAAAATCTTTTCCAATTGTTCTCTCAGCAAGGGGACATAGGAAATTCATTTTTAAATCTTAAAAAAATCTCATAATATCTTCACAATCACACCTTTTTATTAATATTTTTGAACAAGTACAGATTGCCTGGTTGAATATAATTTTCTTGGAAGAAATGCATTGTTTCCTTTCCTTTTTTTAAAATAAAAAGTCCATTGTTGTTCTTATTCCCACTACTTTGTATGGGATTGCATTTTCAATTTATTTTTTAAGTCTTTATCCCTATTGTCCTAAAATTGCTTGTTATTCATTTATATGTATGAGAATAAGGTGTGTGGTTGTATAGACATAAGTATTGGGCTTTTTGTCCTTTAAGAGACATTTATTTTTCTTCTACAAGGACTGGGTGTAGTGGTGCATGCTTGAAATCCTAGCACTCAGGAGACTACGGCATATGGGTCACAAGTTCAATGACAGCCTTGGGATACATAGCAAGAATGTCTCAAAAAAAGAAAAAAAAATTACAGATATTGTCCTAGTAAGTAAGGTCCTAGGCTTTGTTCTTTGTTTTAAATCAATAGAGACTCCAATGTTGATTAAAAGTGGAGTGGAAGAAACCCTAGCAAGCAAGCAAGAAGTAGCAACATAAGTTTTACCTATGAAAAATGTAATACAGTACATTCAAAAAGAAACTGTTAAGTCATCATATTAATGTTGTGTTTATTGTAAGGGAGCAATATTATTTTGAGTATTTTAGAGTAGAAAGGCTTCTTTTGGTGATATAAGATATTTTAGGAAAAAAGGAAAATATAGGTATACAGCAGCAACTCATTGATTTAAGCTATAATCTGAAAGTTGAAATGATTCCGTGTTACTTTAAAGGAGACTGATGGTGCTAGAAACTGGCACAGAATATGAGTAAACATGGCAAAAGCACAAGGCAAATTAAATGCAGAACCCTGAGTGTTCTCCCTTGATAAAGTCATGGCTTTGATGGGGAAATAGATCTGTCATTGATGCTGAGAAGGAAACACTTTGGTGAGGAAGGCTGAGAATGCCTCTAAATAAAGTCTTCTGAAGATCGGAAAGAGCCTCTCACTCCTGACTACAAAGGAGATGCCTGCTGTGTGACCTCTTTGCTGAGGATGCTTGCTCTTCTCCATGCCTGTCTCACTCGCAACCCTGACTACTTTCACGCTGGAAAGAAATAATTCCCCCTAACATAGAAGTGCAAGCCCTACTTTGAGAAGAAATAGTCAATAAGCAAAGTAAATTCCATGATTTCAATAAAATGTGCTGACAGAATCAGACAATAATTTGGCAGTGGATCTTGAGCCTGAAAGATTGTGGAGAAGTGGAATGTTCTTGAAGTATTTGGGAATTCATTAATATTGGAGCACCTTCTCTAATTTACTTACTATGGACATCTGCATCTAGTCCTAATAAGATAACACTTTGAAAACTAAAAACAATAATGGTTCAAATGAAATTAAGTTCTAACATGTCAGAGCTTTCTGGCATGCTATTTCAGTTTCATGGAAGAGAAAGCATTAGAATGAATAAGTACACAGAACCTGAGAATGGATCACTGCAGTCTGCTTCCAGGAGGACCAGGAGACATTCTCTCTACTAAAGCAATAAAAATGTCCCACAAAGAAACACTGGTCACTATGAGCAGATCAGCAATGAGTATTTACCTTCGTTGTGTCTATGTTACAGTTGGGAAGTGCTGCCAAGGAACTTTGCCTTCTTACATCAAGAGGGATTATGAAGTTGCGGAGTATCAGACAATAAGTGGATCTAATATAGATAAGTAGACATAACTCTCACATGGGCCTCTGAATTATGGATTATAAACCTTATGGAAGGAAGGTTCACACAGAAACATTTTTTTGGTGGTATTGGGTTTTGAACTCAGAGCCTTTGCACTTGCTATCTAAGTGTTCTATGAGTTGAACCAACATCCCGAGCCTGTTTTCACTTTAGTTATTTTTTCAAGAAGGATCTCATGTCTTTGACTGGGCCTGGCTTCTGACCATTATCCTCCTATTAAAGGTCTCCCACATAAGTAGGGTTAGGATTACAGATGGGCACCATCAGGCCTAGCTTGTTGGTTGAGATGAGTTTCAGTAAGTTTTTGTCACAGCTGGTCCAGAACTGCAATCATCCTCATCTTTGCCTCCCATGCACCTGGGAGTAGAGGTATGTACCACACAGCCTCACACAGAAAATTTTTATGGGCTCACAGTACGCACCTTGTTAGGGAATCGAAGAACTGACAAACACTGTATTGTTTGTTCCTACCAACTCTGCAAGCATTTACTTGCCTGGTCCTTGAGCCTACTAGCTAAATTGTGAGTTATAATGACTGTCTAGCTTAATAGAAGTAGGTGGTAACTCAATTTGTAGGTTCCAGGCTACTTGTGGTGTTACAGCAATGTTCAGAATGTGCCTCATGGACTTCAACCACAGGTAGTTTGATGGAGCAAAGACCTCTTTTTAAACTCAGGAATATATCATTGCATTTTTACAAAGACCGTGTTCCTCAGTAAAACTAAGACTGAGAAAAACAGGTCTCTTTTATCTCCTTGTTTCCAGTCTGGGGACTTGCCTTACCTGCAGACCAGACTTAGCAGCCTTCACAATATATTTATGCTACTAGTTCTGCTTCTCAGAAAAAAGCCCTTTCTGATATAATATATAAATGTATTGATAATAATAAATTTAACACTAACAGTTAAAATGCAAAATGCAGTAGTCAGAGTGGCATATTAAATTGGTGGTATTTTTAATTATTTTATTCTACTTCTCATACCATACTTCCTTTTCATTATGAAATTACTTCAGCTAGTTTTTGCCCTTTACTGACAGAGTGAGCCAAACCTTCATTACTGATGAGTCTAGGCTGTAGTTAATCCAACCTTGATTCAGTTGTTATGATTTTGTTGACTTTAACTTCAGGAAATGTAAATACTAAAAGATACCCCTAAGAGATGTCCTATATTCCAGGCATACTCTTCCTTACCTTCATTGTGGAACAGGAATCCTATTTCCCTTTGGTAGCTAGGATTAATTACCATCAAACAGCTTAGAAATTCTGTTTTTGGTCTATTGTTTCAGATGCATGAGGAGTCCAAATAGGTCAAAAAACAGCTCATGATTGCTGCATCTCATGGGAGAAGCATTCTCTACTTTGGAACTGAGCAAATAAAGTATATGCCTCAGGAATAGAAAATTAAAATTTGTTAGTGGAAAAGTGAGGTAATAGTAAGTGATGTGACACCCTCTCCATTCCTTGAATTCTGGCAATGGAAAAAACAGTTCAAATATTCATAGCACATACAGCATAAACAGAATTCAGGAAAACCTTTCCTCATCCTGCAAGGTACTGTACTGTCACATAGCTAGAAGTGAAACTTTGTGTACAAAAAAGTTCAATCCACTTCTTTATAAAATTAGCTCCTTGAGACTGAGATGAGGCATGGTAAGACAGTGAATTTTAGGAGCTTGGTCCCAATTTATCATGGAAGAAATTCCTTGATCAGAAACAGTGCTGGGAGAAATACTATCATAGGGAATAAGGGGGATATTTTAAGTCCATGTGTTATAGGCAAATGTTCTCAGAAGACCCTGGTGGAGAAGATCTTAAATCCTTTGTGTCCTAAAGAAGAAACTGGATGGAGACATTGATTTCAAATCAGTAACAAAGTTTTAGTGAAAATGAAAGCAGAAAATGTACTCCCTGACAGTGAGGTGGAGGCGGCTCTTTGCAATTTGGCTGAAGAGCAGCACCTATGTCTCAAAAGCCCCAATATCTTGGTTCAGGTTGAAATTTACACACCATAAGTAGTGAGCAATATGGTGGAGAAGAATTTGGGTGGTACCTAGAAGTGGCTTTTGGTGATTGAAAGATTGACAGGGTATTGTATATGTGAATTCATTATTATAATTATATGTATGAGTTGCAGTCTGTATTAATTAGGCTTTAATCAGTGGAACTGGGGCAATGGGTTACTCTGGGGCCAGATTTTTCATTGTGTGCATTTCCAGTTTGGATGAGTCCATTGTGGTGAATCATCCTGTTCACACAAGATACTGTGGCTAGTCATTACTGTAGCCTTTACTGCAAAAGGACTGCTTTGGGGTGGTTCTAAGTGGAGCAAGCCCACCTGTTCCCTTTGAGATGAACTGTGAAGAGGCCTCCACAACCTGGTTGGAGTACTCTCCTTGAATTTCCTGCCTCACATGGATGATAGTTCTGGCAGAAGCACTGTGTAGAAGAAGAACAAATCTGTACTCAGAATAAGTGTCTATTTCAGTATAAACAGCACAGTGCTCCATCATTATGGACATGTTCCAGCACCCCCCAATCATGTAGCTAGACAATCACCCTCACAAATTGTGCCATGTCAAGAGTTAGGTCTCTTATAGGTCTCCTTGTATCTCTTTGTCTCCAATTTTTCACATTCTTCCCAAGTCTCTGATTATTCCCACAGCCATAGAAGTTCAACTTAAATTATGATTTGACATTTCTCCCAGCCTTCCCACATCCTTCCCTCAAAACCCTTCTCAATTATTTTAACAGTCATCATTCTTGTATATTTTATATGATCTTGTTAGTTCTTAAGAAGATTTAAACTAAGACATATATCTTCACTAAAGAAGAACAATAGAGATTCTGGTACTTGATAGGAAGCAAATGACTAGAGAAAATTTTCTCTCCCATATCCATAAATTAAAAGTATTAGCATTGTGTCTTTATAATTATACATGAGGACTTTTAATTCCCCTAATGTATTTATAGGACTACCTCAGAAATACTGACACTTTTGGAATTCCATAAAATGTTACTCTTACATATTTATAGATTATATTTTATTAATTAGATTACTGATAAAAGAGAGAGAAAAATGTACTAAGTGTTCTAGCAGTGATATGAATGACCCAGAGAGAAATAAAGCACAAAGACCCACAAGCTATAATTAAAATGTGAGAGGTTCCATGAGTGTTGAGACATCCTGGAATATGCTTTTTCTGATAAAAATATCATTATTTCCATTTCCTCTCATCAGCATGCATGAAACCCAGCACTTGGTGGGTCTTTTGGGATTTGTAGATAGCAAAGATTTGAAAACCCTTCTTCAGGGAACCTAAAGACTCAGCCCTCAAAGTATCAACACCCCAATGAAGAAATGGACTCATGAAATAAACAGGGAATTTTCAAAGGAAGAGTTACAAATGGCCAGTAAACACATGAAGAAGTGGTTATAAAAGAGATTCAAATCAAAACAACACTTAGGTTTCATCTCACCCCAGTTAGAATGGCCATAATCAAGGGTCATAACAAATTCTGGTGAGGATATGGTGAAACAGGAACCCTTATACACAATGCAAACTAGAACAACCACTATGGAAAGCAGTATGGAGATTCCTGAAAAAACGAGAGCTAAGACTGCCATATGATCCAGTGATACCACTCCTGGGCATCTATCCAAAGGAAAATAAGACAGGATACATTAGAGACACATGTATATTGATGCTCATCCCAGCACTATTCACAATAGCCAACCCTTGAAAACAATCCAGGTGCCCTTCAACTGATGAATGCAAGAAATTGTGGCATATATACACAATGGAGAATTACTCAGCCATAAGGAATAATGACATGTGGTTTGAAGGTAAATGAATGCAACTGGAGGACATCAGGTTAAGTGAAGTAAGGCAGGATCAGAAACATAAAATCCTCATGCTTTCCCTCATATGTGGAAGATAGATCCAAAGGTAAACATTTCCAAAAAAACAAGCATGATCAAATACAAATTCAGATGTATAACATGTTTGTAACAGTGGAACTACTCTATGGAACTCAGGGAAAGAAGGAAAGGAGAAGAAAATGATAGAGCATCAGTAATATCACATAACATAATATGTGAAGGTATAGGATATAAGAATGTGTACTAAAAGTTGTTGAAAAATTGGTGGTGGAGGGAAAGAGGTAAGGTAGGGTAATGGAAAGGGTTGAATGGACCAAATTAAAGCATGCCCACAGTGGGCATACATTGAGCACACCTTTGAACATCAACTTAAATATTAATAAGGAAAACCAGGACCATAAAATAAGTATAGTATGTGTGTGGTGTGTAATACTGGGAGAGGGAGGGTAAAAGAAGGAGATTAAGATGATGGTATGTGGTAGGTGGACTTCATATACCTACATGAAACAGAACTAAGAAACCTATTGCAATTGCTTTAGTGAGTGGAAAGGGTGTTGAGGGGGAGAGAAGAAGGGGGCAATGTAAATAACATACAATATAAGTCTAATCTGAATTGTCACCACAAATCTCCCTCTGCATACTGAATATATCCTAATAAAAATTTATTAAAAAAAAAAAGAAAACCCTGCTTCAACCTCCTTTTAATTGACTCAAGTGGCTGCTCAATTTGAATGTACACTCGACAAAAAGAGTGTCATGCATATGGACCAGGTGGAGATTTAAGCTTCCCTAATACTCAGGTCAAATAATTCAGCATATTTTATGAAGCTTCAGATGTCTGTATTAGAACAGGAATGTGTGGAGTTGCTGGTAGCCTAGATAGATGAGTTCCTAGGTTTTTTTGGAAATAGTGTAATCAATTTTCTATTTATTAACACTTAAAAATTTTTCTGTTTGCCCTTAGAGCACAGTAAAACTGAAATGCCAGCTCATAGAAGTCAATGGCTTTCAGTGAAGTTGATTTCCTTAGGTGTATGAAGTCCTAAGGCTCCAGTCTCAGCAGTGATCTGTTGTGGGGCAGAAGTAGTATATTCTGATCTGACCACCAGGTCAAAAAGACATTGTAAATTATAGACTCATGTAAGCTCCCTAACACACTATAGCCAAAATGAGAGCTTCTCTGTGGTCAACTTACAGTAAAGCAGAATATTTGGGTATGACTCAATATGGTTTGTATTCTGATGACAATATTCAGAATCAGATATTTTCTTCACTGCATTCATTATAGCCCCACAGAGAATGCCCCTGTAAAACAATGGTGAGCAGAAATACATTCCACGGATAAAACCCTGGGACACAACTTACAAAAGTAAAGATGCGTATTTTTCCCAAGTTTCCCAGTTTCTCTACATATCTCCCCAATGTTAACACATGAGGACCATGAGTGTCATGGTGTTAATAATGCAAGTTCTTCTCTGGGCTGATCTAGTTATGTCTACTGGTCTGAATTGAACTTGCCAGTGTCATAATGAGATGCTATATTTGATATCATGTTGCTACTTGGGGAGAATAGGAAACACCTAAGACATCTCAAATGCATTGATTCTACTTTTGTTGGCAGTCATCCATCCATACCAGAATAAATAAACAGTCTGCATACGGTTTTGATTTTCTAAACATAGGTCCTCCATAAACTGATTGAATTAAGAGTCATCACAATGCCTTGTCTGTACATGTGACTAATACAATATTGTGTCATAATAAAAGGTTCATTTTATGGCAAATACCAAGAAAGCAGCTCGATGACCATGGATTTACTGGCTGCACCATGTGCAATGATCTAAACTCAATTTAAGAAAACTGTTAAATAGATGGTTGGAAACATAGCTGAAGCATTAACTCAAGGACCACATTTTCAGGTCAGGACACTGTCTTCAGGTTACATTTTATATGTTGAAAGAGTAGCTAATATATTGGAACTGTGTCCACATGTTACTTGTGGAAATAAGGAAAAAAATATAAATAATATAACTCTTTGTATGACACACTTGTGGAATTATATCCAAACAAATGGGCTCTATTTCCGGTAATTAGAGACATTATTTCTTGATGAAAGCTCTGAAAATATTTTACTAAAATGGAAGTTGTATAGTCTCACCATTAAGCTTCTTGTTTATAATGAGAATTTATAATTGATACTACCTAATATGGTTGAAATGTTTGACCTTTCAAAACTCATGTTAAAATTTAATTGCCATTTACAGTATTAAGTGGTGGAACCATTAAAAAGTGATAAGGCCATGAGCACTCCACTGTCATAAGTAGGATTGGTGCCACTAAAAAACAGCAAGTTCAGCCTCCTGTTTCTTTATGGTATTACTTTAATAAGGCCTTCACCAGATGTGGATACTTTGATATTGAACTTGCCAGTCACCCAAACTGTGAGAAAATAAACTGCTGCTCATTATAAGTGTCCTAGTCTCAGGTATGCTAATGTAGTAATCAAAATGGATTAAGCCAGTGATCAATCAAATTGAAAGACTTGCATCTAAGAGAGAATTCACTTCACATCACTTCTTCCATGTGCAACAATGGTAAGAATCCAGCATGGGCATGGTAACTGTAAGTTCGGATCTTTTGGGAATGCAGTTCTAGGCTTCTTTTCTAGCCAACCTTAGTTGGCAAACAAACATTTTGCAAGGTCCTGGGAGTCTACAGTGGATTATTCAGAAAAATGTGATAAACACCAATTTTTTTCCAGAAGTGATTCAGGAGCAAGAATTGTACATTATTTCTTTAAATATTTTTAAGTACTCCAGAAGGTCAGACATTTCAAGAAATAAGCACAAAAAAGCTAAAATTAAAAACTAAAACCAACTAAACCCAAAAACTAAAAACCAAAGCATATGTTTAACATAAAGAACTTTATTAAATGTTCCGGCAATTACAAGAATCACATTTTGCTAAGAACATTCCATTAGAAATGATTTTAAGCACATAAAAGGTGATACTATCTATAAAAAGTTACATTAAAGAAGTAGTAGGAATTTTGGCTCAAGAATTATTCTTTATTGTATCTCAGCAGAGTACTTCAGAAATTTAACCGAAGGCTTCTTGAATCATATTTCAACCTATACAGACAGTTTTGCAGTAATACACATGAAATTATTGAATATTTTCCAACTATGTAACGTTTATTAATCCTGTCATAAATTTAAAAAATATTATTAACTATTACTAGTTCAATGGAGTGATTACATTGAAGATACAAAGAATAAAGTTGAAAAGTGTTGTGTTTTATTTCAGCTGAGAACATGCTTCTGGATGGACTGGTCAAATGTATAGTGAAGAAATAATTGAATGTGACATTGACCAATGCATGAATTGCAGCTGTTTATCATGAATCTTCCATCCCTGGCAATTTGTACATCAGTATTGCCCTTTTATAATGATCAATTTGACATCAACACCATAACCCCTGAAATCTACTCAATGAGCCTTGCAGAAACAACTCAACATTCTTGGTGTTGCCAAATGGAAATCACTATTGTATTTGTGAAGAAAAAAAGACTTTTTATTTGTTTTAATGTTTACTTACCCATTGTCCCTATGGAATGATGTGCTCTTACAAATGAGTGACAAAAACCCTGTATACATTGGAGAATGGAGGAATGCCTGGTTCTAGATTTGAGTATAAAAAACATATTGAAGAAATATACCGAATAAGAGCATTTGGGAGAGGGAATAATGGTGCAGCTCTATAGCAATTTCCTTTTTCTTTTATTTTTCTTTTCAGACATTGACTCTTCTTCTTTGGTCACTGGTTCTCTTTCCTAAAGAATCTTTTCTATGAAGTATTCTTAACAATAGCAGTTAGTTGAAGATAAGTGTAGTTACAATGCAATGTAATCAAAAGTGCCACTGTAGTATTCCTTCTGCAACTATTGAGAAATAACTCTTATTTTTATTTTGATTGCCAGCCACTGTCTTGCCCCTCTGGTGGCTACCTTACCCCAAAGAGATGTCATGTAAGAAAGAGGGCACATTTCAAAGGATATTGCTGAAGCCCCTGAGTCCAGCCATCCTGATGTCAGCTACTCATGAACACGTCAATAGGAATGCTTTTGCCATGTAACTGACACATGCCAGATAATGAGTGTAATTGCAATGTGTCATAAGCCAATGCTAAAACCAAACTGTGTTTAGAAATTTACATCCAGAAATTATTGACTAATATTCACTTATGAGTTCATGTCTCTTTCTCTGCCACTGGCTTTTAAAGGGGTCCTTTAAGCATAAGCATAGTAATTTTTTACTCTTCTGTTCAGAAAGACCAATTAGTGTATAGTAGTCAATTAAATATCTCACTCACAGCTATTTCCATTTATTTTATAAAATCCTTGAAAAATTCCTTAAGCTGTGGGCAATCAAGTTTAAGGGTATCTTCTTTAAGTACATAAGAGAAACTTTCAGGCTTTTAAGGGACTGGACCTAGAGATTGGAAAATTAACTATAATTTTTTTTGAAAAAGGACAAAGACTTTATACAACATAAAGAAAAATGTTTTGGGGAATGAGGCAGGAAAAGTAAGAATGAGAAGGAAAAAATGAGAGCGCATTTATTGCCCAGAAAACCTCAGTAATTATGAAGCACATAATTAAAACAAATAATTTTCCTTTAAACAAAAACTAAGAATGAAAGGTTTTAAAAATTATTCAATAACAGTCAGATATTGAGGAGAATTACTCTATGGTACTTTACAGAACCTACTAGTATTCTCATAAAATGTATATTAGATAAATATTTATTAGGGGCAGGAGTAAATTACTCACTTTAGATAAAACTTCCTCTACTTTATGTAGAGATAATCTCCCAACAAGTGAGCGTGCTTTATCCAAAATCATGTTTTGTTAATTTGTTGTTCGTAATTGCAGCTAATAAATTTATATAACTTTGTAAGATTTCTTCCTTGCTGTTTGATGAGGTGAAAATAAGGCCAGAGATTATCATGAAACCCTCCTGTCTCATGTCATACTAGTCAAAATTCCTACCACTCCAGGATTTACAAAAAAGATTTAGGTAAATTTAGATTTAGCCATTGTAAATAAGTGGAAACAAATCTCCCTGACTTTTCACTATTGCACTTAATGATTTGAGAGACATGTGGCAGAATAAATCAATCTGCTTTAGGTACAGTGGCTCCTGTATACAATGAGTCATGTATTTTTTTTATCCCTTCTTCATTGTGATTCAGCACAAAGAGATATTTAAAGTTCATATCATTTTGTAACTATTTTGTATCCACACATATTCCTAAACCTAAGTAATTATGGGAGTTTCTTCAAATAGGGTCCAACTTCTATTACACTGTTTTTTAATATTGCCTTTACTGGTGAAATCTCTGTAACAAACCCAAACTAAAACTATAACATTGCTTTAAAAAATACCTCAGAAAATTAAAAAGATTTCACCTATGGAATGTTTTAAAATCTATCCAAGCAGTCTGGAGTCATGGCTCAAATGATAAAGCACTTCTTTCACAAAAACGAGGCCCTGAGTTCAAACCCCAGTAATGAAAAACAAAAGGAAAGCAAATTATACAAGCAAACAATTACCATTGTATCATTCTTTTAAAATGTGTTCACATTCTATTTTATTTTTAAAAGTAAAGTAACATTTATTTCACAAATCGTAAAATTATTTTTACATTTGTCTGCAAGTATACTAAACACATTTTTAGCATAAAGATGTTTGGAGAGAAAAATATTTGTACTGTAAGACCACATATATGAACAATCTATTATCATATACATAATAATGTATTAAATAATCAAGTTAAAATAGTTATACTATCTAGAATAATACAAAATAGAAATAAAACATACTACCTAAATAAAATAAGATTCATATTTAAATAATCTATTTACAAAAGACTATCAGGGAAATATAATCCCATAAGGAAAAGTATAATTACTTAATTAACAAGCTATATAAACTGAAAATGAGGGATAAGTCAAAATAAGCATGTTTTTCTAAAAGTTCAAATGTAGCCTGTTTCAATTAATTGGAGGTATTTATTTTCCTAAAATTTTGAGGTTTATTTCAGCAGTCTGAGCTGCCAGCTAGTCACATGTCCTTTATTCTCAGTGGGAATAATCATACCCTTATAATAATCAATGTATCTCCAATTGTTTTTCTAGGTCTCTGGCTAGAAACGATCTCATACTTTGAAAGGAGGTTTCAAAGTGATGTTTCATATTGGACTTTGGGAGGCTCCACAACAGGTTCATTTGAAGGTTTAATCAACCCTAAAGACATTTCACTTCTTTCCTAATATAGAGGTGGAGGAAAAAATCCACTCTTGGGGACAGTAGATGAAAAATGCTGCTTGGTAAACATACACTTCTCACTGGGAATGGAGGACCTGGTGTGCCAGGGAGGTCTCTTGGAAAATAATCTTGAGAGGCTCCATGGGTGTTTTCTGGAGGAGGTGCAAGAAGCTTGGCCCAATGTTGAGGGATCATGTGGGAAATCCTCCCCTCCACATGCTGTGTGTGGAACATCAGGGGCATGAACATGTTTGTCTTTAAAGTCAATCAACTGTTGTCTCCTCTGTGCATTATGTTCTTTGAAATTTTGGATGTGTCTTTCAGTTGTCTCAATTAAAATCAAATTAATCCTATCATCTTTCTCATAGTCCATTATCTCCTTTTGATGATGAAAAATGTTTGTCTCCAATTTTTCTTCCAGATTTCTTGCTAGCTTCTTGTAGCTCTCTAGCTCTTTGGCTACATAGCTGAGGTTCTCCACCTTTTTGCAAACTTCCTCCTCTATCTCTACCTGGTAACTTTTTTCTATTATTAATTTCCTGTTTAGTTCTCTACCTAGAGTTCCATCTTACTTTAACTTTCTGCTGAAGGTTCTGCTTCACCTGTTCAACCTGTGTATTTTGTAGCCGGAAAGAATCTAGGTCAGTGCAGACGACTTTAATATGAAATGTGATGACTTGCTTTATTTAATTAACTTCAAACAACTGAGTGTGAATCTGGCTTATCTCTCCTTCCACAGTTTGTAAGCACACTTTTAACAGCATATCATACAGCAGTTTCTTCAAAGCAGATTTTGACTGATATTCTAGGTGAGTAGCATTTTCTGATCCAGTCATTTCTAATTTCTAATTTCAATCACCACCAATGGTTAGGTCTTCTCCAAAACAGCAGCCCACTCTCTCACCTTTGCCAAGCATGAAGTCACACTCCACGTGTGATCTTCTTTGTCATACAGAACTTCTTCTGCACATGCTATGTGGTATTCAAGAGTTGTTTTCTATTTTTTTAAGTTTGCATACCTATGTATTTCATGCTTTTGCTACTTGCAGAAGCTGTTTCTGGCTTGTCTGCAGTTGGAAGTTTTCCTTCAAAGCCTCTGGGATGGAGCTCTCCCATTGTGTTTCACTGATCTGAAATGTTAGATGGTTTTCTCTGTCTTCTGCTAATTGTGACATGAAGAATTTTATTTTCTCCTTTAGAGACTCTCAGTTTTTGATAGCTCTGCCTTCAATTGTGGTTGAGAACTTTTAGATTTCTCCTCTTGCCTATCTTTCTCTAGAAGGAGTATATCATCTGTTAAATTGAAATTTGGATCTCTCCATCATTACATATGTTGCCTTAAAACTCTTTATTTCTGTTGAGAACTTCTCAGAGCTGGTCTCCTTCAAAGATGACTCTAACCTTTCAATTTCTTTTTGAGAGAGGATCAGTTTTTCAAGTAGTTTACCTTTTATTCCATCAGCTCAGAAATCTTTGTAACAAATTATATTTTCTCTTATGGCAGAAAGCCACAAAAGGAACAGAAGAGACAGAAGTCCAACAACCATACATATCACGAGCACCCATGGAAGTGTATTAGGATTTGTGCCTGATCTCACCTCTTCAAGATCTGCTGCACAGCCTGTAGAATTGACTCAGGATCAGCCTCATGTACCAGAGACTGGCAGCCTTGACTCACCCACGGTGCCAAGAAAGCTGTGACTGTTGCCATGCCCTGGTGAGCCCGAGAAAGCACCAGAGAACTCTAAATCCTGAACACTCACTTGGCAACAGGGGAAAATCACTGTGCAGCTTACTGTGGGGGGCAACCAGGTGATACCATGCTCACTAGCCTCAGCCGTCAGGGGTTAAGATCATGAAGGTATAAGATCATGTTATCTGCAAATAGGGATATTTTGACTTTCTCCTTTCCTATTAATATTCATTTTATTTCTTTTTCCTGACTTTCTGCTCTGGGTAGGAATTCAAAGAATATGCTGAGTAAGAGTGGAGAGAGTGGACACCCTTCTCTCATGCCTGACTTAAGGGAAAATGGTTTCAGTTTTTTCCCCATTTAGTATGATGTTGGCTATAGGCTTGTCATATATACAGTCTATTATGCTGAGGTTCATTCGACCTATTCCTACTTTCATCATAGCTTTTATCATGAAAGGCTGTTGAATCTTGTCAAAGATCTTTTGTGCATCTATTGAGCTGATCATATGGTATTTCTCTTTATTTCTGTTAATATGCTGTATTATATTTAGTGATTTGTATATGAAACCAACTTGATCATGGTGTATGGTACTTTTGATGTTCTGTTGAATTTTGTTTGCCATTATTTTATTGAGGATTTTTGCATCTAAGTTTATTAAGGAGATTGGGCTATAATTTAATTTTTTTTCTTGTGCCCTTTTCCAGTTTGGGGATAAGTATAATACTGGATTCATAGAATGAGTTTGACACTGTTCCTTCTCTTTCCATGTCATGGAAAAGTTTAAGTGTACTTCCTTAAAGTTCTGGAGAAATCAGCAGAGAATCCATCTGGTCCTGGACTTTTCTCTTATTGAAGACTATTTCTACTTTAATTTCATTGCTTATTATAAAGCAGTATAAGTGATTAATATCCTCTTGCCTCAATTTTGGATGGTCATATATAGAGAGAGAAATTTGTCCATTTCCTCTAGATTTTCAAATTTATTTAAGTATACATTTTGTCAGTAGTCCCTAATGATTTCCTGGGTTTCTTTGATGTTTATTATGGTTTCCCCCTTTTCATTTCTAGTTTTGCTAATCAGATTTGCCAGGGTTTAACAATGTTATTTATCTTTTCAAAGAAGCAACTTTTTATTTCATTGTGTTTTTATTTATTTATGTATTTATTTAGGTCTGTATTTCATTGACTTTGGCCCTAATTTTCATTATTTTGCTCTTGCTAATTTTGGATTTAGCTTGTTCTTGTTTATCTAGTAGTTGAAGTGCAACATTAGGTCATTTATTTGGGATCTTTCTGTCTTTTTAATACAGGCATTCATGGCTATAAACTTTCCTCTTACAACTGCATTGCTATGTACCAACAGTTATGATAAGTTGTGCTTTCATTCTCATTAAATTTCAGGAACTTTTTTATTTCCCCCTTATTTCTTTGAAGACCCACTTATCATGAAGCAATGTGTTGTTCAGTCTCCTATTTGTTTGTTTTGTTTGTTTGTTTTTTCTTTTCTGCTATTTCTTTTGTGTTGAGTTCTAGTTGTACTGCTTTGTGCAGAAGTCATTTCATTTCAGTTTTCTTATATTTGATAAGACTTGCTTTGTGACCTAAAATTAGCTCTATTTTGGAGAAAGTTCCATGGGCTGCTGAGAAGAATGTATATTGTGCTGTTACAGGATGGAATACTCTGTAGACATCTGTCAGGTCCACTTCATCTATGGTATCATTCAATTCTTGAGTTTCTTTGTTGATTTTTTTGTTTGATGAGATTGGGCGTGTTCAGGGTGGTATGGCCATAGACTGATTTTTTTTTCTCTGGATGACATACCTATTGGTGGTAAAGGAGTATTGCAGTCTCCCACTACCACTGTGTTGGGGTCTATCTGTATTTTTAAGTCTAAGAGTCAATGTTTGATGAAGTTGGTTGCACATATAAGTGGGCACATATAAGTAAAAAATTCTTATTTCCTCTTGATGTATTACTTCTTTTGTTAGTGTAAAGAGACCTTCTTATCTCTTCTGACTGATTTAGGTTTGAAGCCTACTTTATCTGATATAGGTTTTGCTACCCCTACCTGTTTTCAGGGGTCATTAGCTTGGTCAATCTTCTTCCACTCTTTCACCCTAATGCAGTGATTATTTCTGTCTGTAAGCTGGGTTTCTTGTAAACAACACATTTTTGGGTTTTCCTTTGTAATCTAATTTGCCAACCAGTATCTTGATGGAGGAGTTGTGGTCATTAATAATCAGAATTAATATTGAGAGATTTGTGGTGATTCCTGCCATCTAATTTCTTTTGTTTTATAATGATTTGTGTGTGTGCAACAAATTCTATACTACTCTCTAATTACTTGTGTGCTCTTCTCTTGAGATTGAATTCCCATCCTTTTATGACTCTGGTTGTTTTCTTCTTCTGTGTATATAAGATTCCTTTCAGAATCTTCTGTAGTGGTGGTTTAGTGGTCATGTATGGTTTTATTTTCTGTTTTTCATGGAAGGTTTTTGTTTCCCCTTCAATTTTGAATGATAGCTTTGGTTGACAGAGTATTTTAGGATCAAAATTGTTTTCTTTCAGTGCTCAAAATACCTCATGCCATACCCTCCTTGCTTTTAAGGTTTCTGTTGAGAAATCTGCTTTTATTTTGTTGGGTTTAGCTTTATATGTTATTTGATTTTTCTCTCTTACAGCCTTCAATATCCTTTCCCTGTTTTATGTGCTAATTGTTTTGATTATAATGTACTTTGGAGAGGTCCTATTTTGGTCATGTCTTTTGGTTACCTGGAAGCTTCCCATACCTGAATGGACATCTCTTTCTTGAGTTTTGTGCAATTTCCTGCTATGATTTTGTTGAATATAATACCTATACCTCAGCTCTTCGATGCCCATGATTTGATGGTTTGGTCTTTGGATGGAGTCACAAAGTTCTTGCATATTCCTTTCAATGCTCTTGAGTCTTATGTCTAAGAATTCTTTTGTTTTTTTCTTTAATATCTATTTTTTTTCTTTATGCCCTGAAATTCTGTCTTCTACTTCATCTAGTCTGATGGAGTGGCTTTCAACTCTATATTTTATTTGACATATGGAAATTTTTATTTCAAAGGTTTCTGGAGGTAGAATTGAGCATTTTGGTCAACTGCTTTTCTTTTAGAAGTCTTTTAGTTGTGGCTCGTTACAAGTTTCTCCAATGTGGTTGAATATGTTGTTGTTTTCCCCAAACTGCCACTGGGCTGCCCCACCCCCACACAGTCTGGGTCAGCTCAGCATTCTGCCCCACCCCCACCAGGCATTTATTTGCACAACAGTTTTGTTCAGGAGGGATGCAATTTTCCCACAACCTGCACTCAACTCTGTGGTTCCCTCCAGAGCACATGATGTGCTGTGCTCAACTGGTGGGGTTACAGTTTCACTCCAGGATGGTGCAAGCATGTAGTACATGTGCAGCAGGTAGGTGGCAGGTGGGTTCTGTGTCCATGAATTTTGTCAGGTTTAGGTTGTACCCAGAAGCTTGCAGAACTTGTTCGGCAGTTTTCCCCGTTGCATTTTTGCTCTTCAAAGAGAGGGGAAAAGAAAGGATAAGGGAAAAAAAAAAAAAGGAAAATTGGCTTTCCAGAGAATGGGCTAGCAGCTGCTTGTCCATAGCACCTTGGATTAAAGGACAGTTATATGCTATAAAAAGCTAATTTAATGATCAGTCATTGTACATTATGTCTACCCTATGCATTGGTGGTATCTTTATTGGCAAAAAAGCCAGATTAACCAATCATTTCTAACACAAATCTGAAGAATTTTTTCAGAATCCTGAGAGTTGAGGGTTCCAAAGTCTGTTAGCTATCCACCATTTTGGTCTTTCCCAAAAACTTAGGTTGAAATGATAAAAAAAAAGTGAATATTTTTAACATTTAATAAAAATCAAAGATTCATTGTACAAAATATTTATCTCATAGAAAAATAAAAAGATAAATGTTAGCTTAGAGACTTCATTTTTCACATGTGCTACTCTAAGATGAGAAATAAATCAGGTCTTCCCCCTGCAGTATGTGTTGGGCATTACAACTGATAAACCACTAATGCATGCACAAAATTTCCACTCATTGCCATTGACTTCTGGCTAGAAACAAAATTCTTTGTGGCATTTGTGACATCATTATCAGGCATCAGCCTTTTGAAGTATGTTGTGTGATACCACATAAGAAAAGCCACTAAACTCTGGGACCAAATTTCATCAAGAAAACCCTGAGAAGACTGTAGATATACAGCTTTCAGCTTTCAGCTTGTTGTTAGCAATATTTTCCCAACTATTGAAAAATTTTCCTTGAGGAATTTGTTTTATGGTCATAGGTAATGCAAATCTTAAAGAGCCCAGAATACAAGTAATTGCCATTCACATCAGATGCATCAGTTTCTTGGTGGATTATCTTAGCAACAGCCTGGTAGAAGGCTGATGACATTGCTGACTTGCTTGACATTGGTCCAGCACAGAGGACATGCTGAAAAACACAACATACATTTGCAACTGCCCTTCCTCTGGCAGCACCTTCTAAACAATAGCACATGCAAGATTGTCTTCATTTTGTTCTCAAATTTCACTTCCATGGTGTCTGGACCTTGCACCAGAGAAATCAAGCATATTCTCATGATAAGAAATTTTTCAGCAACTTACTGAACCAGATGATTCACACCAAGCCTAACTAAAGTCATTGTTGTCTTTGTTACATGGTTCTGGGAATAGAAATGTAGCACAGTTCAGGAAGCTGCAACATAAAATATTTCATGAGCCTGTGGATTATGAAAAACCACAATCTCATCAAACCTTAGCTGGGAATGAAGACTAATTAATTCTCAATGACAAACTTCTGGTGTCTTTTTTAAAAATCTTGGCACATATAAGAGAAAATTTATTTGTCTTTCTGTATCTGGCTTATTTCATTTTACATGATGATTTCAGTTCCATCCTTTTCTTGAAAATGACATAATTTTGTTCTTTATGGCTGAATAAAAGTCCATCATGTATACATACCACATTTTTTATCCATTATCCCTTGATTAGTACCAAGACTGATTAAATATGTTGACTATAATGAATACTGCTATAATATTATGGATGCAAGTTATCACATTTTTATGTTAATTTAGATTACTTCAGGTATCTACCCAGGAGTGGTATTGCTGGATCATATGGTACTGATTTCCATAGAGACTACTCTAATTTATATTCCCAACTAGATGGTGTGGGGTTCGTTTTTCCCAACATCCTCAACAGTGCTTGTTGTTGTTTGCTTTCTTGATAGTATACATCAAGTGGTAAGATCAAATCCTAATGTAGTTAGCATTTGCACTTCCCTGATGTTTAAGATGTTGAACACTTTTTGTGTATTTATTAATCATATGTACTTCTTCTGAGAACTGTCTGTTCATTTGTCCATATATTGATTGAATTATTGTTGCCTAGCATTTATTACTTTTTAAAAGATTGTTTTATTTACTTTGACTCAGATGAGTAGCTGAGAAAAACTTTCTCTCATTCTGTAGGCTGATACTGCAGTCCGCTAATTATTTCCTTTGCTTTTCATGAAAGCTTTTTAATTGATGAATCTCATTTGTCAAATCTTGCTTCTATTATCTGAGGTACTAGAGTCCTATTTAAAAAGTCATTGTCTATGACTGTATCATGAAGTGTTTTCCCTATCTTTTTGTCTAGTAACTTCAAAATGTCAGGTCTTACATTAAGGTCTCTGATCCATTTTGAATTGATTTTTTTGGGGCAGAGTTTTATTAGTCTACATGTGGATATGCAGTTTTCCAAGCATCATTAGTTGAAGAGCTTGCCTTTTCTCCAATGTTTGTTTTGACCCCTTTGTTAAGAATTATCTGGTCATAGTCATATTGGTTTATTTCTGGGTTATCTATTCTACTCCATTAGTCTACATATATGTTTTTGTGCAGGTAACATGATTTTGTCATTAGGTTTCTGTAGTATAATTTGAAATCAGGTATAGTAATATCTTCAGCACTTATTTTTTTGCTCAGGATTTCTTTGGTTATTCAGCATCTTTTGGGCATCCATATGAGTATTAGAATTGTTTTTTTTTTTCCTATTTCTATGCAGAATGTTACTGGAATTTTAGTGGCAATTGCACTGAACCTGTAGATTTTCTGTTTTTAATAGTAAAGAAATTTTCCAGTATTAATTCTGATGATCCATGAATATGGGAGTTCTTTCCATCTTGCAGTGTCATCTTCAGTTTATTTACTTCAGTGCTTTATAGTTTTCATTATAAGGATCATTCATCTATTTGCTAGGTTTATTTCCAGGTTTTTAATTAGAATTTATTTGAAGTTTTTGTGAATGGGATTTCTTTCTTGATATGTTCATTTTATGTATATGGAAAAATCTATCACTTTTTGTGTTGATTTTGAAATGTGATATATTATCAGAATTGATTATCAGATCTAAGAGGTTTTTTAGTTGGGTCTTTAGGGTCTTGAAAGGTTTGAATTACAGAATCTCCAAATAGGGATAATTTGACACCTTCCTTTCCTCTGTGTATTCTTTTTATTTCTTTCTCTTGTGTTACGGCTCTGGCTCAGAATTCAAGCGGCACTATATTGGATAAGGGTTGAGAGACTGGATATATTTTCTTGATTTTGATTTTAGTGTAAACTATTTCAGTGTTTCTCCATTCTCTATAAGGTTCACTAAAAGTTTATCATATGTAGTCTTTCTTAATTTTCAAGGCTTTTAAAAGATTCAAAGAATTTTTCTACATCTATTTAGATAATTTTGTGATTTCGCCCTTTATTCTATTTATGTGCTTTATTAGATCTATTGCTTCATGTGTTTTGAACCATCTTTGTGTCTGTGAATGACCCTGATGTTCTCATGGTGTATGATCTTTACAATTTTTTTTTTTTGCACTATTGGGGCTTCATCTCAGCCTACACCTTGAGCCCCTCCACCAGCCCTTTTTTGTGAAGGATTTATTGAAGACAGGGTCTCACGTTACTACTTGCCAGAGCTGACTTTGAACCACGATCCTCCTCCTAATCGCTGCCTCCGAGTAGCTAGGATTACAGGTGTGAGTCACTGGCTCCTGGCTAAAATACTTTGTTGAATTCAGTTTGCAAATATTTATTTTTTGTATGTATGTTCATCAGGGAAAGTGGTCTATATTTTTCTTTCCTTACCTTCTTTCTTTTGTGTGTGTGTGTGTGTGTGTGTGTGTGTGTTTACATGATTTTGTTTTCAGAGTAAAACTGGCTTCACAGAATGGTCTTGGAATCATTCCGTCCTTTTGTATTTTACGAAATAGCTTCAGGAACATTGGTGTTATTTCTTCTTTAAATGTCCGATAGAATTAACAGTGATTCTGTTCAGCCCTGAGCTTTCCTTTGCTGGAAGATTCTTTATTAATTCTTCAATCTCATTGCTTCTTACATATGCATTTCTATCATTTATATCCTTGTGATTCATTTTTGTAGGTAATATACATCTATATATTTTGTCTTCTACATTTTTGAATTTATAGCATACAAATTGTCAAAATATTCCCTATTGATTCTCTGGATTTCAGAGGTATCAATTGTAATGTTCCCTTTTTCATTTTTAAATTTCAATAATTTGGGTTTTCTTCCTCTTGCTTTGGGTGAGTTTAGCTAAATATATTATAATCTTATTTATCTTATCAAAGAACCAACTCTTGTTTCATTGTTCCCTTATATATGCTTTCAGTCTCTATCAATTAATGTCTACCCTGATCTTTGTTTCTTTCCATGTAGTAATTTGTGTTTGGCTTCTTCTTGTTTTGCTAATACCTTAAGGTGCATGTTTAGATTATTTATTTGTGATCTTTCTGATTTTTTCTAATGTAGGCACACATAGCTATGATTTTTCTTCTTAGAACTACCTTTGCTGCATATCAAAGGATCTGGTAAGTTTTAATCATTTTCATTTGATTCTAGGGATTTCTTAATTTTCTGTATCATTTTTTAATTATCCACTGAAAATTCAAAACAATATTTGATTGAGCCAATTCTTCATACAATTGCATAGATTCCCAGAGAAGTAATCTTTGAGAATTTTCTTAACTCAAAGTCCTAAACAGGTGGAGTCACTCCAAAAAGGCCAGCTTTCTCTTTAATTTTGAGGAAGTAAAATCCTAGGCAAAACATGGTTCTGGTTAGCTGATTTATGCATCAAGATTTATCTGATCCATGGTCCTGCAGGTTTAAAGAAAAGCAAGATGATTGTGAAGGGTGGGGGTTTACAAAATGATTATTTTTAAAAGGCTGTGAAAGAGTATACCTTATGTTACTTCAATAATTAAATTGGATTCATTATCTGAATTTCCAATGCCTAATTTTTTCTAGTACTAAAACAGACCTCTCATCTTGACAGAATCACTTACTTAAAATCAGCTTACTTAACTGCTTTGTACCTTCATTACTTTATAAATGAAGAAGATATGGAAATACAACATACATTTCCATTGAATTTTAAAGGAGAAAGGAGATCATGTATGTAGAATGTTTAGATAAAGACAAAGTTGAATATGGCCCCATCATCTGCATCTATTTCATTCCTAGTGTATGTACATTATAAACACTTAAAACTGCATCCCCATGTTTTGTCCTTTAAATAATTTCAAGAAATATATTTCCCTAGAAAAAGTAATTCTTTTAAATTAATATGCTACTTAATGCTTTTCTCCTCTATTAAGAGCACTAATCAATGATAAGATTTTGATTTGTTAGATCCCATTAACAGTATATATAAAAAAAGTCTATGGATTTTTTTTCTGTCTTTTTTGTGGTACTGGGGTTTCAACTTGGTCTCCTGCTTGCTAGGCAGGTGTTTCATGGGGCACATGAGACATGCCCAAAGCTGTTTTAGTTATGTATTGAGTGATGTCTTGCAATTTTGCTCAAAGCAGGCCTTGGACTATGATCCTCCAACTTATGCCTCCCACATACCTGGTATCACAGGTGTGTGCTACATACCATGCCTTAGTTTATTTCTTAAGATGGAATATCATTAACTTTTTTCCATGATGACCTCAAATTGCAATCTTCCTTGTCTGTACTTCCTGAGTAGTTGGTATTAAAAGCATGTGCTTGTGTTCTGGGTCTATAATCTGTATTTTTATGGCACATTGTAAAGTGTATTACCTTTTTTGTAATTAATATAAATTATTTGTACAAAGGAGTTTAATTGTGATACTTTCACACATTCACACAATGTACCTTTGCAATCAATGACCAAATGAGGAAATAGGCAAATGAACTGAACAGAGCTTAGTCAAAGGAAGAAGTCCAAATGGCTAAAAAACATGAGAAATGCTCAACATCCCTGGCCATAAAGGAAATTCAAATCAAAACCGCATTAAGATTCTACCTTACTCCCATTAGAATGGCTACCATCAAGAACAAAAACAACAAATGTTGGCAAGGATGTGGGGAAAAAGGAACCCTTATACATTTCAGGTGGGAATATAAATTAATGCAACTACCATGGAAAACAGTTTGGAGACTCCTCAGTAAACTGAAAATACAACTGCCATGTGATCCAGCAATATCATCCTAGGAATATATCTGAAGGAATGTAAGTTAAGTTACAACAAAGGCACCTGCACACCCATGTGTATTGCAGCATTGTTCACAATAGTTAGGAAACAGACAGGATACCAGACTACTGAAGAATGGATGAAGAAAATGTGGTATTTATATACAATGGAATTATATTCAAGCACCTGTCACTTGCAGGTAAATGGATGGAACTGGAGAATATCACCTAAAATGAAGTCATCCAGAGTCCAAAGGCCAAAAGCTGTATGTTTTCTCTAATATGTGGAATCTGGACCTAGTGCAAATACAAGAAATATGAAAAACAGGCCACACTAAAGAGAGGGCACTAAAGGAAAGGGAATGTGTAAGGAGAAAAAAAGGTGAATTTGGTTGATACACTTTCTTTACAAGAATGAACATAGAATTTTTAAACTGGTTGAAACTAACATAAGGAACTCAGAATAAAGGAAAAATATAGGACGTGAACCAACTGGGATTATAATACATATATTCATGGAAATGTCACAAGGAAACTCCCTGTGTAGCTAACTTAAACTAGAAAAAATGTCTTTTTCTTTTTTTCTTTTCTTCTGCAAAATCAGAGAATAGGAGGACTGAACCGGTCTTGCTGACGTAGGAGGAAGTTGGTACCAGTGGGAAGGAGAGGTAGTGGGAAAAGCATGTATGAGGGTGAATATGGGGCAAATACTGTGTATACAATCATGGAAATGTAAAAATGATACCAGTCAAAACAACTCCAGGAATGGGGGGGCAATAAAGGAGAATGGTGGGTAGGGTGTAAATTCATGTATGAAATATTTGATGCATTATGAGAACTTTTGTAAATGTCACAATGTACTCCCACCAAGCATAACAATAAAAAAAACCCCAAAAATGAAAAGATTTAAAAAAAAAAAAACAAAATAATGTACCTTAGCCAAACTCACCCTATCTCTCTCCTTTGTCCTCTCTCCTTTTTAAAAATAATTTCTACAGGTTTCATAGTTTTATTTTCATACATGGTTATAAATTACTTCTACCATATTTACCCCTCCACTCCTTTCACCATCTCCTTTTGTCCTCCTCTCTCCTACTAGTATGCATGCCCAAACAGAACCTCTTTTACATTCCTGTTACTCAGTTTTAGATCCATCATATGAGAAAGTACATGCAATATTTGTCTTTCTCAGTTTGTTTTATTTTGCTTAATAATAACAGGAATTTATTACTTATTAGAACAAATGCTTCAAGAACTAACCAACTATCTTCACTGCATTAGCCACATTTAGCAGATAATGATTTCTATAGAACGTGCTTCACAAATATCTTTCAACAATTGAAGGAGTTGGTGAAATATGAAATTTTTTTTTAATTTAGCATTGTGGATTGTGGGGTTACTGGAAACACTATTGAATAAGGCATTCACTATTAACTGACAGAACCAAAAATATATAGCTAACTGAAGACCTGAAATCCAAAATTCAAACTACATAAATGCTTACTACATTTGAATCTAGTAAGCAGATAAGAGCCCAAAGTAATAGTCTCCAATGGGTGGAGTAGCATAAGCAATGTCAGAAGTGGATGTGTATCTTTTCATTTTGTACTGATAATCAGTGTTGCCCAAGAACATTGGCCTACATTTGTGGGCTGGGTGCCAGAGCAGGGGGCAGAAATCAATATGTGCCTGCAGCTTTTGACTGAAAGAAGGAAGAATAGCTAAACTAGATTAGAAATATCTAATTAAGAGACAGTATGAGAATCAACTGATGTATTAACCTTTTGCTTTGTCAATAAGGTTTAGAAAATCTTGATTTTTTTATACCTTTAATTAACCTACTTCATAAGATCTGCTTTGATGATCTAAACTCTATGAACCTACAAAGGGAATTTGTTAACTCTGTTGAAGTGTCTGTGTTATGTATTAAATGAGGTAAATAAGTCAAATGTATTAAATAGGTTAAAGAGCTTAGAACTGTAATAGGGCTTTATTAAGTACCCTACATAGGTAAATTACTACTTTTAAAATTATTTCTATTACCATTATTATGGACCATTCCTAAGACATAAAATAAGAAATTTTTTTAAAACTTAAAAGTTTTGTTTTATGGAAAAACAAAATCATTTTGTCATGATTGTCATATTATATATTATGTGGTTAAGAAGAAATGAAAAAAATTATAAACATGATTAAAATTAAAATCCTGAGATTTTATATATAGTCTGTATTATTATTACTCAAGACATAAGAGTCCATAATTGTTCTGTTCTATATCTTTTTTTTTTCATTTTTCTTTTATTATTCATATGTGCATACAAGGCTTGGTTCATTTCTCCCCCCTGCCCCCACCCCCTCCCTTACCACCCACTCCGCCCCCTCCCTCTCCCCCCCCTCAATACCCAGCAGAAACTATTTTGCCCTTATTTCTAATTTTGTTGTAGAGAGAGTATAAGCAATAATAGGAAGGAACAAGGGTTTTTGCTGGTTGAGATAAGGATAGCTATACAGGGCATTGACTCACATTGATTTCCTGTGCGTGGGTGTTACCTTCTAGGTTAATTCTTTTTGATCTAACCTTTTCTCTAGTACCTGTTCCCCTTTTCCTATTGGCCTCAGTTGCTTTAAGGTATCTGCTTTAGTTTCTCTGCGTTAAGGGCAACAAATGCTTGCTAGTTTTTTAGGTGTCTTACCTATCCTCACCCCTCCCTTGTGTGCTCTCGCTTTTATCATGTGCTCATAGTCCAATCCCCTTGTTGTGTTTGCCCTTGATCTAATGTCCACATATGGGGGAGAACATACGATTTTTGGTTTTTTGAGCCAGGCTAACCTCACTCCTGCAAAATCTGATCTAAAGTTGTAATATTTTTCTTCGATCATAAATTATTTGGTGTCCATATTTCAGTACATGATGTTAATGTACTTTCCTTGTCCTGCCATGGTTTGGTGAATTAATTATATCTAATTCTTCTTGTTCTAACTCAGCATTTCTTCAAGATTAGATCAAAACATGAAGTATTAACAGCTACAGCCCCCGATGCATTACTTGAAGAAACAATGTAAAATCACATTTGTGACTTGTTTTATCAAGCTATGTATCAAAAGTGCTTTACAGTTAAGTGTTGAAAAGGGAACATTATAGCCAAGCAGCACAGGGTTTACAAAGGGACCCTCAGGAACACTTCCATTCCATGCCCTGAAGCACAGGTCTAACAAAAAACAGGTGTTAGAAATGATTCCAGCACATCCTTTCCCACAGCTCCTACATGGATATGTATTAAAAATCTTTAGAGTCAATATTGTTATTAATATTAAAAAACTGTATGCCCTGTTGATTTTTAGATAGAAAAAAGAATATAGTCTTACCTCTAATTTTTTATGAGATATTCATATATTTGTGTGGAGTTTGTTTTATGATTTATTATTTATTTTATGTTTTATTGTAGTTGTTTGGGGGTACACTATGACATTTACAAAAGTTCTTATAATATATCCTAGTTGAATTTACCCCATCATTCTCCTTTATCACTCCCCACCGTTCCTGAAATAGTTTCAACAGTTCTCATTTTTCTGTTTATATACATGCATAATAGTTACACCATATTCACCCTCTTACACAATTTTCTTGTATCTTTCTCTCCCGCACTGATACCAACTTCCCAGGCAGGATCTGTTTTGCCTTCTTGTCTTTTTTTAAAAATAAAATGATATTTTATTTATTTAAGGCAGCTATACAGGGTGTTTCATTGTGACAGTTCCATGATTGTACATATTATTACCCAAATTGATTCATCCCCCCCTCTACTTTTCTTCTTTCTACCTTAGCAGGTCTTACTAAGTGGAAGTAACATACAAGCGAGAGAGAGGGTAAAAAAAGGAAGTTAAGATGAATATGGTTAATGTACTTCCTATACAAGAATGAATATAGAATTTTTAAGCCTGCCAAAATCACCATAAGAAGGGAATTAAGGATTCCTTAATCATATTTACTCACATAATTTAATCTTTACAAGTGTCAAATTTTTAATGGAAATATAATAAAAGAGAAACAATAGAGTAATTTATTTTAAAGATATTTAAAAGTTAATAATGACTGCTTATAAAGTTTGTAAAATTCTATTTGTTTCGATGAATTGTCATCATTAATCAAGGCCCAAGTATTGTGAGCAAAATGAACAATTAAAAATATTTAAACTGAGAATTCCAGTTAACATTACAGTTCTCCCTTCCTAACAGCCTCCAATCTAAGCAACATGAAACCATCCATATTTTTCCCCATCCATCTGCTTTTGCATCTCTGCCAAATATAAGTGTGACTTCTGAATTGCTTGATATAACATATTCTGAATGAGTAAATTTTGCTTATTTGAGTAAACTTGGCTGAAATATGCACATTCATTCAAATGTTGAGGACATAATTTCTAGTCTTCAAAAGGTGACCACCATATTTGAATAGAGGACCTTGAAAGAGGTAAAATAAGGTCAATAAATTGGGACTCTAATCCAATGTGACTAATATCTTTATAAGAAGAGGATATTAAGAAACAGAGATACCGAAGGAAAAAAGACACATGAAAACACAGAGAAGAAGCCTATGTACAACCCAAGGAGAGGTCCTCTGGGAAGAAACCAACCTGCCAACATCTTGATCTATAACTTGTAGCTTCCAGCGTCACAAGAACATAAATTTTTATTGTTTGTGACAGCCAGTCTGTTATACTGATAATAACCTCTTAAGTTCATCCTTATAGTCTTTGAAGTTTGTTCTTTATACTTGGTTCCTGGTTCCAAAACACCTGGTTAATGTGTGATAAATTATTTTGACTTAACAATGGTGGGCATAATGCTGCTTTGTTGTCTATTATCCATGCTCAGTATAGTAGAAACTGCCATCTGTGAGGAAAAGAATTTCACCTGACATCAAGCTTGCTTACATCTTGATCTTAGACCCTTCTGCTTCCAGAATTGTAGGAAATAAATTTTGTCCATTATAAGCCACCAATTTTGTGCTTTTTTTCTTATGTTGGCTAAAGTGAACAAATGCATTTATTGCAACAAAGGTTATTGATAACACCAACTCTGGTGCAGATAGAGTATGGATCAGTCTTGATTCATTGGCATGAGTGTGATAGACAATAACATCATTCTAGATATCTTGTTAGTTACGTTAGCATCAGTGCCATTGCTGATACATCTGTTATACCTGGATTAATAAAGCAGGTAAAACGGTATAGGCTGTACATTGCCTGAAAGTAAAAGATTTGACTCACTTAAATTGATCCTCATGGTCTTTGAAGTATGCTCTATTGTCATGGGTTAGGTGATTGGTGATTCTCACTCCAAAGCCCCTTATAAGGGTGCTTAATTATTTGGAATTTTGTTGTAGTAGACTTGATCCTAGTCTATTGTACATTATTCAGGGCCATGCATACTTCCACACAGTTTCTCTATAGTCAAATAATCACCATAATGATACAAAAACCACAATGTCAAGATTTTTCAATACAGTTTTCCATGAGGATTACTGAATAATCTTTGAGTAGTGAAATAATGAATTTCTGGATTTCCCAGAATTGGTCTACATCTTCCAAGAGAAAGAATGACAAAAAAGTGTCACTGGGAGACTGAATATACAAATGGATAATGACTAGAACATATGTTAAAAGATAGTTTTGACCAGCATCTGTAGAACCAGTCTAGGAATCTTGACATCAAATTTTGAAGCAACCAGCCAAAAAGATATGGCCAGGACATTATTAATTACTAACAACTTACATAATTTTTGCACTTGTTCCCATATGAAACCCTGTAGAAATACAGGCCCATAGTCAATTTTATTGAATGCCAATTTTTAGTTTGCTTACCTAAAATTTCTCCATGCTAATAGCCTTCACTTGTCCTCATTTGTTTGGTTTTTCTTATTTTTACACTCATATACATTACTTAACTGATGCTGGAAAACATGTATCTGCTTTCACCTTTCATATCTCCACTCAAATGCATCTCATTGTAGAATCAAAAGTCATGTCATCAGGGAAATGTAAATCAAAACTATACTGAAATTCTTTCTCACCCTAGTCAAAATGGCCACCAACAAGTAAACAAACAACAAATGCTTTTGAGGATGTAGGGAAAAGGAATCCTAATATACTATTCATAGAAGTATAAATTAATTCAACCACTATGAAAAATCAGTATGGAAGTTTCTCAAAAAATTGAAAATGGAACTACCACATGATCCAGTTGTATCACTCCTAGGTGTATAACTGAAGGAATCCATGCAACATACCACACAGTGATAGTTCCATATCCATGCTTACTGATGCATTGTCCACAATAGACACATTTTCAGATCAGCCTAGATGCCCATCAAAGAATGGAGGTGTAGTATGCATTCTCACATTTTGTTCAGCCATAAGAAGGAATAAAATCATGTCATTTGCTGGAAAGTAGAACTGAAGGGGATTGTGTTAAAACAAGCAAGACTCACAAAGAAAAGCATAACATGTTTTCACTCATATGTGGAATCTAGGAAGAAAAGGAAGAGACATCATGAAACTAGAAGGGGAGGATATTTGAGCAGAGAGAGACCAGGGGAAGGGGAGACACAAGAAGGCAATATGGGGGAGAATGTGACCAAAGAATGTTTTGTGCATGTATGAAAATGTCATAGTGAAACCAATTGGTTTTACAATTAAATCATGCCATGAAAAGTTTTAAAAAGATAGTAAAATATTGCCAATGAGAGATGCTGATGTTGTTGTACTGGGGATATGCATAGCAACAAAAACCATAGTAGTTATTAATTAATTGTAATTGACCTATGGGATTGTGAAGTCTAGCAAATCCCAAGAACAAACTAGAGCCTCAGGAGATTTGATAGTTTTGCTCCAGTCTGAATTTGAAGTGGTGCAAATCATGAGAGCTGACAGTGCAGTTTCAGGCAATGCCAGGAAAGAGTTGATCTTTTAGTGCAAAGACAGAAAGAGTCAATTTCCCAGAAAAGGAAGACAGAAACAGAAAGAGAGAGGGGCCAGGAGTAAGAAGTCTCAACAAAGAAAATTATAAACCCTTATAAAAGGTATAAAATACAAATAAGTCCTTGGGGAAATATATCTTGCCTATGCACAGAAAAAAACAATACTTCCAGATGGTTGGATATACCCCCCAAAATTTTTAATCCTTATACCATGCACTCAAAATCAAAATTGGAATTTTCTTTTTTCACAGAAACTGAGGACCTTATTCTTTAGCTTATATGAAAAGGCTAATAAGAATTGATTAAAAAATTTTAAAACTGAATAAAAGGGTATGGATTTACATTACCCCATATAAATATACCAGGTACATGGACTATAATACCATTCAAACAAGTATGTGCATGTGTGTATGTGAAAAAATATAAGCCCTGCACTACCCTAAATCCAACCCCTCTCCAAGTGTCCTGTTATCTGAAGATAAACAGCAAACTGTAAAGAGCAGATTTCCCTTGTGGAAATCTGATGAAGGTTGGGGTGGTATAGAAAGAACACCAAATGTACCTATAATGTCTTACAATATGAATGTGTTCACTGTTTCTTGGGAAATTGTTAAGTCATTTAAATAGAAACACAGAGGAATTGAAGGAACAACATTATTGGACCTGAAAGAAAAGACATTGCTATTAAGGAAGATTTGAAAATATGCAAAAAATGAGAACATACTCGAATATTCATGGGATGGCCCATTGGAGAAGGAGAGCTAAAGGAACAGAAGACGAATAATAGAGGAATTCAGTTCCACAGCATGTGAGGAAGGAATGAACTTTGCTTGGAGCAGGAGTCTTGCAGAAGGTACTCATGCTAATAGACTTTCAAGCATGCACTGAGAAAATAACTAACAATGTGAGACCCCTAGAATATCTGAGTCTGAGTTTGGAAATCCTACTTTGCTTCTTACTAGCTCTGCAATCCTAGGAAGGTCACTTAGACTTTGCAGTGTGTCAATTTCCTCATTTATTAAGTAGTAACAAAAAATAGAACCCAATTTAGAGAGTTGTTACAAAGAATAATGGAATGTGCTTCAAACAGTATCTACAAAATAAGTGTTTAATATAAACTGACTTTTACAATTATTCTTTTTCCCCAAAAAACATGTGCCAAGGTTTTTAGATTTTTAAAAAGGTAAACATTTTAAGAAAATTAAAAACAAAGAAAAGAATGGTTGAAGAATTATAGAAAGTAAGAAAAATAAGGAAATATTTATAGTTTAGTTGTTTAACATTCCTAGATTCCACTGAAGTTTTGCAATAGTGAATCTTAAGTTTAACATGTTGTCTAGGTATAAAATTTCCATAATTATGCACATGAAAAGGTGACTTACAAGTATCTAGTACATCTAGTACATATTAATATTTAGCAGCTATCCCTTTTTTCCAGACACTATTTTCAGGTGCTTCAGAAATACTGTCTCATTTAATCTTCAATTTTCAAGACAAATTAGTACAAAGAAAAGCAAATAATTCCAGCTTCACATTCCTAACAAACATGATTACATGCAACGTATATCTGAAAATGCATATACATAAGCCGTGGATTCACCATCATTCATTCAAGCATGAAAACACAGTAGTAATCTACTCATGATAGAGCAGTGACAGCCATCTTTTCAAATATACAGAGATTACATCATCTTTTTTGTCCTTTGCAAGCCCTCCTGTGACTTCTCCTAGAATTCAAATCCTGTACCCGAATAGTCCTTGCAAGGCCCTTACATGATGTGACATCCTGTCAAATCCCTGATCTCACACCACTCTGCTTTCATTCACAGTTCCACCCATACACGTTTTCCTACACTTTGAATGCTGCAAGGATATGCACCAAACTTGGCAGCAGAAGATCTTTGAAGTTTTTGAAAAATTTTAGTTTAATTTAAAGGATGTGTGAACTAAATGGAAATTAATGAAAAGAAATAGAGAAGCTATTAGAATAAGTTAAATTATTCTTCGCTATACGTACAAGTGTTCCTTCATTACTTTTCTGCAGTTCCCACTGACAGAAATGGGAATTATGTTACTTCAGCTTCTCCATGTTTGCAGCTGAAACACAAAAATATGGTAGCAGGTGCATCACTGATGAGATTCAACATATTCCAAAATTATTTGGCCTCAAAACACTTCTCATGGGAAAAGTATTTGTCAAAACATTTTGGGAAAGACAACCGGAAAAGAGCTTAGTTTCTGGTGCTTACTCTGATTCAGAATCTGAAGACATTTTATTCTGAGAATTTTAATAGGAGAATACTTTGTTTAAAATAATGACGTATCTTGGAATTCTGCTCAGCCACTTACATGCATGTCCTTGAAGCATTTTCATTTTTGCCACTCTAAATTACTTTTTTATCAGTACAATACTAACAGTTCTATTCCTACCCACAACATTGGTGCATATATCAAATAAGTTCATGCACAGAAAAAGAACTTTAAAAACTATAATGCACAATTCAAATACATTGGTTTATGGAGAGTAATTGAAACCAAACAAAACACTACAGTTAAAATACTTTAAAATGAACCTTATCTGCATATCAGCACATATCACAATACTTCAAATCACCATGTTGCTGTATCCAGGTAGGTACAAATCATTAAAATAGTGCTTCTCTGTACCAAATATATGTTATATCTTCAGCTCCTAAAAATAACACAAACTAATGCTTGAAACACAGTAAAATGAGGTCTGTTAGTACAAATAAATACTATAGAATTTTTCTGTGAAAATTAAAATAAATATGTTCTTTGAAGTAAAATTGACTTGGATAAAAATTTAAATCTTGAAAACAGTATTCATGAACTATTTATCCAATGCTTTCTGATTTATAGTTCTTCAAACACCTTCTGTCATGCATTTTATCCACCCAGAGGTGTAAGCTCAAGTTCATGAAAATCAAAGTTTGATCCAATCACATATGTGAGTTCAAGTCCATGAGTTTACACTTAAACTTTGCCAACACTGTGAATGCGGCAGTCTGCGAAGACTAGTTTTAATATATTCCCATGTCATTGCACATACTAAACATTTGTATTTGAATGGAAGGGGAAGCTTACTTTGGTTCTTAATCTTACTTATAGATTCATAGATTCAGAAGAAATCTAAGCTCAGGGATATGTGGAAATGGAAGTTTGCTTTCCCAGCTCACTGCTTTCCTCATTTATCCATCATTTTAATAAAGATACTCTTTCTTTTGGGTTCTAGGGAATGAAGCAAACTTTCTTACTTGCCCCACTCTCTGGTCTCAGTGGTGTAAATACATAGTGGGCAATAAAGAAAATAAGTGAAAATAGGGGTAAGGAGAAAGGGTATGTGTCAGATTTCATAGCTAATGTTTTATATCTCCTCAGCTATGCAATGTTTGTAGAATGAGAATTGGTTTTAAAATGCTAAATATTCAAGCACATCTGTATCCAGAGTCCAGAATTGTAAAGTTTATGATTGGAATGAGGCATTATTAGATGAGAATTAATTATTTCATGTGTTGCCAATTACACAGGAAATTTTGAGCATGTATTTAAGTAAGTATTAGTAGCAATCAGAAGTGATATGGACACATAGTTTTATTTTGCAGGCAGCAATATTCTTTAAAAAGTTAAAGAGGAATAGATTAAAATTCTCAGTACAAAGAGTTGACTTAAGTAAAGTGTCACTAGTATTATTTTTATTTATTACACATTTTTATTCTTTTATTTTAGTAAATAAAAGTGCCTATATGATTTGCACAAATTTTTCATTCTCATTGCATGTTTTTCTTTTCCTGTTGGTTTCATATTCCTTTTCTTGAAAATTTTTTTGCAATAATTTTTCTGGGAATATATATATCTTAAAGTTAGGAAATACTACTTTATCACACAAACACACTCGCACACATACACACACACTAAAGGAGTGTTTTAAGTACACACTAAAGCCCTGTTTTGAGTAAACAAATTTGATTGCAAAGATTATTGAGGCTGCTGTTAGCTGTTGTTGAATCAATATCAGTTCATTAGGCAACCTTTAGTTTTTAGAAGATAATCAAGCTGAATTTGGTGGTAAAGTAACTGCTTCATTGTGAATCTTTTGTGTTTCAAAAATCACAACTAAATCACCCTATTATTTTTCATACTGCTTATTTTGTTTTAGTGCATTTTAATCTCAACTTGGAAGAGTCAGGAAAGAAGAAGAGAATGATAAAGAGTTAATAATATTGAAAAACTGCATTTGTGTAGGAACAATACACTGAAGAATACACAAAATGCACAGAAAACTGTTGAACAATACAGGGTAGAAGAAAAAAGGTAGGGAAGAGTAATAGAGGGGGTTAGGCTGATTAAAATACAACATATTTACAGGTAAAATACCAAGACAAATCCCACTGAAACAATGAACAGAAGTTTAATAATGAAGGACAGGGATGTAAAAGAGCTATACTAAGGAGAGGATACTAGCAGGGAAGGGAGGATAAATGAAGAGGGTAAAGGAGGGTGAATATGGTTGATGTATTTTCTATATATGTATAAATATGTAACATTAAAACCTGTGGAAGTCAAAAATTTAAGAAGGGGGAAAGAGAAAAGAGAAAATACTGGAGAGGATGAACCAAACCAGGATACATTGTAGACATATATAATGAAATCCCCTGTAGAAGTAATATATATAACTTAAAAATGCTAAAAATAATTTGAACATTAAATGTTGACTTTCTTATTTTAAAAAATGTTATCTGGATTTCCAAAATGTACTTACTAGATGAACAATGTTTTCTGTTTCTCAAAGGGTTTACTTAAGCTCTCTTACAAATTAGCTCATCCTTGCCTTATACTGTATTTATTAGAAACTAGTTAGAATTTGTTTGCAGACTCCAAATAGTGGTCTGCTGGCATGCATTGACCATTGTGGAGGATGGAGTACAACTTCCTTAGAACTTGAAAACACAGGAGATTTTATTTTCTGATGTACTAAAGGCATGGAGCACATAAAAACAAACACAGTTGAAAAGCTTAAGCAATTTTTATAAATCAAATCAACAGTAATTTGGTATGAATATGTATATATACTAAGACTTATACTGTATTAAGTATTAACTTTATTCTAAATAAACAGAAAAATTTGACCATTTTAATTGTTTTGATGAGACAGCTTATTATTTCCAACTTTCTGATTATAGCCAGATCAAGAGATAATTCTTTATTTGCAGTTGGTTTTAAATGAATTGCAAAAGTTATTTCATAAAGCCAACTAAAAATAGAAGAAACATCTGCTAGCAATAATAACTAGCATTTGACTCAGATCTGATAAATTAAAAAGTATTTTACAAAGCATCATTACGTTTATATTTGAGTGAAGATCTCACAATTGTTGAACCAATTTTAAAATACTTTACATTCTTTTCCAAATAGTAATTTATATTGATACTTGCAAAAAATACAGTTAGAAATAACAACAAAAAGTACGTGTGTGTGCGTATCTGTGTGTAACCATTGTGTTCTGAAACATTCAGAATCTCTTTCAATAAAAATCATATTGGCCATACACCAATTTGGTCTTGACAATACCCTTGGCCACATTCCAAATTCCATTTTTGATTACAGGCTGAGCATTGCTAATCTAAAAGCCCAAACTCAGAAATGCTCAAAAATCTAAAACTTTATGATAATGTGGTACAGCAAGTGCAAAATCCCACCCCCAACTTTCTGTGATGGGGCACAATCAAAATGAAAGCACTTAACTCAATGCAAGGGGATAAAGGTCTTCCTACTGTGGTATGTGATTTCTGTGCATGCCAAGATGCTTCCCCACAGGCTGACCTACAGACGAGACAAACTGGCAACTCTGCAGAACAGATGCATCAATGGCATTACAGCATTGTTTGGGGGGGGCGCTTATTTTCTGCTTTGTCATGTAAATATACGATTGAAAATGTCAGAATTGCCTGAAGATGTCCCTGTGCAGGATAAGTGATAAGAAAAAGAGGAGTCAGGTGTAGGTGGCTCATGACTCTAATCTTACCTACTTGGGAGGCTGTGATTAGGAGGATTGTCGTTTGAAGTCAAACCAGGCAAAAAGTTCATGAAATCCCATCTCAACCAACAGGTTGGCATGATGTCATGTGCCCATCATCTCAGTTATAATGAGAAGCATAAATAGGAAGATCAGGTCCAGGCCAACTTGGGCAAAAAGTAAGATCCTATCTCCAAAAGGACCAGAGCAAAAATGACTGGAGGTATGACCCAAGTGATAGAGCACCTGCCCACTTAGGAAAAAGCCCTGATTTCAAACACCAGTACCACCACAAAAAAAAAAAAAAAAAGGTAAACTATTTAAGCTCCATGTGGAAAAGTGATTAATAGAAGTTAATGAAAATGGAAAAACAATTCATAAATCTGAAAATGAAGATCTCCATTATGTACTGAAAAAATAGATCTGTTAGCATCATGGTGAACACACTCACTTAATAGTATAATGCTTATGAATAAGCAACCCTTTATTAAAATGAATTGAATGCTGAAGGGAATTCCAAATACTTGGCAGGCTGGTTGCAAAAATTTTAGAAACTCATGATGTTAATATTTAAATGTCTGTTCTGTTGTTCATGAACAGCAGCACAGAACTCCACTGATAGGTTTGCCAAGGTCACAGCTGATATAAGTCTGACACCAGAACAAGACTACAATGCATGTGGACTGTTTTAGAATAGATTGTTCCAAGTGACTATACCAAATGAGACTGCCCTACAGAGATTAAGAGGTGAAGGAGAGAAAAGCTGTTCTGGGTTGTGCCAATGCATCAGGCACAAATAAGTGCAAACTTGCTGTGATAGGAAAAATCCTGTCATCACCATTTCAATGGGGTGACATTGGTACTGTCCATTATTAAAAGGCATGAATCACTAGGGACATCTCTTCTGATTGGTTACACATACATTTTGTACCCACAGCTTCTACAGGGACCCTGTACTAGATGAAGACTGAAAGATGGTGCTATTCCTTGACATCTGTTCTGCTCATCCTCCAGCAGAAATTCTCATCAAAAATGTCTGTGCCATGTACTTTACCCAAAGTGTGACTTCATTTATTCAGTCATGTGACCAGTTTATCCTCAGATAGATGAAGAATACATGTAAAAGCACTTTCTTAAACAGCATACTAGCATCAATAAATGGAGACACGTGTGTGAAAGGGTTTGATAGTAACTTAGAATAAAGAGTGCCATATAGGCTGTTGTCCTAGCTTGGAAAATAGGACTAAAGAATCACTTATGCATGATTGGCACAACCTCTGGCCTGAACCATGTTCAGTGATGTGATGACCAATAACTTTGGAAAATTCTGTGTGACAAAGGATAGAAAATGATGTCTGACATTCTTGCATATGCGAAAGAAATATCAGAGTCCATCAGTAAGTTGGAAAAAGTGGATACCAAAGAAGATATCCAGTCATTCATTGACTGATGGTGAAATAGGCAAAATACAGAGCCATCAACCATGAAGGGACATTTATAAAATCCTCCCAGCAGGATGCCTCCCTATTCCTAGAAGATCTAGTTCCCAGTCCCTTAACTGCTTCTGATGTTCCTTCTCACTTAGGAAATAAAACTAAGAACACGTTTCACCAAAAACAGGTGTCCTTGTCTGCAGTTGATGTTGCTAAGCAGCTGATGCAGGGATCCTGGTGACACCACTGTGCTTAGTTACTCTGAACACATTGCTTCACTGTATTAGTAGCATGTTATACCTTTATTGCTTAGTACTTATGTGTGAAAAAGTGTGAGTAAATGATTTCTTCTTTTTTTTTTTGCCATATATTTTTATTTTTTTTTCTTTTATTATTCATATGTGCATACAAGGCTTGGTTCATTTCTCCCCCCTTCCCCCACCCCCTCCCTTACCACCCACTCCACACCCTCCCTCTCCCCCCCTCAAAACCCAGCAGAAACTATTTTGCCCTTATTTCTAATTTTGTTGTAGAGAGAGTATAAGCAATAACAGGAAGGGACAAGGGTTTTTGCTGGTTGAGGTAAGGATAGCTATACAGGGAGTTGACTCACATTAATTTCCTGTGCGTGGGTATTACCTTCTAGGTTAATTCTTCTTGATCTAACCTTTTCTCTAGTTCCTGGTCCCCTTTTCCTATTGGCCTCAGTTGCTTTAAGGTATCTGCTTTAGTTTCTCTGCGTTAAAGGCAACAAATGCTAGCTAGTTTTTTAGGTGTCTTACCTATCCTCAGGAATTGGGGAAAACAACAATGATTTCTTCTTGATGTCACCTTTGCTTTCTTATAGTTTGATGTACACCCACTTTGTTTTGTGAACAAAATTACTTAAGATATTATACACAATTACCTCAGGTTATGTGTGTAATGTCTACATGAAACATAATTAAGTTTCGTGTTTAGACTTGGGTCCTTTTCCCAAGATATCTCATTATGTACATGTACATATTCCAAAATCTGAAAATGTCTGAAATCTAAAAACTTCTGGTGTTGAACATTTTGCATAAAGGATACTAAACCTATATTTCTTTAAATGATATAATAAATTAACCAGATTTTAAACTATTTAAGTATAGGTGCAAAAATGTTTTATGTCCCCAACTGTATTTAAATGACATGTGTCTTCTGCTTTATAAACCTTGACATTGACAACATTAAAATTGATGTTTGTAAATAATAGTATGAGTAAATCTTCAATAACATTAAGTTTTACAAAATCTTACATATTTTAAGGGCTCTTATATGTTTGTACATGAAAGATTGAACCTCAGTAATTTCTATTAACATGAACAAAAGTACCAAAATCCTTACTGAACCCCCTCTTCTCTGAACTAATTACACTGTTAACACATAAAACTAGGTTGGGCAGTTATAAATTATGTAACTAGAACCTGATCACAGTTTGCTGTTTTAGTTTTTCCATTATTTTGCTTTAAAAGTTTCCAACTTAATTATGAGTTGGGTTTATGCACATACAGAGATGATATAAAAATGTATATACACATATATGATATATTATATCTGTAAAATTACATTATATTTCTAATATTAGGCATGTTTGCCACCAGAGGACTGATAAAGTATTTATATTTCCAGCAGGGGGAATCTCTTAGTCATGATTTTGTTTTCTTTGAATCAATTCATTCCATGTTATTCATTAATCTTCTTCCTTTCATGGAAAAACAGTCAGCCCTGACCCCACAGGAATCTGCAATTGGTTTTAAAGTTCAAATTCAAGTAGAATCATAACTATATATATGTCTTGTTCTTACTACAATATTATGACTCATAATTTGTTAGTTTCTCGACCAAAATAATATAAACCTTTGCTCTTTAATGTTGCCTCTCTATCTTTATGATAGAGATATCATAAAGATAGTTGCCTCTGTTGATACATCCTATCTTCTCCACGAGAGTTTGTGCTCCACCCAACCCCAGAATTAGGGAAATTACTATGACTCTTAATCTTCAAGAACTGGCACTGCCATCTTTCCTCTGCCCAAACATTAAGATTCCCACCTTTACTTAGGGAACTAGTGTTCATGCCAGGAAACCATTACAATTAGCAGCCAGTGCAGAATTTTTCTTAGGTATCGCTCTTACCTCTACATCACTGCATCCTTGACAGCACCTCTCTATGTCACCACTGAGAACCTCAAAAGAGTGACAGTCAAACAGATGCAAACCATACATGCTCTGTCAGATGGACTTACTACTCTCCATCACATTGTTCAGAATATGCACTTAGAAGTGCTTGCAATAAAAAAATTGCATTGGTAAGATGGAGCAGCATAATTTACAAATGTTCCAGAAAATGTATGCTGAGATCTTGAAAAATGCACATGCTATTCAGTACCTTCAAGCTGAAGAAAACCTAGACACTGTGATGAATGACTTTTGTACCCTATTCATCATTGGGCAGGGTCGGGAAACACCAACATTCAAGACCATCATGGATGATAGCTATCACTCTGAATGTTGTAGGGGTATCTGCAGTATACATCTGCAAATTTTCCTGGACAATGCTAAGACAACTCATTTCACTACCACCATCCCAAGGAAGTTGGGCGATACTTTTGTAACCACTTACCCTGCTCCTCTACATCAATGACACCAAGGCCTTCTATTATTCACAGGACAGAATGATACCAATCACTCAAGGACTCTATGTTTTAACTGAGCCATTAAAACATGAACTTAATGAATTGAACTTATTCCAATGAGATTGGCTGATGCTGTACAAGCTTTGGGTCACAACAACTTTGTAATATGTACAGCAGACAACATGATCATTGAAGTTTTCTTTAAAAATTGGAATTTTTCTGCCTGGGGACTCATAGGTTTTAACTCTGCTAAACTAAGGCTAAATGAGGGATTTCATCCCATTCGCAGCCCATATAAACTAAATGTCACATTTACTCATACCCTGAACAGGTAGTAGAATACTACGTCTTATTCTAGACAAGTTTGGGACAACATTTTCTAAGAAGCATGACATTACTTTTCAGTATCCAAGCACATCACTCCAGACATCATAAGCATAGACTTAATTGCAGCAGAATAAGCTGAAGAACAATTGAATACATTGGATCAATACATCCAAGAAAATTCACATGTCTTCCAGTCTATGCACACACAGATTCAGAAGCAATTTAAACCGATGGACATTGAACTGGAAATCCTACATAAAATAATACATATTGTGGAAATGGATACCTTTGTGTTTGCTCATTCCAATTACAAACCCACACACTGCGGAATATGCTTGTATGCTTGAATACTTGCATGCTTGAATTTGACTTGTATTTGGCATTTTAATCTTTGGCAATGACTTCAAGATCTGTGGCACCATGCAATTTTGTTGCTAGTGTTAATAATTACTATTAAATTCCTACTTGCATATTGCAGGTCCAGAGAGAAGAAAGTCTTAAAGGAAACCACATGGAAGATTCATACAACATATCATGGCATCGCACTTCCACTACCTCCAGAGTAGGAAATTCAATAATAGATGTCATTGGAACACAAAATTTCTTGGCAGAAATTTCTTCAAGGACATCTTCTTCTACACTATTGAACACCAGCAAATTCATCCTGACACCCTCTTTGTGTTATGTCGCCTTTTAGATCTATATAGACCTATCTCTAGTTGTCATTTCTTCAATTCTAGATTCTCTATCCATAAGGGTATAAATAGAACCTACCCAGAACCATTGTACATAACGTTCTGGAGGCACTTACTGTGCCATGATCTGGGCATACACCACTAAGCCAAACATTGTTTTGTTACAGTGGGTGCACCACTAGATTATTTGGCAGCATTGACTGTCAATAACAGAGTTGTTTTGTACCCAACTTTCTTTTCTTTCTTATTGCACACTGCACCCAAAGATGTGCTGAAAATGATTGATTCTCCTCATACCCAACTGAAACCCACTACTCAAAATCCATGCATCCCAGTTTGCTCCCTGGAAGAACAGGCATTGCACATCATTTTTTGACCCATGATATGCAGATGTATTTGGGAATATATGGCATTCATCAATTGAAAGGCTAGATATGACCAATACAGATTCTCTAAAAAACATCACAGGCCACCTGTATATTTTCCGAAGGAATATTTTTTTTCTTTTTTTTTCTTTTTTTTCTTTTATTATTCATATGTGCATACAAGGCTTGGGTCATTTCTCCCCCCTGCCCCCATCCCCTCCCTTACCACCCACTCCATCCCCTCCCTCTCCCCCCACCCCCTCAATACCCAGCAGAAACTATTTTGCCCTTATTTCTAATTTTGTTGTAGAGAGAGCATAAGCAATAATAGGAAGGAACAAGTGTTTTTGCTGGTTGAGATAAGGATAGCTATACAGGGCATTGACTCACATTGATTTCCTGTGCGTGTGTGTTACCTTCTAGGTTAATTCTTTTTGTTCTTTTTGTAACAGGACCCACGGAGCTACCACCAGAGAATGCAGGAGACATGGATGATTAGTATCCTCTGTTCTACAGCTGCCATCACTTTGTTACACTATTTCCATCATTACCTTTCTCATTCTCACCCTACAATTCTATACTAGACATCCTCATCACCACTATGTCAAGCTCTGATGATTTTAACTCTGCATACCTTACCTTTGCTAAAGCAACGATAGCAGCATGCACTATCGGTCTCGCTGCATAAATCTTATACTTAATTTCACATCGGCAATACTATTATTCCTACTTTATTTTCATACCTTTCTTCATGCCTACAACCTTCATGTACCAAGATTACTTATTGCCCATCCTTGATGAGATGAACTGGACACACCAAGTAATGGCAGGGAGTCCTATGACTCCAGGCCAAACAATGGAGAAAGGATAAATACCGTATTGCAACATTTCCACCAACATTGATGGGACCACTGACCATCTACTATCAACATCGTCTTCTAACACCTGACAGGATCGCATCACTCCTCAATTTCCCTCTGACCTGCACTGTAGGTTCTTCAGCAGGTACCCTAAGTGACAAACTGGGACATTGGATCGATTCCCATGATATTGTCATCTGCCTGAACAGAGGTCCTACATTGGGACATCAGCTGGACATCAGCTCCTGCACTGAACATAATAAGACATTTGCCTTATTAATGAACAGGCTATTTCCCCTATGGATAAGGCTATCACCATCTTCTGGCAGCCCATACCACCTGATAACAACACTTGGCCTCCTAACCACCTATGAGACAAGAATTACTATAAACTTCACCATCATTTCCCCTGGTTCACAAGGAATTTTCTCCAATGCCATTTCAACAAATGCATCAACCCCCATCCACCTTCTTCAGGGTTTTTGGCTATCATACTTGCATCTCATTTGTGTGCATCTGTTTCTGCTATCCATTGCCACCTCTCCTGGAATCATAGGACTCCCTGTGATTACTTTGGACATTTTTCATCTTACTCCCAGTGTTATACACCCACTCTTGTTTGAAAAGACATTTCTGAAATCTGTGCATAACGGCTCCTTGACCATGGCTGATAAATGAATAACTCTTATTAATTCTACCACTCTCTTACAATTGTGGAACAAAAAGATTTAAGGTGTGCTGTGAATGTGATTGTTCTGATATGAATATTTACTTTGAGATGTGTGTTTTAGTATTCTAGGTAACCTTTGACTTTTCTTCACCCCACCAGTCAACTGGGTTGTTTGAAGAGACAGGGGGTGGATTGTTATGAGTACTATGTTTTCTGTGCATTAAACATAGTGAAAATTATATGAAATGTATAATAGACTGTAAAATCTACATGAAAATAGTATTGTGTGCACTTGTAAGCCTTATGATGTAAACACATACCATATGGTGCCCGATATGCAATTCAGCCAACCCTAAGCTTGTACCAATATGCAGATCAGCTAACCCTAAGCTGGTGTTGATAAACCACTCTGGCACAAATACTTAAATGCCATTCGCCACGAGACCATCACCACTTCCTCCTGATTGGCAATATGCATCATGCCGTCAGATTCCCTGGGTGTTCTGGAGGCATATCAAGACTGAGAACTACCCAGGAGTGGTTCAGAGCCAGCCGCCAATGGACTAAGATCAGATCACAAGGCTAGCTCAGCTTGGGGAAGGCTGAGGTGCTATTGGGTGTTAGATGGTAACTCCCTGCAATAAAGTGTGTGTATGAACAACTTAGTTCCTGCCTAAGTTAATTCATTTAGCCCCTGACTGATGGCCTATTTTACACCATCGCCTGCTCGTGACACTCTTTCAAAAATATCTAATTTATTGCCAGTTAAACAAAAAATTGTAAATCACTATGTACAGCTATATGTAAGCTACTTTCATATATATTTTATATATATAAATGTCATTTACATATACTTGGCAAAATGAAAACAAAATACATGCTTCAGTACTGTAATGTTCTAAAAAGAAAGGAAACGATAAGATCCCAAAGCTGATTCTTAGCCTGTCTTGGAAGTTATCCAGAAGAGTAAAGTTACTTGAAGTCTTCAGGGCCAGACTTGAAGAATCAAATGTGGTGTTACAAATTCTGCTTAATCTTCCTGACATTCATTTTGAAAAGCAGGGGAATACCACTGAATTTATTAGGCTCCTTTGATCTTTTGATAAGATAGAATCTGTGTATGATTTAATGGAAAGAAAGGCACTGCTGAAGTTTGAATATTTCCCATGAAATTTGTATGTTTAAATTCTTTCCCCAAGTTGAAACTAGTAGGAATTGTGACCTTTGGGAATTGATCAGCTGATAGGGTAGAGTCCTCATGCAAGGGATTATTGCACTTACAAACAAGCTGATGAATATATAGCTCTTCTCTTCTATCACATGAAGACACAGTGAAAAAGTGCTTCATCTGTAACTGAAAGCTGGCCCTCACCAGACACCAAATCTCTCTTTGCTTTGATTTTGGCCTTTTCAGTCTCCAGAACTAGGAGATTCAATTTCTGTTATTTATGTGCTTAAATGTACTAAGAAAAATATTAAACAGAGGATTCAGATATATGTCAGTTCATGCTAGTTTGTACAGGTCAATAGAAGTTTTGATATGAGAGATAATCTTACTAGAGTTTTTCTTTTAATATGGAATTGATTTGATAATAAGTTATTATGGCAATAATCAATTTTAAATGGCATGGTTTTAGCACTGATCAAATCATGACTTTCTTGGTTGTCATTATGCTCAGAACCACTGCAGAAAGATGTAAAATTAGAACCACAATGATGAATAGAGCAACCAAAACAGCAAAAGGATAAATTGATTTTTTGAAACAAAGATGAAAATGTTTATTTGAGTCATATGGAATTCAAAATTATCAGTTTGCATTGTGATGATAAAGGAAGAGACTATGGGAGAAGTGAGGGCTAAGCCTTTTGTGCCATTCGTACCAATCCCTTTCCCCTGGGGAGCCAGGAAAATGGGGCCAGGTCATTGAAAAAAGACAAAGGAATTGGACAGTTTACTTTCACAGGAGCCAAGAAAACAGAGATTTTCAAGGAGGAAACCAGAGTCAAAAGATTCAAATAGGAAAAAGAAGACAGAATGGGCAAAAGCAGAAAGGAATGTTTAGTGCTTTCAGATACATTTTAGAAAACCAATCTGATAAGTGAAAGTCTGAGATTCATAGATTTTAATGGGTTGACAAAGGTCATACAACTAGTAAATGGTAGAACTGAAATTTAATCCTTGATGTTAGAGAAAGAGAATTATGGGGCTATTTGAAGTAGTCAAAGGAGGTTACTGGTCACCAGCAAGAAACTTATTTCTGAAGGATTGAAGAAGCAGAAGGAAGATTGTAATAGATATGAAGTAAGCAGACAGTGAGAAAATGGAGCAGTAGTCTTTCAAGTGTGAAGAAAAGGAGACCAAAATAGCTTCCACAAGGGGTTGTAGACTCAAAGGGGAGATCTTCAGGGATGGAATGAGCTAAAAAAATGCTAGTAGGTTGGCTACAGGGAATAAAGCTTCAATAGCTACTCAATTCTCAACAATGAGTTGTTCTAGCTGAGGAGCACACCATTTACATTTAAATGTTTGTGAGTACTTCAAACGAAGAGAGCTTCTATGGTTTTAACTCTTAATATGTTTGTTGTGCATTTATTTTTGAGAACTTGAATTCTTTTCTGATAATAAAGACATTATTTATTTTAGAAAAAATTCCTTTAAAGTTTAGCAAAATTTCACCGTGGAATGGGAAGTTTGCAGACAATAAATGGGATCCCTAATTTTTTAAACACTAACTTTGTTTTGCATAGAACCACATTCCTGAATTTTCTTTGTGCTGTTTGGTGAATACTTGTATGTTTTGTAAGGATGTAGGAGTAAGCATTATGTATGTGTGTAAGTTCTGGCATTTGCTTTTTTTCAATCAATAACTGTAGAGTATCCAGAGCAAAAAGTAGAAGACAAGAAAAAAATAAATAGTACTTCAGTTCACATAGGGGAGCTGTTGGCTCACATCTGTAATTCTAGCTACTCAGGAGGCAGAGATCAGGAAAATCATGATTTGAAGCCAGCCCAGGCAAATACTTTGTGAGACCTAACTTGAAAATACCCAACACAAAAAGGGGTGATGGAGTGGCTCAAGTGGTAGTGATGCACAGAAGACACGTGCAGGAATTTCAGGCTCTCAGGGTTCTTGACCCACTCTGAGAATGAAAGTACAGGCGGTCTCCAACAACAGAGGTCAGAAAGATTTTATTTGTAGAGAAGAGAAGAGAAAGACTGCATAGTGGGGAATGCAGAGGGACCTGGAAAACAGTGGTCTCATGGGTCAGAGTGGGGATTGAGTTTTTATAGCCTTTTGTATTGACTGAGGGCAGAGATGTCTCTCAGGTGCAGACAGAGGTTTCCTGGGAAAGAGGAGGGGTCCTTGACCACTTATCACCTTTTGGGACCTCCTGCAGTCCTCCCTTCAGTAGAGCACCTGCTTAGTTAATTTGAGGCTCTGAGTTCAAACCTGAGTACCACCAAAAAAAAAAAAAGACTTCAGTTCACAGTCTTAAGGTACCATAAGAGCATCTGATGTGGTTATGTACAAACCCTTCACATGAATTCTGAATAATGCCTGCCACTATGTATGGGACACTAGCCATCATTTGCATTGTGTGTGTGTGTGTGAGTGTGTGTATAGGGGGTGGAATGCAAATGTAAAGATGTAATAAGTCATTTCATCTTTTTTAATAGTCCTCAAATGCAGGCATTATCATTGCATCAATCTTTAAACTATGAAAAGATCACAGAGATGCTAATCAGAAGAACTAGGCTTGACATTAGTCCTATTATACCAGTCGCCAAGTTCTTAAATATTCTGTATTGCTTCTGCAAAACTCAAAAACTAGAAAAAGAACTCATAGTCAAACTGTTGCTATTTTGGGGGACTGTAGGGTATGAAAGTTCCTTTAAGTGATGGATTTCCAGACATTAGTGATATTCTAAAAGGATAAAAGAGAATATTGGAATGAACATTTAGGTTTGGAGGTCTGGATTCCACAATCTTAAGATAGATCTGTGTACCATATCAGATCTTTCTCAAAATGGGCTAATCTTGTCAGATGATATATTAACAAAATTTCTTGCTCTTTCTCTTCTCCTAATCTGTTTTGTGTGGGTTGTAGTAACAGAAGGAATCAATCGATCTCTCTCTCTCTCTCTCTCTCTCTCTCACCTATCATCTAGAGAGAGTTCACAAACTCAATTCATAAATAAGAGAGAGCTGTTTATGAGGAGTAGTCTTTGAGGAAGAATATTTTTATCTTTCTCTTGTTTCAGTCTTTTGCAGTTTGGGAAGAAAATGACTTCCTTTTTAAATGTAAGGAAGTAAGACCAGAAAAGACCTGAGACCTTACTCTTATCAATACTTTTGAGAACTATCCTACTTGCACATGGTCTTAGAGACCTAAGACAAAGCCATCTCTGTTGACTGTTTGGGTGGAGAAGGCCTGAGGAAGCCCAGTGTACTGAACTCCACTGGGTTGTTGTGGCCGGTGATATCCATCTTTGTAATAAAGTATGAAAGTTATACAATCAAAGGTGACTGTAGTCCAGTGCTCTCAACACCTGACTGCAAATATGAAAGAATTAGCATTCCTTCCTTCTCAAGATGCATCCGTCAATTACCTCTCTGACTGCACTTTCTTACTGTTCTGTCCACCTCCTTTCATTTCCAACATCCCAAAATGTTGCAATGACCCAGAACTGAAGGTCTAATCTAGTCTCATAGCCTTATGGACAATCTATATGAACAACTCACAAATGTGTATCTATAGCTTGGATCCCTATCCTGACCTCCAAGCTGCTTCCATTGTTTCTTACCTTCATGTTTGGTAGTTGTTTCAAACTTAATGTGTAGGAACTAATGCTTGACTTCCTTCCACACCCCAATTTCCTTTATATCATATTGGTTACTTACCTGTGACTAAAGCTCAATTTCTTCATTATTACAGGTTGTCATCTTTACAGTTATCATTCATTTATTTATGTAGCAAAAAATTATCAAGTACTTATGCTTTCATACAATATTGTATGCTATTGTGCAACAGTGTAAAAAACTAAGAATATCCTCTTAATACACTTGAGAAGAAGGATACAGATAATGCAATGCAAGTTAAATAATACATCAAAAGTCTGGACAAGGGAAAATGAAGCAGTTGAATTGGGGATGGGAAAGGAGTGGTAATATGAAGTTGAAAGCTAATGTAGACTCTCCTGATAGCTTAAGAATTACTCGAACCACTGGAGGTTAGACAATTAGCTTGAGGGAGTGAAGATAGCTGGGAGAAAAGGATTTTTACAAAAGGGACAAAGAGAGTGGAGACCTAAAGAGATAACATGCTTGAAATCTTTGAGAAGCACCAGGAGGAAATCAATGTGTCTAGAACAGGATCATCAATACAAAAAAAGTTAGCAGAAGAACTAATCTAAAAAGGTCTTTTAGGTCATTGCAACCACTGTGATCTGTTATTCTAAGTGAAATGGTAAGCATTATAGAGTTTATTAAATATTTAACATTATATATATTTCTGTGCCAAAAATAAGTAAAGGAAAGGAGTAGGAGAAAAGCCATATGGAAACAAGATCCATTCAAGGACTTTCATATTAGCCCCTAGGATCAATGGTGATGGTCTGACTGGATAGCAGCAGTGGAGTGATGAGGTTAGTCTGGGGTACATTCCTCTGTCATACTTCACAACAAATCCATCAACTCATTTATCAACTCTTTAAAATTATATCCAGAATGTGGATATTATCTTATTATTTCCAACTTGATGCACCTTACTATATTGAACTAGTATGTTGACTTCCCATTTGTTTCCCTTCCTCCCACGTCCACCTACACATTCCTCCAGTCATCATTCTACAACAGGAGTGACCCTTTCACTGGTAAGTCAAGGCAGGCTTTTCCTCTGCACAAAATTCTCACCAGACCTCGGAATTTGATTCATTTACAATATAAGTAGGTATGTACTTCATATTATGCTGTATTTCTAAATACTTTGTTGTCTAGGGAGACTATCAACAATCACTAATTATCCATTTCTTTGGATTAATATTCCATATTTCTTTTTTTTGTACAAAATGTTAAAGCACCTTAATTCAGGAAGCACATATAAATAATATAAGTTATATACAACAAAGAATACATTACATTTAAAATATACATAATTATGCATAATTTTATTTATTGTTACAAATAAAAATGAACTTTTGTCTACAGCATGTTTTTACTATTTTAAAAAATAATTTCTTTTTTAAAAGATTAATAAGATGTATTTTTTCACACATTTACTACACAATAACTTATAATACAAAAGATTTATGCTTAATTTAGCAAGCTGAAACTGTACAAATAAAAGTAGGTAAGTATTCAAATACAAGTGCAGTTTCAGGATATACTAAGAGAATTTTAATTTGACAAAACTCTAAAGCACCCAGTAATTCTTGTTCTTTCTACAAACTCACAAAGGTGAGATTTCATTTATTCTACTTTTCAATGTTATAAATTCCTTGATGTTTTCTTTATTATAATTCTTCTTTAGAAAAAGACAGTCTGCATTACTTCTGTTATAAAGATCATTGTAGAATCAGTAAGAAACATTCCAAGTTCATTCTTCGCATCAGCAGGTTCCCTTCCTGTTCTCTCATTTTGACAGCCTCTGCTGTACAATGCCATCTGAAGTTGTCACTAAACCTTCAGTATCAGGTTTCCCTAGCAACACAAGGCCTTTTCCATTCTCCCACTGCCTATGTCTGAATTTTTAAAAATCCAATTCACAATAATTCGTGAAAATATAAGAAAACATTCAGATTGAGACATATGAAGTTAGCAGTGAAAATGATGACTTACAAATGAAATTGGAAATAATTAAATTGTAGAGAACTACTTTGTTTATTGATTTACACAAAGCTCCAGAGGGTGATCTCCAGATTACCTAAGTAAAGGCCAGAACTTCTGTAGTCTGCACATGGCATTAATGAGTTTACATTCACAACACAATAGGTTAGGGATTTTTAGTGCTGGTTTCAGGTGCCACATATGAAGGAAGACTTATTAGATAAGGGTTCTGAGAAACAAAGTGACACCTGAGGCAAGCCCAAGCATTAACAGTAATGAGAAGTCTCCCAGGCTGGTGCTTCCTGCGCTCATGGCTGAAATTCAGGTAAACTATGCTAGATTCCACCCAGAAAACATTTCTAATTACAAGATAACACTACCTGGTTGAACACAACAAAGATCTGTAGTAATTGTCATCAGTGTTTTGTTAACCAAGTGCCTTTATGTGTTCTCTACAAATATGTTCAACAAAATTTCATTCTCATATTCTTAAGAATATTAGTATTAATTGAATCCAGAAAAAAATTGTTTTGCATTCTTTCAATCTAAAAACAAGATCATTTTCACCTGCTCTGAGAAGCAGGCTCTGGGGGAATGGTTAGAGAATCTCTAATGATAAAGTACGTAAAATTGTTTAAGATTTTGACAAGTTTTCCCTTATTGTTTGCTGGCATACATAGGGTCATGAAAGATCAATTGCAAAAGAAATCGTAAGTCTTTCTCACTTTGCTTACAAAAGTTTTTCACCAGAATCTGGAGATACTTATACCAGTGTTTGAAAGGTACCTTTTCTTCTTAGGTGAATGGTTCCTGTTTCTTCCTTCAATGACATGTGAAGGCAGTGATCCTTTTGTTGCACTTATGAATCTAACTGTGCCTCACCAGCTAGGATGGTTTCTTTTTGACAGCTTTATTGGTGCTTTATTTTTTAAAAGAAAAGGTGGAAGCACTTCAAAAGCTGAACACCCTTAATTTATTAATGTTCCATCTATTTTATTTTATTATTTAGGTGATTTTTATGGCTCAGAAGAGCTCATCACTATGTTTAAATCATATGATTTTAATTAACTTAAAAATTATTATTTCAGCAGTTTTTTATTGATTTTCAATTACTTAATATATAATATTAAAATGGCAGACTATTCATCTTTTAACATTTATTTATTTTAACTGACAAAAATCCTACATATTTACCTGCATAATATGTTTTGAAATATGTATACATTATAGAATTTTACAATGAATAATTTGAGCTAATTAACATATACATTACTTCATATATTTTTAGTGTCTGGGAACACTTAAAACTTAAGCAGCAATTTTCAAAAACACATTTTTTTTAGACAACATCTCTATGTTGCTCAGGCTCTTCCCAAACTCATGAGCTCAAGCAATACTCCTGCTTCTGTGTCCTGAAGTGCTGGGACTAGGTGTGTGCAAACATGCCCACCTAAAACTGTGGTACAGTGTTGTTAGCTGTAGTCAACATGCTACACAATCGATCTCTTGAAATTACTCTATTTAATTAAAAGTTAATCTGATATCATAAATTAGGCAATGATAATATGACATTTTTGTCATGGGGACCAATATAAATATGCATCTTATGATTCTGCTTAAACATCATCAGAATTTTAATTTCATAAAATAGATTTGATAATGAATACTAATGTGTGCCTGTTAACTTTGCAGTACATTGTTTCACAAGATCAATATTGCCATCCCTAATGGGTGTTTTTATTTAAATCTAGTATTTAGATAATAATGATGTCTGTTTATATTTTACATGACTGAAAGTGCAATATTCCTAGTGGATGAAATGTGCATATATTATCAATTAAAATTGCATTTCTTTCAGATTAAAAAAAAAAATTAGTAAATCTTATTTTTGCCTTTGCAATTTTAATGGGCCTGAAAATGTTCTTTCTAAACAAAAGAGATATTTCAAACACTTTTTCACCATTTAGAAATGAAAAGGGCATTGATCTTGATTTAATATTGGCTGAAGCAGGTTTCTTATTTATTTATTTATTTTGTGGTGCTGGGTCTTGAACTCAGGGTATACACTTTGAACCACTCCACCAGCCTTTTTTGTGATGGACATTTTTCAAGATAAGGTCTTCAGAATTATTTGCCCAGGCAGGTTTTGAACCACGATCCTCCCGATTTCTACTTCCTGAGTACCTAGGATTATAAGTGTGAGCCACCGGCACCCAGCTTTAAGTAGGTTTCTAATCATCAATAATAAAATGTATCTAATGGTCAAAAATCAAACATGCAAATATAAAGAAACTTCCATGTTGCAGCAGCCAAAAATAAATAAATAAGCAACAAAAGAAATTTTAAGGATTTACTGCTCCATAACCAACTAGAGAATTAATTTTGTGAGGACAGCAACCAACCACAGTATCATGTTTCTCACTGAGTCCCCAAAGCTCAATACCACCCCTTGTCTCAGAAGCATTCAATCAGTATTGACCTACTAATGTTTTAAAAAGAATAACTGTAATAAGTAACTCCATCTCACTGACCACCTCCACAGTATTCTTGAAACAATAGTAAATTACTTAGGGAAAAAAAAAAAAAGAAGAAAGCAGCGAAGGAATGAAGTATTTCTATTGGAGAGGAGCTAACCAGTACTAAGCACATTAAGCTACTCTGAGCTACTGCAGGATGGAATTTTCCTCTTGCTACTCAAGCCCAGCAGTCAATGAGCACATTTTGCCATGAGTGCCCTGAGTTGTCAGCAGGACAATGTCTTCCCAATCTTAATGGAAATCAGGTATTTGGTTGGTGGCCTAGAGGAACTTTAGTGGTGCTCATGTAACACGTAAACAGACAGTCTGGTCAAATTTAAGTCTTTTTGCTATTTCTACACCAACTGATATAAGTACATGGTGAGTGTAAGTCTATCTCTCTGTAAAAAGATTCCAAAAGTGAAAAATAATAGGCATGCCATCTCACAAAAAAACCATGTGTTCTTAGAGGAAATTCGACTTCAAAAGATAATAAAACTCACACTTGCAAATATCTTTGTTGAAAATCAAGCCAAGGATGTGGAACATTGTGGTTCAAGCCTGTGATCCTAACTACTCAGAAGGAGGAGATCAGAGGATCACAGTTCTAGGCCACCCCTTGTCAAAATGTTCACGAGACTCCATGGCACCCAATGGCTGGGAATGATGGTGTATCTGTCATCTCAGCTATGTGGAGTAGTATGAAGGGGATGATTGCAGTCCAGGCTGGTCTAGACATAAAGTAAGACCCTATTTCCAAGCCAACCAATGCAAACAAGGGCTGGTGGACTGGCTCAAGTGGTAAAGCACCTACCTAATAAGTGTGAGGCTCCGAGTTCAAACTCAAGTACTGTAAATAGCTATCTAAATACATAGATAGATGCATAGATATATAAACAAACAAATAAATAAAACTAGTGTTCCAAGAGACATGTCATCTTTGAGTAAACTGATAGAAACTTGAAATAGTACATTTTTCACAGGCTGTCCTTTGGATTTTGCCAAAAAGAGAACTCCGAGTATGCCATCTTGGAATATGTCAGAGCCCCTGATGTTCTTGGTGACCTGGTTTGAGAGCACACCAGGTGGTAGAGATCAGGGTCAGGGTGGTGGTCATTTTAATCACAAAAGAGTGGTTACAATCCTGAAGAAATGGAAGGTGTCTATCCTTTGGCTGTTACACACTATTTTGAAAAACAACTGAGAAGTCAAGTATAATTCAAGATTAAATTACAAATTTATGCCAATTTGTAATTTACAAGAAGTAGAAGCATCAGGGTGTGGAGAGGCAATTTCTGCATAAGACACAGGTTCAGCCTTTGAAGAAGAAAATTAAACCTGAAGTATAATGACAACTGGACTTACAAAATTTATAATCTGAATATGGGAAATATTATCAATTTAGTACAGTAAATGAATATGGGTTTTGAAGTTAGACACAACCGGTTGAAAGCTTTTATTCTGGAACTTGTTAGCTCTGAAACCTTGAAGAAATTACTTGCTATTAAGTGGAGAAATTAGTACATATCTTACCTATTTGAGTTGAGGACTTAGACATTGTGTGTAATATGCTAAGAGCAGTATCTATGGACTAGGAACACCACACGTTAGGGTCTGTAAGTCATTGTGAGAGCTGTGCACTTCATTGTACCAAGAAAGTTCATGGAGCTGGCTTGTTCAACATGGAGCCTCTATCAGTGATCATTTTTTTATCTGAAATTACTTCTCCTAGAATCTGCTGGGAGGCTGAGCCCAATATTGCTTCCCTGCCTCCTTTCACTTTCCTTCTCAAGGGCCCCTATTTTAATTCTCACAGTCATTCTTTAGACATATCAATACTTCCTTAATCAGATTACATTTGGATCTGACAGCTTTGGGAGACATCTTTGAATTGATTTCATAACTCTGTGCAAATCCATTACGTGATGAATTTACACTTAATGTTCAGAGATAGTTCATTTCTCCCTGAAGGTCTTAAGGAGAACCTCATTAGAATTCTCAAATATCAATAACACACTTTATTCTTGATAATGTCAGCTTCTTACAATTATAGCTCAACATCCATAGCTATAAATTAAACTGTAATAGAGATTAGTTATGAGTAATTTTAATATTTTTAATATTGGTAGAATCTCAATCTTCATAGGTAGAAAATATGTACACATAGAATCAATCCACTTTGGTTGTTGAAATTACTGGATAGGATATATTCTTAATAAAATTCTAACATAGTGCATTTTATCCATTTTATATGTTTATATGGTTGCTTAAATTGCTTATTAAATATTTTTTCACATTTTAGAATATGTGCTAATTGCCAACTAAGAATTAAATTTGTAAAAAAATAAAATCCTTTCTAAATATTTTCTTAATATACATGTACCTATGCACCTATATATCTGTGTATTTGTCTGCCTGTATATTTATATGCATACATATGTGTATGAAAGATATACATATATATGTGTATATATAAAAACACAGAGAAGCAACCAATAGTGTGTGTATAGGGATGTGTGTGTCTATATGTGCGTGTGTAGAGAGACAGACAGACAATGAGAGAAAGAGAGAGAGATGGTGAGATTTGTTTTTAAGAAATTGACCCATGGGCTGGCAAATCTGTAGGTTACTAGATATACAGGAAGAGTTAATATTGTAGCTCTGCGGGAGACCTCAGTGTTTTCTCTAAAGGCCTTCTATTGATTAGATGAGGCCTACCCACAATATGAATCAATATGCTTTTCTCAAAGTGAACTGATCAATTGTTAATAACATCTACACTGGTGTTTGGCCAAGAAATCAGTCTAGCAAAGTGAAGATATAAAATTAACTATTATTGTATGTGCACATACAAACACACACACATGTATCTATATATTGTCTTGTATATTTAATAAGCTAAACTGTCTCAGTGATTATTATGAAAATAATGAAGACAATTATACCATATCAGCATACAGTTACAAACCACTTCTTATTTTGAAACTGAAATTTCATGTAAAATTAATTAGTTTCAACAATATAAACAAATTGTGATAGAAGAAAAAGATGTTTTTATTTTTGCAGAAGAAAAGCAGAGGAAACACTCCCTCCAAATATGAGATAAACAAGTGAGAACCCAGGAGGTCATGGTCAACCCTTTGCTCACCTGATGTGATCATGACTTCTTAAACACATGTCAGTCATTAGCCTTCAAGGCACAGCTTGTGGAGATCAGCTCATTAAATCTAAATTTAGTCTTGATTTGAAGGTGAGATGTTCAATACTACCTTTGTGGGCTTACCCTGGAGTCAGAGAACTATGTGTATTAGAGGAATACAAGTAAATAACTTATGAAATATTTCTAAAATATAATGAAATTACAAATATTTCAGTTATAAAAGTTATCTGTAGATATATTTGTGTACTTTGATTAATTTTTTCAACAAATAATTGTAAGCATTGTGTTCCATGCATTGATGCAGTTTCTTCAGAAACATGGACAAAATAGATCAAAAGGTACCTATTTTTATTTATTTAATTTTTTTCTAAAAAAATTTTTTTTAGAAAAGAAGGCAGAAAAAATCAACAAATAAACACAAATATAATCAATAATAAAAAGCTATCCAGAGAATTCAAATACAGTTGAAAGACCTCTCCTGGGTGGCCATTTTAGATTGTGCAGATATTAATAACAAGTTTGGCCATCCAAATAGCAGAGAGAAGAATAACACAGGCAGATGGGACAATGTTAGTTTTATAGCACAATGGAAGTGCTATAAAACAAGGGAGAGACTGGCATATTCAAGAGGAGTGTATGGTTGTGGAACAGCCTGCAAGGGTAATAGTGGAAGCATTTGAAGAGGAGGTAGGGATCACAACGTTCATTAGAATTACAAAGCTTTGGAGAAGTTTTTTGGTGGTGGTGGTGCTGGTGATGTTTTTAAACAGGGGAGAAATAATACTGGTCATTCTTTTTAAAATAATCTGTGAAAATTATGGGAATAATGGACTATAGAGATGAGCAAGAATGAAGAAGAGTGGTAACAGGCATGATAGAAAAGTGGACAGATTTTTTTTTCTCTTCTCTCATATTTGTTTTCTTCCAGTATTAATATGACTTCCTTTCTTCTTAATGTTTGAATATTTATCTATCTGAAAGTTATTTTGTCTTAAAGAATGAAATAGGCTTCATCTTATTTTTTGCATGTAGGTAGCCTATTGCTGTAATGTCACTAATTAAATAATATTTTGAAACCCACAGTCTAAGAAAATTTCCAATACTATTTGAAGAAAATAAATTTTGAAAGCAGAAGCAGATATTCCACTCCTAGATACATCCCACAGAAAATTCTTGCAAGGTTGGTATATGACAGTGGGGAGTTGAATATCAATCTCTAGAAGAATGGAAAAGGAAAATACAGTAAATCAAACTACTAGATGCCCTACAGCAATAAGAAATAATAAACCAGATATGTGACATGGATTGGTCCCCCAACAAGAATGGACATGAAAAGTAGGACAGAGGTGGAATTTATAAGACCCTTAATGAAACTGAAAGCAGAGAAAACCACACCATATTTTATAAGAGTATATCTGTGCTTACCAGCATGCATCAGCCACATTACAAATGGTTTCCTATGAGAGGGAAGCAATGGAAAGGGGGCTAGAAAATAGGGGAAAAAACCAAAACATGAAGTAACCCTTGTGCTAAGGCAATGATGGTGGTTTGTTAACAGTGAGTTGAAATGCAAGATGTTTTCCAATTTCACACCAGGCAAATGTGAAAAAGTGTGCCAGAGATTTGATGAATAATGTAAACATTATAACTCAGCATTCTATGATGGAGATTTAAGAAAAAATATGAAAGAAATAGGAGAAGGAAGAACATTTAATTAATATTATCATAAAATAAATGTATCTTTGAAAGTTAAATTACTTAAAGAGTAAAATGGAATATTTAGATGTATATATATTTATTATATATACTAATATATAGTGTTATTATATTATTATTTTCTATATATTTAGATGTAGCCACATATTTCCATTTAAACAGCATTAGAGCTGATCCATTCTTTTTTTTTTAATTTCTTTTATTCATATGTGCATACAATGTTTGGGTAAGTGGTTGTTAATAATGTGAAGAAGAATAAAGTATAGAAAATGTTCAGGAAAAATAATATAAAAAATAAACAGCATTATGTTTCAGTCCATGACAGAAGCAAGCTTTATTCACTTTCAAAGGGAGGAGAGGGGCAGTACCTCTGAGTATCAGCATGAGGTTAGGACTGGAGTTTATAGGCATTTAAGGTGTAGAAGGAATATACTACTGGCACCTTTTTTTTTTTTTTGGAACTGGCATTTCCAAGGTATCTGCTGGGGTGGTTAGTTCTTCAATGTTTTGCCAGACTGGTTGGTTGTTACCTTTTATAATCCTTTCTATGACATCGTGTGGTTGAAATATGTTGTCAAGAAGATGCGAATGGTGTTCCACTTAAGTTCAGAAAAAAACAGTTTCTGCAAAACAAAGTAAAATAGCATTCTTGTCAGACAAAATGGTTCTTTTACAAAATGGAGTAAGTTAGGCTAATTTGAGTTGGGGCCATACACTTAGAATATTTCTCTATCTTAGCCTATTTGATTCCTGGACCTTATTGTTTTCCAGTTGTCAAAGCTTTTGCAGACTGTCTCCTAATGTCTATCATTTAAAAGATCTTCCCGCCTTTCTCTTTGGCATGGGTTTAATTTAAAGCCTTTTCTCTCACTTGAATTTTTGCCATGGTTCTCTTATTAATCTCATGAGCTCTAGATTTGTCTGGAGCTATAATGCTGTCCAACCTTTCAAAAAATGAAAATGTGATTATTTAAGTCTCTTATTACTTTTAACTGTTTTTATAGTGCTTTAAGGGGGGAATACAAACTTAGCTTGGTTAATATAGGACTGTCACTAACTGGTCTTTTACTATTCTCTCTTTCCCATATCTCACTATTTATTCCCTCTTGCAGTCCCTTCTTTAGTGATTCCATCTCTCTTTGTCTTCTTACCATTTCACTGAAGGAAGCTAATGTTCACAATTTGCAGCCTCATCAATGACTGAGGATGAATAGACAACCCAGACCAGGTAGTGTAATAGCTAATTTCAATGCTCATGTCAGACTTTATGTTTATATGACATTGGATATCTATCTTACTACTGCTTGCATCTACTTTCTCATTTGTTTTCTCAATTGATTGTGAACTTCTTCAAAGCAATGTCTGCAAATAATTTTGTTTTCCAATAATCAGTGCTTAGTGTGGTGCATAATAAAACCAAGTTTGATAAACATCTATTCAGAAAGGGAGGTTGATAGATGTTGTCAATTAAAAATAAAATAGGCTTTCAGAATCAAAAAAATAAACTGCTAGCAAAATATCACTGTACAATTTTGGAAAATTAGGAAAGTTTAAATTACTAAAGCAATACAATTATGCGAACTTCAATTTTATATTTAGCTCAAATAAGTATCCAAAATATCACATCATCCACTTAAAATAGCATCATACAGCAACAAGAAAATGTGGCATAACATCAATTAAATAAATATCAGTAGAAAATAATAAATTAAAATTATTTTTATCTTCCATAAACCATGTGCCATGGATAATGTTGACAAAAATGAAAGAATAATTAGAAGTAATATTCAAGTAGGAGGTAAATTTAATCCACAGATATTACCTAAAACCTGTGATGAGCCAAACATGAGAACTTTCAAGACTTCTTTTTGTTTACTTGACTGGTGTAAATAAATTCAAATAATATTGTTGTGTCAGATTAGAAAATTATCTCTAAGAAGAAGTCTGCTTGGAGTGCTACAGAGAACACTAACTGCAGAGTGCCCCTTAGGATAAAACAATCCACATTTAATGGTTTCTGTGGAGGATTTGAGAAAAATAAAGTTCTAGAATTACGTAGCAACAACTCTACTAATGTAAACGTTGTGGAATTTCAGTAAGGAAGTGTGTATGAGGAGTTAAAGGGTAAGAAATATAGATACCTACAGTTCTGTTGCCTGGTTTAGCAATCAGGTTAGAGGACCAGTATGTGCAATGAGATTCACAGAGCAATATGGCAGGAGAACACTCAGAAGAAAGAGACAGCATCATGGGACTTAATCTGGGATAGAAGAAGTACAAATGATACATGTGTTCTTCTTTCTGACATACTCAAAATAATTGGAGATACTTTTCATTAGTTTTATCTCCTGTGGTTTTATAATTTTGGGGGAAGTTATATATTGCTGATACAGAATTTATATTTGTATTTTGTCTCATTCATTTAAAATGTATTTTAATTATATAAACCCACAGATATTTTGAGTTAGCTATAAATCCTTTCATAAAAAATGTTAAGGAATATTTACTGCATTTGATAAACACATTCTTAAATCTCCATGCTCTCTCTTAGTGTTCAGAGATTATGCTTTCTCATTTAAGCAATAGAAGAATTTCCCCATTTGAATGCAAATCACCTACCTATATACAAAGCACAAACATTTGTCTATGTCAGTGGTTCGAGAAACAACCATTCTTTGTGTATAGTGCTGTTCCTTTGCCAAACAGAATTATTCATATATATTATTTGAAATACTGTTGTCTTTCTGACACTTAATGACCTACAGCCCATCCCTCCTCCTCCTTCGCTAACACACACATGCTATATTATTCTGTTGGTATAGGAATTCATGAGATGGACAAGTCTTCAGGCAGATCTTTGCAAAATGCATGCCATATATGCTACTTTTCATATCTTTTAAACTAATTGTGATTGTGTAGCATTTATAAAATGTCATATATTATCTGTGTTTACAGTTTTTGAAAATGTACTGTCTTGCCTTGTAAACTTTGACTGGAAGTACAATTTATTAGGCATCGAGCCCAGTGACAAGGCATGACTAAGACAGATGATATGACATGATGGTCTCATGTCTTCATTGACAATGTGCTTGTTGGTTCCAGAGCCTAGTTTTATAACTTTAAAAGCTAGGCTTTTCTGCCCTTTAGATTGGTTGTTTTTAAATTCTAATTGCCTAAAATCCAATCAGCAGGTGAGAATTCATAAAAAGGAAAAAGTATGGCTGTTAGTGTTTCCTTCTATTTTTGTACTTGATTAAAAGAATGCTTATGTCAAACAAATAAAATGCCAACCTGAAGTGTTTTCTCCATGGGCTTGCAAACATTTAGTTATTTTGTTTACAATGAGTCTCATAAGATTAGCAAATCAAATTGACAGATGATCAATGTCAGCTCTGTTGAGAAAGTGCCTGTGCAAACAGCATTCCAGATCAGACTTCAATGGGTCACTTAAGCCCTGATAACCATGTGTATATTGTAAAGCATGCCTGTGGTAAAAACTTACTGTAAAAGTCACCTTGCTGAGAAAATGCACTTAACATGAATTCCACATTAGCTTTTGGAACATAGTTTTAAAAATGTCTAAAGAACATAACAAAACACCTATTCATAATGAAAAATATACTGTGAACATTGATTTTTATTTATATAATTTTAATTATTATAAGTTGTTAATTATAATAATTTTAAAACTATCTAACTGAATTCACTGAACAAATATTTTAGAAATTGAATTTTTTCACGCCACAGTTGTACTAATATAGGTTATACTAAGTTTACTAAATTCAATGTCTTAAAAGTAAAGATTTGTATGACTTACTACCTTTTAATTTTTGAAGGGGAAAAATGTAGGAAACATAGGAATTCTATACTCTAAGAATCCTGTGAGAGTTCTCATCTTGTTGTCTTTTTATTGGGGACTCTAAGGAGATCACTTTCATTATTTTACTATATACAACACATGTTAAAATAAATTACAATACATATTACAATGCAATTACAATAAATAAATTTTTAATGAAGACTTTAAAATGATCTTTGAATTATTTATTATAAAAAGAATCTATTTTTAAGCCTGGTGTGGTCTTACACTCTGTAACTCCAGCTCTCAGGAATCTGAGAGAGGTGGACCATGAGTTTGAGGTCAGCCTGGACTACACAGAGAGTTCAGGACAGCCTGCTGTATATAGCAAGACTCTATCTCAAAAAAAAAAAAAAAAGAAATCTGTTTATATGATTCGCAAGATTTAGGTACTACTTTATACTTACCAGTGAGATAACTCATAGTATATCTCTATGTATTTTCTAAATAATTAGAAATTTAAGAAAATTTTCATCTTCTTAGTTCTCTCTTTATTTTCTATTAATTTTTATTCATTTAATTATTCAATTTCTCAAAAACAGAAGAAGTAATTCATAATAACAGAAGCAACTAAGAAAACCAAGAACTGTATTAAACATCATATAAAATTAAATGTACAACTAGATTAATTACAAAGTAAATTATGAAAATCAGCTCAATATGACCAAGTTTAATTAAGAATTTCCAATAGCCTTAGAGCATACATATGCATATACATATACATATATATAAATATAAAACCTTCATAGATTTTTAAGAAGACAATGACTTGTGCTTTGGAATAAGTTTGAATTTTAAACCAAAATTTAAACAAAAAGTAAATATATTCAGATGAACACATAATGCAATATATTCATTTTAACATGACATATTTTAATAAATCTCTGAGAATCTTCTTTAAAGTGTTTAATGACAAAAGAGATATTCGGGGAGATTCCAAGATGGTGGCTAGAGGGAGGAAGCAGAAAGCGAACCTCCTATAGTGAATTCTTGGAGAGACGCTGGAGACACTGGAGACACACTTTGCAGGCATAATCACTGAGAAGAGGCATAACTTTGACCCCTCCACACCTCCAGCCGGCGCAGAGAATCTCCACTTCACATTAAACGGACAAACCAGGAGGGACACCGGGCCGCCAGTTGCCTGTGCCCAGACGGCTTGAGAAGATGCAGACCAGGTGAGCTTCATGGTACTGCAGTACTCCCACAGACAAGCCTGGGCCAGAGTATAGCCCCCTGGACAGACTGACCTCCACCCGGGGAAAAAAGAGAAACTGACTAATAAGCAATAAGAACAATAAAGACACGTGGGAAAGAGGGTGGGGCGCACTGAGTGCCGAAGATTGGGGGAAGGGAATCCTTCCCGGGACTGTAAATAAACAAGCCAAGAAGGCCGGAGAGGCTCTGGCGGGAGCGGGGGCACGTGCCTAGCAACCAGGAGTGGGAAAGCTTGTGAGAGTGGCAGAGGGAAGAAAACTCCACAGGAGAGGGGGAAAGACCCATTTCTCACATGAACTATAAACAAACATGGCGGCTGTCAAGAGCAGCAGCACTGGCCAGTAATCAGAAGCAGGAAAGCTTGTAAAAGTGGTGGTGGGATGAAAACTCCACAGGAGAGGGGGGAAAACCAACTTCCCACATGAATTGTAAATAAACACGCAGGCCTGAGAAAATGGGTGCAGTGTCACCTTCCTCAGTGTGCTTGGAAAGGGGAAAGCTTGTAGCAGACGCTCCTGCACAGAATAACTCTGAGCAAACAAAGCCTGCAGGGCCAGGTGAGTGCTAAGCTCACCCAAGAGATCTGCATAAATAACACTGCCAGCAACAGCAGGCTGACAGCAGTGGGCAGGCAAGCTACAGCCGCAGATAACATTTTCAGAACTTTCTCCAGACTCTTTTTTTTTCTTTTTCTCCCTACCTTTGATGAGAGAACAACTGAATTACACCTGCATACTGAAAAACTTACTGAAACTGTATTGCATTTGAACTTGGAACACTTGCTTTTTGTGTGTGTGTGTGTGTGTGTGTGTGTGTGTGTGTGTGTGTGTGTGTGTAGTTTTGTTATACTTTATGCATCCCCTTTGAAGAGACAACTACAGAACAACATCTGAGGCACCATCTCCAGGATTGGAGACTGAGACGGACACCCAAATTAAGACTAAAACTTCATTGCATTTGAACGTGGAGGTTTTATGGTTTTTTGGTTTTTTGGTTTTTTTTTTAATTTTCTATATTTCATTTTATTTTAATTCATTTTTATATATAGATATTTCATTCACTTATTTTTTTATTTTTATTCTTATCTTTATTTTTTTCATTTTTGATCTTCAATCCACTCTCTGTCTCTCTAATGTCTGTTCAGCTTACTGTCAATTAGTACACTAACGCTCCCTGTTTATACCTTTGAAACCTTCTTGTCTGATACCTTGTTCTGTTTTCTCCTTCTTGTCTGTGTATTTATTTTTCCCTTTTCTTTAACGTCTTGCTTTCCATCTCACCTCACCCTTCCATTCTAAATATTACCATTGTTATTATTACAAGCTAGAAAATACTTAATTGCACACAGTACAGGGGCAGTAACAACACCAAGGACAATGACAGAAAGACAGAAAAAACAGGGAAACCAGTTTCCCCACAGCAAAAAATTAGTACAGGAACCAGAGGGGAATGAATAAAACAGATACTCAGATCCAGACTCCAAAAAAATGAAGATAAACTATGCCAAAGGACCCAATGAAGCCCACAAGAATAATTTAAAAAAAGACATACTACAGGTACTCAATGAGAATTTTATAGAGATGATACTGGATAGGGTCAACCAAAATGTACAGGAGACACTCAAGAAATTCCAAGACAACAAAAATAGAGAATTTGAAAAAGCAAAAGAAGAAATAAAGGAAACCATAGAAGCATTGTATAAACACCAAAGTGAAACAGAGAACATGATGAATAAACTGATAAATGAACTCAGGACAAAAATGGACAACATTAAAGAGGAAACCATCCAGGATATGGAAAACCTCAGAAAAAAGAACGAAACAGAACTGCAAAACAAAAACGGAAGGCCAATCCAGCAGAATAGAACAAACAGAAGACAGAATCTCAGAACTCGAAGATGAAATGGTAATTAAAAGAAAAACCAAAGAACTATTAATTAAACAACTCAAGACCTGTGAAAAGAAAATGCAAGAACTCACCAACTCCATCAAAAGACCAAACTTGAGAATCATGGGCATCAAAGAGGGAGAAGAAATGCAAGCGAAGGGAATGCGTAATATATTCAACAAAATAATAATGGAAAATTTCCCAAATCTAGAGAAAGATATACCCATACAGATGCAAGAGGCCTTCAGGACACCAAACAGACCAGATCAAAATAGAACTACCCCACGACATATCATCATTAAAACAACAAGTTCAGAAACTAAGGAAAGAATATTGAACACTATAAGAGAGAAAAAACAAGTAACATACAAAGGTAAACCCATCAAAATCACAGCAGACTTCTCAACAGAATCATTAAAAGCAAGAAGAGCATGGGGTGAGATCTTACGGGCACTGAATGAAAATAACTTCAACCCCAGGATACTCTACCCAGCAAAACTATCATTCAAAATAGACGGAGCAATAAAAGTTTTCCATGATAAGCAGAAACTAAAACAACATGTGACTACAAAGCCACCACTACAAAAGATTCTTCAAGGGATTCTGCACACAGAAAGTGAAACCCAACTTAACCATGAAAAGACAGGCAGCACCAAACCACAGGAAAAGAAGAAGCAAGAAAGTAGAGAGTAACCTCAACTTAGGTACACACAATCAAACCTTCAAACAACTAAGACAACTAAATGACAAGAATCACCACATACCTATCAGTACTAATGCTTAATGTTAACAGACTTAATTCACCCATCAAAAGGCACCATTTGATGAAATGGAATAAAAAGGAAGATCCAACAATTTGTTGCTTACAGGAGACCCATCTCACTGACAGAAATAAGCATAGGCTTAGGATGAAAGGCTGGAAGAAGATTTACCAAGCCAATGGCCCCTGAAAACAGGCAGGAGTAGCAATACTTATCTCTGACAAAGTAGACTTCAAACCTACATTGATCAAACGAGATAAAGAAGGACATTCCATACTAATAAAAGGGGAAATAGACCAAAAGGAAATAAAAATTATCAACCTGTATGCACCCAGGGTCAACGCACCCAATTTCATCAAACATACCCTGAAAGACCTAAAAACATATATAAATGCCAACACAGTGGTTGTGGGAGAATTTAACACCCCATTATCATCAATAGATAGGTCATCCAAACAAAAAATCAATAAAGAAATCCAAGATCTAAAACATGCAGTAGATCAAATGGTCCTATTTGATGTCTACAGAACATTTCATCCAACTTCTACACAATATACATTTTTCTCAGCAGCCCATGGAACCTTCTCCAAAATAGATCATATCCTAGCGCACAAAGCAAGTCTCAGCAAATATAAGAAAATAGAAATTATACCGTGCATGCTATCTGATCACAATGCGGTAAAAGTAGAACTCAGCAACAAAAGTAAAGACAAAAAACATGCAAACAGCTGGAAACTAAATAACTCATTACTTAATGAAGAATGGATCATCAATGAAATAAAAGAGGAAATTAAAAAGTCCCTGGAAGTCAATGAAAATGAAAACACAACTTACCGAAACCTATGGGCCACAGCTAAGGCAGTCCTGACAGGAAAGTTTATAGCCATGAGTGCATATATTAAAAAGATTGAAAGATCCCAAATCAATGACCTAACGATACATCTCAAACTCCTAGAAAACCAAGAACAAGCAAATCCCAAAACAAATAGAAAGAGAGAAATAATAAAAATAAGAGCTGAAATCAATGAAATAGAAACTAAAAAAACCATACAAAGAATTAATGAAACAAAAAGTTGGTTCTTGGAAAAAATAAACAAGATCGATAGACCCCTGGCAAACCTGACTAAAATGAGGAAAGAAAAAACCCAAATTAGTAGAATCAGGAATGCAAAAGGGGACATAAAAACAAACACCATGGAAGTCCAGGAAATCATCAGAGACTACTTTGAGAACCTATATTCAAATAAATTTGAAAATCTTAAAGAAATGGACAGATTTCTAGATACATATGATCATTCAAAACTGAAGCAACAGGAAATTAATCACCTGAATATATCTATAACACAAAATGAAATTGAAGCAGCAATCAAGAGTCTCCCCAAAAAGAAAAGTCCAGGACCTGATGTATTCTCTGCTGAATTCTATCAGACCTTTAAAGAAGAACTGATACCAACTCTCCTTAAACTGTTCCATGAAATAGAAAGGGAAGGAAAACTGCCAAACACATTTTATGAAGCCAGTATTACACTTATCCCAAAACCAGGCAAAGACACCTCCAAAAAGGAGAACTATAGACCAATCTCCTTAATGAACATTGATGCAAAAATCCTCAACAAAATAATGGCAAACCGAACTCAGCAACACATCAAAAAGATTATTCACCACAACCAAGTAAGCTTCATCCCAGGGATGCAGGGGTGGTTCAACATATGAAAATCAATAAATGTAAAAAACCACATTAACAGAAGCAAAGAGAAAAACCACTTGATCATTGCAATAGATGTAGAAAGAGCCTTTGATAAGATCCAACACCATTTCATGATAAAAGCTCTAAGAAAACTAGGAATAGAAGGAAAGTACCTCAACATTATAAAAGCTATATGTGACAAACCTACATCCAGCATTATACTTAACAGAGAAAAACTGAAACCATTCCCTCTAAAATCAGGAACCAGACAAGGATGCTCACTATCTCCATTCCTATTCAACATAGTACTGCAATTCCTAGCCAGAGCAATTAGGCAAGAAGAAGGAATAAAAGGAATACAAATAGGTAAAGAAACTGTCAAAATATCCCTATTTGCAGATGACATGATCCTATACCTTAAAGACCCAAAAAACTCTACTCAGAAGCTTCTAGACATCATCAATAGCTATAGCAAGGTAGCAGGATATAAAATCAACATAGAAAAATCATTAGCATTTCTATACACTAACAATGAGCAAACGGAAAAAGAATGTATGAAAACAATTCCATTTACAATAGACTCAAAAAAATCAAATACCTAGGTGTAAACCTAACAAAAGTTGTGAAAGACCTCTACAAGGAAAACTATACACTTCTGAAGAAAGAGATTGAGGAAGACTATAGAAAGTGGAGAGATCTCCCATGCTCATGGATTGGTAGAATCAACATAGTAAAAATGTCTATACTCCCAAAAGTAATCTACATGTTTAATGCAATTCCCATCAAAATTCCAATGACATTCATCAAAGAGATTGAAAAATCTACTGTTAAATTTATATGGAAACACAAGAGGCCACGAATAGCCAAGGCAATACTCAGTCAAAAGAACAATGCAGGAGGTATCACAATACCTGACTTCAAACTATATTACAAAGCAATAACAATAAAAACAGCATGGTACTGGCACAAAAACAGACATGAAGACCAGTGGAACAGAATAGAGGACCCAGATATGAAGCCAAACAACTATAACCAACTTGTCTTTGACAAAGGAGCTAAAAATGTATGATGGAGAAATAGCAGCCTCTTCAACAAAAACTGCTGGGAAACCTGGTTAGCATTCTGCAAAAAACTGAAATTAGATCCGTGTATATCACCCTATACCAATATTAACTCAAAATGGATCAAGGATCTTAATATCAAACCACAAACTCTAAAGTTGATACAAGAAAGAGTAGGAAATACTCTGGAGTTAGTAGGTATAGGTAAGAACTTTCTCAACGAAATGCCAGCAGCACAGCAACTAAGAGATAGCATAGATAAATGGGACCTCATAAAGCTAAAAAGCTTCTGTTCATCAAAAGAAATGGTCTCTAAACTGAAGAGAGCACCCACAAAGTGGGAGAAAATATTTGCCAGCTATACATCAGACAAAGGACTGATAACCAGAATATATAGGGAACTTACAAAACTAAATTCTCCCAAAACTAATGAACCAATAAAGAAATGGGCAAGTGAACTAAACAGAACTTTCTCAAAAGAACAAATTCAAATGGCCAAAAAACACATGAAAAAATGCTCACCATCTCTAGCAATAAAGGAAATGCAAATTAAAACTACACTAAGATTCCACCTCACCCCTGTTAGAATAGCCATCTTTAGCAACACCACCAACAACAGGTGTTGGCGAGGATGTGGGGAAAAAGGAACCCTCTTACCCTGTTGGTGGGAATGTAGACTAGTACAACCACTCTGGAAAAAAATTTGGAGGCTACTTAAAAAGCTAGACATCGATCTACCATTTGATCCAGCAATACCACTCTTGGGGATAGACCCAAATGACTGTGACACAGGTTACTCCAGAGGCACCTGCACACCGATGTTTATTGCAGCACTATTCACAATAGCCAAGTTATGGAAACAGCCAAGATGCCCCACCACTGATGAAAGGATTAAGAAAATGTGGTATCTATACACAATGGAATTTTATGCAGCCATGAAGAAGAACGAAATGTTATCATTCACTGGTAAATGGATGGAATTGGAGAACATCATTCTGAGTGAGGTTAGCCTGGCCCAAAAGACCAAAAATCGTATGTTCTCCTTCATATTTGAACATCAGATCAAGGGCAAACACAACAAGGGGATTGGACTTTGAGCACATGATAAAAGTGAGAGCACACAAGGGATGGGTGAGGATAGGTAAGACACCTAAAAATTTAGCTAGCATTTGTTGTCCTTAATGCAGAGAAACTAAAGCAGATACCTTAAAAGCAACTGAGACCAATAGGAAAAGGGGACCAGGAACTAGAGAAAGGTTAGATCAACAAGAATTAACCTAGAAGGTAACACACACGCACAGGAAATTAATGTGAGTTAACTTCCTGTATAGCTATCCTTATCTCAACCAGCAAAAACCCTTGTTCCTTCCTATTATGGCTTATACTCTCTCTACAACAAAATTAGAAATAAGGGCAAAATAGTTTCTGCTGGGTATTGAGGGTGTAGGGGGGAGAGGGATGGGGCAGAGTGTGTGGTAAAGGAGGGGGTGGGGACAGGGGGGAGAAATGACCCAAGCCTTGTATGCACATATAAATAATAAAATAAAAAAAAAGAGATATTCACTCAAGAGCCAAGGTCAATAGTTTTGAATAATACAATAGAATCTTTTACTATAATCTCAATATTCACAGTGCAGACAGAAGGAACCTTTGCTTTATAGGATCACTGAGTTGGAAATAGACCTGTTAGTTCATCTTTTATCCATTCTCCTTCCAAAAAAGGATAGATGATTCCTTCTAGTATAGTCAGCATATGTTGTAAAACAGATTCCTATGAGACTAAGCATAGCTGAAAGCCAGAAATATAAAGTAAGAATTTTAAACAAATTTAAAAATAAAATGTCAAAATTGCAGTTAGCATGTCAGTTCTTAACATTATGTTCATTTGAATACTTCACAGAAAACAGACTAACCATATTATTACTTTAGAGTTTTAGATTTACGTGGTTTTATACTTGACAATAGAGTAAGACAATTTTTCATAAGTCACTAGGAAATCATTTTCCTGAGAAGCCCAGTGACTTGAGTGTACCTGTTTTTTATAAAATAGTAATTGCAAAATTGAAGTTAAAGGTAGGTGTAACATTGCTCAGGCAGAAAAGCAGAACATGACAGATAAAAATTATGACTGATTTTTAATAGGCATGAACTTAATTCAGCTGTTGCCCAAATTTTTTCTCCTGTACTCTCTATTGGCTATAGCCATTTTCCTGTTTTCCCACTGAAATCCCAATTATCACATGATCTATAAAGAAAAATTAACATATGCTCTATATTGGATCTAAAACATTTTAAATTAGAGTCTAACTAATGAAGTAGAATAGTTCAAAGTATTTGCAGTTTAAAAACACATACTTGTATTCAAACTCCATTCCTTACTTGCTAAATGCATTCTGTGACTTTCAGGAAATATAATTAACATTGTTCATCTTAGTGTAACATTTGTCATAATATTAACAAGCAAAATGACAAATACCTTGAGTTGCATCTTTTCTTCTAACTTTGTGATCAATATTTAACTTTGATATTTCAATATTGATACTATGAAATTACACAGCTAACTCTCTTATTGAAAAATTCCTTAATGGTGTATGTCATCTAAGGAATAAAATATTTATTTTTAAGAACATGGATAAACCTCTTTGTACTTGAATATTATATCCAATATTACTGAAGAAAACACAGCTTTCTTACAGAATTCAGACTTCGTACATGTTCTTGCCTCTGGTGACTCTAAACATCTTAAGATTTTTAGCCTCATGTGTAACTTCATTTTGAAATTTTCTGAAATTTTTTCAGGAATTTAAGGAATTTCCTCTGTAGTGCAGTCATTATACCAAATTGTATATGTTATTACAATTTTTGTTATACAGCTCTGCCTCTCCCTGAGATTATAAACATTGATAACAGAAAACATATGTTTGGTTTCATAATCTGACTGCAGAACAAAATATTAATAAATATGATTGCACAAGGGATTTACAATTTCTTTGTTTTTATTTTCCAAACAATCCAATGATCTACCTAGTTGTTATTTAACATGTTTTGCATAAGTTCATCAATTTGCAGAGAGTCAAAAAGTCAGTCAGTGTTAAAATTAGGATTCCAGGCTGGTGGTGCTGATGGCAGGTTTGTAATCCCAGCTACTCAGAAGGCTGAGATTGGGAAGATCACAATCCAAGGCTGGTAAAAAGTGAGAGAACTTATCTATAAATTAACTAAAATGTACAACGGCCCAGGTACACTGGAGAGCACGTGTCTAACAAATGCAAAGTCAGAGTTCAAACCTCAGTATCACAGAACCAACAAAACAACAACAAACAAACAAAAAAGACAAAAACTGGAATCCCAAATCAGACAGGCTGACTCCAGTATGATTTCGGTTACCTGGGTTTCTTTTATACCGATGATTTCATAAAGGAAATTTCTGCCTAGAAATTATGTTCAGGGAAGGATAGTTTAATTAGTCTAAGTGGAAATAGTTCTCTTTAAAAATACTTGAAAAAGTCTCTTTTAACAATAATCAAAGACCTTGAATTTTCATAACACCTTCAAATGACAAAGGGAACTACAAAGACTGAAAAAGCAATATAGTTAAACTCCTTACTCATGTTCAAAGTTAAAAACATTTACATATCAGTTATGCAAAGCTTGTTTGTATTCATATGATTTTTAAATGATCCTTTTCAGCCATGAACAAAACTTCAGTCTTCATATTGTCTGTCTACATCCTGCCTGGGGTTTATAAATTATGGTACTCTTAAAAATAATAAACACTTCAAAAATGAAAATAAAAATGAATCTGTAGAACACTGTAACCAGAGTTGCACAAGACGAATAGAGGCAGTGGTAATCTTCCATGTCGGCCATTTTCCCAGTGTCTTGTGAGCCATTATGAGGCAGGATTTCCTAGATTTCATGACATTAACTTAGTGTCCCTTTTTTAACAGTGCAAATGAATTTTCTACAATGAGATGCATAAAACCCAGTGCTTACTGCCCCATTACCCTTTCCCAACTTTATCTTTCATCATTTTTGTACTTAACACTCTTTAATTGACTGAATTCTCATACTGCTGTGATATTAATTATTGCACTTGTGACTTCTATAGCTTTTACTATAAAAGAGATTTCTTTTAATAGAAGCTCTTTTTAAAAATCAGAATCCTACTAAGAAAAGTGTCCTTTGGAAAACACTGTTTTCTTTCTCAAAGTTTAATACACCACTGCTGCTGTGGTTCTGTTGTAACTAAGGAGGAAATGGATGAGGAGAAGGAGAAGAATGAGAAGAAGGAAAGAAAAAGACTGATGCTTGCATTGGAGGGCTGCGCCTCAAATGAAGTTCTCAATTACGGTGTATTTTCCTCATTTTTACAAAATTATAAGTTACGTAAACTTTAATTCAAAATTATACAAATGTCTATCCATTGTAGAATACATAAGGAAAAGAAAAAGAATGAAATAGTGAGGGAGAAGGAAGGGAGGAAAGAAGGCAAAGAAGACAGAAGCATAAGGAGGAAGTAGAGGGAGGTGAGAGAAGGGAAAACAGGGAAAAGGTACAAAGAAAGATGAAAGAAAGAAAAAGAAGGGAGTGGAATTAGGAGGGATGGAGGAAGGAAGGAAGGGAGAAAGAGAAAGAATGAAAATAGAAGAAAAATATATTCTATTTTACTTCTATTTATTATTTGAAAATAAGGTAGAACACTGAATTACTTTTCCCTGTTGTGCTACTTATAGGAGACCATTTGACAAAGCCATGCTTCCCCTTGGAGTAAACTGTTCTTAGTTTTTAATAGATGTCAAGAAATCTAAATGTATTAGGAGTTACTACTGCATGAAAGGAGAAAAGGAAAACATACACTGGGTACTGTGGTTGCTACATCAAAAATTCTAAAAAAACCGTAATGCTTCTTTTTGGATTCAAATTTCAAAAATGAGACTATGGAAAGCATTGAAAATTTTTCTTTCACATATTTTTAAAAAACTGTTGGCTGTAGCAGTTTTGAACATTTAAAAATGTTGAAGCATTTTTGTGTACGTTTTCCACATATTTATAAACATTATTATTACAGATTTAGTAATAAGTCTAGTTTTTAGTTCCTTTGCATTTCTTTTCTTTTTTTTTTTTGTTTGTTTGTTTTGGTGGTACTGGGGAATTGAACTCAGGGTTTCCTACTTGCTAGACAGATCCTCTATCATGTGAGCCACTGTACCTCCACCAGCCATTTTGCATTTTTTGTTTTTGAGATAAGGTCTCCCTTTATGCTGGGACTGGTCTGGACTGTGACCCTTCTATTTTGCTTACTCGTGTAGCTAAGGATGACAGGTGTACCCCATGGCACCCAGCCATTGTTTAAGATGGGGTCTCTTGAACTTTTGCCAGGGCAGACCTCCAACCTTGATTCTCACTTTCCCTTTTCCACCAGGTACCTAGGATTACAAGCTTGAGGTAGTTACTGCTCAGAAATTATTCAATTGCAATTCTTGTTCTTTAATGATGTGTAAATTTAAGTCTAAAGCAATTTGTAATTTTTTATAGAAAAAATCCTTAGGAATGGTTATTTGGATTTATATTCATAATCATATTGATCATAGTCACAAGTATAATATCACAGGGAAAATACATACACATTTGCTTGATAATAGTACACACATTTAAAATTATTATAATTAAGCATCACTAATTAATATTTAGTGTCCTCTATAAATTATTTCAATTTTAGTATATTCAGTATCTTAGAAATATCTTACATTTTTTTCCCCAGCTGTTTTTGCTTTTAGCTTATTCTTCAGATAGGGTTTTGTGTTTTTGCCCTGTCAGGCCTGTGACTGCAGTCCTTCTCTTCTCTGCCTCCTGAGTTGCTGGTAGTATAGGCATGAGACACCATGCCTAAAGAAAGATCATGGAACTGATCACACAGATAAACACACACCAAATCAAAGTAAAATAGGGTAACTCTCTACCTCTGAATTCAATTTAATGTTTACGAGTTATCTTTGTACTTTTTTTATTTAGGTTTATTCAGCTACAGGTTTTTTAGTATTAGGAAAATGAGTTGGGGATTTATTACAAAGTTTAAAAGCTGTGGGGTCTTTTGACCTTGAAATTTGCCTAAATTATTCAGATTTTCTCATTAGCAATCTTCAACCTGAAAATTTTCCACCTGGACTGTCGTTTATAGATCTTAAGATACTATCTGGAGTTTAGTTTTTACCTTGTATGCATTCAACCTTACAATTTCTTTAGTCAGTAATTTTTCAAATTATGCTGTATCCTTTTTTAGTCTAAGTGCTACTGTTCATAAATTATTCAATTCCAGTTTTTATGCTTTAAAGATGTGTAAATTTAAATCTGAATGATTCTTGGCTTCAAATATGCACAAATAACAATAATATATAATGCAACATTTATCTCTTATCTCCAGTACTAGCCTAGATATACATGTGAGACTAAAGAATCAATTCTTCCTTTTATTTCTATAGAATATAATTCTAAATACTTTAACTTAAAAATAATTTTGGATTCTATTCAAATGTATTTATACAGTTTATAACAGTAAGAAAGTGCTTTCAATTATTCATGTCATCACCAAGTCCCATCAATTCTAGCTTCAAATGGTTTCACAGGGGTCCCTCTCAACTTCTGCTGGTGTTAACACCATACTTTTCTATTTACCATCTCTTGCCTCATGTGTTAGAACTTGTACTTTGTCCCCATTGATATAGACACTACACTGACCACCTGTTTATTTAAAAAGTGTCCATACTTTCTTGCTTTAAAAACACATCACCTAATGAATAAGTAAAATTCCAGAGAATGGTATTTCCAGAGTTTATAATTTGGACTTGTCCATTCCAAGTACTTTAATAAACAGATGAATGCTCTCCTCTCTGCTATATGAGTGTGCATGTGTGTGAATGTAAATGAGTCTTCATGTGAGTGTGTATGTGTACAAGCATGTTCATGCAGACATACACACTCACACATAATCACATCAAACATGCTACATTGATTTCCTTATGGTATGACTGAGGAGCCATCAGAACGTCACAGACACAATAAAGTTATTTAATAACTGGTGTTGTGATAAATGGTTGAGAACCATGGAAATGTTGGTCAAGAGGTAGAGATAGATATTGGTATCCATTAAAGGCTCTAGAATCCAATCCTGTGGAAAATCAGGGAAGGAATCAGAGTTGGACAGCAGAGAACATAGATTCTGACATTGTAAAAAGACATTTCAGTTGATTTAGGAGCAGGAACCAGGCTTGTTTTGCTTTTCTAACCTTGGCTCCTCCTGTTTACATGCATATACATCAGGGAAGGTATGATGTATGTTGTCAATGCAACACTCTGAGGTTGGAAAGATTTTGAGATTGAGTAAGAACTGAGGGCAGTCTGTCAATACACTGCCAACAGCAAAGTAGTAAGTTCCTTAGTCCTAAAAGCAAGTCTGGAAGTTATATCATTGGTCTTCTTTACTTACTTGAGAACAGTGAACAAAACAATTCAAATTTGAAAAGAAAATATTAGTTGTGAATTACTGAAGATAATAATATACTAAGACTTTGCTGTGCTTTCTAGAATGTGAATGATTCACTCAGCCTACAAAAGATATTGAAGAGATTACATAGGGAAAATATAAAGATATAAACATAAACACAAAAATTGTTCTGATAGAACCAAAATGAAGAGGTTACAGGTACAATAATTAGAAAATATTGAATGAAGTTTGCTAATTAATTAATACTCTTCAACTAGTTAATTGAATGGAGGAGGGCTGGACTCTATAAGATATGAATAGAAGATGACTTTCCTTTTCTTTAGACTCTGCATTCAATTATGCCTTATCAAATTACCTTTGCTTAATTTTAAGTTTATCCAATGACTTTCTAATAAATTTCAATTGAAAGAAAAATTTTATTAAGGTAACTCTCACACATTTAGTTATTAAAATATCTGGTTCATCTGAATAGAACCTCACTATGACATCATATCTACTCTAGCTTGGATCTGAAATATTCCCCAAAAGCCTATGTGTTTATAGCCTGTAGTGCTATTGGGATGTGGTATAACCTGTTAGAGAGAGACCTACTTGAGAGAAGCTAGGTAATAAAAGGAATGCATTTGAACAAGACGTTGGAACCTCAGCCTCTTCCTTTCTCCTTCTCTTTGCTTTCTGACTGACATGAGGTAAATAGGCCTCATGTACCATGTGCTCCCATCAGGTGTACTCTATTGCCACAGGCACAAAAAACAGGGAGAAAAGATCATGGGCTGTGAAACAGTGAGACAAAATAAACCTTTTCTCCACATACATTGATCATCTTATTTGACATCCCATAGTTAATTATTTTGTCACAGTGTCAGAAAGTTGATTAATGCCATATCCATGGTGTCTCTACCCCCAACACAGGCTTGGAGACATGCAAAGGAGTAGCAGAAAGGTAAGAGAAAGGAATCATTTGTGTTATGCAATGGATTTTGTTGAACCATAGCTTTTGCTGGCTCTATGTGGCTATGATTCAAATGGAGATTTTCTTTCATGTATCATACTCTCTGCTCCTTGGAAATGCTAGCAACCCTAAACAATTGCCAGATATAGGATATGCTCTCATACCTTAACTTGTGCAAAGGTCATCCTTTCAATGACTTCAACCACAGGTAAAGGACAAGAGCTATGCTATCACCTACCCTGTCCTTCTGTCCATGGAGGGCAGCAGCTTTCTGCTGTTCAGAAAGCATTTGACCAAACAAAAGGGCTCAGCCCACAGACATCTTTGGTCTCTACAAGTGTTTATCCCTTGATCATTTCTCATATTTCTCCTGTCTCCCAGAAGAAGTGCCACAGCATTCCCTTATTCTGTGGATACCCTTCAAATAAACCATCCAAACCCATAGTATTTTCTTACATGGCTTGGGGAGATAAGAGCTGCATGAGAAGATTTGCTATTTTAAGATAAATCCTGCATGAATATGTCCATTGCATGCTTTATAAAAGAATAATGCTGTTAGAAATATTGGGGTGCTAATCACAAATCAGACATGTGCTCAAAAGTTGATGGGCAAGCCAAAATTTACTTCTGTAGGAGGGTGTGCTTCCAACTGGAATCAGGCAAACAAGAACACTGCATGGAAAGACTGCCTCAGGTTTTATACCTAATGCAGTACTGTCCCTCAATCTAATGTTGGGAGCTTAGGTTCACAGTCATCCAGACTGATGAAGGTTGAGGATTAGGGGTGGGCATAAGGGAAAAGCAGATATGATTGGAGAGCATGGATAAGAAAAATAATTTGGTTGGTACACTCAAGATAAAGAGGTAGCCCGTGAAGTGGAAATTCTATGATTCCAGGGAAACTGAGGCCCAAAATGACTGTTTGACCTGGAATGGTATCACCAAGTGTATAATTAACCCTTGAGTCAAGGGGACCTTGGAGCAGAGATTCTTTTGGAAAATGTTTACCTTAAAACTATCAGTTTGAGTTTGAGACATCCAGTGACAAACAATTCTTTGTTAAAAGCACAAACTTTACCCATGACCCTGAGATTAAGAGTCTTATGCTCTACCATCTGAGCTAGCCCTTTGACAGAAAAAGCCCAATTTAGTTGACACTCAGAATCTCTCCTTCTGTTCTTTTATCAGAAACTGAAGAAAATAAAGACGTACTTTTTATTATACTCTTACATTTCCACCAAACAAATTGCTGTGTTGAAATTGATTAGAAAATATGTGGAGGAGGGACTCAAAGATGGTGGTTAGGGTAGGGAATCAGAAATCTTAAGCTCCATGACTACAGAAACCACCTTGAGATGTCAGAGCTACACTTGGGTAATTCTGATTGCTTCTAGCCAAAATAACAATCATCATATTAGGTGCACATAAAATTCAAAAAGTGACCTTTAAATCAGCCTTTAATTGCACCTAACAACCACAAAAATCCTGCATGGCACAGCCAGCAAGGCGTGTCTGGCCCTTGGTAAAAAAAGCCCCCGTGGTCGCTTCTCTTTTTTGTTGTTGTTGTTTCTTTCTCCCAACAAGCAGAAGACAGTTCATCAATCAGAATCAAACTCTGAGACATCCTGGACCCCTAGCCAATAGAAAGCTGCCTTTTGATGCACTGCACTGAGAAAAGTGGGGCCATTTCTCCACACCAGCCAACTCCAAATCTGCTTGCATGAATCTGCAGAATTATAGGTGAGGCTAATGCACCACATACAACTCCCCTACACACCCACCAAGAACATAGTAAAGCATAACCCCTGGTCAGACTGAAGCCCCGACCTCAGCAAAACTGAACAGCATAAACAGAAAACTAATCTAACACTGACAGCAGAGGTAGGGGTGGAACACCGAGCCTGCCCTGGGGGCTAGGTGGGAGACAAGAAGCCGAAATCTCATTGCTGAACTATCAGTGAACCAATGCATAAAGCAACAAAGGATAGGAGCTGAAGTGGAGTCAACAGGCCAATGTCCCAGAGGAGGCAAACTAATACCTAGCAGAGTTTGGGACAGGCACAAAGGCTGAGAGTGGGAGTGAGATGATAGGCCAACCTCCCAAACTAGGGCAAATGGTGGGTCCCAGAGCTGATCTCATGGGACAGAGAGCAGCATTCAAAACTGAATTGCCCTACCTTGCTGAGGGTGGAACTGACCAAACAGAGTTGTAGCTGAAGGGCAACACAGCTGCCACCTGGTGAAATCAATAGTTTTGACCATGCTTCAGGAACTGGCAAACTCACATCACATCTCAATTGCACTAACCCTGTGGACAGAAGGAACCAAATACTACTCACAAGCCAGTCACCTTGTGAGCCCACATTAGAACTCCCACTTGTATGCCAATATCCGGATTAGATTCCTAAGGAATACTGCTGGAACTTTTAGCAAAAAACTGAACTTTTTGTTGTTCCTGTACCTGGTATTTTTTGTTGTGTTTCTTTTTTTGCGTGTTTTTTTTTCTGTATTATTGACTTTACCAGCATTATTTTCTTATCCCTATTCTTACCTCCTCACTTTACCTTTTGTTCCTGTGTTTCAATCCATTGTTCTCCCTCTCAACTACACTTTCTGTTCCTTCTCACCCACTCTCTCCCACTGTCTTCACCTCCCCCTACCTATCTTCCAACCTGTCAAAACACTACCTCTCCTTCCTATACACTTACCACCTGCTCATTATCCTGCTGTACCAACTATACACAATACAAGCCCCCTGCAATCCCTGATGCAAGTGCCCTCCACTACAACACAAATACCCCCAAATAACACAAGGGCCACAAAACCCAGCAGTCCCCATACCTCTTCCTCCTCCACCCACTCCTTTACTTGTCCCCTCCTTTAGTGCCACCTTTACCAATTTCCCAAAATTCTATATCTAATCCAATAACCATTACCCCACAACTCTGACTGTTTATAGATATATTCACCAAGGGGATTTCTATATAATATGAAAACAACTGCTTTGGCATTGAAACTGTGAATTTATTATTGCTCAATTACACCTCTACACCAGGGATAGAAAGAGCACATCAACCTAGCTAACAATCAAGTCAGTCACAACACAAAAAATTAAATCAGGGAAAGAAATTAGGCAATCAAAATCACCAAGTAGCTTAACAAAGACATAGTTACATAGCACCAAGTGGAGCATTGGGAAGATGAGGGGACAGAAATCACTGTCCTCAAAAAAATAATTTAATACAGGATTCAGTGGTAAATGAAGAAAATGGACACCCACCTCCTGACCCCAACAAAAAATGATAAATGTCACTAAGGAGGCCCAACTCCACAAAAAAATCCTCAAAGAATAAATCTTGGAAGAAATCACTGAGAAATTCATTGAGAAGATACTAGACATGGTTAACCAGAATGAACAAGATGCACTCAAGAAATGTCAAGACATCATAAATAAAGCACATGAGAAGACAAAGAAACAAATAAATGAACTCAGTAAAGACTTCAACAAACACCAGAGTGAAACAAAGGACAATATAAAAAGAGAGTATATGAATTAAAGATGACAATGTAAAATATAAAAGAAGAGTTGAACAAAGATGTGGAAAACATCAGAAAAAAGAATCAAATATAAATCCTGGAAATAAAAAGTCTCTTTAGTCAAAGAAAACCCACAGTGGAAGGCCACTCCAGCAGATTAGAACAAGTAGAAGACAGAATCTCAGAGTGTGAAGATAAAATAGAAATTAAAGAAAAAATAGAAGAAATCTTAGTCAAACAACTCAAGAGCTATGAAAGGAATATGCAAAAACTCAGCAACTCCAACAAAAGACCAAACCAGAGAATCATGGACAATGAAGAATGAGAAGAGGTGCAAGCCAAAGATACATAATATATTCAATATAATAATAACAGAAAATCTCCCAAATCTTCAGGAAGTTTTACCCATTCATATACAGGAAGCCTCCAGAACACCAAATAAACTTGACCAAAATAGAACCTCCCCATAGCATATTATCATTAAAATAACAAGCACAGAGAACAAAGAAAGAATATTAAAGACTCCCAGAGAGAAAAATAACATATAGAGATAAACCCATGAAAATAACAGCAGATTTCCCAACAAAAACCTTAAAAGGCAGAAGGCAATGGAGTGAGGTATTTTGGGCACTGAATGAAAATAATTTCAGCCCTAGGATACTTTACCCAGCAAAACTATCATTCAAAAATGACAGAGCAATAAAAATCTTCCACAAAAAAAAAGAAATTAAAATAATATATGACCACCAAGCCACCAATAAAGAAGATTCTACAAGGAATTCTGCACACAGAAAATGAAAACAAACAAAACCATGAGTGGACAGGCAGTACCAAACCATATTAGAAGAAAAGACAAGTAATTCTAGAGTACCACTGAATCAGCTCCACACAATTAAATCCATAAAAAACAAAAACAACTAAATGGCACAAATCACCATATACCTATCAATATTAACACTGAATATTAATGGATTTGATTCCCCCATCAAAAGATACAGCTTAGCAAAATTGATTAAAAAGGAAGATCTGACAATCTGTTGTTTTCAAGAGAGCCATCTTATGTACAGAAATAAACACTGGCTTAGTTTGAAAGGATGGAAGATTTACCAAGTCAATGGCCCCTGAAAACAGATAGGAATAGCAATACTTATATCAGATAAAGTAGACTCAAAACTTACATGTTCAAATGGGATAAAGAGAGACACACCATACTAATAAAAGGGGAAATACACCAAAAACAAATAACAATTATCAACCTATATGCACCCAATGAAGTGCACCCAATTTAATAAAAAATACACTAAAATATTTTAAAGCACATACAGATTCCAACACAATGGTAGTGGGAGACTTTAATAATCCTCCATCACCAATAGGTAAGTCATCCAATAAACACCAAGAAAATCCAGGAAATCATCAGAGACCACTTTGGGAATCTATATTCCAAGAAATTGGAAAATCTTGAGGAAATGGACAAATTTCTAGATACTTATGAGCATGTAAAACTGATCTAAGAGGATATTAACTACCTAAACAGATCTGTAACACCTAATGAAATTGAAGCATCAATAGAGGCTTCCAAAAAAAGAAAAGTTCAGAACCTAACAGATTCTCTGCTGAATTCTACCAGACTTGTAAAGAAGAGCTAATACCAACACTCCTTAAATTTTTCTACAAAATAGAAAGGGAAGGAACACTGCCTAACTCATTGTATGAAACTAATATTACACTCATCCCAAAACTGGACAAGGACACATCCAAAAAAGAGAACTGAAGTCCAATCTCCTTAATGAACATTGATGCAAAAATCCTCAACAAGATAATGGCAAACCAAATCCAAAAACATATCAGAAAGATCATTCACAATAAGCAAGTCGGTTCATGCAGGGATGCAGGGATGCAGGGATGGTTCAACATAAGCAAAGCTATAAATGTAATAGAGCACATTAATAGAAGCAAGGACAAAAACCTAGTAGATGCAGAAAAATCCTTTGATAAGATTCAACACTATTTCATGATAAAAACTCTAAGAAAACTACAAATAGAAGGAATGTACTTAAACATTATTAAGGCCATAAATGACAAACCTATAATCAATATCATATTTAATGGGGAAAAACTGAAACCCTTTCCCCTAAAGTCAGGAATGATACTAGGATGCCTACTTTCCCCACTACTATTCAACATAGTCCTGGAAATCCTAGCCAGAGCAATAAGGCAAAAAGAAGAAATAAAACAAATACAAATAGGTGAAGAAATGGTCAAAGTATCCCTGTTTTCAGATGACATGATCTTATACCTCAATGACCTAAAAACCTCTACCCCAAAACACATGGAAACCATAACCAGATTCAGCAATGAAGCAGGAAACAAAAATCAGTAGCCTTTCTATACACCAACAATGAACAAATTGAGAAATAATATAGGGAAGAAATTCCATTTGCAGTAGCCTCAAAAAACAAATTAAATATCTAGGAATAAAGTTAACAAAACATATAAATGACTTCTACAAGGAGAACTACAAACCACTGAAGAAAGAGACTGAATAAGACTACGGGAAGTGAAAAGATCATGGATTGGCCAAATCAACAACGTAAAAATGGCTATACTACCAAAAGCAATCCACATGTTCAACACAATTCCCATCAAAATCCCAATGACATTCATAACAGAGATTAAAAAATCTACCCTAAAGATCATTTGGAAACACATAAGACTGTGAACAGCCACAGCAATACTCAGCAAAAAGACCAGTGGTGGAGGTATCACAATACCTGACTTCAAACTATATTACAGAGCAAAAGCAATAAAAACAAAGTGGTACTGGCACAAAAGCTGTCATGAAGACCAGTGGAAGAGAATGGAGGACCTGGATATGAATCCACACAGCTATGCCCACTTTATTTTTGAGAAATGTGCCAAAAACATGATAGACAAAAGACAATCCCTTTAACAAATGTTGTTGGGAAGAGGCTCTCTTGCTGCAGAAAAGTATGAGTAGATCCATGCCTATCACCCTATACTTGTATGAACTCAAAGTGGATTAAGGACCTTAATATCAGACCCAAAACATTGCAGTTAGTACACAGAGCAGGGAATACTCTGGAAGCAATATATATAGGCAAGGACTTCTTTAATAGAACTCCAGTAGCCCAGAACTAAGAAAAAGGATGGACAAATGGGACTATGTGAAATTATAAAGCTTTTGTACAAAAACAGTAGTGGTCTGTAAACTGAAGAGACCACCGAGAGTGGGAGAAAATCTTTACTAGGTTATACACCAGACAAAAGACTGATTCCAGAATATACAGGGAGCTCAAAAACCTAAACTTCCCCAAAATCAATGAACCAATAAAGAAGTGGGAAACTGAATGAAACAGAGCTTTTTCAAAGGAAAAAGTTCAAATGGCCAAAAACATATGAAAAAATGCTCACCACCCCTGACCATAAAGGAAGTGCAAATCAAAACCACACTAAGGTTCCACCTCATCTCTGCTGGAATGGCTATCATCAAGAACACCACCAACAAATGCTGCAAGGATTTAGGGAAAAAGGAACCCTCATACGCTACTGGTGGGAATGTAAGCTAGTACAACCAATTTGGAAAACAATATGGAGGCTTCTTAAAAAACTAAACATAGATCTGCCACATGATCCAGCAATATCACTCCTAAGGATATACCTGAAGGAATGCAACGCTGGTTATTGCAAAGGAACCTGCACATCCATGTTTATTGCAGCACTATCCACAAGAGCCAAGCTATGGAAACAGACAATATGCTCCACTATTGATGAATAAATAAAGAAAATGTGGTATTTATACACAATGGAATTTTATTCGGTTGCAAACAATGAAATTTTGACATTCACAAGTAAATGAATGGAAGTGGAGAACATCATCTTAAGCTGTTAGCCAGGCTCATAAGGCCAAAAATCTCATGTTCTCCCTCATATGCAGATTATAGACCTAAAATAAATGCAGTAATATTATTGGACATGTGTCACAAACTCAAGGGAGGATGCACACAGGAAGAATAGGAAAAGGGAAGGAAACCTAATACTTTAATGTGTTTGATGTGCTCACTGTAGAGGAGTGAATATAGTCATCCTAAATTGGCAGAGGCCACAATGGGAAGGATGGGAAGGGGACTAGGAAGTACTGAAGAGATTTGGTAGAGACGAACCATGGTGGGTTGCAACACATATGTGTGTGGAAGCAATGCTAGGAATATCTCTGTATAGCTATCTTTATCTCAAGCTAGCAAAATGCTATGTTTTTCTTATTATCTCTTATGTTTTCTCTTCAACAAAATCAGAGAAGAGGGCAGAATAGGTTTTGCCTGTCACTGGGGTTTGGAGAAAAGGGCAGGAGAGGTGGCACAAACAATGTATACACATGTGAGTAAATACAAAAATGATAAAATAAAGAAAATAAAATATCTAATCATAAATTCAAAGGCAATGGCTATTAATAGAGAATCCATTCAGAATAAACTAAAATCAAAAGACAAAGAACGTATTTCTCCTCTTTTTAATAGTAATGATATTCTTGGCTAATATATGGTCTTAAATTAGCATTCTTGCAGAGAAAACAAAGTGAAAACAATATATAGTTAATTTACACTGCTTGTATGTAACTTACTCTTCACCTTCAACTACACAGGGAGAGAGAATAAATTCAAATAGTATTGAGAATGCTGCCTGCCATTCTACTGAATTTATGTCCCAGGCCCAGGGGACTACAGAGGAGAAGATGAACTCCTGCTCCTTTAGTTCTTGGCAGTCCCAGGTCACGTCCTTGATATGAAAACTTTACTCAGCACCTAGTGTGTTACTGGGTTTTCAAATACTGATATTCACAGACTATCACCCCTAAAAACTAGCTACCATTTCATCTGATATTTCACTTAGGACTATTTCAACATGGAAGAAAATGTGCTATTGTACATTTTGAATGACAGTATGTATCCTTAGAATGGCATATTTTTAATAAACTGATAAAGATAAATTGACAATAGCTAGTTTTCTTTAAATGTGCTGATTTCAAAACTAAATAGGTTAAAAAATGATGCTGCTGTACAATTTTTTGAAAAGTAATTTGACAATTTGTATGAAGAGTGACAAAAACACACCATATGTATGTTTTAAGAATAAATATATTATGGAAAAAGAGGGCTTCAGAGTTCACATGCCCTAGAATTAATTCAAGACTGATGGTTCCTAGTTATAGTCTCTCTATAGAATACAAAATACGTAGCTGTCAAGGTAGCCATTCTCAAATTCACACCTGAAAATGGTACTCCGTTGTCTAAAGTGCTTAAATGTTTTCCTATCCTCAGCAGATAAAGCCAAATTCCTCATGATAACCTGCACTTTCCTTCATGATTGACCACATTAATGTTTCCAGGTAACATAAGCCATACCAAATGGTATTTATTGCTCTCCCAAACACTTCTTATTAAGCCATTTTTTCTTTTCTTTTTTGCTTTACATCTGGCCTTTCCTCTTCTTTTTCTGACAAACAGCCTCAGTTTTTGAAACTGCTTCTGTCTTGCTTTTCCTTTTTCTGTGACTTTTTTGAATGTGGCACATTCTTTGCAAATTAATTACTTAGTTACTATATTGGAGCACCTAGAGAGCATGAACAAACTGTGTTTGAGCTTGTAACCCTTGTTCAGAGCATTTGACAGATATTAGGCAATCAAAAAAAATTGAAAACATAACTGAATAAATGAATTATTAAGTGATTGAATGATAAATGAAAAATTTTTGAATTTTTATTTCAAAATTAAAACTGTCCAACTTAGTATTTTCAAATTGTTCACCAAGTGAATAAACATTAGCTCTGTACATTATTAGTATTATCTCTTAAAAACAAAATTATATTGGGAGAATAACAAGTTTTAAATCTTGAAAAGTAGTTTCCCTCTGATTCCAAGAGTAGATTTGTCTGCTGTGAGGTTAGTAAAAGGGCATGTTGCCTTTTCAACTGTGTCAAAGTTGGGACCAATTTGTTCCCAACTCCCTTAAGGCATTGGAGTTTCCAAAGTTTGTGTTTCCTTAGCAGTGACATAAACCCATAATTAGCTCAGCATCCAGGATGTGAAAGAAAAGTTAAACCTGAAAGTAAAACAGGCAATGGAAACTTTATTCAAGACTATTGAATAACAAGGGTCAAGGCTACTGCAATTAGAGAGAGAAACTGAACTTCACTGAACAAGTGACTGGAGAGTGTTAAAGTGCTAGAGTGGGCTAGTGGGTAAAGATTGCTGAGTGATGATTTGCACTTCCACTGAGAGAGAGAGAGAGAGAATCCTTGTTTACAAGTGTGGTAAAGAGAGAGCTCTAAGAAAAAGGAAATTGTGAGCCTAAAAATCAAGGACTCCATCTAAAATTTGTCAACAGTGGGGCATGTTAAGACCATCTTGGTGAGAAGACAAGGAAAATTAATGTTCATGTTGCTTGTGTCATAAGTAGTAAAGACCTTTCTTTCTGGCCAAGGAGTGTGTCTTCTGCCAAAATGAAGCACATTCAAAACTAAGGAGAAATTCTCAATTCACAGGAAGAAAATTTGAGTAAAGGCCTTGCTGACTGCCATTGTAATTCTTGTATTGTATACCATGGACATCATTATGTAAAGCAAGAATTTATGTCTTTTTAATTTGCTCTTTCTCATTCAAGCTTTGCATGGAAATCTTAGAGTTTATTTGAATCATTGTTTTGTCAATGATTATACTTTTTATGTAGAGAATAAATTAAAGAGTCTTTGACTTCAAAATAATATAGTTAGTAGATTAAATTAGAATTAAATTAACACAATTACCCATCAAATTAATTACAAGCTTTGTATACAAAAACTATGCTGTAAAAAATAAAGCACAGATGCACCTTTACCATTTGATGTTTGTTATTATGCTGTGCATAGAAGACTGAAATTCAGTAGAACCATATAAATTAGAGCTCATAGGGATGACTTAAACAAATTGCAGTCTTTAAATAATATGTACTTTTTTAAGTGTATAATTCGGGGATTTCAAACTTTAGTTTAGTCACAGAAATAATCCTTATTTCTTGAAGAAGAGAAAAATTGAATGATACACTATATCACACTCTCTTTAACAGACTTCTGAGATTTTAAATTCTTTTCTACACCACAGAGTAAATGAAATGAAGATGATTCTTTTCAAAATGCTCAGAACGACCACTTTTTGCTTTTCAAAATTATTTTGTGAGTTTGAAAAGAAACAGTATGATGATCAGGAACTTATTGAACGATGAACTTCCAACTCGACTTTCATAATGGTAATAACCTGTAGTAATGACAGTTAATTGTGCAGACTTGAATGTAGTATTGATTAAGTGTGATGAGCATGACCAGAAGCATTCAGTGAAGATATGTGAACCACCCATTCAAATCAACATGAAGTTTGAACTATGGGTTTAGCTTCTGTATGTGTAGTTTTGATAAAGAGCATTTGCCCTTTTTGTATGAAAAAGTAAGATCTCAATTAATACGCATCAATCAAAGTTTTTAAACAAAATAATAACAAATTTTTTGGTGCTGCAGAGAATTTCAGTTGCAGAAAATATTTAAGATACAGATTCCTGGAATATCATCTACCATGACTCTGATTCAATATAGCTGGAGATTTTCCCAGAAATCAGAGTTTTCTTTCTGGTACTTAATACCACCTTTTGAGAGAAACTGATAGAAGGAAAAACCTGCCTTTTTAAGATTTGAGATTGGGAACAGATTTCAATCTGTTCACAAATAATTTAAGAATATTTCCCTATTTCTTTCACTACATTCTACGTCTTTCAAATTGTAAAGAAATCAACTACAGAGATTCTTTCTAAGTTAAGAATGCCCTTTCCTTGATTTCTCTGGCTTTCCTCCAGGTTAGCACATTAATTCTCCCACAAACTGAGAATGGATTTAGACAAAGAGTGCATATTCTGACAAACCAAAATAGCAAAAAAACCAAACCAAAACAAAAAAAACCCTACCTTAAGGCTGCTTACATTGACTTCTGAACACTTCCCTCTACCACATAAAAACCTGCCGCAACATCACTTCAAAATATTAGTAATATGATAAAAATATTTTATCCTAGCATAAAAATGTTATGATGTGCTTTTCTGCATTGTTCATTCTTCCTATGTCAGATGACCTCAAATAGTTCCAGGAAGCTAATCTTTCATCTTTTTCTCTATCAATCTCTTATCTGTTGTGGAAGTTTGAATGAGTTATTGCTGATACAAAGTCTTGTAACAAAGGAATGTTTCAGCTTTTTTTTTTTGGTGGTACACAGATTTGAACTCAGAGCCTCATGCTTGCTAGGCAGGTGCTATACCACTTGAGCCATTCTGCCAGCCGTTTTTTGTATTGAGTATTTTTGAGATAGGCTCTAGTGAACTATTTGCCCAGGCTGGTTTTGAGACACGATTCTCTTGGTCTCTGCTTCCTAAGTAGCTGTAATTACAGGTGTGAGCCACCAGCACTCAGCTGAGGGTTTCAGGTTAAATCACAAGGTAAAAGTTGTCCAACAAGTTCCATGGTAAAATCAAAGATGTTAATGGTTTGTTCAAGGTAAAGTGCATATTTAAGAAAAAGAAAGACTATCTTCATATTCTTTATTTTTTTCAAATTATGCTGGCAACTTCAAAATCATTGCTAAAATAGGAGTAATTTTGTTTGTATTTTTTTATTAACATTTATATTTTAGAATAAATTATTTCATTATTAGAAGAGCATTGTAAAATAGAACAATTTTTTTCTCCTTTAGTAATGATCAAGCATAAGGTCTCCCAGATTGCTGAGAATTTTATATTAGGTACAGTGATGTCAGCCTTAGAATTTTTGCTTTTAGTTTTTCTAATCTACATTAGATCATATTCTTATACTAAATGTGCATAATGAGATATTTCAGGTCAATCATGATTGGTTGTTTTATATACACAAAAGTATTTTTAATCAGGTCACAATTATTTTAATAATATAGTAATCAGTGATCATTTCCTTCTAATTTTGTCACAACAAAGAACACTTTATTGTAGTAAAACACATAATTAATAATTTTATGTGTACAATGTGGTATTATTAACTACATACACTTGGTTGTAGACCAGATATCTAGAAGCTTTTCATCTCGAATGAATAAAATTCTATCTGTGCATATTACATATCAACTTCCTATTTCCTCATTCCCAAGCAACGACCATCCAGCTTTCTGCTTCTATGAGTTTATTTTTGTATTTTGATGCCTCTTAGAAGTGGAATCATACATTATTGTGTCTGTGATTGGCTTTTTCTCTTAGTATAATGTCCTCGAGTTTCATCTATGATGCAGCCAATCACAGGATTTGCTTATTTTATAAAGCTGAATAATTTTTTTTGTATATTTGTGTGTGAGTATTATGGTTTGAAAGTTTGGCTCTCCGAAACTGCTGAAATTTAATCACATTGTGACGATATATTGGGAGGTAGACTATTTAAGTAATGTTAGGTCATGAAAACTTTGCCCTTATATATAGACTAATGTCAATGTGGCAGAAGTGGAATTGTCTCACCTATTTTTTCCCTTTCCATCATTTGATGCCTTCATGTAATAACTTAAATGAGAAGATTCTCACTAAGTAGTAGCCCCTAGATTAGACCTCTCAGCATCCAGAACTGTACACCAATAAATTGCTGCTCATTGCAGATCACCCAGTGTGTGGTATTCTCTCACAGCAGCTCAAAGCTAAGACTCTCTCTCTTTTTCTGTTTATCTGGTCATCTTTACTTGATACTCTGCCTCTCTAAATACGCACATAAAATATATCTAATCACATACATGAACTATAAAAATGTATATATATTCACATTTTCTTTATCCGTTAATCTGCCAATACCCATTTATGTTGTTTTTATCTTTGGGCTTTTGTGAATAAGGCTGCAAAGAACATGAGAAACAAATATTTTTTCATGATTCTAACTTCCCTTCTTTTAGATCAATACCCAGAAGTGGGACTGTTTATTTATACGCTAGTTTTATTTTAATATTTGAGAATTCTACTCCATGCTGTTTCTCACATCTGTTGTATCACCTTATATTCCCACCATTATTCCACAAGTGCTCAGATTTGTTCACATCTTTGCCATCACTTATTTTCTACTTTCTCAACTTCCTTGCCTCCTTCCTTCCCACCATCCCTCCTTCTTTCTTCCTTCCCTCTAACAGTTATTGTGTGAAATCTATGGGGCTTTCCATACATAAGGTCATACCTTCTGTGAATGAAAGTAATTTCAGTTTTTTGTTCACAAATTGGGAGCATTTTATTTATGTTTCTTGACTAATTGCTCTAGCTAGGATTTTTAGTACTGTGTTAAAAGGATTAGTGAGAGTGGGCATTCAATCCCTGTTCTTGATCTTAGAAAAAATGGGTTTCACTTTTTTAAAAAAAGTGGGACAATTAATAGGAAATAGCTGTGAGCTTTACACCAAGGGTGTTTATTGTGTAGAAGTAATTTCTTTCAAGTCATAATTTATTGTTTTTGTCATAAAGGATGTTGAATTTGTCAAATTCTGTTTTATTGGATTTTAATGTGATCATGTGATTTTACCCTTTATTTCTGTTAATGTTGTGTATCACATTAATTAACATTTGCATATAGAATCATCCTTGCATCCCTGGGATAAATCTGAATTTTTCATGTCATAAAAGCCTATAAAGATGCTATTGGATCTTGTTAGCTAGTATTTTGTTGATGATTTTTGCATCTATATTTATTAGGAATTAGTTTGTAGGGTTTTTTTGTGTATATTTGCATTTTTGTTTTGCTTTGGCATCAGAGTATATCTGGTTTCATACCATGAGCATTGAAGTATCTCCTCTTCTTCAGTATTTTAGAAGACAATGAGAAGAGTTAGCATTTATTCTTTAAAAGATTATAAAAGTCCTCTAATTATAGCTGTAAGATCCTGGGATTTTTTTTTTTTTCATACTAGAGACATTTTTGTTATAGGTCTATTCACTTTATCTATTTATTCATGATTTCATCTTGGTAGGTTGTATGTGACCAACAACTTACATAGTTATTCTAGGTTATCCAATTTGTATGTATATAATTTTCATCGTGTCTTTCATAATTTATGTATTTCTGTGGCATCACTTTTAATGCCTGCTCTTTTATTTTTTATTTTATTGGTTTGATTTTCTTTTTTTTTCTAGTCTAAGAGTGTCCATTTTAAAACATTTTCAATCAATGCTGTTTATTATCTCTATTGATTTTCTATTCTCTCATTATTTCTACTACAACCTATTATTTCCTTCCTTCCACTAATTTTAGATATATTTGATTCTTCTTTTTCATAAGGTATAAAGCTAAGATGCTTATTTGGGATCCTTGATTTTTTTAAAATATATACCCTTTGTATTAAACTTCTTAGTTCTGTCTTTATTGCCTCTCATAAATTTTGGTATTATGTTTTCATTTTCTTCAAGATATTTCTGTAGCGTTCTCTTTCCCCCATAGATGATTTGAGAATGCATTGTGTAATGTGCTCAGAGCTGTGAATTTTCCAATTTTGTACCTGTTATTTATTTTTGGTTTCATTCAGCTATACTCAGAAATGATACTTGGTATGATTTCAAATTTCTTAAGTTTGTTAAGATTCATTTTCTCACTAACATTGCTTATCACATTGTTTAATGTTGTGTGTATTTGAATAAAATGTGCATTCTGTTGATTTGGGTGGACTATTCTCTATATGTTAGTTAATTCCAATTTGTTTATACTGTTGTTGAATTCTTTTTCTTTATTGGTCTTCTGTCTGGCTGTTCTTTCCTCAGTTCAAAGAGAGGTGGTCAATAGCTACCCTTTAATTTTTATATATTAGCCAGTTGCATATTAAGCAATGACTTCCTATTATTGGCAACTTGTATGGTCACTGATGTGTACAAGAATAAATAATGCTGCCATGAAATATGAAAAAAAAAGTGGAGTGGTGAGTTTCCTCCTGTTATCATGGTGCTGTCTGTGTTTTCCTTTAGCTCAGTCAATCTTTGTTGCATATTTTGGGGGGCTGTGATGTTGGGTACCTTCACTACTTGCAATTGATCAATCATCCTGGTAGATTAACTCTTTTATCATTATATAATGCTCTTCCTTGTCTCTTGGAACAGTTTTTCATTTGCTGTTTGTTTTATCGGAAATAAATGTGTTCAGCTTTGTTTTCTTTTGCTTACCATTTGCATGGAATATATTTCTTATTTTATGCACAAGTATGTCATTAAATCTAAAATTAGTCTCTTTCAGAAAATATATACTTATACCATTTTTTCCAACTACTTTGCATCTTTTGATTAGGTCATTTATTTCATTTATATTTGAAATATTACTGATGGAAAAGGATTTGATATTGCCATTTTGTTGTACCTTTTTTTCCCCCCATATTTGCTTCTTGTTCTCTTCCTTTGTGTTCCATTGTGTTTCATATGGATATGCTCTATTCATTTTCTCACTTTATCTTAAGTATCCCCTATGGATTTTTTTTTTGAGGTGACCATAGGGCTTCCATGAGACATCTTATAAGTATAACATTCCACTTTAAATAAGTTAACTTCAATTGCATGAGAAAAAAAAACTCCACACATTTACTTCCAATACATATATTTTAGGTTATTGATGACACACATTGCATCTTTTATACTGTGTATATATTAGTATGCTATTTTATTTTATCATTTTGATAGTACTGGAGTTTGAACTCAGGTCTTTGTGCTTGGTAAGCATGTACTATACCACTTGAGCCATGCCTCCAGTCCATGTTAGTTACATTTTCATACATTCATGTTTTAAAATGTATATCAAGAACTGAAGGTGATTTATGCACCAGCATTTCAGTATTCTGTATGTGTTATACATTTACCTTTACCAGTTAGCTTTATTCTTTCACATGCTTTTTTGTTGCTATTTAGCAGTCATTTGGTTCAACATAAAGATCTCCTAGTAACATTTCTTGTAAAGCAGGTATAGCAGTTGTGATTCTTTCAGCTTTTGTTTATCTGAGAAGGTATTTATTTACTCTTCATTTTAAAGGACATATTTGCCAAGTATAGTATTCTTATATGATAGTATTTGTTTTTTTTTTCTTTCAACACTTTGAATATATCATCCTGATTCCATCTATCCTGCAAGATTTCTCTGAGGAATTCTTTGATATACATATAGTCAATGCAATCAGTCACATTTCTCTTGCTTGAATGTGAATGTCAACCTTTTACCCAATATGGGAGGGTTTTTCTCACTATTTTTTCAAATAAGCTTTCCATCCCTTTCTCTTAATGTTTTCCTTCTAGAATTCCCATATGTATATAACATGCAGAATAAAGATGTAATTTGCATAAACTGATATTTATACTCAAACATCATAGAAACCAGTTACTTGAATAATTCTCCCACTATCTGGACATGAGACATATGTTCTGCTCTTCTCTTTTTCTTCTTAGGAAGGAGCCAAAAGTTGTGAGCTTCCTTTTTGTCAGATGTTACTGATCTGTGGAGAGGAGCTTTGGCAAGCAAATGCAAAGAATTTTTTTTTTAATCAGTTTCAGTGTGGTTCATTTCACAAACCTTAGATTGTAGGAACCTCTTAGCTGGTGCCTAAATTTTCTTATAAAAGAAATCTGTGGGGAAAGATGCCCTAGAGTATCCCAGTAAATCACCATGATGACAAGGAACAAGGTTCTCCTGGATTTTTTTTTATATCAATAGATCCTATCAAAAATTTTTTCTCAATTAATTATGTGGAATGTACTAGTATTTCTGTTCAAATTTAGTATATTATTTATACTTTTTATGTGTAGATATCAATTTAGCCAATCAAACTTTAGAACATTAAAAGATGTAGGTTTAGCAGAAAAAATTCTATAATTCATGACCACAATGTTTCTAAAACCCAACACACTGTTTTCATGCAAAAAAATTCAGAATAGAAAAATCCACAAATTTGATCATTTTGTTTCATAATCAACACAGAAATGGAATTAGATTGAGTTTAATGATTATACTACCATCTGGCATTTGCAATTTTGTAATTTCCACAGATGCCATAGGATGTGGGAGTCTGGGACAAAAGAAAGAGAAAAATAGATGTATAAAATTAAAATATAACATGACATATCATCTTAAATCTTAAGTATGCAATTACTACAAGATGTAATTATCAGACAAATTGATTTTTAACAACATTTGAGAAGACACATTTCCTAAGGTTGATGCTTTGTTTGTGCTTCAAAGATGAGTTGTTGAAGGCATGTTCATGAAAAAAATTCAAGTGCTTTTCTCATGTAATGTATTTTCTCCTCTGTAGGATAGCTGTAACTGTGGCAAAGAAAATGAGGCTAGTAATTCACTTGCTCTTTTTTATATTTAGTTAGCAGTGTTTCTAAATATCTAATTATGAAGAGAAATAGTCTAGTGATGAAGAAAGAGTGGTCATTGGGAAATGATATCTATCTTAGAAAAGAAGAAATATTAATTCCTAAGATAAATATCAGGTTTCTTTTATTAAAATACAAGCCTGACCATGTGTTTCCTTATATCCCTCAGTCATCATCATTCACTGTTGATTGTTCAGATTTCTCAGGACCTGGCATCTAAAAAGCTATTAATAGTTTTAATAGTTAACAAGTCCCTAAACTGTTAGCCAGCCTTCCTTCCTTCCGTTCTTCCTTCGCTAAGGATTGAACCCAGTACCTTGCCTGTACTGATATGTGAAAAGAATCAGGAGACCTATTCATGTTGGTGAAATATCCAATGACTAACAGCACTATGAAGCCTTTATTCCACCTTACAAATATAAGGGGGACCATAAAGTGGATTAATGCAACAGGAGCCATAAATATATATTCTATGGTTCCACAGTTTGCTTATAATGAAATAATATATATATTTTTCATAAAATAGTTGAACAATAAATACCATCCAACAGGAAGACATTGGGAACCTCAGGATAGAGAAAATGGGCCTTAGATAGGAAGAGGCCAAGACCTCTATTGAGACATGATGAGAGAAGAAATAAAAGAGTACGGGACTAATCTCATCAGGTTCCTGATTTCTCAGGTGAAAAACTAGCAAATAGGTTAAAGTATTTGAAAAATCATCAGGAGGAGGAGGGAGAGGAGCATCACAGTAACAATAATGTATTTTTTATGAGAAGTAATACTGTGCTAGGTGTCATTTATGCTATCACAAAAAGGGTTTGTTATTGTCATCATTTTACAGGAAAGTAAATAGACAGAGAATTTTCATTTTGCACAGGTCATACTGTTCATATCCAGCAAAAACAAGTTGCATGTGCCCAAAAGTCAGATTGTCAATAAATTCATTTTGCTATCAAATTTTCAAATAATTATAGCAATGAGGAAAACACCAATTTGAAGAAATGAAGTGAGCTTTGTTTCCAATATCAAAGTCTCATTTGATAGTGATGAATATGAATTTAATGATATAGCTAACTCTGAAATTTTTGTCCTGAAATCACAGCTGCTTGTGTGGCAGTGAGGAGAATCTTCCAGGGTGTTTAAAGAAGAGATTAGAATGACCAAAAAGAGCCAGCTACTGGGATCTTGAAGGACAAAGCAATCTCCAGCAATCAGTATAATTTTTCTCTGATCCTAAGCTATAGCTAGTATTTCTGGCCAAAATGGTCAGAAACTCTATTACAGATGGAAAATTGTCAGTCTTTTATAATCTCTACTGTAAAAAAGAGTATAAAGCCTCCAAGCTTAAAAAAAAAATCCTCATCAGTAACAATATTTGTTATATGGACAAATTCTATTCTTCTGACAAAATGACTTAACATCAAGTCAGTTTCATCTTGGCATGGTTATATCAGCCACTTTATTTGTATTAGGACATTTAACAATGAATTCAAACTTTCATTGTCTGAAAGTATGCTTTGGAATCAAGAGCCATAAGAGCATCATTTATCTGGGGTGAATTGTGAAAATTTAAAACTTTACTTGCTAAATGAAAGCTGTTTCTATCTCTGTGACTGATGACATGCCAAGATACTATTAATGAAATTATTTTAGATAAACATCTTAAGTTTACATGTTCATGTAAACATCAGACACTTAAAATTTTCTTATAGTTTACTTTTTCACAACTGTAGAGGTTCAAAGTGAAGAGGCTGAGTGCTGTAAGTATTTGCAAAAAATTGAGCATCTTTATTTACAAGTACAAAGTTAGTTAGCAAAGGCAGTAATTGCCCATCCATTTAGAGACTCTAATCACTTCTTTAAAAGCTTGAAATAAGGTAGTCTACTAACTTACATTGCAATTTATTGATTTCCTACTAAACAAAGTAACTTGTTAATGGGAAGTTTTATTAAGAAATTAGTAAAAACCAAGTATTGTTTGTTTGGCAATGCCATCCATGTTTAAAGGCTCATAAGAGACCTAGAGTGGAAATCTTTATACTTTATAAGAACAGAGACAGTTATAACTTAGTAAAGCTGACTCAGAAAAATGACCTGAATTTCATACAGTTTTTAATAGCTACAAAACTACAGCTTGAAGTAGAAATATGGAAACTTTTTCTAAAAAGGAACAGATAATATGCATTTTTCAGGTTTGTTCACCATATATCTGTTGTAATTGTTCTGTCACAATGTTGTTAAAACAGTCATAGAAAAATACATAAAGAAACAGGCTTGACAGAAAATCAATACTATTTTGTTCCAATTAGATTTGGTCCAGAAGCCATATTTTGCCAAGGTCTGCTATAAAACAATATGAAATATTACTTAAAAATAGTTAAGTGAGTGCCTATTTAGAGATAATGATACAATATATTTGAAGTTGGTTTAGAAATAAATTCAGGGTTTAATTTAAGGCAAATGAATATAAGGTAATATTTAAAAATGCATATGAATAAAATTAATTCCAAAAGATAATTTTATGGGCCAGTAATTAAAGGTAGTATTTTAAATATGTCACCCAATTAAAAGATGAGGAAAGATTATAAAAGCTTATTTAGAGCAAATGTCAGATGTAAAGTTTATTTGAGGGGACTCTGCGAAATTTATTGATAAATTGGCTGTGTTTTATTTACACTACTTCAATGGATTGTTGAAACTTTTGTCCATACTTAGTGTTTCTAAGATGGTATTGATGTATGATATATATTAGCTAGTAAAGGGTGAAATGTTCATGACCCCCATAATCATCAGTATCTTTCCCAATATTTTTTGTCCCAAATGTACTGATGAGATACTGTTGAAACATCAGTGTCTGTGTCTTAGTTTATTTTCTCATCTGGGGGAAATTAAAAAAAAAAACAAAACAAACTTCCCTTTTAATTCACATTCTATTGTTCATTAAAATAACCCATATAGTAATTATAATTTATGAAATACTGTTACGTGTGCTAGAAATATAATATTGGAAAAAGTCAGCAAGGATCTTGAAACCAATAAGTATATGAGTGAATAAGACAATCTTAAAGCAATCATGTCAAGAAAATTCAAATGTGAAGTGATTGATGATGGCTAAAGGATTGGACAATGGGAGTATGGGGGTCACACTTTTGACTTGGTATTTGGAGAAAGCCTCATTTAGAAAGAAGGCATAATTGGCTTAAGAGCCTACATTATAGGAATATGGAATTGTTATTAAACTCCAGATCCATAGTTTTCCAAGCATAGAAAATGGCAAATATGAAGTGTCTGTGCTGGAATGAACACAAGGGTGCTCAAAGAACAGAAATAGGCATTGGGTGAATTCTAATTAACTAGGAAGAGAGTGGTATGAATTTAGCTCAAAGTGAGGGGAAGAAACAGATGATGCAGAGTTTACATAAACTCGAGTGAGGATCTGAGATTCTATTTAAAGTGCACTGCAGTCATTAAGAAATTTTAGCAGAATAGTCACATAATCTTCCTCCAGTTTTACAAAACCCACTTTGACTTCTGTGGGGAGAATGAACTGTAGACCAGCAAGAAGAGAGGTAGAACAATGTATGGAGAGACACAGTAGAAATCCAAGCAAGAAATCAGTTAATTTTATGTTCATCCTTTTATGCCCATTTTATGTTACCAACTTTTTGCTATTTCTCTGGGTTGTTGGTTCCTCTTTGTGTGTGTTGTTTTTGTTTTTGTTTTTTTTTTTATGATGCTGAGGATTGAACCCAGGGCTCATGATGGTAAGTACTCTACCAATGAACTACCTACCCAGTCAATTTCTATGTATTTCTCAAGAGTATCCTTAATTATCTCTCTTAACAAAATGAAATAAAAATAATAGCCTGATCAAAAACAAAATAAAAAATAACAGGCTAAGAACTTACTTTATTCCAGGATTCCTAAAAAATATAGTTAAGATATGCTGGCTTTATTGTTTCTCCATTAACAGGTAAATAACAGCTCTACTTTTAAAATATTTTCTTTTCATTTTAGACAGGTGTTTTACCACTGAGCTACCCTAGCACAGGGCTACAGCTAAATTTTAGAATATTTCAGTACATCAGCAAAAAGCCAAGTTTTGAATTTTCTAAATACTCTGCTTAGTCAATGTCTACAAGAAATAATGAAACAAATATATCATGAAGAATGTTAATTTTGACAGCAATGTATGGAGTATTTACTGAGACAAGAATTTTGCTAGAAACTATAGTTATACTAAGTTTTTAATTATTGTGAAACAATATAAAGTATGTTCATAATTGACATCACTTTAAAATTGAGAAAACTGAGAAAAGGATTCTGGGTCTTACTAAGGAATACAGCAAATAAAAATATAGCAAATGGGGACAGGAAAGCATCTTCTGACTCCAAAGCCTCTGCTCACAGTCACTGCTGCCTCTATCTGACATGAAATGAGATACCAGTCAATGTATTTATACACTTGATGAGAAAGTACATTATATTATTAAAGTAGTGTTGTATGTTTACTTTACTGAACACATACACAGATGTTTTTGCTTTGGTATAGTTGAATCTTTGTTATATAGAAATGACATTAAAGACGTACTTTTAAAGAAATATGAATCTGAACCACTTCAGAAAACAAAATGATCAAACACAAAGATCTGGACTATTAAGTTAAAATTCCTCAAGAGGGATGCCTGGACATGATAAATTCTATACATTAAGAAAACAGAATTTCCTTTGGAAACTACAAAAATATTTCTGTGTCTCAAATTTGGAAACATCAGGTACATAAGAGAAGACCAACACTAATAACTGGGAGTATGAATAATTTGTGAAAAAGTGGCCCACACTTATGATCACTATTTGTATCTTAACAAGAGAAAGGGTAGAGCTCATCTGCACTCTCTGTATTCACTTGATTTGGTTATATAATTTTAGAGCAGGAATTATATTGGTTCATTTAAAAAGTGGAAGACTGCAGTACAGCTCAGTGATAGATCACTTGCTTACATGTGTCAGGCCATGGGTTTGATCCTTAGCACTGCAAAAACCAAACCAAACCAAAACAAAAGAAAATAATATAAAACAGAAGAGAGATTCCAGATTTTTTTTTCTCTCTGTGACTCTTTTATATGAATGATGGAGGTAAGAATATAACATAAAAAATGTTTAACAGCTGTTTACTGGATGGGAATGGGGAAATGGTATAGGAGAGTGAATATGGTGCAAATACTGAGTACACATGTACACAAATGGAAAAATGAGATCTTTTGAAACAATTCCAGGAATAAGAGAAGGAGAACTAAAGGAGAATGATGGAGGGGTGAATTCAAGTATGTTATATATGATACATCATAAGAACTTTGTTAATGCTACAATGTACCCCTAACACAGCACTAAAATTTTTTTAAAAAACTATTTAAATTGAAATATGTTTATAAATACCTACATTTAATGATATAATATGAAGGATAGCTAAGTAGCAGATATCAAATATTTATTATATATAGGATTCCAAACATTCAATATTTCTACTACTTTTAATTCTCATAAACATTGTGTCATTTTTAAAGAAATAACTTGATTACATTTTTTAGGATAATATAGTTTACCACGAATTACTGGCCATTTCTTGAGAAGTCACAGAGATTATGAACAAATCCTAAATTAAATCTCAGACTACTATCTTTACAGTCTGCCGACCAAGTTTTAACAGTTAAAGAAGAAAGAAAAGGTACTTTCTTTGTACTGTAATGTTAGGGATTTAAGGACTCAACTGCACAAATGAGACTTCATTCTTATCCTCTAGTTCACTGTTTATGCATTTTAGATATTTGGGGTTAAAACAATCTTATAGTTTTGATGTAGACTGTTCCCCAAATACCCCATGTGAAAGGATTGTTGCCCAGGGTGGCAGTAACTGGGGCATGCTGTGTAACTTTAGTAGGGGTCATTGAGGGAGGTCCCTAGATATTGTGAGTGTGTCCCAAGGGGGTTATATGACCTTGACCCCTTTCTGTTAATGTATATTTGTTCCCTGGATTATGGAGCAAGAAGTTTTGCTCCACCCCTGCCCCCTGATATTTCCATGTGACATACCCATCAGAGACCCAAAACAATTTGTCCAAGAGATTTTAAACTGACACCTCCAAAACTGTGACCCTAAACAAGCCATTTGCCTTTAGAAGATAATAATCATAGAACTTTTATTATCATGGTGGAAAGTTGACTGATACAAATATTACTTCTTGTGTGTCCCTAGTGACAAGTGAAATATAACCATGACAGGAGTGATCAATATTTTAGACCATTAACCTCTCTGTGAAGAGCCTCATAAAAAGCTTATGGCTTAGGTTACAAGTCTAAAGGAGGAAATCAGGTGTACTTGGTTACAAAAAAGTTTAGCCTGAAGTGTTAAGATCTCATTTCCTGTTGGGCAGACCACAGACACAGAACAGTCATGTGGTGTCTTGTCATAGACTAAGCCATCTCTAGGATGAAAATAAGCAATTTCCTTATTTCTTCCTTTTTTCTGTAACTTAACTTCAAGGAAGTCTCAGAAATATGGTGGTCCAACACAATGGCCATGGAAAAAGAGAAATGGGTTAAGTGAATTTGTAACCATTCTCTGCACTGCTCCTTATATCTGGTGTATTTAAGCAATCTTGCTTTCCTTTCTTTTGATTACATCTTTATTTACCACTGGTACAGAGAAAGCCTGGATACACATGTTCAGGTTTAAACATCTTTATAACTTAGCTTTAGCTTCCAGTTTTCTTTGAGTTTTGTTCAATTCTTCAATTACCCCAGCCTATTATTTCTTGTCATGCCCAAGACTTAACATCTTAACCATCTTCATACTTTTGCTAGATAGTGCTAATCCTGCCCTGGAGAATGGAACAAATGGTATTTCTCCCATGAAATCATCTCAGAATTTCAGAGAGAATTTGCTTTAACTCCTCTATGTTTCTAGGGCAATATGTTTGTATATCAATTATGGAAACCTTGTATATTGCAGTTCCTCTCTTTTCCACTGAAATGTAAGGAAATGAGGTTACCTCATTCACACTCATTGTATAGCAATAGAATACTTGCACATAAAATACTATGAATTTTAGGTTAGTAAAAATTAGTAAGTTAGTAAAAAGGAATATTTGTGAGAAACATTCTAGTTAATAGCACATGAGAAATTTAAAAAAAATAGCTCACACAGTGAGATTTTTTCATAACACACAAATGTAAATATTCTTATTATCTTCTGTGAGTGAGCATTTCTGGTTTGACTTGTGATCTTTCTATCTCTGTTAGCTCAGGTGTTCCTAAAACTCCACTAGGAAATGTGTGCTTATTTCCAGTAGTTAATTCAATAGCCTGATGACAAGTTTTTTTGGATTTTCATGGTAATCCAAGTTTACAACCTCAATCATTTAAGCCACTACAGGCAGAGACTTAGAGTGAGCTAATCATTTTACATTTCAAAATATCTCTTTCTGATATTTGATTTTTCCTTTATAGAGTGATGAAAATATGAATGTCATGATTCAATTTCTGAAAATGTCTAATACATTTTTGCATAATATAATTGTTGAAAAAAGTTCAATACATACTACTACATATATACTTTTGAATAGATATTGTATATGGAAGAGAAAAAATGTTATCTATAAGATTACCTTCTTTAAAAAAGACAAGTCTAAGGGGACATGTTCAAGTCATTTAAGATGTTGATAATTGCAAAGCTTTCATAAGGAAGGGGATAGTCATCTAAATTTGCTACAAAAGCAATAGAATTTCAGTAACCAAGAGCAGAAGGAAGCTACAGTCAGGTATTCCTACAGAAAGAAAAAAAAGAGAGAGAGAGAGAATATTGTAGGAAATAGGAAAAAAAGCATAAATGGCCTTCTCGACCTTTGAGTCAAGAAGAAAAGAGCTTTAAAGAAATTCTTTGTAATGCTTGATATGTGAGTTACACTTAATCCTACCCATTGTCTCTTCAAGACAACTCTTTATACACAATATGGCTTGACAGTGTGTTTAGAGTTGGATCACGGTTGAGAGCAGGAACTATGGAGATGGAAATGTCACAGACCATGTGAGGGTGAAGGGAGAGGAATAGCTAGCCCAGTCCCATGTATGTTAGATGTCATGATTTTAAATCAAATTTTACGCATTTAACTCTGGACCAAGTTTTACTGTGAAATGTTAACATTACTTCTTAATCATGGTGAATTTCTAATTGGTTAATTAGCCAAAATTTAGTGCCATGACTCATGGAAATTTTCCTTCTTTTCAGAGTTTAACTAGATTTTCCAAATCTAGGTTTCTAAAAACCTTGAAAAGCATGACACATATGTATGTAAATGTCACAGTGAAACCTATTAATAAAAACTATTAATAAAATCCATTAATAAAAATATGATTTAATAATTATAATGAAAATAACAGTTTCATTTTAAAACAGTTTTAGGTTTACAAAAGAGTTGTGAAATTATTAATGTTTTCTTAGATCCCTCACTTGGTTTTCCCTGGTCTGCTATGGTATGTCTTTCACAATTTATGAACTGATACTGATGTACTATCATTGAAGTTTATACATCCTTTAGATTCCTGTAGTTTTTAGGTGATGTACTTTTATTTGTTCCAGGATCCCACATTATATTTCATTCTTGTATCTCTTTATGTCCCTCTATGCTTTCCTTGCTTTTGAAAATCTTTAATATTTTAAGGAGTACTGATTAGGTTTTATAGGATGTCTCTCAATCTGAGTTTGATGTTTTTCTCATGGCTAGACAGACTTATTTACACTGGTATTGCCAGAACAATAATCCTGCCATTTTATAAATTAGTGACCATTTTATAAATTAGCAGCCATTTTATCCTCAGGTCTCACCTCTTGGAAAATGGAGCCATTCCCAATAAACAGCCCTGCCCTTTAACAAGATTTCCCCTGCTCCCAGACAAGCTGCACCCAAGCTCCACCCTTTACCCACCCTCTTCTATGAAAAGCCATCCCTGGCCCAAACTCACTCTCTTTCTGTGTCATCTTTCCTGGGTCAGCCAGGTGGCTCGTGCCTGTCATTAAACCTGCTCTAGGATGTGAGTTTTTCTCATGAGCTTCCTTTGTGAGCAGCATCAGCATTTTTCCTAAAATTTGGTGCCATGACTTGGATTGGGGTGCACTCCTGACACTGACCTTGCTCTCCTGGCTTCCCCCAACCCATCCCGCTCTCTCTCTCCCTTCCTCCGGGATCTGAGCTGCTTTACTGGGACCCCTGATCCTAGAAAACACCACTCTCTCACTAGCTCACAGGAAAGTTCTTTCACCCCAGTGCACCTCCAACTGCCATCCACCACTGTCCAATCTTCCCTCAAGGTCCCCTCTCCCTTACTGAGTCCTTCTTGCACACAGAGCTGTGGTCTCTCTCTCTTATTTCCTCAAAACCCTAATGCTAGGTCTCAGCTTGCTCTCGTCTCTGGGAACTGGGTTCCCCACTAGGGACCATGACCCGCCCATGGTGAAGACATTCTCTCTGGGTGCTCCACATCTGTCTCTCTCTCTCTCTCTGTCCTGAGAACTTGATATTTCGCTGATGCTTGCCATTTCTCTCCTCAGGTCAGGCCTCACCATGGGAGTTGGACCATCCAAAATACCTTCAGACTCCCCATTGGGATGTCTTCTGGCCAATCCTGGACCTCTACATCTCACACTTAATCTTAAGCCCCCAAAGCTCATTTTTCTCTGTAATCAGACCTGGCCCCAATATCCATTGGACAATGCTTCCAAGTGGCCACTTAATGGCACATTTGATCCCAATATTTTATGGGATTTATACAGTTTATGTGAGCCCACTGGTAAATGAAAGGAACTTCCCTACATCCAATCCTTTTCTTATCTCCGTACCAAACCCTCCCTCTGTACTTCTGTTCCCCTGCACAGGTCCTACTAGCCTCTAAACCAGTCTCAAATCCAGCCAAATCCTTTTCTGAACCCCCTCCTGACTCTGAAGATTTCTTTTCTTTCAACCCTGCTAATGAGCCTCCACCTTATCAGAGATGGGCTTCCATTGTTCAGCAGTTGGCCTCCGCCCCTCCTTCAGCCCCTCCTCCCACCCACCCTTCCACCCACCCAGAACCACAGGATCCCATAAGCCCTCTACACACTCGCTCTCACAGACCCCCCACGCCAACCAGTTTCCATCTACCCTCTCTGGGAAGTGGCTGGAGCCAAAGGCATTGTGAGGGTCCATGTCCCCTTTTCCCTCACTGACCTCTCTCAGATAGAAAAGCCCCTTGGCTTTTTCACCACTGGCCCAGATTCTTATGTTAAAGAGTTCCAGTACTTTGTTCAATCCTATGACATTACTTGGCATGACATCTATCTCATTCTTTCCTCCACCCTCCTTCCAGAGGTGAGACAAAGGGTCTGGGATGGGTCTAGGGCACATGCAGATGAGCCATCACACCACTGCCACCCATCTTGTAGGAGCTACAGCAATTCCTACTGAGGAGCCTAATTGGGATTACTAAACCAGTGACAGAACACTTAGGGATCAGATGGTTACCTGTTTAGTGGCAGGATTAAAAAAGATGGCCCAAAAGATTGTTAATTTTGATAAACTCAGAGAAATTCAACAAGAAAAAGAAGATAATCCAGCTAGTTTCTTGTCCCAGCTCACAGAGGAACTACGACACTATACAAAAGTTGACCCTAAAACTACAGATGGGACAACTATTCTTATGACCCACTTTATCTCCCAGTCAGTCCCAGATATAAGAAGAAAACTTAAAAGGCTGGAAAATGGCCCTCAGACTCCACATTGTGAAATTTTAAACATGGCCTTAAAGGTGTATAATTACTGAGAAGAACAGCAAAGGGCTGGTAAGGAGAGGAGAGATAAGGCTAAATTCCAGATATTGGAACAAGCCCTCCAACAAAAGCCTCTGACCTCTAACTCCTGAGACCAGGAAAAATCCTGAACACCTCACAGCCCATGTTTTAGGTGTGCCCTTGAGGGACACTGGGCCCTTGCTTGTCCTAAACCATGCTGTTCACCAGGGCCATGTCCTAAATGCAAACAGGAGGTCCACTGGGTGGTCGACTGCTCCTCCACCCCTCAAGGTGAAGGGTCTAAGCCCCCCCACTGTCCCTCCTCCCTAACTGGTCTTTTAGGACTAGTGACTGTGGCTGATGACTGATTGAGCCCAGGACTCCCAGGCCCAACAACCATAATTCCTGGGAGCCCAGGGTAACTGCCCTCATAGAAGGTAGGCCTATCTCTCTCCTCATAGAGACTGGTGCCACTTTTTCTGCCTTGCCAGAGTTCTGGGGACCTTCCAAGCCTTCTTTAACCTCCATAGTTGGGGTAGAGGGAACTCTTACCCAGGCCTTAATGACTTTTCATTTAACCTGCATACTAGGAGATAGAAAAGATATCTCCTTCCTAATCCTCCCTAATTACCCCACCCCACTCTTGGGAAGGGACATTTTGTCAAAATTCCAGTCCATTCTCACCTTACACCCACCCCCTGTTAAGCTGCAAGCCATTAACCCCTTGTCTCCATCCTCACAGCCCTTCCTTGCCAGTATGGGTGCCCTGCTTCCACAAACCTTTCCTGACCCCTTGCCCTTATCCGCTACACTGCTGGACCCCATCGTGTGGGACCTCAAAAACCCTGCAGTCATTACACATCATGAGCCAATTGTTATTACTCTCAAGGATCCCTCTGTTTTCCCAAACCAACCTCAACATCACATTTCTCTAATCCACTTACAGGGGTAAAGCCTCTCCTCTGAGAGCTTCTCACTAAGGGTCTGCTTCACAAAACCCACTCCCCCTATAGCACTCCCATTATGCCTGTAAAAAAAGCCCAATGGGTCTTACAGGCTGGTGCAGGACCTCTACTTAGTCAATGCAGCAGTGACTCCTTATACACTCAGTGGTGTCCAACCCCTACACTCTCCTGTCTCTCATCCCCAGTACCACCAACCATTTCACAGTCCTGGACCTAAAAGATGCTTTCTTCACTATCCTTGTCCACCTATGGTCCCAAAACCTCTTTGCCTTCATCTGGACTGATCCAGATTCTCATACTTCCCAACAATTGACCTGAACTGTTCCGCCTCAGGAGTTCCGGGACAGTCCACATCTCTTTGGTCAAACTCTGGTTAGGGACCTTCTCATCCTCCAGCTCTCCACAAATAAACTCCTCCAATATGTAGATGACCTCCTGCTTTGAAGCCCCTCTCTCGAGGATAGCCAACAACACACTGCCCTCTTGCTTAATTTTCTGGGGAAAAAAGGATACTGTGTGTCCCCTAACAAGGCTCAACCTTCTCTCACTCAGGTGACTTACCTGAGCCTATCTATCTCCCCTACTCAAAAGGCTATCACCCTAGATCATAAGGCATTGTTAGCCTCTCCTCCTGCCCTCACCAACAAGGCCAAAATTCTCTCCTTCCTCAGCCTGGTTGGCTATCTCAGAACCTGGGTGCCCAACTTCAGTCTAATGACCAAGCCTCTGTATGAGGCATCCAAGGGTCCCATTCAAGAGCCCCTAGACCCCTCTCGGCCTGTGTCAGGTCATTTTAAAATCTTCTTACAAGCCCTATTACAAGCCCTGGCACTTTACCTGCTGGACCTCACTTGTCCCTTCTTCCTTTACGTTTCTGAGAGGCAAGGTTTTGCCATAGGAGTTCTGGGACACAACATAGGGTCCTCCTTTGCTCTAGGAGCATACCTCTCCAAACAGTTAGACCCCACAACCAAGCGATGGGCCCCATGCCTTAGGGCCCTGGCAGCCACCTCACTCTTGATCCAAAAAAGCAAAAAGCTTATCTTTGGGTCCCCCCCTTACTGTTTACTCCTCCCATAGCCTCTCAGAACTCCTCACATAAAGGGACTTTACTCCATGCCCCTTCCCATATCCTATCCCTCCAGGTGGCCTTGGTCAAGGATTGTGTCCCCTACTTAACCCAGCCACTCTTCTTCCTCTCTCTTCAACACCCTTAGCTCACTCCTGACCAGAGATCCTTGAGGAGCTCCTCCCCTGCCCAGACCACATTCAGGAGGGCACCCTTTCTCAGGCTGACTACATTTGGTTCATTGATGGCAGATCCTTCATTCACAATGGACAGCAAAGAGCTGGATACATCATTGTGTCTGATTCTACCATAATTGAGGGATGCCTTCTCCCTTTGGGTACTACTTCCCAAAAGGCAGAATTGACTGCCCTGGCCAGAGCCTAAACCTGGCAAAAGGCAAAACTGTCAACATTTACACTGACTCTAAGTATGCATTCCACACTTTATTGTCCCACTCTGCTATTTGGAAGGAAAGGGAATTCCTAACTACAAAGGGAACTCCCATTATCAATACTGCCTTAATAGCCCAGATCTTAGAGGCTTCATGCTTTCCTTCTCAGGTAGGCATTACTCATTGCAAAGCCCACCAAACTGACTCTTCCATAATTACCAGAGGAAATAACTGCCCTCAAAACTGCACCCCAATCAACCATGTACCCCCCTCACCCCAGTTTCCTCATCCTCAATAAGCTCTCCCTTCCCCCTTCTGAAGTTAAAACTCTTCTCTCCTATTTACATAAGCTTTTCCACCCTAATCTTCATGCTCTTTACACCTTTCTCCACCAATCCATTTCCCTATCTCCAGGAGACCTTAAACAGATTATCCAATCCTGCTCAATTTGCCAGCATACAAACCCCAACTCCAATATTAGACCCCCTCCCTTTCCTACCCACCAAGCCAGGGGATGCCTCCCTGCCATGTATTGGCAGGTGGACTTCACATATATGAAGATTAAGTACCTCCTAATATTGGTAGACACCTTCACAGGATGGGTGGAAGCCTTCCCTGTAACCAATAAAAAGGCCTCCACAGTAACAATAATTTTGGTCACAGATAGCATCCCATGGTTTGGTCTCCCAGCCTCTATCCATTCAGAAAACAGGCCTGAGTTTGTTTCCTCTATTTCCCAAAAATTGGCACAAGACTTAAATATTCACTGGAGATTTCACATTCCTTATCATCCCAAATCTTTAGGTGAAGTTGAGCATGCCAATCACACACTAAAAAGTACTCTCAGCAAAGTCTTCCTCGAGGTCCACCTAGACTGGACAAAGCTCTTACCTCTAGTCCTTCTCCACCTGTGGGCCCTCACAAAAAGACGACTCATGCTCAGCCCCTTTGAGCTCCATTACGGCTGTCCACTCCTCCCTATCACGGTTCAGCCACAACCCTATAACATTTCTCCCACTGTCCTCAATCCTCTCCTCACTTTTCTTCTCTCTCTCCTTTGGTCTCATGCTCACAATCAGTTGCCACAGTCCTCTGACACCACCAAATTAACTCCCCCCTTCAAATGGGAGATCTGGTTTATCTAAAAAAGTACAACCACACCCGGCCACCTGCACAAAAAGTGGATAGGCTCATTAAAGGTCGTCCTCACCACACCCACGGCTGTTAAGCTAACAGGATTTCTCTCCTGGGTACATGTTCAAAATCTAAAACTCGCAGCCCCACAAAAGACCTAACAATCTCTTCTTAAAGGACCAAGAAAAATAAAGATCTCCTGCCTCCCCAAGATCCCAGAAGACAGAGACATACCCAGGGAGACTCCCAGGGCATGAGCAGGAGCCCTATGCCTAGGGAACTAGCATCTTGCCTACTCACTCTTTATACTTCCCCCTCCCATTTCTTCCTGTCAGTGCCTCCCCACACTTTTATTCTTTCATAAATACACTCCACTCTGAGGTTTTACCTTACCCACCTCCCAGCAAAATCAGCTTCTCTCCTTTTTCTACCTTCTTTTCCCCTACTTCATAGACTGGATATCCGACCTTCATCTCCAAGGTACTCTCTCAGAATTTACTCCTGAAGAAATCTACTCATTATCCAACATACTTTTTGCCTCACTGTAAACCACTCCACCTATGCTTTCACTCCATTCCTTCCTGTAGGTAATTCTTATTCTCGTCCCCATTTTCCTGAGTATCGGCTTGTAGACAACTTCTCCCTCTGTGTGGAGATGGCCCTAACTCACAGCTCTCTGCTTCGGGTACCTCTCCCTATGTGCCTTACTTCCTATACTCTCCTCATTCTTATGACTTGGATCTTTTCTATCCTTCTGGTTGGGTTCCCATCCCTATCATATCTCTGGAGATTCAAAGTCTGAGAAACCTACACACATAACTGGACTTCGGTCACCCACTAAATAGGTTCTGGGGACTGTGCTCCTATGGGATGTAATGAAGCCATCAGCATATCCACTACTCCCAAATCCATGTCTGTAAGTAATCACCCTTTTATTTGCTTCTTCTTTGATCAGACACAACCCTATTGCAAAAAGGGTGCTAAATGGTCAAAGGAATATGGGGGCTGCCCCTATTGGAGCTGCAAAGTACATTAGGTTGCATCTGGGAATGCGAAGGCCAGAGAAATAAGTTTCTGCTTTGGGGACTCTGATACAATAACAATCCACATCCCTGACCCTTGGGACACACGATGGTAGGATGGGGTTATGGCCAGTTCCTGTGCCTCAGTGACACTCTTTATACCTAAGGAATTAGTTATGGCCCTGCAGACACAAATAGAGCTCTCCTCAAACATCCTGGAAGCTGAACAGACCCTCCAGGACCAACTCCCCAAAGATCCCTCATCCACTACTCTATCATCCTGGATACAAATTATATAAACCTCCATACAGTTTCTTAACTCCACCAGTTCTATAAACATCACCCACTGTTTTGTATGCACCTCCCTTTAATGCCCTCTACTAATGGCAGTGCCTGTCAATCTGTCTGTACCCACCCTAACCCCTATGCCCTAAGATTTTAGATGTCACCCCCCTTTGTCTTCTGTGCCTCTGTGGGAAGCTGACTCAGAGCAATCACCCTTAGACACCTGTTATCTCACGCAACATTTTCTCTCTAAAACTAGCCTCCTTAACTCCTGTCACTTCAACATTTCTATAACTACACAAACTCCCTCGCCCTCTGGACTGTACTTCTGGTATAATGATGCCCTACACACCTGCATAAATGCCTCCACTCTGAGCCCCTGCCTTTTGGTGATAGTGGTTTCCCAACTTACCCTCTATAGAAAGGCTGAATTCTCCTGATTGTACTCACCCAGACAGCCACAGGCCACATTCTTGCCCATGATTGTTGGGGTTAGCTTGGTCTCCCCTATAGCTGCCTCAGGGATCACAGGAGGAGCCTTGGGTCACAGTCTCATTTCAGCCAGAGAATTCGAAGGCTGCCTACAAGTCACTCTTCAAACCACCTCTGTCTCTCTATCCTCCCTTCAGTGACAACTCACCTCATTAGCTCAGGTTGCTCTACAAAACTGCAGGGCTCTATATCTCTTAACCACTGAAAAGGGAGCCACCTTCCTTTTCCTCTGAGAAGTGTTGTTATTGCATTAATGAATCAGGATTAGTAGAACAAAACATTAACACCCTATCCTACCTAAGCAAAGAACTCCAACTTTGTAGATCAAAATCCTCCTCTGTCCTATACTGGACCCAATCTCCCTTTCTTTCTCTCTTGGCTGTTACCTCTCCTTATATCTCTTATCCTTATCTTCATCCTCCTAAGCTTCTTTCCCTGCATCATAAGGACCCTATAAAACTTCTTACTAGATTGTTTATCCACTGCCACTAACCAGAGGTTTAATCAGCTCCTTCTCCAAAGATATCAACCCCTCCAGGGCCACTGAGAGGACCTCTACAATGGCCCATATCAAGACACCCAACTCTGAGGACCCAACTTGAGGACATACAATGCCCCCTGCCAGCAGGAAGCAGCTAAAGAGACCAGTGCTTCACCCCAATTCCCAATCCTCAGCCCCTACCCTCATCATTATTAAAGAAAAAATGGGGGAATGATAGAATAATAATTCTGCCATTTTATAAATTAGCAGCCATTTTTATCCTCAGGTCTTACCTCTTGAAAAATGGAGCCATTCCCAATAACAGGCCTGCCCTTTAGCAAAATTTCCTATGCTCCAAGACAAGCTCCACTCAAGCTCCACCCCCATCAGGGACCCCTGCACATGCCCAAACCCTTACCCTCCCTCTTCTATAAAAGGCCTTGCCTGGCCCGAAGTGGCTCCCTTTCTACACCATCTCTCCTGGGTCAGCCAGGTGGCTCCTGCCTGTCATTAAACCTGCTATTGGGCATGAATTTTTCTCGTGAGCTTTCTTTGTGAGCAGCGTTTTTCTTAACAGGTAAAATGAACACAGAATAAAGTGTTATTTTTATCACATCACATCAAGGACATAAGCTGTGAACATATCCTTATCATTTGGCATATCTCCTATACCAATAATATTAACCTTGATTACCTCACCAAATTAGTATTTTTCAGGTTTCTTAACTGTCCAGTTACTGTTTTACCCTTTTTTTCACACTGTATTCTGTATAAATCTCATACACAAGGGGTAAGGAATAACAATATATATTCTTGATATAAAATTATTTATGTAGGTTATTTACAATTCTACATAAATTGAGATTCCTTTAATAGTGAGTTTTTCATATATTCTAGGATTATATTTCTAATTTCAATTTAAGTTTCATTACAAACATAATGTATTTCAATTATGAAAATATATTCCATTACTATGTTTTATTTTCCTATACAGATAGATAAAGAATCCCATTTGTGATATTTTTGATACTGATTAATCAATGTTGGACAACTAAATTAATCTTGATATAAGTATATGTGTGAAACATTTTCCTGCAACTAATCATCTTAGAATTTCCTTTATAGACAAGTAACCACAGTTCTGCATGCAGCTTAGGGAGTGGGTCCCTGGAACTCCTTGGTGTCTCCCAAGGGCATGGTCTTAAATAATTTATTTTGGTGATCTCACTTTTATCAGGTTATTCTCAGCAGCAGCTTTAATTCCTTCTTTCTTTTATTGGATATTTCTTTGCTCAATTCAGTGAACAATTGTGAGAGCTGAACTGAGTGGCCTTTCGAATGGACTGTCACCTCGTACAGAGATGACTCTATAAACTTTGACACCCAGTGCTAGTTGACTCAGAATCTTCAACACTTTTGATAGAATTTGTGATATCCATTGCTTTTGAGGGAAACTGAATTTAAACACACAGTGGCAGCTAAGAAATCTAGCTAGCTATTACATCAAAGACTAGAAAAAAAATTTCCCCAAGTATATATAAGATAATGACCCATTTATTAGTCTTTAGGGAAGGCTTGGGGTTTAATAAAAATAATATGTAAGCCAAAGATCTGTACTTTTCTTCTCATAAAGAATTTCACATATAAAATCTCATTCATTTTAAGTTTAAAAATAAGCCAATTACTGAAATTCAGGTCCATGTGTGATTGTGACAGAAGGCAAAGAAAAATGAAACACAGGCCATCAATTCATAGCTATTTCTAGCTGAGAGATTTCATGATGCCATTTTTATACAAAACAATTTTGAGATCTAATAAGTAATTAAGAGAGTGAAGTCAAGTTGTTTCCCTGTCAATCCATGGCTCATTTGTATTTTAGTGTCATGCTTACAAAAAAAAACCATGAATATATACAATCATATTGTGTTAATTTTTTTTATCACAAGTGCACTTGTTTTTGAGTGTGGGGGAACGTCAGACAGTCATGGTAGAAAGTAGATGAGAATTCTTGGATTGTTGTGACCATTTGACCTCAAATGGAGAAAGAAAGACAGAGGCAAACATACATGTTCTATAGATTACCTCTCAATGTCCTTATCAGAGTTCCAAAGAGTGTGTGGTTGGGCAGTGCTTTGACTTTATTAAAGCATTAAATGCACCAATAATTGGTTATTTTCTAGAAATCTATTTATAGTAAGGTTACAGAAATGGTTTTTGATTTGTCACTCTTCAGCTAAGTAAAAAAATCTGACTGTATCTGCTACTCCTGTCCAACAATTCAGAGCATAAACACTTCATGGAATGGGACGGGTTTCACCAGTGCAGCTCAGCACTGTTCAGCTTTATGTGTAGAAATTAAGTTGTTTTGAGCTTGTACTACCCCAGGATTGTTTTCAAATATTACAGGTGCAGCAGTGGTGTGGGATCTAAGCTGTAATGAGTGCCCGTACAGAATTAAATGAGTTCTCCCAAATTGTAAGAGGTTCTGAAGTCAGAATGTACATTAATGACAGCATGATGAAACATTGCTTGGTTTTAATTTTGTCTTCATTATTAACTTTCACTTCTACATTCACTCTATCAGGTATTTACTGAGACTATACTTTTTACATACAGGCTGTGTCCATATTTGGTATGTTAGATCTAATTTTCCCCTTGTCTGTGGGGTATAACACATGTGCTAAACCTTCATTTCTGAAGCCACCCTGTCACCTGTCTCTGGAGGGTTTTGGATAATGGAAGACACAGATAAGAAAAAAAGATATGGAGGAGACAGGCCATTTCTCTTTCTCTTGCCCCTTTGCTCTGTGCTGGGTACTGTCCATCTTTTTTGTTCCTATGTGGCTTCTGCTCTTCAGGACATTTTCCCAAGATTGTAGCTTCTGTCTGTCAACACTAGGGCCTGGCTTCTGTTAAACCTCCTCCTTATTCTTTCCCTTCTAATTAGTATTGATAGTGGCTTCCTCCTTTGAAATTTTTTCAGCTTCTCTATTATCTACATAATCAAACCTCTGCATTAAAGTCCTCTTGTTGAAAATATTTCAAGTGATTTCTAATTTCTGGGCTAGTACAGATTGATTAAATATATTTATTATAAGTGCAGGCTCATGATTCACTTAACTAGGCTCATATTAATGTACAGAACCAACATTTAATCCAGGACATCCTCTTCTAAAGATTTGAGTGACATCACCTCAAAATTTTACCACATAAAAGAAGTAGTTAAATATTATCCCTTTCATGACTTTCAATTTCTGATATAATTCCACTTTCTCTTTCTAGCCCTCTCCTCATCTCCCATAGTTTCGCCACATTTTTCCTCTAATCACTGCAATATGTATGTTAAGACTTTCCCTCTATTTTTCTAAATAATTCAGCTTCAAAAGTCAATTACAAAATTATTTCTTTAATCCTAACTCAATTCTAGTGTTTAATGAGCAAAACAAGATATTCCATTTCATAGGATTTAAACACTTCACTAAGCATTTTTGTTTGCTAAAGCATTTTTCTTTTCTTGACATGAATCAAATTTTTACATTCATTTCTCATTGTCCATCCTCAAATTACTCCAGTTACTCTCTTGTTTAAGCCAGTTGTCTGACATAGCTATTTTTAATTATTTATATTTTTATTGTTCTGTCAACTCTATGTATACCAGAAGAACAAAGTTTGTATCTTTCATAAATTGTCTAACTCCACCCAAATGAGGAAATGGGTTTTAGAGGTTCAATGGGAAAACAAGCTCTCTCTCTCTCTCTCATTCTCTCTCTCTCTCTCTCTCCTTATTTATTTTTGCTGAACAAGTATGAGTACCCCAAGTCATATTGGCCCAAATGATAAACTTTTTTTGTTTATAGCTTCTTTAGGTCAGAATCTAAGTCTGACTAAGGTCTCCTATCTAAGGACCTTTGAAAAACTGCTCTCATTTTGAGCCTCACCCAAAAAAAGACCTGCTTCCATTCACTCTTGTGGCATTTGTTGGATTTAGCTCCCTATGGGATTTTGAACTGAAGCCTCACCTTCTCACTGATTGTTAGGGGGAGGCTATTCTCACTCAATTCCTTTATACTGGGGTCACTCCAATTATGAGAGGGCAGCTTACAACATAGCAGCTTCCCTTATCAGAGGGAGCAAGTGAAGAGAGAAAGATAGTGCTTTAACCTTAAAAGCAGCACCTTATCATTTTTACCACACTTCATTCATAAGAACTAAGTTCCTAAGTACAGTCACACTCAAGGGGAAATTTAAGATGAATATGAGAGGCTGGGATCAACAAGAGCCATATTAGAAGTTTCTTACCCTAGGACATTCGTAACTAAACAGGAAAATACAGAGACATAAAAATATGGTTAGAATTTAATATAGGAAGTCAAGATATGGCAGCAGTCCCAAAACATAAATCAGCCCTACAACATCCTAGGAATGTGGATACCCCTGTGACCTGGGAGAAGCAGAAGAACCAGCTCAGTGATCCTCACCAGGAGATACAGGAGGCCTGTGCATGCCAAGAATGGACCTATAGGATTCCACTATGAAATTATCTTTAGGTAAGATTAGAAGCCATATATATATATAGCCTCACTCTAATGATAAGGGAGCACCTGGTTTCTGGACCCCAGTATGCATCTCTCTGCTCAGCATTTCTCTATCAATAAAAATTTCTTTCCTGACTGTAACTCTGGTACTCCAGCCTCTTATTCTTGAAAGTGTTCTTAGCACAAGCAACCTTTAGTGCATATGCGGATTTCCTCATGACATCTAACACCCATGACAATACCAGAAACAGCAGACATCTTCTTTGTGCAGAGAAAACAAATGTGTTGTTAAAGCTTTCAGTTAACGTGATATATTACTGATACCTTGCATGGTCTCCTGTGTAAATATTTTTAAATTAATACTTTATAAGAGAGCAAGGAGTATCTGAGTAAATATATAAAGACCCATTTTGTTTTTTTCTTATGCACTCTTACTAAATTAAAATGGTATTTCATTTTCTCAACATGATTCAGTGTACACTGAGAGCTGAACTTGGGTAAATTGAAGTGTTTTAAAGAGATTAGATAGAGTGGGAACAGAAATTCTGACTGGAGACTAAAAGATCTGAATGTTGGAAATGTTACCTGCTGGTGTGAAATGTTGTGGGCCAGTGTCAAGGGTTCTTGCTTTCACATGGCAGAGAACTGACTCGTGAAGCAGCTGACCGACTTTTGAGGCAACACCAATACAAAAACTAGGATTTATTAGAGAGCAATGAAAGGCTACAGGTAGAGCAGTGTGGTGGAACTCAGAAACTGTTGGCTCCCTGCTCAGGTGAAGGTTGGGACTTTTTATGGACACTTTAACTCTGGGTTTGAGTATCAGTTAGGTGGGTTTTTCTATTGGCTGTGGATTTGCATGTGCAGTGTCTCTTATATGAGCTGGTCTACTTACCCCTTTTGGGGGAGTAAACAATTTTGACAGCATTTTGTTTATCAGCACTGTGGCAAATTATGACACCCTGTACCTCCTCCTCAGGGTGCAGGAATGCAGATTTATAACTCCTTCCCAGAGTGCAGGGCTCAAAGTGCCCTCATGGGGATGGGATATTCACTCATTGGTCACTTACATTCCCAGGCCCAACAAGTCCCTGCTCTGAGACAAGTACCCAAGTGCTGTTGGGGAGAAGGGCAATGACTCATCTGGCTGCTTTGTGCTGGCAATGGGATGACAGGGGTAGGGGTGGTGGCACTAAACTCAGGGGTTGACCCACGTACTCTCCAGAGGTCCCCATAGAACTGGATGGAGGGCTGATGTGCAGGCAGAAGTGAGTATTCCTTGACTAAGAGCTGGAATTTGATCCATTGGACCTGTTGAGATATGAATCTGGAGAGAGCATTTATTATTCAAGGCCCAGATAGGAGTATTTGAAAGATCATAAAAAGGGGGCCAGCTAGAAGTAGTGCCCAAGGAACCCAGCTCCATATGCTGTTCCAGAAAGACCACGAATTGGCTAGCTATTGTCTCCTTTTTGTAACACGTTCTTTTAACTGGTGGGCCATGTCTCTGAACATCCCAGATTTGTTAGTATAAAACTAACGTTTCTCATTTAGGAAAAAGCATGTTCCTCCATTTTCAGCAGTTAACAAGTCAAGTGCACAAGCTCAATGCTGGGGCTGTTTGGAACGACCGTTTGAGAGCCTGAAAAGCTTTTGTGTTCTCAGGGTCCCATTCTAAAAGGAATTGAGAGCCTCACTGAGCATCTTTTAGGAGCTGGTATAGGGGACTGTCAAGGGCTTCATATCTAGGGATCCAGATTCTGCAAAATCCTGTAATTCCCAAGAAAGCTCTAACCTACTTTATGGTCTGAGGTAGTCAGTAATGGAGGATTGGGTTGATCTGCTTATGATCCAGGAAGCGAGTCTGTCCCTTTAAGAACATGCCTAGGTAGGTGACCTGAGGGAGGCATAATTGAAGCTTTTCCTGGGAGACATTATATCCCTGGGAAGCCAGAAAGTTAAAAGGGACTCAGTTGTCCTGGAGAAGAGGAATTCTGTGGCTCCACACAGAGTAAGTTGTCAACATATTTAAGAAAGTGTCCTCTGGGTAGTCTCAATCTAATAAGTCTATGTTAGGGCCAGTCCAAAATATGAGGACTGTCTCTAAACCCTTGTGCAAAACTCTCCAAGGTAGTGTTTGTGAGAGATTAGTGGAGTCTTCAAAAGCAAACAAAGGCTGAATGTCAGGATGCAGAGGAATGCAAAAGAAAGCATCCTTTAAATCAAGTACAGAGTAATATTGGGTTTTTGTGGCTATTTGAGCCAATAGAGTATATGGATTGGGAAGAATTAAGTGGAGGGGAATGAATGCTTCACTAATGAGACAGAGGTCTTGAACCAACCTCCATTTTTTGGCCCCTTATGGACAGCAAAAGTAGGAATATTGTAGGGGCTGGAGCAGCTAATTAGTAGCCCTTGTTTTTTTAAGGAATTTATGACAGGTAAGAGGCCTTATTATACCTCAGGCTTGAGGGGATACTGTTTTTGATGTGGAAACTGTGAGGGATCTTTGAGTTTCATTTGAATTGGGAGGGCCATTTTGGCTCACCCTACAGTCATTCCATCAGTCCACACTGTGATCTATTTGTTCCTGAAGAAGGGGGCAATGAAGATATTCACTGAGGGGGAGTAGGATTTGAGCTTTTAGTTGAGATAGTAAATCCCATTCCAGCAGGGTCACTGGAGTCTTGGACTATGAGAAAATAGTGATAGAAGTGGAGGTCTCTCCAAGATCAGGTCAAAGGCTGAGTAAAATAGCTCTCTAAGGGCTGGCCAGTTATGTCCCAAATGATAACCTTGTTATTGGACAAGGGAACAGAAGAGAATGGTAATACAGAGAAGCAGGCTCCACTGTCTAGGAGGAAAATGAACTTTCATTTTCTACTATTATGGTTACCTGAGGCTCCTGAACATTGATTTTAAAAAAGCAGAGCCTGGACAGGAGGCCCTGGGACCCATCAATCCATAGGAGGTGGTACCATACCTTTCACCTGGAGAGAAGGACACTTAGACCTACAGTGGTTACCTTTGCACAGAGAGCAAGGTCCTGGTGGGGGCCGGGACTGTCCTCAAGGCTGTCCCCATTTCAGGTAATTTTTGTGGAAGTACCCCTACTGTCCACAATGGTATCAAGCTCAGGATGTAGGCAGCTGCTGGGTGGGGCACTCCCTAAGAGCTGATTAGGTCATGGTGTTTCTTATATTTTTCTCTCTTTTTAGTGACATCCTAATTATAGTATAAAGACATGGCTAGTTGCATTAGTTTGTCCAATGATTTTTTCCCCTTCAGCCAAAGACTTTTGGAGTTTTCTACAGATATCTGGGGTTGACTGAGTTAGAAATTTATTTTTGAGGAGAAATTTTCCCACATGTGACTCTGGGTCCACTGTGCTATGCTTTTGGATAGCATCCTTGAGATGCTGTAGAAAGGTAAGGGGGTTTTCATCAGGACCTTATTGTAATATAGTCACATGGTAAGAATTTAGATATGTAATTTTGGTCCTTTTTAGCCCTTCTACTTTAAGATGGATGAAGTGGTGTCAATGCTATTCATTCCTTCATCATTTTGATCCCAATGTGGATCTGCTAAGGGGACTGCCTGTGCCTCTGTGGGCATGGCCATATTTATTCCTTCGTTTCCATACGCCATGGGTATTGGGGCTCATTGTAGATGTAAATCATCTCCAACTTGAGTGGCCCGGGCTAGTACCCATTGATTTTCTAATGAGGAAAGAGTCTAGTCCAGGAGAAGCATTATGTCCTTCCATGCCAATTCAAAGGTTTGGATCACAGAAATAAAGGCCTGAATATATTGGTCTGGGGCATCAGTATAGCTACCCAGATCCTTTTTAATTTCCCTTAGATCTGGTAATTGGAAGGGAACATAGACTTTCCCTCTGCCTACCATTGACTGTTGAAGGGGAAAACAGCCATTAGAGGTTCCAAATATTGGGATGGCTTAGAAAGTAGGGCAGAAGGTGGAACAATAGGGACAGGGACTTTGTCATTTGTAAGTGGTTTTTCTGTCCTCTTTCCCTATGTTTATTTTGTGGCTTACAAAGAATGGCCAACATTTGAGTATCTAGATAGCAGTTATGAAGCCATTCAGGATGGTCCCAGAGATAAAAGAAAAGCTATATATGGGGGACCGCAGTCCACTTTTTCTCCCTTTTACAGAAATTGGAGTAGGGTATTATAATTTAAGGAGTCCTCTGAAGGCCACTTCTGTTGGTTGACCAAGTGATATTGAGGCCAGGGCTCAGTATGAAGAAAGATGAAGGTTTTTTTCTTGAGATTAATAGTGTCAAGGTCCTTCTAATATTTCAGTAGACAGTGGAGACCACTTGGGTAGTGAGGCCAGAAGTCTGGAGGAGGCAGATCCCATCTAGTAGAGGAACAACAACAAAAACTGGGTCAGTTCTTTTCTTGTTGGTGTCCCAAGTGTGGATTGACCTAACGAGAGCAGGAATCCTGTCTCATAATTTCCTTCTGCCATCCGTGGCCAGTACCAAAGTAAATGCAGTAACTGACCAGGCTGGGCCACTGTACCGACACAGTGAATAAAACTAGGATCCTACCTTTTAGCCTTATATTACCAAAAGCTGGCAGCCTCTTTAACAAAGTCTACCTCTTTAAGAAAGGGGAGCATCACCTGGAGAAATGCCTGTAAAATAGAGATGGGTACTCAGAGGAGTCCCACAGCCATCACGGTGCCACAAAGAGATGACTAATGTCAATATTTGGAGGAAAATTTCTTTATGCTGAGGACAAAGGTATAAGAAGATTTAAATGAGAAGTCTAGATACCATAGCAATGCCCCCATTTGTTTTGGCTGTTCCCAGAAGGTTATATTAGTGCTTCTTGGAGACCATAACCTTGAGATAAAAATTGGTTCCAAGGGCTTTGTTGGCCAGGCTCAGGCATGAAGTGGGGCTAGAAGTGGGGCTTGAACAAGGTGCCATTGTCCCCCCCATACCCAGGAGGAGTGACACTGTCTGACCAGTCTTGCTCCTGTGGCCCATTTCCCTTCCTCCCATGTACATGTTTGCACATTTGCACGTGTTTATTTTTCCTCTCATCCCTTTTTGGGGGAGTGATGGCAGGTTGCAGTCACCACCGTGTATGACTGGTAGCTTTGGATGCACACTGGGCCCTTTTTATGAATTGCCTTAACTGTGACAGGCATCACGGCTGTGCCCAGGGAGTCTGGCAGGACAGGCCAGTGTCCCAGTGTATGAGTGTGCCTTGTTGTTTTTCCTTCCCCCCCTCATGAGAATGGAGTTAGGGCATGTGTTGGTCCTCATCCCTGCTGGGTCTGCCCCTCAGGCCGCAGTTTCCAGCAGATGTCTTTGCCTCTGCCAGCTCCCAGCAACCAAGTTATAGTTGGTGTGGACCAGGGGGCACGACAAACCAGGTGTGAGAGTAACTCAAGAAAGTCATAAGGTAACTTGGTGTGAGTTTTCCGTGAAAGGCCAGGGTCTCAGTAAGCCCAGGGAAGGGAATACAGACAGAGATGAAGGACTAAGCAGTGGGACTGGGGAGAGAGTGTGTGAGTAAAAGTATGTCTGTTGCTTCTGGCAGGGACAGAAGAAGCAATCTGACATCCTAGGTGGGGAATGGGGAGCAGAGCTAAGACTTAGGTCACATGCCTGAGGGATTAATGATTAAGTGTGGTTTCAGGTCATTCCTACTAAATGGTACTGGAACACTGTCAGCAACACAAAATCTCCACTCTTGGGTCACTGCCTCCAGCAGAAGGAGGTATTGAGAGGTGGGAGAAGATGAATATTGCCAGGTGCAAAAACCAATCAGGTCTCCTACAACGTAGCATAAGGCATACCTGAATAAACTCTGGGCTTGGTCTCAGCCCATAGGGAGGGAGAAGAAAGCACCCCCCAGAGCCAGAACCACAATGAAGCCAAAGTTGGCTAGGAGCTGTTGATTCCATACCATGATGGGAAAGTCCCTCAGAAAGACAGGAAAAGAAAAAGAGACAGGAAAGCTGTTGGTAGCTGACAGATGTATAGAATAAGTTGTGTGTTTGAGTTTGTCACAGCCACAAATCACAGAAGGGAGCAAGCACAGTTATGCCCAGTAATTTGTATGCTTGGATTGGCACAGCCTCGGCTGCAGAAATGGGCAAGGTGCAGTACAGCTCTTTTTCCTAATATGTTTACATTCAGAGAGAAGCTGTCACAGGTTCCTCCTGTTCCCAAGGATTACAATGTCACACCCCTCCCCTAAGAAATGCCTCTCCACCTCGTGTTGTCACTGTATATAATAAACTCATTGGAGGTGGAGGGGCTGGTGTGTCTCCATCTGAGCACCCATCGTACCTGACCCCAGTTTTATGCATGTTTTGTCTTCTGTTTGTTGTCTTTTCTGCATCTCCCATTGCTCTCAGTTAGGTTTCTATGACAAGCTCATGCAGGACAGGAGAGGGAGCAGCACAGGGAAGTCTGCTTTTGGCTAGTCCTCAGAAAGGGGTTTCTCCCAGCAGGAGTATTCAGCAGGGAGCCAGTGGCTCATGGCCACACCTTAAGCAATCTCTTGCTGGTTTGGTGCTCAAGTCATAATGACCTTGTTCCAGGAGAGATGTCACTTTGTGCAGTCACCAGAAATGTTATGTGCCAGTGTGAAATGTTGTGGACTGGTGTCAAGGGTTCTTGCCTTCACAGGCCAGAGAACTGGCTTTTGAGGAAGCTATTGATTTGTGAGGCAAGGCCAATACACAAGGTAGGATTTATTAGAGAGAAAGGAAAGGCTACAGGAAGAGCAATGCAGGCAGAGCCTCGAAACCAATGGCTCCCTGCTTAGGTGAAGGCTGGGGCCTTTTATGGATGTTTTAACTGTGGGTTAGGGTATTGGTTAAGTGGGTTCTTTCTATTTGCCTTGGATTTGCACATGCAGGCTCTCTTGGATGAGCTGGTCTGTTTCCCCCTTATTTTTTTTTTTGGGGGGGGATGAACAACTTTGAGAGCATTTTATTTATTAGCCCCATGGCAGATTTATGAGTCCTGGTAGCTCCTCTTCAGGGTTCAGGAATGCAGGTTTATAACTGCTTCTCAGTGCCATAAATGGGGAATGGGGTACTCACTCATCTGTCCTTAAGGTTCTCAGATCCAAGAGTAGCTTTTACAAGAAAGAAGAGAGATGGGCAGATCCAAAAGTAAATTAGAAGGCAAGGACATAGCCACAGAAGAGAAGAAAGATTGCCAAGACTGGAAAATTCCCCTAGTATTTGCTCTGCCATTTATTCATTCATGTCTGAAACAAAAAAATTTTAGGTTTGGAACTGGAAAGGGGAAAGGATGGATTATATCTTTGTAAGTCTAACTTTGAAATGCCCTACCCTAGGATTTATATATGGTGATAGGTGTAATAAGATTACAAACAGATCTAGGGCTCAGGGAAAGTGATCTCGGGAAGTAAAAATAGCCAAGATCATACACGTGTATACAGAAACACTGCAATACAAGTACTATTTACAGGGAATAATAACTTTGTTTCTATTCAAATCTTTTTTTTGTAGGCCTGCAAGTTTTACAGAAAAAAATTAATGAAAAAATATTTTGATCAATTCTTCTGTTTGTTTTTCTGATGTAAAGGTTGAAACACTTCTTTCAGGTAAAAGCATGAAAGGCCATTTATTGGAAAATGATAAGCTCTCTCCAATACTATTTGTAATCACCAGTTTTATAACATTCCCGAGTCCTCAATAGATGTCTGCTGTTATATATTGTAATACACATGCCAGCATATTTTATTCCATAGAGGTTTTTATATTTAAATTTGTTGGGAATTCCATTATCATGCTGATCAGCCTCTTCATTTGCACAACATTCATGAACTGAGTCCCATTTCCTTGTTGCTCAACTCTCTGAAGCAAGCTAATGTGATAAAAATCTTCCCTGCTGAGATGCTAATGAATGATAACGAAGTCAGTTACATACGTATTTAGGTATTTTAATTGCATTTTAAAGGAACTATCATAGAGACATATGATCTTAAAGAATAAAATGAAAACAATACCTAGGAATGATAGACGGGCAAATGTAAGAACAGAGGCAAGACTCAGCAGGTAGAGTACTTTGGTCCCTTTACCACCTTGGTCTATACTTCTTGAGTCTGTTTCTCAGAAGAAAACATTCTCCAGAAACCCCTGTAAAACTGGACTCCAATAAAAATTGTCTCAAAATACACGAACAGAAAGGTAGAAATTATTGGCCCATATTTACATTCCAATACCAACAGCCAAAGAAGTCATTTCTGTTATGTGCCAGTTTGAAGTGTTGCAGACCGGTGTTGAGGGTCCTTGCCATCACAATCCAGGGAACTCACTCATGAGACATCTAATTGATGAGCAAAGCTGGTATACAAAGTAGGACTTATTAGAGAGAAAGGAAAGGCTACAGCTAGAGCAGTGCAGCTGGACTCAGAAACCAGTAGCTTCCTGCACAGGTAAAGAATGGGATTTTTATGGACATTTTAACTCTGGGTTTGGGTAAAGGTTAGGTGGGCTCTTTTCATTTGTCATGAATTCACAGGCTTTCTTAGATGAACTGCTCTGTTTGCCCCTTATTGGGGGTGGGGGGGGAATCTTGAGAGCATTTTGCTCATCAGCCTTGTGGCAGATCTATCAGAACCAGTATATCCTCTTCAGAATGAAGAAATGCAGATTTATAACTCCCTCTTTACAACTCTTTCTCAGGATGTAGGAATCATAGTGCTCTCCATGGGGAGATGGGATACTCACTCATCTGCCTTAAGTCTCCAGACCCAACACTTCCACCTTTAACATAAGTGACAGTAAACTACACTAAGTGATCTAAAATAATCCTTATACTTTTTCAACTCTTAGCATCTGGGAAAATCTTTCAGTTTAAGATCACCATGAAATAAAATAAGCATGTTGCTAGAGTACTATTGTTAACAGCCAACACTGTTTTCAGAAGACCTTGGCTCTTGTGCTCTGGTGTGAAAGAATCCAAGGAGGATGTTGTGCAAAAGAAGAGTATTATTGTAAGAAAAGGAAAAGGGATTATATGCTCTACCAGGAAGGAGGATTTCCGCACTAGGAGGGGTGGAGAGGTGGGGTGGAAAGGATCTGGAAGAGAACACATGTTTTATTTCAGTTCAGTTTTATACTTAAACTTGGAGGCAGGAAGACATTATGTGCCTTTACCTGACTCCACTGACTTTAGAGCCAGAGGGCATCTGACCTGGCACCTTTGAACTCTGAGTCAGGGGAAGGTGTCAGACATGGCTCCTGTATACAAATGTGTCAATATTCAGGTGCCCCACCAATGAGGGAGGAAGTTTCCATTCTTTTTTTTTTTTTTCATTTTTCTTTTATTATTCATATGTGCATACAAGGCTTGGTTCATTTCTCCCCCCTGCCCCCACCCCCTCCCTTACCACCCACTCCGCCCCTCCCTCTTCCCCCCTCAATACCCAGCAGAAACTATTTTGCCCTTATTTCTAATTTTGTTGTAGAAAGAGTATAAGCAATAATAGGAAGGAACAAGGGTTTTTGCTGGTTGAGATAAGGATAGCTATACAGGGCATTGACTCACATTGATTTCCTGTGCATGGGTGTTACCTTCTAGGTTAATTCTTTTTGATCTAACCTTTTCTCTAGTACTTGTTCCCCTTTTCCTATTGGCCTCAGTTGCTTTTAAAGTATCTGCTTTAGTTTCTCTGCATTAAGGGCAACAAATGCTAGCTAGATTTTTAGGTGTCTTACCTATCCTCACCCCTTCCTTGTGTGCTCTCGCTTTTATCATGTGCTCATAGCCCAATCCCCTTGTTGTGTTTGCCCTTGATCTAATGTCCACATATGAGGGAGAACATAAGATTTTTGGTTTTTTGAGCCAGGCTAACCTCACTCAGAATGATGTTCTCCAATTCCATCCATTTACCAGTGAATTATAACATTTCATTTTTCTTCATGGCTGCATAAAATTCCATTGTGTATAGATACCAAATTTTCTTAATCCATTCATCAGTGCTGGGGCATCTTGGCTGTTTCCATAACTTGGCTATTGTGAATAGTGCTGCAATAAACATGGATGTGCAGGTGCCTCTGGAGTAACATTCTTTTGGGTATATCCCCAAGAATGGTATTGCTGGATCAAATGGTAGATCGATGTCCAGCTTTTTAAGTAGCCTCCAAATTTTTTTCCAGAGTGGTTGTACTAGTCTACATTCCCACCAACAGTGTAAGAGCGAAAGACCTCCATTCTTTTTAACTTACTATAATTACAAGGTGTGTCAGGGAGTGGTCATAGAGCCAAGCTTTCCCTATGTTTAGCCTACCTCACTATAAGCTAGTCTGCCATGGTAAATATAGCTGACCATTTTAAGCATAACTTCAGCTGAGCATCTGTTAGGAATATTGTAGCTCCCTATTAAAGGATTAATATTTGCTGTGCACCATGATGTTCAAAACATAAACAGGCTTTTCTCTACATTTTACTTGCTTATGTTCAGAGAAAGATATGTAGGGAATGTGAATAGTGATATCTCACACCATTTCCCTTCATTTACAGAGAATTATGCACCCAAAAAAATATTTAGATAAACACTGAAAATACCAGCATGCCATTCCTGCCAAGTCAATTTATTTCCACATATTTAAGGCCAGTTCTAAATTGTCCTTTAGTTATTGTGTGTTTAATATTTTGTTCATTTGTTTATGAGATTTTAAAAATATTTTTACATTCTCCATGTTTCTGTGTAAATTAAAATGTTTTGCCTTCAACCAGTTGCATCTATACATAACCTTTGGTCTGTTCTCTTTTTGTTATCATCACGGCAGTGATGGAGATAATATGGGAGTGAAACACAGCCTTCATTACATCAAGGCCAATCACAATTACAAAGGAAGAGCAACCTTTCCTTCTTTCATTCTTCAAGCCACACAGGGGAAAACCTAAATAGTGCCATTAGGAAAAGAGACAGACCTCATCAATAGTCTAATCAAGTAGAACAGGTTATCACTTTAAAGAGTTGGCAAGTAGAGTTAATTTGTAAACACTGGCATTTCATAGACAAAACCAGTCTTGCCAAAAAATAATCCTTAAATCCTCAGGCATCAGACTTACCTTATGAAATCAATACTTTTCATTTGTGATTTCAATGGATATTTGATGATAATTACATATTTGATAAAGAATAATCAAAAAGTTTCATTATATTTCCAGTTTTCAGCTCCCTTTTGCTATAGTTATTTTAATGACATTGGGTATGTGTGTATATGTGCATGTGTGCAAATGTATGTGTATATATTCACATACAGTTTTGTTTTAAGATTGGACACATTTGTAACCTAAGCCATACCTAAAGTTTTTTTTTTTTCTGAATTCATGTCCCATCTTTTAAAAATAGCTCTTGCTAAAATAACAGAAAGTATTAGAAAATAGTTGAATCTTACATGTACTATCATTATTATGTAAATTATTCCTGAAGATATGCTTTTGGCAGGTGAGGCTACTTGAATCAACTTTCTAACAAAAAATTTCTAAAAGTCTGTACAGTATATAGACTTAAAAGTATTTTCTTAAAAGCACTGAAGATCTATAAGAAGATATAGCAACCGCTATTTGCTAAAAAGCAGATTCCTCACTCAGGCCCACAAGTTAACTAAAAGCAGAAGAGAAGCTTAGCATTCCTGACTTCATTTTACAGTTGTCTCTTTTGTCTTAATACTTGGTTCAGATGCTTCTTAACTCTGCTACTCAAGAAGTACCTATCTAAAGTTCAGTGATCCCTATTTTGTAACATCTTCTTTAATGATAAAAGCACAGAGACAAGAAGAGTAACTGAGGCATCTCACTGTCAACTTCAATGTCCTAATCCAAACTTCTAAAAATGCACTTGAAAGTGTAAAGTTGTGCTAAACCTGCATTAACTAGGGATAGCAGGAACAGAGAGACTCACAGAAAGATCACTCCATAGTGGACTCACCAGCAAGCAGGAGTAATTATCTTTGGTGTCCTGAAGTATTATGAGCTTGTTTTAAAGACTGGCAATGAAATGCATTCTAAATTGTTCACAGATTTGGCCCTTACCCAAAAGTCCTTGATCCATTTGAACGTATTGTTTACATGGTGAAAGTTGCGGGGTCTAGCTTCATTCCTGCACATATGTATATTCAGTTTTCTAAGAACCATTTATTGAAGACATGTCTTTCCTCAGTGTATATTCTTGGCACCTTAATGGAAAATCAGTTATTTATAAATATGCTTTCTTATTTCTGGAATTTCTGTTCTTTTCTCCTGGTTTATGTACCTGTGCCATGCTGTTTTGGTGACTGATGCTTTGTATTATGTTTTAAAGTTTGGTATTGTGATGCTTCCAGGTTTGTTCATTTTCCTCAGGATTGCATTCTTATGTGTGTCCTAGCGTTATTATAATAGTGATAATATGCAATCAACTAAGTTGTTCATGGAAGAATGATTGGGTTTTAAAAATGGTATTATGGTATATTATGTATACATATAATGTATATATATTATGTATGCATATAATGTATAATATGTATTTGAAAGTGGCATATATATGCATACATATGTACATATATAGTGGAGTATTACTCAGCCATAAAATGGATGAACTCCTCTCATGTCTCAACATGCATTGAACTGGAGGTCATGATGAGTAAAAGAAGCTAGGTAAATAAAAGAAAAATACTGCTTGTTCTCATCATTGTGGAATCTAAAAAAGTTGACCATATGGAGAAAGAAAGAAGGATAGAAAGAGGATAAAAAGGGTGGAAAAGCAGGGAAGAGAGAGAAAGTAGATTAGTTACCAACATATAGTTAGATGGGATGAAGTTGTAACATGGTGACTACAATCTACAACAATTAGTAATACATTTCAAAATACCCAGAGAAGAGGTTGGAGATTCCTGCACTTGAAAATAACAACATTTGAGGAGATGGAAATGATAATTGTCCTAATTTGATCATTAGACATTTGTATACATGCTTTGAATTATAACAACATATCCCATAAGCAAGTACAAATATTTATACATTGATCAAACCAATTTTAAAAATTTCACTGTGGCTAAGACTAGGCAATGTCTCCATTGAGTGATGAAAGTTAACACAAGTCCTTTCTAGAGTGAGGCACTCCTTCATCTCAGCTCTCAAATTTGTTCCTAAAACTGATTGTTAAAATGCAGTGCTTAGCTTGGACAATGGTAGGACACTGAAACATGTGCCTCCAGAAATACAAACAGGAAAAGAAACAGATCCAAAACTACTTCCAACTAGAATGATCAGAGTATAAAACATCTCTATCTGTCTTTGATAATTGTTTAGTCAAGGAATATTTATTGAGCATTTCTTAGCACATACTAGATGCTAATAATCATGTACTCAGAACTCTCCAGACCCTGTAGATTCAGTGGTGGATAAAACAAACAAATCTGTTTTCATCAAGAAATTTACATTCTAGTGAGTAAGACAATGTGAGGAATGTGTTCAATAATTAGAAACTAGTCCAAGGTCTCATATGGCAGCACTGTTAAGAATTATGGTTTCAGCTCAGTTCTTGAATTTTTATATATTATTCTACACTACTGCCAATTCCAGATCAAATGGCCAGTAGAACTCATGTCAGGACATAACTATTAACCTTCTTAATTAAGAATGTCTTTCAGAACCAGGCACTATGGCTCATAACTGTAATCCTAGCTACTTAGGAGGCAAAGACCAGGAGGATCATGGTTTGAAGCCAGCCCAGGTAAGCAGTCTGAGACACCCTATCTCAAACTAACCCATCATAAAAAAAAAAAAAGAAAAAAAAGGCTGGGGTGGTTGCTTAAGGTCAAGGCACAAGGTCAAAGCTCCAGTACCACACACAAAAAAAGAATGTCTTTCAGAATAGGAAAATAAACATTGCAGTTATGAAAAAAGAAACATACAGAATATATGGAACTCAGCAATTTAATAAATAAATCCAGGAATGGTCATCACAGAAAACTGGATACAGCAGAAAATTAGTGCTCTTACAGAAAATGCAGAAGAGTAGGCCCCAGTAGATTCAAGGTTCATTCCATGAAGAACAGCCATACTAAATAATATTGATTAGGGCATTTAATATCAAACTTAAATCTTCCAAAATTATTGACAATACTGAGCAAGAAAGGGTTAGAATGGATAAGTTGGAGCATTAGAAAAATCACAAGCCTCCTTTTTAAGGTACTGACAAAGATAAAGAAATTGGAACTTGCCACAGAATCTCAAAAAGCATTATGGTTAATAACCAAAAAGGGAGAATTAAGAAAGGCTGGAGAAATTAGTGTAAGGTTATTGCTTCTGCCTCTGTGGTAGTTCTAAGGTCACTGTTGGCTACCAGGGATGGCAAGTCAACAGACAGAGAGGGTTGTGGATAGTCTTCAATGTCCTTTGCAGACTGTTGCTGCTTCTGGTTACCACTGCCCAACACCTCAACAACCAACACAGAGGGAGGCCATTGCTTCTTTTCATCTTTCCAAATCATCAATAATTATTTTTTGTTCCATAGAACATAAAAGGACCTTTACATGCTAGGTATATATTCTACTTAAGCCAAATTTACAAAGTTAAAAAAAAAAAAAAAAAAAGCAAGCATAGCAGAGAAAGAGATGTAGAATACAGAAAGAGGATGAACAATTTAGAGGATAGAGTAAGAACATATAACATCATGTCAATGAAGTCCCAGAAGCAGAAAAGAGAATGAATGAAGAAGAGGTAAATTTTGAAAATATTTTAGTGAATTCACAGAAATGTTCAATGACAAATCTCAACTCTGTTCACAGAGTTAAGAAACATAGTAATCTCAAATTAAAAAAAAATCCCTCAATGCGGAACATCAAAATGAAACTGAAGCTTATTAAATATACAGTGAAAAAATTTAAAGATTGTCCATGTGAAAATACTAAATAGAAAAGTGGAACCTACCTATGGGAAGAGCAATTATCCCCACTCTTCATAGACCCAGCAATTTAATAACTTAATAATTTGTCAATCTATGAGTTCTACCCCCATGGATAGGAATTAAGCAGCTTGCTAAAAACTTTAGGACTTCCCAATGTGAATGTTCTTGAATTATACTCAGCAATTGGAGGAATCAAGATGGGAGAAAGTAAACTGGGAGAGAAATTTGGGACAATGACACAGCTTCAATAGCCAAGTGTAGAGATGTGTTACTCAAGCAAGACTCTCTCCATAGCTATCTTCTTAGCTTACATTTCATAGATTTGTTTTCTGTTCTTAATTTGATTTCCCAGCTTGACCTTCTGATAACAGTGACAATTGGAACAATACCAAGTGGCATTTACCAAATGCTACTTGGCCAGTCTGCTTTCCATTACTGTAACAAGCATCTGAGATAATAAACTTGTAAAGAGAAAAAAAAAAAAAAGAAAAAAAAAAGAAAAGTGAATTGTCATTCCCATTAATAAAAGACAAAAAATAATGAAATTAAATTCTCAACACGCTGACAGAACATAAGCATCAAAAAACAACAGAATTGAAATAGTAGTATTTCTCCTAACCTTGAATACTGTGTGCTTTAAAAATATTCCTGGAGAATGGAAATTTAAAAAAAATGCTTTCAGACACTCAGAAGGGAGCTGACCCTGCTTTTAAGAGCCCTGAAGACATATACCTATTTAATTACTATCCCGACTTATTTAAAAAGTCTCCTGAAGAAAAGAATCATTGTTGCTGCTGTAAACTGAGGAATTGATTTTGAAATTCACCTAGTAATATTCTCTTGAAATCTATCACCATGAAAATATCAATTCAACCCTGCAAATATGTTTTGAAGTGTCCAGCAATCAGAAGATCTTTCAGGGACCCATTAAGTTATTGTGGCAACTTAATGAACATTTCTATTATGGCATTAAGTTCACATTTCTTAAATACAATGGAATGGAAAAAATCACTATTTTATAAGTAGCAATATACTCATTTATAATCTGACCTTACAGTTACTGTTATTTATTCATTTATCTATTTTTTTTATTCATTGTACTACCGGGGAATGAACATGGGGACTTGAACTTGCTAGGCAAGTGCTCCACCACTTGACCCATGCCCTCAGGGTCTCATACTAACTTTCCCCGAGCCAGCCTTGGACTACCATTCTCTTATCTCTGACTCCTGAGTAGCTTGGAGTAGTATGCACTAGTTGTTGTTTTTAAGTATTTAAATGCAGGTATCTATTAGAATTTTTGTGAAATTTTGAAAATTTGTCTATGGAAAGCTTTCAAAGTGCTTAAAATTATGAGGGCCTTTATAAGTTCATTACTGCTTCATATGTTATTTTTCTTTCTTATTACACAGACAAAAATATATAGACAGCTATAGCTAAGGACTGGACAGTGTCTATTTTGGTAGCAGGGGATTATATTCTTCTACAAGATACATTAATATAGAAAGATGACAGATGATAAGGAAAAACTGAGGAAGACAAAAAAGTTTCCTATATCTTCTTATTGTCAGTGTTGTGTCTTGCTCTTGTCTTTCAGCCATGCTTGAGGGCCAAGGCTGGCTTATCTGCCTCATGTTTGTTCAGCACATTAAACACTGACTTCTAGCATTTGGTAAAACCATATACTTCTGGTGAGGACTTGAGTCCTCAGTCACTAAACAGGTTTGTGTTTTTGTAATTCTGGTTGGTTTCCTACTGTTCCTGAGAACTTCTGCTCAGTGGCTCAGAACCTTTCAAGGTTCATTAGCAACATACTTTAAGGAATTCTAGTTTTTATCTTCTTAACTCTTCTACTGGCTACCTCCTCTTAACTCACTTAAGATCTTTGAAATAAGTACTGAAATGTCTCATTTTCTTCTCTCAGAACTCTGAGTCTTAACATTATTGGTGTTACTTTGGCATAGCATTATACCAGAAGAGACATTTAATTAATTCATTCTTTCTATGGGGAAGACATGAATAAATGATTTTCTTTTATTAGTTGGTATATAAACATACATAGTGTTCTGTGTCCTCTAAAATGGCATTTGAATAACTCCCTGAAACAATTTCCTTTGGGGAGCAGATTTTGAGAAGCCTTTGAGAACTTGACATAAGCAAAGCTGTGTCAAATAATCAGCAGGCTGAGTTTGGCATGGCCCAGCCACAGAAGGGGGTGAAAGCAAAATGCCTCACAGCTGCTTTTCCTAAGTTGTTTACATTGGGAGATTAGTGCAGGTTTCTCTTATTACAATATCCTGTCCCTCCCTGAGAACTGTTGTTCCACATCATTTGCCACTGTATATAAAAGATTCACTGAAGGAGGATGGAGATTTTTGATTGATGGACTGCTTGCAAGAATGACACTGCTGCTGGCTGCTGTTGCTGAGTTATGCTAGAGATTAGAGGAAACATGGAACAGTGAAAGTCTAAGAACCAAGACTTTAAGAGTTATGCTAATAGAGTTTTTAGATGTGACTGGTGTTGTTTCTCTGCAAGTCTAAGCACTGAGACTTTAAGAGAGAACATGGGACAGGGCAAGTCTGAGGGCCAAGACTTTAAGAGAGATTAAAGGGAACATGGGACATTGCAAGTCTGAGGGCCAAGACATTAAAAAATATTAAAGAAAATGTGGGACAGTGCAAGTCTAAGGAAAGAGACTATAAAGACTGGAAAAAGAAGCAAGGTTTTGAATAGTAAAGAAGTCAGGCTTGAAAGAATAGAGAAGAAAAGAAGCAAAGCAAAACATCAACAAGGCTGTTGTGCATCTCCATGCAAGCACCCAGCACACCTGACCCCAACTTTCTCCATGTCTGTGTTCTATTGTTTGTCCTTTTTGCATCTCCAATTGCCCACAGTTAAGTTGGGGGAACAATAGCTCATGTGAAAGCTCATGACAATTTCCTTCTTTTTCTGAACTGGAAAATTGTAACTGAAACTACTTTTAATATAGCTCTTCTCTCCCTTTTTCTATTCATCCTTCTATTCACAACCAATTTTAAAGGCAGTATTTTCTCAGTCAACATTAGCCACATATTTTCGTATTTTTTTTAAATTCTCCATGTCCTACAGTGAGCTTATTTACTTTTCTTTTGGATTTTAAAAATAAAAGAATATTATTCTAAGTAGTTGATAGTTTCAGAACTTCGATTTTGTTGTCATTTTTTGGTCTGAACATTGCTTTGCAGGTCAGCAAGGAGAGAAGAGCAACATAATTCAGAGGTTCTTCTGCAACTTCACAATTTCTTAGTTAAATACTTGACAGTGCTACTCATTAGTTGCATCAATAACAGCAAGTAACTTAAAGTTTATTAACCTAATTTCATTTTTCTCCCATAGTGATAATACCTATTTACTTCATTAACATGTGAGAATTAAGTGATAGAAATGCATATTAAATTCTTTGTCACACTCTTACTTAAAAATCTAAGGCAATATCTCTGTTTTCTTTTTTTCCAAGATGGTGACCAGGGTGCAGAAGCAGACGGAGTAAGCTCCATGACTCCAAAATCTTACTGAAATGCTAGAGCAACACTTTGTGGAATTAAAGCACTATTGAGAATCAAAACTCTGACACCCTGAACCACTCTGGTTCACTCTGAAGAGGGAACCACTCTTTCCCTGTGGAAAGCTTTTCCATGCTATGTAATATTGAGAAAACTTGTGGGCTACCACTGCCACTGTCACTGTCACCAACAGGTCCAAACCAGCCAGGGAGACATCCAGCAGACCAAACAGGTGAGCACCAAGCATCACTAGGAATTCCCCCAACCACTCTCAGGATAAACAAGCACAGCCCCTGGGCAGGCTGACCTCCCTCCCCAAAAAAAGAACAATAAACTGAACTATATACTAGCACACATGACAGTGGAAGGTGTGGGATCGTTGAAAGTGCACTGGGGAAAGGGGAGGGGCAAGGAGGTAATCTCCACAAATTATTAGTAAACAAATGCTGGAAAGGCAAGAAGGCCAAGAGTGGGTGGGTGATAAGTCACTACTTGAAGCAGGGCAGGTAGCAGATCACAAAATTCATCTCCTGAACCAGTGAGCAGCACTAAAAGTCAAACAGCCTAGCAAAACTTTAAAACAAAGAGCAAACCATCATAACACCAGGGGGTCTGATGGAACACTGCCCCTGCCCCAGAGAAAGGGCTGGAGCCAAGAAACAATCCACTAGTAAACTAGCACAATGAAAAGCCACTCCAAAGCAGTACAACTAGTGGATTACAGAGCTGTTCTCCTGAACCTGAGGACAGCATGCAAACTTAAACTGCCACACCTCACTGGAGGAGAAACTGACCAAGCAGCTGCAGCTGAAAGACAGAAGAATATAACACTACTCACAAGCCAATCACCTGGCCAGACCATGGCAGAGCTTCTGCTTATAAGCTGTCACCAGGACTGGACACTGAAGGAACAACTCCAGAACTTAAACTAAGACTGACGTTCCATTGTTCCTAAACCAGGAGGATTTTTTTATTTGCTTTGTTTGTGTGTTTTGTTTGTTTATTTTTGTTTTTGTTTTTGCTTATATGTTCATTTCTCCCCACTTATTTCTCCAGTTTTTTGTTGATATTAGTTTTGCTGTTGTGAGCTTTCTATTTTTATTTTTTTCCTGTTATCCTTTTTTTCCCTCTCTTTCTATACTATCAAATTTACCATCATCACCCTCTCATCCCTTCTCTCACCCCATCTACTATCCCTCTTTCTCCTGAGCTAAAATGCATTGCTCCCATCTGCAATAACTCATTCTGGCTGTTCTCATCTACTCTCTTCTACCAGCCCTCACCTTCCTCTCCCATTCTCCTCAACCTGTCACCAAACTACCCCACCCTCTTTCACACTCATCATCCACTGACCAACTTATTATACCAACTTTATAGAACCCCAAAACCATACAATCCCTAACACAAACACTTCACCTACAACAACAGAAATACACCCAAACATGCACAAGGATAAAAAAAGCAGCCCCCACACTGTTTTCCCCACAAACCCACCCCACTTCCCATCACCCCTTTAGTGCCACCTGATGTAACTCACCAAATTTCTGTAGTTAGCATTTCAAACATTTACACCCCAACTCCCACTGCTTATAGCTATTACCACCAAAGGGTCTTCTATGTAACAAATAAACTACTGGTCAGGTATTAAACCTGTCAATTAGTAAATATTAAATTACACCTAGACCAGGGGAAGAAATAGCACACCAACTTAGCTAAAACACAAGGCAGCCACAAAACAAAAACACCATCAAGGGAAAGAAAATAGGTGACTAAAAGCACCAACTAGCCTATCAAGAACATAGTTGCAAAGAAACAATTAGAGGGATGGGAAGAAGAAAAATGGATGGAAACCATTCTCTCCCCAAAAATAATTTAAAACAGGATTCAGAGAGAAATGAAGAAAATGGATACCCAGTTCTGAACTCCAACAAAACAAAGATAAATGACACCATGTAACCCAATGATGTCCACAAAAACTTTCTCAAAGAAGAAATCCTGCAAGTAATCACTGAGATTTTCAAGGAGGTGATACAAGACATGGTTAAACAAAATGTACAAGAGGCACTCAAGAAATTTCACGACACCAAAAATAAAGAATATGAGAAGACACAAAAACAAGTAAATGAACTCACTGAAACCCTAAATAAACAACAAAGTGAAACAGAGAATGCTATAAATAGAGATAAATGAATTAAAGATGAAAATAGATAATATTAAAGAGGAAGTAACACATGATATAGAAAACCTCAGGAAAGAATGAAATAGAATCATAAAAAACTGTGGATAGCCACTCTAGCAGACTAGAAGAACCAGAAGACAGAATCTCAGATCTTGAAGATAAAATGGAAATTAAAGGAAAAACTAAAGAACTGTTAGCCAAATTACTCAAGACCTGGGAATGAAATATGTAAGAACTCACTGACTCATCAAAAGACCAAACCTGAGAATCATGGGCATTGAAAAAGGAGAAGACGTCCAAGCAAAAGGGATTCATAATATATTCAATAAAATAATAACAGAAAATTTCCCAAATCTAGAGAAAGTTATGCCCATTAGGTACAGGAAGCCTCCAGGACAACAAAGAGACTTGACCAAAATAGAATTTCCACACAACTTATTATCATTAAAACAATAAGCAAAGAGAATAGAGATAGAATATTTAAGGCTGTAACAAAGAAAAAACAGATAACATACAAAGGTAAAACCATCAAAATCACAACATTTCTCAATAGAAACATTAAAAACAAGAAGGGCATGGAGTGAAATATTCCAGGCACTGAATGAAAATAACTACAACACTAGGATACTCTACCCAGCAAAACAATCATTCAAAATAGATGTAACAATAAAAGTCTTCCATGATAAACAGAAACAAAAACAATAAATGACCACCAACCAAACCACCACAACAAAAGATTCTCCAAAGGAATTCTGCACACAGAAAGTGAAAGCAAACAAAAACATGAGAGAACAGGCAGTATCCAATGCAGGAGAAGAAAAGACAAGGAATCAAAGAATAACATTGATTCAGTTGCTCACAATCAAACCCATAAACAACAAAAGCAATTAAATGACAGGTATATCCACATACCTATCAATATTAACACTGAATGTCAATAGACTCAACTCCTCCATCAAATGACACTGTTCAGCAAACTGGATGAAAAAGGAAGATCCAACAATCTATTGTTTACAGGAGACCCATCTCATTGAAAGAAACCAACACTGGCTTAGGGTAAAAGGCAAGAAGATGTTTTACTAAACCAATGGCCCCTAAAACCAGGCAGGAGTAGCAACAATTATCTCAGACAGAGTAGACTTCAAACTTATATTGATCAAATGAGATAAAGAAGGACGCTCCATACTAATAAAAGGAGAAAAACACCAAAAGGAAATAGCAATTATCGACCTATATGTACCCAACATCAGTGCACCTAATTTCATCAATCATAATGTAAAGGACTTAAAAGGACATATAGACTCCAACACAGTGGAAGTGGGAGAATTTAATACCCCCATATCACCAATAGATAGGTCATCCAAACAAAAAAACAATAAAGAAATCCTAGAACTAAGTCACACCATAGAACAAATGGACCTAGCTGATGTCTACAGAATACTTCATCCAACATCCCCACAACGTACATTCTTCTCAGCAGCTCATGGAACTTTCTCCAAAATTGATAATATGCTAGGGCACAAAGCAAACTTCAGCAAATATAAAAAGATAGAAATATTCTGTGCATTCTATCTGATCACAATGCATTAAAATTAGAACTCAACAACAAAAACAACAGCAGAAAATATGCAAACAATTGGAAGCTGAACAACACATTGCTCAATGATCAGTGGGTCATTGATGAAATAAAAAAGGAAATTAAAAGGTTCCTGGAAGTTAATGAAAATAAAAACATGACCTACCAGAACCTATGGTACACAGCAAGGCAGTCCTAAGAGAAAAGTTTATAGCCATGAGTGCACATATTAAAAGGACAGAAAGATCTCAAATTAATGATCTAAAGCTACATCTCAGTCTCCTAGAGAAACAAGAAAAAGCAAAACCCAAAACAAACAAAAGTGGAGAAATAATAAAAATAAGGGCCAAATTAATGAAATAAAAGCAAAAAACTATATACAAAGAATCAACCAAACAAAAAGCTGATTCTTTGAAAAAATAAACAAAATTGACAAATCCCTGGCAAATCTGACTGAATGAAGAGAGAAAAAACCCAAATCAATAAAATCAGAAATGCAAAAGGGGAGATAACAACAAAATCATGGAAATCCAGGAAATCATCAGAGACTACTTTTAGAATCTGTATTCCTATAAATTTGAGAAACTTAAAGAAATGGACAAATTTCTAGATACTTACAACCATCCAAAATTGAGCCAAGAGGATATTAACCACCAGAATAGATTTGTAAAACAAAATGAAATTGAAGCAGCAATAAAAGAGTCTACCAAAAAAGAAAAGTTGAGGACCTGATGGATTTTTTGCTGAATTTTATCAGACCTTTAAAGAAGAACTAATACCAACTCCTCTTAAACTTTTCCATGAAATAGGTAGGGAAGGAAAACTGCTTAACTCATTCTATGAAGCCAGTACTACACTCATCCCACAAAACCAGACAAAGACACGTACAAAAAGGAGAACTACAGGCCAATCTCTTTAATGAACATTGATGCAAAAATCCTCAATAAAATAATGGCAAACCAAATTCAACAACATATCAGAAAGATCATTCACCATGACCAAGTCTGCTCATAACAGGGATGCAGGGGTGGTTCAACATATGCAAATCTATAAATGTAATACAACACATTAATAGAAGCAAAAAGAAAAAACACTGATCATCTCAATAGATGAAGAAAAATCCTTTGATATGATTCAACACCACTTCATGATAAAAGCTCTAAGAAAACTGGTAGTGGAAGGAATATACCTCAACATTATAAAGGCTATATATGACAAACCTATACCAACCTCATACTTAAAGGAGAAAAACTGAAACCTTTTACCCCAAAATCAGGAATGAGGCAATGAGTCCCACTATCCCCACTCCTATTTAACATATTCCTAGAATTCCTAGCCAGAACATAAGGCAAGATGAAGAAATAAAAAGAACACAAATAGGTAAAGAAAGTGTCAAAATATCCCTATTTACAGATGACATGATTCTATACATCAAAGACCTCAAAAACTCCTAGATACTATAAATAGTGTCAGTAAGGGGGCAGGATAAAAAATCAACCTACAAAAGTCATTTGGTTTTCTATACACCAACAATGAACATACTGAAAAAAAATGTATATGGAAACAATTCCATATACGATAGCCTCAAAAAAAAATCAAATACCTACGAGTAAATTTAACAAAGGATATGAATGATCTCTACAAGGAGAAGCTACAAACTTCTGAAGAAAGAGATTGAGGAACACTACAGAAGATGGAAAGATATTCTGTGCTCATGGATTGGTAGAATCAATATAGTAAAAATGCCTATACTACCAAAAGCAATCTACATGTTCAATGCAATTCTCATCAAAATCCCAATGACATTCATCACAGAGATTGAAAAATCTACCCTAAAGTTCATTTGGAAATGCAAGAGACTGCGAATAGCCAAGGCAATGCTCAGCAAAATGAGCAATGCTGGAGGTATCACAATACCTGACTTCAAACTATATTACAAAGCAATTGCTATAAAAACAGCATGTTCTTGGCACAAAAACAGATATGAAGACCAGTGGAACAGAATAGAGGACCTGAATATTTATCCACACAGTTATGCCCACCTTATTTTTGACAAAGGTGCCAAAAACATACAATGGAAAATAGACAGCTTCTTCAACAAGTGTTGCTGGGAAAAGTAGTTATCTGCCTGCAAAAAAACAAAATTAGGTCCATGTTTATCACCCTTTACTAATATCAACTCAAAATGGATCAAGCACCTTAATATCAAACTCAAAACTCTGAATCTAGTGCAGAAAAGAACAAGGAATACTCTGGAAGCAATAGGTGTAGGCAAGGATTTCCTCAATAGAACCCCAACAGCTCAACAACTAAGAGAAAGGATAGGCAAATGGGATTACATGAAATTAAAAAGCTTCATCACAACAAAATAAATGGTCTCTAAACTGAAGAGACCACCCACAAAGTGGGACAAAATATTTGCTAGCTATAAATCAGACAAAGGATTGATAATCAGAATATACAGGGAGTTCAAACAACTAAACTCCCCCCAAAACAGTGAACCAATAAAGAAATGGGCAGCTGAACTAAACAGAACTTGTTCAAAAGTAGAAACTCAAATGGCCAAAAAACATGTGAAAAAATGTTCACCATCTCTGGCCATAAAGGAAATGCAAATCAAAAACACACTAAGATTCCACCTTCCCCCTTTTAGAATAGTTATCATCAAAAACACCACCAACAACAGACGGAGAGGATGTGGGGAAAAAGGAATGCTTATACACTGCTAGTGGGAATACAAGCTAGTATTACCATTGTGGAAAACAATATGGAGTCTTCTTAAAAAACTAAACATAGATTTGCCATATGATCCAGCAATACCACTCCTTGGGATAATCCCAATGAATGCAACTCAGGTTACTCAGAGGCACATGCACACCCATGTTTATTGCAGCATTATTCACAATAGCCAAGTCATGGAAATAGCCAAGATGCCTCACTACTGATGAATGGATTAAGAAAATGTGATATTTATACACAATAGAATTTTACGCAGCCATGAAGAAGAATGAAATCTTATCATTTGTAAGTAAATGGATGGAACTGAAGAACATCATCTTAAGCGAAGTTAGCTAGACTCAGAAAGCCAAAAATCATATGTTCTCCCTCATATGTGGACTTTAGGTGTAGAACAAATGCAGTAATAATATTAGACATGGGTCACATGCCAAGGGGTGGACACATACAGAAGGAAAATGGAAAGGTAGGAAACCCAAAACTTGAAAGTTTGACATGCCCACTGCAGAGGAACTAATATAGTAACCTTAAAGTGACAGAGACCTCTATGGGAAGGTGACTGGGAAGTAGTGAAGAGTTCTGGTAGAGACAAACCAATTCAGGTTGTAATATACATGTGCATGGAAGCAATGAAAGGAATTTCTCTGGATAGCTATACAGATGCTCTCAAACTAGTAAGAACATTATGCCTTTCTCATTTTTGTTTATGTCTTCTCTTCAAAATTGAAGAAGAGGGAAGAACAGGTTCTGCCTGGAAGCAAGGGCTGTGGATCAGAGAGTGAAGAAGTCTGAATAATAGAAAATGTAGCTTCACCACCTTCAGTGGCCACCACCTAATACCACTGTATCCTTGGGTCATCTCAACCTTCCAATACCAACTTTTCTATCTATGACACAGATAATAAAACTTTCTTTTCTGCTTCTCCAGATTGGTGGGAGAGTAAAATGATTGATGTGAAATTGAATGAAAATGCTCTGTAAACTCTTTAGCATTCACAAGTAAGTAGTATTTACAAGTTTGCACAAAATTCATTCTGTATAGTACATTGAGCTTTTCCTTTTTTTCTAAAATATCTTTTTATACAGTTACAAAATGAAATATAATACACTGCGGGAAAGTAAAGTGTTACTTTTGTAGTCTATCCCTGCTGAGACAACTGATGGGAGAAAAGTGAACTCAGATGGAGTTTCTAGTAGATCTAAGTGAGAAAAGAATAGTTATAGAAAATCAGAAAAATAAATCTTAGAATGGAGAGTTCAGAGAAAACACAGACTTAATAATATTATGTCATCATAATATTATGATGGAGAAAGATACATTGTATGTTAGTTTTAGCAGATTTGTTGACTTTATTACTAATCATGATATTTAATAAATTTAAGAATAGAGATATAATTTCCTGTGTAACATGGAGGCTTTTTTCATTAATTATACCTTTATTATTAATGCTATATGGAACATGGATCCAGGAATCCTCAGTTATGATCCTAATTTTACTCTTATTCCCTAGTATACTTTAAAACCCTGAACAAATTCTTTATCTTATCTTGGACTCACTTTTTTCACATATGAAATGTGAAAGGTAAGCTAGATACTATTAAAATATCTTCTTATTATTCAATTGTTTTTCTACTTGAGAAAAATATAATTGACCTAGTGGCATGTATTGTATTCTTATAGTCGTTGGACAACACAGTAAGTAATTAGTGAACAATTTGAGCATTTCTAATGCTTTGCTCAGTACACATATTCCTTCTTCTCAGAAATGAGCAAACAGCTGAACTGACCTTTGAGTGGAGACTGCAGATGGCATTTGATATGGAAACCTGCAGCATTAAGTAAAATTAATTTTTTCATGGAATATGAACAATAACATGCTGACCAACACCAAGAAAGCTTTCATACTACAGAGAAAGTAATAGACAAAGTCATTTTTAAATTTTACTCTATTATTTATACTTCCAAAATAAATTAACTTGCCAATAGGAAATCAGGAATATCCATTTGCTTATCCATGAATGAGAAGACATACATTCTGGTATTATGTAAAGTATCCAGAAAAGTCTAAGAATATAAATACAAAGTGCACATGTACTTGGCATTCAGCACTGCAACAGGTACTTTCCCAATCCCCTTATGGTGACTTACAGGTCATTATTCTTCCCCCTTTTGTTGTTATCCATTGAAATTTCAGAGCATGATTTTAGTGCAGTTAGAAGTGAAGTGTTTAGGCTTTGAAATGAGTTTAAATTCCATCTCAGTAATGTTTTATTTCATAGAATATGTTGCTTACCATGGTCCTTCTGTCACTGGTGTCCTCGAATGTAAATTCGGGACAAGTCTGTGTGTTGTGAGAATGAAAGCATGCCTGCCACATTGTAAGTATTTATTGTATATAATCATTTAACCATAACTTTCCCTTTCCTCTGTTATCCTATTTTGTGTGTGAACTCCAACATATATAATGATGGACTTGCAGCAAACTTTGGCCTCACATTTCCTCAAGCACTTCATTAATAAGTCTCATTTCTATCCTACTCCAGTTACCCACAGGGGACAATCATGCATTAGAAGAGCTGACACACTCCAATTGACATTGATACAATTCTGATCTCTGGGTTTGGAAAAGAAACTCAGGGCAGAGGAGTTGAAGAATATGAATAAAAGAGAAAAATCAATTACAAGTTGATTATAGAAAATCAGGCAAGAAATTATTATGTTTGTCCTAGTTTAATCATAATGAAATTGAAGAGAAATGGTAGGGCCCAAGCACACTGTTCAAGTAAAACTACCCCCTTCCCACTCCAAAGCAGGAAAAGAACAAACACTGTTTTCCCTCATTTAGGTTATGTGTTAATTACAGTTCTGCTGGGCCATTGTTCTTGTGAATTTGTCACCCTCACTCAAGGGTCAGTGCTAACAGAGCAGGCTTTGTCTACATTGGTAATCACTGCGCACAGGGAAAGAAGACATTGTGAACGATTGTGTAAATTGCTTAAAACTTGGTTTTTTTTTAAGTACTAGACAGTTAATGGTGTTAAAAAGCCATTGCTTTTGATTCAGTGACAGTTTTTTCCCATTGAGATAGCTTTTGCCCAAAGCTTCACACTTTATAAAATGTATTTGATAATTATAGTAGTTAATATGAAAGGCAACGTGGTGATATGTCCGATAGTCTCAAAATAACAGAGAACATATTAATTATGACACTATGATATATTTCATCTGAGAATGACATTCCCTTTGGTATTTCTCTGTAAGTTTTCAAACTATCTGCATATTCTTTATAAGTTTTTGTAGCTAAATTTTTTGTAAAACCCAAGATTTTCCCACATATTTTTTGTTGGAATGAGGTTTTAAAATTTTTTCCATTCATATATTGGTGAAAAAACTTTAAACGGAGATATATAAGAATTCTTTAAATTTTGGGTATAAAAAGTGAAAGACATTCTCTCAAGAAAATGTTAATGGGGAAGATGTTTTCTGAATTTTTTTTATTTCCCCTACTCCCCAAGGAAAGAAACCAATATCTCAGTCAGTCTTAGTATCCTAAAGTCCAAGAATTCTCTGCAATAGTCTCTCTGAAAGACTAAATGTGATTCCTATTGATCTACATATTCAGAATACTCCTTTTCTCTCCAAATACTGAATAATGAAGCAGTCACAGGGCAAACACAATGAACACTCAGGAGAAGAACAGAAAATAAAATGGTCATTGGTCAAGAACAGTTGACAAATCTAGCTTTGTAAATGTTTCAGGGTGTTTATAAATTGGGACTGAAGTATATTCTTTGACTAGAAACTGACTCCACTCCCACAATTAGCAAACCAACCAGTACCTTATTCTACTAATCAATGGGCTTGACATTTGGAAGTTCCTTAGCATTTCATTAACATTTTTGACTACATCTAACAAAATAGAATTGGGACACTTATCTTTTCTGAATGCTGTACAGTTGGGTTTTGTTGTTATTATTATTGTGTTTTGAGTTTTTAAAAATTTAATTGTTTATTTTTAGCCTTTTCTACTCATTCAGAGTATTGGGGTGGTTTGATATCTCAGTCAGACTTAGTCCAGAGCAGTGGCAGGCCTAGTGGACAACTAACCTTTTAAAAGATGGAAGTCAGTTTTGGGAAGGAGTCATTCAAGAAAGTTGTATTTATCATTACTGTTTCTTTAATATTGTGACTCTTTCTTTAGATTTACTTTGGAATGTCAGCCTTTTGTGGAACAACCTTTCCTGTAGTCTTCTCTGCATCATTTATTCAACTAGAAGCAATGATTCAGTGCCATAGTTTTAATAGTGGGTAGAAGAGCCAACCATAGCCTAGATGTTATCCTTTTCCAGGGCTCAGAGTTTTGATTGACTCTACTTGGTCAAATAATTTCTCAATTTTATCTTAGTTTAAATTTTCTTCTTTGAACCCTACACATCCCTCAAATTATAGTTTCCCATTATATTCTTGCTTGAAAACTTTCTGACTCCTTTCTAAGCTCCCTTTTCATGACAAAGGCAAACATTACAAACTCATGAAAACAGTGGTTGCAAAATTGTTTTTCCCTTTTTATATTTTGGTGCAAATATTGGTTAATGGATTTCTTGCTACTGTAGCAATGATAAAATATGCAGGATTCACTTTATTTCAGCCTAGACAGTGAGCAGCAAAAGTTTATTGAAGGCTCTAAGTATCACAACTTCATTATGGAGCAGTGAAACATGTAGTATAAGTGTCACTAGTGATATCTTAGAAACAAAGTCTTAATGAAAAAATTGCCTATGCTTTCATGAGTCAAAAAATACATAGAGCAGTACCCAGTCCACAGTCAAAATGTATCTATGATAATCATTACTTTTACTAATACTGCTAATTTGAACTTGGGAGCTGGAATGTTGGCTATTTTATTTATATATACATTTTTTTATTTCCTATGTTAGACATGTTACTCATGTCTAATCTGAAAAACTCTACACTCCATTCCTGTTCTGTATTTTAGCCTGCTCCTTTTTTAGACCTATGTTTTCAATTGGCCTGTGGTGGTTTTATATGAACAATCAATTTCTATGCTTAGTGGAGCTATATAAAAAAGCAGTGGTTCTTTTTAACATTAGCTCAAGTATACAGGGTGGATTCAAGTTTGTGTACTCATTTTATCTCACCCTATATAGAATGTCACTCTTATCTAATACGTTTAAGCTTTTGGGCATTCTAAACTTCCAAGTGATATGACATTACTGCGTGTATACAAGAAATGGCAGCACCAACACAAAACAAACTATGATTTTGGCTTTAGAAGTCAATAAAACTCTAGGCAGTGACACTGTTTTAACTCCTAAAGAATGGCAAGGTCTGAGCCAGAAATAAGTTTCTTATGAATCTCTACTCTTATGTATCTGTCATACATAAGGCTAGAGATTCACAGTGAGATCTTTGAGATTGGAACCCTCCCAGGTGTGAACACCCTGACTCTAGTGCTTTGCATTCTGGTTACAGGCATTACAAAGTATGTACTCAAGATGACACCTGTGGAACTCCTTAGGTACTACCATACCCTCCATAGGCCTCAGTGACTTTGATCATGATTACTATCTGGATGCCACTTTTAAGAAATCTGCAATGGAGGAGCCTGAGGCTATAATTTCAAAACACACTCAAGAAAGTTCAATGAATGTGAAATTGATAATCAACAAATATTACATTTGCCAAGGATCATTGCATTGTAGATTTCTAGGAGCAATTTTAAATAGATAATTACCACCTTATCTCAAAGAGCAGCGTAACTCTATGTTAAAAAGAAAAGTAAATTATGCTATTTTATGCAAGAAATGGACAAAGATACTAATACTCCTCCAAAAGTAAACAGAATGATCCATTCATTGTTCATTCCTTTGTGTTAGAAGTCTTCTAGAACATTTATAAAAACTGTGTTTAATTCACAAAATAATTATACATTTGATCAACAATGAATCTAGTGTAGACTCAGGACCATAAACTGTTTAGGTAGAAAATGCAATGTAGCATTAGACATATATTTGGCACTAAAGCCCAAAATTATTCTTTCAAAATTACTGAATGTATGTCTATTTTGTGCCAGACTATCTTCTAGGTATAGAACTATTGTACTAAAAATACTTAAGTATGAATTCCATACTTATGAACTATCATAAAGTTGGTATATTTTAAACAACTGCTGAAAAACTAACCCAATTATTTTGACCTGAGGTGGCATCTTAAATATCTACATTCAATTTAAAGGTGACTAGTTTTAATATCATTTTCATATGGGCGTTTATAAATTAGGTAAATGATTGAAAAAAATAATCTGTCTACAAAAAAGATTTTCCTGATGTTTCTTTCTGAATGAAAACCCAGATGGACCTTGCTTTACACCAAATTTCTGTGGAAAAAACAGATTTGGAAAACTATACAAAAGCTTTAGGGGGCTCTCTGGAGGGTGGCTATAGCTCCACTGCCTTGGCTCATTTGGTTGAGCTCAGGCTCCATTTTCTCCCAATCAGTATTCAGAAGTGAGGTCCACTGAGTGCAAGGCAATCAATGTAAAGTATCACTAGTCATCATCAAGGACATATGTAAAAAACATGCCTCACTCCTGAGTAACTCCAAGTCTACATAAATCTGAAAGAGTCTTAAAATAAATATACATTTTTTTCAACACAAAAATCCAGACCAGGCATCCCAAATATTTATTCTTATTACTGTAAGGAAATTATGGTTGTAATATTTTAATATTATGATGATCCTAACTGAGAAAACTTGTACAAAATATTTACCCAATTAAACAATGTATATAAGGTACTTGAACAAATTTGGAAGAAATGTAAGCTTCTACTAGCTACTACTATCTTGATGATAACATGAAAATAATAATAGAATATATTTCTCAAAAAATTGGACAATAGAAAAAGTAACTTCAAAATTTCTAAATTGGAAAAATTGTAAATAAATGCTGCTTTTCTAGACATCATAACTTATTGCACTAATTTAAGAGTAAAAACTCAGAGTAGCAATTAATTGTGTTGAGTCTGGTCTGTGGGGACTCAACACAAAAATTTGAAAAAAATAGTTCAAATTTTTCATCCCCAAGAATTTTCCTTCTCTGTCCAACCTATAAGAAGAAAGTAATAGGCTAGTCAATTAGGTGAAGGAGAGAAAGGCCCAGAGAAGGACAGACAATTCTAATTTTTTTTCTTTTGGCAGTACTAGGGTTTGAACCCAGTGCATTGTGCTTGTTAGTCAGGTGCTTTGCCACTTGAGCCACACTTTCAGCCCATTTGCTTTAGTTATTTCTTAGATAGGTTCTCCATTTTTTTGTGCAGGTGAATCTGGAAAAAATTGACCTACCTATGGCTCCTCCTGGGATAGCAGGCTTGCCCCACCACAGCAGGATACTGCCAGCCTATCTGATTAAGAAAATGTGCTATTTATATACAATGGAATTTTATTCAGCTATAAAAGAAGAATGAAATTTTGTCATTTACCAGTAAATGGATGTAACTGGAGAACCTCCTCTTATGTGAACTTAGCTAGGTTCACAAGGTCAAAAGCTGCATATTTTCTCTTATATGTGGAATACGAACTCAACAAAACGAGCAATGCTGTGAAACACAGGTCACATAAGGAGAGGTCACATATGAGAGAGGAAGGGTAAAAGAAGGAAGTTTAGAAGGTGAATATGGTTGATGTACTTTCTATACAAGAATGAATATAGACTTTTAAAATCTGATGAAATCACCATAAGAAGGAGACTAAGGTAGAAGGAAGTAAAATAGAGGAGAGAAACCAACTGGGGTTATAATACATACATACATGAAAATGTCACAAGGAAACTCCCTGTAGAGGTATGTTAAACAAACCAAAATGTCTTTTATCAAAAACAGAGAGCAGGAAGGTAAAACAGATTCTGTCTGGGGGTTGGTACCAGTGGAAGGGGGGAGGAAATAAGGTAAGGGTATAGGATAGTGAATATTATGGAAATATTATGTACTCATGTATGAAATGGACAAATGATAACTGTTGAAACTATTCCAGGAATGAGGGGAGGAGAAGATAAAGGAGAATGACGGTGGGGGGTGAATTCAACTATGATATAATGTAAGAACTTTGTAAATGTCACAATGTAACCCCAGTACAATAATAATATGATAATAAAAATGAAGTTTCCTTTTCATCAAAAATCCATATTTTTGGCAACACTGGGGTTTGATCTCAGTACCACAGGTTTGCAAGGCAGGAGCTCTTTCCACTTGAGCCACTCTGTCAGCACTGTTTCTGTAATTTTCATTAAAAAATGAAGATTTAGCCCTTAAAACCTACAGGCAAATGATATTTTGTTAAAATTTCTGGTTCTTGGTAAAATTAGTTTTAAAATGGGTCTGATGGACAGGTTGATTATCTGAAGCAAACAAGTTTGATTAGCATGTCAATTGTTTCAAATAATAGCCCAATTATTTACAAAAGCAATGAATTTCTGGAGAGTGAAAAGATAACTGAGCAAAGTAAAACAAAATCAAAGAAAAATAAAAAACAAGGATGAATTAGTGAAGAAACTCATAGGGCAGAAGCATTTTATGTGACCACTATCACTATAAAAATGCACTACATTAGAAATTTTCATTTCTCATGGACATTAACAGAATAAAATTTGGCTTTTCAAGTGGATATTAACCTTCCATTATACTAAGATAAAAATTCATAGAACTGGCTATTTAAAAATGAAAAGCAACAAATATAAACCTTTAAGACTTTATGCTACTATACTAACATGGCCTTATTTTTTTTTAAATTTTTGATGTAATTAGATGTCAAAGAATTTTTGTGAAATTAATATTTGTGTATACTATTTCGTGGAAATTTTCTCTAGCTATTCCTGAGAAGTATACAGAGAGATGACTTCAGGAGAATGAGAGGTGTACAATATATTCGTATATGGAATTGTCACAATGAATTCCCCACGTACAACAAACATATCCTAATTAAAAAAAATTAAATAAATCTTACCAACAAAAAACATAATTTTAAAGAGTCTTATCCCAAAAACAATAAACACTGTGGCTAAGGCAACATTGTTTAACTTTGTGTCTGCATACAGTTTAGATCTTTTATCATGAACTCAGTCTTGAATGCTTAAAAGCTGGAAGAAATTATTTTATTTGCATTACCCAGTGCTCCCTTTGGACATATACTAAAATTGGAACAATACAGAAAAAAATTAGCATGGCCTTTGTGCAAGGATGACATGCAAATTCAGGAAGCATTCCAAATTAAGAAAAAAATGTCCAACACTCATTTACCACTGAGTAGCTGCTAGTCTTGATTAAGGGATTAAAACGAGAAAATAACCTAGACTTTGTGTCAGGCAAGTTATCAATCAATGCAAATGTAGAGAGATAAAATTATAACAAATAGAAAAAAATTTCTAACACTTATTTTATAAAAACTAAATTCAGTAAATATCTAAAGCAATCTGGTTGTTAAGCATCAAGTTCATATTTTTAAATAACCAGGAAGAAGAATGAATGTTACTTTGGTAAATTTTAGAAAGTTTTTTCTCTTGAAACCTTTTGGTTTTTGAAAGCTCTTTTTTATTTAAGTTTGTTTTTACTGGAATATTAAAATTGTATGTGCTAATGGTGTCATATGATGCATACATTCTTTAATGTTGTGTGTACCTCCTTACACTGTACATATTGATCTCTAGTTCTGTTCAAAATATCAAAAATGATAAGAATTCACTTTTAATACCTGAACAGCCACATCATCACAAGCTATTTTTTGTTTTGTTTTACTTTTGAACCATTCTTATTTGGGCAAGCTGATATCTCATTGTTTTTCACTTGGATTTTAGCATATATGGGGTTGCCATTTACAGGACTTGTTTTAAGAGATGTTTGTTAAAGTCTATTGGATATTTCTACATCATGTGTTTTGTTGCTTTGAAGTTTTTGGAGTTCTTTATTTATAATGAATATCCACTCCTTGTTAGATGTATAATTTGCAAATATTTTCTCCCACTCTGTGCATTGTTTAGAGATTTTGGTTATAATTTCTTGTAGCACATAGTGATACTTTAGTGGAATAAGGGAAACAGTGTAATCTCATCTCTGTTTCCAGGACTAAGCTCTGCCTGTGTATCTGCATGTCCATTTGCATTTTTTGTTAAAATATTAACCTTCAAAAATATTTAGACAGTACATACAGAACACTTATAGATTGTATCAGAATATTTACAGATTTTATTTAAATGAATAACACATACATGCATTCTGATAAGTATTAGGTGATTAATTTACAAGTAGAGAATTTAGAATAATGACAAATTAAAAATAAGCACTGTCATTTATTTGCTATAATTTATGCAATTACTCTCTTTATCTATTCACATGAATGATTTTCTTGCCATATAGACTAAAACTTATGTGGACAAGTTTTAAGTATACCAAGTCATTTTATGCACTTCATCACAGATTTACATTTATACTAAGTGATGTATGAGAAATACAGCTTATTATACCTTTTTGTGAGTTTTAACATTCATTGGACTACAGCCAACACATATAATTTGTTGGTACAAGTTATTGTGAATCATGTAACAGTCATAGATGTGGCCAGGTATTTCTGGAAATACCCACAATACTTTCACCAACTATTGGAACAATAGATTAATGGAGGCTTAGAATGCAGACAGCAAGATTCTTTAAATGAAAAAGAATTTTTGGATACTCTCGCATGTTTTGATGAAGTCCGGTGTAGTGAAAAATTTTTAATTTTTTAAAAAATATTTTACCATCTATTTTGTGGTTCATATTGTCCAAAAACATTTTAGATTATATTTCAGGTTTAATTGTGAAAAGTGAGTTGGAGTTTGGCAATGCCTACCTATAATCTCAGGGCTAGAAGAATCATGGTCTAAGGTGAGCCCTGGTAAACAGTCAGTGAGAGCTCATCTCAAAAATAAGCCAGGCATGGTGGTACAAACCTGTAATGCTATGGGAGCAGGAGAGCAGAAGTTGGAGGATTGCAGTCCAAGTCCAGCTGGGCAAAAATACAAGATGATATCTGAAGAAATACTAAAAGCAAAAAGATTGGGGCATGTCTCAAGTAGTAGGGTGCTTGTAGTGAGAGGCTCTGAGTTCAAGTCCCAGTACTGCCAAAACAATTTTAAATTTTTGTTAAAAGTGTAGGTGTTCCCTGTGAGTTTACAAAAGTCTAAAGACAACAAAAAGGTAAACATTAAAATGTAAAGACTGTCACATTGTGCATTCAATGAGGCTAGAACCTAGCTGATGATTGGCTTTTGAACTAATGGACACCAAGTTGCATTGTTTAGATTTCTAAGAAAAGCTTGCAAAAGTATCAACTTTATAAATTTTGGTTTTTATTTTGTAGCCTAATATTTTGGTTAATTGTAAACCATATCAGTTAAAAATGTCAAAAATTTGACTTAAAGGTATAAAAGAAGGAAATGAAATTTCAAGTGTCAGTTGAAACACAGACACACACACACACACGTCATGGGAGGACAAGGTGATGCTTTTGTCAATCATCTTATCATCACTTGAAAGGGAAAACGCAATACTGAATGAAGAACCGTGGCCACAAGGGTCCTCACCTGTTGCACACATGGCTGTTCTCAAAGCAATGTTACCTGCATTTTCAAGTGCCCATTAGATTTACTCTAAAGCTTGTCAACTTATTTATCTTTGATTGAATTTTAAAAAATTTTGATAGGCTGACAATTAGATCATTCTTTGCTGATGTTCTCATGTAGACTTTTTCTGGATTTAGTTATTGCTTACTTTCCCTCTTAAAATATCTTACTCAAGCACCCTACATTTGTCATGATATTTTAATTGCCAGTCTCCAACATTACAATGTTTCCTCTCTTTATAAAAAAATAATTCTAATCACTTTAGCAAACATTCTTGCTGACTTGATTACTTGAATAATATCCATGGAAAGGATGCAACCAGGTTCTTTCACTTCATCTCCTAAGAAATCATTGTGACATTAAATAATGACATTAATTCTTCTGGAATGTCAAGAAACACTGAAACAATTCAAATGCTGGAATGTCAAGAAAGCAAAATGTATACCTGCCCAACCCCAAAGACCCTCCTGCTAATGTCTAGCACCTCCCTCCATCCTCCTTCCCAACCATCTTATCTAAAGCCCATCTTCCTCCAACCTCACTTTTCCAGGCACAGGATGTTTAAAATCCCCAGACTGTAAGAAAGGCGTGCTGTCGCCCCTTTCAGAGTGTTACTCTGATGGCTGAGGGTCCCTTTCAGGTCTCTTCTCCCTAGTAAAGAGCTGCTGCTTGTGAAGGTTGCAGATTCTTTCTCAGTATGTCTCTCTTTTCAGCTTCCTCACTTTCTTTGCATTTGGTGCCAAAGCCTGGGAGACAGTTTCGAGTGGTGGGAATGACCTTCTTGGGTTACTGCATGGCAATCCTCACATGGTCAATGGTGCACCCCCATGGGGTCTCCAGTCTGGGCTTGATATGGAGGCACTAAGGCCAAGAGACACCTAAGTCCCCACAAGGGGTGAAGCCAGTGCCCACCTCTATCCCCAAAATTGCCTGATCTCTCTCTGAACCCCTCTCTCTCTCCCTCTTACCTTTCCCACCTCACTACCCTCTACATGACTCTAACACTACTATATTTTCTGCCACACTACTCTGGGGCCTGGCCTTTTGACCATACATATGGCCCTGACTTCCCCTTCCACTGTGACCTCCTGCAGGGCCCTCTGATGATTCCACTCTACACACTCACCACCAGCACCAATTTCTACAAGGACACATAAAATCTAGTCTCTCCATCTGGCACCCCATGGCATTTCGGTGTGTTGGTCTCTGGTCATTCATGCCTTTGTCATTCTTATTTCTCCATCTCACCTTTCAGCCATTTGGCCCCTGTTGAGTCTAGCCCCAGGCTACCTCGTTTAGAAATGTCTACCTAAGGCCTAAGGTTCATTTTTCTGGTTTTGTAAATTTTCTCTGGGAGATGCCCTATGAAATCTTCCTAACCTTAGCCATGGGTAGTACCCACTTAAAGACTTCCTCTGACTCACCCCTGGTATGTCTTTTATACAATCTGACGAAATTGGACCTAAAGGACAATCTAAAATGAAAAATCTTGATCCATTTCTTAAAATTTGACTTCAATACAAATTAGATAATTCCTTTAAATGTCCCAAATTTAAAACTTTTAATCCCACTGTCCTCCAAGACCTTGACAATGTTATTGTGAGAAACTGCAAATGGTAAGAGGTCACTTATACTCACACTTTCTTTTATCTCAAGTCCCAACCCTCCCTTTGTTCAAACTCCTGGAGCTTGTAGGTTTGATGCCAGCTCTCTGCTGTTACCTGAAAAGCAGTTTTTCCCAGGTTCACTCTCTGGCCCTGAATGGAGGCTGGAGTCTTCCTCCCCACCGTTTCCACTGTCTCTCTCCTTTTTTCACTGCTTTCCCACCCTTTCCTTTGATGTCCCGACCAGAGACCATCTTCCATGGCTGGATTTCCACCCAACACCTTGCCATCCACAGCTACATCACCATTAAAAACCTCCTCCTCTGACTTCAACCCAGCTCTATGTCATCCTTTCCTTTTTACTAATTTCACAAGATATAAGTAGTGTGTAACTTTTAAACTTTTCTCTAAATCTGTATCAGCCATAGTGGAGGTTACTTTCACCCCTCCTACTCCATTTCCAGAGCCTCTGTCTCCTCTCCTGGACTGGCCATCCATGTGAGGACAACAGAGACAGAAATGGACAGGGAGAAAGGGAAAGAAAAGTCCTTCCTAAGTCATATTGTCAGTTCTCGCTGCACCCTGAGTGACTCACATGGTCCCAGGGCTAGAAATATAAAATCAATTAGAAATCACAATGACATAAGGCCTGATAGAGTAATAATGTCTCCATTTTATGAATCAGTGGCCGTTTTATCCTCAGGGCTCACAGGGAATTTCCTCTACCCCAGCGTATCTCCAATCACCATCCACTACTGGGCAATCCTCCCTCAAGGTCCTCTCTTTGTGAGTCCTCTTCACATGCAGAGCTGTGATCTCACTTTCTCATTTCCTTGAAATCCTAGCATTAGGTCTTGGCTCTCTCTCATCCCTGGGGACTGGGTCCCCTAGGATTGTGGGCCCCTGGTGACAGAAATATCCCTCCTGGGAGTCCCATCTCTACTCTTTCCTGAGGGATCGATATCTCAGGGACACCCATCATATCCTCTCCTCAGTTCAGGACTCATCATGGAGATTGGACCATCCCATATTCCTTCAGACTCCCCATTGGGATGTCTCCTGGTCAACCTTAGGACCCTTCACCCAAAACCTGATCTTAAGCCCCAAAAGATCATTTTTCTCTGTAATCAGACCTGGCCCCAATATCCATTAGACAATGCCTCCAAATGGCCACCTAATGGCACTTTTGATCCCAATATTTTAAGGGATTTATACAATTTCTGTGAGTGAGCTGGTAAATGGAAGGAAATAGCCTATGTCCATTCCTTTTCCTATCTCTGCATCAAACCCTCCTTCTTGTACTTCTTGTTCCCCTGTGCAGGTTCCATTAGCCTCTAAACCAGCCTCTAAACCAACCAAATCCTCACCTGAGTCTCCTCCTTCCCATGTAAGCAGACTTCCTTGCACTGCTTACCATGCCTGTTTCTTCCTATCTTCCTGAGGGACTTTCCCGCTCCTTGCCAACTCTTGCCTCAAGGCAATTCTGGCTCTGGGGGACCTCATGCTACTTCCCTGTGGGCCGAGACCAAGCCCAGGATTTATTCAGGTAAGCCCTATGTTGGGGGAGTCCTGATTGATTATGGCATCTGATGACCGCTTCTCTTCTCCACACTGTCTAATGCTCCTTCTGCCTGAGACAGTGACCCAAGAGTGGAGGTTTCATGTTGCTGAAAGTGTGCCAGTACCAGTCAATGGGAGCGACCTAGAGACACAGGTGATTGCTAGTTCCTCTGGCGTGTGTCATGCCTCCAGGCTCTGTCTTCCTCTCCCTTATTTAACATGTCAGGACACCTTTTCTGCTTCCTCCATGGTCTCAACATGTGTCCTTTTTCTCTGTCTGCCTTCCCCTCCATGGGCTTACTGGGACTGTGGCCTCCCACGAAAGACTTGTAGCATGGTACCTTATGATTTAAGTTATTCCCAGTAGTTTGTCAGCCCCCTCAGTCTAAAGCAATTTTAAATCAACTGCTAGGCACCAGTGAGGCAAAAGTGCTTACAATAAAACTGCAGTTGCCACACTCATGTCCTAATGTTGCCCCCACAAGAGGAGGAGGGAAAACAAACAGCTGCTCTCATGCACAGTTTTGCCAGCCACTGGGCACAGTAGGAATGCCTGCCATAGCTAAGAGAATCCATAAAGAGGACCCAACATACATCCTAGGCCACTAGCTGCACATGACAGTGCCTGTGGCCTGCCGCCACTTCCCCTAGAAAAAAATGCATGAAGGCACGAGTACACAGGAAGGGGGTGGGGACAATAGGCCACAGAATCAGGCCTAGGCAGACAGGGTCACTTCTCCTGTGTGTACGTGTAGGGGACGATGCCTTGCTCAAGCCCTGCTCCAGCCCTATCTCACATCTTGGGCCACCAGACCCAACCCTTGTAAGTCAATTGTTAGCTCAAGGTTATAGTCTCAGGAACAGCAAAATGGGCATTACTATGGTCTCTAAACTTCTCATTTTCATCTCTGAAACCACCCAGATTGGCTCCATACTTTCTATTTAGATACTCAAATGCTGGCCATTCTTTGTAAGCCACAGGATGAACATGGGGAAGGAAGACCAAAAAAGCCCCTTATCAGTGACAAGGCCCACCCCTACTGCTCCACCCTCTGCTCTACCTTCTTAGTCACCCTAATATTCAGAACCTCCTAATGGGTGTTTCCCCCTTCAACAGGTAATGGTAGAAAGAGGGCAAGTCTATGTCCCCTTCCAGTTATCAGATCTAAGGGAAATTAAAAAACATCTGGACAGCTACACTGATGCCCAGACAATGCATCCAAGCTTTTATCTCTGTGATCCAAACCTTAGAATTGACATAAAAGGATATTATGCTTCTACTAGATCAGACACTTTTCTCATTAGAAAAGCAATGGGTTCTGGCCCAGGCCACTTAGGTTGGAAATGATTACCATTTATAATGAGCCCCAATTCCTGTGGCAACTAGAAATGTGGGGAGCACAGGCATTCCCCTTTACAGATCCACACTAAAAGGGGCTGATGATATGGCTTAAGAAGTAGAGTTCCGCTTTGCAGACATAAAGTCCTGAGTTCAAGTCCCATTGCAGATAAACAGGTAAAAAAAGTATTTGAGGATGAGGGCATAGTTCAGTCAGAGAGTGTCTGCCTAGCATGTGCAAGGCCCTGGGTTCAATTCCCCAGAATTACTAAATAAAAAGCAGAAAAAAAGGTAAGGAAAATAAATGCAGTTAATGTCACTTCAGCCATCTCATAGTGGAAAGGCTAAAAAGGGCCAAAGTCAATCTTCTAACCTATTTCCTGGTAATTGTAGTACAGCAACACCCTGAAGAAAACTCTTACCTTTCTACAGCATTTTAAGGATGCTATCAGGAAGCATACCATAGTGGACTCAGAGTCACAGGTGAGAGAGGTTCTCCTCAAAGATAAATTTCTAACTCTGCTCCAGATATTCATAAAAATCTCAAAGTCTGTGGATGAAAGAATGTCTGTATGTCTGTATGAGCAGGAACTTACTAACAGGAGAGAAAAAGATAAGAGACATCATGATCTCATTGCTGCTTTCAGAGAGGGCCCCACTCAACTGGGGCTTGCATCCTGAACTTGTTACCATGGTGGACAGGAGGGGCACTTCTGCAGAGAATGCTTAAGGGGGGACAGCCCAGGAGTTAGCCCCACCCACAACCAGAACCCTGCCCTCTCTGAAAAGGTAATCACTGGAGTTCTAAGTGCCACTGTCACCAGATGGAAGGCAAATTTCTACCTCCTATGGATTGATGGGTCCCGGCCTACTGTCCACACTCCACTTCCTGGAATCAATGTTGAGGAGCCTCGGTGTAGGCATAATGGCAGAAAAGCTAACCGTCATTTTCCTGCTAGACAGTGGAGTTTGTTTCTTTGTCTTTCCTTTCTCTCCCGGTACCCAATCCAATGACAAAAGTTATCATTGGGGCAAATCTGGCCAGCCCCTAGAGCACTAGTTTACCTGGCCTCTGGCCTGCTCTTGGGGAGAACTTCTCTTCTGTCAATATTTCCTCATAGTTCCTAAAACTCCAGTGCCCCTGCTTGGATGGGGCACTAAAAGCTCAAATTCTTCCCCCCACACACACACCAGGCAGCTATCTCTGCTGCCCCCTCCTTCAGGAACCAATAGATCTCACAGTGTGGATTGATGGGATGACTGTAGGATGAGCCTGGATGGGCCTCTTTATTCAAATAAAACTCAAAGACTCTCACAGTTTCCACACCAAAAACAATAACCCTCAAGCCTGAGGGCCATGAGGGCTTATGCCTATCATAAATTCCTTAAAAAAAAACAAGGGATACTAATTAGTTACTCCAACACCAAATAAATTTTAAAAAAATTTAAAATCCTTATAAAAGTTAATTTTAAAATACAAGTTACAAAGTAAACCACTGGGAAGGATATAGATAAGTATTGAATGTATTTTTTGAGAAGTTAAAGGAAAAAGGAATGGTTTTTTGGATGAGAAAGGTTTTTGTAAAGAAGGGTTTGTCCTAAAGATTGTTTCAAGTAGGAAGGATAAGGACAAGCCATGAAAGGGTTTAGTATGTTGTATGAAGGTCTGCGTAAGTGTATAATAAAAAGCTTCAGTGTGTGATAAAGTTAAAGTTGAGTATAATCTAAGAGTTGCCTAAAAGATTTTTAGGATCATGTCAAACTAAAATCTAATTCTCTATGTCTATAAAATGACAAGGTTATCTTAATATTGTTCTGCTTTGAGTAATATCTACAAAGAACTGTTAAAGAGAAAGATTTTTATCAAAGAAATTATTTATGTTTTCTGCTGATCTTGTCAAGCTTTAAGTACTACTAAATCTGAATTCATTTACATATTTGCTCATGTGTCTTAAATGACCACCTTGTAACAGTGTTGTGTCTATACTTTATCTAAGTATGGTTCAAATATTTATGAAGTTAAAAATGTAAATTTATATAAAATAATGAGCTAGAGCTCTCTTTTATCCAAGAGTGTTACAGTTAACCTAAATCCTGACAGTCAACACCTGCCTCCCACAGGTCACCTACCTAGGTGTGGTCTTAAAGGTACAGACTCACTCCCTGAGTCATGATGGAATCGACCCAATCCTCCATTTCTCTATCACCCATACCATAAAGCAGCTTAGAGCTTTCTTGGGAGTTACAGGGTTTTGCAGAATCTGGATCCCTAGATATGCAGCCCTTTGCCGACACCTTTTTATCCTCATTCTAATATTTCTATTTGGGTCTTACATAATAATGCTCTCAAGACTGTTTCCCTCCCCAATAAAGGTGCAAACAAAACCAGTTCACCCGAGAAAGCCTGCAAATCCCTGGGCAATGAGAACCCCCCCGCCCCACCCCAGCACCAGACCACCCCCCGAAGCCCTTCCTTCTTGAGTTCCTTTGAAATAATGTATGGCTGCCCATTTCTCTTAGGAAACTTGCCTCCAATAGACCCTGCTCCTCTGGCTGACTATCTACCTTATCTTAACCTTGTCAGGGAACTTCTCAGAGAGCATGCAGACCAGATCCTGCCCCACCCTATAACAATTTCTGTTAAACCAGGGGATTTTGTTTTCCTAAAGGATCTTCAATCTTGTCCATTGGGACTTCGGTGGACCAGCCCTCATCTGGTCATTCTCACAACACCCACTGCTGTGAAGTTCAATGGGATCCCCCAGTGGCAGCACCTCTTAAAGAATGAGCACTTGGAATCCTCTAGGGAACAACATTTCACAGTGGTTCTCCTGGCCAATGCCCATCCTAATGCCTATGTTCTTGCTCTCCTATTCTTTAGCTTCCATCCTTGTATCATACTGCATGTCTGCTATTGCTAATCAAAAGTTTAACCAGTTGTAACTGCAGGGATATCAGCCTCTCCAAAACCATCTGGAGGACTGATGTGAGGGCCCCTACCAGGACACCACAGGAGTCTGAGGATCTTGCCCCATACAACATCCCCTGCCTGCAGGAAACAGCTAAGAGGCCAATGCTTTGCCCCAATTCCTAATCCTCAGCCCCTACCCTCATCATTATTAAAGAAAAAAATAGGGGAATGATAGAGTAATAATGTCACCATTTTGTGAATCGGTGGCCATTTTATCCTCAGGCCTCACTTCTTTGCAAATGCGTGTGTTTAAACCTCCTTAGGATGATTCTTATTAAATAGTTAATGTAAAAAATGAAAGGCTCCTGTTCTTCCCCACCTCTTCTGCTGCTACTTTTAAGAAAAACCAGTTTTTCAAACGTTATGTTAATTAGGTCTAACTAAATGATAGGCATAATTTTATGGACAGTAATCTTAACCTGTTTCATTTTGTCATAAGTAATTTACATTTAATTTTTTATAATTAGATCTATTAACAAATGGTGTCTTTATAAGTTACTTATTGTATACAAAAACAGTTTAAAATTGCCTTTATATATGGATAAATATAGTAAAAATATAAGACTAACTAAAAATTTTTATTTAAATTTAAAATTCTTGTAAAAGTTATTTTTAAATACAAGTTCCAAAGTCAACAAATAGAAGGGATATAGATAGATTTTGAGTGTATTTTTGGGAAAAAGTTAAAGGGAAAAAAGAGTGCTTTTGGATGAGAAAGGATTGTGTAAAGAAGGGTTTGTCTTAAAGATTGTTCCAAATGTGGACAGGAGAGGTAAGTACAAACCATCAGAGTGCTCAGAATGTTATATAAAGGTTCTGAGTAAGACTTAAAAGTGTATAATAAAAGCTTCAGTAAATGAAAAAATTAAAGTTCACTATAATCCAAGAGTAGCCTAAAAGATTTTCTAGGGTCATGTCAAACTAAAATCTAACTCTCTATGACCCTAAAATAATAATGCTGTCTTAATATTGTTCTGCTCTGAGTAGCATCTACAAAAAGCTGGTATATGGAAAGATTTTATTAAAGTACCTACTTATGTTTTCTGTTGATCTTGTCAAGCTTTTATGTACTACTAAATCAGAGTTCATTTACATATTTCCTCATGCAAAGGTCTCTTAAATGATCACCTTATACCTGTGTTCTGTGTCTAGACTTTATCTCAATATTGTACAGACATTTGCAATGTTAAAAGAGTAAGTTTATGTAAAATGATGAGCTAAAGCTCTCTTACTCAAAAGCGTTATACGTTTTTTTATTCATTTATTCATATGTTCATACATTGTTTGGGCCATTTCTCCCCCCATTCCCCACCCACTCTCTCTCCCTCAAACCGCCCTCGTTTCCAGGCAGAACCTGTTCTACCCTTTTCTTCAATTGTGTTGAAGAGAAGACATAAGCAATAATAAGAAAGACAAAGCATTTTTGCTAGTTGAGATAAGGACACCTGTAAAGAGAGATTCCAAGCATTTCTTCCATGCACAAGTGTGTTACAACCCAAATTGATTCATGTCTTCCTGACCTTTTCACTAGTTCCTGATCTATTTAGTAACCTGAACTTCCCATATTGACCTCTGTCACTTTAAGGTTTCTGTATTAGTTCCTCTGCAGTGGGGACATCAAACACTTTCATGTTTTGGATTTCCTACCTATCCCCATACCTCCCATATGTGCTCTCCCCTTAGCATATGACCCAAATCCAACAACACTGCTGTACAAAAGCTTTACATTTAACTGACCAGCTAAAGTTCTTTATCCCAGAGCATTACATCTAAACTCTTGACATATAAAATGGTTAATAACCCTCTTGGCAGGTGTGCTGTTTGTAAACAGTAACAGTCAGGAAAACCTTGCCATTTGGGCAATCCTGCTACTTAAAACCTGGACTATGTAGATCTTAGTCAAATAAGTGTTACTGTAAGTGCATGAAATGTACTTATACATTAGAAAATAAGACTTTGTTCCCCCTAATTGTAAGAAATTTAAACTTAATGAAGCTAGACTTTGCAAGTTTGTGTCGTTGTGTTCCTAATTTTGATAAGGAGCATGTAGTGTTGCGGTTTTAATGCTGTCAGTCATACTTATTTTACTAAAAATGCAGTCTGCAATGGAAATAACTGTATGTTCTAATAGTTCCCAAACTATTTTTCAGCATTTTAATGATGTCTCTTCTAAGTCTTTTCATTTTCATTCTGGATCCTTCTTTAGAGTGGTTGCAATTAAACCCCCAAAATAATTTTACCTAGTACCTAGTTTTCAATTAGGTCAGACTTCTAGATACTTGCTTTTGTTGGCTTTTTTCAAAACTTTTAACTGTTGTCTGTTGAAATTCTTTAGTTGTCAGGATATCATCTATAGTGTAGACAGAACTAAAAATGGATGCCTAATAAGCACAATTCTTCTAAACCTCTTTTGTTGCTTAAAATTGGACCAAATGGGTCTTAATTGGCACTGATTCCCATATGTCCTGTCTGAAGCTTCCCCTCCAATGCCAAGAACATCCAGGAAAATGTATTCCTACACAGAGTGACTCTCATTAACCAAAGTGGTTAATTGACAAAATCTTTGGAGGAGACTTTTCAGAGACAGTTTGGAGTCAAGAGGAGAAAAGCTTTCAAAATCTGCATGGACTCACCTGTGCTAGAACTCTCAAAAGTTACTAAAGCCAAAAGGTTTTAAAGAAGTGATCTTACACAGGGCTCCTGTATGTTCAATCCATTGCAGGCACCTCTGACAGAAGGCAAACTCATATTTTTGGCCAAGGCCTTCTATTTAAGTAAAAAACAAATTATTTTTGCTGGCTCCAAACTTAACTTTTTACTAGTCCATGCTCATGGTATTATTTCCCCTTAGGCCATCTATATAACTGGGAGCACTCTGACTTTTTCTTCCTCTGTATTCTGTTTAATAAAGGTGTTTGTAGTTTTAGACTTAAACTGCTTTTATAGAATACCCTCCAGATAACAACTCTGGAACCTCTCCCACAACAAACACTGAGGTAATGACCAATCAGGCCACACCTGTGGTTGGAACCATTTACTGCACATACCTTTGTCCCCTGCTGTCAGTTCTTTTGTCTACTTAAACCTACAGCAAATGTCTGTACCCAAAGGTCCCTTGGTTTTCCTTATGCTGATAACCATTAGCTTATGTGTATTTAACTGCATGTCTCACTTTATTTCCTGAAAACAACATTCCTTTATACAGGTTGCCACTTAAAACCATGTCCATAAATGCCATTTTTATGTCAAAGCTGCTTTTATTTCAGCCAGTCCAGGATCATTTATGATGTCATTAAAGGATTTTGGAAACTGGATGCCAATCTCTGACAATGAACAATAGACAGCTGGAACAGTGGTCTTCCCAGGCTAAATGAATAGAATGGATCTTCCCTCTACTAGGACCTCTTATTTTTTCTCAGTTTGATCCTGCGTTCAAAACAGGAGGGGATTAGATCTCCTCACTTTGCCTCTTCCCAGGAGAGGATTGTTGTTTCTTCACCAATAAGTGTGGCATAGTTAGGGATGGTGTTAAGAAAACTCAGGGATAGGCCAACAGCTAACATCCTTACAGCCTACTAATATTCTTTCTTCCTTATACCCATGGATCATCCCACTGGTGTTCCCTCTCTTCCTTGTTTGTTTGGCTGTCATGTTCCTACCATGCCTCATTAATATCCTCCAAAAATTTGTACCGGAATGTATTACTGCCATTTCTTCAGCTACCACAGGGGAGCAGTTCAAGGCCATCATGCTTCTACAAACTCTCCAGGCTCAATAATCACCACATCACCCCCAACCCCTAGCCAGCAGGAAGTATCCAGGAGACAGGGGGTGCCCCTATGCCACTTATGTATGTGTATATATATATGTATATATATGTGTGTGTGTGTGTGTGTGTGTGTGTGTGTGTGTGTGTGTGTGTGTATGTCAAAGAGCCTGGAATGTTAGAATGTTATGAAACACTGAAACAATGCAAATGCTGGAATGTCAAGAAAACAACACCCACAGTTGCCCAACCCTACTGACCTTCCCGCTAAAGTCCAACACCTCTCCCATCCTCTTTCCCAACCACCTAATACCCTCTCCAACCTCCCTGTTCCCACCACAGGATGTTTAAAATCCCCAGCCTACAAGAAATACATGCTGTTGCCCCCTCAGAGTGTTACTCTGATGGCCAAGGGCTCCTCTCAATTCTCCTCTCCCTAATAAAGACCTGCTGCTTGTGAAGATCACAGATTCTTTCTCAGTATGTCTCTCTTTTCAGCTTCTTCACTTTCCTTTCAAATTCACTTGACAAATATATCAATATTTTCAACATTTATTGTACTCCAGGCAATGTTTACTACATATATCCCTTCCTCTTAAGCCCATAAGTAATATTATCTCATATGTACTATCATATCCATAACACAGACAGGAGCATGAGAATAATGATATATAAGTACAAATGATTGAGAACACAAAGTAATAAAGGCCAAATCTTTTGATAAAATTTAATGCCTCCATTTCTATTAATTCAAAGGAACTTCAGAGCTATTTAGAAAAAATAACTTCAAGTTTTAAAATAATTATATTGTTTACATATTAATTATATTCACATATGGGACTCATGGAAAACCCTTATCAGAACAGCTCTGATAATGAAGATAATAATTAGTGAGCTTTTAACAAGAGAAAGATAACTGAGGAAAGAATTTTAAAAAGGAAAGGAACGTGATGAATAAGCATTTTTTTCTAATTAACTAACATAATTTTAATTTATATGAGATTATTTACATCTTTACATTCTAATAAATAAAGCATCAGGATAAATATTAATACCTTCTATAAAATTCATGAAAAGAAAACATACATAATTAATATAACAAGGTCTGGCTACATAATCCCATCATTCATAATACATTTTAATTAAATTGTATTAATGTTTCATAGTGTAGAGTTTATAATTGTTCTTTACTGAACTCAAAGTATCAGATAATTAAGTAAATTTCTAAAAATCCCACTACACAGTTATAAATAAAATTTTGTTTATAGCTTGCAAGTACCAATTTAAATTAGTGCATAGATAGTAAATTCATTATTTCTGTCTGAATTTTCTTCTGGACAGTGATCCAATAGATGGACCATACAACAATTTGAGTCATTATTAGGGAACCTTAATTCATCAGATTTTATCAGTTCTAAACTGTGCTTAGATTAGTACTGTTTTAAGATTATATTTTATATATTTGTTTTATATCTACAAATGTGCATTTTACCTTTTAAATAGCATGCCAATCCAGGCACAGTTATATTTAATTATTTTACCAACTTGTTCATCTTTTAAAATGCTTGAGAGATAAACCTAAATAATTTGTTATATTTTGTACTGTTAAGAGTGCTCTGTTTTTAGTTTTTTTATTTAAACTATTAAGATAATAGGCTTCATCAGAGCCTTTATCAGGTATTTCATATATGTCAATGTGATTTCCTATTTCCCTAAACAATTTATGAGAAGGTGGCAAGTTTAAAGGCCTTGTCTTTTTTGCACATTTTGCTCTAGGTTCCTATTGATTCTCTCCTGGGAAATGTTTTCCAACTTTGGCTCCACATTAGCACCAGTGGGAGGAGCATTTTACACTGCAGGTTGCCAGCCAGCCCTGGAAGGCTGAATTAGGTCAGAATTGGCATGTCTCAGGGCCATGCAATAGGGTTTGCTAAAGCTCTGTGCATAATTTCTGTGAGTAGCTGATGTTGAGAAATCTTAATTTAAAGGTGTACGAATCTTTCGATAAATTGTAAGTTCAACACATTGTCATGACCTATGTGTATCAACACGGAATTTAGAGAATCTGGGTTTATGAATAAATTTTTAACTCTCCAGGGTTATTCAATATAATTTTTCAAGTAAAGCAGTGATATTAGAGAATTGTTTAATATTGCCATTTCCTGCTTATCTGATTAAGGAATTTTGTTAAAAAAATGAAGATGAAATAAGAAACTTAAGATTCATAAATTCTTTATTTTTTTTCAGTTTTGGGGGTATTTGAACTCAGGCTATTGTACTTCCTAGGGGATCTACCACTTGAGCCATGACTCCACACATTTTTAGTTCAGGTTATTTTTAAAATAGTGTACATTTACCCTGGCTGACATCCAGCCTAATCCTTCCTATGATCTCCACTTCCTGAACAACTAGGATTGCAGACCTGAGCCACCACCCTGAAAGTCTTTCTTAAGTACACATGCTAGATTCAACATGTGAAGATATACTTCAATTAACCATGAATTTTCATACAATCCATTGAGTGTGCTATGCTGGTTGAAAGTTTAAGGTGTTAAATTGCAATTATGGAGAAAATGGACTTACACTGCATCTTCTCTGTTTTTCATCACAGTAAGTAAAGGATATACATACCCACTTATCTAAACATAGCTGGCTAGCTAGCTAGATAAGAGTAGTGAAGAAGAAAGAAAGCTCCATATATTTTTTTCATCCTAATTGTACTTACATGACTATTTGATCCAAAACACAACAGAGAAAATTTCACAATAGAAAGTATGCATTATTTTGTGGGCATTAATATATTAAAATCAAGCCAGAGACTAACAGTGTCTTCCGGTCAATAGGCCACTTAAGCATTTAGTTAGATTTATATGAGTACATTGCTTCAAAGATAATTGTAATCATATAAAATGATTCAGTTCAATGACTCCAGTGTGGTTTAAAGGTAATGAATCTTTTCTACCATACATCTTGGGAATATTAATGTTGCTGAGTCCTGTGACTGCTAATCAGCTTTTTGCTAAGAAAAAGAATAAATGACACAGACAGATATTTTGATTATTATAAGCATGATGTTTTAAAGCGTAATTAGTATGCCTGTGAGTAAATCTCAGAATTGGCATTGACTTAGATCATGAGAGCCTGATTGTGGCGAGCATCATAATCATTTTGTGAAAATAATAAAGCTAGATAACATGATAATAATAACGAAATTAAAATATTAATAAAACTAGAAAGTTGCAAAAGCTAGGAAGATTCTAAAATACTATCATCAATGGAGAAGAAATGAGAATATGAAGGGAAAGATTATAGCACTGAGGTTACGAAACCCCCAATGGAAAACAGACATGGTGACAGAGAGAAGTGGAAGGTGTGGTGTTCACAGCGCTAGATACTATCAAAGTATCATACTAGGAAAATAATAAACATGAAAATGCAAGTGATTGATGTGTACCTATGTGTACGTATGTGTGTGTCCCCCTCTATCCTCAACAATTGAGATTATACTGTTAACCCAAAAACTAATGAAAATTGGTATTCCCTGTGCATGTATGAGTATTGAAAAATGAAGTCATGCAAACTTGAGTAGAAAGCTTCTGATGTCTAAAAATAGTGTGATAGAATTTGAGGTTTTGGAAATTAGAAGGGAGTATGATTCACCTATGCTGACCTCCGGGCTTATCAGTTTCTGGTACAGAGCAATGCAGATTGTAGACCTAAAACAAATGCAGTAATATTGGACATTGGTCACACACTAAGGGGAGACTGTGCATGGGAGGGATAGGAAAAAGGAAGAAAACCAAATATTTGAATGTGGTTGATGTGCTCACTGCATAGGACTGAACATAATAACCTTAAACTGCTAGAGGCCAATATGGGATGGGGACTAGGAAGTAGTGAAGAGGTCTGGTAGAGATGAACCAATCTGGGTTGTAATATACATGTGCATTGAAGCAACACAAGGAATCTCTCTGTATACCTATCTTCATTTCAAACTACCAAAAATGCCATGTTTTTTTTTTTATTATCTTTCAATAAAGTCGGAGAACAAGAGGGCAGAAAGGCAGGTTTTGTGGTTAGGGGGGCACAAATATACACAAATAAGTAAATGTAAAAATGATAAATTAGGAATTGAATTTTATTTTAACTAATAAGAACAAATAACTGAGTAACTATTTTATACCTGGTTGTTCATCCACTTATCCATGCATGGCCCAGGTAAAATGTGGAAAATATGGAGCCTAAGAATAACTTTACTGGTAAAGAGGAATGAGGCAGGAAAAATGCGATAGAAATGTTGGCCTGAGATTGGATTTAATTTGGCTCTTCTTCCTTCTCTGTCTTGCTCTCCCTTATCACTGATCACTCCAATAAACTAGCTGAAACCCAGAATCATCACAGTTTCTGCTTTGGAGAGGGTGGAAGGATAAAATTTAAGAGGTTAGACAATCCTTGCAATCTTTTCTAAACAGTGGTTCTTCAGCCTGAGAGAAAGATCTGCTTTGGAGCCCTGACTCCATTTTCTATGTGTGATTTTCAGAAAAGCCGTTTGTTCCTTCAGTGGATAATAATGGAGCACACTTAGTTCTTGGGGCACTGTAGCCAGTAGGATGGAATATGGGAACAATCTAGACTGATGTGTTTCCTAAGAAATTGCAACACTCCTATGATGGGAGTGCTTTGGGTGTACATGAAAAAAAAGTCTAGCCTGGGGGAACAAGTCATGCCTGTGATTTCAGCTACTTGAGAGGCTGAGATCTGGAGGATCGCATTTTTCAACTTGCCAGCCTGGGGAAAACTTCACCAGAACCCACCTCCCCATCTCAACCAGTGGTCGGGCACAGCAATGCACGTTTGTTGTCTACAGTTACTAGGGAAGCAGAAATAAGAGGATGGTGGTCCAGGTTATCCCAAACATAAAGTGAGTCCTTGTCTCCAAAATAATCAACTCAAGAAGGTCAGGAGAGTGGCTCAAGTGGTAGAATTCCTGCTAAAGTCCTTGAGTTCAAGCCACTGTTACCGTAAAAAAAAAAAAAAGAGCAGTATAAACGAGCAGGAAAGTGAGGTCTAAGCCAGGTGTGCTGGCGCATTCCCCTTATCCCAGAACTGGGGAGGGTCAAGAGTTCTAGGACAGCCTGGTCAAAAAAGTGAGACTATCTTAAAACCCCAAGGACTAGAAACGTAGTTTACTGGTAGAGCGCATGCCTACCAAGGGCAGTACCTTAGGTTTGAGCCCTAGCACCACAAAACATATAAAAATGAAATAAATAAATATTAACATTTTAGAATGGGGTCTTACCACAATGTATCACCCTGTATACTATTATATGCTAACAAAAATTTTTTAAAAAATCAAAATGCAATGCACTAAAAGATATATGTGTATATGTTATTTATGGTTTATTTATTTTATTTTCATACAAATGTAATTTTATATAACTTGTTTATGAACATGATACATATTTAGACTATGTATTTTATTCAAAGGAGTAAATGTATTTACAATATCCTTAAAGAAAATAATTTCTTAAAGAAGTTTTTGGCACATTTTGACAACAAAGAAACATGAACTTGTACTGTTTTAGACACCTGCTAAAGAGTGAACTTAAAATACGATATTACATGCTGCTGTGTGGCGATTCAAACTTTTCCCAGTGTATGAGATAGTGGGATAGATGAAATGATAGGTGGTAGTGAGTATAAATGAAATGTTACACTAAATAAGAATCTCCTGTTAAAATGACATGAAATTGTTAATATATTTTTAACACCTGGAAAAAGGAAACTCGACTAGAATATTAAAAAGAATGAGTTGATTCATATAACTTAAAATTTCTCCAAATGGGTTCATGCAATGTTAAATTAAGTTTTATGCAATTCTTAAGTAATAATATTAATTACTAATAATAATTCATAGTATTAATTAGTAGTAATTTCTTTCCTTCCCTTGGATATATTTTCACCATAAATAAAGAATTTTTAAGAACTGTAAGATACATTCTTATTTTCCAATAATACACATAAAGTATAAAATATAATTTTTAGTGTTTTGCTCCTGCTGCTTGTTCTCATTACAGGAAAATCTAATTTGCTCTCCCATTGGCACTTTCAGTGTATAACTAGACTGACCCATAAGATGAAATAGAATTCCCAATAACTACATTTTCTGATTAAACAGTAAAAGTGGAATTTGTTTTTCTTTGCATACAAAGTCTGATAAGAAACATTCAACATAATGTAAGTGTGTGCTTTTTAATGCCACAATTTTTTACTTTATCATTTGAGATTCCAAGTAGATTAATTTTGTCAGACAACAATGCAGAGTTGAGGCGATGGAAATTCACTGTAAAGATGGAATATCAGGTGGTGATTGTACACTGGAATATGCTGTTTAAATAAAGACAAAAATAAATAGGGAAGATCAGAAAACCACAGAGATGTTCAATGGTTGTACTGGATACACTGCAGTGAAATTGGTGAAGGAGTTCTCAAAAAGCACAAAGTGGGAGTAGTTGAAACAGTAAATTCAGAAAGGCGTTAACATGGCTTCTGTCAGCTGTGACAGTGTTTTAAACAATGACTAGAAAAGGAAAGTAATGGAAAGTAACTACTTCGCCTTCACAATTTTGCATAGACTGCCAAATTTCATGAGAAAATACGAATCAAATCCAGGGTGAAGTCTCCTAAGAAAATTTCTGGAGGCAAATTTCAATATTATTGTCAGCTATTACCTAATTAATTAATTGCAGGTTAATGAGAGAGAATTTAAAGTTCCTCAAAACATTAACTTCATAAGTTCCACAAGGATTAAATCATACTATGTATATTAAAATATGAAATCTAAATTAAATGCATTTTGATACTATTTATATGAGTGATTCAATCACTAGTGGATGGTCCCTATTTCACCCTCATTCTGGAATATTGTAAATTATAGTTGTTTTTGCTTAAGACGATATGTCCCATTATCATTCCTTAATAATTTAAAATAACCAGTGAAGTCAAAATCACACCCAAAAAATACCTCACATGGCCCTAATTCAATTCAGACATCAGAAAACAGTAAGCCAGTAACCTTGTCTATTTTATGAATGCATGTATATGATTGAATTTCTAGCTTTAATTCCTAATATTGAAATAAGGAAGTACAGTCTTTTCTAGTTGATTAAAACTATAAGTCAATACTTTAACTTAACATGCTTTTGAGGATTTTAAATTAAAATTTTCAGAAGTTATTGAGCCAGGAAGTGTTTAATTGCAAAAAAATCATTTTTCCATATTTTGAACAGGGCATGATCTTGAAGGCTAAGTAGAGTTAACTCTGTTGCCCAATGTCCATAACTGATCCACTTGCTACTGGATAGTGCTACATTTAAAGACTTCTCTGCTCATCAAGTTCACAGATGATGATGTCATCACTTCTGTGTCTCATAAAGCAATATCAAAACATTCATCTCAGAATTCCACTTCCTGAAATGTTGTTTTATTCATATAAAATGTATGCTTTCTTTTAAGCAGTTAGAATTAACTTTTAAGAATTTCTAGTACAGCTTGGCTTATATCATAATACAAATGCATATCAGTAAATAATTTATATTGTTATGATAATTTTCACACTTGTGCCCATACAAAATTAAAATATCTGCTAAACTTCAACTTTAATAAAAATTTTGAATACACATTCCAAATTATTGGAAAATAGAACTGCATGCTATTTCTTGTTTTCTTTTTTGTTGTAAATTCCTAAAATTTGAATTGAAGAATGAATCTAAGGTAATTTCATTGAATTTATTCAACACACTTGAAAAGGAGCACTTCTAAGTAGATAACCTGACTTACATGAATCACAACAGTATATATAATCCCCTCACCTTTTCATTCACAAACTGGGTATCATAATTGAATATTTAATAAATAATAAAAGAGTGCATTAATACCACATCATTATGTTTTTTAATTTTTCTGATAATGAGGTTGAATACTTTTCTTTTTTTTTTAATTCATTGATGTGTGTCTTTTAAATTCCCTGCTGGTACCCTTCATTTCAATATAATTCTTTGGCAGTAATGGGGTTTGGAACTCAGGGGTTTAAAATTGCTAGGCTCTACCACTCAGACCATGCCTCCAACTCTTTTTGCTCTGGTGTTTTTGGAGACAGGATCTGGCTTTTGCCCAGGACAACCTGACCTTCATACTTCCTATTTATGCTCACCACAGTAGCCAGGATGGCAGGAGTGTACCACCACATCCAACTTTTTCCATTGAGATGGGAGACATTTTGCCCACGCTGGCCTTGAACTGTGGTTTTCCCAGTTTCAGACCCCTGCTTCACTTGGGGTGAAAGGTACACACCACTACACCCAGATATTGGTTAAGATAGGGTCACCAGAAATTTTTGCTTGAGCTGGCCTGAAACCACAAATCCTCCTGATCACAGCCTCCCAAGTACCTAGGATTATGGGTGTGAGCCACAAGACCTGATTACACTGTAATTTTATATAATTTCACTGTAATAGATCATTATTTAGAGTTATTTCAAAATTTATAATGAAAATTCCAAGTATATCATATTAAAGGTACTTTACAGCGAACAGTTTATATCTACCACTCAGATTTTGTCACTAATGTTTTTTCAGTTGTACAAATCAATCCATAAATGCATCTATTTTAATTTGGGATGTGATTTTAAACATATTGCAGAGATTGGTAAATTTTCTCTCAAATACATTAGTAGTAATATCATTAAAAGAGTTTAAATATACTGATTTTTTTCCTTTCCATGTAATTGCACATATCGTGAAATGCACAGACTTTAGAGTATATACAAGGCTGAAATGATGACATTAATCCTTTGGATTTCATATGTTTTACTTTTGCTCTAAGTTTTAGCACATTAATTTTTAATGTAATTAATTGAATGGATTTTCTGTCCATATTGTCTGCCTTTTGAATCTGCACTACAGTAGTGGCCAGCAGAGCAAGATTGCAAAGTTGATGATTAGTTTTCGTAATTCAAGCGTGATTAGATGTTTTATGAGATCCTTCCAGTTTTCCTTCTAAGCTGAAGAAAATTATTACCTGCACCAACCATTCCCATAGACTAAAAAGAAAAAAAAAATAGATATGTGGCTCACAATTATTAACCAAAAGTAGAAAGAGTCCTAACGTACTTATGCATGGAATAGTAGAATTCTCTGATGCTCATGACCAGAAGTCTTTGAGGACTTAGTAAGTCAGTAGCACAAGTTTTCCTGCTATTTCTTGAAAAACCCCATTTGAAAATAAACCATATATTTTTGCCAGAGAAAATGTCATATAAATTTGTGATAAATATGAAAAACTGATCAAATATAAAACTTAGAATAGCATTCTGTAGAACAGAATTTTTTACCTACTGTTTGCAATAAAATGTACATGGATAGTTTTATTTTAAACAGTTAAAAATTATGTACCTCCAAATAAAAACATAATAGCCTGCTAATATCATTGTAATTTATTTTGTATTTCAGATGTGTTCACAAACATTTTTGAGAACACTGACAAAAACAAATCTAATCTAAAATGTTTTGTCATACTTGGAGGATTTTTAACAATGTTCAATAAAAAATGCTATGGTGTTTACCAGAAATAAATAAAGGTCAGGCTAATAAAAAATGAACAAAGAAGTATTTTTACAGAGACAGATAGTCTTCAGTGGGATATGTTTTCCAGGTTGTCACATAAAAATCTACATCATTTCCATTTTAACATAGATTGTATTGTCACGTGAACTGGGACTCAAAAGAATATTAATGGGTAATAGCATAAAAATAGTTTTCCATAGGAAAATTGTAAGAAATTTATGAAGGAAAATTACATTTTTCTTTTCTCAATTTTAAGAATTTGAACCTACAGGGATATGTCTTAATTGTCAAATGATTAACACTTACTTCCTAATAGAAGATCCAGGGTCCATTACACTGTGAATCCTTTTGATTTTGTTGACAGGTAAAAGTGACCTGTCCTTCCTTCATGGTCCATCTTCTCATTGGCAATTGCTCTGGGATCCATGTAATCCTAAATAATATGCATGTGATTCTATGTCTTCCTTTTCCTCAAGACCCATAATCCCCCAAAACAGAAATTACTGCCTTATACTGTTGTTAGCATCTTTAAATCACAGTTGTTACTTAATAATCTAGATATAAGCACAAACATGTAAATGAATACATAGATGAAATGCTAAGTTCTTTAGTGTGTTTATATCTTTTATCCACAGTTCCTGATTTCAGTTACTATCACCAATGAATGATTGAGTCACAATCATTCTGTCTAATCTACTTTAATGTTCCACTCTACCTCAGTCATTCTGACTGTTTGGGGAAAAGGCTAATCAGACAATATCAGAACAAGTGTAAATAGGCTTGTCCTTGGCAAACTGAAAAGTGTGTCACTCCACACTTTAAGGTTCTTCCTGGTCTCCTCTGTGTGATGGGCTATACCCATATGAGTATCCCATCATTCTATTCATTGAGATTACCACAAGCTGCACCTGTCTGGTGACCTATGTGTTAACCAGTTAACCATATTCACCCATACACTGTAAATTATAGACAGAGACTCTGCCTTTCCTAGTTGTGTAGGCAACATGAGTATAAGTACTTATAGCAACCAAAAGTTTAGACTATTTTTCTTTATGTATGTTTTCTTCTCTCAAAGAACAGTGTATATGTCTCAATAGACATCATATGTTAAAGAATGAATATTTTTGTGTAGTACAGAGTATATTGTGTATATGGAGAAAATACTTGTTGAATAATGATTTACCTCAGTAATGATTGTTTATATTTGTAAAGACAGCTTTTTAAATTTAGTGAAAAATATCATGAGCAAACTACATTTGTTTTTGTTATAACTGAATGTAACACATTTTTGCATGTGTGGTAGTTCTGTTATAACCCAGTGGCACATACATTTAACACAATGAAGACACATAATAAATTCTAAGCAATCATAAAAAAATTCCAACTCAATAATTAATGGTAGGAACTCTTCCAAATTTTGTACCACTTTTATATTTTATACAAGAAGAAATACTTTTCTATAAAACTTATTGAGTCAGTGACTTTCTACTACTTTCTCATTTTAAAAGGAACAGAAAAAATAATACAGTGGCAAGACTTTTACCAACTGTTGAACTTTCCAAAGAAAGATATAATTACATCTTTTAAAAATGTGTATTCGCTATTAACATTATGCACCCACTTTGTGAATGATTTTGACCAATGAAAAATTAGGCATTTAGATGCTCATCATGTTTTGTTAAATAGGCTACAACAGAGCTATTGTTTTCTTCTTCATATCAGTATTATACAGCCCAGTTTGAAAGCAAAATAAAAGATAAATAGGTATTTGAGTTTAATTAAATGACTTTTTTGAAATTAAGAGTATAGTTTGATATTTCCATATTAGAAGGATTAAAGCTGACTCTGTATCCTGCTCTATTGCTCTCAATGCTGACCTGTTATTATCAATTGGTCAAGTAAAAATAAAAGTCCCACACTTGACATTTAACTACATATTCACATCTTGATACAGCTATAGTTTATCCTATGGAGAAATTATTTTGAGCTATTATTTGAACTATTATCATAGATCTCAAGTTTTTGATAGGCTTCCAGTGAAAAAGATTAACAAGGTCTCCTGGACAGAATTAGCTTCCATCAAATGGACTAAGTAGGCCCATATCATACTATTTGAGATACTAGCAAAAATCACAGCAAGAGGCAGAGAACAAACTGCACTCCTATTGGTATTGGTTTCCCTGGGAAAAACAACAAGCATAATTTACTATAGCTATGTGGATTCAGACAATTAAATTACATGTACAGCAGTGTCTTTTGCATTGTTTTATATTGCTGATGTCACATACTTTGGAGACAGTACTAGGATTGTTTCTGTTGCTATTGTTATAATTTTTGCCAAACAACAATGTAGTGTTCAACAAGACAAATATGAAGTTAAAACTATTCATGAATTGATATTAATGCATTGAATTTTAATTTAGAATTTAATTTAGCAGATACAGCTAGTAGGAGAATTACCACTCTTGTTCTAATAAGTATAATCTTTTATATATTTTTGTCAAAGTCATATTTTAGGAACAAACCCCATACAACTGAGATAATTAGATGAATATTAAAAAATCCATTCTTTAATTTTGAAACTAGAGGTAGAAATTCAACATACGATGAAAAAGTGGTTGATTCCACATATGAGAGTGATAGAAACAAAGTGTTCACTTCCTCTCCCAGATAGGAATTTGGCTGTGTCACTAGATATGCCTGTACTTTCTGGGTCTTTGCCATTTGAATTTCTGAGAAAATGCCATGTGCTGTTTATTTCATGGCTTTCATTTGTTTGGGAGTGTGTAAGGCAGCATGACATAGAAAAGTGATAGAAGGAATAAATAGATAATGCTACAGATAATACTCATTAGATGATATTTAATTTGTGGCCACATAGGAAGATAAGAGTTATCTACATCTGTGTTAATCAGATTTTCATCAACATGACAAATACCTGAGAAAAACAACTTAAAATGGTCAAAGGCTTATTTTGGCTTGGTTTGAGAGGATTTAGCCCATTTTCACTTGGCTACATCCCTGAGGGCTTGGGGTGACACAGAGCATCATGGGAGAGTGTAGTGATGGAATAGAACTGCTCATGTCATGTCAGCTGTAAAGCAAAGAAAAAGAGAGTGGGGAGGGAGAGATGTGTATGTTGGGGGAGGCACTATAGCGAAAATACCTTTCCAAAGCATTTTCCGAATGACCCGTTTCCTCCAACTAAGCCATACTGCTGAAAGTATTGATCAATTACCAATAATACCATCAAATTTTGATTACTTCAATGTATTAATCCACTGATTGAGTCAGAGCCTTTAGGATCCAACCATATCTCAATGATTGAATCTATCAGCTGGAGACCAAGCCTTCAACACATGAGCCTTTGAGGATACTTCATAACCAAACTGTTACCGTATCCATGAGATATGTTAGACATAACAAGTGAGTAACAATGAACAGAAAACTCGTGTCCATATCCAGAAGTCTAGAATAAGAATCCTCTTGCATTTATACCTATACCATCGTGTTTGCCCAGTCACACATATTTGGAAATGCAATAAGTCATGGAGAAAAAGTTTTTACTTGTAGTTCTTCTTTTGGCTCCAGAGCCAAAAGTCTAACAGAGCAGTGTAGGAGGTCAGAAATTTCTTGCATAAAGGGCTGATAATAATCAACTACCACACAGCTGAAGGGAAAAAAGAGCTTAGTGAATCCTTATATTGGAACCTAATATGAAGTCAGGGGAGTGCATTATAAATACTTGTCTTAATTCTACAAGGTAAGGACTTTATTATGACATTTCCATATGCATATAATGTGCACATTCATTCATTCTCACCTTTGTTAGTCCTCTCACTTTCACATCCACTTCCCTAATAACTCTCCATTCATTTTTACACTTTCCCCACCTAGATCCTACATGTGACAGAAAACATGCAATATTTGTCTTTGTGAGAAAAGACAGTCAACTTTCACAAATGGTGCTGGGAAAACTGGATGTCTCCATGAAAACTTTTCTACTTCTCCTAAACTGAGAGATTTACACTTGATACAGAATCAGTAGTTGCCACCATCAGATATCAGTAGCACTAAGCCTAGAATATTACTTTGGGAATTATAGGAAGTTAGGGACATAGGATTCCCAGTCCCTGCTCACTTGTTTCCTCCACTGCCATGAGACCACATAGAATAGTTTCTATGCCCTTCTCTACTCCATGAAAAGGCACAAACAGAATGAAGGGAAGGGTCTTTGAGAGACTAAACATTTTAACCAAAAGAGGTTGAACATAGGGCTGGTGAAGTGGCTAAAGTGGTAGAGTGTCTGGCTAGCAAGCATGAGGCCCTGAGTTCAAACCCCAAAACTACCAAAAAAAAAAAATTATGCTGTACATATAGCACAAAACTTTTTTACCTAAATAGGCATTTGGCTATGTTTTGAAGGTAATGAATGGGGCCTTCCAAATTTAATAGAAAAATAAAATTTATACTTTTATGAATGTGTAAATGATAACAAACTATTTTTAGTTTTGTTTCATTTTGTTTTGTTTTGGTGGTACTGGTGTTTGAATTCAGGGCTAGGCAGGTGCTCTATGGTTTGAGGTATGCCACCACCAGCCCCTTTTTCTCAGGTTATTTTGGAGATATGGTTTCACTTTTTGCTCACACACTGGAAGGACAGGCATGTACCACCATGCCCTGCTTTCTCCTACTGAGATGGGATATCACAAACATATTGCAGGGGTATTCCTTGAACGTTAGGACTCCCAGTCTCAGCTTCCCATATGGCTGGAATGATGGATGTGTACCACTGTGTCCAACTATTGGGTAAAATGGGTTCACACAAACTTCTTGCCTGGACTGGTCAATTCTCTTGATCTCAGCTTCCTAGGTAACTAGGTTACCTAGGAACAGGATAAGTCACTGGTGCCTGACTATAAGCTGTTAGTTTAAGCCTGCTATGAAAAGGGAAAGCTTGAATCACTAAGTCCACACACTCAGTACACTATGGAGAAGCAAGGGCATCTATGAGTCAGTGATGGGAAAGAGATGATATACCATGCTGGCCATGACTGTTGGTGTAAGGACAGATAACAGAATACCAGTGGGTCTTTTACATTGACAAACAGAAAAACATGTGCATGTATTTAAGTACAAAGACACAAGTGAAGGAAGAAATCCTTTGGATCCATGTATTTCCAAATGGAGAATCCAGAATGCATGTATATTCATATATACATATAAGTGTGTGCAAGTATATATGTTTGTATCACTCACTCAATGTCAGCAATAACCTTACCATTTGTTATTACTTTACCTTTCTATAATCAGGAAGCAATAAGCTTCATAAGTTAAGCAATTTATTCAAGGCCGTAGAGTTTGTAAATAAAAGAGCTAAAATTTGAACTAGGTAGTGCAAACTACCACACTATTATTTCTCTTGTTCCAGCTCTTCAGCCAATTGTCATTGTGTGGGGAAGACTTTCGTTAACTTGATTATGAGTACAGAAACTCAGATATAGTGTGCACAAAGCTATGAGAAACAGCTAATATTAAAAATGTCTTTGCATTTTACATATATTCTACATAATGATCAAATATGGTAAATATATATCTACCACCTCATAAATTTATCATTTCTTTGGGATATGAGCCTTCAAAAACCTCTCTTCTAAGTATTTTGGAGTATACAACATATTATTGTTAACTAAAGCCATCTATATCACACTTATTCCTCTTATCCATTTACAAATAGAAAGCTACAACTTTGTATCAACTATATACATTATATGTACCTAGGAATACTTTTTAAAGGTAAAAGAATTGGTTAATATTTGAACAGATTAAATATTTTTTAAAAATTATTAAAGTTGCCATGTGACCCAGCAGTTCAATTTGAAGGGATATATTCAAAGAGAAATGAATACCCACACAGATGGACATTAATGGCAGGACAGATGTTTGTGTCTGTACCTGAAGTGCTTAGAAATAAAACACAGATGGAAAAAAAATAAGCAAATAAAAGTTGAAAAGAAAATCAATCTCTGAAACAAAGCTAGCTAATGGAGAAAACAATGAACATATAAATTGTGTTTTGGTCAATTATTTCATTAGATTGTTGTCTGTATACAACAGATCAGAATATCAGTGACTGGTTCATATGCTCCAATTGGTGCTACTCCAGGAAAAGTAGATATAAAAAAGACAGGTTAGACTTTGAATTGTAGCTTCCAGAAGTAGGCTGAGGTTATTTTTTATCCCTATTCTTGGAAAAATCCTAAACGCATTGTAAGTAATAGACCAGTGTTTCTTGAAGAAGATAAAAGAAGAGATTCAGAAATACCAAGAAGGAACAGAGGCTTTTGGGGTTTCCTGCATAACAGGAATCTATGACCACCACTTTCTGAAGAAAGAAATGGAGGTAGTCAAAATTTTCCATTCCTGGCTGCAGGGCCATAGACATGTAGTTTGCCAGACTTTATGATGATTTCAGTACTTTGGACCTAGAAAGGAAGATCCACAGACATCAGCTTTCAGGGAATCTTAAAGAAAAGCTCAGATAATGCTGATATTAATAGTAATCATGACTATTAGTCTTATGTGTCATTCCATCTATCTTGTGTGCACTCACACACGCTTCACACTTCTAAAGAGTCCTGGGTTCTGAGGTGATGGTAGAAAGATAGTGAGAAATCCCAGCTGTCATTAATATGTAACTTCTCAAGAAAGGGTGATAGTGGGCTAGGCCTTAAGTTCAGTGGAGTTCCAGAGACATAAGAGTCTCTGAATTTACAGTTTCAGGGGCTGAAAGAAGTGTGATGGCCAATTTTGACTGTCACTTTGATTAGATTAAGAAACACCTCGGAGATCAGTAAAGCACACCTAGGTATATATCTGTGAGAGCTTTTCCAGAGTTGGTTTCATTGTGAAGGGGCTCATGTAATAAATGGATTGATTATTTGATGGATTCATGGTATGATGGCAATATTGGGGAGGTGACAAAAATTAAGATGGGGGCCTAGGTGGAAGAAGTAGGTCACTGGGGGTGTCCTTAGGGCTATATGTTGCCCTGGTCCCTTCCTTTGATGGCTGTGCTCAGTTTCTTGACTGCAGTAAAGTGAATAATCTCCCCTCCCATGTGCTTGTGGCACCATGAGGTTCTGCCCATGCTCACGGGGCCAAGCAACATGGATTGAACCCTGTGAAATTGTGAGCAGAAATAAACCATTCCTCAAATTTCTTCTGTCAATTATTTTGGTCACAAGAGTGAAAACTAGTATTGAAGGATGTCTCAAAAACATTATTAATGTTTCCTGCTGTTTGAGCAGATCCTGAAGGTCCACAGAAATGATCCTATGAGTGAGGGCAAACTCTCCTGTGTCTGAGGCTCCAGAGCCTTTAGTAGTTCATGAGAAATGTCATCTGAAACTCCTGAACACTTTGTGTGCTACCCTTATGCTCTACCCACAAGGTGAAGTCAGATCCCATGTCTAATCTCTCTGGAATGCATCTGTTTTGTTTGATTTTGCTGTGTTGGTGGACCTATGTCCTCAATTCTCTGGTGGATTCATTTAATGTTTTGATTTTGCAAATTATTTAGCCTTTACAAAGTTATTTCAGTGAGAATTCAGATCATTTCATTTTCTACGTCCTTAACTGTAAGCTGGAAGCTCTTTTTCACTGTCTTTTGACACTGAAAACAATAACAAAATATGCAGTGAAAATTCAAATCAATACTATGTAAAAATGAATTTTGGATGGATTTCTTCTTCAGTTTTTATCTGGGTTTCAATGAGTCCCTTTATTTTGTTTGAACATACAGTTTAAATGATATGTTGCTTATTTTTCTGGCATTTGAAACTATTAGTTTCTTTTTCATATGGAAATTTTTGGAAATGTCAAAATAGTCAAACTGTATATAGGTAATTTAATAGACTCATAGGCACTCACTTTTCATTATTAAATAACTATATTCAAAGTTAAAGTGGCTTTTAGTGAAAACATGCTTTGAAATAAAATTGCATTCGAAAGTAATATATGCATGGAATTGATACCTTCCAAATTACATTGTTGGTAATTTGCTAGTAAATGCCTGTGCTGTTAGATACTGTACTTAGTGCTGGGGAACACTGAAGTAGCTAATGGCAACTCCTACCATCTTGTAGCTTTCTATGAATTTTTCAGTCAGCATACTTCAGTGTTGCCAGTTTATTGCTGCATTTAAAATTGTTCTGGACAAGGGTAAGGGTTAGCCTTTTATGAAAACTTCTCAGTGCTCAAATAATGGTAGGAAGTATTATGTTCTGGCTCCCTCTTAGAGATTAGAGGGAGGGGGCTCGGTGCAGGGGGAAAAACGGCACAAACAATATATGCACATATGAATAAAGAAAAAAACTTTTTAAAAAACGCAGGGAGCACTACAATTATTGAGCTGTTTAGCCAGCATTTCACCAGATTGTTCGAACAGGAATCACTGCTAAAAAATAATATACCTTTGTATATATTACAAGTAAGTTAATAGTTAGGGAAGCTTTGATCTCAAATAGAATGTTCATATGAGTGATTCCAGTTTGAACTTCCACTTACTTGTCAATCTTTTCAAGTTTAAGTTACTTCGGTTCTCTAGCTTTTCTTTGTGCTCAGAGCAGAAGCTTTTTCTTCTAATAAAGTTCTTGGAGGACTATTATTTCCCTAACCAATGGCTGTGGCTATTAGAATTACTGAAACTGAAATCTTATTATACCACTAAGCAGTGAACAGAGAGTTAATAAAGCTCTTTCAGCCGTGCAACTCTTTAACTGTAAAACAATTTTAATGATTATTTTTAATTTTACAATTCAAAAGGAAGAAAATGGTGTACATTCTATATTTTCAAATTACAAACCAGCACAAGTAGTTGGCATTTTTTCAGGAGAATTATCAAACATCTTTATAAAAGATAATAATAATAAGAAGAAGAATCATTTCTGATTATTTAACCTTGGAAATGTGCATGGAAAATTGGCCTTGTGATAGAAGTGTCATTGAACAGCAAAATCTACAATTTGTAGTGTCTGCTCCTGTCTTTCATTTTGGGGTACAATTGGCCACCACTTACATGGTATATTTACAAAAAAATCAAATCTTTCTCAATATTCATTAAAATTAGAATATTGTTGCCGTTCAGTTCTTGCTGTATAAATCCCTATTCAAAATTTATGCTAAGACTCCACAAATACGTTTTGCATGAATGACAAAGCAAAGTAAAAATTATTAATTGTGCAAAACATTTTACTGTTTCATAGCTTATGAGTGTTGTTCATCTGTGTTCCTTTGAACCAAAGTCTCTCTTGAGGATGGAGTCAATCTGTTGTCCCCACATCTTAACTGAGAAAAAAATCCATTTCTAACCTATTAACATGACTGACTGATGGCAAGCTTCAGAGGATCCACTTGTGACATACCCATGTATATGACTGATTAATAAGATTCCTTTACATATATTTGTCAGTATCATATTATTTGCATGAACTTCACTCTGACTATTGGTTCTTTTATTAGTGCTTTTCCAGATAGCCCTCAGTCCTCACAGGATGGTTCTCAATGTGGTGACCTGCTTCTTAGGAGAGAGGTTATAGAGAAATGGCAAGACTGAATCTCATCGTCTTTTTATAACCTGTTCTCAAGCAATATCCATTACTTGTGATATATTCCAGTCATTAAAAGTAGGTATCTATATCCAGCCCAGACCACAAGGAGGAATTACTCATGGTGGCAATACAAGGAGACACAGATCATCACAGAGCCCTTTAGAAGCTACATACCTAGCATACATTTATTCGTTTTGTATCTGATGAAATCAATGGTAAATGGACAATTTTTCTCTCTCATACATATTTTTCCTAAGAGGAAAACTGTTATATTAATAACTTGTGTTTATTTTAGAAATTCAAACTAAGAGAAGTTAAATAATAAACAGACTCACAAGGAAAGAAAAGACAAATGCCTGTAACATAAAGTGACACAATGAAATTTAAAAGACATGTAAATAAATACTAATTTAATAAATATTAAGGACCCATTGTTTAAGAAACATTCCATTAAATCCTGCACAAGATATAACATGAATTAAAAAATAGGTCAGGATCCTAAATATGCGTTTGACTTAAGGTCTTCTTAGTAAAAGTCAGACTTTTCATCTCTGTCAAACACCTGAGAGAATAACTTAAAGGGAGAAAAGATTTATTTCGGCTGATGGTTTCAGTCCATGTTCTGCTGGCTCCATTGCTATGGGCCTGAAGTAAGGCTGAGCATCAGTGGGAGTGGGGGGGTCGATAAAAGTCCTAGGTCCACATACACCATTGAAAGGCACACCCTCAGTGACTCACCTCCTTCAACTAGACCTCATCTCTTACCACTTGCCATAATGCCATCAAATAGTGAGCCCATCAGTAGATTAATACTTGATGAAAGCAGAGCCCTCATGGTTCAATCACCTCCCAAGGACTGGATCCACCACCTGGGGACCAAATCTTAAACACATGAGCCTTTTGTGGGAACACTTCATGTATAGACCACAAGGTTCATCTGCTTTTTAACTGTGTGACTGTAGCAAGTTACTTAGGACAATTGTTATTCACATCTGAAAGGGATGTTGTGAAAATAAATTAGTATGAGGAATAAAATGACACAAAGCACCTCTGACCATACAGTCATAAAAAGTTCTTAGCCCAATGCTTAGCACCTGATAATCAAATGATAGCAAAATAATACTGGTGAATAATAGCAACACTTGCCAGAGCAACTCTAAGTGCTACATGAGTTTTAGCAATTTGATACTATTAGGTAACAAGCAGTATTCTGGAGTCTTATAATGTCTACTGTACCTAATATTTAGGTGATTTTTAGCCAAGTCATTTGTCATTTTGTTGCCAAAAATCCCTTATTTCCAAAATGAGAATAGTAATAGTGTTAAAAAAGCCAACATTGTTCTGGACATGGTGGCTCACACCTGTAATCATAGCTACTTAGGAGGTGGAGAACAGGAGGATTGAGGTTGAGGTTGGAAGCTTGCCTGGGCCAAAAAAAAAAAAAAAGTCTGCAAGATCCTATCTTAACAAATGGCTGGGGATGGTAGCCCCTTTCGGTGATCCCCTGATTGAGGAAAGAACAAATAGAAGGATTGTGGTGCAAGTTTGCCAGGCATAAAATGAGACCCTGTCTCAAAAATAACCAATGCAGAAAAGGCTTGTAGAGTGGCTTAAGTGGTAAAGTGGCATGTGCGAAGCTCTGAGTTCCAACTGCAACATAACAGCAAGAAAAAGAAAGAGCCAATATTGTAAGAGCTTATGGAATACTACCTTGTACGCTTTGTACTTTAATTAATTATAATGTAAAATATTCATAAAAATAAAATAATCCTAACACCTGACAGAAACACTTCTCAAAGAGGACATAGCAGGGCACAAATGACCTCTTTCTGATATCTGTGGAAGAATTAAGAAATGATATGATGAGAGATGACATCACAGAAAACATACAGAATTTCTGAAGGAAATTTCACTTCACTTGAACACTGATTTCCTTTTACTTTCTCCATAGTTACTCTTTTCCAAATGTCAGAAAAATAGTTGAAATCATGAAGATGACAGCTTTTCCACATTTGGGTCTCTCTGTGTCTTTTCATGCTTTCATATCACATTGTTTACAGCACAGAATAATACTCCATTTTCTAAATGCGGAATGGTGTATTTATACATTCACCTATTGACGGAAATCTTGGTTGTCCTAAGTTTTAGAAATTATGAACAAATCTATTGTAAGCATGGATGTGCAAGTTTTTATGTAGGCATAATTTTTCCACTTCTTTGGGTTAATGTCAATTGGATGGGTCACATTGTAAGAGTATGTCTAGATTTTTAAGAAAATGTTAGTGTCTTCCAAAATAGTTGTACTATTTTTCATTCCCAGAAAAAAAGTAACAAAAGTTGCTATTGCCCCATGTCCTAGCCAACAGACAACTGGGATTTAATAGCCAGAGACAGAAAATGTATTCTAATCAGAGCGCAGCAAAATTTGAGTTTTCAAGATAGGCAATTCTGGCTGCTCTTCAAAGAAGCCTACATCTATGAAACATCCTACTACAGCACTGCTCTTAGTGAGAGGAAACAATGTTGGTGGATGTTCGTTCTGCATTCTGTCAGCCATTACTTCCCTTCTCCTCTGAACACAGCTATAGGAACATTCTCTTTCAGACCAGACTGATCAGGCAGTACTGACCTGTGTCTTTCCCTGAGTTGAATTCAGTGTTTCATAATCTTATATGTCCTAGAAAAGGAAATATTTCAAATCACAACCTGGGGATAGAGTGGGGGGCAACAACTTCAGCATCCCTTGGGTATTTGTTAGAAATGCAAACTTTCAGGTACCTTCATCAACCTCCCATAATAGAAACTGTAGAAATGGGAACCAGAAACTTGTGCTTTTACAAATCCTGTAGGTGACTTTAATATGAACTAACATTAGCAAATAATTTAGAATATATCTTTTTTGGGGGAAAAACTCAAGAATGTTGAATACTCAACTCTAAAGAGTATTTTAAAAAGTGTATTCACACTAAAAGCACTGAAGAACTTTTCAAACTAAAGCACTATGCTCCATCCATGATAATTTAAATATCTTGAGCTGGGGCCTCAGCCTTTGTGTTTGTACTAGCTCTGAGCTGACTCTGATGTGTCGCAGCATTAAGACCAGTTCCTTAAGGTGCTCATTCTCAACTCTTAGCTACTATCAGATTCAGCTGGAAGAACAGGAACACAAAAATAAAACAAAAGCCATAAAAATAATAAAACATTACAGAAAGTGAAATTTTTCAAGGTATACTGCATGCATGTATGGAATTATCACAATGACAAGCCTCATTATCAATGTATGATGATTCAAAAATAAAACTTAAACTTAAAAAATGATTACAGATTACAGAGAATCAGATATCTCAATTTGTTCTTAAATTGAAAATTTTTTGAACTGTATAAATGTGTATATATATATATATATATATATATATATATATGTGTGTGTATTCATCTGTGTTTAACAAATGTCCTATGGCACTCAAATATGTGATAATAGTAGAATAGTTTGTCTTAAAAATGGTACATGAAAGAGTAAATGATATTTATTCCTAGACATTTTATGTGAGAATTTAATAAGGCACAAATTTAATAGTTGTATATAAGAAATCAAGCATAGAAACAAAGGATTCACTGCCCAGTGTTAAAATGACACCTGCTCTTTCACACTCTGTGATACTGTTCCCTTGTCATTTACTTGCATTTACTTATATTTCTTAACATCAACAACTATCTCTGTAGTAACTGAAAGTAAGAGGCCGAATTAAGGATTGGTTCTCATTCTGTTGTCTACATTTGCTAGGTGGTAGAGAAAGCTGCCACCTGCAGGAGTCACAGAAGTTCACTAATTTTAACTGTAATGTCATAGTATCCAATGAAAATGGAGAATGTATTTTAATAAAATTGATCATTCTTCTTTGTATTTTTCCTAACACAATGGTTAACTTTCAAGGATATATGTACTTCAATTTTAAGTTTTGTTCAATTCAGTAATATGAATTAGTAGTACTCATAGAGAGACCTGAGGTATTTGAGTTCAGACACTTATTGAGATGCCTAGTTTCCCCAAGTCTAAACAAGGAGGGTAGTGTTTACATCACTGAAAATTTATGAGGTTACATGACATATGTTAATCACCTGTTCCATTCTTGTTAATGATGTTAGCTATGATTTTGATCATTATTTTGACATTGTACTTCACGCAAATAATATGCATGAAAACAAGAAACTATGTGATACTAAAATGTCTAGTTTCCTTAAAGTTACCAGTTGCAAAATATTAAACTCAAAATTCTTAGATTGCAGAAAATTTACGTATACTGGGATAGTGGAAAATTTATACATAGATACATTGCAATTGGATAATTTAAAAACAATTATAAATATATAAAATTCAGCCACACACTATGCAACCTCCAACTTAATGAAAATTAAATATAATCAATAAAATTGAGTATCTTTTAACTGAGCCTTTTTGTGTTATTATAATGACTAATAAAGAGCCTGGCAAGGATACATAAGCTTGAGGCCATCCTGGGCTACATAGGAAGACCTTGTCTCTAAAAAATAAAACAAAAAATAACAATGCCACTTTAAAGTAGGTTAGAAAAAAGCTCATCTTTTAAAAAACTCTTCAAATTAATCCTTTTTTACAGTTAGTTTAATTTGATACTCAATATGCTTGAATCTTTATTATCCCTGCTACATTGAGTATTTACTCACTACCTTTTAAACATTAATTTTTAAAGCAGTACTATATATCAGGTCTTTAAAATCAGTTGTCTATTTAATTCTAAAAGATTTGACATGTCTTGCCTTAACAATTTTAAAAACCATACATAAAACTTCATAACTAATACACCAGGCCAAAGTTTCATCCTGTTCTGAAGTTTGCTCATCTGATCTTGGTAATTATAGAATTCTGTCATTTAAAATATACCAATAAGTCTAATTTTAACATTTCAAAAAATTATCTTCAGTAATAACTGAGTATATTTTCTGTGGAGTTATTCATGAGAATGTTATTTTTCAGAATATGGTTATATATGTATAATCAGTGGAAGAGGGTAAGATAACGGGAGGTGAGTATAATCAAAGTGCATTATATAAATTTATGAAAACTTCATAATAAACCTGTTACTTTGTACTATTGACATACACTAGTAAACTAAATCTCAAAAGAAATATGGCTTGAAAAATAATGAACAGGCTGCCTCTTATTCTATCATTTCCTTTGCTATACAGTAACTTTTATTTTGATGAAATCTGATTTATAAATACTTACTCTTATTTCTTGACATATTGGAGTCCTGTTCAGAAAGTCCTTGCATGTGCTTAGACTTTGAAGTGGTTTTTCCTATGTATTCCTCTGGTAAATTCAGTTTCAGTTCTTAGTTTAAGGTCTTTGAAAATTTTGAGTTGATTTCATTTACAAGTTGAGAGATAAGGCCCTAGTTTCAAAGTTCTACAGTTTTCCCAGCAACACTTGTTAAAGAGGTTGACAGTTTACTAATGTATAGTTTTGGCACCTTTATCAAGAATCAGATGGCTGTACCTACTAGGGCATCTTTCTGGATCTGTTCTTTGAGTCTTCTTTTTGTGGATGATGGAACCAGAGATCACCATGTTAAGTGAAATAAACCAATTCCACAAAGGCAAGTATCAGGTTTTTTAATCACATATAAAATCTAGGGCAAACCAAAAGAAGGACATGAAAGCTAAAAGAATCTGGAAAGGGAAGGGACAAGGAAGGAGATAGGAACAGTATCAGAGGTGGTAAATGTGATCAAAGTACATCATACATAGGTATGAAAATATAACAAAATCTCTTTTACAATTAATATACTCTAATAAAAAAGAAAAATAATGAGCAAAATCAGCTAAATTTAGGATAATTATACAAGTTGGCAGTGATGTTGTTTTATTATTATTGTGACTGTATCACTTTCAAAGTGTTTGAGTATGAGGAAATACAATAATTCATCGCATGCTTTTATGTGTGTTCATCAGTGCACTGTGTTTGTTGTGATAGATATGTGACAGTGATCAGGAAACATGATGCTTGTCACTATGTGCTTCATAGTTTAACAACAGATACAAGAACTCCCTATAAAATATGCCCATGATTGTATTTTCAGTATTACTAAGAATGAAAAGTGTGAAGAAAGTAAAGTAGGAGAGGATATTTAACCTCTGTACCTAACCAAGACAGAATTTAGAAAAATTTTCCAACACAAAAGAATATTTTGATTAGGTCTGAAAAATAAGCAGTACAAATCCAGTTTAAAACAGAATCAGGGAACCCTAATTATTTAGTAGTCTGAGATAAAAAGAATGGCAATTCAAGGGCAGTCCAGGCAAAAAAATGTCCATGAGACCCCCCTCCCCCTATTTTAACCAGTATCTGGGTACATGATGGTAAAAGCCAGGCATCCCAAGCTACATGGGAGACTGAGATTGGGAGTATCACAATTCCATTCTAGTCAGCTTATAAAAATATTTTGAAGAGTCCCATCTCAAGGGAAAAATTCTTGGCATGATGGTACATACCTATCATGCCAGAGATGATGGGCCAGGGCAAAAAGTGAGACACTATCTCCAAAATAACCAGTATAAAAAAAGCTTGAGCCTTGCCTCAAGCAGTAGAGAACCTGCTAGCAAATGTGTATCCCCAAGTTCAAACCCAAGTACCACCAAAAAACAAAAAATCATCAGAATTAGCCCAGAAAATGTAAGTGTATACACATTTAATATGCTAGAGTATACAGTGAAAAAGATCATTAGTAAACTCAAGAGAATTTTCTTCATTATTCAGAGCTTCAGAAAAGCAAGTCAGAGGTTTAGACTAAAGAGAAAAATTACAGCAAGAGTGGATGTCAGAGAAAGAGCGAGAAAGTGAGAGCACCTGAGAATGGTTTGCTTACTGTGAGAGTGAAATTGTCAAGAATGTAAAATGAATGGAGGCTCCAAGATGGTGCATCACGTGGTATTCCCCCAGCCGCCCCTGGGATTAATCAGCATAGCCCTGTGGGAAGACTGACCCTGCCCCACAAAAATAAAGCCAGAACAATAAACAAGAAACTGAAAATTAACACATAGCAAAGGGTGAACGATGCTGTAAGCACACTGAAGAAGGAGGGAGAAGCAAGGAGTTGCTCTCTGTGTGAACTTTCAGTAAACAAAGACTGGAAAGGCAGAAGAGCTGATAGCAGGTGGGTGATAAGCTGCTGCCTGAAATAGGGCAGGTAGCAGTCCACAAAGCTCATCTCCAGAACCAGTGAGCAATATCCAAAATCAAAGAACACTGCAAAATTGAAAAACAATCAGCAAACCATCACAACACCCTAACAGCAGGAGGCTGGCTGATGGATCACTGACCTTGCCCCAGAGAAAATGGGCAAGGAAAAGAAATAAGCCCCCAGTAAACCAACACAGCAAAAGCCTAACACCAAAGCAGGACAGCTGGTGGACTACAGAGCTGATCTCCAGAACCTGAGGACAATATACAAATTTAAACAGCCACACCTCAATGAAGGAGGAGCTGACTAAGCAGCTGCTGCTGAAAGGCAGAAGAAAAACAGATGTAACTCCCTAAACACATGGCAAGACTAAGACAGAGCCTCTGCTTAAATAATGACACACAGATTGGATGCTGAAGGAGTAACATCAGAACTACTATGAATGAAATTCTATTGTTCCTGAACTTTGACTTTTTGTGTGTGTTTGTTTGTTTGTTTTGTTTCTTGTTTGTTTGTGTTTGTTTCTTACCTTTCCCTGTTGATTTCTTTGTTTGTTGTTGTTGTTGTATTGTTACTTTTACTATTGTGAGTTAGTTAATACTAAATTGCACTCAGACAAGGAACAGAAATAGCATACATATGCAAAATAAAAGCAAGGGAAAGAAAACAGATGAGTGAAACCACCAATAGCCTATTGAGAACATGGTTACATAGTACCAAGTGGAGCAATTAGAAGATGAAAAAAGGGATGGAAAACATTCTCCCCCAAAAAATAATTTAAAGCAAGATTCAGAGGGAAATGAAGAATACAAATATTGAATACCAAACTCCAAGAAAACAATGATAAACAACGCCAAGGAACACAACAATGCCCAAAAGAACATTCTCAAGGAAGAAATGTTGCATGTAATCACTGAGAATTTCATAGTGTTGTTACTAGACACGATCAAACAAAATTTATAAGAGGCACTCAAGAAATTCCAAGACACCAGAAATACAGAACACAAGAAGACACAGAAACATCAAATAAACCACAAAGTAAAACAGAGAACAATATAAATAGAGAGATAAATAAATTAAAGACAAAAATATACAATATTAAAGAGGAAGTGACTCACGATATAGAAAACTTCAGAAATATAATGAAACAGAAACACAAACACAGTGGAAAGCCACTCCAGCAGACTCGAACAAGCAGAAAGTAGAATCTCAGAACTTGAAGATGAAATGAAAATTAAATGAAAAACTGAAGAGTTATTAGTCAAACAACTCAAGACCTGTGAAATGAATATGCAGAAATTCACTAAATCCATCAAAAGACTAAACTTGAGTACCACGGGCATTGAAGAAGGAAAATAAGTGCAAGCCAAAGGCATTCATAATATACTCAACAAAATAATGACAGAAAATTTCCCAAATCTAGAGAAAGCTATTCACATTCAGGTACAGGAAGACTCCAGGACACCAAACACTCTTGACCAAAAAGGAACTACCCCACAACATACTATCATTAAAACAACAAGCACAGAGAATACAGAAAGACTATTGAAGGCTGTAAGAGAAAAAAACAAATAACATACAGAGGTAAACCCATCAAAATCACAGCAGATTTCTCAAAGGAAAACTTAAAAGCAAAAAGAGCATGGAGTGAGGTCTTCCAAGCACTGAATGAAAACAACTTCAACCCTAGGATACTCTACCCAGCAAAACTATCATTCAAAATAGATGGAGCAATAAAAGTCTTCCACAATAAACAACAACTGAAACAATATATGACCACCAAGCCACCAGTACAAAAGATTCGTCAAGGAATTCTGCACACAGAAAGGGAAAGCAAACAAAACCATGAGAGGAGAGTCAGTACCAAACAACAAAGAAGAAAAGATAAGGAATTGGCGAGTAACATTGATTCAGCTGCACACAATCAAACCCTTAAACAATAAAAAACAACTAATGATACAAATCACCACATACCTATCAATACTAACACTGAATGTTAACAGACTTAACTCCCCCATCAAAAGACACAGTTTGGCAAACTGGATTAAAAAGGAAGACCTAACAATCTCTTATTAACAGGTGACCCATCTCATTGAAAGCAATAAGCACTGGCTGAAAGTGAAAGGCTGGAAGAAGATTTACCAAGCCAATGGCCCCCCAAAACAGGCAGGAGTAGCAATACTTATATTGGACAAAGTAGACTTCAAACTTAAATTGATCAAACAATTTAACTAATAAAAAAAATTAAAATAAAAATTGATCAAACAATTTAACTAATAAAAGGGGAAATACACCAAAAGAAAATAATTATCAACCTATATGTACCCAATATCAGTGCACACAATTTCAGCAAACATACTCTGAAGGACCTAAAAGCATATATAGACTGCAACACAGTGGCAGTGGGATACTTTAATACCCCACCATAACCAATAGACAGGTCATCTAAACAAAAAAAATCAATAAAGAAATTCTAGAACTAAATCACACCTGAGACCCAATGGACATAGCTGATGTCTACAGAATATTTCATCCAACTTCTGCACAATATACATTATTCTCAGCAGCTCATGGAACCTTCTCCAAAATTTGTCATATCTTAGGGCACAAACCAACCCTCAGCAAATATAAGAAAATAGAAATAATCCTATGTATTCTATTTGATCACACTGTATTAAAATTAGAAATCAAAAACAAAGACAACAATAGAAAACATGCAAACAATTGAAAGCTGGACAACATATTGCTCAATGACCAATGGGTTACTGAAGAAATAAAAGATTAATTTAAAAGCTTCCTTTAAGTTAATGAAAATGAAAATATGATGTATTGGAACCTATGGGTCAAAGCAAAGGCAGTCCTAAGAAGAAAGTTTATAGTCATGAGTGCATATATTAAAATGACAGATCTCAATTCAGTGACCTAATGCTACATGTCAAACTCCTAGAAAAACAAGATCAAGCGAATCACAAAACAAGAAGAAGAAGAAAAATAATAAAAATAAGGACAGAAATTAATGAAATAGAAACAAAAAAACATACAAAGAATCAACAAAAGAAAAAGCTGGTTCTTTGGAAAAATAAACAAGACTGACAGACCACTGGCAAACCTGACTAAAATGAGAGAAAAAAAAATCCAAATCAGTAAAATCAACAAACACCAAGGAAATCCTGGAAATCATCAGAAACTACTTTGAGAAACTATATTCTAATAAATTTGAAAATCTTGAAGAAATGGAGAGATTTCTAGATACTTATGACTATCCAAAATTGAACAAAGATATTAGTCATCTGAATAAATCTATAACACAGAATGAAATTGAAGCAGCTATAAAGAGTCTCCCTAAAAAGAAAAGTCCAGCACCTGATTTATTCTCTGCTGAATTCTATCAAACCTTTAAAGAAGAACTAGTACCAACTCTCCTTAAACTTTTCCATAAAACAGAAAGGGAAGGAACACTACCTAATTAATTTTATGAAGCCAGTATTACGCTCATCCTGAAACCAGACAAAAACTAAAGGAGAACTATAGGCCAATCTCCTTAATGAACATTGATGCAATAAAATAATGGCAAACCGAACCCAACAACACATCAGAAAAATCATTCACCACAACCAAGTCAGCTTCATCCCAGGGATGCAGGGGTGGTTCAACATACACAAATCTATAAATGTAATACAGCACATAAATAGAAGCAAAGACAAAAACCACTTGATCATCTCAATAGATGCAGAAAAAGCCTTTGATAAGATCCAACACCACTTCATGATAAAAGTTCTAAGAGAACTAGGAATAGAAGGAATGTATCTCAACATTGTAAAGGCTATATATGACAAACATACAGCCAACATTATAATTAATGGTGAAACACTGAAACCATTCCCTCTAAAATCAGGAATGAGAAAAGGATGCCCAGCATCCCCACTCCTATTCAACATAGTGTTGAAATTCCTAGCAATTAGGCAAGAAGAAGAAATAAAAGGCAAACAAATAGGTAAAGAAACTGTCAAATATCCCTATTTGCAGATTACATTATCCTATATCTTAAAGACCTAAAAAACTCTACCCAAAAATTCCTAGACACCATAAACAGCTAAAGCAAGGTAACAGGATACATAATCAACTTACAAAAATCATTAACATTTCTATAAACTGAAAACAAGCAAATTGAGAAATATTATATGGAAACAATTCCATTTACAATAACCTCAAAAAAAATCAAATACCTAGGAGTAATTTAACAAAGGATCTGAATGGCCTTTATAAGGAGAACTATAAACCCCTGAAGAAAGAGATTGAGGAAGACTATAGAAGTTGGAAATATCTCCCGTGCTCATGGGTTGGTAGAATCAACATAGTAAAAATTGCTATCCTACTGAAAGCAATCTACATGTTTAATGCAATTCCCACCAAAACCCCAATGACTTTCATCAAAGAGATTGAAAAATCTACCCTAAAGATCATTTGGAAACACAAAGGACCATGAATAGCCGAGGCAATACTCAGCAAAAAGAGCAATGCTGGAGGTATCACAATACCATATTTCAAACTACATTACAAAGCAATAGTAATAAAAACAGCATGATACTGGTACAAAAGCAGACATGAAGACCAGTGAAACAGAATAGAAGACCCGGATATGAATCCACATAGCTATGCCCACCTTATTTTTGACAAAGGCACCAAAAACATACAATGGAGAAAAGTCAGCATCTTCAACAAATGTTGCTGGGAAAAGTGGTTATCTACCAGCAAAAAAGTGAAATTCGATCCATGTTTATCACCCCTTACTAGTATTAACTCAAAATGTATCAAGGACCTTAGTATCAGACCTGAAACTCTGAAGTTAGTACAGGAAAGAGCAGGATATAATCTGGAAGTAATAGGTATAGGCAAGGATGTCCACAATAAAACCCCAGTGGCTCAGCAACTAAGAGAAAGGATGGACAAATTGAACTTCATAAAATTAAAAATCTTCTGCACAACAAAAGAAACGGTCTCTAAACTGAAGAGACCACCAACACAGTTGAAGTAAATATTTGCCAGCTATACATCAAAGGACTGATAACCAGAATATACAGGGAACTCAAAAAACTATACTCTCTCACAATCAATGAACCAATAAAGAAATGGTCAACTGAAGTAAATAGAACTTTCTCAAAAGAAGAAATTCAAACAACCAAAAACACATGAAAAAATGCTCACCATCTCCAACCATGAAGGAAGTGCAAATCAAAACCACACTAAGATTCTACCTCACCCCTGTTAGAATAGCCATCATCAAAAACACCACTAACAACAAGTGTTGGTGAGAATGAGTGGAAACAGTAACCCCATACACTGCTGGTGGGAATGCAAGCTAGTGCAACCACTCTGGAAAACAGTATGGAAGCTTCTTAAAAATCTAAACATAGATCTGCCATATGATCCAGCAATCCCTCTCCTAAGGATGTACCCAAAGGAATGCGACACAGGTTACTCCAGAGGCATCTGCACACCCATGTTTATTGCAGCGCTATTCGCAATAGCCAAGTTATGGAAAAAACCATGATGTCCCACTACCGATGAATGGATTAAGAAAATGTGGTATTTATATGTATTGGATTTTTACTCAGTCATGAAGAAGAATGAAATCTTATCATTCATAAGCAAATGGGTGGAACTGGAGAACATCAGACTAAGTGAGGTTAGCCAGGCTTAGAAGACCAAAAATTTTGTGTTCTCTTTCATATGCTGACTTAGATCTAGGGCAAATGCAGCAATGTTGTTGGATTTGGATCACATACTAATGGGAGAGCACATACGGGAGGAATGTGGGTAAGTAGGAAATCCAAAACTTGAAAGTGTTTGATGTTCCCACTGCAGAGGAGCTAATACAGTAACCATAAAATGACAGAGGTCAATATGGGAAGGTGACTGGGAAGTAGTGAAGAGGTCAGGTAGAGATTAGTCAATTTGGGTTGTAATACACTTGTACAAGGAAGCAATGCTAGGAATCTCTCTATATAGGTGTCCTTTTCTCACCTAGCAAAACTGCTTTGTCTTTCTTATTATTGCTTATGTCTTCTCTTCAACAAAATTGGAGAAAAGGACAGAACAGGTTCTCCTAGAAGCAAGGGTGATGGGTGTGAGAGGGAAGGGATCTGGGGGAGGGGGGAGAAAAGGCCCAAACAATTTATGCACATATGAATAAATGAAAAAAAATGTATAGTGAATCTAGTGAGCAAGTAAAGGCCTTGGTCAAAGCTGTACTGTTCTCAACACTAGTTTTTTGGACTCTCCCAGTGTGACCTCCAGTCTATGGAAAGGCACTGAAATGAAGAAAACAGATGAAAAAACTATAATTAGGTGCAGGATCCATGGGTCCAGTCCCATCTTGTGGGAACATCTGTGAAGGACAGGTAATATGGAGGATGTGAAGTGGAAAGAATGGTATCTGGAAAGGGAGGATTGTGACATATACCCCCAAGTGATCTTAAACTTGTTACTACAATTTTTTCTGTTCAACCTTACAAAAATGTTATATAAGCAGCAACTCATGTTTCTACAGTGTTGCTGCCTGAAAAGATAGATGAGTGTAAGGATTCTGAGCAATCTAGACTTCAGAATGTTGAATATTCACCAAAAATAGTCAATTATGGAGAACTCAACTGAGGAGGTGTCTAGGTGTATTCAAGGGATAATAATAGTAATAATAATAGATTATTGTTGGAATAAAGTGAAAAATGAAAAGGTTTGAGGAAGATAAGGCTGGAGAGAAAGGGAAAGAAATGTTTATTCAGAGCCTTCCAATTCACCTTGTCTTTAATGGATATAAGAAAATATCAAAGATTTTAAATAGGAGACCAACAAACACCAGATTGGTCTTCTTCAAATTGCACTGTAACTACAGTGCATGGTCAGATAATTAACTGGATGAGATAGATGAGAAATTATGTTGTCTTCACTATGGTGGGTGACCATGATGGTGGTTAAGAGAAGGTGTCAAAAAGAATTAACCTAGAAGGTAACACCCACGCACAGGAAATCAATGTGAGTCAATGCCCTGTATAGCTATCCTTATCTCAACCAGCAAAAACCCTTGTTCCTTCCTATTATTGCTTATACTCTCTCTACAACAAAATTAGAAATAAGGGCAAAATAGTTTCTGTTGGGTATTGAGGGGGGGAGCGGGAGGGGGTGGAGTGGGTGGTAAGGGAGGGGGTGGGGGCAGGGGGTAGAAATGAACCAAGCCTTGTATGCACATATGAATAATAAAAGAAAAATGAAAAAAAAAAAAGAGAAGGTGTCAGATTCAAGGCAGATTTGGAAAACACGCTTGACAAGACTGAAGGGAGATAAGAGAATATTGTAACATTTGGAATCTTATAAATCAGGAAAGCACCTGAGAAATCTGAAGGCAGAAACGTGATTGCTCCGCAATTCCTAATTGTATACATCAGGGTAGACTGAGTTTACTTGGACAAAAGCACAACAAAGAATTCTTTGATGACATGTTTAGCTCTATTCTTGGCAGCAGGGGCTCCTGTTTCAGACTGAAAGAGGTTCTACCATCTGTAGCACACTGCTTCCTTGGTTGCTGTCACAGTGGAATAAACAGCGAGGCTTTTTGCCTAGAGTTCACACTCATCTTCTTTACCTATAGTCCTTGAATCAGAACCATCTTCATGACCCTAGTTAACAACAAAGTAGGAACGTGGGAAAACAAGTAGAACTTTTACTAAGCACCAGGGTCTCTACTGTGGTCCTATAGCCTTTAATTTGTGAAATGATTTCGAAATTTCCAACAAACATATAATTCACTTTACCATATATTTTCCTTGCAAGCAAATGATTTTTAAATTTTATGAGAAGTTATAACTAACTATTTTGGGAATAACTGATTCCAGAAACAACACAAATTAATAAGCATCAAACTAAATTTAAATAAGCTCTTATCACACAAGAAAAATTTAATATTTATTTCTCATACATCAAAATTTTGAAATTTTGGAGAAATGGCAAAATATATTGGTAGAAAAATTTTTCTTAGTTTTGAAATATTAGAAATAATACCACATATTTATAAGATTTAATTTAAAATCATATTCTTTGTAAAATTCCTGAAAGTAGTAACTTAGGTCTTCAACAGACCAATATGTCCACATGTAGTTTATAGGATGGGTATCAGAAAAAAAATCCTACAATTCTTGTCAGAAATCAAGCAAATTCTTGATTCATAAGTTTCTATTATAACATATGAACACAGAGAAAAATTAATCAAACATTTGGGGCAAAAATAAACTCAACAGAATTTCAAAGTAAAACAATTCTTTTAGTGTTACTATTTTCAACTTTATATTTGAGTAATTATATTGAATAAAGGACACTGACATTGACATTCAACACTATATATTTTCTCAATGTAGTACAGATGTTAATTTAAAATATTGCCAATAATGACAAAATATTACTAATTGCACTTAAAAATATCATCAGATGACACTAGATTCAAACCTCAGATCACTGATTAATAAGTTTGATTGCTTATGTTATTGAATAGTTTTTCCACTGCTTACACACATACAAAGATGTGACAAGAGATTTTATTGTAGCTTAGCTACAATAGTCTAAGCAATAGAGGACACTTGAGGTGAAAGAATCAGAGGCAGAAGTAACAGAAGGAAGTCGTGGCACCGGATCTCATATTTAAGTTCTTTGTGATGCATAAGAGCTGCCTGATAATCAACACAAAACAGGAAATGACCACACAAGAATGTCCTGATTGAAGTAAATACAGTGACAGTCAGAATGTTACTCCCAATGTATCATAGTAAGTGCTTTTGCTTATTGCATTGATCCCTTTTCAATTCTCAGTCAGGAATTACAACATTCATTTCTGATGTGTGCAGCTCAAATAGCACTTAAAAAATATCAGTGATTGAGACAAACATCCAGGAATATGGCAAGAGAACATTAGGAGAAACTGTACAGTGTACGCAAAGAGAAAAGCAATTATTTAATGAGAAATCCCCAATGGTAGAAATGTTCATGGTAAGTGGAAAGGAAACAAAGCCCTATAAACAACAGGAGTAAAAAACTGTTGTCTATTTAACCTGATCTTTGAGAAATTTTAGGAAAATTCTATGGCCTCACATGGTAGACACAGTTGGGATATTTTTGTTCTTTAGGAAGCAATCAACAGAACTCTAAGGAAGAGTGGAGACAGAGAGCAGGAAGAAAAAGAATAGACAGGAACAGAGACAGACAGATGTGAGCACAGAACAGAGATATAGAGACAGATGTACACATGTAGAGACAGGCACACACTCACACAGAGAAAGACACATACAGGTAGACATGCACATACGCACACTAAGATACACTCAGACACACTGAAAGACAGACATGCACACACACATACAGAGACAGACAGATGTGTATGTTCACACACACTGACACAGAGATCCAGATAAATGACAAAGTAAATCAAGACCAGCATCTCTAAATAAAAGGTTTCACCTATTATTCCATGTTTGGAAATCAAATTTGTTAACTACTATTGGGAGGACTGCAGCATACCTTGCATATCACTAATGTAAAGAGCTTACTTCTATGAGTCTATTCTGCATGTTATACAACTTTGCTGATTTGAATAATAGTTTAAAAATGTATTATCAGTGTTTTGTAAGGATGACTAAGACAGAGCCCTAAGCCTTAAGAGAATAGTAACTTTGTGGCAGAAGTAGATTCTGCGTAACTGACTATAACATTTACAAATAAAAATGCATTCATATAGATATAGTTTTAAATGAAACCCTGTATCTAGTAATATATTTTGAATGTTAAGGCACAGTATGGAAAAATTCAAAAGAGCTTAAAGGAAATCAGATAAGGAAATAGATAGGTATGTGTGACTGATGCCAATTTCTGAGGACCTTGGAGGCACAAGACTGCATCTATCACCTGACCTCCTTGAGAGGCTCTGCAGATCCAAACCCAGCCACCTGACAGCCCAAATCTAGAGTTATCATTAGGGACAATGTCACATCTCCTTCTCTTTGTTAGCCTCTTTGATTTTATAGCATTTTCCACAATAAGAATAATGATTTGTGTGAGAAAAAGTCAGTGAAAATGTTAAAAGAAGTGAGTAAAAGCTAATGGCATAGAGAAGAAGAAAGTAAACAAAAAAGCAGCAAGAGAATTTATTCAATAGATGGCATGTGATACACAGCAGGAAATTTCTTTATCTAATTTCGTACCTTTAATTCCCTTCTGGAATAGAGATTTCAGAATTTAATCGTCGTCACAAAATTGTTTCTCTAAACATTCTTTTAGTAGTGATTTTCAACACCATTTTCTCAATCGTTTCTCCAGGGAAAGTGAACAAGCAGCTGGGCACCAATCCCTGAATGATTTATGCTTCAAAGCCAAGGTACTTATTAAGCCATCACTGTGTCCTCTTCAACTATGAAAGTGAAAGCTGAGTAATTTCAAAACCTGAAGCTTTATCCATGTCTTAATTTATAAAACTGCAAGTATAATGAGCTAATAATATTGACACAAACTTATATGTAGCAATGTGCTTTTGAAAATAAAGTTGTACCTGTGAGTTTAAAATATTATGGTGTTTTACTTTTTGATGAAGTTTTGCAGTTAGCTTTACTTCCTTTTGACTCTTAGTTCCAAAGTCATTCTGCCAAAACAGTTTCATCATGGCTCCTCAAAACCATGATTATAGAGGGCAGTGGGGTGGAGTGTGAATATGATTGAAGTACTATATATGTATGTATGAAAATAAAACAATGAAACCTTTTAAAATTGTTTTAGAAAGGGGGTGGGAGGTAAGAAAAAGTAGCAGAGAGATGAATTTGATCAAAGTACATTGTATGAGTACATGAAAGTAACACAATGAAAACCTTTTGTCTAATTAATATAAGCTAATTATAAAAATAATGAATGAAACCATCGTAATTAAGATCTTTGTACTCTGAGGGTACATTATACCAAGTGGTGAATGTACTCAAGGATCGATTCTAAGATGGTCTGTGAAAACAGTGTGACACAAGACAATAGGAGCTGCCACATAAAATAAGCAGATATGCTTAGTATTACCTAACGCTGCTCCCAGAATCCTCCTCTCAGTAGCAGATTATAATATGGAGCATTTAATCCACAGACTGTAAGCTACTTTATATATGGCCACTCAGATTTTAGTAATCTGCCTTGTAAGCTTCAAAAAGAAAAAGAAAAACATGTATTCAGATTTTTAAAATTAGAATATAATTGTTTTGCAGGGGGGCATTTATAGTGACAATTCTGATTAGGCTTATAGTGTACATTGGTTAGATCACCCCCACCACTTTTCCTCACCTTCTCCCAGCCTTAGTTAAAGCAATTGCAGAAGATTTCTTTGTTCTGTTTCATGTAAGTCTATGAAGTCCATAGATTTAAGTAATAGTGAATGTGAATTCTAAAACATTAACATCTAAAGGAAAAGTTGGACAGAAATTGTCAAGGTATTTTGGCAGGAAAATATATACTTTGCTTAAAGAAAACCTGCCTGTATTAGAAACCATAATGCTTCTAGGTTTAAGTTTGTCCATAGTAGAAATTGACAGGAGTGGTCACACTGCTACTCAGCATGTGAGATTATGTATCTTTAATTTTAAAGTTTTTTTTAAAATTACATCTACTGCCAAATGTTCTCCAAAGATATACTTGCTCAACTTTCCAGGGAAGAGAAAAAACACCATTCTCTATGCATTTATTTATTCAAGTGTTTTAACTTAACTATTTTAATGAAGGGTATTTTGCTATCCAAATGTACCACAATTCTGATAAATCAATTTTACATCTAATGTAGAACTTCACATATTAACAGACACAAATATATGCCACATGAAAATGCACTCTCAATTCCATGCTGGCTACATTCTTGACAGAACATCCTAATCACAGTATTTCAACTGCTTTCCTTTAGGATTATGAAATTATATATATATATATATATGTTAATGACTTGCCTTTCAATTTTAGATTTTAATTCTAATTTTATACTAAAAACCAAGAGATCATTGTAACTTCAGGGCATGCTATTGTATAAATTCTAAATACTCTACATTTTTTTTATTCATATGTGCATACAAGGCTTGGGTCATTTCTCCCCCCTGACCCCACCCCCTCCCTTACCACCCACTCCGCCCCTCCCTCTCTCCCCTACCCCATCAATACCCAGCAGAAATTATTTTGCCCTTATTTCTAATTTTGTTGTAGAGAGAGTATAAGCCATAATAGGAAGGAACAAGGGTTTTTGCTGTTTGAGATAAGGATAGCTATACAGGGAGTTGACTCACATTAATTTCCTGTGCGTGTGTGCTGCCTTCTAGGTTAATTCTTTTTGATCTCACCTTTTCTCTAGTTCCTGGTCCCCTTTTCCTATTGGCCTCAGTTGCTTTTAAGTTATCTGCTTTAGTTTCTTTGCGTTAAGGGCAACAAATGCTAGCTAATTTTTTAGGTGTCTTACCTATCCTCACCTGTCCCTTGTGTGCTCTCGACATTTTTTTGTTGTTATTCTTCTATAAATCCCTCTGTTAACTTAGGATATTCTTTAGAAATTAATCATGCATTTGTGAGAAATGCTACTTGAATTGAAGTGGTATGCAGAACTTGCAGTCAATCAAATGTCCTTTCTCCTAAGCCTCCTTTATGCGAACTTCCTGAAGAGTTTCCAAGAAATACCAGAACTCCAAATAAGAGGCTGGAAAATCACCAAATCATAGATTTGCAGCATCAGACCGAAGAATAATTAAATATTGATTTTATTTCTAGAAGAATATTTTATTAAGTGGAAAATTCATATGGGGAGTAGTTATTACATTTGTTAGAATTTTCCCTAATAAGATCACAAAATAAAAATAACCTTTTATTTTAGATCTTGCAACAATAGTTCTGGTAAGTCTCTTATATACTTCAGATTTATTAAAATCTCCCCCAATAAAGTTTTATTTCTAAATAGCACTCATTTATCATAGAAATCCAATATTCAATCGTGTGAATGTAGTCTCATATGCCAGACAAGTTTAATATTCTGAAAAGATGGTCAAAATTTCCCTTTCATTATAACAAAGGATATTATATGGTTTCTGCTTCAAAGAGGGAATTAGCAACTGTCATTGAAATAAATACTAAATTTCAGTGTATTATTTATTATCTTTTCTATTGAACATTATTTTTGTATCACTACACTTTCTTTACATGAAGAAAAAGCCTGCTTTTTTGTAAATAATTTCATACACAGTTGATTATTTTCTTATTTTTAAAACTGTCAATTTGTTTTTGTAAGGAATGGAGGGTTATTGAAGCGAGTATTAAATTTCTTCAGTCATTCACCCATGAAAATAAGCTGATGACTTCTCTCATTCTTTCCTTTAAGTAAATGGCTATGCTTTATCAGAGATGAGTAAATTAATAATTATCATTCAAAGGAGCCACAACCCTGGAAAATGCTGAAAATGACCAAATGTAATAGCAAATGTGAGGGTTTGTACTTAATTTCCTATCATGAGCCTTTTCATGTCCTATATTTTGGTATCTATTGAGTTAGGGAATTAGTGCTTTATCCTAAATATTTTCCCATAAGTTTATGAGAATTTTTTGCACTTTTCCTGATAGGCTTAACAATGTTTAAAAATTTAGGATTTCAGTAAAGGAAATAGCCATGATCATATTTCCACCTTGAAATTCTGTAATGCATCTAAGTGGAAACATGAGATACAAATACAACTTTAATAAAACTGTTCTTCTTTTGAAGAATATAAATCCATATATTTTAAGAACAGAGAGATAAAGAAATATAAATATATACATTTATATGATTATTATAATATTATTACTATGAAGTCTAGTGAAAGTTTTATATATCCTTAACAAATTTGTATATATGTATGAATGTATTTTTCCTCTATTGTTAAATTACTGATCTATTAATATAACAATGCAAGTGGATTTTGTCTATATGTATGTAAAGTGTATCTACATTAATACTTTAGGAGTCAATTTATGTGGATTTTGAAGATAAATGTGTATTATCCATTGTTGTCGTATTATAATCTTGTAGTGATTTTGTAAAATACATTTAATGCAGTAAAACTGGCTGAATATATGTCATAAGCATTGGAGAAAAAACAGAGTTGTATACTGAAAAAAAATGGGAGATTGATGTTTCCATAGCATCTTCAAAAAGGAATAATTCATTTGAGGCTATTTTATAGAAAGGTTCTGATAAAAGTGTTTCTACCATAAAGTTAGTGGTATTTATCAAACTTTTGTTTGAAATAAACCTAACTCATAGGAGATAAACTAGCCCTTTATTGTATGTTGGGCTACAAAATAAAATATAAAGAATCTATCCTGAAATTATAGATATATAAACTGTAAAGCCATGTATGCCAAAGTCTCTCAGTTTAAACACTATTGCCATTTTTACATGGGAAGTTCTTTGTTGTATATGACTATTTGGTGCATGATAGAACATTCCCCACATTTAGTACTGTCCCATTAAATGCCAGGTTCACCAACCCTGACTACCTTCCTACTGTTGTGATAGTGAAAAAGTCTTTAGTTATTGCAAAATGTCTCATGTGTGTGAAAAATTTTCCCAATAGAGAACCATTTATCTATACACCACTTTTTTCACTTTCCAGGTGGTAGGACTGTAATGCAGAGATAGTCAGTGAGTGCTTAAATTCACATAGAAGTAAGACAGAATATATGAAGGAAAGGCAGCTGGGGTTTCTTATCCACTGTCCTTTTCTCGGTTGGACTGGTTCTCTATTGGACTCTATCTACTGGTTGAGGTACAACTTCTGTGCACCCTTAGTGTTTATCCAAAGTTAATAAGATTTCAGTCCTCATTACTTTGTGCAGTTTGAAATTATGCTTTTTACTCTCTGTAGTATGTCTAATGTTCTGTGTTCTAATATAAAATATTAGCAATATGTCAAGGTCTCTTTTTGTGCAAAACATAAAACCAGCCAGAATATTTTTTGCTTGAGTAGTTTACTGTGAAAAGAAATACACTTGCATTTTAAAAATAAATAACTCAATTATTTAAAGACAAGAATATTTGTGAGGTTCAATAATATTAATTGCTTTATTGACTGTAGTAACTTCTTAAGGTCATTACAGCTATGGTTCATGTTCTAATTGTATCAACTGTTGATACAACAATTGAAACTTTCTTCTGCATAGTTATTTCTTTTAAAATGGGAAGAAATTAATATAAATGGAATTTTAACATTATTCAGATAAAATAAAAGTTGCACAATTAAAGTTCCCTTACACTGACTCAGACTTGCCATTTTGTTTCTTTTCTTTTTCATTTTAATTGTTTTCTGTTTCTTTTTCTGTCTTTCCTTTACTCCTTCATTCCTTCTTTCATTCCTTCCTCTCTTTTTTTTCTTTTTTTCCATTGTAAATCTTTAAGATAAATTCAACAAGATAGCTAAACGCTTAGGCATTCAATAGAAAATAATTTATATTGAAGAAAAAACATTATGATTTCTCACTGAAAATGCAACTTAAATATATCACTAGTGGAAGTTATCTTGATATTTTGTATTTAATATTATTTTAAAATTTACCTTGATCAAGTAAGATAAAACAATTCTTAAATAAAATAGACTTGAGCTTCCAGTTCAGATCTGCAGTATTTTTTTTTTTAACCTTAGTTTTATACCCAGAGAGGGAGGTAAAAGGGTTGAAAGGGATTGTAAGGCAATATAGCATCAGATAATATCAAGCTTAAGTTTGAGATTTGGATTAACATTTCTTTTGGTATTAATTATGCAAATTAAATTCAAATTTAAATTGAACCTCAACTTTTAAAATTGTAGCATGGGACCAGTAATAAAGTCCTTTAGCTGTTATTATATTTACGTGAAATGGTAGAGTAGTGCACCATTATCTGTCCAATGTGTAGCATATTATTAGCTATTACTGTTATTACGAATTACAGGTGTGGGCATCAGGTTCAGCTCAGTGTGGAAGAGCATGCACAAGGTCATGGGTTCAATCTCCAGTAGTATAAGTAAGTAAATAAATAATAATTGCAGTTTCTTATTTACATAATAGGAATGAACATTTTATATAATTATATCTTTGAAAAAACAATTAAAATAAATATAGCTAGCACATTTCTTCAATGTCCTTCTCTTTATTTATTCCATATGTAGTCTGCCTTGTCCACAGAGGAGGTTTTCAAACTACTGTTGTTCCAATCCTCTATAATCCCTCTGGTGGGATGAGCAAAGTGGATTTGCTCTTCTTTCCACAGAATTGTGATGGTGTGCACTGGTTCCAGGGGAGGGTAGATATTTGTTAAGGGGGAGAAGAACCATTTTCATTCCATTTTTCAGTGATAGCAAAAGTCATTTTCTAAGTAAAAGGCAGAGAGTAGCATCACCTGCTTCCTGGTTTGAGTTACTGTAGGAGCCAGCAGTGGGACCTTGCCTGTGTGATTTGGTGTCTGGCCTTGTGAGAAAACTACAAGGAACTGAGGCAAGAGTTTCAGCACCAGACATCCAGAAAAACAACAGTGCTCAAGTTTCCCCAGATGGCTTTGTGTCCTTCAGATGTAAATAAGAAGGTTATGCTGACCGTGTGATTCTCCTGCTTCATAACAAAGAGTTAATTTTAACTGTGCTTCCTTGTACTAATGTAATCTTGACATGCAATACTTGGCATGCTTTTTCTGACCAAATGCTGTCTGTGAAAAAAGACTTTATAAAAAGCAGAAATGATCTTCATTAAAGTGGCTATTATGCAAGACATGATAGTCCCCTCATTTTTTACAGCTTCAGTCACCCAGGTCCAGCCCATAAACGGCAACAGGTTACTATTCAAAAAAGTACACCAAATGTGAAATTTGACCTTTAATCTTTGAATGCTGGACTGTCTAAGATTCTACAAATAAAACTGAAGATGAATTTATAAATTTATTGGACAACCTTAACACTCATCTTCTGTTTGTTAAATTCCTTGAAAGTAACTATGGAGATGTCTTAACATATAATTCCAGAAGTCCATGGCATAATAGAAAATATTTTTACAAATAAATAACTTCACAACTACTTTTCCAGCAAACCATTAGTAAAAGATCAAATATTTGCAAAAAGCTTTTAAATTTTGGAGTCTTTTTGAAAAAAAATTACTAATAGAAAGTACGGGTCACTAAGAACTTTGAAATACATAAGGAGAGAAATATGATGGGTTTGCACTGCTAGTAAATATATCACTTAATGGAGGAGTGGAAATGATCAAAGTACATTATATGATATGCAGAAATATACCAATGAAATCCCTTTGTGTGATTAATACACACTGTAATAAAATCCCTTTCTGTGATCAATATACACTAATAGAAAATTAAAAGAAAAAATCATATTCTTTAACATATTTTTAATTCTGCCATTTCTAATAAATCTCTATTGTGTACTAACTTCACTAGTATAAAAGCACAATGTATACAAAATTTAGTAGGTGAAAATTTAGTAGTTCTTTTTATTTTAATATTATAATAATTTATTTAGTAGGAAAATTTCTAAAGAACAAAATCATACAGTTTACACAAAGCAATTAACAGTAATATTAAGAAATAAATTAGACCTGTTGAAACTAAAGGACAGGGATGGAGGGGGTGATTTCAAGTATGATATACTTAATATATTGTAAGAACTTTTGTAAATGTGACAATGTACCCCCAGCAACAATAATAAAAAAAATTCATAGAAGAAAAGAATACCAAGACATTGTTGTGAAGTTGAGTGTATGTTTTTCTCATTGCAAGTTGTTAGTTATCACCTTTCTTCTTTGGCAGATATACTACTTTATGATTTCTGATGTCTCTTAAGAGTGATTCTGGATTGCACACATGTGTGTGCATGTGTGCGTGTGTGAGTGGATGTGGCCTTAATTTTCGTCTCTGTAAGTTTCAGGTGACTTAGAAACGTTTGTTGTACAGTCCACCAGAGGTTTTCCTGGTATGCTTTTCTTCCATAGCACTTCACCAATCCATCCTAAAACTCTTCTAAGTTGGTTCTATTCCACATGAGCTTCTTATTTCCCACTACACTTAATTCAAGGGTAAAGGAAATGGGTAAATGAAATATCACTGATCAGACCCATAGTGAAGTTGCCATGAACCCCATATCAACTTTCAGTCATTTTGATTAAGCCATTAATAACATATATTGATTTCACATTATGTTGAGAGATAATTCCTTAAGGCATTCATTATGAAAAATTCATTTTTTAAAGAGTTGAAACAAAGTACTAAAATTACTCATTCAAACTGGATATACTAAAATATGTCAAGTTATATTTAACCGCAAAATCTAATTAGATGACACTTAATGCTTACAGTTTGAAATATTATAATATTAATATATTGTTTGAAGTTCAAATTTACCTCAGAATACAAATGGTCTCTATTATCTGTGTCTAAAAGGGACATGATGAAGGAAATTAACACTGTAAATGTATGATTAGCACATTAGCTACATTACTATGAAATAGTAGCTCTACCCTGCACAATGAAATTAAGGTTAAACTTGAATCTAATTATGCATTACACCACTTTGGATGAGATATGTCTCATTTATAGTTTTGCAAAGAATTATAATAGTTACTTTTTGTGTATTTGAGGTCTTTAAATGTTTTTAACGTATTTTACCAGGCTTGAGCAATGGGTGGCAGTATTAGTAGTGCTATAGATTTTTAAGATGTGGTCCTAATAGGCCATTGGGTTTTACTAGTGTGCCATGAGAGGAACAGTGTGACTCCAGCCACTCAATATCTCTCTACTTTCTATCTTGGTGTTATAACCAGTTAGCTTTGCCATGTGCCATCTGAATCCTCACCAAAGCCCCAATCATGGGGTCACTCAGTCATAAACTGGAACCTGCAGAACTATGAGCAAAACCTCTCTGTGAAAAGTTCGTTGTGAGTGAAGCATGGTGGTGTTCACCTGTGACACCAGCACTTAGAAAACTGAGAATAGAAAATTCAAGGCCAGCTTGGGCTACTCAGGGAAACTACATCTATGGGGGGAAAGAAGTTAATTGTGTCAAGTATTTCATGGTAGTATACAAAGCTGACCAATGCAGTAACATTGCTTCAAAGAATACAATATGGTATTATTTAGAAATGCTATTTTCCCTACCACTGTATAGTTCAAGTTTGATATTCTCTAGGTTGTACTTTTTGTTTTTCTTTTTTATCAGTACTAGAGTTTGAACTCAGGACTATTCTTGTTGGGTAGGACTGTACCACTTGAGCCATTCCCCAGTCCTGTTTTTTGTTGGGTATTTTTCTTCTTCTTGCCTTATTGCTCTGGCTAGGAATTCCAGGAGTATGTTGAATAAGAGTGGGGAGAGTGGGCATCCTTAAGTTCTTCACTTTAGGGGAAATGGTTTCAGATTTTTCCCATTAAGTATAATGTTTGCTGATTGGATGGTTTGTCAATTATAGCCTTCGTTATGTTGAGGTACATTCTTTCTGTACCTAGTTTTCTTAGAGCTTTTTTCATGAAGTTGCATTGGATCTTGTCAAAGGCTTTTTCTGCATCTATTGAGATGATCCAGTGGATTTTGTCTTTGCTTCTATTAATGTGCTATATTACATTTACAGATTTGGATAGGTTGAACCTCCCCTGCATACCTGGGATGAAGTCGACTTGGTCATAGTGAATGATCTTTCAAATGTGTTGCTGGATTAGGTTTGCCATTATTTTATTGAGGATTTTTACAATGATGTTCATTAAGGAGATTGGACTACAGTTCTCCTTTCTGGAGGTGTCTTTGTCTGGTTTTGGGATGAGTGTAATACTGGCTTCATAAAATTAGTTTGTTAGTGTTCCTTCCCTTTTTATTTCATGGAACAGTTTAAGGAGGGTTGGTATTAGTTCTTCTTTAAAGGTCTGATAGAATTCAGCAGAGAATCCATCAGTTCCTGGACTTTTCTTTTTTTGGGAGTCTCTTTATTGCTGCTTCAATTTCATTTTGTGTTATAGATCTATTTAGGTGGTTAATATCCAGTTGGATCAGTTTTGGATTGCCACAAATATGTAGAATTTTGTCCATTTCTTCAAGATTTTTCAATTTTTTGGAATATAGGTTCTCAAAGTCCTCTCTTTTTATTCCCTGGATTTCCTTGGTGTTTCCCTTTTTTGTTCTGATTTTACTAATTTGGGTCTTTTGTGTCCTCATTTTACTCAATCATGTTAATTTTTCAAAGAACCAATTTCTTGTTTCTTTGATTCTTGGTATGTTTTTTGGTCTCTATTTTATTAATTTTTGCCTTAATTTGTATTATTTCTCTCCTGATAATTTTGAGTTTTGCTTGTTTTTGTTTTTCTAGGAGTTTGTGATGTAGAATTATGTCATTTATTTGAGGGCTTTCTATCCTTTCAATATATGCACTCATGGCTATAAACTTTCCCCTTAGGATGGCCTTTGCTATATGTTCCTTAGGATCTGGTAGGTGGTGCTTTCATTTCCATTATCTCCAGGAAACTTTTGATTTTCTCTCTTATTTCTTCTATGACCCACTGATTATTGAGCAAGGTGTTAGTCAGTCCCCAATTATTTGTGTATTTTCTGCTGTTGTTTTTGTGGTTGAGTTCTAGCTTTAATGCATTGTGATCAGATAGAATGCATGAGGTTATTTCTATTTTTTAATATATTCTGAAGCTTGCTTTGTTTCCTAACATATGATCAATGTTGGGGAATTTCCATGGACTGCTCAGGAGAATGTATATTTTGTTGATGTTGGATGAAATATTCTGTAGGTATCAGTTAGGTCCATTTGATTTATGGTTTTGTTTAGTTCTAGGAATTTCTTTTTTGATTTTTTGTTTGGATGACCTACCTTTTGGTTATAAAGGGGTATTAAAATCACCCAATGCCACTGTCTTAGAGTCTATATGTGCTTTTAAGTCCTTTAGTGTATGTTTGATGAAATTGGGTGCACTGACATTGTGTGGCTATAGGTTGATAATTGTTATTTTCTTTTTGTATTGTACCTTTTATTAGCATGAAGCATTCTTCTTTGTCTCATTTGACCCAGGTATGTTTGAAGTCTACTTTGTGTTTATATTAAATATTGCTACTCCTGTCTGTTTTCAGGGTCCATTGTCTTGGTTAATCTTCTTCCAGCCTTTCACCTAAGCCAGTGTTTATTTCTGTCAATAAGATGGGTCTCTTATAAACAGCAGATTGTCTATCTTCCTTTTTAATCCAGTTTCCCAAATTGTGTCTTTTGATGGAGGAGTTGACTCCATTGGCACTCAGTATTAATATTGATGTGTATATGTGATTCCTGCCACTTAATTGTTTTTGTTGTTTAAGGATTGTATTGTGTGCAGCTAAATCAATGCTGCTCTCTGATTACTTTTTTTTTTTTTTTCTCCTGGGGTTTGATAGTTCTCATCTTCTCATTGTTTTGTTTGCTTTCATCTGTGTGCAGAATTCCTTATAGAATCTTCTGTAGTGGTAGCTTGGTAGTCATATTTTGTTTAAGTTTCTGTTTATCATGGAAAATTTTTACTGCTCTGTCAGTTTTTGAATGATAGTTTTGCAGGGTAGAGTATCCTAGGGCTGAAGTTATTTTCATTCAGTGTTTGAAATACCTCATTCCATGCCCTTCTTGCTTTTAAAGTTTCCATTGAGAAATCTGCTGCTTTTTTGATGGGTTTACTTTTATATGTTCTTTTTTTTCCCTCTCTTATAGCCTTCAATATTCTTTTTGTGTTCTTGTGCTTATTGTTTTAATGATAATTGAAACTTTTTATTTCCAGGATTTCTGTTTGATTCTTTTTTCTGTGCTTTTCCATATCTTTGTTCAACTCCTCATTTATATTTTGCATTGTTATCTTTAATTCATAAGTCACTCTTTTTATAGTGTACTTTGTTTCAATTTCATGTTTGTTGAAATTCTTTCTGAGTTTCAGCATTTATTTCCATGTCTTTTCATGTTCCTTATTTTTGGTGTCTTGAAATTCCTTGAATTTCTTTGGTGCATATTATACATTCTGGTTAACCATATCTAGTATCTTCTCTATGGATTTTTCTGTGATATCTTCCAAGATTTCTTCTTTGGCTGTTTTTAATGTGAGTATTACTGTGTTCCTTAGTGACTTTTATCATTGTTTTCTTGGGGTCAGGAACTGGATATCCATTTTCTTCATTTCCCATTGAGTTCTGTATTGAATTCTTTTTGATGAGAGTGGTTTCTATCCCTTCTTTTTCTTCCCATCTCTCCACTTGGTGCTGTGCAACTATGTTCTTGATCGGATCATCAGTGGTTTTGATTGCTGTTTTCTTTCCCTGATTTAATTTTTGCATTGTGACTGACTTGGTTTTTAGCTAGGCTAACATGTTCTTTCTGTCTCTGGCCTGGAGGTATAATTTAGCAATGACAAATTCACAGGTTCAATGCCTGACCAATTGTTTACATATTATGTAGAAAAGACATTGATGGTAATAGCTGTAAAAAGTAGAAATTGATCTGGGGGTAATGGTTATTAGACTAGTTACAGAGTTTAGGGAATTGTTAAAACTGGCTTGGCAGGGCAGGAAAAGAGGTGGGTTGGTGTGGGAAGAGGTATGGGAACTGCTCGGTTTTGTGACCCTTGTGTGTGTTTGGGTGTATTTCTGTAGTGGAGGGTGCTTGTGTCAGGGATTGCAGGAGGCTAGAGAGTGTACAGTTGGTACAGTAGGCTAGTCAGTGTGTGGTGACTGTGTAGGAAGTAGGTGCATTGTGGTGACAGGTTAAGGAAGAATGAGGGGAGGTGAAGATGGGGGAAAAAGTGGATGAGAGGAGGCAGGAAGAGTAGTTGAGAGGGAGAACAGTGGATTGTAGCACAGGAAAAGGAGGGAAAGTGAAGAGAGTAAGAATAGGGATAAGAGAACAGTGATGGTGAAGTCAATAATACAGGAAAAAAAAACAATAAAAAATGCCAGGTTCAGGAACCACAAAAGTTTAGTCTTTTGGAAAAAATGTCTGGAGCTATTCCTTAGATGTCCAATCCTGGTATTGGCATACAAGTGGAAGCTCTGATGTGGTCTGACCAAGAGACTGGCTTCGAGTAGTATTTGGTCCTTGTATCCACAAGGTTAGTTAGAATTGTGTACTGGGGTAAGACCACCTGTCTGTGCATGGTGGTCAGTGCTATTGTTTTTGCCAGGTTGCAGCTGTGTTGCCCTTCAAGCCTTCCCCCAATGAGGTGGGGCAATTCAGTTTTTAATGCTGCCTTCTGTCCAAGAGACCTACTCTGGGATCTACCACTTGTTCTGCTTTGGGAGGTTGGCCTGTCACACCATCCCTGCACTCAGCCTTTATTGCTTTACAAGCATATGTTCAATTAGAGTTTGGCTCCTTGCCCTGTTCTCCAGGGCAGGTTCAACATTTCACCCCCACCTCTGCTATCTGTGTTAGATTACAGGTCATTGTTTAACTTTTTCAGTTTTGCTAGAGTGAGATTCTGTCTGCTCAAGGATTGTGCTGGATTATTTTCTTAGGGGGTGGGCAGGGGAGTTGTGTGTGGTTCATGATGCTCATCTGTTCATTCTGCAGTTTCATGCAAGCAGTATTGGAGCCAGCTGGCGGGGAGAAATTTTGCTCTTTATTTCAGTGTGGTGTGACATAGGGAGGCTTTCCATGGGCTCTGGGTCCAGGATGTCACAGATTTTGATTCTGATTGATGCTTTGTCTTCTGCTTGTTAGGAAGAAAAAAAGAAAGAGAGAGAGAAAAAAAAAAGAGAGATAGAGAGAGAGAAATGGTTGGAGGGCTTTTTTTTCCCCAGAGCCTAACATGTCTTGCTGGGTATGCCATGTGGGATTTTTGTAGCTGTTAGGTGCAATTAAAGGCTAATTTCAGCATCATTCTTTGAATTTTATGTGCACCTAAACTAGAAGCAATCAGAGTTACCTAAGTATAGCTCTGATATCTCAAGGAGGTTTTAGGGAGCTTTGGATTTCTTATTCCCTGTCCTGGCTGCCATCTTGGATCCACCACTACCTCATTTTTTGTTAGCTTTTATTGCCTATCTTTTTCATATTTATTATACTTTTTAGATGGAATGTAAGCTGATAACACACATAGGTTTAGAGAAACATCAATGTGTAATTTAAAATATTTATACTTCTATTTCATTACTACACAAGTATAAATGAACTTTATTTCATTTGATCCTCCATTTTTGGAAATGTGTGCTAATCACTACTTAAGTCATTTCTATGGTAAGCTAATTTACTTCTATAAAAGAAACTGGAAGTCATTTGTTACTTTGTACTTTCTGTTCATTTCTAAAATACTTCTTGGATATGATCTTTGAAAGTAAGAAATCATATAACCTTAGAGAAAGAAACTCTGAAGTTATTATGTACAATTCTTTTACTTTTGGCCTGATGAAATGTAGACCCCAGAAGTTCAAGTAATTTCTGAAAGTCATAGAGCTTGTATGTGATGGTGTCAAGACTATGTTCCAGGACTCACTTGTAAAATACTATTTTCTTTCTAACATACTGAACTTGAATCTGATTCACAGCTTTAAGTACAATACCTTAATTAACAAACTTTCATAGCCTATGAATTATATTATCACTGATATCTACTCAATTTAGGATTTTTCTTCAGGTGAAATAATATCACAAATAAGTCTGAGATAGTCTTAATTTTGTTACATTTTTTGAAGTCACTATACTCAATGAAATATGGATGAAATTGAGTGGTTTTTTTTTAAGAAATACATGTGGATAAAAAATAAATGTGAAAATTTAGATAAATATTGAATTTAGTGCAAAATAGAAATGTAATTCATAATTTTCAAATCTTTTTTCTTCTATAAATACTCATTTGACATTTTTTTGGACTGTGTTTGACCTCAGGTCATCATGCTTGCTAGGCATGTATGCTACCATTTAAGGCACACTTTTTACTTTAGTTATTTTTAAGATGGGATTAACATTTTTGCTGGGTTTCAGCCTCAATATGCAATTCTCCTACTTCTGTGTTCCATAGCTGAGATTATGCATACATACTATTATGCCCAGTTTATTGGTTGAAATAGGAGGTCTCTATCTTTTTGCCCAGATTGGCATTTCACTACACCCTTTCTGATCTCCATTTCCCTTGTGACTGGAATTATAGATGGAAGCCACCACACCCAGCCCTCTATAATTTAACTATATACTTTGTAAAGGAACTTATAAATAATTATGTATTGAGCATTCTAAATAATTTCCAAATGAGATTATAAATAATACTATGATTCAAGTTTGGCCATTAGTAAAATTGGTACTATTTTCACAGAATTGAAGTCAATATATTTTCTTGGAAGGAATATAAACCAGGGAATCTAAAGACATAAATTAAAATTTTTCTTACAGTTTGGGGCTTGTTATATAAATATTTGGAGAAGACATTCAAATTCTGCAGACTACAGTTTCTTTATCAATAAAATAAAGAAGGTTAATTAAAAACTATCTAAGTCCTTCTAGAGCTAACATTGTCTGAATGCCATAAGTCTTGTTGAAAAAGTGATACTACATGGCTCATTTGCTTAGAATTTATTCAGGCAAAAATAGCAATATCATTTTTTTAAACTTGACGAAGCATCAATGATAAGCATCAGTTTCAAACCACCCACAGATATTGTAATTGCCTTGGCAGTCTTAGCCAATTAATATCACATTTTTATGAAATTAAAGTATTTAAACTGTATTTCATGCAGAGGACTGTTAAAATCACAGCACATTTTATTTTTAACAGTTACCATAGGAAACTTTTACAACTGACTTTAGAAATAAGTAACTTAATTAGCATAGTATTTATTCCATCTCATTTCAGTCAGGCAAATTACAAGTAAGTCATATCTACTGAGGGCACTGTTTTCCTTGAGAATTAAAATAAAATAGACTCACATTTCCATCCATATGTTGGGAGATTTAAATCCTTGAGCACTCTTTCCAGTCTTCTGTGGGAATGTGAGAGTGCGTTGTTGATAGCATTCAAGATTCTCATCTCCTGAAATTTAATCATTTTTAATATTTCAGATCTTTTCTTTGTTGCATCCTTTTCATCTTGTGCTTACATCCATTATAGGTTTGGGAAAACTGTATGGAAATGTAGAACAATAAGTTACAGGTGTCCATTAAAATATGTTAACTCTTCCTCATTGCAATCTTTGGCTATGATTCCCAATTGGTGATCTTCACTCTGCTGTATGATTTATTGCTCAGCTGTCTCATTTTAAGTTGATGTTTGCTCTTTTTACTGTCTTACTTTCACATCTCCTTTTCATTTCTGAGGTTCACTGAGAACTTTTTGAAAATGCAAAATGTCAAATTATCTCCTGAAAAAACATTTATTCCAGAGGAAATACAATGGTTAATTAGTAGACACAATTCACTGACTCTACTAAAAATACATGTAATCTAAATATATAATCAAAGTATGTAGTCATTTTTGTATATTTTCTGAAATAACACAATGTGAGTAAGAAAAAGTAGAAAGAACAAAATTAAAATGAGAAAATTAGGTAGGAAAACTAAGATGATGTGTTATGTAAGCATACTGTGTATCTTCATACTTATTTTAGTAATCTAAGAGATTACTTTCTGATGAAAATATACCAAAAGTTATATAAAATACTTACTAATGTGAATTAAATAAATAGTATGAATCACCACTTTCAAAATTACAAATGTATTTTAGTATGTCTACCATGGAGTTAGAATAGTAATCTTTAACTCTTTTGGCATTTAAACTCTCCAGAAGTATTTTGTAAACCTTTTATAATGCCAAACTGTTTAAAGATGCCTTCTAAAATTTCCTTTTAGTTAACTATTTGAAAGTAGAAATTTCTTAATTGTTTATATTTCAAAAAAAAATTATTACATCATTTTAATATATTTAAACATATGACTCAATACATACCATCAGTTGTTTAGAAAAAATAAGGAACATGAACATGATGCAGGTAGGAATTAACAATTTGATTAATAAGTAAATAAGAGACAATGAGGTTGACCTCATTCACAATTCAAAAAGGAAAAGGAGAATGCACTAGTAATATGGTGGGAAAAGAACTGATAGTGAATGCTTAGAAATGGAAGAAAATAGTGGATCAAGAAATCTCTTTAGTTACTTGCCAACATTAAAGGGTTAGGTTTGATATAGGAGAGGAGTTTGCCTGAGTATATTTTGGATTACAGGCTATTCAAAGTTAATACATTTTACATGAGAATATCCAATAGGATGTTTTAAATGATCTCTGCCTGTGGATGGAAATATAAGCTCTCCATTGGTTCCAAGTTACCTGTAAAAAAAGAAAACAACGTCACTTATTGGCCAAAGTTGGCTGTCAGACTTGCAAGAGAAGTAACATTGGTGCCATGCATATCTTCTCTTAATACTGCCTACAGTATTAATAGTGATTAAGAGTGAATCTAAGAGCAAAAACAACTTCTAATCTCAGTGTACTAGTATTGCTTTAACATAGCAGTCATCAAAATAGGACAGAGGCAGTGAAAAAATAAAGGCAAATATTTCTTTTTTTAAAAAAAATCTTCAGGCTTGAAGTCAATGGCTAGACCAGGTGTTTACAAATCTGGTTGTATTTAGAAATATCTGGAAAAATATAATTATTACTATACATCCCCTCTCCTCCCTCAAATCAAAATGAGGTAGGATAGATAGATGATTTGGGGAAGTTAATTATTAATAAGTATAATAATGGCCAGACTCAGACATATAACAGTATTTTTGAAAGCTGTTGGATAGTACAGAATGTGAGGGAAGGGGTAAAGGAGAATAATGGAAGGGATTGAGGTGACCAAAATAAAGTGTACTCACAGTTGTATATCCTTCGAACATTGTCTTTGCAATTAATCATGACAGACATGACTATAAAATAGATACAGTGTGTAGGGAGGTACTTGTGGGAAGAGATGAGGGTAAGGGAATATGGTTGATGGACTTCATATTTTTATATGAAATACAAGGATGAAACTTTTTGCAATTGCTTTAAGTGAGGCAGGGGGCTAATGGGGACAATCTAATTGCTATATAATATAAGCCTATTCAGAGCTGTCACAATCAATCCCCCTTGTTCAATGAATATATCTAAATAAAAATGAATAAAAAATAAATAAAATAAACTATAGGAAAGCCTAAAGAAAAAGTATGTGAACTACACATACAAACCAGCGTCTCTGAGTCCTCATTCCCATTACCTGTGGAGGTTGGGGGGAATGGGAAATATTTCTTCCTTTTCTTGCCACTTCTTCTTGCTTTATCCTTTTATGATAAAATAAATCCTTGCTCAAACTTCCATCTAGTGAGGCTACTTGTGAAACATTTTGAAATGCATTTGACATTGGTGGATCTCAAAGACCTGTGATTTTACATGGAAACTGGGAAGCTATAGAAATTGCCTTATCCCTGCTCTAGTAACAAGAAGACTTTGGTTATGGATCTAGACACTCTGTGTAAGAGGTCTTAAATAGCTCTGGATGGAAAGCAGTGACTGTTTACTTGGACCCACAATTAACTAAAAACTGGAGAAAAGTTTGCCCTCTGTCCTTCATTTTGCATTTCTCTTTTCTTTAAGCCATTCTCTCTGTGTTTGCTCAATCATGTTGGATTTTAGGAAGGAAAGAACTGATAACATCTTATCTGACAAGGGCAGAAAACTACCCCTAACAGTAGTCTCCTCAGGGTAGATGACCTGCCAAGTGACAATGATTCTGAATAGTAATTTCTCCTGGAACCTCTCCCAAACAAGGACTAAGATAATAAACAATAGGCCTCATTTGTGACTGGGACTGTCTAACTCTCTATATAATTTGTCCCCAGCCCTAATTCCTTGATTATTTAAAGTAGAAATTCATGTCTATATCCTGAAGATGGATGAAGATGGACTGAGTGTTTACTCAGCCTCTTCCAGTGGGTTGTCCTGGGACATGTAATAAATCTTTTTTCCCTGTCCTTCATCGTGTGTCTTTGTTTGGCATATAAGAACCAGTAGACAAAGTCGGGGTCCAAAATTCTAGTTTCAGCTTATATTATGTGTGTGTATACATAATGCTTTCAGATTCCTTTTGATAAAGGCTCAGAAATGTGAAAGAAACAGAATTATAAAACAGGGAACATGTTTCACTTAAATATTCATACATTGACCACACACTCACAAATACTCATCAAGTGGAAATTTAGAAACCATAGCTACAAGGAGGAATCCAAAATCAGTCTTCATTCCTAAAATGTAAAAAAGTTATAGATCTTGTACTACTCTAACAGTGTCTAATAATAACTTAATATGAATGTAAGTAACTCTAACAGTGTCTAATAATAACTTAATATGAATGTAAGTAACAGTTTATTTGTCAAGGCTTTAGGTAGCACTTATTGTTACGGGAGGGGGTTATCAGAAGATCCTAGTGGAGAAAGTCTCAGGTCCTTGCATATAGGAACAAAGCATTATACAGAGAAGCAGATTCCAAAGAAGTAGTAAAATTTTATTGAAAGGAAAAGGAAAGTTTAGGGATCATAAAAGTGGTGAGCTCTGTCTGGCCAGAAAGCACAAAAGCTCCAATCTTTGTTCAAAGGGTAATTTATAAGTTGTGAGGGCAAATGGAGGGGGAAAATCTGGATGGTATTTGAAAGAGGGTCTAGGGTGATTGGTGAGTTTGATTGACAAAGTCATGTTATTGTTCTGTACATGCACTTACACTGATTCACAGGTTTTTAATTATTTGTATGAATTGCAACCAATATTTATAGTCTTAAGTAGAGGGTTTACCTAAGAGATGTGCACCATTTCCCAGTCTGAACTGTCCAAGAGACACCTTATCTTTAGGGAAACTTACAACTGCAAAGGAATTTAAAATTGAAAAGGAATTTACAAGTAAGGGGATGTCCCAGGGTGATATTGGACTGGGGGGAGGAGGAGTTCTGCATGGAGTGACCTTTCCTTGAGGAAGGTGGAGATCCATGGCAGTAGTTTTTATTTTGTTGTTTTATTTTTGTTTTGTATTATTTCCCAGTTACTAGCATGTTTCAATATTAAAATGTTGTATTTAATGTAGAGTAATACATTTATGCACAGCTTGATAAAACACAGGTATAAATTTGAAATATGTTCTTTGGTGTTATTTGATAAAAAGTCATCAATCTGTTTAAAATGTTTCAGGGGGATTAGGAAATATTTTAATGTAGCACTGCAATAAAAATATCTTTGAAATAGTTTTTTAAATTCAAAGGAATGCAGAATTCAAATAAATACAGATTAAAAAAAAACTAAAATGCACATAAAAAATTTAACCCAGCATAATCTTTGGTATCATAAACTCAAAACTGGAAAATGTTTTTTGATAAAATATGCAATTATTTTGTCTATCAAAATGTCTGAGATAGTGTTCATGAAGTAAACAAACACTTTTAGGTAGCAGTTAGAAATGAGTGATAGGTGAGGCAGGATAGATAGATGAGGAGGCAGAGGAATTATATTATTTTAATAAATATAAAGGGGCCAGACTAACACATTGCAAAGTAAAAACTAAAAGTGCAGAGCAGCAGACTCCCTTCTACCTCCTTTTTGATGATGTTACAAGAACAAGGAGATGCAAAGGTTTTATCCACATTTGCCTTCTTTGAGATGTTAGCAAGCTATAAGGCTCCTTGGATAGGAAGAGGGACACAAATAATGAAAGATATGTCTACAAAGCGAAGTCCTAAAGTGTACCTTTTGTCCCTTTGTTTTGGGTAGACCCAGATGACAAATCCCTGATTTGGCACCAATCATGGTTACCTAGATTCATTATCTTAACGAGTAGAAATTGCTAGAAAGAACCACATGTGTTTTCCCATCTGGGAAAATATAAGACCAGAAATAAAGCTACTGCTTCAGTCTTTACTCCCATTTCCTGCATGGGGAATACATGTTTTACCCCCCCGCCCCATTTCTCCTGAATTTTCTCTTGTTATACTAAATTCCTTTTGTAGTAAACTTTATTATCACTTACACTACATTTTGGTGTTGTGCTTGAATTTTTCTTTCACCAGACATAGGACCAAGGTAGATACTTGTGCTAACTTTCTGATAATTTTACAGGAGATATGTGTGGGACTGAAAGCCTCCCCTCAATCCTGTTGGATTAGGTTTTTAGCCAGAGAGAGAGTTGGCATTCTAGTTTCTTGTACCACAAAGCTGAAGAATGAACTTCAGTGATAATGAGAGTGAGTAAAGCAGGGTGTCTATCAAGATAGAAAAGTAGCAAGAGGAGGGGGTGCCAGAGAAATGACGTGGTTTGAGGTTTTTATCCATTTTCTTCATGGTGTTGCTTGATTTCTATGCTAATTAAGTGTGCAGAAAGCAGCATTTTGGTTGGCTGTGCCTATAGCATTCTGATTGGTCTTTCCTAGTCATTATGATACTGGACTATATGTTTCTGGTGCTCATGTCCTGGCGCAGTTGATGAATGAAGGCACAGTACAAGCAGAGTTAAGCAAGTTCACACCACAAGAGTTAAAAGTAAGACAAGCATAAAGATTTTTGATAGGATAGCAAAACACCCTGATGGATGGGACATAGTAAGACAACTAAGTCAAGCAATGGCTGAAGTCTAGGAGATGATATAGAGCATTAACTGGCTTAGGTCCAACTATTCTACCTTGAAACTATTTTGATTGGTTGACACTGAGTCAGCTTCTGGCTGAACTCAGCTACCTGTCTGTCCCTCTCCTTATTGAATTTAGCATTCTTAAAAGGTCTTGTCAGCTCGCCCTGGCCTTGGGGCCCACATCTTGCAGGTTCATTTGGTTCATTTTCTTATTTTGGTTACAGGCTTGTTATTTTTGTGAGAAGTCTATTGTTTCTCATGCCCCTTTCTCACATCTGGCTCTAAAGTGTCTCATTCATCCAAAACGGAGTCACCTCTGTCATTGCTTCTCTTATACTTATAGTGTCTTTATTCTGGTATGTCCTGCTTTTCCTTCTTTCCACCACTGAAGGTCACTGGGAGGTCATAATGGAGGTTTCCATGGGAACTTCTGTTCTAGATATTCTATCTACTTTTAGCTAATTGCCTAGTGCAGTAATGAAATGAGAGTTTTGGACCCAAAGCCCAAACGTCTGGCTTTCTACATGGCAGGTCCAGCCACTCACCCCTATATGTCAGTCAAATAAAGAGGCATGATGAAGGCAGAAAAATGAGGTTTATTACACATTTTGGGATATACAATGGGAACAGGCAGAGTAAGCACTCAGTTACTGATTTAAATAAAAAAGAACTGGGGTAAGGTAGGTTAGGATTGGGAAAGTTTGGGACTGAGGCCCATTCCTAATTCATCTGAAGAGCTCCATTGCAATTACAATAAGTTAGAAAAAATAGGAACTTCCTCCTTCATGGGTGAGACACCTGAGAATTAAGGTAGGTATATAAGGGAGTCTGCCCAGCTCCTCCCCCTGGCTCAAAGGTAAATGGAGCCAGGTAATGATATTCCCTCACCTGGCTCAGGAACCACCCATGCTTCTCCACATTCATTGATAATTGGATGAGAATCATCTAGTTCCTCCCTTCCCATAGGATAGTATATTTTTTAAAGGCACCTGGAAAGAATAACACACTCTCTTGGCCTCCAGATTCCACCTGAGCCCCACCATACTCCACTTTATATTTCCCTTTCCTAACTTTTAATAAACTTCATTTATACCCATGTGTCCTGTGATGGATTCTTCCCATGCAGACACAAAGAATTTGGAAGTCTTCTGATAACAGACTACACCAGCACCATTAACAGGAGCAGGGGGTAAAGGTATGCATAATGAAACACTTCCAGCCACAGCTTATTTTTTAACAATGTACTTGACTGAATTCAATATATTGAAGCTATTTTTATTTTTATAGGAATTTAAAAAGTAGTAAATAGCTATCAATTAAGTAAAAGTTGGCAATAAATGGGAAATATTTGAAATAATTCCTATGGGCAATTGTAAGTTTAGAGAAAAATTACTTTAAGTTACATGTTAGGAAAAATGCAGCTCACAAAGAAAGCTCATTAGAAAAGTCTCACATCCGTAGAGCAAAGTTTAATGGCAGGCCCAAGATGTCAGGCTGGCTGGGGAAAGGTGGCACACCCCTGAGTCTGGGAGAGCAGTGGCTTTTATAAAAGGGGGAGGGTAAGGCAGTTAGCGCATGTGCAGTAGTCTCTGGTAGGGGTGGGGCTGTCTTAGAGCACAGGAATTTGTTTAAGGGTGGGGCTACAATTTTGGCCGATTCACAAAATGGCAACATTATTGTTCTATCATTCCCCCATTTTTTCTTTAATAATGATGAGGGTAGGGGCTGAGGATCAGGAATTGGGGTGAAGCATCTGTCTTTTTAGCTACTTCCTGCTGGCAGGAGGAATTGTATGGGGCAGGATCCTCAGGCTCCTGTGTCCTGGTGGGGGCCCTCCTAGCAGTCCTCTGGATGGTTTTGGAGAGGTTGATATCCCTGGAGGTACAACTGATTAAATTTTTGATCAGCAACAGCAGACATGCAGTATGATACAAGGGAGGAAGCTTAGGAATAGGAGAGCAAGAAACATAAGCATTAGGATGAGCATTGGCCAGGAGAACCACTGTGAAATGTTGTTCTTTGGACAATTTCAGAGTCCTCCAATTCCCTTCTCCATTTTTCTAACTGTTCCTTGACAGGTGCCACCACTGGGGGATCCCATTGAGCTTGACAGCAGTGGGTGTTGTGAGAATGAGGGCTGGTCCACTGAAGTCCCAATCAAGAGAGTAGAAGATCCTTTTAGGAGAACAAGATGCCCTGGTTTAACAGAAATTGTTATAGACTGGGGCAGGATCTGGTCTGCACGCTCTCTGAGAAGATTAAGATAAGGCAGGTAGTCACCCAGATGAGCAGAGTCTGTTGGAGACAAATTTTCTAAGAGAAATGGGTTACCATATATTATTTAAGACCCAAATATGAATATTAGGAGGAGCATAAAAAGGTGTCTGCTCAGGGACTGCATACCTAGGGATCTAAATTCTGCAAAATCCTGTAACTGCCAGGAAAGTTGTAAGCTGTCTTATGGTATGGGGGTTGGGAAACAGAAGATTGGGTTGATGCATTAATGACTCAGGGAGTGAGTTTGTCCCTTTAAGGACACACTTAGGTAGGGTGACCTGTGGGAAGCAGGGGTTGTCAGGATTTAAATGTAACACTTTTGGGTAAAAGAGAGCTTTCACTCATTATTTTATATAAATTGACACTTTTAATTTTTTAAATGTTTGTACCATACTTAGATAAAGTATAGATACAACACTGTTACAAGGTGGTCATTTAAGACACAAGAGCAAATATGTAAATGAACTCTGATTTAGTAGTACTTAAAGCTTGACAAGATCAGCAGAAAACACAAATAACTTTTTTGATAAAATCTTTCTCTGTCATGGTTTTTTGTAGATGTTACTCAGAGCAGAACAATATTAAGATAACCTTGTTATTTTATAGACAAAGAGGATTTAATTTTAGTTTGACATGACCCTAAAAATCTTTTAGGCAACTCTTAGATTATATTCAACTTTAACTTTATCACACATTGAAGCTTTTTTTTATTATACACTTATAAAACTTACTCAGACCTTTATATAACGTACTAAACCCTTTCATGGCTTGTCTTTATCCCTCTTATTTGAAACAATCTTTAGAAAAAAACCCTTCTTTACAAAATCCTTTCTCATCCAAAAACATTTCTTTTTCCTTTAACTTCTCAAAAAATACATTTACTAACTATCTATATCCTTTCACTTGTTTACTTTGTAGCTTGTATTTTAAAATTAACTTTTATAAGAATTTTTAATTTATTATAGAGGCTAAAGCAACTAATTAGTACCCCTTGCTGTTTTAAGAAATTTATGATAGGCATAAGGCCTCATCATCCTTCAGGCTTGAGGAGTGAGGGGATATTATTTTGGGTGTGGAAACTGTGAGGGATTTTTGAGCTTTATTTGAATAGGGAGGACTGTCCTGGCTTACCCTACACTCATCTCATCAGTCCACACTGTGGAATCTCTTTGTTCCTGAAGGAGGGGGCAGTAGAGATTGCTGCCTGGAGGAAGGAGAGCTTGATCTTTTATTTGAGAGAGTAAATCCCATCACAGCAGGGACACTGGAGTTTTAGGTACTATGAGGAAAGGGTGACAGAAAAGGAGGTCTCCCAAAGAGCAGGCCAGAGGCTGGGTAAACTAGCACTCTAGGGGGTAGCCAGAATTGTCCTGAATGATAACTTTTGTCATTGGACCAGGGACCAGGAGAAAAAGGTAAAACAGAGAAACAGGCTCCACTGTCTAGGAGGAAAATGACCTTTCACTTCTCTACCATTATGACTACCTGAGGGTCCTCAACTTTGATGCCAAGAAGTGGAGCATGGACAGGAGGTCAGGACCCATCAATCCATAGAAGGTGGCACCTTGCCTTCCATCTGGTGATGGGAGCACTTAGACCTCCAGTGGTTACCCTTGAAGAGAGGGCGGGGTCCTGGTTGGGGGTGGGGCTGTCTGCCGGGCTGTTCCCCCCTTAGCATTCTCTGAAGAAGTGCCCCTCCTGTCCATCATAGTAGCAAGTTCAGGATGCAGGCCCCAGTTGGGTGGGGCCCTCTCTAAGAGCAGCAATGAGGCCATGGTATCTCTTATCTTTTTCTCTCCTGTTACTAAGGTACTGGTCATACAAACATATCTATAAATACAGACATGGCTACCTGTATTACTTGGTTCATTGACTTTTTCCCTTCAGCCACAGTCTGAGTTTTTTATGAATATCTGGGGCTGACTGTTAGAAATTTATCTTTGAGGAGAAATTCTCTCACCTGTGACTCTGGGTCCATCGTGGTATGCTTTCTGATAGCCTCCTTAAGATGTTGAAGAAAGATAAGAGGGTATTTTTTTAGGTTGTTGGTGTAAAGTAGTTATTTTACATTGACACTTGACACTCTGGAGAGCAGATCTTTGAACTATTCTGGGCCTCAGTTTCCTCACTTGGAGAATGAGGGATCTGGTCTAGGTGAAACTATGTTTTTCCACTACGAGATGGCTGAAGTGACATTAATGCCACTTATCTTCTTTACCATTTTTTTTATTTAGTAATGCTGGGGATATGAACCCAGGGCTTTGTACATGCTGGGCAGACATATTTTTTCATTGAGCTACATCTTTATCCCCAAAGGTCTATTTGGAGTATGGTATTGTAATTTAAGGAACCCTGTGAAGGCCACTTCTCTTGGTCACCCAAGGCATATTGAGGCCAGGCCTCAGTACAAAGCTTTTAATATTTTTTTTAATGTTTTAATAGATAGGCCAGAAGACTGGAATGGGGCAGGTCCATCTAGAAAGAACAAAATGTTAGGATCCCACCTTTTAGCTAACATCAGGCAGCCTCTTTAATAAAGGCTACTTTTTTAACAAAGAAATAAATCATTTGTAAAGTTAGAGAAGGGCATTCAGAGGGCATTTCAGGCCAATAACAGTGCCATATGGGACAACTAGTGTTAATATTTGGAGGGAAAAAATTATGTTGAGGCCAAAGGTAGAGAAAATTTTAAATAAGAAGTTTAGAGACCACAGTAATGTCTCTTTTTTTATTTCTGAAACTATAACCTTGAGCTAACAATTGACTTACAAGGGCTGGGTCTGATGCCCTGAAGTGTGAAGAGCAGGGTATGTCTAAGGCACCAATGCCCTCCACAGACACCCAGGACAAATGACCCTGACTGCCTCGGCCTGATCCTGCGGCCTGTCTCCTCTCCCCACTTTCTGTGTACTCTGTGTGGGTTTATTCTAGAGGAAGTGGTGGCAGGCCACAGCCATTGCCCCATGTGGCTGGTGGCCCAGGATGTGCTGGGTCCTCTCTATGGATTTTCTTAGGCTATGGCAGGCATTTTTGCTGTGTCCAGGAGCTGGCATCTTGTGCACTAGTGTGCCTGTTTGTTTCCCCTCCTCCCCTTGTGGGGGCAGAGTTACAGCATGAACATGGCAGCCACAGGTTTTTGTAAATGCTTTTGTAAAGCAGCTGATTTAAAGTTATTTAGACTGAGAGGCCTGGCAAACTAGTTGGAATAACTTAAGTCATAAGGTAACATGTTACAAGTTTTTCATGGGAGGCAGAGTCCCAATAAGCCCAGGGAGGGGAAGGCAGACAGAGAGAAAGGACACACGGTGAGACTGTGGAGGAAGAATAAAAGGCATCCTGACATCTTAGGTAAGGGAGGGGAAGGCAGAGCCTGGAGGCATGACACACGCCTGAGGGATTAGTGATAACCTGTGCCTCTAGGTCGCTCCCATTGACTGGTACTGGAACACTTTCAGCAACATGAAACCTCCAATCTCTGGTGGCTGTCTTAGGAAAAAGGGACATTAGATGGAAGGGGGAAGAGAAGCAGTAATCAGATGACATAATCCAACAGGACTCCCACAACATAGCATGAGGTGTACCTCAATAAACCCTGGGCTTGGTCTCAGCCCACAGAAAGGGAGCATGAGCTCTCCCAGAGCTGGAATTGCCTTGAGGCCAGAGTTAGCAAGGAGTGGCTTGCTTAACTCCATGACAGGGAAAGTTTTTCAGGACGATAGGAGGAGATAGGTATAGTAAGCAGTGCAAGAAGTCTGTTTACATGGGGAAGGAGGAGGTTTGGGAGAGGAATTGGTTGATTTAGAAACTGGTTTATAGGCTAATAGAATCTGTGAAGGGGAACAAAAAGTACAGAGGGAGGGTCTGATGCAGAGATAGGGAAAGGATTGGATGTAGGAAAGTTCCTTCCATTTACCAGCATGCTCACAGAGATTGTATAAATCTCTTAAAATATTGGGATCAAAAATGCCATTAAGTGGCCATTTGGAGGCATTGTCTAATGGGTATTGGAGCCAGGCCTGATTACAGAGAAAAATCAGCTTTCATGGGTTAAGATCAGGCATTAGGCAGAGGGGCCCAAGGTTGGCCAGGAGACATCCCAGTGGGAAGTCTGAAGGAATTTGGGATGGTCCAAATCCCATGGTGAAGTCCTGACCTGAGGAGAGATACGGTGGGTGTCCCCGAAATATCAGGAGAGAGAGAGAAATGTGGAACACAACACTCAGAGGAAATGTCTTCACCACAAGGGGTCCACAGTCCCTAGTGGGGAACCCAGTTCCTAGGGATGAGAGTGAGCTGCAACCAAGCACCAGGATTTTTATGGAAATGAGAGAGAGAGAGACCACAGCTCAGCATGTGAGGAGGACTCACCGAGGGAGAGAGGACCTTGAGGGAAGATTGGCCAGTGGTGGATGGCAGTTGGAGGCACTCTGGGGTGAAGGAACTTCCCTGTGAGCTATTGAGAGAGTGGTGTTTTCTAGGATCAGGAGTCCCAGTAAAGCAGCTCAGATCTCGGAGGATGGAAATGGGAATTGAGAGTGAGAGAGAGAGTGGGACGGGGTGTGGGAGGCCGGGAGAGCAAGGTCAGTGCTGGGAACTCAACCCGATCCAAGTCATGGCACTAAATGTTAGGAAAAACACCGCTCACAAAGAGAGCTCACGAGAAAAGTCTCATGTCCATAGAGCAAAGTTTAATGGCAGGACCAAGCTGCCAGACTGGCTGGGGAAAGGTGGTGCAGCCCCGAGTCTGGGTGAGCAGTGGCTTTTATAAAAGGGGAAGGGTAAGGAAGTTAGTGCATGTACAGTAGTCTCTGGTAGGGGTGGGGCTGCCTTACAGCATGGGAATTTGTTTAAGGGCCGGGCTGCCATTTTGGCTGATTCAAAAAATGGTGACATTATTGTTCTATCACAACATATGTGCTTTTAATAAAAGTATTAAATGTAGAGTTAACTAAAGTGAAAATTACATATATTAACATTACTTAGTTTTGAATGAATTTATAACAGTGTTGGCAATTATCTTGCTAATTAGGATAAATTAATATATTGTAAGAAAATTTAATAATGTGAGAGACTTCAAAAAGAATATTTAAGCAGTCCTATGCATAGTGAAAGACAAGAAGAGAGATAAAACTGTAGGTGGTAAATTTTATTTCTGAATACACCTTCATGAATGTTATTTGGCAATTTATAAATCTATTAAAGTAGATTGGTAGTAGTGGTGTGTGAAATAAATTCAGTTTATTCCATAAAGTAGAATGGTCATTTTAGGTGTACAATAAAGATAATGAAAACATAAATTTTATTACCAATCAGAAATCACTTTTATTACTTTTGCTTAATAGTGACTGTAAGTATCAAATTCTATAGTATGAAGACTGTCTTGGGTTCCTGCTTGGGCTTGTACCAGTCTTTAGAGCATAATTACACTAAGTGCAATTTGAATATAAATTTCTTTTCAAACTTACAAAGCAAAATCAATATATCTGGGACCAAAGAGAAATTGAAAACAGCATATTAATGCATGAGTATACAAACTACTAAATGTATTAACCTAAAAAATCTTTTGAGATCAGTACTGACACCAGGCAATGTGGAATATTTCTAATTATAACTATAGCAAATCCTAAGAGCTATGTTTAATATCTTTTACTCCTTTTTGGCTAGGCATTGCTATTTGTATTTAGCCTTTGCACTATTTTGGGAATTAGGAAACAGCCAATTATCATTCACTTTTTAACTTTTCTGATAGAGCATTAACTAAGACTTCATTCAAGTTTTCAACAACAACAAAAAAATGAGTATCAGCAACCTGCCAACAACATACAAGTTACGTACCTTGGTTGAATGGTGAATAGGACAGAGAGGCAAATGGAGCAGAGTGATTACTGAGAGAGACAGACATAGATTGTGGGCAAATATGGCAATATATGGCAAACTTATGGGAGCTGTAATAGAGGAGCAAATGGAGCAGCATCTACACTAGCAAGATGGGTTAGGGAAGGAACCCTTTACCAAAGGAGAATATGTTCTTGCATGAAATCTCTATAAAAGTAAGCTAAGAATTCAAAAAGGAAATCAAGAGAATGGGAATGCATGCATGGATCACTGAAGCAATTGTATGTTTTAAAATACAATGTAAAACCATAGCAAAATTATGCCTAGGTAGATATTAAAATATACTCATTGGGAGCCAGACATGATGGCACAGGCCTGTAATCCCAGCACATACGAGGCTGAGGCAGAAGGATCATGAATTTGAAGCCAACTTGGCTATATAATGAGACCCTGCCTCAATCAAACAAAAACAAAGGGAAACAAAACTAAATGATTAGGAAAGGGAAAGTGTCCTTGTTCATGTGGGCTGCTATAATAACAAAGTACCTGAGACTGCTTATCTTATATACAACAGAAATATATTTCTCACAAAGGTTTAAACTCCTAATATTATTAGCACATTGATGTTTAAGATTTCACCATATGAATTTTGAGGAAACACAAGTATTCCGTCTATAACAAGAGTATCTTGCAATCAACATGTATTTTCCAAAAATTATATGTATTTTGATTAATAAATATGGATATTTAAAATATCTCATAGGTAAACATTCTCATTAATATAATTTCCCCCAATAATTCCAAAATCACTCCAGGTAAAAATCAACAAATTCTCTGAGTTTATTTTAGGCGAATGTTCTGACATGAGCACAGTTCACTTTCTTAGTTTAGATGCTGAACATAGTCTCCTGTCACTCACTTGAATGCTATACTTCTACACAAGTTTAAAGTTTCCTTTCATAGGGCAAAATGTTATGATTCATTCTAAATCTCATGTAAGGAAACCCAGTAATGTACTGTTCTGATCTGTTATTGCATATACTAACATTTCTAAACTTTTTCTGATTACTGAGTCCCTTTCTTACTACAATATAATCTTTTAGATGAAGCAATTTAGCAAAACTAACTCATGTCAGGTCATCATTTGGGGAATACATGACTATAGACATGATTTATATTATTATATTGATTTTTAGGAAAATACTTTCAGTAGAACTCTGGACACAGAAACTTAAGAATAATTGTTCTTACTATTACTTGCATTATGAAAGATTCTAGTTCAAATAGTTTGTTTAAAGCTGACTAACAAAAACAGCAGAAAGATTTTCTATTATTCCAAATCACTCCCTGTCTGTCTCTATTTTCTTAAGTCAGCTTCTTGTAATTGAAGGCTTTTTCACTAATTATTGATTTATAATTCATTGATTCTGGTTATTCTGTATCTTAATAGTAAAAATGCTTATTAGCACTTTGAGTTAAGGTCTCATTGCAAAGCTGCTGATGGGGTGGCAAGACAGCTACTTGCAGAGAGGACTGCAGTGGGGCTGCTGGCCCTGAAAAGGACACTTGCCATCTTGCCATTCCCTGACACCCTTACAGCCATTCCTTCAATGGCAGGCAAAATCTCTGGATGGGTTTTCTTAGCACCCCCCTCCACCCCAATCCTGGCCCCTAAGCAAACTGACTGTCTGGTGGTGGGTCACAGCCATTGAAGTAACAGGTGAAGAATGCAAAGGATGGACAGACAAGGAGCCACTGTCTGGAGAGTTTTCCCTGGGATGAAAGGTGGTATAGACATGAGAGTTCAGGCACAAGGACTTAGCACAACGTCTGCTGCCCCAACAGACTTCACAGCACACTAATTCAAGAAGACTTTTAAAGAATTTCCAGACTTAATGACAGAGCAGGACGTTCTGTGTGCAGTACCTCATAACTACACTGGACACATGATCATGAAGACAGCCACGGGAATTAGATAAAGTCTTTGCAACAAACGCTCCACCATGCTTTATATCACAAAAGCAACTGTAGACAGCAGGAATAGAAATAGCAAGGATGTGTTCTGTTAAAGTTTTATTGACCAAAACAGAAAGTAGGCCAGCTATGGCCTTAGGCTGCAATTTGCTACACTGTAGGAAAGAGGATAAGAAGGTTAACTAAAAATATTTACAGTTAATAATGTAAACATCCTGAATGCCCAGCTACTCCCCATGAACATTTTGGAATATGGCTGTAAATTTCTGAGCTAGATTTAATTAACATGTCACTTACTATAAAATCATTAGGTCCATGTTATTATAGTAAGGCCTATTAGTACAGTTATAACTTCTGCATAACATCAACATCATGCTTTCTTCCTGAGGCATAAAACTGAATTTGCCTTTGAACAGAATTTAGATGGATCAAGTATGATTTTTTTCTCAAGAGGAGAATTCTCAAACAAGACTAGACAGGGTTATTTCAATTCACAGTAGAAAGTCAGGGGTCAATGTTTCACTCCTATAATCCTAGCTACATGGGATACTAAGATCAGGAGAATCTCATTTTGAGGTCTGCCCAGGCAAAAGTTTGAGAGACCCCATCTAAACAGAAAACAGCTGGGCATGGTGGTATGCCTCTCAACCATGCAATGATAGGAATCATAAAATAGGATGATTGAGTGGCAAAAACCAAGACCCTAATCTGAAAAGTAACCAGAGCATAAAAGTCTGGAGGCCTTGAGTTCAAACCTCCTAAAAAAAAAACTCCCAAAACCCCACAGTACTGTGTACTGTGGAGAGGTAACAGGAAATTGAAATGAGATAGTGAGATGAGAAACTGCTTGTCTTTGCATCAGCAGGTCCAAACTGACAGGACACGAGGGGGAGGCACAAGCTGGGAATCTTGTCAGGTGTTGCATTTCTTAGAAACAGGTCACCAGAAACAACAGGGTGAGTAATTGTGGAGACTTCCATTGAGTAGTTCTTTACAACAACTTCAAAATAAAAATTTCTATTTTCTTTTGACGGAGTGCTGTACTAGGTCCATAGAATTCTACAGTTACTTTATGAAATGTGTTAACTCATTGAAAATTTGACAAGTTTCAATTTTCATATTCTACAACTATAATAAATTAAAAATATTGACATAATTAATAGAATTTGATTCAGTGAAAATACACTTACAAAATTCAGCTTCAATTTATCTTACCACATTATGATAGAGAATCACAAATGATGACAAATATATTTCTTTATATAAGCAAGGTTTTAAATAAGACTGTCTGAATAGTGATTTGTACAGCAGTTCTTATTTTTACTTTTATAGTTTGTTAGAAACAGATACCACCAGTGTTCTTATATTTTAAAATTAAAGTGAAGTAATCCAAGAAAGAGAATTTGAGGTCCTATAAGGTAGAATCAATAATCAGATAAAAAACACGATATCCTTTGTTTTCTACTATCCATAAAAATAAAAATACATTTTTATATATTAAAACTGTAGGCCTAGAATTTTTCATTTTATTTAGAATAAGAAGATAAAATTAATAGTTAGCTTTATTAGCAACTAACGTTCAACCTTCTCGATCCTCTTGTGCCCTATCCACTTGACTTCATTGCAGTTCTACTGCAAAGTTAACTATCATTGAAAAATTTCAGTCAATTATGAAAACAGCTGTAAAGCCTTGATTGAAAGAATTCATCCTTCCCCATTCTGTATTAGTTACGAATTCTGTTTACCTAAACATTTTGGCCCTTGCTTAATAGGCACATTACCCTGAAATGTATGTTGTCTCTCCTATTAGATCTGAATTTCTCTAATAGTAAGAGGAAGCTCTTAGATCTCTGTCTTTATCCTCCTTTCAGTTACTGCCATGAAGTCCTGATCTCTTACCACCTTTCAGTATGTCTGTGGTTTCCATCTGAGTCTGGGTAAAGTGAGTAAGAGGAGGTTATACTTGCCTTCTATGCTGCTCCTGCTCCTTGCCAAACAAGTAGACAGAATTATTTAGCTGAATCAGCGTTCTCTGAGAGGCTCCATGCAAACAGGTCACTGAAGAAGAAAGAAATACAAGAACAATCAATTACATATTTCTGTGCACTTCGTTCCTCTTACTTCTGGTAAGTCCCCTTCTTTTCATGGGTTCCAAACATCTGCCTTTCCCTTCCAATTCTTTGCTGCACGATTTTTTCTGAAAAAGCTAAATTTCTAATACCCCTGGGAGAGCTCTTACCTGCACATGATTTCCACACTTTCATCCAAATGAGGCTATTGCTCACCCTAGTGAGTTATCTTCTAAATAATAATAGTCTCGCTATTCAAAAAGCAATGTCAAAAACAGTTTAAATATCATGAAGCATGTTCAAAAGTTATTTCTAAAAAATATTGCCAAGAAAATTATCTAGCTTAGATAGGATTTTTTGAGACATTTTATTTGAAAAGACTATTGAAATAATGGAGGAAGTTTTTTTTCAGCTGTAAAAGTGGGATGTAATAATAGGGACACTGCCTTAACCACAAGATTCATAAACTTTCTCAAAGGTCAGTCAAAAAAGTACTCTTCTTTTAGTGGAAGAGTAAACAAGGTTATGAGCAACCGGTGGTACAGAAATAAGATTAGTGTGTAGCATGATAGGATATTTGATGGGATATTCCTCCCTGAGATCAGTCATTTCTCAGAAAAGGCGTTAATAGGAGTCATATAGTCTGATTATTTGCATACTCCAAAATTCATATGTTGAAACTTATTTGTGCCTGTGGTATGTGGAAGTAGGGTCCTAGAGAGGAGATTAGATTATGTGAGTAGAGCCCTCGTGAACTAGTGTAGTGTGCTTACAAAAAATATTCTAGTTTCCTTCACCCCCTTCTGTCATGGCAGATTTATAGTGAAGTCACCTGTCTGTGGACCTGAGAGCAGGTCCTGACCAGACAACAAATCTACTCTCCCTTGATCTTGACCTTCCCAACCCCTAGAACTGGACAAAGTTTACGTTGTTTGTAACTAACTCAGTTTATGGTGTTTCTTATAGCAGCCCAAGTGAACAAAGATAGAAGGGTACGTCTACCTTTGATGTTCTTTCCAACATGCAGATGTGAGCCACGGTTCAGAGGCTAAATGAAGGAAAGAAGCCTGTCCATAGAGTCACCAAGCCCAGGGTGTAGAATGTAGTCTGGTATAGGGTGGATAATGAGAAAAGGAATGGTGATTTGGAGGGCTTGTGTCTGACTTGTCCTCTCCAAGTCTATTTTAATCATACTGAAGAGAAGTGGTGCCCAAACACAGTGCAGAGGGGTTTCTTATCAATCATCATTTTAAGGAATGCAAGACTGGGCAAAATTTTAATATAACCAACTAATTCAATTCCCTTAACATCAGAAGAAAAAAAATTACAAAATGTTTGAATAGATGATTTTTTAAGTAGAAAGTTCAAATGACAAATAAGTTTATACTGTATTTTCAAAAAGTCAGGTTCTTTTTGTATTGGATTAAATAAAAAAATCAAATAAGTCCAATATAAATACAAGCATTATCTATATTAATTTTAAGGTATACACACACACACACACACACACACACACACACATATATATAAACAAGGATCATAACTTATTTCATTTACATAGAAATAACTCTAAAAATACTACAAATCATTTGTCATAGTGATATTATTTATTGAAATTTATATTAATAAATTTTGATGAACTATTTAAATTTTTTTTAGTATCACTCATCAGGTTTTTAAAAACATAGCAAATATTGAGAGCTGATGGAGTGACTCAAGTTGTAGAGTGTCTGCCTAGCAAGTGTGAAACTTTGAGTTCAAACCCCAGTAGGACCAAAAAAAAAATAGTAAGTACTTGAATAATATCTAGGACCAATGCTAGGAAGGTTAAGTGATTTTTAGCAGAGTCATGTTATGTGTCCATTGAAATATTTCTAATAAATTCTTTTTTTTTTTTTGCATTTATTTTATGCTTAATTTATTCCTGTGCTGTTCTTCAGTTTCTTCTGGGATATCTTTTTCTTCTGGGAACGTCCTCTTCTGGTTTAGGAACAATCTGTTCCTTTCCAGTGAGAAATCATCTCAATCCAGCAGGGACTGCTCACATAGTGGTTGATCTGACCGTAAGCTCTGTAACAGCTGCGATGCATATTGTGTGCTCTGTTCACCTGTATATGTGCAATGACCAGAGAGTCTGTATCTAAACCCTTAAATTCATCATTACTATCTGCGTTTTTAAGCATGTACAGCAAAAATTCAGCACTCTTTTTGGGCCACCATGTCCAGCCCCACTGTTTGGCGTGGGAACACCTACCAACTCCACCATTGCAATACCGGAACGGCACACACTGCTTCTTCAGGGTGACAGCTTTCAAATACTTGGTGGCTTTTCGAATATGCATACTCTTGATGGCCTGAGCAGTTTCTCGAGTGTTCTTAAAGTGAACACGAAGATTTGAACCTCTTAACTTGCATGATTTTGGAGAGTTTTCTGGGTCAAGAGAGTAGAGAACCATGTTCACGTTACATCTGGCTGCTTACAGGAAGAGATAAGAAATTCTTAATGACTTAAAAATAGTTATGTAAATAGTGCAATTTAAAATTTACCACTCTACATCAGCTCAACTCTAAAAGAACATAGTATATAAGAAAATATAGTGGAAGAAATGTGATAGCACCTAATTAAGACAAGTAGGAAATAGCAATATTTTTCAAAATTGTGTGAAGAGATGGAAAGAGGCAAAAGGTAAAGCAGGGCTTTCTTTTTTTTTTTTGGTAGATATAGCTGTTGGACCTTTAGATGCTTATTTGATTCTGAAGAACTGTGTGCTACTAATTGCTTTAGGTTGACTAAGTTGTTTTATAATTCTGAAGTGCTAGAAGTTGAATTGTAGAAATGTATAACCATGCAAATATTACCTGCCAATAGCCATAAACATATTTTTCTACATTGAAATATAAAATAATTTTTTCCAGTAGAGAATTATTCACTGAAGGTAAAATTACCCTTTGAGTCAAATTGTAATATTTTACCAATGTAATCAATAATTAATGATTTAAATAATTGATAGGTTTATTTTATACTTATGAAATCACAGATTTACCTTTATGGAAGTTATACATTTGAATGTAATTAATAATCACAACAACCTTAGAATTTAAAGAGTCTAAAAAATTTCGAGGGGGCTATAGCTGGTAATTAATATGAATACTAAAATGATTCAATAGCACAAACTGTGTGTACAAGTTTAGATATGCAACTGCATCAATCTTGCATCAGTTTTAAATTTTCTTTTAGAGAAGAATCTTGCTGTGCAACTCAGGTTTGTCTTGAATCTTTCTACTTCAGCTTCCTGAGTGCTGGGGTCACAGGTATGGGCTGCCAAGCACAGATAATTGTTGATCTTTTATTCAGTATTGAATCTTGCAAGATAGGCACAGATGGACAGTTCTTTGTAGTTTTTGAAACTATTTTATGATATTGAGTTTGACAATATTTCATATTTGTTCATTATATTTAATCTTTCCATAAATATGTTGTTTTTTTCACTTAGCTATCTGTACTATGAATCCATTAATTATGTGTCCATATCATATACACATACAAGTTACATTAAAATTTCATACAGTAGTTTTTAATTTTGCTTATTATTACCCAGGTAGTATATTCGTTGATCCCAGTTCCTTTTTTGAAATGGGTTGAAAGTTATTTAAATTGAAAATTAAAAATTCTTTCAATTTTCAGATAATTGTCACAATTTCTTTCACTCAATTTAAACTGCATAAAATAATTTTAAAAAATAAACATGTATAATATTTTAGTTGATAACTAAACACTAATTTAAAATGCATGGTGCTATTCCAGGCTTCCATTTACAGCTCATCACACGTTCCAGTAAGCAACACTTCATTTTAGAGTTTTCAGACAGCTTCTTTCTCCCTACCATCCTCTACTTTCCTAAAACTTATGCATGCAAGAGTACATGAGAATTCCCTTTGCTAATCAATTGAAACACCAAGACAGCATTTCTCAAACTGTTAGGATAATTACATGCAATCTCATATTTAAAAGTTTTGACCTTTTTTTCTTTTCTATTTTGCTATATATAATATTTTTATTCTGATTGCACAAGATCTTTTGTACTAAAAAATAATTTGAGCTAAAATTTCAACATGTACATTGAAAAAAATTCCATTATAAATTAACATTCTACAAAATAGAGTTAAATGCATGCAAAGAAAATAATTCCTGGCAGAACTCAAGTCTTTATGAGTAAATTACTTACATGTGTTACTGCCACAAAATATAATATGCAACATCAAACAATATCCAAGTTACAAACAAAGTGCTATGTGTGTGTCCATGAAAGACTTAAATACAAAGAAAACAGACCAGGAGAGATTCCTCTCCGAGATGGTCTGTCAGTGGGCAATAGGTTTCTCTCTCTCTGTCTCTCTGTCTCTCTCCCTGTCTCTCTGTCTCTCTTTCTCTGTCTGTCATACTGTAATAACTAGAAAAGTTTGATTCCAGGTTCACACTGAAATTTTCTAACCATAATGCAGACATCTCTCCAGAGTGAGGACATCACTCCTTACTCTAGATGTTCTAGAGAAAACAAACAAACAAACAATTACTGTTTGCTGCAATTTGCTTCAACTGTCAGGATACCACAGGTGTATAAAATAAGTTGGGTGTCTGAGTCTGGCACAGCCCCAAACTGCAGAAGGGAGCAAGTATAGTTATGTCCAGTAAAATTGCACACTTGATTAGCACAGCATCAGCTGCAGAACTGGGAAGATGCAGGACAGCTGTTTTTCCTAAGATGTTTCTTTTCAGAGAGAAGCAGTCACAGGTTCCTCTTGTTCCCCAGGATTACAATGCCACACCCCTCCCCCGAGAAATGCCTCTCCACCTCATGTTGCCACTGTATACAATAAACTCACTGGACATGGCGGAGGAGGGTGCTGGTGTGTCTCCATCAGAGTGCCCCATTTGCCTGGCTCCAGCTTTATGCATGTTTTGTCTTCTGTCTGTTTTCTACATCTTCCGTCACCCTCAGTTAAGTTTCTAGGACAATCTTTGTGCAACATAAAGATAGTTATGTTATATATATATATATATATATATATATATATATGTTATATATATATATAGATAACTATATAAAGATAGTTATCTTTGTGCAACATAAAGATAGTTATAGTATCTTGAGATACTATCTCAAGATAGTATCTCTATCTTGGATGAATTCATCTTAGGAGTAAAGAGTACTTCTGGTCTGTAATGTACTGAAAGGAATCTATGAGTTTCATTAAAGCCTCCTCGGTCCATAATACATGGTGAAGTGTTGTCCAGGGATTTAAGATTTCCAGTACCCAATGATTGCGCTCACGTTGATAGAGTCAAAGTGTTGTCTACTATCATTGTAGGCAAAGGTGATGTTAGCTAGTCTTCCCCTGGTGGTGGGGGTGGTGGTTGAAGTAGTAGTATGTGTATGGATGGTTTTAGATGTGGCCAACAGGATTGTAAGTACAGTTGGAGTCTTCATTGTTGTTGTCTTTGGGCTAGCCTCTCAGGCTCATTTGTGGAGTCCAAGGAGTTTAGCAACCTGTTGGAGAAAAATTCTCCATGTACCAACTTGGAGAGTGGTTGGGATTGGTATCCACAACATTTAGAAGAACTGGTCCTTAAGACAGATGTTATAGTTGGTGAATTTCTTACAAATCAAGGTCATGGTCTTGTTTGTACCATTGTTACAACCGCATTCTCTTGTATGGCAGATGGTGTAGTGTGATACTGTAATTGTAAGAATCCAAATTATGAACAGAGAAAGGATGATGAACTTGACAAGGCAAATTTGTGAGGAAATCCAATTTCTGCAGTTGACAATATAAGATGTCATCATGGAGATATTTGATCCAGTTTGGTAAGGTTCAAGATACTTTACCATTTGTGGTCCAGGCCATGTTGCCCTTTATGTGGCAGATGATTTCCTGTGGAGAGAGAAGGTTGTTCTGGTTTTTTTTTAGTATCTTGCATGGTAAAATAAGCTGTTTAGGATTGCCCAGTACTTTGTCTGGAAATGCTTCCTCAAGGGGGCTTCTTCTATATAGTCTATATCTTGAATATAGTTCAAAGCATCTATCTCTAATGCCTTATGAATTAGTGAGTCACTTAAGTGTGCCAGTTTTAATTTGAGTAATCCATTATGTCTTTCAATGTTCCCTGTTGCAGTGGGATTATAAAATAGGTGATAATTCCACTGAATAGCCATAGTACTAGCCCATTTCCGAATGACTGCACCAATAAAATGAGTACCTTGACCTGATTCAATAATTATTGGTCTGCCATATCTAGCTATCCAGCACCAAAGAGTATGTATGGTCACTATTTGACTTGGTGCTTTATGTGCTTTTGCTAAGAGGAGACCCGAATGGGTATCCACAATAATGCATGCATAGTAATCCTTATGAGTTTTGAATGGGCCAATAAAATAAATCTGAATTAAGTAATTAAAGGAATCTGGCTTATAGGAGGAGCTGGGAGGGCAAAATTAAAATCTAGTAATTGTTTGTGGGCAATCAGGACATTTAGAGATTGCCACTTTACATTGATGCCAAGTTATTAGTATATTCCTAAAGGTTACCCAAGAAAATAAGGCATGCATGCCTGCATGGCCTAACATTTTATGTAGGTCTAATATTTCACTATTGTAGATGTTAAAAATCAGTGGAGGTTTAGGAGAATGCCATATGGGCTTGTGATGTAATATAACTTTAGTATCTTCCCGGTTCTTGACAGACCATGGGTGTTTATATTCACTAATTTAGTTTTAGTTATTGGAGTGCAGACTTGCCAATTAGGGTAACATTGTAATGTGACCTTTCTAGTAGAAGTATTGGTTACTTTCTGTGGAGCCTTATTAAAAATTGTCAGTTTTGAAGTCATTACTGCAGCCAATTTATCAGCTTTGTCATTATGGTTGTGGGTAGGGTCAGTTTTGGATGTGTGAGCATCCACATGGGTATCATAAATTTTAATGTTTTTGGAGACTTCTGCTATAGCCATCCAATCTTCCCTTGACCAAATATCTTTACCATTAATTTTCCAATCTGATATTTGCCATTTAGGAGACCAAATGGCAATACCGTTGCAAAGGCACCAGGAATCAGAGTATATTCGAACAATTGTATGGCCCTATTTTAGGGAATGGCATATAGCTAATCTGGCTGTACAAACCTTGGCATGTTGTGCAGATTTACTAGTATCTTGGTCTTGCAGGATATGGCTGTCTGAGGGTCTCCAGGCTGATTTCCGGTGCAGCTTGCCTTCTTTAACAGCCAATGAGCCCTTGGTGAACCAAGCATTCATTTGGATGGGCGACTAGAGGGCTGTCCCCCAACTTTCAATAGGTGACACCTTTGGGGGAGGGACAATAGTAACAGGGCATGGAACAATTGGAGCATTAGCTATGTCCTTGATCCATGCAGGTGTCTACCCCTTAGCTGATGCCCTGTGGTATTTAAATTGCTCTTGCAGATACCCTTCCACTGCAGAACCTTTGGTTCTGTGGGTGTGCCCTCTAATTGTTCACCTGCCATATTAATCCAATCTAGGAGGGGTAGTGGGCTTCGGACGATAATACATTGATCCTGCAGTATTAGGTATATAGTCCTCAGTTCTTCATACAACGTCCATGTCAGTTTTGCATATAAGCTATATTTTTCCTGAGAGTAAGGGAAGCATTTGTAATAGAATGCCACAGGTCTATTAGTGCCACCTGGTGGTTTGGCAAAAACTGACTAGTTACCATACCCATTAACAAATAAAATGTCTAAAGTTACTGTGTCTGATGGACTGATAACATATAATTGGCTAAATTCTGAAATAAATTTTGTAGCAGTTTGGAAGGCTAATTTTTGCTCTTCACCCCATACAAAGTCTGAGGCTTTCCTAGTTACCTTATATAGGGGTTGTAGGATAATTTGGAGATATGGAATATACATTCTCCAATATCCAAACAGGCCAATTAAATGTTGCTTCTGGGTCATATTTTCTGATGGTTTTAAGCTAGTAATTTTATTTATTACTGGCTCCTGAACCTTAGGACTAATCGACGTCCAGATAATACCTAAGAATTTAACCTGTTGGGCAGATTTTTGGATTTTATCAGTATTAATAATCCAGATATTTTTGGTTAGTGTCTCTACCAGTACTTTCAAACTCCTTAGCCCCATTACCAACTATGATTATATAGTCCACATATGACAATACCAATGCTTTAGGATGTAGTTTACATTGATCAATAGGCCACTGCAACATTACATAAGCAATGATAGGGCTGTTTTTATATTCTTGTGGGACCCATTTAAATTGATATTGTTTATTATCCCACATGAATGTGGTAAGCTGTCTCAATTCCTCATCTAGTGGGATAGCGAAAAACATGTCCAAGAGGTCAATAGGTGAAAACCATGTATATACCCCGGCCTGCAGTTAATTAAATAACTTGGCAACTTCCGTTAGGTTTAGCATTTGAAGTGTTAGCTCATTAATCTTCGTATAATCAACTGTGAATCTCTAAGTTCCATTAGGTTTCCTTACTAGCCACACTGTGCTATTATAGTTAAAGGATTCTGACCTTTCAATAATGTCCTCCTCAAGTAATCTCTGGACACACAAAGTAATATCATCATGATCACCTTTTATAGGATATTGTTTGGTGAAAGAAGGGGGAATAGGGAGCAACTTTATTGGCATTATAGAAACAGAAGACAATGCTACTCCTGCCGTCTGAATATTTCTAAGTCGTTTGTAAGGTATCCATAGAGGAAAGAAAAGTGGAATAGCATCCATTCCTAAAATGTCCATAAGGGGTGGCATAAAAGCTGCTAAAACTGTGATGGGGGTTTAACATATATTAAGATTTCAATAGTTGCCCTGGGAGCCCTTGTCATACCATTTACCCCTTGGATATCTACATTAATGCCCGTGGGTTTTGGTAGTGCAGAAGATATAGTAGTTATTTGGCTCCCTGTATTAACCAAGAAGGTTAATGCATGTGTTGTCCCCTGGACACGCGTCAATAATTTTATGTAGGGCCTGTTGTCTGAGGATGTCCCCATAGCCTGTTGGGACTGTTTGGGTTTGGTGGGGCTCTGAATTGGTTATTTCCAAACAGTCTTATGTTTGGAGGTCTCCACTGTTTGCTGTTGTTGTTTGGGCCCCACTGTGGGTTCCTCCTCATCATATTGGAACTTTCTGCCCCGTGACACCAGAATGGGCTGGGAGGTGTTAACCCATTTTTTGCCTGGCACTTATGATTATGCCATAGGCTGTCACATCTTCCATACCATTTTAATGGTCTCAGCGGGGTAGAGGCCTGAAAGGATACCAGTTGTGGTGAAGGCCAATGCTTGCTCTCAGTAGGGGCCTTAATAGGAGCCTCAGTACGAGCCTCGGTGGAAGCAGTGAGGGAGACTACCTTGGAGGTTTCCAAATTCCTGACTTCCTTAAGAAAATCTATTACATTCTAAAACTTTGGGCATGCACTAGGGAGTGGTTAAAGAGAGTCTCATGTGGGCTAGAGCCCCATTAATAATTATCTTTTTCATTTCAGGTTGTAGTGGCGCCACCAGTGGTGTCATGTATTCATTATGATATATGTACATAAAATTCCTAATTTTCTGGCGAGCTTGATAGCATTATCCAGGTTTTTCCATGAGACAAGCACCTTAAGGGTGGAAAAGTCTAAATCTCTCACAGCTACGAGCCATGCTTCTGATAGCCATCTGAAGAGAGACAACTGCTTTAGGGCGTGCTTCTATGGCTGCCAGTAATCCTTTGTAGATGTGGGCATTCTCAATTATCCCTGAAAGCTCTTTCATCTCATTGTCTGAGAGTTTGAGTGAGTCTGCCCCTGAAGACCAGACTCACTCAAGGTAAGTAACATCCTTTTCTCCTTTTTGTGAATATTCTTGTCTATATTGTTGAATTTCTGGTCTAGTAAGAGCTCTATGTTCTACGATAGTATTTTCAAGTTTATGTCCTTCCAGTCCTTTCTCATCATCTATGCTTTCCTGTTGATCTCTACACATACCCTTAGAGGATGTATTTGTTGTTCTCCTAGTAGTACATGGGCAGGACTGTTGGGGTTTTTCAATATCTTGCAAGAATGGATTATTTCTGGACTGAATGACCTTAGTAGCTAGCTGCTTGCCTTTGTGTCTATCCACATCTGTATCATCTACAATTTTGCATAAAATATCTGGTACTTCTGATTTGTCTGCTTCAGCAATAATAAGGTTAACAGTGTGTGGGTTACATAGAGTAATATGAATTTCTGTCCTCTTTTCATATCTATGTTTAAACTAAGTTTGTACCACTTTCTCTAACAATTTCCAGGCGGACCCCAGCTCTAATTCCACCTTGTCAGGTACCTTGCCACATTACTTTAGTTTAACCTACCACTGAGGTGCCATGGTGTTTAGGGGGAGATCCTGGCTGCAAGTGTGTATAAGGCTTTAATCAATTTCTTCCTGCAATACCAACAGAATGATGAGGAAGAATTTATTTATGAATTTGTTTTTCCAGGAGGTCATCCGTGTATCTATAAATTCTTTTGGAACACCACCCCCTCATACCCTTGTGTTCCACTACCGTTCTCCATCCTGTTACCTGGTCTTAACCAAATACATAAGCCACATATGACTTTATGTGCCTGGCTTGCCTTCGTAGGTGGATAAACCTGACTGTGGTCCCAAAATGTTCATACTTTCGTTTTCACCTCCAAAACCAGCGCCTGCTACCTGGTCTTCGCCAAGTACATAGGCCAGTAGGTGGCGCTATGCATCTGGCTTGCCTTCATAGGCGTTATAGTAATCAATTCCCCCCCCCCCCCCCGCCCCACTCCCCACCAGCGCCAGAGACCCAGTCTTTCTTTACCAGATACAAAGTCTCCATAAGGTGCAGGGTAACTGATCTGCTTTCGTTGGCGTTTGGCAGGATGGAGGTGGTCGATAGAGGCTAATCGCAAAAGTATGTCTAGATTCCTTTACGAGGGTGGGTGGTGGATTTCCTAATCCTTCTTTGGGAAATAGAAATATAGCCTATTTGTTTTAATTTGGTATTTCTGAAATATCCTGCAGACTACACCAACTGTCCAGCAGGTGATAGTGTAAAGTTGACCATCAGTCAGGCGCTAAATGAATTAACTTAGTCAGGAGCTAAAGTGCTCAAACACACACAACTTTATCGCAGGGAGTTACAACCTAACCCAACAGCATCTCAAGTCTTCCCCAAGTTGTGCTCACCTTGCGATCTGATCTTAGTCCACAGGAGGCTGGCTCCAAACTGGTCCCGGCTAGTTCTCAGTGTGGATAAGCCTCCAGGACACCCAGGGAATCAGAGGGGCCCTGCGGAGTGTCGGGTCCACCTCATCCAGGTCTGCTGCCATTCAGCGTGATGCGTAGGATCAGGAGGAAGTGGCGATGGTCTCAGGGCGAGTGCAGTTTAAGTATTCCTCGCAGAGCAGTTTCTTGGCACCAGCTTAGGGTTAGTTGATCTGCATTTCAGCACCAGCTTAGGGTTGGCTGATCTACATATCGGCACCAGTTTAGGGTTGGCTGATTTGAAACTGATTGGCTGATTTGAATATCGGGCACCATATGGTATGTGTTTACATCATAGGGCTTACAAGTGCACACAATGTTATTTTCATATAGGTTTTACAATATATTATATATTTTATATAATTTTCAATATGTTTAATGCACAGAAAACAGTACTCATAAAGAGATTTTTAAAATTTTTATTATGACTGATTTCATTTAATTCTTCAAATTTTTATCAATCTTTTGCTTTATATATTTAATTTTGGTTTTTTACTTTATTTGCAATTGTTTTAATTTCTGAATGAGTATACATTAATAATACCAGGGGATTTCATTGTGATAATTCTATACATGCATACAGGGTACGCTAAACAAGTTAACCCCAATCATAATTCCAGTTCTCCCCACCCACATTTTTGAGCAGTGTTTGGTGGGTTTCATTATGCTTTTTTCATATGTATATATGAAGTATATGTCAATCCTCTTCACCCCTCAGCATCTTTTACTTAACCTTCCCACTCCCACTGACCACATAGACAGTCCCCCTTTTATATTCATGTCCCATTATTCTTATCATTGTCATCATCATTTTTAAGTCTAGGTTCCACAAATGAACAAGGACATGTGATATTTGGCTTTTTTGAGCATAGTTTGCCTTGCTCAATGTGATAATCTTCAGTTCTACCACTTTCTTGAAAATGACATAATTTCATTTTTCTTTACAGCTTAGAAATATTTCATTATACACACACACACACACACACACACACACATGCAGTACATATACTACATGTTATTTCATAATCTGGCCTTGATCTTCTTTCAACAATTTTTTCCACTCATCTTCATACACTATAGTATTGTTGTGTAAAAATAACAAATGTACATAGCATTCTTGAATAGGCAAATCATAAAAGACAGAAAACAGAGTGGTCAACTACAAACAGATGAGAAAATGTTTTATATTCTTAGAACTATATGTATTTGTCAAAGTCTCTCTCTCTATATATATTTTGACAAATACATATATATATATGTATTTTACTGGATGTAAATTGTGCCATCATAAAGGTGACTTTAAGGAAGCTGTTTAAGGAACTAGGCATGGTGGCCCTTGTCTGTAATCCCAGCTACATTGGGAGTGGAGATGGGATGATGTTGGTTCAAGGCCAGCTCGAGCAAAAAATGTTAGCAAAGCCCTACCTCAAAAAATAAGTTGGGCATTGGCAGAAGGCAGGACTTAAGAGGTAGAGCTCTTGCTTAGCAAGTGCAAGGAACTGAGTTCAAACCCTAGAACTACCAAAAAAAAAAAAAAAAACCCACAAAGAGAAAGTGAGAGAAAAACTGAGTGAGATAAATTTGCAATCCCAGTTTATGTGCAGGAAATAGAGGTGGGAGGATTATGGTCCTAAACCAACTGGGACAAAATCAAAAGACTCTATCTGAAAAATAAACTAAAGCTAAAACATGAACAAAACAAGACAAAAAAAATCAATTTAAACATCATTGTATTCTATTTCTCTCTCTTTCATAGTATATAATACTACAGTATAGCACAGTATAACATAACATAATAAATACATTGATTTTAAGGAATTGGTTTATGACATTTTGGAGCTAGTCCATGGTTTAGGTCCAGTCTGACACAAAGGCTTCAGGACCAAGAGGACTCATGGTGCAGACCCAGTGTGAAAGTCAGCATGTATGAGAGCCAAGATGAGTTGATGTCCCAGGTGCAAGCCTTAAGTACCGAACAGAGTCTCACTCACAGGCATGCCAGCGTTGCTGCTTACTCAGGCCTTCAGTGAGTTGAATGAGGTGCACGCATGTTACAGAGCTTAATCTCCCTTACTTAATCTAACAAATAAAGGCCACTCCACTCCAAAACAAATCAAAAGTCCACAAAGACAAAAACAAAAATATCATTGAAGCATTGGGAATCATATTTGACCAACTCTCAGGCCATCCCACAGTCAAGTCAAGGTGACACACAGAATGAATCATCAAAATGATTCCTGTTTAGAATCTTTATTTTTAGACCTCTTATCCCTTACTATTTATATCACTGTACCCCTCAGATTTTGTGTTTTGCAAAAGTCCAAGGGATATATTTGTTTCTGTTATGCTGAAACTTCTATTTCCTCCATCAATACCCTGTTCATTCAGTCATGTTTCTGCTTTTTCATTCATAACATTTCAGAATTTGGAACAACATCCTCCTTTTTTCCCACATCAAATTCTACATTTTCAAGACCAACTTTCAGAATTACTGACGTCAACAAATGAAAACAAAACACAATTCTTACTCATGTACTAACAATGCTTGCATTTAGGAAAGTGACTTCTACAAAATTCATAAGTGAATCACTGTCATTAATATCAGAAAGTGTTTGAATATTTGTAAAAGTTTTAAAATTTAAAAAATTCAAACTGATCAGAAAAAAAACCTAAAAATGGAACAAATAAAATTAACACTTTTACCTGATTTCTATCACACTTCATGTTATAATTATCACATGATACATGATTTATCTGCACAACAGCAACTTTACAAAGTGAGCATTAAGATTGTATATGAATCAAACTTAAAAAGCCTAAATAATTTTCCATGTTCAAAATGTAAAAACTGATTAAGAATCATAATGCAGCTGGTATAGACTATGTATGCCCCATCATCCTAGTAGCAATAATAATTTTATTTGGAAAGGTTTAAAGCTGCATGGGAAATCATTCATATACTGGTCCCATGTATCAGCTTGTGTTTACTGATAATCACCAGTTACACATTATTCAAACTGTTACTAGGAGTTATTAGTTATGCTAATAACAAATATACCTTTACATTATGATTCAGAGGTAATATAATTAATCTAAAATTAATTCCCTTTGAAATGAATGTCTAAGTGCTGGAGAACATTTGTGTATTTGTAAAGAGAGATTTAGAGTATGAAAATCACCATGTAGGAATTTAAGACACACCTTGAATCACTATAATATTCTCAAATAACATGCACAGTTTTTGCAGGCAGATATCCACTTTTCTCAGCAACATTTGTTGAAGAGGCTGTCTTTTCTCCCTTGTATGTTTTTGATGCCTTTGTCAAAAATAAGGTGGGCGTAGCTATGTGGATTCATAGCCATGTCCTCTATTCTGTTCCACTTGTCTTCATGTCTGTTTTTGTGACAGTACCATGCTATTTTTATTGCTATGGTTCTGTAGTATAGTTTGAAGTCAGGTACTGTGATACCTACAGCATTGCTCTTTTTCCTCAGTATTACCTTGTCTATTTGAAGTCTTTTGTGTTTCAAAATGAAATTTAGGGTAGATTCTTCAATCTCTGTGATGAATGTCATTGGGGATTTGATCAGAATTGTGTTCAACATGTAGATTGCTTTTAGTAGTATAGCCATTTTTACTACGTTGATTCAGACAATCCATGAGCATGGGAGATCTTTCCACTTTCTGCAGTTTTCTTCAGTCTCTTTTTTCAGTGGTTTTTAGTTCTCCTTGTAGAAGTCATTTATACCCTTTGTTAAGTTTATTCCTAGGTGTTAGGAAAAACACCGCTGTCAAAGAAAGCTCACGAGAAAACTCACGTCCATTGAGCAAAGTTTAATGGCAGGCCCAAACTGCCAGGCTGGCTGGGGAAAAAAATGGCACAGCCTGAGCCTGGGTGAGCAGTGGCTTTTATAGAAGGGGGAGGGTAAGGAAGTTGGTGCAGTAGTCTCTGGTAGGGATGGGGCTGTCTTAGAGCATGGGAATTTGTTTAAGGGTGGGGCTGCCATTTTGGCTGATTCACAAAATGGCGACATTATTGTTCTATCATTCCCCCATTTTTTCTTTAATAATGATGAGGGTAGGAGCTGAGGATCAGGAATTGGGGTGAAGCATTGGTCTCTTTAGCTGCTTCCTGCTGGCAGAGGATGTTGTATGAGGCAAGATCCTCAGGCTCCTGTGTCCGGGTGGGGGCCCCTCAGAGCAGTCCCCTGGGTGGTTTTGGAGAGGTTGGTATCCCTGGAAGTACAACTGGTTACATTTTTGATTAGCAATAACAGAAATGTAGTATGATACAAGGAAGGAAGCTTAAGAATAGGAGAGCAAGAACATAGGCATCAGGATGGGCATTGGCCAAGAGAACCACTGTGAAATGTTCTTCCCTAGACAATTTCAAGAGTCCTCCAACTACAGAGAGAGAAATAGGTGCCCATACATTATCTAAGACCCAAATAGGAATATTAGGAGGAACAAAAAGAGGTGTCTATTCAGGGACTACATACGTAACAAACTAAATTCTGCAAAATCTTATAACTGCCAGGAAAGCTGTAAGCTGTCTTATGGTATGGGGGTTGGGAAACAGAAGATTGGGTTGATGCATTTATGACTCAGGGAGTGAGTCTGTCCCTTTAAGGCCACACCCAGGTAGGTGACCTGTGGGAGGCAGGGCCTGTCAGGATTTAAATGTAACACTCTTGGATAAAAGAGAGCTTTAGCTCATTATTTTATATAAATTGAGACTTTTAACTTTTTAAATGTTTGTACCATATTTAGATAAAGTATAACATAACACTGCTACAAGGTGGTCATTTAAGACACATAAGCAAATATGTAAATGAACTCTGATTTAGTAGTACTTAAAAGCTTGACAAGACCAGCAGAAAACACAAATAATTTCTTTGATAAAATCTTTCTCGGTAATGGTTTTTTTGTAGATGTTACTCTGAGCAGAACAATATTAAGATAACCTTGTTATTTTATAGACATAGAGGATTTGATTTTAGTTTGACATGACCCTAAAAATCTTTTAGGCAATGCTTAGATTATATTCAACTTTAACTTTACCACACACTGAAGTTTCTTATTATGCACTTTTAAAACTCACTTAGACCTTTATATAACATACTAAACCCTTTGATGCCTTGTTTTTATCCCTCCTATTTGAAACAATCTTTAGGATAAACCCTTTTTTACAAAATCCTTTCTCATCCAAAAAACCATTCCTTTTTCCTTTAACTTCCCAAAAAATACATTTATTACCTATCTATATCCTTTCCAGTTGTTTACTTTGTAACTTGTATTTTAAAATTAACTTTTATAAGAATTTTAAATTTATTGTAGGGGCTGAGGGGACTAACTAGTAGCCCTTGTTGTTTTAAGGAATTTATGATGGGCATAAGGCCTCATCTCCCTCAGGCTTGAGGGGATATTGTTTTAGGTGTGGAAACTGTGAGGGATTTTTGAGTTTTATTTGAATAGGGAGGGCCATCCTGGCTCACACTACACTCATCTCATCAGTCCACACTGTGGAATCTTCTTTGTTCCTGAAGGAGGGGGCAGCAGAGATAGCTGCCTGGGGGGAGGAGAATTTGAGCTTTTAATTGAGATAGTAAATCTCATCCCAGCAGGGACACTGGTACTATGGGGAAAAAGTGACAGAATAGGAGGTCTCCCCAAGAGCAGGCCAGAGGCCATGTAAACTAGTGTTCTAAGGGCTGGCCAGATTTGCCCTGAATGATAACTTTTGTCATTGGACCAGGGACCAGGGGAAAAAGGTAAAACAGAGAAACGGACTCCACTGTCTAGGAGGAAAATGACCTTTTGTTTTTCTGCCATTATGGCTCTTCAACATTGATGCCAAGAAGTGGAGTGTGGCCAGGAGGCTTAGACCTATCAATCTATAGGAGAAGGCACCTCGTCTTCCATCTGGTGAGGGGGACACTTAGACCTCCAGTGGTTACCCTTGCAGAGGGCAGGGTCCCGGTTGGAGTCAGGGCTGTCTCCTGGGCTGTCCCCCTTTAAGCATTCTCTGCAGAAGTGCCCCTCCTGTCCACCATGGTAGCAGGTTCAGGATACAGGCCCAAGTCAGGTGGGGCCCTCTCTGAGAGCAGCAATGAGGCCATGGTGTCTCTTATCTTTTTCTCTCCTGTTAGTAAGGTCCCAGACATACAGATGTAGCCATAAATACAGACATGGCTAGCTGTATTACTTAGTTCAATGACTTTTCCCTTCAGCCACAGTCTGAGTTTTTTACGAATAACTGGGGCTGACTGTTAGAAATTTATCTTTGAGGAGAACCTCTCTCACCTGTGACTCTGAGTCGACCATGGTATGCTTTCTGATAGGTTGTTGCTGTAAAGTAGTTATTTTACATTGACACCTGACACTCAGGAGAGCAGGTCTCTGAACTGTTCTGGGCCTCAGTTTCCTCGCTTGAAGAACGAGGGATCTGGTCTCGGTTAAACTACATTTTTCTACTATGAGATGGCTGAAGTGACAGTAATGCCACTTATTTTCTTTACTTTTATTTATTTATTTATTTATTTATTTATTTATTTATTTAGTAATGCTGGGGAATTGAACCCAGGGCTTTGCACACGCTGGGCAGACATTCTTCCATTGAGCTACTTCCACAGCCCCAAATATTATTATTATTATTATTATTTTTTACTTTGGCTGTACTGGGCTTGAACTCAGGACTTTCTGCTTGTAAAGCGGCACTCTACTGCTTGAGCCATATAATCATTTCCAACCTGAGTGGCCTGGGCCCAAACCCACTGCTTTTCTAATGAGAGAAATTTGTATAGGAAACCTCAGTTTACTTTTTTTTACTTTTATAGAAAAGGTCTAATTGGAGTGGTATTGTAATTTAAGGAACCCTGTGAAGACCACTTCTCTTGGTCACCCAAGGCATATTGAGGCCAGGCCTCAGTACAAAGCTTCCAACATCTATCAGCCAGAAGACTGGAAGATGCAGGTCCCATCTAGAAAGAACAAAATGTTAGGATCCTGTCTTTTAGCTAACAGCAGGTGGCCTCTTTAATAAAGGCTACCTTTTTAACAAAGAAATCATTTGTAAAGTTAGAGAAGGGCATTCAGAGGGCATTCCAAGCCAATAACAGTGCCATACAGGACTAGTGTTAATATTTGGAGGGAAAAATTTATGCTGAGACCAAAGGTATAGAAAATTCTAAATGAGAAGTTTAGAGAACACAGTAATGTCTATTTTATTATTTCTGGAACTATGACCTCGAGCTAACATTTGGCTTATAAGGGGTGGGTCTGATGCCCTGAGGTGTGAGGTGGGGCTAAGAGTAGGACTTGTGCAAGGCACCACTCCCTCCACACAAACCTGGGACAAATGACCCTGACTTCCTAGGCCTGATCCTGCGGCCTGTCATCCCTCCTCCCTTCCTGTGTACTCTGCTCACATTTATTCTAGGGGAAGTGGCGGCAGGCCACAGCCATCGCCACATGTGGCTGGTGGCCCAGGATGTACTGGGTCCTCTCTATGGATTTTCTTAGCTATGGCAGGCATTTTTGCTGTGTCCAGAAGCCGGCATCCTGTCCACAGGTGTGCCTCTTTGCTTTCCCTCTTCCCCTTGTGGGGGTGGAGTTAGAGCGTAAGCGTGGCAGCTGCAGGTTTTTGTAAGTGCTTTTGTAAAGCAGCTGATTTAAAGTTACTTTAGACTGAGAGGCCTGGCAAACTAGATGGAATAACTTAAGTCATAAGGTACCATGCTACAGGTTTTTCATGGGAGGCAGGGTCCCAGTAAGCCCAGGGAGGGGAAGGCAGACAGAGACAAAGGACATGTGGTGGGACCATGGAGGAGGCCAAAAGGTGTGCTGACATCTTAGGTAAGGGAGGGGAAGGCAGAGCCTGGAGGCATGACACACGTTTAAGGGATTAGCCATCACCTGTGTCTCTAGGTTGCTCCCATTGATTGGTACTGGCAGGCTTTCAGCAAAATGAAACCTCCACTCTCTGGTCACTGAATAAAGCATGAGCTCTCCCAGGGCTGGAACCACCTTGAGGTCAGAACTGGCAAGGAGTGGTTTGCTTAACTCCATGACAGGGAAAATTTTTCAGGAAGATAAGAGGAGATAGGAATGGTAAGCAGTGCAAAAAGTCTGTTTACATGGGGAAGGAGGAGGTTTGGGAGAGGAATTGGCTGATTTAGAAACTGGTTTACAGGCTGATAGAATCTGCATAGAGGAACAGAAAGTACAGAGTGAGGGTTTGATGCAGAGATAGGGAAAGGATTGGATGTAGGAAAGTTCCTTCCATTTACCAGGATGCTTACAGAGATTGCATAGATCCCTTAAAATATTGGGTTTGAAAGTGCCATTAAGTGGCCATTTGGAGGCATTGTCCAATGGATATTGGGGCCAGGCCTGATTACAGAGAAAAATGAGCTTTTGTGGCTTAAGCTCAGGTGTTAGGCAGAGGAGCCCAAGGTTGGCCAGGAAACATCCCAGTGGGGAGTCTGAAGGAATTTGGGATGGTCCAAATCCCACAGTGAAGGCCTGACCTGAGGAGAGATATGGTGGGAGTCCCCAAAATATCAGGTCCTCCAGGAGAGAGAGAAATGTGGAACACAACACTCAGAGGAAATGTCTTCACCATGGGGTTCCACAGTCCCTAGCGGGGAGCCCAGTTCCCAGGGATGAGAGTGAGCTGCAACCTAGCACCAGGGTTTTTAAGAAAATGAGAGAGAGACCACAGCTCAGCATGTGAGGAAGACTCACCGAGGGAGAGAGGACCTTAAGGGAAGATTTGCCAGTGGTGGATGGCAGTTGGAGGTGCTCTGGGGTTGAGGAACTTCCCTGTGAGCTAGTGAGGGAGTGGTGTTTTCTAGGATTGGGAGTCCCAGTAAAGCAGCTTAGATCTCGGAGGAAGGAAATGGGAATTGAGAGAGAGAGAGAGAGAGAGAGAGAGAGAGAGAGAGAGAGAGAGAGAGAGAGAGCAGGATGGGGTAGGGGAGGCCAGGAGAGCAAGGTCAGTGCTGGGAACTCAACCCGATCCAAGTCATGGCACCAAATGTTAGGAAAAACACCACTCAAAAAGAAAGCTGACAAGAAAAGTCTCACATCCATAAAGCAAAGTTTAATGGCAGGCCCAAGCTGCCAGGCTGGCTGAGGAAAAGATGGTGCAGCCCTGAGCCTGGGCAAGAAGTGGCTTTTATAGAAGGGGGAGGGTAAGGAAGTTAGTACAGGTGCAGTAGTCTCTGGTAGGGGTGGGGCTGTCTTAGAGCATGGGAATTTGTTTAAGGGTGGGGCTGCCATTTTGGCTGATTCACAAAATGGCAACATTATTGTTCTATCACTAGGTATTTGATTTTTTGAGGCTATTGCAAATGGAAATGTTTTCCCATACTCTTTCTCAATTTGTTCATTGTTTGTGTATAGAAAAGCTACTGATTTGGGTAAGTTCATTTTGTATCCTGCTGCATTGCTGAAGCAATTTATGGTGTCTACAAGTTTTTGGGTCTTTGAGGTATAGGATGATATTGGCTGAAAATAGAGATACTTCAACTATTTTGTTATCTATTTGTATTCCATTTATTTCATCTTATTGCTCTGGCTAGGAATTCCAGGACTATTTTGAACAGGAATAAGGGGAGTGGATATCCTTGTCTCATTCCTGATTTTAGGGGAAAGGTTTTCAGTTTTTTCTCATTAAGTGTGATGTTGGCTATATTTTTGTCATATACAGCCTTTATAATATTTAGGTACATTCCTTCTATTCCTAGTTTTCTTAGAGATTTTATGATGAAAAGGTGTTGAATCTTATCCAAGGCCTTTTCTGCATCTACTGAGCTGATCAAGAAGTTTTTGTACTTGATATCTGCCTGCAGAAACTGAAAGTAGATCCATGCCTATTCACCCTCTACTGGGATAAATTCACAGTGGATTAAGGACCATAATATCAGACCTGAAATGTTGCAGATGGAACAAAAAAGATCAGGAAATACTCTGGAAGCAATAGGTATATGAAAGGACTTCTTCAGTAGAACTCCAGCAGCCCAGCAACTAAAAGAAAGGGAGAACAAATGGGACTACATGAAACTGCAAAGCCTCTGAACAACAAAAGAAATTGTCTGTAACTTGAAGAGACCACCCACACAGTGTGAGAAAATCTTTGTTAGCTATAAATAGACAAAGGACTGATAACCAGAATATATAGGGAACTCAAAAACATAAACCCCCCAAATATCAATGAACCAATAAAGAACTGGGCAACTGAACTAAACAGAATCTTTTCAAAGGAAGAAGTTCAAATTTTCAAAAAACACATGAAAAATATGTTCATCATTTGATTTCCATAAAGGAAATCCAAATCAAAACCACATTAAGTTTCCACCTCATCACTATTAGAATAGCAACCACCAAGAACACCACCAACCACAAATGTTGGTGAGGATGTGGGGTAAAAGGAACCCTTATACAGTACAGGTGGGAATGGAAGCTCCTACAGCCACTTTGGAACACAATATGGAGGCTTCTCAAAAAACTAAACATAAATCTGCCATATGATCCAGCAATCCCACTCCTAGGGATATACCTGAAGGAATGTGACTCAGGTTATTATAAAGGCACATACACACCCATGTTTATTCAGCATTATTCACAATAGACAAGTTATGGAGACAGTCAAGATGCCCCACTACTGAAGAATGGATTAAGAAAATGTGGTATTTATATACAATGGAATTTTATTCAGTCATAAAGAAGAATGAAATTTTGTCATTTGCTTGTAAATGGATGGAACTGGAGAACATCATCTTAAGCAAAGTTAGGCAGACTCAGAAGGCCAGAAATTGCATGTTCTCCCTCATATGTGGATTATAGACCTAAAACAAATGCAGTAATATTATTGGACATGGGTCAGGCACTAAGAGGAGAACACACATGGGAAGAATAGGGAAAGGTCAAGAAACCTGAAACTTGAATGTTGTTTATAAGCTCACTGTAAAGTTGTGAATATAGTAATCTTAAACTGGCAGAAGCCACTATGTGAAGGGGACCAGGAAGTAGTGAAGAAGTTTGGTAGATATGAAACAATGTGGGTTGCAATACACATGTGCATGGAAGCAATGCTAGGCATCTCTCTGTATAGCTATCTTTATCTCAAACTAGCAAAAATGCTGTATCTTTCTTATTATCTCTTATGTGTTCTCTTCAACAAAATTGGAGAACAAGAGGGTAGAACAGGTTCTACCCAGAAGCAGGGTTGGGGGTGGGGGGGACAGGAGATGTGGCCTAAACCATGTATACACAGGTGAGTAAATGTGAAAATGATAAAAAAAAAAATGTACAAATAAGACTAGAGTGCAGTTACCTAAACTGCAATTGAGCTAGAGCTGAGGGATTAATAACCACAGTTTAAAGACTTGGTTGACAAAGATTTGATAATTACAAATTGAACCATAATGGTATAGTACTCTTATTTCCCCCAGCAAAAATCTACCTAAACTCTTACATTTTTTTCTTTTCTTTTTTCTTCTCTTCTTACCTTTTTGTTCTTTTGTTTTACTTTATTTTTGTGACAGTGCCTGGCTGGCCTGGAACTCTTGATCCTCCTGCCTCAGCTTTCCAATTGCTGGGATTAAAGGTATATGCCACTGTGCCCAGTGTCACACCATTTTTATGAAGAAACTGATAGTAAACAGCAATCATATCATATAAAACACTAAGAGTAAGTTTTTATTATTTTTAAACAAACTATATGGAGGCATCTGCATTTTTAAAACCATGATTTTTAATGCTTAAGTTAACTTTACTTTGAAAAATAAATATTATTCACTTAAATATCATTGCATTAATTTTTTGCTTTGTGTTCAAGTGTTATGCACTTGAAACTTCAAAACCTAATTTTTAAAATAATCTCTGTATTATTTGAGAATCCATATGAATAATAAAAATAATAAATATTTTTGGTGGTTTAGAATTTGTCTCTCCTGTGATATGTAAATTTGAAAAAAATCCTTCCAAAATGCTTTTCATGTTAAATCAAATGCTAAAATAAGGGTTAATTTAACCTTTTATGTGAAAGTAAGAATCAATTGCTTGCTTATGGAAATAGTAAAACAAAGTTGGGGAAATTTCTTCACATCATGCAATGCAGATATTTGTGTAAAAGGAAGTACTAAGGAGACAGGTGAGTGAGTATTTCAAGTGAAATTATGTATAAAGGTTTTTTAAAAATAAACAATTAATATTTGAAAATTCTCTATGAAACTTCTCTGTGATGAGAATATATATATATATATGAAATCATTCTTAAGTTCAATTTTTATAATTTTAATAATAATACTTTTGGAATGTTATTTGGCTTTCTGTAATTCTCTATATATGCATAGGAAGAGCTCAAGCTAGTAGTCATAAAATAATGATTAGATTCCAACAAAGACAAAATGTTATTTTTGTAATGGAAAAACTAAGTTACTCACTAATCTCAGTGTAATAGACTACATATACTGTCATCCCTCAGTATTTGTGGAGGATTATTTATAGGACCCCCCCTTGGATACCAATATCTCTGAAAGACCAAGTCCTACAGTACTTTCCTTAAACTCACATATCTTCTTATATACTTCAAATAATCTCTAGATTGATCATAATACCTAATACTATGTAAATGCTATATAGCTGTTTATATAAACAGTTATTGTTCTATATTATTATTATTTAGAGAAAATGGCAGGAAAATCAATTTGCACATGTTCAGCACAGATGCAATTTTTTTCCCAAAATATTTTTGATCAGTTTTTATTTGAATTGATGATTTAAGAGCCCATGAATACAGAGGGCAGATTGTATGTATTTGGAAACAAGATTTCTCTGCCTTTGGGCACTAAATTCCACGAGGTTACTGCTGTAGCCTCCATCTTTGGTAGTCTGTTACAACTGCTTGAGCCTTAACACATTGGACAAACAAGTACATCCCATAATCCCTTTTAGGACTGTCAGGAGAGGGAGTGAGGATGTTCCCTATGTTTTCATCCTTATTGCCAGCTCTAGCTTTCTATTGCACGCTCCATTTCTACTCTTGCTTCTTGTTGGTGTTACATTTCTGAATCACATGGACTGGCAATGTGTTCTTCCCAACAGAACAAGGCTGAGGACCCAAACGTTGCTGAAAGTTTGTGGACAATTGTAACAAATCTAACAGCCTCACATTGTGTAAGAGGCAACTAGGAGCTGAATATTTGACATCTTTAACATGTAGTTTAGGTTGTACTAGGAAGATTCCAAGATGGCGGCTAGAGGTAGGAAGCAGAAAGCAACACTCCTATAGTGAAATCTTGGAGAGACGCTGGAGACACACTTTGCAGGCATAATCACCGAGAAAAGGCATAACTTTGACTCCTCCACATCTCCAGCCGGCGCAGAGAATCTCCACTTCACGTTAAATGGAGAAACGAGGAGGGCCCCCGGGGCTGCCAGTGGCCGGCGCCCATATGGCTTGGGAAGACGCGGACCAGGTGAGCTTCGCGGTACCGCGGTAGCCCCACAGACAAGCCTGGGCCAGAGCAGCATAGCCCCCTGGACAGACTGACCTCCACCCAGGAAAAAAAGAGAAACTGAGTACTAAGCAATAAGAACAGTTAAGACACGCTGGAAAGAGGGTGGGGCGCCCTGAGTGCTGAAGATTGGGGGAAGGGAATCCTTCCTGGGACTGTAAATAAACAAGCCGGGTGGGACGGAGAGGCTCTGGCGGAAGCGGGTCGCACCCAGCAACCAGGAGCGGGGACGCTTGTGAGAGGAGGGAAGACCCACTTCCCACGTGAACTGTAAATAAACACGCAGGCCTGACAACATGGGCAGTGTCACCTTTCGAGTGCTTGGAAAGGGGAAAGCCTGTAGCAGAGGCCCCCCGCACAGGAGAACTCTGAGCAAACAAAGCCTGTGGGACCAGGTGAGTGCTAGCTCACCCCAGAGATCTGCATAAATAATGCCGCCAGCTACAGGCTGAGAGCAGCAGGCAGGCAAACCACAGTTGCAGATACCACTCTCAGAACTGCCTCCAGACACTTTTTTTTCTTTTTCTCCCTACCTTTGATGAGAGAACAACCGAATTACACCTGCAAGCCGAAAAACTTACTGAAACTGTATTGCATTTGAACTGGGGACACTTGGTGGGGCTTTTTTTTTTTTTATCTTCTGTGTGTGTGTGAGTGTAGTTTTGTTCTACTTTATGCATCCCCTTTGATGAGACAACTACAGAACAACATCTGAGGCACCAACTCCAGGACTGGAGATTGAGATGGACACCCAAATTATTAAGATTGAAATTGCATTGCATATAAACTTGGAAGTTTTTTGGTTTTTTTTTTTTTAATTTTCTATTTTCCATTTTATTTTAATTCATTTTTATATAGAGATATTACTTTCATATACTTATTTTTTATTTTTTTATCTTTGATTTTCAATCCTCTCTCTGTCTCTCTATTGTCTGTTCAGCTTACTGTCGATTAGCACACTAACACTCCCTGTTTATACCTTTGAAACTCTCTTGTCTGATACCTTGTTCTGCTTTCTCCCTCTTGTCTGTATATTTGTTTTCCCCTTTTCTTTAACTTCTTGCTTTCCATCTCAGCTCACTCTTCCATTCTCAATATTACCATTGTTATTATTACAAGCTAGAAAAGACTTAATTACACACAGTACAGGGACAGTAACAACACCAAGGACAATGACAGGAAGACAGAAAAAACAAGGAAACCAGTTTCCCCACAGCAAAAAATTAGTACAGGAACCAGAGGGGAATGAAGAGAACAGAAACTCAGATCCAGACTCCAACAAAATGAAGATAAACTATGCCAAAGGACCCAATGAAGCCCACAAGAATAATTTAAAAGAAGACATACTACAAGTACTCAATGAGAATTTTATAGAGATGATACTGGATAGGGTCAACCAAAATGTACAGGAGACACTCAAGAAATTCCAAGACAATAAAAATAGAGAATTTGAAAAAGCAAAAGAAGAAATAAAGGAAACCATAGAAGCACTGTATAAACACCAAAGTGAAAGAGAGAACACAATGAATAAATGGATAAATGAACTCAGGACAAAAATAGACAACAATAAAGAAGAAAACAGCCAGGATATGGAAAACCTCAGAAAAAAGAACGAAACAGAACTGCAAAACAAAACGGAAGGCCAATCCAGCAGAATAGAACAAACAGAAGACAGAATCTCAAAACTTGAAGATGAAATGGTAATTAAAGGAAAAACTGAAGAACTATTAATTAAACAACTCAAGACCTGTGAAAAGAAAATGCAAGAACTCACTGACTCCATCAAAAGACCAAACTTGAGAATCATGGGCATCGAAGAAGGAGAAGAGGTGCAAGCGAAGGGAATGCGTAATATATTCAACAAAATAATAATGGAAAATTTCCCAAATCTAGAGAAAGATATTCCCATACAAATGCAAGAGGCCTCCAGGACACCAAACAGACCAGATCAAAATAGAACTACTCCACGACATATCATCATTAAAACAACAAGTTCAGAAACTAAGGAAAGAATATTGAAGGCTGTAAGAGAGAAAAAACAAGTAACATACAAAGGTAAACCCATCAAAATCACAGCAGACTTCTCAACAGAAACATTAAAAGCAAGAAGAGCGTGGGGTGAGATCTTCCGGGCACTGAATGAAAATAACTTCAACCCCTGGATACTCTACCCAGCAAAGCTATCATTCAAAATAGATGGAGCAATAAAAGTCTTCCATGATAAGCAGAAACTAAAACAATATGTGACCACAAAGCCACCATTACAAAAGATTCTGCAAGGGATCCTGCACACAGAAAGTGACACCCAACTTAACCATGAAAAGGCAGGCAGCACCAAACCACAGGATAAGAAAAAGCAAGACAGAAGAGAGTAACATCAAGTTAGCTACACACAATCAAACCTTCAAACAACTAAGATAACTAAATGGCAGGAATCACCACATACCTATCAGTACTAACACTTAATGTTAATGGACTTAATTCACCCATCAAAAGACACCGTTTGACAAAATGGATTAAAAAAGAAGATCCAACAATTTGTTGCTTACAGGAGACTCATCTCACCGACAGAAATAAGCATATGCTTAGGATGAAAGGCTGGAAGAAGATTTACCAAGCCAATGGCCCCCGAAAACAAGCAGGAGTAGCAATACTTATCTCTGACAAAGTAGACTTCAAACCTACATTGATCAAATGAGATAAAGAAGGACATTCCATACTAATAAAAGGGGAAATAGACCAAAAGGAAATAATAATCATCAATCTGTACGCACCCAATGTCAACGCACCCAATTTCATCAAACATACCCTGAAAGACCTAAAAGCATATATAAACACCAACACAGTGGTTGTGGGAAACTAAAACACTCCATTATCATCAATAGAAAGGTCATCCAAACAAAAACTCAATAAAGAAATCCAAGATCTAAAATATGCAATAGATCAAGTGGACCTAGTAGATGTCTACAGAACATTTCATCCAACCTCTACACAATATACATTCTTCTCAGCAGCCCATGGAACCTTGTCCAAAATAGATCATATCCTAGGGCACAAAGCAAGCCTCAGCAAATATAATAGAAATAATACCATGCATACTATCTGACCACAATGCAGTAAAAGTAGAACTCAACAACAAAAGTAAAGACAAAAAACATGCAAACAGCTGGAAACTAAATAACTCATTACTTAATGAAGAGTGGATCATCGATGCAATAAAAGAGGAAATTAAAATGTTCCTGGAAGTCAATGAAAATGAAAACACAACCTACCGGAACCTATGGGACACAGCTAAGGCAGTCTTGAGAGGAAAGTTTATAGCCATGAGTGCATATATTAAAAAGATTGAAAGATCCCAAATCAATGACCTAATGATACATCTCAAACTCCTAGAAAAACAAGAACAAGCAAATCCCAAAACAAATAGAAGGAGAGAAATAATAAAAATAAGAGCTGAAATCAACGAAATAGAAACCAAAAAAACCATACAAAGAATTAATGAAACAAAAAGTTGGTTCTTTGAAAAAATAAACAAGATCAATAGCCCCTGGCAAACCTTACTAAAATGAGGAGAGAAAAAACCCAAATTAGTAGAATTAGGAATGCAAAAGGGGAGATAACAACAAACACCATGGAAGTCCAGGAAATCATCAGAGACTACTTTGAGAACCTATATTCAAATAAATTTGAAAATCTAAAAGAAATGGACAGATTTCTAGATACATATGATCATCCAAAACTGAACCAAGAGGAAATTAATCACCTGAATAGACCTATAACACAAAATGAAATTGAAGCAGCAATCAAGAGTCTCCCCAAAAAGAAAAGTCCAGGACCTGATGGATTCTCTGCTGAATTCTATCAGACCTTTAAAGAAGAACTGATATCAACCCTCCTTAAACTGTTCCATGAAATAGAAAGGGAAGGAAAACTGCCAAACACATTTTATGAAGCCAGTATTACACTTATCCCAAAACCAGGCAAAGACACCTCCAAAAAGGAGAACTATAGACCAATCTCCTTAATGAACATTGATGCAAAAATCCTCAACAAAATAATGGCAAATCGAATTCAGCAACACATCAAAAAGATTATTCACCAAGACCAAGTAGGCTTCATCCCAGGGATGCAGGGGTGTTTCAACATACAAAAATCAATAAACGTAATAAACCACATTAACAGAAGCAAAGACAAAAACCACTTGATCATCTCAATAGATGCAGAAAAAGCCTTTGATAAGATCCAACATCATTTCATGATAAAAGCTCTAAGAAAACTAGGAATAGAAGGAAAGTACCTCAACATTATAAAAGCTATATATGACAAACCTACAGCCAGCATTATACTTAACGGAGAAAAATTAAAACCATTCCCTGTAAAATCAGGAACCAGACAAGGGTGCCCACTATCTCCACTCCTATTCAGCATAGTACTGGAATTCCTAGCCAGAGCAATTAGGCAAGAAGAAGGAATAAAAGGAATACAAATAGGTAAAGAAACTGTCAAAATATCCCTATTTGCAGACGACATGATCCTATACCTTAAAGACCCAAAAAACTCTACTCAGAAGCTTCTAGACATCATCAATAGCTATAGCAAGGTAGCAGGATATAAAATCAACATAGAAAAATCATTAGTATTTCTATACACTAACAATGAGCAAACTGAAAAAGAATGTATGAAAACAATTCCATTTACAATAGCCTCAAACAAAATCAAATACCTAGGTGTAAACCTAACAAAAGATGTGAAAGACCTCTACAAGGAAAACTATACACTTCTGAAGAAAGAGATTGAGGAAGACTATAGAAAGTGGAGAGATCTCCCATGCTCATGGATTGGTAGAATCAACATAGTAAAAATGTCGATACTCCCCAAAGTAATCTACATGTTTAATGCAATTCCCATCAAAATTCCAATGACATTCATTAAAGAGATTGAAAAATCTACTGTTAAATTTATATGGAAACACAAGAGGCCACGAATAGCCAAGGCAATACTCAGTCAAAAGAACAATGCAGGGCTGGGGATGTAGCTCAGGGGTTAAGTGTTTGCCTAGCAGGCATGAGGCCCTGGGTTCAATCCCCAGAACCACAAAAAAATAAAGAATAAAAAAAAAAAAAAAAAAAAAAAGAACAATGCAGGAGGTATCACAATACCTGACTTCAAACTATATTACAAAGCAATAACAATAAAAACAGCATGGTACTGGAACAAAAACAGACATGAAGACCAGTGGAACAGAATAGAGGATCCAGATATGAAGCCACACAACTATGAGCAACTTATCTTTGACAAAGGAGCTAAAAATATACGATGGAGAAATAGCAGCCTCTTCAACAAAAACTGCTGGGAAAACTGGTTAGCAGTCTGCAAAAAACTGAAACTAGATCCATGTATATCACCCTATACCAAGATTAACTCAAAATGGATCAAGGATCTTAATATCAGACCCCAAACTCTTAAGTTGATACAAGAAAGAATAGGAAATACTCTGGAGTTAGTAGGTATAGGTAAGAACTTTCTCAATGAAACCCCAGCAGCACAGCAACTAAGAGATAGCATAGATAAATGGGACCTCATAAAACTAAAAAGCTTCTGTTCATCAAAAGAAATGGTCTCTAAACTGAAGAGAACACCCACAGAGTGGGAGAAAATATTTGCCAATTATACATCAGACAAAGGACTGATAACCAGAATATACAGGGAACTTAAAAAACTAAATTCTCCCAAAACTAATGAACCAATAAAGAAATGGGCACGTGAACTAAACAGAACTTTCTCAAAAGAAGAAATTCAAATGGCCAGAAAACACATGAAAAAATGCTCACCATCTTTAGCAATAAAGGAAATGCAAATTAAAACCACACTAAGATTCCACCTCACCCCTGTTAGAATAGCCATCATCAGCAACACCACCAACAACAGGTGTTGGCGAGGATGCGGGGAAAAAGGAACCCTCTTACACTGTTGGTGGGAATGTAGACTGGTACAACCACTCTGGAAAAAAATTTGGAGGCTACTTAAAAAGCTGGACATCGATCTACCATTTGATCCAGCAATACCACTCTTGGGGATATACCCAAAAGACTGTTACTCCAGAGGCACCTGCACATCCATGTTTATTGCGGCACTATTCACAATAGCCAAGTTATGGAAACAGTCAAGATGCCCAGCACAGGCGAATGGATTAAGAAAATGTGGTATCTATACACAATGGAATTCTATGCAGCCATGAAGAAGAACGAAATGTTATCATTCGCTGGTAAATGGATGGAACTGGAGAACATCATTCTGAGTGAGGTTAGCCTGGCCCAAAAGTCCAAAAATCATATGTTCTCCCTCATATGTGGACATTAGATCAAGGGCAAACACAACAAGGGGATTGGACTATGAGCACATGATAAAAGCGAGAGCACACAAGGGAGGGGTGAGGATAGGTAAGACACCTAAAAAACTAGCTAGCATTTGTTGCCCTTAATGCAGAGAAACTAAAGCAGATACCTTAAAGCAACTGAGGCCAATAGGAAAAGGGGAACAGGTACCAGAGAAAAGGTTAGATCAAAAAGAATTAACCTAGAAGGTAACACCCATGCACAGGAAATCAATGTGAGTCAATGCCCTGTATAGCTATCCTTATCTCAACCAGCAAAACCCCTTGTTCCTTCCTATTATTGCTTATACTCTCTCTACAACAAAATTAGAGATAAGGGAAAATAGTTTCTGCTGGGTATTGAGGGGGGGGGAGCGGGAGGGGGTGGAGTGGGTGGTAAGGGAGGGGGTGGGGGCAGGGGGAAGAAATGAACCAAGCCTTGTATGCACATATGAATAATAAAAGAAAAATGAAAAAAAAAAAAAACATGTAGTTTATCTTTTATAGGTCAATGTCAGCATGGAGTATTTCCTACTCCTGCCCCAGTAGCTGGGTAGATACAACTGCTCATGTACTGCTTTATTCCTTATCACATTTCTTCACTTCCCAAAGATTCTAAATTTTTATTTTACTCTACATAATAATTTTCTTACCTTGCTTTATCTGCTGTCATCTAACATCAGCCCGTTAGTGTTGTATACTTTAATTGACAAGTAGAACATTCCCTAATATTTGTTTAAACTGCTCATTTACTCACAGCCTAATCACGATCCTTCCCAAGAGGGTACTGACAGGTTGTGTGTGTCTTATACAGGACATCCCCACGTGTTACGTGATCAACTCCTCATGCTCTTTATGACACACACTTCATGGTGTGCTAATTAGCCTTTCAAGATACACATTTTAAAAAACCAGCATCCAAGGCAATAATGTTAAATATTTGTTCTTCATGTTGGCCAGATTCTCAAGTTTTGAATATTACTTCACTGAGGAGATTTTGTTTTCTCATTCAGATAAGGAAGAAAAAGATAAAATTAAAGTTAATAAAATGGACTTCACTGAGATACAATTTACTGTACACTGCACTTGACATTGTATATAAACATGCAAAGATTACACAATGGAAATAAATCAGATATCCCATATTCATTGTTAGTCAAAGTATATTTCCAAAAATGATAAAATCAATGAAGTTAAACTGAATATTGTATTGATTTATCCTTATTTAAAAAAAATCAAATAAGTCTTATGTTTTATTGGGTTCCATTACATTGTAAAATGCTAGGTCACAGACACTAATGTTCGCCTTGACCATCAACTCTTTTTTTCTGCCCCCACCCCCACCAGTACTGAGTTTGAATTCAGGGCCTCACATTTGGTAGACTTACTAGGGTGATACTCTACCACCTAAGTCACTCCACCAGCACTGCCATAATTTCCATTATTTGTTATTGCTGTACTGGTCCTTCACCTCAAGCCACTCCACCAGCCTTACTTTTGTGAAGAGTTTTTCAAGATAGGGTCTTGTGAGCTATTTGCCTTGGCTGATTTTGAACTGTGATCCTCCTGATCTCTGCCTCCTGAGTAGCTAGGATTACAGGTGTGAGCCACCAGTGCCCGGACCTGCCATCAGTTCTTGAGGGACAACTCTTCAGTTGTAGTTTCACTTACTGACACCACATTAAAGAAGCTCATCAGTGTTCCCTACTTACTTTCAGTAGATGGTTTATACACTAAATGAGAATTATGATGTGGGGTTCCTGACTGTAGGCTCCTGTTTACTGCTGTCTTTGGTCACTCATCCCATCATGTCTGTCCTGACACCACTGCTCCGGCGGGCTGGGTCCTGCCATACTTAGAGAGCTACAAGAAGAAGGAATGAAGGGAGCAGTCTTCCCCTAACCTTGTGACCAGACCACCCTCGCTGGCCCATCCTGATCATGTCTCCTACATTCCTGGCTGGACTCTCCTGGATCATGTCATTTAATTTCAGTCACCACTTCTGCAATCATGAACTCTCAATTTTTCCATGGTGACATCTGGGACCACTTTGCCTCTGCTCACTGGTTCCTGCTTTTGACAATAAAGTCTATTTAAACCTTAAAAAGAAAGAATTATGATGTGGAATTTAGGTTTATTTAGACTCTGCTGGAGTGGATGTATTGAGATTTCCTGACCAAGCAGAGAGCAAGCTGAGTATTTATAGATCCCTGGGGGAGACTTTTTCAGTTCTCATACTTTCATCTACCACAAACTGGGTAACTTCCACTTTTATTAGCTATAAGAAATTTATATTTTCCTGTGTTTATAAGGAATGCATAAATTGAATAGCTAGTTTTTTTTCTCTTTCTTTTATAAACTGCAGACTTTCTACCAAGAAGAACAAATAGAAATGAAAGTTAAAGATGATTTAAAATTAGACAATAATCTTGAGAAGGTGACTCCTTCCAGAGTAATGATTACTTATTTGTGGGTCTGTTGTTCCTCCTCTTTCTTTTGTGATTCACTTCTATCTTCATAATCAATCCACCCCTTACTAGTGTTAATTTTTAGTTCCTTCCCAGTTATCCATTCTCCAAGAGTGGCACCTTTCATCCCCAGCAATTATTTATAATCAAAATTTTTTCCTGCATCCTCTTGGATTAAAATTAACCCAATAGACCTTATACTTTATAGGTTACCTTGTGTTTAACTAATTAAATCTAGGAAATTAGTTTTTTAATAATACAATTCCGAGCCTATTTTGTGAGGTTACAGCTTAATTATTTCAAGGTGAATTTTGAAAAATTTTAAAAGTACTGTAAAGTAATACATAAAATGGGTTCTGTAAGATTGGACTTCGTAATGCATTGTAATTTAAAGCAAATAGCAACAAGTTTGCCCAAATCTTGCAAAATATTAAACTTGCGAAATGTAACAGGACAGGACAGCATTGATATGTTGTCTTTCTAGGTTTCCCATCTATAAGTACCTTTTATACTTAGCTTTATCTTGTAAAGAAAAGATCTGTAGGTCTATGTATTTGGTCTGTTTGATGATTTTTTGATAACATGAATACTTTATGCCTTTTTTTTTTTAAACAGGGAAGAGTGTGAATGCAGTCCCCCACTACCACAAATTATGCAGTCGAGTTTCCCACATTTGGGGAAATTGCAGGGGTCAGCACATCTGGAGTGCAATGGATAAGCCTTGCCCTGGGAAAACCACCTTCTTGATCATGGTATCTCCCCTGCCAGGTAAGTATACTTTCTGCCCTTTAATAGGTATTCAAATCTGAATTTATATTATGTTTACATATTACTTACAGCATAATTTGTGCTCTTACATCAGAGCACAAATTATTTAGGGTAAAAAATCAGTTGGAGAAAATGATTTGCATTGCAATTTAATTCAAAGAGATTTTCAGAATAAAATCAATTAAATGAGCATGCTATATTTGCAGGCAGGGAAGCATATTTTATATATATATATATATATACATATACATATATATATGTATATAAGTAATTTAGGTTTTAGCAGGTTTTTCTATTCTTGTCATAAATTCAAAAATAAAATTGTGCTCATCACTGTCATGCAGATGTGATGTATTTATTTTCCATTCTTCACTGATATAGGGAATAAATCATTGAAGCTCCTGTGATACCAGTTAGACAGTAAATCACTGGTGTCAGCTGCTTGTCAAGTCACTTAACTCAAAAGGAGGAGACTTGCTGCTGGTTCATTTTGTGTATTTTTGTTTCTTTAGACAGCGCCAACTGCATCCCAACTGCCTGGGAGTGCAAGATGATGGGTATCATTTTTTGGCTTAGTTTTTTTTAAGACAAGGAATTTACTTACTTATAATTTCTTAGTCTAGAGTCAAAGAAGTACATCACTTTCTTCCTTGAACTTAAAGTGTTAGATCTTAACAATCTCTCTCAAAGCACAAATTATGAAAATAGGGTCTAATATATGTGGTAATTTTGCTCAAAATAGTTGATAGAATTCATATTAAGTGAAGATAATAAGCAGGATTTCACAATTAAATTTCCCCATTGGCTACTTTGGACAAATGCGTTGATTAAAATGATTCTCATTACTTAGAGTCATTTTATTCCCAGACTGGCAAAATATACACAGCACACAGATCCAGTATGCTTTGTTGTAATTGATATCTAGAGAGAGAAATCTTTTGAATTTTTACATGTGAGCTTGATACATGAGTATACTTCCCAGAAACTTCTCTTTTAAGATCAATATTTCTTGGTTTTTATTTCTTTTCAGGTACTATGTTTAGCTTAATGATTCTTAAAACATTTATGTTTATTCTAGGCAATGAGGACCCCTGGACTTTGACATTTTTCTCAGAAATTTCAGACATTAATTAAATAAGCATGCTTGCATTGACACTGTCACGAACACAGGATTTACACTCTCATCCACCCACATGCATACTCACAGTTTTGCTCCATTCAAATCCAAATCAAAATTACATTTTGTCAATCATCTGTAAATTGTACAAAGAAAAGCTGCATTAGGTAAAGTTAAGCAGGGAAGAGTGACTTTATTAAAGTTACTGCAGTGCAGGAAAGACACCAGGACACAGTCTGAGTGAAATTCCACTGAAACAAAAGGCAAGAGAGCTTCAAGTGCTAGGATTAGCTGGCAGGGAAAGCCTGAGATGAATGGGAGCACACTGTATTCTTCCAGTTTGCAAGTGTTATTTTCTGTGATTATCTATGCTTTCTCATTGGTGCCCTCAGAAATTAGGCTACAGAAACCAGGAATAGAGTGCTATCTTCCAGATGATACCATTTCAAAGGGATGGCTCCCAGGTTCTTCAGGTTCCTGTGTCATAAAACTAGCAAAAGCATTTATGAAGATTTACATCTCAAAGAGGCAGAGAAAAATTTACAATTACAAATTTTCAGATGAATATTCTTTTCAGATGAAAAGGATATTAGGGCCAAGAGTCAGGAATGAATTAAATTTAGTTAATCTGAGGGGAACCTAAAGGTCATTTTGGTCATATATGAAAGTGAATAATGTAATATAATTAATATTTATTTTACTTTTTTTTTTTTGTACTGGGGCTTGAACTTAGGGCCTATACCTTGAGCCACTCCTTCAGTCCTTTTTTTGTGATTTTTTTTCAAGATAGGGTCTCTCAAACTATTTGCCTGGGCTGACTTAGAACTGAGATCCTCCTGATCTCTGCCTCCTGAGTAGCTAAGATTACAGGTATGAGCCACCAGTGCCCACTTTATTAGACATTTTTGACTGAGTACCTTTCAGTTATATAAATTTTAACTATAATAGGCTACCACTTTATCTAACAAAACATCATACAAATTTTATAAGGAAGGCAAAATTTGGTTTATTTATTCTACATTTTAAACCATTAGACTATATAACACAAAATTAGTTTTCAATTAATTTCTGTTAGTAAACAAATTAGCAACAGTGCTATTCACAATATTTTCATGACTGAAAGCCTCCACTCAACTTTACTGGCTTAGCCAGAGGGAGGGTTGGGAGTTCTGGATTGTCTCATGAAAAATGAATTTCACAGCTAAGGCAGGGTGAATATAAAGGTAGTGTTACATGCCAGTGTCCAGGGTCCTTGCCTTCACAGGCCAGAGAAGTGGCTCATGAGGCAGCTGGATGAGGAGCCAAAGCTGGTATATAAAGCAGGATTTATTAGAGAGAAAGGAAAGGCTACAGCTAGAGAAGAGTAGAGGAGCCCGGAAGCTAGTAGCTTGCTGCATAGGTGAAGGCTAGAACTTTCTTTTATGGATGTCCCAGCTCTGAGTTAGGTGGGTGTTTTCTATTGGCCATGGATTTACATGTGAGCTCTCTTAGATTAGGTGGTCTGTTTACCCCTTATTGAAGGGAGAAAACAGCCTTGGCAGCATTTTGTTTATCAGCTCTGTGGCAGATTGTGAGACACTGCATCTTCTCCACAGGGTGCAGGAATGCAGATTTATAACTCCTGCTCAGGGTGCAGGGCTCATGTTGCTTTCCATGAGGGATGGGCTACTTACTCATCTGCCTCAGGTATCCAGACCCAACAGTAGGAAAGTTTATTAAGAAAAAGAATGAAAGCTCCCCCAGGAAGGGAGGGGTCTTGAGTGGGTTGCCAATGACTGCATGTTTAGGGGTTTTTATTCTCCAGAGTAAGGTGTTACCCAATTTCATATGCTAACTAGGTATTGAACTAATACCTAGTTCTATTGCCTCCTTTATATGGCCATGCTCTGAGTGAACAATGGGGTTTGGAGGAGGTTAGTTCTCAAATTCCAGGAATAGTTCTCAAAATGCTTCTTCTCCTATCCCTTGCCTCCCCATCTGCCTAAGTCAGTTTTTGATTATCCTGTTCTGCTGCTCCATTCTGGGACACTTGCTTTCTGGTGAAACAGGAGTGAAAAACATTTTTTACCTTTCTTCCTTTGTTTTACCTGTGACTCTCAGCTAGTTGTTGGACCCTCTCCCTACCAGTTTGGCTTGATCCTGACTCCTAATCTCAAAATACTAAGAAGTCAAGCTAGGCAAACACATTCAAAAAGAGAGGAGAAACAGGAAACAAGAGTACCAACTAAGACAAAGTGTTTTGTAGAATTACTGAATAAAAATTGAATTTCAAAATGTTTTAGAACCTTACAATGGCTCCTTTTATTGTCCCAATTTGAATTATTCCCTTTTCTTTCATTTCTTTAACTTCAGGCAGGGTTGTACCTTTAAAACAGAACTCTGATCATATCAATGCCCTGAATAAAACACTTGACACACACTCACACACATACACATGTTCACACACATTCCCACCATGTACACCTGCCACATGCACTTACCACACACACACATATATGGCAAGACTCTAAACTAAGTGTTATGTGCTGGTTTGAAGTGTTGCTGGCTTGTGTTGAGTGTCCTTTCCTTCACAGTCCAGGGAACTGGCTCATGAGGCAGCTGAATGATGAGCCAAAGCTGGTATAGGAAGTAGGATTTATTAGAGAGAAAGGAAAGGCTACAGGTACAGAAGTGTACCAGAGCCTGGAAACTAGTAGCTCGCTGCTCAGGTGAAAACTGTAGCTTTTATGGACATTTTAACCCTGGGTTACGTGGGTTTTTCTCATTGGCAGTAGATTTACAGGCTTTCTTAGGTGAACTGGTTTGGTTTGCACCTTTATTGGGGGATGGGAAACAATCTTGGGAGGATTTTCCTCATCAGCACTGTGGCAGATCTATCAGACCTTGTATCTTTCTTTAGGATGCAGTAATGCAGTTTACAACCCCTCTCAGTGTGCAGGAACACAGGACTCCAACTCCTCAGGATGCAGGAATGACATTGCTCTCCAGGGGGGATGGGATGCTCACTCATCTGCCTTAGGTCTCCAGACCCAACATAAGCATTTCACATTTATTGACTTCACTAATCTTCAAAATAATGCCAAGAAGTATGTTCTCTTATTGTTTGTGTATTTATAGACAAAAACTCTGAAATACAAAAAAGGTAAGTAACTTCCCCAAAGTTACAGCTGCTAATTGCAAATGCTGGATGTTAAATTCTGTTCAACAAGTCTGGTTTCAGTCTTCTCTCCTAAACCCTATGCAGGCTGAATTTTGATTTACAAGGCTCCCCATGCTCTAGCTCCTGCTGCAACTCCATCTCCACCTGGTTCTCCTTGAGTTCTGGACTCCAGCCACTTCATAGCCCTTGGTGTCTTCAAACACTCTAAGCCTTTTCCTACCTCAAGGCTGTCACTTGACCTTATCCTTCCACTGAGGGCTTATGCCCTGCAACCACCATTCTCCTGCCTTTGCATTTTGTGAGACCTTCTCACTTGCTAGGTCTCAACCTCATGTCACTCCCCCTAACTCCTTATCCAGAAATCACCTTGCCATCACCCATATCGCTGCTCGCCTTTCTCCTACTCATTCCCTGCACCCATCATCATTTATAATTCTATATTTACTTGTTTATTTATTTTCTGATGGTTCTCAAGATTTAAAATTCCATATAGACAGGGAGGAGGTCACTGTTAGGTCCCTGGCATTCTTTGGGCAGGCGGAAAGTCCTGAAGCTAACACTGAAACCAGACCCCCTGATTTATGACCACTTGCCAAACTTCCCTGCTGGTTTCCCTGCATGGAAAATCTCAGGAACTTCCAGTTTCTCAACTAGCTAGGCATGTCAACTCATTCTATCTGGTGATCACAGACAATCAGAGACCAGAAACTCTCTCCCTCCTCACGGCTTGGCCCCTCCTATAAAGCCCACTACCCATTCCAGCCAAGCTTCTGTACCCTGATCCTGAGGGAGACAGCCCAGCAGTCTGTATTTCAATAAGTCTTTCTTTTCTACACATGGCATGGTCTTTTTTCAGCAGTTCCAGGGACCTAACTCACAAATGTTCACTTGTTAAGAATAACCTGTGAAAGAAGGGCTGGAGATCTGGCTCAAGTGTTAGAGCAAATGCCTAGTGAGTCCAAAGTCCAGTACTACCAAAAAAAGAAAAATCAATACATTTTTTTTTTCTACTATAACACATTATCAACTAGACTTACTGTGGCTCAAATTCTACCTCCAAAAAGATACTTGGTTATAGCCCAACAGCTTCAAGAACCAGGGGCCTGCACCCTTGATTCCACCTGGGACAAATGTCACACAGATATGATAGTGGTAGATGCTGCCACAAGCAGGCCTTTTCCATGGCTGCTGTCTCCACTAGTCTTTTACCGCTCAACACCTGTACTGCTGTCTCAGGGATTCACAACTTGAGGCTGATTTAACTGCTGCTTTCTAACTCCAACCTCTCCCTCCACAGGGAACTAGCAGCATCTTTTGCTCCTTTTGTTTTGTGGATCCTCTTAAAAAAACAAAACAAAATAATACAAATCAAAAAACCCTTCTCTACCAAAACCTTCTTGGTCAGATAAATAATTCAGTCCATACAATAACTTATGGCAGCTCAAGGTTACTTTGTAGATCTTTGTGTTTGCCTTCTTTTGAGGATTGACAGGAAGAAAATTGATCCTCTAGCTTTTCTGTCCCAGTGGAATAAAGCTGAGTGAGCAGGAAGAAGGGGGATTAGTAACGGTGAGCTCACCCCCACTGGATGCCTGGGTAAATGGCAAATTTGAAGGATAACCCTGCCTCTTTAATTCATTTGCTCTGCTTCTATAAACCCAGTGTCCTGGAGTTAAAGGATAATCACAGACTGGATCATTTCAAGCTTCTAAGAATGTTGAGCTATAAGAGAGGGTAAGGCAAAGGGAAGGAAAAAAGTCAGTCTGTGCCCAGGCTATGATCAATTTCATAATTTAAGACAGTGAGTACATGTTATAGCATGTTACTAAAGGGCACAAAATAAAATGTAATATAAAATAAAATAAAATGGTATACATGTTGGGATGAAGTCAATCAGATGTGTTTACCTTCTTGAATCCTCTAAGGAGTTTGAATGTATTTTTAACAGGAGTTAACCATTTATCTTTGGAGTCAAACAGAGTGAGTTTGGACTGTGACTCTTAGCCTTCTAGCTTTGTGACATGTCTGTAAATTCAGATGCTTTTGCATCTTTTTTTTTGTCTCTGAACCATCCATTCCTAGATCCTTTTCTCCTGTCTTTGCCTCATGCATGTCTTAGAATATCTATGCTAAATAACTCATTGCACTAAACAATGAAATGGAGCAACATTATTGCATGGTTGTTCCTGTTGGGATGCTGCATCTCACTAGTCATTTGCTACCATTGTGCTTTTTCGTGACCACTCATTTCTTGGTATTATGTATTTCAAAATCTAAAGAATAAAGATAACTGTTTCTCTGTCTACATGTGGAGATGTCGTTTTATTTTAAATATTAAAAATTCATACACAGTAAAACACATGTACACACATATGTGTGTATATATATATATATATATATACATACATATGTACACATATGCATATTTAAATGGAGTCCTCTCATTCACTTGGCTTTGGATGCCAAGTAAAGAAAAAAAGCAATAAATGATCTGACTGCAATGGGTCACACCTGTAATCCTAGCTGCATTGCAGGCTAAGAGAAAAGCACTGGATCAGGATCAAACCTAGAGGACATACTTGTGTCCCAAAGAAGGACACACTTGATCTCCACATAGGATGATGAGAGTAGATGGTCAAAAAAGTAAAAGTATACTCTAATAAATGAAGATCAAATAGAAAAATGAAGAAATTATTTTAAAGTAGACATGAGCAATGTCAAAATGTACAAGTTGCTAAAATTGTCCATTAGATGTGGCAATTGGAAGATAATCCATAGAGTTGACCAAGTATCACCGATACATTACAGAAGCAGAAAACATGGACTGACATCTGAATAAGTAGGGGAGAGAAAGGGTAATGGCATATATAAAAATGATCTTTTATGAATCTCAGATAAAAATGGAAAAGAAAGAATAAAAGGGTTTTAGCAGGAAGGGGAAGAAGAAAGTCTTAACCATGTTATTTATGGAAGAGTAAAGTACATGGAAAAACACCATAAGAAACTAGATGAGGTGATTCAGAGAAGAAGCTCTGAGGGAGACAAGTAAAGAAATTTTCTTCAAAAGATATCTGGGTGCCAGTGGTTCACACCTGTAATCCTAGTTACTCAGAAGGCATACATAAGGGGGAATCTGGTTCAAAACCAGCCTGGGCTTCAAATAGTTCACAAGACTCTATCTTGAACAAAACCCATCACAAAAAAGGGTTGGTGGAGTGGTTCAAGGTATAGGCCCTGAGTTCAAGCCCCAGTACCACATACACAAAAAGGATACCTCTTTCCATGAGATTAGAGAAAACACACCTTTAGATATAGTAACTATATGGTTTAAGTAATAGGAAGTTGGAAGAACAAGGAAGGCCCCAATAACAGGTACTTCCTCACGGGAGTAGAACAGATGATGTGGGAAGAGATGAAGAAAAAAAATATGGAGAAATGTGGCCAAGAGTAAGGCATCAGAATATAACAATCTGAATGGATTTGGAGAACAAACCAACAAGTAAACATTCAAAATGTTTAAGCCATCAAGGAAATGTTTATAAACAGATTTTGCCTAGTATCCAAGAGCATGTGAAGTTCAATCAAACAGCCAAAAGATCTGAAGAGAACACCACATGCAAGCTGTATAAAAATTGCACACAGAAGTTACTCTCTGAGATTGTATGCAGCATCACTGTGACAAGAAGGCCAGCAGGACCAGGAAACAGCAAGGTAAGAAATCAAAGGGGATTTCCACCAATATTCTTAGGATTGAGATAAAAAAGACTACTCAGTAGTTTTTCAACACAAACTAGATATATGAAGCCTTGACCTTGTCACTTTTCACTCTCCTTCACTCACCTCACATCATGTAACTTCTTTCTTATCTTACAGTCTAGAAGCCATCATTGTAACCATTCTCTTACAGTAATCATTGATCCCTTTGAATCTCCTTTCCATTTTTTTTTTTGCATTTAAATATCTCAACCTTTTCAAAATCTCATTTTCTACCTAGACAATGCCAGAATTTTGAAACTCAATGTTTTAAAGTAGTCAACAATACTAAATAGCCAGCTTTAAATTGATGACCATAACTTCAAGCAGGAGTTGTAAGATATGTTTCATAATTAGACTATATTTACATAGAAAATTTACTCTAGCATTTTGAGAATAGTACTTCATATTTTTTTCTAGTCCTTGTACAGCTGTGAAACAAAAGCCACAAGACAAAAACTTCCACATGTTCCCATTAGATTACTTACTATTGCCTGTGTCTGGACACCCATAATTGTCCAGATACAATTGCCCAGGATACAATAAGAACTCCATCTATATTCTTATGCCAGCCTTTCCACTAACAGTGGGTCCACCTGCCCTGGAAGTCATTCATTTCCCCTCCCGCAGCTTCAATTTATTCTTTCTTTACTATACTATTTCCAGTAGCATACAAGGTTCTCCAATAATTTCTCTATCAAGAAAAACCTTAATAGATCTCTATCACCTGTAGCTACTTTCTCCATTTATTTGTTTAAAACAAAACTCTCCTACAAGGAGTATTTCATTTTTCTTTTCTCCTTCATCTCTTACTTTTCTTTCTAGAACCCCCTTCCATCAGTTTTTCTCCCAAGTTTCTATTGAAACTTTTTCTTTAAAAGGATCATCATATTTTGTAAGCTCATATGTAACTATCAAAATGTATTCCCTCTGTATAAATGTTATATGCTAATTAAAGTATTTAATGTTAATAAAAGTTTCAAAATAAAGTATCATCATATAACAAAGAAGATGGAACTATGAAATCTACATTTGAAAATTGAAACAATTTCATATCTGTTTTGCAAGGATGCCACTCTTCTGATTTTCCTGTGATTTTATTCTTCTTTGTTGATTCTACATGTCCTATCCTTCTGAATAAATTTTAGAATTTCCAGATTTTAGTCTTATGAATGCATACATTAAATTTCTACCTATAATAAAAGTTCTTAATGAGTACTTATATTTGTATTTTATTTCTAAGTAGGTCATAATAAAGAAGGTGATATTTTTATTTTCCTTTACTATGAAGAGAAAATGAATCATAGGGAAATTACACAAGTAATAGTGCCAGAACTAGGATTTGAACCCAGGTCTGTCTGGTTCAGGAAAGGTACTTTCATCTAGTGTGCTGTACAGCATCTTTCAGCTATTCACATGCTACTCCTGCAGCCTCAAATATCACTTATGTACTTATGCTTTCCATATTTATAATTCCAGTCTCTAACTCCTCAGCAAGCTCCAGGTATTTGCACCTTACTATCACCACACACAGCTATATAGTCTGACAGATACTGTAATAACAACAGTCCCTAGTATTTTAGAGAGAATAGCAGTCACCCCAAAATACCCACATCCTAACCCACAGAACCTATGAATGTTGCTCTATATGGCAAAGGGACTCTGCAGATTAATATTTATATGAAAGGTTCCTGGACTATTGTGGTAGACTCTGCATACTGGCACATCTCTTTGTAAGAGGGATCCAGAGGATAAATGTTACTGATGGAGATGTGATTGAAGCAAAGATTAGATGTCATTACTCAAAGGGGACCATAAGCCAAAGAATGCAGGTGATCTATAGTAGTGAGAAAAGACAAAAAGTGGATTTTCTATTAACCTAAGTGAAACATGGTATCCTGATGAAAACTTCCTTTTAGAATTTGTGATTTTTCATTGGTCAAGCTAACATGAGGAGTACTACTATTACGTTCTAACATGAAGAGATGATGTTCTCTGGTAATTTAATATAATTATAAACAAATTATCAAAAAGCAAGAAATTAGCTCCATAGACTCAAGGGAGCAAGTCTTCAATGAAAACCTAATTATACTGAACATATATGTCAGAGAAATATCATTTCATGGTCTTACTTGTCAATAAACCAGCAAAATTCAGTTCTAATACAGGCAGAAAAGATATCTAAGGAAAAGTAAATAGACTTTTAGAGAATAGTAGTCAGCATAAGCAAGGAAGTGCCTTGTTTGACAGGAGGATATTGCTGTAAATTTCAATCCAAAATAAGTTGATGATATTCCCTTAGAAAGTGAGAGAAGTGCCAGAAAAACCCAGGGCAAATAGATATCTTTTCACAATGGCACAGTAAAACTTTGTAAACACTTATTTACACATCAAAATGAAACAAAGAAAGGGTTAGGTTATCTTCAGCATATTGCAAGAAGGAAGGGAAAGAGAAATAATATTGCATACCCCAGCAAACTTCCCACGTGACATATGAGTAACTTCATATTTGTGACAGAAATTGTCCAGAAGAAGGCAGATTGTATGTCATGTTGAGTTTAAGTTTATAGAAACTTACAAAATGTGTCTGGATATTTTTCAATTGGAGCTCTAATAGGTTTTAATTTTCTCTTACACAATGAAATGAAGATGACATTTTAGCTTCAAATTCAAGAAATTGAAAAATACATAAAAACAGGTTTTTTTGCCAGTGAAAAAAGCCATTATTGAATTTGACTAAAAAACATCCTCCTCTAACTCTAGAGGTTTAACAATATTATAACAATACCAGAAGCATTCTATAACATTATTTCTTACAGAAAATAGACAGTGCTGCACAGCACTGAAGGTTAGTGAAGATACATGTAGCTTCCATAAATTATAAATCAGTCATCTGAACACACACAGAAAAAAATATGAATCAGAAAGTAATACCATCCACAGATTCGAGAAAGCACAAATATCTCACTATAAGTATGGCTTTGAAAATCTGTCAACTATTTCCTCATAGTGTATTCACTGAAAGAGGAAAGATGTGTAGCCCTGTAGCATTTCAACTGGAGTCTCCTAATTGAAGAGAATGAAAAGCCATTCTTCCTTGTCAACTCAGAAAAAGGTGCTGGTTTGTGACCAGAGGGCAACTTGCTCAGATTTCAAATTTTTCTCCTCCTTGCCTCTCATGATTATATTACACTTGGTTTGCACTTGCCTGTAACTTTTGTTTACCCAGAAAAATAAGACACCACTTTTTCTCAACATTAAATGTTTCAAATTTGAACTTTTGCACCTACAGTTTTCCTACACTTTTATTTTATCTAGCTTCTTACAGACTATGTACAACTGTGAAATACTTTTGAAAATTCCAAGTATATACAAATTCTACTCTATTCTATTGTTGAGCAATGAACAATGACATATCCATTGAATTAGGTAAATTAATATTATAAATAAATTTTACCTTTTTATTGAATTAGGTGCAAAGGAAAAGCCTAAAGAGAATTATTTACTTTTACAAAATAAATTATGTACAGTAACAATAATTGTAATGAGAAATGGAAACAAATATGTTAACTTTCCAGTGGAACAGTCATATTATAAGCATCTCTTTTCCAAAAATTGAAATATGTATAACATAGCAGATAAAATGAAGTAAACTGATCAAGTCAGCATTTACAAGAACAAATCTTAAATTTTCTGAAGATTTCTGCATATATTCATGTGATTGTCTTATCTTTTGACATTTTGGATCATATATTAAAGCCTTTCAGAAATAAGTTGAAATTATTAAATTTTTTACAGTATACTTTCAATTTTCAATAAGGGTAACACAAAATTAGAGACATAAAGTATTTTAGATACCTTTGCTCTGGAGACACAGTTTTAAAAGCCTTATCCAGTGTCATACAAATGACCAAAGAAGATATCCCTATCTGAGTTGGTATAATTCTGTTTCAAGCCTTGCTACAAGTACATCAGTTTTGTTGTTTTTCGGGAAGGCAGGGAGGAAAAAGGGAGATAATGAGAGACAATGAGGGAGATAATGAGAGATAATGAGTGCAACAGTGAAACAACAACAACAAAAAGAATTTGAGGAATGTCACATAACACCTTAAATGAGACCAGAGAAGGGTCACCTCGCCACAGAGATTAAAATGGCCATTGAAATAATATGTGATGATGTATGGGACAAGCTGTACTCCCCAATTCTGTAACCTGTTCTAAACAGTATATAAGGAAAACTGTCTTTGCTTGTGGGGCTCACACTTTGGACTCCAGTCTGCTGAATCACTGCCAGCCTGCTTAAACATGTTTCCCAAAAGCTTTGGTGCCCTTTATTTCTGTCTGAGCCATCTTACAATATTTCCTTTTTTCAAAAAAACGGTTTTTCTGTTCTACTTTTCTATGGCAGACTAGAAACTGTTTCTTATTTTTAATTTAAATGCTACATATTTCTCTCTCAGGACTGCTTTTGCTGGGTCCCATATGTTTTTCTATGGTATATTTTCATAGTCCTTTTTATGTGATTTTTAAAAAACTCTTTGAGACCTGATCTGTGAGCTGTGGATAACACAGTAGTGTCTAATTTAATTTATATAAGTGTAGAACTGTTCCCATTTTCTTTCTGTTTATTATTGATTTTTAGTTAGCTTGCATTATGAGTAGAAAACATATTTCCTTTGATTTAAATTATTTTAAATTTGATGACCCTGGATTTGGTACAAGGTACTGGCAAAATTGTGTATCCTTCTTTGATTGGTAGAGTTTTCAATACATTTCTGTTAGATCTGTTTGTTCATCGTGCTGTGGACATGTTCTCTATCCATGATGATTCTCTTTTTAATTTGTCGGCCAGTACTGAGGGGTGTGTGTGTGTGTGTGTGTGTGTGTGTGTGTGTGTGTGTGTGTATTAGTTTGTATGTGGTGGTTGCTAATTTTAACTACAACTTTGTCTATTTTTCAGTTCACGTATGTCAGTTTTTCCTTAATAAATTTTGAGTTTGCTTTTAGTACATAGACATTTAGGATTGCATATATTCATACTGGTTATCAAATGCTGACATAGCCTTTATAGCTTTAATATTTTCATAAAAAGTGTTTTTCCATTCTTTCACATTCAGCTTGACTATGTCACTGAATTTAAAGTGAGATTTTTATAAGTTGTTCATGATTGTGCATTTTTGTCATCCATTTTAACATTACCTGTTTTTTTATTAGTGTATTGGGACATTATAAATAATTGTGGATATCCCCTTTTGAAGTTCTTAAGCATGCACTCTAGGGGCATGTTCTTGCTCTGACCACCCATTCTTCCTGTTACCAGACATCAAGAAAGAGATAGAGATGCAAGGGATGAGGGCTATGGAGAGGAAGTAAGGGTTCCTCCACTCTGGCACACAGGGAAAAACAAGTAACACCACTCCCCTCCTGGGAATTTAGGCATAGTGAGGACCAGAGGCCCTGTTAGAGCTCGTCCTGGACCATAGCAGTTTGCTACAGACCCATGGATCATGACTCTGTATTTGCTTCACAGCTGGGCTGCATTTCAGGCTCACACTTTCATACACTCTCACACAGCACAGTACTTCCACCCCACTCCCTGAACCTGAGAGACACAATTTCACCCTAAAAGAGTAGTTATTAGAGTGTCTTTCTGGGAGTTGATCAGACTCTCCTTCTGCCTCCTGAGGCAGACCTGAATTTGAACCTGGGTTCTTACCAATCTGATGAGCGGGGATCCCGGGTTGGTTCCTGAGTCTCTCTGGGTCTCATTAAGGGACCAGAACTCACTTCCTAAATTTGCTGTGACAGAGTCTCCCTCCCCTTGGATCAACACATCTGTTGGCAGCTGGCACAAATGGCCCTCTTGGTGTGTCAGGGAGACTGAGTTGGTGAGAAAAGGTGAAAACACCACCCTCTGAATCCCACATGTTGTAGATAACTCAGAGAGATAGGGTACCAAGGCTTTTAGGAAGCAAGTTTATTAAGCAAGCCTGCAGCAACTCAGTGGATTTGAGTCCAAAGGCTGAGCCCCAAGAACAAAGGGGGCTTTCCTTATATACCATTTAGAGTGGATTACAGAAATGGAGGGGTACAGTTTGTTGCTGGCTATTTTAACCCCTGGGGCAAGTGACCCTTTTCTGGTCTTGCCCTAGTTGCTACTTTACCTTCCTCAAATGCCTTTTGGGTGTTGTGGTTTCACTGTTGCTCTTATTATCTCTCATTATCTCCCTCCTTGTCTCTCATTATCTCCCTTCCCCCTCCTTGCCTTCCTGCCACACTAAGTCAGAAAGACAGAGTTCCTTGCTGGCTGTGCCATGGTGGTGTTCTCACACGTGCAGATTCCTCACATGCTCATCCATCTCACTTTGCTGGGCTGCTTACTGTGGAAGGTTCTCCTTGTCTGTGGTGTTTGGATGCTCTAGCATTTTTTTGGTGAGTTCAGAGGAAACACAACCCATCAGGAAAGTAAAGCACCACTACATCAGCATCATTTTACTGGGATTTCTAATCCAATATCCTGTCCACTTGTACCAGGCCTACCCAGTATTTTTTATAACAACTTTCCAGAGACCCAAAAGAAGAATTTGGTTACCTTTTCTATGTCTTGTTTTTTCTTGTTTTAGAGGTTGGAAACATCATGTTTGTATAACCTTCTTCTTTTGTGAGGTAAAAGATGTTCTGCTGCTTTATTATTCCTACAGTTACAAGGTCCCAAACAGGATGTCTTCCTCTTCCAGGTTCTCAGAGCTTTCCTCTTGTCATATCTTTCATTATTTCCTGAATTTGTGGTTGTACTTAGTGGGGAAGCAAATGTAGAAATTATTCATCATCTTGTCTAGACCAGAATTCTTAAAAATAGGTTGGAGGAAACTTGTTGATCATAAAGAACATATTTACTGCAGTTCTTCTAGAATTAAATCCCATATCTAGGAAATCTAAATTTGAGATACTGTACCTTGCTGGAAGAGTGACTCATCATATTGCAAGAATGCTTATTACAAGAGTACTTTCTAGGGCCTATTTATGCTTGATATTCATGCTAAGTCATGGATGTAGGCTCCTCATTACATTTACCACATCAATTACCTAAGATCTTTCTCTCCTCAAATCTTAGCCAGTGTACTAAAAAGAGAGATTTGTGCAGGACTAGAGCCTACACTCAACCCTGCTGGCTTAAGAATTTAGCCAAAGGGAATGTCTGCATTCCAGGTTCTTGTTTCATGAAGTCAAAGAATGAACTTCACAGGACAACCATAAAGGGTGAAGGGTGAGCACGGAGGTAGGAAAGTTTCCTAAGTGAAAGAATGGGAGCTCCTGCACAAAGGGAGGGATATCAGTGGATTGCTAAGGACTCTGCCATGTATAAGGGTTTTTATTCACCAGAGTGAGGTGTTACCAAATTTTATATGTTAACTAGGTATTGAATACAGATTTTATTTGGTTCCTTTTATGGCCATGTCCAGAGTGAATGATGAAGTTTAGAGGGGGTTGGTTCTCAAACTCTAGGGATAGTCCTCAAACTGCTTCTCTTCCTGCCCCTTGCCTCCTTTTCTGCATAGGTCAGTCTTAGATTACTTTGATTTTTTTAAAAAATTGTGTATTTTTCAGTACTAGGGCTTGAACTCAGGGTCTACACCTTGAGGTCCTCCACCAGGCCTTTTTGTGTTGGGTATTTTTGAGATAAGTTCTCCAGGACTATTCACCCAGGCTGGCTTCGAACTATGATCCTCCTGATCTCTGTCTACTGAGTAGCTAGGATTACAGGAGCAAGCCACCTCTGCCTTGCATTTTGCTCTGTTTTGCTGCTCTGTTCTGAGACACTTGCTTTATGGTGAATCAGGAATGAGAAACCTTTGTGACTAACTTTCTTCCTCTGTTTTATTGACTATCAATTAGTCATTGAACACTTTCCCTACCTCCTGACTTTTTCCTGACTGGTAATCTCTCCCTACTGCAACTGTCACACTCATATGTAGTCTATAGTTCCCCTGATTGTAAAAAAAAAAAAAAAAAAAAAAAAAAAAAAAACCAGAAAGAAATCATTTGAAATTAAACTCTCTATTCACTACCTCTTCAATCCAAAATCTATGCCTCCCTCCCCACCCCGCTTTTTTTTTCACCATTTCCCTCAGAGAATAAAAATGTCTCTCTGTCTGTTGCCACCATTGATTCCATTGGCATTTTCTTCAGCATCATTTTTGAGTCTATTCCTTACTCACTTGGAATTTTGATCCCTGACTTGTTTTATCAGTCAATGAAAATGCTTCTAGGAGTTGCATAATGTATTTTAAAATACCTTTAAATATCCCTTCAAAGTATATCATAACACAGACCAGAATTTAAGTTATAAGCAAAGGATTTTCAGGATTAAAAACGTATTTCAGAACAAATTGTTTATTCTGGAAAAAATACTTTATTTACTTATCAGTTGTAAGCATTTCTGGAAAGTAAGGAAAGTCAATGTTCTTTCATAAATCAATAATAAATATTTTAGAAATCTCTTCTGTATTAAAATGTACTTCAGGTCATTGTTATACTTTAAAAGCTGATTGACAATTTAAATTAAAATATTACTAACAGATAATACTATTATACTTTAATAAGTTATAGTGCTAGAAATAAAGAAATGACACCTTGAGAAATATGTTAGACAATTTGAAATTTATTATTCAGAGAAGTTGTAAACACTCTCTATAGTAAAAGTTTTTAGGAATTTAAAGGAAGTTATCTTAAAATGAGAAACTGGGAGAAAAGTATTAACTGCTCTCTTCCCATCTTTGATCCCATTTCAAGCGGAAGAAAGATTAGGCTTTTCTGTATTTTTCAAAGGACAGTGCCAGGACCCATGGCCAGAACCCACAAAGGAACTAATATTGGCACAATGAGAGTACAAATAAATAAGAATAAAATATTTTTTTTAAATAATAGCAATTCTAAAATATAAGCTAGTTTCCTTCAGCAGGTTTTGAGTTACTTCTCTGTGGAAATGTTGTACTCTTTAAGAAACTGGGCAATCTTTTGGCAAAGATACAGAGAGAGGATTTAAACCTCAAAGGGAACACTAGATCTGATGTTCTCTAAGTACTTTCAACCTTGAGGTGATAAAAACCTAAGGGTTAAGCATCTTCCTGAAGGAGACAGAAAATGGGGTTTATACATGAGGTTAAAGCTTTTTTTTTCTAAGATGAGTAAACAACAGAGGAATAATTCTTTTAGAATACTTAAGAGAACAGTGGAGGGGGTGAATTCAAACATGATATATTTGACACATTGGAAAAATTTTTGTAAATACTCCAATGTACCCCTGTCCAGCACAGCAATAATAATAATAATAAAGAATCCTTAACAGAGCCACTGACACAGATAATAAATGCAAAAAACTAAACAAGGGCTTATTTCAGAACTAGCTAAGTAATGTCATTCTTCATGCAATTTACTATGTTTACATAAAGTTTAAGGGACATTTTAAAAAAAATGCCATCTAATTAACCACATTGCAATATCCAAAAGAATAGGATTAAAATTTAAATTTATTTCCATCTTCTCAATCTAAATGCTTCCTTCTCTAAGGTACATTTATCTGCCTTTTACAACTTAAATTCAATCATAAAATATGTTTTTATAAAACCTAAAAGTAGTCTTATTTCTTTAAAAAAAGGTGTTTATCTCTTCAGGTTATATTATCACCTTTGCAAAAGAAACTGGTTTTAAAATGTTATCATTTGTGTGAAGAAAAGCAGGTTTCTGTTTATGGAGACTTAGTATCTGGAAATTATATTTTTAAAGTGATATATATTTAAAGCAAAATTTCCCAAGCATCTATCATTAAAATAAACACATTGGTAGGATGACTGAACCTGCATTGACTTATTCTGGCCATGGGGTGATTTACTGCTGTCAGCCCAAGCCACAGGGAAAGACTCCAGGCTGGCAGCACAATGTGGGCAGATGGAATCCATGTCTCTTGCTTGCTCATGGGTATTTCAATATCTTTGAAATGGTCTCAGACATTCTTTAGTCACCCAGTGGCAAAGCTTGGCTCTATCATTAGCTTTCATGAAAAAAAGTTTACATATACAGAAACAGTTCACAGAATCGTGGACTATATTAAATGTTGAAGAATCTTGGGGATAGCAAAGCAGAAAATCTGCAAAAGCTACCTTATTTCCACTTCCCTCTCTCAGGTCACAGAACTTGGATGCATTTACAATGATCTTTTCCTCTAAATATGCTTGTCATGGAATTTATTTCAAATATAAATAATTCCATCTGTGAAGGGACTTTAAAAGAAATATTCTCTTTGGGTATGAATTTTTTCCTTGTTTGCTTATGTTGTTCTTTGTTGAATGCCCTGGGCCTAGAAATATACTTGAAACACAGTAGTTCCTCACCAATTAATTATGGACTGAATAGTTAAGAAAATGTCCACTGAGTACATTCTAATCACTCCTTAAGTTTCTTTCTATAGGACAAGAGAGAATTTCCACTGCTGCAGACCACTTCACAAAGTCCATTTTCACTTTGAGTGAGTGAGCCATGAGAAATTCCTGGTTTTCTTACCTATCCAAGTAATTGTGAACCACTATGTCCTTCTTCTCCTACCTTTCTCTCTTTCTCTCTCTCCCTCTCTCTCACCCTTACCCCAGACTAAATTTGAGGGGCATTCTTATGATAGGTGGAAGTACTGTTCTTAGGAGGGGAGGATGTGATGTGAATGTGATAGACTGTGTCACATCAGATCCGTAAATGAGGCTAATGTTGTTTGTGACCTAGGGTTTTGGCATGCTAAAGGCATCCAAAGGCATACCTGTGGTTTCTCATTTTTGCATCTCTTAATAAGAACCTTCACTTGCACTTTTCTATGAACTACCCCTACAGAAACTCAGTAGACTTGGTCACAGGGAATACCTTCTCTTACTACTTCAAACCAATATCTGAATATTAATAATCCATATCTTCCTCATTTTTTAACTAACATCATTTCAATTCCTTGCTGCCTGATTCTCCTAGAAGTTAATACTATGTTACCACTTTTGTAAAGAGCAAGACTTTTCTTGTGAGGCTGACCAACAAGGAGAATAGGAGCAAAACCTCAATCTGTTCCCTGATGACTTAGTCATGAAGGAATTTATAAGAAGCAACAGGGGAGAAATAACTTGTATATCGGAAGGCAAGAAGAATTTTTAGTTGTTTTTTTTTTTTTGCTTAAGTATAGATGATCATCATGCCTCTAAACGTTTCTTTTCAGCAAGAGTTATCATGTTCTGTGCTAGAAGTATGACTCAAGTGATAGATAATTTGCCTAGAAGGCATGAGGTCCTAGGTTCATTCCCTCATACTAAGAAAATTGCTGTCATGTTCTAGGTGAAGATTTTGAGCTTCTGACATCAAAAGATCATTTACTAGAATTGGATGAGCTGGCTCCTTCTGCACATGTTTATTCTTGGCAAGAATTAAATCTTTTCAAGGATGATTTCAATCCATCCTTGATTGGATTCTGGAGGCATTTCCTAAGAATCAATTTAAGTGCTTTGGGGTTGAAGTAATTTATGTCCTGTTGTGTCCAGGCCTTAGCTGGCCTCATCATCTTCAGTCTGGTACAAGTACAAGGTTTTGGTTTGTTGGAACATATAATCTCTCTCTCTCTCTTTCCCCATAAATTACTCTGTCTTTTCTAGAATTAGGAGCTTTGTTTGTTTTCCAATCTAGTCTCTTGGCTGTAAGAGTGGATAAAGATTTATTCTTCTGGTCATCAGTATAGGTAAGCAAAATGACCAAATTCAAGGACATACAATGTTCTAGTTGGTGCTCCAGCTATGCCACTTTTTGGGGATCACAACATTTCCACTTCTTAAATGCAGCATATGCAACTAGAATTGAGAGGAAATGAAAAGATTAGAGATATGAGGAGAGAGGATGTTAGAAACTCCCATTCATGGATCATTTATATAGGCAATACTTAGAGGCAGAGAACTGTCTAATTTTTAAAACTATAGTAAGACTTGTTTGCAAGAGTCTTCTATTATCATAAAATTCCATCCTGCTGCATAGTAGATAGAACATGATTTTTGGTCCCTGAGAATAATCACTTGACATGTAATGTAAGTCTTTGTACTTTAAAACTTGCTTTATCACTTGTCTCCAGGATGGCTATTTTACAGTCCAATATAAATGTAATCATCTGAATAAGAATGTGTGGAGCTCTGACAAATTCAGAAACAAGCATTTATAAGGATATTATGTAACTAATACTAATGTAGTTACTATTCTAGCATTGAATGTAACAAATCTTTAGTAATAGAAAAATATAAGGCCTCTCATTTTAGTTTACAACGTGCCATTTCATTTCATGAGATTTCTTGCCTGTGCCATTATCCATGCAGAAAATGTTAGCTTCATAAAGGAAAAACCTACAGTCATCAGATTCTCTACATAAGTAACACCATGGCAGATTTCTACCCAACAATTCACACTCCTTCACGTACAGTGAACCGTGGTAGAAACAGATGTTGTACATAGGCTTACTCACACAAACTAAATTATAAATAGTCACCCACACCATGGCTTCTGCGTGCCCTTTCCTTACTCCTCATGTTAGGGAAAATATGCTGAGTTCAAAAATAGCAGCTGGGAAGTTCTAAAAGCCTGAAAAAATAAGGGATTGAACCAGGCACAGATTCAAAAGCAGGAGTGGCTCCCTTATGTCAACAGCTATGTCAGAAGTCCATTTGCCCTAAAGCCCCTGTGCTTTGAGGAAGACAGACTAATGAAGAAGTTCCAAGATGAGACAAAGAGAGAAAGGGAGAGAAAATCTATGTGCCAACCATTACATCCCTCTGCTGTTCCAGCTCCAGACACATTTGACTAAACCACCTGAAAGCCTGTGGGGCAGAAGCAGCAAGTTGAAACTTTGCAGAATTTTTGTCCCACAGAAAGGATAAAAGAAAATGAAATGAATCTTGGTTTTATGCTTAAGTTTAAGCCTACCTAAATGTTGGATAATGTGTTGCAAGGAACTATAAAACGGGAACATCTAGTTTTCTGTGTATGAAGCCTGCCCACTAGGATAGCTAAATTGCTATTATTCTTTATTCTCTTAAAGTCTATCCACTTGGGTCAAATGAAACACAACTTGTGCCACCTCTGGCAAGTCCTCGAGGAGCAAAATAGGTGACAATCGAGTGTTTCACGATTTTTCTTTTTCTGATGTCTTTAAAAACACATTTTGAATGTATTTCTTTTTCTAGTTACTGCAAGAAGAGTTCTTGCCTGTCAATAACTAATCCATTCTACTCACATCTCACTGAAGCAAAACATCCTCCACACTCCCCATAGTCAGTACCAGCTTACTTGTTCCGTTAGATGTCACTTTTCAGTATGAAACGTACTTCAGTCACACACACACATTTGTTCATGCACATTTTTTAAAAGTTAGTTGTGGTACTTAGAATACTGATCAGCATTTTTTTGTCTTGAATGATAGGTATTTCTTTTTCTAAATTTCAGCCTATCTGGATATTAGATAACAAAGACACTTACACCAAAACATAACAGAAGACTTCAGCAAAACAATACATACTACTGGCAAAAACTGTCTCATTTCACAAAGACCCAAATTAGATCACATATCATTGTGTGACTATGCTGGATGCAGTAATTGATATAAGCCAATTATGACTGACTTTTAGTTTGGGAGCAGCGAAATCACTAAGAATTTAAGAGTTATATAAGAATGGGGAAGAAAATATTCCAGTTAACATACTTAAAAACCATAAAACAATTTCTCTAACTTCTGCTCAAACAATATATGGAAACTTATCAGGGCTCAAAGAACTTATTATGGAATTAACCTGTTATAGAAATGGAATGGTTTGCAAATCCAAGAAACACTATAAATCCAAGAATCTGCATAGGATACCTTCACTAATGGGAATTTGCTGCCATGACCAGGACCCCATTTTGCATGTCTTACTGCATGCTGACTAACAATTTTCCAGGTTCCTCTTCCTTCCAAAATGCTAATTCTATGAAGAAGGTATAGCATCTAGTGTTTAATATTTGAAAGGTAAGCAGAAACAAATGCCCCAGGAGTGAAGAAGATGGAAGTATGCTGCATGTATACATATGAAGACTGCATAAGGAAACCCACCAACACTGTTTGACACAGGGTAGGATGAAGGGCTCTGTGTTCCCATGTTTATTGAGCACTATTCACAATAGCTAAGCTAAGAAAACAGTCAAGATGTCCCACTACTGATGAATGGCTTAAGGCAATGGAATTTTACTCAGCCAAAAAGAAAAATGAAATTTTGTCATTCCCAGGTAAATGGATGGAACTGGAGAACATCATCTTAAGTAAAGTTAGTTAGATTCAAAAAGGCCACATTTTTTCTCTTGCATGTGGAATACTGGCCTAATACAAATATAAACAATATTATATGTAAATACAAATATACAAAGAACCTGCATCCAAAAGTGGGACTAGTAGCAGAGACCAAGGAAGGAAGAAAAGAAGGAGAAAAAAGACAGAGAATAATAATGAAGTACATCACCTTTGTGTAGGAACAAGACAGAAGGAAGCATGCTAAAAACTGTTACATAACACTGGATGGGGAAAAAGAGCAAGGAAGTACCATGGAGATGGGTTACATTGCCTTAAGTACAATGCTTGTACAAGTACAATAGCAAGGCAAAAATCCCACTGAACAATGAACAGACACCTAAACAATGAATGACAAGAATGAAAGACAGGTCAAGCTAAGGGAGGGCACTAATTGAAGGGAGGGGAAGAGAAGGAAGTAAAGAAGGTGAATATGGTTAATATAAGAGTTGATATAGAATACTTAACCCTATTGAAATCACCGAAGAAAGGTCCTAAGGTAGAAAGGAGAAAAAATGGAAGGGATGGACAAGTTTGGGAGATAATACTTATATACATGGAAATGTCATAATGAAACTTCCTGTATAGATATCTTAAACAAACAAAAATGTCCTTCAAAAACAGACGATATGAAGATTCAATAGGTCCTGTCTGGGGGAGGCACTACTAGGAGGGGGGGAAGATACAAGGAAAGGGTGTAGGAGAGTGAATACTGTGGAAATGTTATGTACTTATATATGAAAATGAAAAAATGAGACATGTTGAAACTATTCCAGGAATGAGGGGAGAGGAGATAAAGGAGAATGATGGTGGGGATGAATTTAACTAAAATATATTGCAAGCACTTTTGTAAATGTCACAATATACCCCAGCATAACAATAACATGGTTAAATAAAAAATAAACAAAGTACACTCTACAAATGTATGGAAATATCACAAGGAAATCCTCTCATATTATTAATGTATGATAACTCAAAGCAAAAATTTTTAAATTTCAACATTATGTCTTTACTTTTTCTGCACAATGTTATTCATAACCCATTGTATTTCCAACACAGGTGTGTGTGTGTTTATGTGTGTGTGTGTTTGTGTGTGTGTGTGTGTGTGTTTGTGTGTGTGTGTGTGTGTGTGTGTTTGTGTGTGTTGGTCTCTGACCTTAATCACATTTTCAAAGTCTCTCTGGCCATGTAAGAAAATGTATTCACAGAATCTAGCGATTCAGATGTGTTTACTTTTGGTGGACTCTTAATCTCTAATTGGTAAAACTGACAAGTATAGGTGTTTGTTACCTTTGTCTAAATTATTTTTTAATATTGAAGTTATGAATGTGCTATAGCTATGTCAAAATCCATTATATTTAAAGTAGTGCAAATGTTAAAAATTTTCTGTCAAGTTTCTCACTGTTAGAGAATGAAACTGTAAAAATGGAAATTGGAAATTTTAGAGGGAACGCTGGTGTACACCGACCCAGAAACAAATTTAGATGAATGCATATACATAAGTTAGTATACACTCATGTTTAATGCACACATTCATATGTAGTTCTTAGCTCTGCCTTCACCTATGATTTAGAAGAAATGACATGTGAGTGACAAGGAGCAGACCTAGTGCCCTGTAATAGTTTCTAAGTTTCAACATTAAATAAAAATTTCAGGGCTCCTTGGAGAGCTCTGATTCTACCATGAGGTAGAAAAAATACAAAATAAATGTGACAAAACAATTATTGTATGATATCTTAGTGTTGCCTTACAAATGTTAGTTCTCCTGAGCTTTAGAAAAATGTAAGTGAACATAAATTTTTCCTTCAATTTCCTTAAAATCCTTTACATTCCTCATGTGATAAAGATTGTGTGAACAGCTATTTGTTTTCCTAATAGTACAGCAATTGCTTTCATCACATGAACTTTCTCTTTTGTTAACCTGGCTGTAAATTGTGGTGTTAAAAAAACATCCTATCTTCTGTGATCATGTGTGTGAGTGTGTGTGTGTGTGTGTGTGTGTGTGTGTGGTGTGTAGGAGTATATGCATACATATATTCTGACATTTTATACCATTCTTGTGTATATATATATATGTATTTCTATATTATACATGTATGTCAAGAACTATGTAAGTACATATATAGTATATAATGCATATACACAAAGGAAAACATGGAATTGACAGGAGTCTGTCTTTTAACCATACATTAAAAAAGATATTTGGTGAGAACACGAAACCATGGGCATGGTGGAGGTTAATGGAGAATGGACAGACCGGCAGTCCAGAGGATGACCAGCAATCGCTCTGTGAGCAGGTCATTTGTAAACCTGGACAAGGAGGAGAGGTTGGTCCTGAGAGAAAGTTAGGAAATGAACAATTTTCAGAAACCATAGGTACCTTATATAACAGACCTTCTTCAGGGAGCTAAAACTGGGGCATCCTTGAAGAACAGAAAGAAAAACTGGATGAGATGAACTTAGCCTGTAAAAACTGCTGAAATAGGGGAGGTCAGTATGACATGCAGGGCCTCAAAAGTAGTAACAATATGCAAATGAGCTTAGATTTGTATGTCCTAAACAAAAGATCATGCCAATCGTTGATCTAGCAGGGAAGCGAAATGTGAATTGAAAGAAATAAGAGAGATAGGAGAGTACGAATTATAAGGAGGAGTTTCTGCCAAAATGTAAATGAGGGATAATAGCTCCATCCCTGGAATGAAGGGCTTGCATTGCAAGAGTACAAAAATAAGCAGTGGACAGATGTCTCAGAGTGTGAACAAACAGGAGTGATGTTGACCAGATTATGGAGTAGGAGGAAAAGAGAAAAATTGAGACCGAGTCTCAGTTTTTTGTATTGAGAAATATCATGAGAATGTATGCTCACCGTCTAAGAATGGTGTTGAGGTTCGTTGATGTGGGGATGTTAGTACCAAGTATAAGCAAGACTTAGCAGGAGTCAAGAGCCAGTAGAATTTACCACAAATTAAGAGACTTGAGCAAATCCTTCCTTGTAGTTCAGGGCTGAGAGTCCCTTCAGTAATTTTGTGCATTTGGTAATATTTCTGACATGGAGAAGAAGTGGGGGTGAGGAAAAACTTATTTCTGCATAGCTGGGGTATGTATTTTTTTTGTCTTCCACATTTAAAATATTTCACACAGTGAATAATTACTACTTTATAACATTATATACTGATAGTTGCAATGTATTAGATACAGAAAGGGTTTCAAAATCTATTGTTATGGTAGAAAGGAAAAATAGAAGATAAATAATTTTAATGAGTGGATATTAATATGCTCCAGAAACATACTGTCAGTGATCATTTTTTTCTTTTGCAAATAATTCACATATTAAATATAAAAGCTAGGGCTCATAATATTTGTAGTCAGAAATTTTATATTCAGTTGTCATTTTTTGATATATGTTGTTTTTAGTCATTCAAAAAACTCCACATTTTCTAAAAAGTATTATTTCTCTGTCGTTTGTTAATGTACATGTGTATCTTAGAAGTTTCCTAATTGTACTTTTAAAATAATGATTCCTTAAATCTAAATACAGTGAGTGTAAAGAGAAATTGACCTACATGATTTTTATATTTGAGTATAAATGATAGCATATTATTCAAATCAGTGATTGACCTTGACTTGGTTTGAAGGAGTCAGAGCCGGTTTTCATGCTTAATGATTTGTTGAGAAGAATTATATTATTCAATTCCATGCTCCTAAAGTTCTTTGAACTAATATAACTGATATCTAGATTTCAAAATCACATGATTTAGAGGCATACCTCCCCAAAGCGTGAAAAACAAAGACATCTCACTACAGATATTCTACATTTCACTAGCAAAGCTTTTTCCCATCTCTATTGAAATCTAAAGATGTTTGAATTTTATATGGGCTTATTTTGCTTCTATAAATACAGAACTTTATCTTTTCTATATCATGGTTAGTAGCAATGACAATAGAACCTACTCAAATCAGCAAAGAGCATTTTAACAATGAATAAAGCAGACTATCTTATGGACACCCAAATGCAGGACACAAAGCACAACTTTAAGTTTTACAGTAAAATCAAATAGTGACTAGAATTTGTGGTTTGTCACTCACATTTGCATGGTTTTAATCACTCCACTTCTCTGTAGATACTTGCTTCTCCTTACAGTAGTCTTAGTTTCTAAACCTCATAATATGTGATTTTCACATGATCTTGGCTTTTCAAAGTCTTTACTTTGTTACCAATTTTATGTAACTGTGGACCTTCAGTGTCTAACATTATCTACTTCTCACAGACTCGGGGGTTTGTTTCTAATTAAGAGGAAAAAGAATTTAAGTGGCCACTGGCAGCAGCGATTTCATCTCAATATTTATGCTGTTCCTTTATAACCAAGAAAGAAAACACAAATTAGACTTTTACTCATCTTTTTTAGTGTGAAGACCGTTTGGAAGCTCCACACATGTACTCATGATGAAAGGAATGTAACAAAACAGTAAAAATTTTATGTAATAAAATTCTATCAATATTTATTAAACATTGTCATCGAGTTAATGAGTAATAAGTAAAGTGTTGAAACAAAGTCTAGGGCTTAAACTGGCTCAGCTGGCAGTGTGTCAAGTTCATTAGTGATGGGGCTGTGGCACATAGAAGTGCCACACATTTGCCATCATTTAAAGAAAATTAACAAGTAATAGAAGAGTCTTAGCCCTCATACTAACACTTTTCACTTTTATGTTGAGAACTCATACATATTTCAGACTGCTGGTGCTCAATCCCACAGGGTCAGTTTCATTAACCAACTGTTGTTTCAAACAGTTTTATTTTGATTTAGCAGGAGTCAAAGAAAAACTGGATGACATGAGCCTGATGACAGTGGATAATCACACCTTGAACACATTGATCTCTGTAATACTTCCTCTTCTCTCTACAGCCCTGAAAATATCAATCAACTATATATTTCATTGAAATAATATAAAGGTGCAACCAATAAAAATGTGAGGGGATAGACCAATATCTACTTTTTACATCAATTTTTGCTACAAACAAATTTAATTTTGTGTAGATAATCTTCCAGACAGTTCAGGCAATCCTGGACTTGGGAGACTCTTTGTGTCTGTGAACACCTGTGAGGATTTTGAGAGTGAAGGTAGTTTATTTATGTATTCAACAGGTCATATCTAATTCTGTTCTTTGAGATAAACCCAAGTAATGCTAATAACTTTTACATAAGCCGTCTTCATATTTTCTCCTTTCAAGTAAGCCCTTTTCTTTAATATGTCCCTATATTTGTGATACCTGCCCCCTTTCCATCTGAATAAAACTCTGTAAATTTCCAGGTCAGGCATGGTGGTAGTGCAGTTTTTTAATCCCAGATACTTAGGCAGAGATCAGGAGGACTGTGATTCAACTAGCCAGGGCAAAAAGTTAATGAGACCACATCTCAATAATAAAACTGGCAATGTTTGTGTGCACTGTAATTCCAGTGATTACTTACAGTGATGAGAGGTGTAGGTAAGAAGATTGTGGTCCAGGCTGATGTGGGCAAAAAAAGTGGGACCCTACCTGAAAAATCACTAAAGGAAAAAAGGGCTGGGACTGTGGTGTCTCAAGTGATAAAGCACTTGCCTTGCAAGTATGAGATTTTGAGTTCATCCTCTAATACCACCAACAAAAAAATAAATAAATAAATAAAGGGAAAATACATATATATAGGACTTAGGTAAATATTATTTGCCTATAAATATGATATTCTGTCAGTCCAGCCTTTCTTTCTCTCTGATTTCTATGGAAGATGAAAGAGAAATCAGCATACATTTTGCAAAATACATGCAAATACAATAATTATGGATCTATAATGAAGACAATGGGAAATTTTAGTCTAGAAAATTAATTCACTTCTTGATCAGTGAAGTGTGGTTAATAGCATCTTTAATTCCCACCGCATAGCAGTGTTTTTATGTTGATGCAGAATAATGTATGTGTAATCATGAAACAAAAGATACTTTTATTTATTTAAATGTGTAAAATTTGAAATGTGTATGTGTACACATTTTCTTGAATATATTTCTTAAGGCTCAAATCATCACATTATAAAATACAAGTTTCAGTTTAGCTACTTCAGATATACAATGATGGGGAAATTATGATTGGGATCTCAATATTTATATTGATATTTAAAGGAATATTTTGTGTTACTGAAAAAATTCTAGATATTTGCAATCATTCCCTTCTCTACTATTTATATATACCTTTATACTGATTCTTTGTAGCATCTACTTTACAAAAAGCAAGAATTTTCAACAAGTGTGTATGCATCATGCAATTTGTGACAACTACCATCTACCTGTGTGAAGTAATTTAATTCACTTTACAAGCATGAACAATTACTACTACATTTTACAAGGCATGGGACTAAAGTACAGAGAATCTAAAAAATTATGAAAGATTGTATGATTTTAAGCAGTGAAAATTTCATTTTAAGATATCTGAATAAAGAGTGTTCATTCTTAACCATTAATAATACAAATGATTTGGACTGAAGGTATGGCTCTATTGGTAGAATACCTGCCTAGTAAGTGCAGAATCTTGAGTTCAAATTATTGCCACCAAAAAATTATATATTTTATGTATTTTTTATCAATTAGCCATAATTTTAAAATGCTTTTTTTAAAAGCATTTAAATTTTACAAATGCAATATTCCTCAGTTTTGCTGAATGACTTTGTCAAAATCATATTTTTTATTTTCTTTAAAAATAAGTGCCCAGGCTAGAAGTGTGGCTGAAGTGGTAGAGAGCCTGCCTACCATGCAGAAAGGCCCGAGTTCATAACCCAATGCCATCAAAAGATTTAAAAGAAAATATGGCCAGGCATGTTGGTGAACATCTATAATCCCTGCAGTAAGGAGACTGAGGCAGGAAGATTATGAGTTGGGTGCCAACCTGGGATGTCTAGCAATATCCTGTCTGAAAAATAATAATAAAAAGTAATAATGACAAAAATATCTAAATTAAAATAATCTAGGAGATGCTTCAATTTGTGAATGTCCTTTTTGTTTTATTCCTATCAATAGTGGCTCTGATGGATTTGGCCACTTTTGATAACAGCATTATGATGGGATAGGGCATAAGAAAAGATAAATACTAGGCACAGTGTCAGCTTCTTTATGGATATGAATTGTATGAGGTGCTGTAGACAAACTTTCACTAATAACTGATGTCACCAAAATGGCGAGAACCTGTTCAAATTTCAAATAATACTTAATTCCACATTTTTATATACCATACACTTTCATGATATTTAATTTATATAAAAGCCAGTGTATTAAAATAGCAGCATTAAGAAATTTGATAGCTTAAATGTTAAAGTAAGAACAATGTAATATTACCAATATTTACAATGTTTTTTGCCTTCTTACAACAATTTACTTTCAGAATATAAGTCCAGGTGTGAAGTTTTTCCTCCTTAGGAGAGCTAGCTTAAGTATTTATAATGTTAAAGTTAGCATTTTCAGCTATATCAAATCATTTTCTTACTCTCACTATGCCAGCATAAATACTGTTTACATTCTATAATTATTTTTCAAGCACAATGTCATTTAACTAGTCTCATTTTCATAATTTTAAAATTGAAGTTAAATTAAAAATGAAATTTCTAACCATCTCTGAATTTATTTCTGATGATATTGTTTATAAAAGTGACTAAGAATCCATTATGTTTTCCAAACAATTGCATCTGTTTATCTCTCATTGATGTGATACCTGACATTCACCTGGTAATAAGATTAAGGAGAGATAATTGGACACTTTCCATGAAAGCTTAAGGTAAAATTATTAAATCACAAAACCTAGGTCTCAAGTCATATCCTAAAATCCCTCCCTGATGCATAGAGCAGATATAAAAATACACCTGCAGCTATTAGGTTACATTGTGTCAAATTATTTCCTGTTGCAAAAGACATTGATAAAGATACTAAAGATACTAAAAGATACTTAGTGTATTTCCAGTAGTGCTAAATAGCTGATAATTCTGAATTGAATTATTAATAAATATAATGAATTATAGAAGATGTGAATTAGAAAACTTTAGATTCCTTTTTATTTTCAAAAAAATACACTAATTTTTGCAGTGTAGTTCGCTTTTTGAGAAAATTATAAACCCTTAGAGTTGATATAAGGTTTGTTTTATATTTTTTGTTTAATTTTTGGTTGCCATGGTTATCCACAGTGAACCAGAATTTCTATTTCTTGTAGGCACATTATGTTTTTGTGGTGCAGACTGGTTTTTTAAACCCATGCCTGAGTGCAAGATTGAGGCCAGAGGGTCCTTTCATGTTCCTCGCTCTTTCATTGTTTTCTCAGGAATAACTGCTGGTGCTTATTTTTGGGAGCTTGCTGGAGGAGGAAAGTTGGAGTTCTTTCTTTTTTCCAACTAGGCCTCAGTCTTAGGTATGACAATAATGGGCATCACAGGAATGTTGCTTTATTTTTCCTCACCCTCTACCAACTATAATTGTGAGCACAGATTATTTTCTGCCCTTCCCCTAAGAACACTTTTTTGTCCTCCTTTTCTGTTTCCATAGGTGCAACAAGGTATTAGCATTGTGTCTTTACACTCACAGATTATGTCATCTGCTTTTCAGTAAAGCAGTAGAGAAAATTCTAGGTAGACTTTCTTACACTTTTTACTTCACTCCCACACCAGATTACAGCCCAGTGAACAAGTGTTAGAACTCTTCATCACCGTTCTTATGAGTACTTAGTGATTATAGAGAAGGACTCTGCAATGGATTATGAACTTCCCCAACTTTGGACCTCCACAGGTTTATATTGTTTGCCAGCCCACAATCAGCCTTCTCCAATGTTTCAAATATTCTCCTTGAACTGTTGCTGTTATTTTAATACATCCAACCTAGATTAGCAAGTACTCATCTAGTCTTTCCAATAAAAATGATAAATTTTGGTCAATTTGTTGTTCTGCATCTTCCACTATTCAATTAGTTTTTTAAAAAATTATTGAATTTGAGTTAATCTAATTGTTTAACTTATAAAGTAAGATTGATGTCCCTTTCAGTTAGCCACTGAATACTGCTAATCAGTAACCCATTATTTCTATCCTCATTTTATCCAGGTTATTGAGAGAGACCTATCAGCAAGTATTATCAATTACATACTGAATGATAAAACCTTATTATCACTAGGAACTCCTTATGCTTTAGACATCTCCAATGTCAGTTGATTCATTTACATTTTCTTTTCTAACAATTTTTGCCTCCAATATATTCACATTGGATTTCTACTGGAAGCAGAAGATAAGGCATAGTTAAACTTGACTGACACATAGGGTAGAGTGCTATTGAAATCAACATCCTTGGGAAGGATTGAAGAAAGAATGAGGAATCATCTCAGGAGAAGGTAAATCAAAGGCTTTGGCTGACATGCAGGGATTTCTGAAGTTAGGACTGCATGTCAGAGTTGTCCTACATAGGGAAGGGGCTGCTACACTCCTGTGTTGATAGGTCATAGGAGAGGTCTGCCCACAGACCACATCCCAGTGAATTTGGGGGACTAAATCCTTTCATGGCAGAATAGAGATCTTGACTTCTCATTAAATTATCCATCATATTTGTCTTTAATTTATCCCATATCTCCAAATTTGATAGTCATGATGATTAGGGATCCAAACATCAAATTATAGGCATTTCTGGTTCCACCAAATCCTTTGACTACTTTAGGAAAAAGAGAAATAAGTATGCAGTTAAAAATACTACAAGGTGAACATCTTATAACATCAATTTGTTGGCTCCTTTCTCTTCTGGTCTAAGAAATAAGAGCACTTGTGTCCATATAACTAAAATGTTTGCTCTAAGAAATCATCATTCAAGGAATTAGGATAACTAATAACTTTTCTTTTGGTGTCATGGAATTATTGAAACAGTAGTAACTAAGAAAATTGGTCATCTGAGTATATGATATCGTAAGTTTTTATGTATAGTATTTTTATTGCATGCTTACCTCTCTTTACCCTAAGCTACTAGGCAATTTTTTTTTCACAACTGAAGAAACTGTTCACTTATGGCAACAGTTCCATTTAAACTTACCAAAACCTTCAGCCTGTTTTGCCTACCAATCCTATAGTATTGGGTACAAAATCGTTCAATTCTAAAAAGTTACCTACTTCAAAAGTCCCACTTCTTAAAGCTGAGACTTTAAGATCCTATAAGTAACTTTAACTAACTTTGTTACTTTGAGATTCTGCTAACACTGTGTTGAGATAATGTTCTCCATTGTTGCAGCAAATTTAATAAAGTCAGATTTGATTAATTGACAGATTTTTCTAGTGTTTTGTAGGCTATCATCCCAAGATCCTTCCTAGATATCCTTCCTGCTGGCATGGTTTAAGAAAGAATGCATTACCTTAAAGACTTACATGTTATCCTGTTTGGGAATCTCTGACCCTGATGGCAAAGAACACGTTTGGTTTGAGCTCTGATTTCTGTTGATCTAGATAAGGAATTGTCAAGCGAAGGGCTGATGGCTGCTAGAACGGTTCTTTTTTGCTACAATAGTCAGGACACAGACCATATGATCTCCCAGATGAAATACTTTCTATCTCCTCCTTTACAGACAAGATTACTGACTTTTTTTAGATCCTAAATGCTGCATTTTTTTATCTCCTTAGAATGGAGATAAAGTTCTTATAAGTCATTTGGTTATGTGCTCATGAATTGAAAACTTTAATGTATGATAAAAACATGTCTTCTAGTCATAACACTATAGTTATCTGTTTATTTTTTTCATGATTTTCATGCTTTAGTAGGAAAATAATAATGTTGAATAAGTAAGTATAGATCTGAGAAGTCATTCCTTCAAGGTGTCTCCATGGGTTTGTGAGGTAAGAAGGTCTTACACTAATCTTGGTAGGGTATACCTTGCCTTGGTTTAAGCATTATGGAACGTTTCCTATGTTTTGTTTTTATTTATCTGTTTTCTATTTGTCTAGATCATTGCCAGACTATATTTTATAGATCATATCTGTTCATTTATGTTCATGGCTAAGAATTTTCTTTATTGGCTGCTTCTGTCTGGCATGGGCCTTTTCCTTTTTTTAATTGAACCACAGTTGGTGATAGTTAGTCTTTATAGTTGTTCTGGAAATATTTGGTCTTACAATTACCATTCTTATCAAACATTGTTGTTCTCTTAAGGACTTCATGGTCTTTTTGGCTTCCTGAAGCAAACAAACCTTTTCATGAATTAATTCCTATACATTAAGGACAACTTGGAATTTCAAGGACAAGCTTGGCAACTTCAAATATCTTTTGATTTGAAGATGGTTGTTGAACTTGCACTCACAGGAAAGAGCTTCTAGTGAGGAAATCCTTTTTGTTATCTGTGTACAGAGATTAGGAAACTGCCTTCTTTGTTTCCATAATTCAGAGATAAATGATCTCTCTCACTTTACTATTTTTGTTTTTGTTTATTATTTTCTCGTCTATTTTATTATTTCCTCCATGCTGGGTTAAGTTTCTAGACATGGACTGGTAGCTATTATCTGTAATATTTTCAAGTACTTATTGAATAATAAATTAATGTTCTTTGCATCTAGTCATATCTTGGTAAGACTGTCATATAAGACTAAAATGAACTTACAAATCAGGCGAAGTATGCTCACATAGTATTGTTCTCATTTATTTTGGATGAATCCAGTTCTTTTTCTGCTACTTGAATGAATTATTTGATTTCTTGGCAGCAAGTCAGAAATATCTAACACACCTAAAATGATGTGTAAAATTTCACAGCTCAAATGGGAGAGACAGAATAAGGAAAGAAGAATACAAAACATTAAGCATGACTTGACAATTGATTTTTAGACTTCTAATTGAAGATGTGGAAAAGAGTTTATGTGAGATCATTTCCAAGTTAACTTTTACAATGAGATATCATTAAACACTTCTTACAATGGCTAACATCCAAAGCTAATATGAACATGGAGCAACAGGAACACTCACACTTTGTTGCAAAGTGTGTAGTCACTTTTGAAGATAATTTGTCAGTTTCTCCCAGAACTAACCATGCTCTTACCATATGATCCAACAATCACACTCCTTGGTGTTTACCTCTTTGAAGTGAAACATATCCACACAGAAACTTGAACATAAATCTTTCTGTCAGCTTTATTCATAATTTCCAAACTTGGCATCAACCAAGTAGTCCTTCTGTTTGTGAATGTACAGAAAAATTGAAAAACATCCAGGCTATGAAATATTGCATAAAAAGAAAAGAAAAGACACAAAACAAAAACTCACCATCATGCCTTAAGAAGAAATGCAAGAACTTTAAATGCATATTCCTAAGTCAAAGACATTCACATGAAAATGATATATACTGTGGATTACAAACATACAATCCTCTGGAAAAGACAAAACCACAGAAGCCATGAAAAGATCAATGATTGCCAGTAGTTTAAGGGGTATGGATGAATAGATGGAGAATGGATGATTTCAGGGCAGTAGAACCATTCCATATGATATTATGATGCTGCATATATGTCATTATACATTTGTCTATACCCAGAGTGTACACAACATAATTGGTGACCCACAATGAAGCTATGGGCTTTGTGTTATAATGACATGCCAATGTTGGGTTTTCTATTTTAACAAACAGACCTCATGGTAGAGGATACTGATTGTAGGGGAGGCTGTATTTGTGTGGGGAATGCACAGATATATGAAAACTCTATTACTTTCCTCTGAATTTTTCAGAAAATCTAAACCTGCTATAAAAGTAAAGTCGATCTAAAAAGTCAAAATCGGGAAGATGTATTTTTAAAATCTTCAAGTCACAAAGTTTTTAAATGCATATTTTATTCAAGTATGGGTATGACTAAAAGGATCAAAGCAAAACATTATGACTGAATTATAATTTTCAGATATTGTTTGAACTGACAGCTGTGTATACTGCAGCGATCTGTATCACAATTATACTTCAGGAGATGATGTTAGAAGTTGAATTTCTATCGAGTAAAAATGCTTTACTTTCCCTTTTCCTTCTCATTTTACCTTTCTTTTTACTTCTCTCATTAGATTTACAAAGAATTTAAAGCACTATCTTTATAATTCTTGACTCATGTGAGATTGTTTTATACAATCCTGTGGATCAGACTTATTACATTGTCACAAAACAATACCCATGGCTATCATGAAGTGTTATTTTTCTCATTATTATGAGTGTTCATTGCTAATGAAACCATGAGACATTTACAAAAATGGAAACCATCAAGTTACATGATAGTATCATACAATGTTATAGAAATAAAATAACACATACAAGGCATTATGGGGTTATTTATAAATTTGTAATTTTATTTTATTTAAGAATACGTTGACTTTTTCAAAGTCAAGGATCAAAAATTTCTTTACCTCACCAAACGGATGTAGGACACAAAATTGGCTATTATTCATATATGTTTATATAAAAAACTCTACTTAGAAAGGTTTTAACATATCAATTTAAATTTCAACATAGAGTGGTTAAATTTTTGTTTTCTGAACTAATTCTTAAATATTGCTTTTGGACTTGTCTTCATGGAGAAAACAATGCTATAACCAATAATATATAAGGTTGGTTCTGAATATATTAGAAAATATCATCTGTGATTGGTAGTAAAAATCTGTGCAAATTTCTAATCTAAATATAAGATTATTAGTCCAATATTATTGGCACACTACTTATAATTTAGAAAATAATTTGTGTTATAACACCAATATCTCTGATTTTAGTTTCCACTGAGTTTTAATGTTCTTTTAATATGGATATTCACTAGTAATGTATGTTGCACTTTGTAAATGCATTTAAATAATTTGCATTAAAGAATTGTTTTTAATAATTTTCTAGACCCTACAAATGGTCAAAATGTAGGTTTAAAAATTACTAGTGACCAATGAGTTTAGGAAAAATAGCACTTTTTGATTTCTAATTGTTTGTAATTTTGAAAGGAAAATGTTTGATAGTTGTGAACATCAAATAGAAAGAAAGCATTCTGATAATCAAAAATTTTATAAAGGACTCTATCATGGTGCTATGTCTAAGTCCCTTGGAATTCATTTAATAAAAAAGAACTGTTTGTTGAAAAGTTTCACTGAAAGTCTCCTGTTCAGTCACATTCCAAATTTATTTAGACAACATCTGTACAGAAATTACTGATAGAATAGCCTGAATATCAGGGCAGCATGGAATCCCACTAATTCCAAAAGATATATACCTCGGGTGCAAGCATCTATTGTATTCCAAATGAAAGTGGACAGAAAAGTATGTAGACATTTAATAACCCTCAAAAATGTACATTACAACTCATTATAACCATAATAATGGAAAATAATATTTCTACTGCTGTTTGCCTACTGCTTTCATCCTGCAATTTTCCAACCATACAAAACTATTAAAATGAGCAAAGAAATTTTGGTATGTTCTTAACCTTTGAAAATTTAAAATTATATCTAAGGCTTTACATAATATTGAGCATCTCACCTTAGTGTTTCATTTTGCCTGTTTTTGACATAGAATTTGGAAGATAGATTTGTGATACTCTGTTGTGGGTTTTCCATTTTCTGGCTGTGTTCTCATATGCAGATCAGTTAACCTTGCGTGTTTTCTAGAATAAAAGTGTAAAAGTAATGTTGATGCAGCAAATACATGCATCATTCTCTCGTGTCTTAAACACACTTTATATTATTTTCAGTGTGGTCATGGGTAAGCGTCATAGAATTTTAAATGCATATTTAAATTTATTATTAAGGTAATAAAATTCAAAATGGTTTTGTAAAATCATTCAGATTTAATATTTTGTCATGTTTTCGTAAGTAGGCAATATGGAGATGTTATACAACTTTTCCCCATAATGTCTTTAATCATATTTAAATTTTTTTTTTATTTGTGCATGATATTAATAAGCTAGAAGTAAATCCCAGGATTGGGGCTACAGTAATATAATAAGTTCAATCTTTATCATCAAAGCAAAATTCAAGGTGTTATAGATTATGAAATGAATTGAAATATTGTAAATAATTATAAAGCAGAGTATCTATACTCAAAGATAAAAATGTAGTGACAGACAGGTATTTACTTTTCATTAATTCTTTTTTTTTTTTTTTTTGATGGTACTGAGGTTTTAATCTCATAGCCTTGTGCTTGCTAGGTAGGCACTCTACCACTTGAGCCAAACTCCACAGGCCAAACAATGATAACTAAATTAAAAATAATAAAGATTCTTCAAGATGATAAACAAAAAATAAACAACTAAAAATTTCACGTAACAATTTTCTAAATTCGGTGGAGATCAATAGCTCAAGGAATTTAAAGTTTTGTGATGACTTCATGAAAAATAGTGGAACTTGAAATAAAGATGTACAGAGTTTAGAAAATGAAATTGCATTTCGGTGACATAATGATTGGCAGGGTATTTAGGTGATGCAAAAGAAAAGATTTGATTAAATCTGTGACCATATGGATATGGAACTGCAGTGGAGGATACAGATTAAAAGATAAGGAGACACAAAATGACAGTGCTTTGAATAATTAGCAAGTTTGGACCTGACATTAGAAGCAATGAGCAGAAAGTGAAATATATGGATAACTGAAAAGTTAGTTGCATAGAAAGAATTAATTGTTTCACTAATCATATATGGTTTTCCATTTTTAAAATCTTACTTATGTTCTTTATTCTCTGTTGAATGTTGTAAAGCTATTTATTTTGGCCATTTGCAGAATAAATCATTATTGGTTAGAGAATTGTGGAGGCAATTTACATAAGTAAATGTGGGTGTTCCTTAGATCAGTAGTAAGATTGGGGTAGAGAGTGAAGATTTCAAATATATTATGGAAACAAACAGTGCACATTTTTGGAATTATGTAGATGTAGCAATGAAAAGAATGAGTTAGAAGCGGACCCAAATATTCTAGCTTGGATAGCAAATTGGATTACCATGCCACCAAATGAAAGATCACATAGAGAAAGAATAATTTTAGAGAAATCATGAAAATTGCTTCTCAGTATGTTGGATTGGAGAGAAATTATGATAAAGAGAAAATTTTGAATCCTCAACATTTAAGAGATGGTTGTCAAAAGAAGAAGCCATGAGGAAAACTGACAAGGACTGTGTAGAACCTGTCAGGAGAACTAGGAGAGTGCAAGCCAAGAGATGTGCTCCAATAAATGTAATACAGCACACAAACAGCAGCAAGGACAAGAGTCACACAATCAACCCAACAAAAGCAGAAATAGTCATGCCTCTAACAAAATTCAACATCCTATCTTCATAACATCTCTGATGAAACTAGGAATAGAAGGAACATACCTCAACATAATAAAGGGTACACAAAACAAACCTATAGCAAACATCATACTAAAAGGGGAAAAACTAACCATCTATTCTAAAGTCAGAAACTTGACAGGAGTGTTCACTCTCCAATTCAACCCTAAATTTCATATGGAAGCACAAAAGACCACGAATGGCTGAGGCAACACGGAGAACAAAGAGAAATGATGGAGGTATCACAATATAAGATTTCAAACTATACTACATAGCCATAGCAATAAAAGTAGCATGACATTGGCACAAAAACTGACACAAAGATCATTGGTATAGAATATAAGACTCATACTTAAATCCACATAGCTATAGCAACCTTATTTTTAACAAAGACACCAAAACATACAATGGAGAAGAGATAGCCTCTTCAATAAATGTTTCTTTGACAACTGGAAATCTGCATGTAGAAGACTGAAACAAGATCTCTATCTCTGTATAAATACCAATTTGAAAAGGATAAAAGCCATTACTATAAGGGCAGAGCCTTTGAAACACTGGAACATATAGGTATAGGCAATAACTTCTTAAATAGAACTTCAATAGCTCAGTAATTAAGAGAAAGGTTTAATAAATGGGACTACCTGAAACTAAAATGCTTCTGCACAGCAAAGGAAATCATCACCAGACTGCAAAGGAAGTCCACAGAATGGGAGAAAACTCTTCACCAGCTATACATCTGACAAGAGATTAAGAATTAGCATATACAGGGAACTCAAACACCAAACTCCCCTAAAATCAATGACTCAATGAAGAAATGGTCAAATGAGCTACTCAGAAATTTTTCAAAGGAATAAGTACAAATGACAAAAAAAAAAAAAAAAAAGCCAGATGAAGAAATGCTCAGCATTCTTGGACATAAAGGAAATACAAATCAAAACCACATTAAGACTGTACTATCACAATGGCTATCATCAAAAACAAAAAATGTTGGTGAATATGATGGAAGGGGAGAAGAAATCCTTATACATTGTTTGTGGGAATGTAAATTAGCATAACCACTATGGAAAGCAGTACAGAGATTCCTTAAAAAATTAAAAATAGAGCTACCAGATGATTCAGCAACACCACACTTAGGCATATATCCAAAGGAATGCAAGTCAGGTTAAAATAAAGACACTTGGGCACCATGTTCATTTCAGCATTATTCACAGTATCCCAGCTCCATAGCTCAGGTGTTCTAAAACTGATGAGTGGAATAATAAAATGTGATATATATACACAAAGGAATATTGTTCAGCCATAAAAAATGTAATTTTGTCATGTTCAAGGATATGGATGGAACTAAAGATCATCGTGTTAAGTGAAGTAAACCAAGTTCAGAAAAACAAAGGTCACCTGCCTTCTCTCATAGATGGAGGATATATCCAAATAAAAATATAAACATTATCATATATATGTATATATGCATATATATAAAACATGTTTCCAAAAGTCAGATAGTTAGAGGAGATGAGAGAGGAGGAAAAGAAGAAAACAATAACAGATAGTGATTAATATTGAAATAGATCACATCTTTTTAGGAAGAAGATACAATGAAATACATAGAAAACTGTTGAACAATATGGGGTAAGAGGAAAAGGGTAAGGAAAAATAATATAGGGTGTTAGACTCATTAAAGTACAATATATTTACAGGTAACAATACAAAGGCAAACCCCACTGAAGAAAGATCATACATTTAAACAATGAAGGATATTAATATAAAAACAAGTCGTGAAGGGGACAGTAATAGTGGGAGGAGAAGGTAAAGAAGAAAGTAAATGAATAGGGCATAGGAGGGTGAGTATGGTTGAGGTACTTTCTATACATGTATGAGTACTGAAGATTGAAACCAGTTGTAGTCACTTTAAGAAGGCGAGTGAGAGAAGAGGGAAATTAATGGAGGGATGAACCAAACTGGGGTATGATATGTATATATGGAAATGTCACAATGAAATCCTTGTAGAACTATCATATACCAATAAAAATTTCAAAGATAATTTTTAACACAGAATTTTAAAAAGAAGAGCCATGTTTCAAAGAGGAGCCAGTGACCAAGGATGTCAATGTGGTAAAGAGGCCTTGTAATACAAAGTTTGCCAAGATAATGGAGCATTCCAGTAAAGTATTAATCTAATGAGGCCCTTAGGTACAGTTTATAAGGAATTGGTAAATGTTTTCCTTCCAGGAAAAATAATCCTTGATTTACATTCATTACAATACACTGTAAGGATAGGATGCTCTATTTATTGCAATAAATTGTCTCTAGAGCACATTGAACTTCCCAGTTAATTAAATAACACTATAATTTATTTCTATTTGTGTATCAGTATTTTTCCCCTGGTGGTGTCTAAAACAACCTTCATATCTTGGATCTGTAGTATAGTGCAATTTTGGAGCTATATTAAATATTTTCTCTTCATTTATTGCATTGAAGGCAGTAATGCATTTGGTATCCCCTGGAAAGTTTGGATTCATTCTTCTTTGTGACCAAGGACAGTTTCACACTAATTGTAGAAGTGACCTCCTAATATAGTCAGATCTCTTAAACTATGAGAATGGAATCATCTTTGAGTCAATCCTAATGTTACAAATCATGCCTAGTTACTGACAGAGGCCAGTTTGCATAACACCCACAAAAGAAATTTTGAAAGGGGAAAGATAATTGGCCTTTAATATATTAACACATTAAAATAATACATGTTAACCAACCAGAAATATAGGCACAGGCTGTCATAATCAGAATGTAAGAAATTAACCTCCCAACTACTCTTGGTTCTCCTTTGACCAAATTCTTTTGCTCATTAGCTGATTGAATACCTAACAAATTAATTTAAGGAGTATTAATTAATTGTATTCTATGAACCAAAACCAACGCTAACCTCTGGAGGTATAACTGAGGAACACGAGATAAATTTTCCACCTTGTCATGAAGCTTATCCTTAGTAGGGGTGCAAATGATAAACAAAATAGGTAAATGAGTAACTCTATTAGTAAGTGGCATCAGGATACAAATATCAAAGGATGAAGATATTAACATAAAATACATGAAACTTTTGGATTGCCTGTCCACACGTATTCTTCTCTTACTTTGAAATTAAGCCATCATTATGTGTCCAAGCCTGGACCCCACACTTGCACTGCTCAGAGGGAAAGGTGACTCAGATAGAGGTCTGGCATGACTCTTACTTAACCACAGCCTATCAAGGCTTACATTCTGATGATTGTGAAGACAGTACAGGTGAGTTGGAGCTCATGTGACCTATGGTTTTATAAGTAGGTAGAAACAAAGGACTTAATTTGTGGATTAGTTAAATGTCAATAGTTTCTTTGTGTTATGTGCAGTGATGTGAACAGAACATTTCACTGGCAATCATTAACTATCTTGGAAGAAAATAAGCTTTAGAATGAAGCTAGCTGTTCATGGAAGAATGGAGAGACATACTAATGTGAGAAAGACATGGTGCTATCATTAAACCTGCAATCAACCAATTCTGGAACCTAGCTGTACCTGCACATTCGCTTTTATATATGTATTTAATATTTAAGTCATTGTGATATCAAGTGAATGTTACTTGCATTTGGCACATACTAACAAATACTGGGAGTCAAGGATCCTCCCAGGAAGATACATCCAATTTGAACTCTAAGTTCTAAAACCAGACAGCCACACAAATATCAATAGTGAGGACAAAAGATATAAGGTAGAAATTAAGTCAAAATATTAAAAAAAAATAAAGAGTATATCAATGTAAATGAGTATTGTTGAATGAGGAGAACAAAGACTCAAAGAAACTGAAAAGGTAGGTGGGCCAGAGCACGTAGAACATTTCATGGACAGTACTTTATGTGTGGAAATCATGGATATGGATCCACAATATGTTTATGCATTCTCCTCTTACACAGAACTTAGGAAGGACAGAAGAAGTATCAAAAAATCCTGTGACAGGCTGTATTTCCTTTTAACATACAAAAGAATCACATAAAGAATTAAGAATATTTGAACTTTTCCTTCCCTCTCTCTAATTCCCTCTCTCCATCACTTCCTATATTTCTCTTTTCCTTCCTTCCTTACTTCTTATCTTCCTTCCTTCCTTCCCTCACTCAATATGAAAACCTTCATATATTTAGTAATAATAATAATTTTGACTTTTGCTTATCTTATTCTTAAAATGCTCCATGGTAATTGTTTTGGTACCACAGAAATCCCTGGGGTAAATATTCCCATTACCCATATTTTTAAAGGACAATTCTTAAAACTGATGAGAACTGTATGCATTTACAACAGAAGCTAACATAATTTTAACCTTTTAATCAAAGGATTAGGACACGTTTTTCTGTATTTCTCCTGAGATGTGTCAATACTTTTGCTACCTCACATCATTCTGTCTCCTTATCTTCCTGTACTGAAGTTCATTTTTTTGTATGAATCCTGAATTAATATATTAAGAATAACATCTCTACATTATTTTGCATATTATATTGAAAAATATTTATGACTGGTATTTGACATACATAGAAATAATTAGTCCACAATTGGTTAATCATTTTACTATAACACTAGATATAAATATTATTTTATGTATTACAAAAGTCTACAAATATAACATTTGGAAAATGGCCATTTTCCTCCCAGCTTGTTATTCTTAATAGCATCTCCACCCTCTTTTTCAGTGATGGAAAAGGCTGGGCAATACTGAAACAAACATATTCGGAATGTGAGAATTCTTAGGTTGAAATATTGACAGGGGTGTAAAATGCTGTCTGCCTCTCTTCCAAAGGATTTATACTGGGAGTATAGAGTTTCAGTCTTTTCCCCTTCCCTCTGTGCCTTTTGTTTTTGGAGGTGCTGTGGATTGAACTGAGGACTTTATGCATTTCCTTTTGTTTGTACTTTATTTTTGAGATAGGCTTTTGCTAGTTTACCTGTACTGCCCTCAAACTCCCACACTTCCTAATCTATTTCTGGAATAGCTAGGATTACAGGTATATGCCCACCTATTTTAATCTACTTTAATGCTGATGGATTCCTAGCTCTTTAGATCATCTAGAACTGTATCCATTTATGTGTATTATGGAACTTAAACTTTATTTTTCCATGTATATTTGTCATAAGTTTCCAGAGACAATTTTGCTGATGCTATCTGCAAAATGTTTTTTTTCTGTATCTTTGAAATGGCAACTTTGTTATGTATTAAACACTGTACGTTTCTGGTGTTTTGGCTTTCAATATTCTGCTTTATGTATTTCTTTTCTTCGTTTCAATTGATAATATTTTTGGCTGCTGTACATTTGCACCTGATAGATATGCTTATGCATATTTACACAAATACTTATATCTGATATGACTATTTCTCTAACATTCTTTTCTTTAATTTCCTTGACATTCTTGACATTTTATCTCCCAGCTGAAATTTACAGTCAATTTGATGAGTTCTTCTTTAAAGAATTTTCTGAGTTGTACTTATAAATTACTATGGAGTGAATAATTGCCTTTATAACATTAAACCTTCCCATGTAAGAATATGGCTTTTCTCTCTCTTTCTTCAGTTCATCTTTTACTCTATTGGTAGAACTTTATTGATTTATTCATGTCATTCTTGGACACAATTTCTTAAAAGGACATATGTTAAAAAGTCACAGTAAAAAAATGTCCTGTTGTTGAAATTCATTTAATATTCTTTGTGTGCTGCAGTAAAACACCACAAGTACAATAGGTTCCAACTTAAGGAAGACATTTGCAAGAAAAGAAGATATACAGAGAGTGAGCAAAAAACGCTTTCTATAGCTTTGCTAATAAAAGTTCTTTATGTGTCTGGTCAATGCTTCCAGACAGCTGACAAGTGGACCGATGGGAAATAGTGTATTTGAGGAAGTTGGAGGGATATAAGCAAACCTAGTTCTTCCAGACATACACTTCAACCTCCTCCTTTGTGAATTCTACTCTAATAGAGAAAAAATAAAAACACATGGAGGCTCCTATGGTTGGAGGTGTGATATTTCATATAGGTTTAAAGTAGAGAGTGAGGCAAGAATTATAGATCTGAGGTATGTGTGATTGGCAGGAAAGAAGAAAACAAGTTTGGTGTGCAGATTCAAACATCATTTCCCAATAAAAAGTCTAATGCTAATTATTTGGAAGTAGAATAATACAAAATGAAAATTATAGATAGTCACCTAGGATGTTAAGGGACAGACTCTGTCAAAAGGAGCCCAATGTTCCTTAACACCTGAAACACCTATAAGGTGTTTAAAATCAGTCTATTTTGATATGTACTAAAGTTTGCCATGTCAAAAGGAAATAAAGATGATCTGCCCAAAGACAGAATGATGGAGGATAGTTTTACTGTTATACATAAAATAGATAACCTATGGGAGAAGAGAGTGAAAGAATGTATTTTTTAATCAGAAAATAATAAGCAATCTCTGACCCATGCTCAGAAAAGAGTCTTACCATGATGCCAATTGACTAGCAATAGTCTTACTGTGCACCAAATGTGTAGCATTAAATATGCTTTTCTTTTATTGTTTTTCCAGAAAATATACCTGGCTACTTTAAATGAAATAACCATTTTAGGTTTGTGGCACTCCATCTGTCATTTAAGAATCATTAGATTAGCAGCTATGTCCAGATGCATTATACTCAGCACAAGGGGCACATGTAAACCTGAGTGAACACAGGATCCTCAGTCACCTGCTCCACCCAGAGCTGTGCACAGGAGCTAGGCACAGGTGCATGTTAGGGGATGTAAAGATAATATTTAGCTTTATGTTCATTACTGTATATGCTATCTCAGGGTATTTTTTTAAATGTATAAAAACTGTATTTATGGAATTCAATTTCAAAGGAACAACTAGGGGGCTATTGGTTTTGCTTATTTGCTTGCTTGCCTATTTATTATCGTAAATATTACATTGGGCCTAACTTGTACATTTACTTTCAGTAATGGCAAGCACCTTTTCACACAGAGGGAAGTATATAACATGGTCTGGGATAACCTTATTTTCCTAATTATGTTAGCAAAATGACTGGACTAAGAATAGCATGTACCCAATCATATAAGGCTTTATATAGCAAAGGCAGACATTCATTCAACATTTTTGAATGTCTACTTTATTATAGAAAATGTCCTTGGCACACTGGGAACACAGCAGTGATTAAAAGAGAAAAAGGAAATTCTCAGTTTTTTGGAGCTCATATTTTTGTGGGAAGAAGCATACAAATGCATAAACACATATAATGCATATATTTATATATGTTCAAAATGTGTTATTTGTATGTTTCCAAAACAGTAACATTAAGAAATAGTAACTAATTAATCATTTATGTAATTTGAGTGAAATGTTAATGGACATTTAAATTGCTAAATCTGAGGAGAGTAGAATACAGGATATTCAAGGCCTGTATCTCAGTGTTCACCTACAAGATTCATAGACATCACTATGAGGGGATATGCTAGGGAAAGAGTTTATATTATCTTAGCCAAACTTCCAGAGCTAAAAACCCAAGGGTGTGACTTACTAGCCCCATGACCTTAGGCAATTTACTTATGTTCTCTGTTCCTCTATTTCCTCATGTGTAATAAAATAATATCTCCTTCAGCTGATTACTAAAAGGAATCTGTGAGGTTATTTATTTCTGTAGTCAGTTACAGAAGAAATTAGCACTTAGAAACAATGTGATAAGTTTTCATTATAATTCTTATGTTTTACCTCATTCCCTTGTGACTACATACACACACATATATATAAAATATATATATATATATACATACATTTTATATACAAATTTTAGTCCAATTTATGGGTGTTTCTCTGAGAACAGTTCAATATCCCATATGGAAATTAAACACACTTTATTTGCACTAGGCTAAAACAAGATGAACAGATTGGCTGGGACCTAGAGTTGGCTATAATGAGGAAGCCGTAATACAAGAGAATTCATTTGAAAACTGTACTCTCATTCATTACCAAACTCAAAGTAAGCACACGGATACTGTTCTGCGTCACTGTTGCACCTCAGGTATTGCTATGTGGAATTATTAGTATTTAGAGGGGGCTTTTCTGTGTGGGAACAGCATTATTTATGTTGCAAAGATAATAGACCTGTAATGGGAAGGGAAGTGTAGAGTTCTACTGAGAGCACAGTGCTATGATTTTTGTGGCTTGTTAATATCAGCAGGTGCACAAGGAGACAATAGCATTAAGAAAATGATGAGACAATTAGAATGTGTTTTAAACCACAGTTAATTACACAAATTATACATATTAAGTAAAGGAGAATTAAACACTCACTTCATATGTCCCTATTTGTAGCAGTAGGTGGCTTGATGAATATAAGAAAAGACGGAATGAAGAGAATATTTGTGGTCTCAGAAACATCACAAGACCTAGATAATAAACTTGGTGTTAACTACTGTTAGATATACTCACTCTTCAAGTCATTGTGAAAAATGAGAAATATATGGGTGCCTACAAAATATAACAAATTAAAAAGTGGCTGATACTATTCAACACACAATCAATCCCCTTTCAGTTATTTAAATGGTTAGAAATTAATATTGATTTGTTCATTCTCCTACACTTGCAAACATTAGTAAAACTTCTCAAGAATGAAGTTCTTTACTCACAACCTATCTAGTAAGTGGGAATAAAGAGAAGTTTCTCAAAAATGCCCAAAATGTCTAAAGTTCGAGGAAGGTAAAAAGGGATAATCATATGAAGAATTTTAACATTTTATCTGGAAGAAGAAAATTAATAATAGATTTTAAGTATGAAAACTGTTGTTTTATATACATGTTTCCCATACTTATGGGTCTTGAGCATTTTAAGATAGTAGGCTAATTATCATTTTGATAATTACCTCCACCATAGAACATACATACATATGTATGTGCAAAAGAGGTAGCTTGACAGTAAATATCTTCTCATCATACTTAAAATGTCAAATATATCTTATATTCTGGAAATCAGAAAATTTTGCCTAACAGTTTCCATGAGTGTAAGATCCTGGGGTTGAACCTACATCACCCAATTTGATAATACTTTAAATCTGATTCTGCCTGTGTCCTGGGTGTTGCCCCAAGTCCTTTAACACTTTTTTTCCCAGTGGATTGAGTGGGGCTTTGAGCCTTCCCTATGGAAGTGCCACTGCCCTCTTTTACGTTCTCATGATGAGCAGTAATCCTTCCATTATATGAACCAGACCTTGTCATTCTCTGCTCAAAACTACACAATGTCAGACTCTAAGTCAATAAAAAGGTAAAATATTCAAATTGTATGTGAGGATAAATGAAATCAGTTCCTGTAAAATCTCCAATCTATTCCCTTGGTCACTCCATTGCTCCTGCTCCTAAATCAAGATGAACATGTTTGCAATACACCTTTGCCCATACCTTCTCTGTTCCTTGTCCCTCTCAAATCCAAGAAGCCCATTTTGTTTCTTTTTTTAGTTCCTGCTCATTGACTCTGTCATTGACACCTTTACTGACCATCTGCATACAAAAGTAAACCACATCCTGCGTATAGAAGGAAACCACAAACCTGTCACAGATTTCTCATTGAGCCTTATCATGAGTTATTATGTATTTATTTATTTCCTGTTTTGCTCTGCTGCACGAGTATCAAGAAGGTAGGCATTTTTAATGTTTTATTTATCCCTCATTCTCAAGACTTTAAAAATGCATGCTGAGCATAGAGCAATTTTTCAATGTTTATTTGTTGAACGAATGAAAAATTGGAATGGTATTGTCCCTGTTTGTACATTTGTTCCCTTTCCTTTATTAAATTTAACTCTGAGAAAGCAATTCCTCTTGTAGTCTTTTCACCTAAATAATAAGTAGTGACCAGCTAATGCATATTTATTGACATTCTAATTGTTATCAGAAAGTGGTGAAAATTTATTAAGAAACAACACGAAAGAACTGCTTTGTATTTCAAGATATTTAAGATGAGAATAGTTCTGTTCTTAAAAAACATAGATAGATGAGAGAGCATGATGTGATTGTTGATGGTCGGTGATTGTGTCACAGTACAATCATTCAAAATTAACACTTTCTGAGTGCTTATGAAATGATAGATGTTCTGCCAGGATCTAATGATTTTATGGGCTTAAGGAGTTTATAGTCAACAGGGATTACAGAGAAGCAACGAGGCAGCTGATTGAGTCTAACAAGACACATAGAACACACCTAAATCAGTTATGGCAATGGGATATAAGGGGGTGTGTTCCTGAAGTATAATATATAAATTATCCACAATTTAGTAATGAATAGTATGTCTGGAAGATTAGAAATACACACATACACACAAATGCATAATAAGACCTTTGTATTTATTGAATATTCCTTGATTTGACTAAAATGAAGTTACAAAAATTAGTGGCAAAGAGAATACAGCAAAAAACTTTGCTGGAAAACTGTAACACTGAATAAGGAGCAATGCACTAAGTACTAGTGGAACCTAAAAGTTAAGCCTGTTGTTGAAAGAAATTCCAAAGCAGTCTGGCTTAAACAGCAGATCTGCAGAAAGCCTTAGGAATTTGAAGTAACTGTTATTTCTGAACTTAGTAGTTCAAGTTAAGGTAGAAGTCTGACTGTTAGTTGGCTAAAAGTCTGTATGTGAAACAGATTTCCAGACTCTCTTTAATGCCCAAGAAGTTGTTCAGTCTCCCTTTCTTCTGCTCAGAGCAAAAGATAAATTTGTACCTCAGAGAAACTAGGCTCCACTGAAGAAAGCATAGGTAGTGTAGTAAGAAATAGATGGATTAGTTGAAAGCCTATTCTGAGAACATTAGCAACTGGGTTTACGTATCCAAAGCAGAAATTTTGCAGATTTGGGAAAACGAACTGTGATTAAATCAAAGACCTATAGACACTGAAATGACCCAGCCACAGTAACCAGCAGTAGAGTAACCATCCTCAGAAAGTCAAGATACACTATTAAAAGTCAAAGTAGGAGAACCTTGTCAGTTATTCAAGTTGTTAGAAACTAACATCACCAGGAGCATCACTGGGAACAATGGGGTTTGTTCCAGTGAAATAAGAGAGAGGAGGAAGAACTGGAATAGTAGATAAAGAAGATGGATAAAGGAAGTACTTTCCATGACTGAGGGTGAAGAAAAGCCTGAGGATGAAGTCTGTTAGGAGGCCAGTAGATGGCATAGCCATGGTGGGCGCAGGGTAACAAATGATATATTAGGAGAAGAGAAGATTTCACAAAGATAAACTTTAGAGATCACCTGATAGGATTGAGCGTATTAACTTAAAGGTATATTGCAAAAAGTCGAATACAGCATTTGCTAATTTCTGATAAAAACACAAGATCTTAATTACAAAGGGAAATGCATCCATAATATGTTACATGACTGTGAGTGTTATTTATAACACCAGCACAATATAAACAGTGAATATTTTTGACCCTAAAATTAGATTATATGGAGAAGGACAAGCAAAGTAAGGGGGAGACAGTCTCATCTCTCCTACTAAAAAATTCAATAGGTAATATCTAAAACTTAAAAATCAAGACCAGAATAATGAGATTAAAATTGTCCCTCATTGTCTGTGGGTTTCAAATACCCGGATTCAACTACCCAAAGGTCAAAAATATTCAAACATTTTGCTCCTGCGCAAACATGCACAGGTTTTTCCTGTTATTATTCTATAAACAAAAACAATACCAATACTATTTATATAGTATTTACATATTATTAGGGATTATACTTCATATAGAGGTGATTAAAAGTGCAAGGTAGGTTATTCAAAGGATATATGCAAATACTACAGTATTTTATATAATCTCATATGTATAATGTCATATATATAGAATCATATATATATATATATATATATACAATGACTTGAAAATTCCCAGGCTTTAGTATTTATGGTGGATCCTGGAACTAATACCAGGGATACAGAGTGAATATTATATTTAGAAATCTAGTGAAAGACAGTTTTTTTTTTGAAATAGCCAAATGACTTCAAAATGATTGCCTGGCATGACTAGAGATCTTACCAATGAGAAATCAGGAGAGATACTGCGTCCTATTAAAAGTCAGGATGAACTTGTCATACACTTATAACTTTTAAAAATATTAAAACATAATAAAATAAATAGATAACCATATCCATCAATACAATGAGGTAAAAACTAGAAAGGAGCAAGCATCGTGAGTATTTTATGATATTAATTATTTTAGCTTTATTGTGTACACTGTCAGTAGTTTACCCATATCTATGCAATACTTTCCTATAGATAATAAAATTTTGTATGTAAAACCCTGTGACTTTGCCTGGGGGCACTCATCTTTCTTTTTTGCTCTCAAGAAAGAAATCATTCCATTCTCTAGGCACATCAGTGTGTCATATGTTACTGTCCTCAGAAAGAGCCACCAAATAATGATGATAAAGAAGTAATTAAAAAATAATCCAGAGTTGAGCACCAGCTGTAATCTTAGCTACTCAGGCGGCAGAGATTAGGAGGATGGCAGTTAGAAACAATTTCTGGACAAATAGTTTGAGAGACCCTATCTGGAAAAACCCTATCATAAAAAAAATTAACTTGGTGGAGTGACTGAAGGTGAAGACCCTGAGTTCAAGCCCCAGTGTGGAAAAAAAACAATATTCAGTCTGTATGCATGAGTGGTCTCATTGTGACATTTGCCTTCTTTACCCACCTCTACCAATGACAATGATTTCCCCATGTATCCACCCTTATGAAGGACTGTCCACAAAAATAGCAGAACTTTGCAGCTGTACTTAACCATTAGAATGCAGTAGATAGAGTACCTGCTTAGGAAGCATGAGGCCCTGAGTTCAAACCCCAATAGGCCAAAAAAGAAAAAAAAGAATGCAGTAGAAATTAAACAAAAGACAAGAATCATCTAGCTAAACCAAACCAGTCCAAAGAATTGTGGAAGAAAATAAAGTTGTTTCAAGCCTCTAAATTTTGATGGTTTGTTACACAGTGATAACTAATTGAGGACAGGTTTTGCACTATTCTGTTGGGGAAAGCCCAAGTCAATTTCCACAGTGTCTCAGGGAATCCAGAAGGACTAAATGTTCAGATGTTCAGTTGCATGCAACATCATCAGACTTGTTAGAATGTTCATTAGTAGCTCATGTTCCTTCCTCCTTTTTGCCCTATTTCCCTATATTTGTTTCCTACCTAGGGTCACATACCAAATAAGCTACTTAAATATAAACCCTCCTTTGAAATTCTGCTTTTCTCTTATCTGTGCAATATAGACATAATGCAAATACAGCAATATTATTAAAAACAGGTCACTCTACGGGGAACTCACATAGGAGAGGGGAAGGGTAAAAGAAGGAAGTTAAGAAGGTGAATATGGTTGATGTACTCTCTATACAGGAATGAATATAGAATTTCTAAACTGGTTGAACCAACCATAAGGAAGGGACTAAGGTAGAAAGGAGAAAAATAGAGATAAACCAAATTGGACTATAATACATATACATGGAAGTGCAAACTCTCCCTGCGTAGCTATCTTAAACAAAAGAAAAATGTCATTTTTTTTTTCCTTATACAAAATAAGAGAACAGGAGGGCAGAACAGGAAAGCAGAACAGGTTCTGCCTGGGTGAAGAGAACAAGGACATTATGGACTCACTCAAGTTAAGAAGTGATAACATGACAATGCGCCAGCACAGGAAGCAAGAGTTTGAGGACACACCTATCCATACTGGGAACACCCATACACACAAAAGGGTGTAACCAATCTGTTATGCTGCAGGACAGACTATGCCCTAGAAGCACATGTCCAGTTGACACTATGAAAGCTGACCAGCTGGACTCCACCACCAGAAGTACATCTCCGCATCCCCCTGGACTCAAGCAGTTTATGCCAGCATGAAGAGACTATTCCTGCGTTCCTGTCCTTGCTAGCCTTCTCGCCACTCTGGCGGGAGACCTCCCTCCGCCTGCCTGGCTCCTGAATCCGGTTTACCATGGTTGCCTTCCCCCAAACCAGTACTGTGGACACAAACGCTTCTGGGATGTAGCCAGTGAGCTTTCAGGAGTACCTGCTTCCTGCTTTTGTTTGGTAACGCTTTTGCAGGACCCCTTCTCCCTTACACGTGTAGCAATTCCGTCAGTAAATGTGTGAATTGAGCTTGTGTCTCTGGCTCCTCCTTCTCGTGCGTCAGCAGCCAAGTGTGATTGAAAGCAGTGATTGAGTACATGCTTTCATGGGTCTGTTCACTAACTGGGGAATTTGATACCAATGGGAGGGAGGAGGAGGTGGGGAAAGGGTGTGCGAGGGTGAATATGGTACAAATACTGAGGACACATGTATGTAAATAGAAAAATGATTGAAACTGTTCCAAGAAGGTGGGGGTGAGGGATTAAGGAGCATGGTAGAGGGATGAATTAAAGTTGACATTGTAAGAACTTTGTAAATGCCACAGTGTACCCCTACCCAGAACAATAATAAAAAAAAGACAAAAAATAGATTACAATTTAAAAAAGAAGGAAATTATATTTACTCAAGTGAAAAGTAAGGGGATATTTAAAAACTATTTGTAAAAAATTCAAAGTCACATCATAGAAAGTTAGAAGGATGGCTTGGTGTCTTTCTGGGTCCTAGTCTCTAAAATAATCCTGATAATTCAGAGTCATTAGAGAGAATGAAGTGAGACAGCTCTGTCCATGCAATAAACACTGAGTGATGACCACAGGGCAGGTCTCCAGCTAAGCCCTCTACTATAAATAAAATACTGAATGGTTAAAAAATTAAAAAGAAATTCTGCTTTTGGAGAATCCAAACTAAGGCAAAAATTGTTGGAATATTGTATTAGAGCAAAGTCACCATTTGGTATTTCATAATTTGGGAAAGATTTTGATTAAGTGGGTGGAGGAAGGGACCAAGTAGCAAGTTAGAAGACCATGAAAGGAGACAAGCAGATTAACCTGAAAGCTACAGTAGAGATAAAATCTATCTTCGGCAATATCAACTGCTCTAGATGTTGACAGTATATGAAAGAAGAAGGGAGTCACTCTGCCTCAGACAAATGGAATGTGGGAGGGGCATGGTCAGATTTTAGGAGGAATTTCATACCATCAAGATAAATATAGTCAGTCAAACAACCTGCAAGCTGCTCATTAGGCAGTTGTAGTTATGTGATGTGGACTGGGTTTCCAGAGAGTGATGTAAATGAGCTAGAAGTAATGAATTAAAATTCACCAGAATTTAAAAGGAATTAAGTTATGATTTCATTCAGCTCTCTCAGTATAATGATAAGCACTTCTGTCATCTGGTAACCCCAAACTTGCATAATATAGGAGAATGTTGGCTGTAAGTCACTAGGTATGGTGCTAGGAATGGAATTAGATCTTCCTTTGGATTCTTTGCTAGGACCTCAGCAGATGTTCAGTTTGCATTTGATGTCTACTTATTTTAAGCCTCGATTGTCTCAGTAATTTTTTTACTTACACTGTGATTTAAATTGATAACTTTTTAATATTGGTAACTGAATAACTACATTAGTACATAGGAAAATATCAAGTAAAAAATAAAAGCAGATAACAAATTGTACTGTCATATATTCTAGAGACTCACCATAGCTATGAATTTGAATGCTGAACTTTCAATGCCACACATTAAGGGCAGTGACTTGGCTTAGAATGCTGCTTCAGCTTGGCAATGGACAAGTATCAACTAAGGAAATTCACCTTCATGGTAAGAGTGATGATTAAGGTCCATGTTATATTGCTTTAAAATATGAATTTCTCTGAAAGATGGCTCTACTGAGAATGAAAATTACTGATGGAAATAAAGATCTTTGAACTGCCATCTTGTATTCCATGGTTCAAATCAGCAAGTCAGGGCACTTCTCTACAGCAGGTCTAGCTGGCTCGAATCAGTGCAGACATACACTTCTTCAGTAGCTCATGACCTTAATTTTGTATAGTTACTTTAAAGAACAGACTCTGCCTGAATTTGACTGAGCAACTTCTTTTCATTGAAGTGCTTTGAAAGCTTCTTCTGTGTACAGCACATTTTCCACAATAGAATTCAAGGATCTTTTCTATCTCGATACTGTCAGCTCAAATGACTTCAAGCAGCTTCAGTTCTGCCATCTGTAAGAGATGAATTTGCTCAATCAAGTTAAATCACTGTACAAGCTCAGTCACTGCAGCAAAAAAAACACTTGTTTTACCTAACTGTTCTCATTCAAGCTTAAGTAAGAGTCTGAAGTCTCACATTTGCTCCGAAACTAATCACTAATAAATTTGCAATAATACATTTAGGAAAAAGTCAATAGTTAATTTAAGATGTCAGACAGAATGAATATGTATGGGCCTCTTCTGAAAACATGTTTTAAGGTTCATTTTTAATTAAAGGAAATATATTTTCTTTATTTCCTAAGTGGAATGTTGATATACAGACTCTATTTTTAGATATGGTATAGTTACTTTTTTTGTATATGGGAGGAGTAGTGTTAGGTTTTAAAGTCAGGGCCTTGTGCTTGCTAGGCAGGCACTCTCTCCCACGAGCCAGATCATCAGCTCTTTTTGCTTCTTATTTTTTGAATAGGGTCTCATATATCTGCCCAGGGCTGGTCTCAGACTAAGGTCCTCCTACCTACTGCCTCCTGCATAGTTGAAGTCACAGGCTCGTTACACCACAACAGGGTTGTTGGTTGCGATAGGTCTCACTAACCTTTTGCCTATGCTGGCCTCGAACTTGAATATATGGGCGAATACACAGAAGCCTCCAGACCAGCTCACCTTTAAAATTTCCTGATACCATTTCTCCTTTTCTCTTTACATCAAATCTTTCTTCCCATCCAGCTTTGTCAACTCCTTTATTTCTGCAGCAGTAGCTAAATAAATATTTCTGCATTGCGCTAAATAAAAATTTTGATGTCATATAAATGTATTGCCTATTTAAAAAAAATTAGAAATAAGTCAACAGCTTCTGAGAACTCAAGAATAAAACACTTTTTGAGTAATTGGTAGTGACAGTCTTTTCCTTACATTAAAGTAAAAGGAATATTGATTTAAATAGGAAGCTGAGGCAAAAAAATCACAGACTGGACCAACAGCTTTCTTTAATTTGATTGTACTTATACAACATAAAACCAAATCAAAGAAAACAAAACTTAAAAACATTGTCACTCATTTATTCAATGAATGTTTTCCTTGTTCCTAGAAAACCTCCAAATGTAAGGTTTTCAACAAATTAAATATTGTTCCTTCCAGCATATATAACTTGTAATGATGTCTGATTGATGGGGTGGGGGGCAGGGTGAAGAAATGACCCAAACAATGTATGCACATGTGAATAAATGAACAACAAAATAAATAAATAAATAAACAAATTTTTAAAAATGATATTTAACTGAAAAAAAGCAGAAAATTAAATTCTAAATTATTAACTGCTAGTAGTAGTTTATTAAAAATGGGATTCTAAGAGAAGCATAGTAAAAGAGATAGGGTTAAGAAAGATCTCACTTAGGGAATTACATTTGATTTCATCAGAATTAGGCAGGCAGAAAAAGAGGAGTGAGTGTTTAATAGCCAATGAAAGAAGGAAGTAATGAGTTTAGAAATGTAGACTGAAATCCAGTAATGCAGTCCCTTGTAAACCAGATTATGTATTTTCTGTTATTCTCTTACTTGCAGATGAAGTCCTTAAATGGGGTTTGAAGCCAATTCATATTGCCATATTTTCATTTAAAACTATCCTCCTGAGTTGTACGGAGGGATGCTGAGGTCTGTTTAAGACCTGTACATCACAGATTTAGTAACAGATTTAGTAAGGTTCAGTGAGATAAAGAGAAGTAGATTTGAAGTATGTTGGGAGATAAAAACCTACAGTACCTAGAGATGTATTGATGATTGCTAAAGCACCTATGACAGTGGCTCCCTGTTGTGTGGATTGAACAGTTGGATAGAGGAAATGGATTGTGAGCAGAAACAGGGAAGATTAGAAGGAGAGAAGCTTGGGGCAAGAGCAGAGCTCAAATCATATCTGACTTTTAGAATTTTTGCTACTGATTGGGGTATTTTGATTTTTTGGGGGTGTTTTTTTCTCTGTCAACAAAGCCGCCTATATTTGACAAACCCAGAGACTGCTCCCTTCTCTTTTCTCCCTTCCTCCTCACCCTCCATTGGAGCAGGAGATCTTTGTTTCATTATTGCCTGGCACATTCCTCTGTCTTTATTCAGTTACCCCATATGAAAATGAGCTTAGCACAGAAGGAGCAATTCAGACTAGGGAAATTGCCTCCCATATAGTAGGGTATTGAGTACTGTTAAGGAGGAAAAAATATGAGGAATATTACCACCTTTATCAGGAAATGACACACAAAATGTCTCAAATTCCCAACATCAATTAACCTGTTTGTTCAATGTCATTTGCAATTATCATTTACTAAGCAATTCTCATTGTTCGTTTAAAACCTTTCTTTATCCCTTTAGAAGTCAATTTTGCATTGGCATGTCACGTTTGCCCCAGTGGATTCCATGGAAACTAAGATAGATTGGCTAAAAGAAGATTATTTTAAAATTACCTCTCAACATGATTCTCTTCTATAACAAAATTAGAGATAATGGCAAAATAGTTTCTGCCAGGTATTGAGGGGGTAAAGGGGAGAGGGAGGGGACGGAGTGGGTGGTAAGGGAGGGGGTGGGGGCAGGGGGGAGAAATGACCCAAGCATTGTATACACATATGAATAATAAAACAATAAAAATTTTTTAAAAAGTACATATGTAGTTTTTACTATTTTAAATAGACACAAAAGTTTTGTTTTGTAATTTTTTTTAGGAAAAATGACCTTTTCATTTCAAATGGATTTAACACTTAACAAAATTCTTGTAAAAATTGGTGGTAATAATTTAACATTAATATTTTGGTTTATTCTGGCCTCATGAATTTTTACTAATGTCTAAAATTTTAAATGTTTGAAAATTTATCTTGTCCTTGTTCTTCTTGCTACAGCTTATCCTTAGATTCTCTGTGTTAAAAAAGAGACAAAACATAGAGATGCTCAGCATCACTGAGACCTGAGCCAAGTGGCAGGGAAGTAACATCACTGACTTAGTAACGACCTCAATAGATGCAGTCTCAGGTCTAAGCTGGACGTTCCATGCTCAAGGATGATCCTCATTACTTATTTCAGGTTGCATACCTTTCATCCAAAGTGTCTGAAACCAGAAGTTTGCCAGATTTTAGCGTGAATATTTGCATGTAAATAATGGATGTCTTGGGGGACAGGACCAAGTTTCAACATGAAATTAAGTTGTTTCATGTATTCCATATACCCATAGCTTTGAAGTAACTTCATAGAATATTTTTAATGTGCCTACATTTTGATAGAGGTATTATGTGGATTTTTCCACATAATGTCCAGACTTTGGAACACTGAAGATTTTTCAGTTTTGGATTAGAAATGCTTGCTGTGGTTTGGATATGAAATGTCCCCAAAAGGCTCATGTAATGAAGGCTTGATCCCCAATGCAATGTTTAGACATGGGGACTTTGTATCATGCATGTGCTGACTTAATGAATGCATTAATCTATCAATAGAGTCATAATTTGAGAGTAGTAGAAACTATGAGGTGGGGCATGGTTGGATGAAGTAGGTCACTGGGAGTGTGCTCTTTAGGAGTATGCTTGGTGCCTAGTCCTTTTCTGACTCTCTGCCTCCTATTCACCATCAGGTGAGCCACTTCACTCTACCACGTACTCCCTGCCATGATGTTCTGCCTCACCACACATGAGCCCAGAAGAAACAGAGCCAAGTAACGATGGACTGAAACCTCTGAATCCACGAGTTGAAATAAGTCCTTTCTCCTGTAGGTTGTTTTCTCAGGAATTTTGGCATTGCAACAAAAACTGACTAATATAGTGATCAACCTGTAGGCATCTATGGTTAGATCCTAATCAGCATCAATAGGAAGATAACATTTGCTGTTATAAATGCCATGTTTAGCTGCAAATTTAAGCTTGCTATGAGTAGGTATTGAGATAAATTCTAAAAGGAAATTGTCCTTCATTCTTGGGACATGTATATTTTAAGTATAATGACAAATAAGCCATTCTGGATCAAAAGTTTGTCAACATTTTAAAAAATATTCAATTTGTCCAGTGTTTTTGAAAGGTCTCTACATATAGATAAAAATTGCCATCATTGTAAGGTTTTTTTCTGTTGATTTTTCCTTAAGACTGTCATAATCTTCAAGACAAAAAACACCTCTTGTTCTTATTCAATCTATAGTCACAAGTCTATGTATATACAAAAGTTTATTATATAATCATCCATTCTGAACACAAAAAAATTATTCCTCTTATTTTGTAAAATGTAACCATGTAAATAGTTCTCAGCAAAGATTATCAAAAGACTTTTTCCATTTCTGGGCTAAATTAACAATTATTCCTATCCTATCCTGAGGAGGTCACTGTGGGGAGCACATGTTCAGATGACATAGCATTCCTTAATCTGGGTTTCTGGGTAAAAAGAATGAGGGACATATAACCTTTATTTATTAATTACTGAAATTTGGGGGTTGACTTGTTTACCACATTTTATTTTTAACAGTCTCAAATAATACATTTTCCTAAGAGCACAGAAACATCCTTAGTATAAAATGTGTAAACATATGAATCGAATTAATGAAAAATGATCTGATTTCTCATCCTCAACTGAAATTGCAATGTCAATAACTTTGAAAAATTAATATTCCTGTTGCAAGGCTCCTATGTGTTAAAGTAAGCTCCTTTTAAAATTCATCTACTTCATGATTTATTACAGAAAGTTCCTACTGATGTTCACAACTTAGAATCAGCTGAGAATTTCCCCTGGTTATAAGCAAATGCCTTAGGTCACAGTTCCACAGATGTTGGCAAAAGATGAGACTTTATGTCAGAGACAAGAGATTTCACTATTCATGGTGTAGCAAGAAGTGTTCATTTCATATTGGGCTTGGTCTGCCTTATCCCCAAAGTGCCACAGGGAGATAAAAACTGACTCAAGTAGATGCTGCAAGTCTGCATCACAGTAAAAAATCCTGAGCTAATCCTTTAAGGTGGTTACAAGCTAATCTGTTTCAATGTCCTGGTGATCAAACAAGCCTGCCCTTTGCTCTGGAGGGAGATGTATCTACTTTTAAGACTTCATTCCCTGTGGGCATACTTGAAAACAGGATCCTGTTGTTAAGGGGTTTCTGCATGGAAGATAACCAGCAAACAAGAAACTCTCTAAAAACCAGAATCCAGAAATGAAGAAAGTAGATGTTTAGGAGCTTTACTTTTTTCAGGAATTGATTGACTGTGATTACCCACCAAAGTATTTCACCTTCTCTCTACATATTCAACAATTATTTATTGCAATGCTTTTATAGAATAAGTATAGGGTTTGACACTTAATGCATATTTACCTGCATGATCATATACTGCTTTCAGAGATAAGGTCTGCAGAAGAAAATTTGAAAATTCTAAATATTCAGGATTGAGGATGGACAAAGATAGGCATGATTAAGACAGTGATAAAAACAAAATACCCATCCTGTCTATACTTTTTGGAACATGTTGTGTACCAGATAGTTATAAGTAGATTGTGCATTTGTTAACAACAGCTTAGTGAGGAGTACATTATAATTATCTAAATTTTATCTATATAAGTTAAATTATTAAATTTCACTTATGGATAAAATTAGAACGTGATGGGTGAGCATTGGTAGTAAGTACAGAACCAGATGTTGTCTTCATTTAATAATTTGAGAAAATTCTTGCTTATATTGTATTTTTATTATTAGCACTAATATGTCACAAAATATGTCTATAAACAAATTTTAATTATTTGAACACTGATAGAAAAGATGGTTGGTGAACACTCTATTAATACTTACCTGCTTTACGTAAAGCTTCTATTATGTATAATAACCTTCCCATTTAGGGTTTGTAGATAAAGCAAGCTCATATACATATGGATGCTTAATGTATTTAAATTTCTAGTAACTGGTAAAGTCTCAGTTACACAGGTCTAGAAATAGTTTTATTTTTTTCTATGCTAGCCTAGCTGAAGATGAGCCCTTTGCTAAACAAGGAATGACTGTGAAAAGACACAGCATGGTCATTTAGAAAGCTACCTGGCCAGCAATGGGATCCTGTCAGTGCTCTGGATGTATTGGAGATTCTTTACATTCTTTTATTTCTAATTAATAGCTGAAAATATTTTGCTAAGCATTGAGGGAGGTTAATAATCTTCCTGTTTTCAAACTAGAGCAAAATGAATCCTTTCCTCAGGATGTACACCAATTGTTTCTAATTGCAACCAATGGCTAGGTTACAGAAGTACCACATTTCTGCAGTCTCTGATTCTTTACATAAAAAATTGGGAGAATCCTAGAGAAAGATTTAGATTATTTTAAATGTTCCCTACTTTTAAAGAATACTAACGGATGATATCAAGATGGCAACTAGAGCATAGAAGTAGACAGCATGAGCTCTGTGACTCCAAAACCTTGCTGAGATGCTGGCACCCCACTTGGTGGAAATAAAGCACAGAAAAGAATCAAAACTTTGACACCCTAAACCCCTAATATGTGCAAAGCTTCTCCATGCTACATTACACTGAGAAAATAGGAGGGCTGCTGCCACCACCAGACACCAGCTCCAAACCTGCTTGGGAGACATTTGGTAGACCAAACAGGTAAGCACCAAGTGTCACGTGGTATTCCCCCAGCCACCCTAAGATAAACCAGCATAGGTCCCTGGGCAGACTGACATCCCCACCCCCTGCAAAAAAAAAAAAAATCAACAACAATAAACAACAAACTGAAAACTAGCACACAGCAGAGGGGAAGAGTTGCTGAAAGTGCTCTGGGGGGAAGGGGCTAGGAGATGATCTTCCTGAGAATTCTTAATAAACAAAGACTGGAAAGGCAGAAAGGCTGACAGCAGGCTGGTGATAAGCCGCTGCCTGAAATGGAGTAGGTAGTCGTCCACAAAACTCATCTCCTGAACCAGTGAGCAACATCCAAAGTCAAATGACACTGCAAAATTGAAAAACAATCAGCATACCATTACAATATGCTGACAGCAGGGAGCTGGCTGATGGATCACTGACCTTGCCACAGAGAAAGGGGGTGAGGCAAAGAAAAAAGCCCCAAATAAACAAGCACAGTGAAAACCCAACTCCAAAGTGAGACAGCTGGTGGGCTGCAGAGCTGATTCTGGAACCTGAGGACAACTTACAAACTTAAACTTCCACACCCCATTGAGGGATGAGCTGACCAACCAGCTGCCTCTGAAAGACAGAAAAAACAAACAAACAAACAAACACTACCCAACCACCTGGCAAGACTAGAACAGAGCTTCTGCTTAAATACCAGCACCAGGATTGGATGCTGGAGGCATAACACCAGAACTTAAACTAAGACTGAAATTCTATTGTTCCTGAATGTGGAATTTGTTTGTTTTTCTATTTGTTTGTTCTGTTTCTTGTTTGTGTTTGTTTGCTTATCTCTCCACATGGATTTCCTTGGTTTTTTTTTTTTTTTTTTTGGGTTAGTTTCACTATTGTGAATTACCTAATAGTAAATTACACCCAGACCAGGGACAGAAATAGCACACAAACACTTAGCTACAAACCCAACATAGCCACAATACAAAAATTAAACCAAGGGAAAGAAAACAGGTGACTGAAACACAAACAGCCTATCAAGAATATAGTTGCACAGTACCAAGAGGACCAATGAGAAGATGAAAAAGGAATGGAAACCATACTCCTCCCAAAATAATTTAATACAAGATTCAGAGGGAGTTCAGTTCCTGACTCCCAAACAAAGATAAATGACACCAAGGAATCCAACAATGCCCACAGAACATCCTCAAAGAAGAAATCCTGCAAGTAATCACTGAGAATTTCATGGAGGTGTTACTAGACATGGTCAACCAAAATGTACAAAAGGCACTCAAGAAATTTCAAGACACAAAGAATAAAGAATACGAGAAGACACAGAAACAAATAAATGAACTCATTGAAGCCCTAAATAAACACCAAAGTGAAACATAGAACACTATAAATAGAGAGATAAATGAATTAAAGACAAAAATAGACAATACTAAAGAGGAAGTGACCCATGATATGGAAAGCCTCACAAAAAAGAATGAAACAGAAATACAAGACACAGTGGAAGGCCACTCCAGAAGACTAAAACAAGCAGAAGACAGAATCTCAGAACTTGAAGATAGAATGGAAATTAAAGGAAAAACAGAGCCAAACAACTCAAGACCTGTGAAAGGAACTGCAAGAACTCACCAACTCCATCAAAAGACTAAGTCTGAATATCATGGGCATTGAAGAAGAAAAAGAGGTATAAGCAAAAAAGATTTGCAATATATTCAATAAAATAATAACAGAAAATTTCCCAAACCTAGAGAAAGCTATGCCCATTCAGGTACAGGAGGCCTCAAGGACACCAAACAGACATCACCAAAATAGAATGATGCCGTGACATATTATTATTAAAAAAACAAGCACAAAGAATAGAGAAAGAATATTGAAAGCTGTAAGAGAAAAAAACAACATACAAAAGTACACCCATCAAAATCACAGCAAATTTCTCAATGGAAACCTTAAAAGCAAGAAGAGCAGTGGGTGAGGGGTTCCAGGCATGACTGAAAATAACTTCAACCTGAGGATACTCTACCCAGAAAAACTATCTTTCAAAATAATGAAGCAATAAAAGTCTTCCATGATAAGCAGAAACTAAAACAAAATATGAACACCAAGCCACCACTACAAAAGATTCTTCAAGGAATATTTTTTATCTCAACTATAAAAACCCTTTGTTTTTCTTATTATTTCTTATTTCTTCTCTTCAACAAAATTGGAGAAAAGGACAGAACAGGTTCTGCCTGGAAGAGAGGGGGGTGGGGGAGATGGAGGGGGTGGAGGGTAGCAGGGAGAAATGACCCAAACAATGTATGCACATATGAATATATGAATAAAGAAAAAAAAGGCTACTCACTATCCCTACAACCTTTCCTGCTCTAATCCTTTTTTAGTCAATCAATTGAATCAGGAAAGAAGGAGGAAAACATTGTGATGATTAATGTTTTGTGTATACTGGCTGGACCATGCTTTGACCAGATGTTTGGGAAGGGATTATTGTGAGAGTGTCTGTCAAATGTCTGAACACTTGAATAATATTCTGAGTATGGTGGATTGTGTATGTTTCCTTCAAGGACCAGTAGGTCTCATCCAGTGCACTGAAGGCTGAAATAGAACTGGAGGCAGAATAAGGCAGAATGCTCTCTCTCTCTTTCCCTCCTTCTCCTACCTATCTTCCAACTGAATATTTGTTTTCTGCCTTTTTATTTGAAATGGAATTTACTTAATGGGCTCTCCTCTCCTCTGGGTCTCTAGTTTGTCACTTGCAGGTCAGGGACTTGCAGCCTCCATAAGTATGTGAGCCAATTGTTTTGTATATACTAATTGGTTCTGTTTCTTGAGAGGCTAATGCAGACATGCAGGAGAAGGGCTGGGCTGTAGACTCTGGAGCACAAACAAATGTTGTTGCAGACAAGATCTGAGGGCAGAAACAAGCCTTCTGGGAAACCCTACTCACACATCAGTTTGGATCATCCAATGTAGAAACCGCACACATGACAGTGACACATGACAGTCAGCCCAGCTGGGCCAATATTCATGACAAAGGTTATTGCAGAGCAGTTGTAGCTATGGTATATCAAAACTTTGGAAAAAGTTTAAGAATTCAGTAAATGCTCATTTGGAGAATCATGCATTTAGGAAATTATCTTTTGTCCACTTTGTTTTGAGCGAATCGGTCACTTTGAATTGTGTCTCAATCTATCCCATTTTGGTGATTTTCTACTAACTGGAAAGAAGTAGAAGAAAAGTAGATGCTATTCAGTTACGAATCAGCATTGGGGACTGCTGGAGAGGATCAAGTGTCTTACATCAGTGGAGAAATAGAAAAGTTCAGGCTACTAAAATGTATCAGGAAGAAGCAAAACAGAAATATATAGCAAATTGTTCATTCAAGTAGCAGCTATTCACTTCAAAAGTTAGTTTAACTTTGAATAGAGTAGTTAAGAGTAGGCCTGCAGAGATCAAAAGAGAGACAAATCAATCCATATGGGGAAATTCTGTGCAAAAAAGTGTATGTTTAAATCGCCAGGAAGATGAAAATAAGAAATGCATGGTTGGAAATATTTAAATTATAGAGCTAAAAGTTTTGTTTATCTCCCTGTCTGAATGAGAAATAAATTATTTTCCCATGCTTCTCACACCTCATTATAATTCTGAGAACAATTAAAATGAATATTAGGGTCATCTGAAATTGAGCTGTTGTTGATAATGCTATTTTGTGTTTTTATTAATTTTTTTCATATTTCCATGGAAATAATTGTGATTTCTTTCTTTCTTTTCTTTTCATTATGACTTTAAGACTTCAGGGTGACTTGTCACTATAACTCAGTAACATACCTAGGGAATACAACACTCTCCCTACAGCAGTGTGTTCTCAATTTCTCACCACATTCTTTTCTTTTCTTCTCAAGGTATAATATTTATTATAAACTTTACTAAATGGATGATTTTATTGGTCTGAGAACACCAAGATATTCTTATTTTATGTGGATATGTTATTGCAAACATAATTGTCAAAGTTTTCTTTTTTTCTATTTCAGTATCATCTATTCACTATCTGTTATCATTTTATCTTGATTCCTTAAAAACAAAATGGCCCAGCCTAGAATATAAGAAAAATCTCTGGATCTGTGTCTGAATTTCAGAGGGTGAGCTAATCTCAGAATTTACTCATACATGAAGCTATGTGAATATATGGATATGGCCAATGTTTTCTTTAGGAGATCCATAATTTTTATCAACTGTCAGGGAGTACATGACCAAAAGTCAGATTTTCAAACCCTATAGATTTAAAAATTACTTCAGAAATATTTGCATTATTTATCATGAATTAATTTCATAATTTACCACATGGTCTAAAATTTGGTGGAAAGTATGATTTTCTTTTTTTTCAAATTATAAAAGGTTACTTTCCTTCAATTTTAGAGTACTTAAAAGTATCCCTAAGCCAAATAAATTACTTCCAGTCATGTTTACATTAAAGCAAATGTGACCTATATCCAAATATGAATGAATGATATTTTATTGGATTTCATTGTGCTTTCATGTAAACTTTGTGTTTTATATTGAATTTTTTGAATCTTGTATGTATTTGATTGAGTGTTAGTAGATTATTAATGAGAACATTTACAAACAAATTCACAAATGTAATAATCATTGTTTAGGGCAAATTACTTCCAAGAGAAAGGAACTTATTAATGCTCTAGAATGTGGTACATTACATGTGATAAAAAGCATTTACAACTTTCACTTAGAATTAGTTAAGAGTAAAAATGATAAACTTCAGACACATACTAAACCAGATTTCCCCAGCTGTGGGGAAAAAGGGGGACTGTTTGTGAGTGCTAGATTAGATATAGACACCTCATATAGAATGGCAACCAAGAGAATTAAAATCCAAGTCCTAAAACTGTTATATAAAAGCATCAAGGCTGAGGGGTGTAGCTCAGTGGTATATTGATTGCCTCACATGTATGAGGCTTAAGATAGCACCCCAAACACTAGAAAAAATGCTATTTGTTAATAAATAAACAAGAAAATGAATAAACTCCAAAGTATTTCACAATTTAGGAAGGCTTTTTAAAAGATACCTTTTAGAAGTAGGGAACAACAGCCATGCCCATTGTCATATTATTTTTGACAGCAGTTCAAAATGATTATAGTCCAATATATATACATAATACATACACATTCATTTCAAATTCTCACAGTGCCTGTTTATGTACAAAGCACTATACTCTATGGCTTCTTTGTTTAATGTTACTTATGTTTATATATAGAGAGATGTTATTATGCTAATAAGGAAAATATTTACTATTATCTTTTGGAATGCTAAAATCTTTTACTCCAGTAGTGTAACATGTTTCTAATCTTTTATTTGCAGTTATTGATATAACACTTTGAAAAGCACTAGAGGGGAGAAGAACGGTCATTTATCCATTCGTTTACTTTTTATTTTTCTGCCTCCATTGTGATAATGGGATAGACCCTAAAGAACTCTGAAAAATAGAAAGGACCATGTATGAGTGTGGTGTGGCCCCATGGGAGAAAAGTCAATGTTTGTGTGTGTGTGTGTGTGTGTGTGTGTGTGTGTGTGACTGGAGTTGAACTCAGGGCTTTGCTGTGGCAAAGCAGGCACTTTACTGTTGAAGCCACAACCCCAGTCAGGGCAATGCTTTCTAAATTTCTTGTATTTCATGTGCCAAGACTCTTTTCAAGCTGCTGAAACAATAGGAGTCCCTACTTACATTTGGGAACATGTTATCTTTCATCCTGCATTTCTATGTTTGTTCTCCTTAGTTTTGGATGATCATCTAAATTTTTATAATTGTCATTTATTTAACAACCCATGTTGCCTCATCATTGTGTTAATTGATATATTATACAAAACAGCTATTTAGATACTGAATTACAGCAGAAAATAACAAGTACCAAAGTTTATTCTACATGGAAGAATTTCTTATTTTATTAGATTGATAAATAATGAATTTTAAGTCTATTGCATTATAAGATTATACTTAAGCTACAGTTTTCCATACTTGAACATTTTTAAGATGAAAAAATTCTAATGTATGAATTTATTTAAATAGTAAAAGCGGTATTTGTTTATTTTAGATAAGTTTTTTAGAATATTTTCATGGTGTACATTAAACAAAATGAAAATAATCACTGGTAGCTATATTTATAATTGATTTGAAATTTTATTTTTTGTTTCAATATTTGTTACTAACTGGATAACAGAGAAATAAGCAAATATAAAACTATATATAAAATATATTCAGAAACGGTATTGAAATACTATTGATGCTTGTTGCCAAAAGAATAGTGGAAATGAAATAATTTAAAAGTGCATTTAAGGTAGCATTCTTTATGATAAAATAATAAAATACATATCTATGAGTTTGTACTGATACAAATTAATAATGACAAAAATATATGCATAAAAATTACAGAAAAGGGACAACTTCCTAATAGAAAAGTTTTAGTAATGAGTATATAAATATTATGAGATATAGAAATGTCAACATTAGAAAGTGATAATAATTGACATGGGTATGATCCACTGGCAAATATTATAATTGCTATTTAAATCTCAAAATATAAACAAGATATTCACATAAACTTAACTATCTGCTCAAAATATTTATTAATTATACCAGTAGTTTTTACATGCATCCAAAATTCTTTGAGAAAGCTCCCTCCACAAGCTAGAGCTAAATTCTCTTCTTCTTGAACGTGAGTTGGAAGAGATTGTTTGTAATGAATAAAGTACAGAAAGGAGAAAGTTCTAAATGTATACTGCAGAAAATTGGTGATATCACTGTTATCAAGTAATGGAGATTGACATCACTGTTTAATAACACATAGTGATATTACAGAAGTACAATGTATATTTTTACATGTATATGTATATACATTTATATATGAAAATAGCACAATGAAATTCACTAAAACCTGTAAAAAAGAAGGGGACAGGAAGGAATAATATAGATGGAGTAAATTTGAGCAAAGTATATCATATGCATATTATGATATCACAATTGAACTCTTTATGCAATTAATTTATGCTAAGAAATAATTTAAAATGAAAATGACCAGTGAAACACACACATACACACAAAAAGGCACATTGATATTACATATCCCCCAGATAGGAATTAATGAAAAAGGCACATTACCACTCTGATATTTTTCCTCCAAATTCATTACATCTGTGTACAGACCAATTTGATGAATGTTATAAAAAAAAATCTGACCAATATTGAGATGTCTCCTCATAAAATGTAAGTAAAGGCTGAGTAACTTGTAGTTTGGAGAAAACTAAGAGATATGACAACTAAATACATTATGGGATTCTGGACTGGATCTGAAAGAAGAAAAGTCTGTTAGTGGAAAACTTGGAAAATTTGAATAAATTCTGTAATTCAGCTTAGTTCATGTTATACCAGCATTAACTTCTTAACTTTGCACGTTATACCATGGCTATGTAATATAACATTAAGCCAAATTTGGTGAAGAATATTTCAGACATTGTGTTAATATCCCTTGTCTTCTATAAGTTTGAAATTATTTAAAATAAAAAAAATTCAAAAAGGGTGTTCAAAATCATTGTTATATTAAACATTAAATTGCAAATTGTAAACATTAAAATGTGAACACTGCAGTATTTTAGCTGAGATCTTTACCTCACTGAACAACTGGGAGACTGGGACTGAGACCCTATTGTATTTTCCCTTATCTCTCCTGATACCCTGCAGCATAGTTCTGTGGTGGTACAGTGTTTGTACAATCTCTGATCCACAAAAGCATAATAAGCATATGAAGATCTGAAATCTGAATCTTTTTAAACCTCATGTGCAGCTTATTACATTTATAATTTACTCAATATAGTTTTCATTTTACTTAGTTCAAAGGAATAAAAAGAAATATATCAAAATTAATTTGACTCTAGTATTTTATTGGTTATTTAAATTCATTCTTCATACAGTATTTCACACAAAAACAACTAAAGGAAAACACTTTTATAATTTAATAAAGCAAGCTATTTCATTTTCGTAATCTCAGATCTCATTTCACTGAGTTATAACATTATAACATGTTATGTTATAAACTATGCATTATAAGTGTATTCTTTCAATGGTATAATAAACTTTTATACATATGCCTTTATTTTCTCAAATTGAGGAAAACTAATCAGAGTCTTTCAATATTGATTCCAAGTTCTCCAGACACTTCCAACAACTCATTATATTATAACATAGAAATATTATTGTCACTTTAATTATTTTTATACCTAACGAGAACTGTTATGATTACTTTTAAATAAGCCATGTAACAGTAAACCAATTATCCTGAGAAATGCAGGCTCATTAGTTGGAGTGGATTAAATTGTTTAACTGTGGATTCACGCTTTCCTTACTGGAAACCTCAAGAAGAAACATGGAAATTTTTACATGCGCTCCCTTATTATTCATATGATTTATTATATTATACCAAAATATTAAAGTTTATTTTATAAATATTAAATGATTACCTTTCATCTTATCTATACCATGGAAATTTGATTTGTATATTTTAAGTACAAATATCTCCATCATTTCTTCTTGAGTTTTATGTCAGGAGACTATATTTTTACATGTACTGTTAAGTTATTTGTATTTGAATACATTTGTATAGCATATATATTGTCTAGCTAGAATAAAAATAGCCTTCCACACAATGTGAAGAATATGATTTATGAAAAAGACTCTTTATTTGTATGACAAAACAGAGAAGGGAATTTACTAGAAGCAATGTGACACTAATTTTCCAGTACTTCCAAAACAGTATGATTGATGATGATGATGGTGTTTAAGAGTGGGATAGTACAGCTGACTTTTGACTTTTGTACTTTGAGCTTTATAAATTCATGTGAGCATAAGGATAGTTTTATCCCTATTTTCTAGATAACAGGAAGAAGAAATGCAGCAGCATTTTTGAATTTGAAAATAAGGATTTAAATTCATACTGGAATTTGATGGCAGAAGTTTGCTTAGTAAGATCTAGGTTAGTTACAACTACATGTGTTTGTATGACATCCTGCTTTCTGCAGCACTTATCAATCTAGATAATGCAGATGCACTACTCTAATGTACAGTGTGTGTCCAACATACATTAGTATGTACAACATAATGTATATTAGTAGCACCACAGATAGTTACTATTGGAAACAGAAAGGACTTCTCTGCTTTTGAAATTGTTGGCTTTATGGAAATATAGGTCATTTTAATTGATTATGCTAATCAGAGAAAATTCTAGACAGTTCTGTTAAAAGAGGATTTGTGTGTGTGTGTGTGTGTATGTGTGTGTGTGTGTGTGTGTGTGTGTGTGCTGTGTGTGTGTGTGTGTGCTGTGTGTGTGTGTGTGTGTGCTGTGTGTGTGTGTGTGCTGTGTGTGTGTGTATGTGTGTGTGTGTGTGTGCTGTGTGTGTGTGTGTGTGCTGTGTGTGCTGTGTGTGTGTGTGTGTATGTGTGTGTGTGTGCTGTGTGTGTGTGTGTGTGTGCTGTGTGTGTGTGTGCTGTGTGTGTGTGTGTGTGTGTGCTGTGTGTGTGTGTGCTGTGTGTGTGTGCTGTGTGTGTGTGTGTGTGTGCTGTGTGTGTGTGTGTGTGTGTGTGTGTGTGTGTGTGTGTGCTGCTGGAGAGGGAAACCAGAGCTGGAGATGGAAACCAGCACCTTTTGTGATGCTGGGCAGGCAAGCACTCTACCACTCTACCAGCTTACAAACAAGAAAGTTTGGTAATTTTAAAACATAAATAAAATAAATTTCAATAGTGTGATGAGTAATTTCTATATAGATAGGGCTAAAATAGTGAATATGATAGTAAGGACTGTTAGGAAGGAGAATTTTTTTTTTAAAGCATGTAGTAGCAACTTTTAAGAGAAAGATCATAAATTAAGATCCAACATTTCTCTAGCCCATGTTATGATCAATTTTTCTGCCACAATGGTCTTCTATAATTTGCTTTTCTGTACTCTCCTAGGGAACAAAGCCTAGGAGAAAGGCTTAAGGGGATAGGTAAAATTCTCTTTTATCTGATTAAATTGTCTGAGGTAGATTTGGAATTCTAGGAATTCATCTCTGAATGCTCTGAAGTCTCTGCCTTAAGATTATTAACTGTAAGCTTCAGAATGTTTCAAATTGTTCTATTCCTGTAAAAATCAGTCATACATTAAGTTGATAACAAATTAAAGAAATATTTAAAGAAATAAAAATATTGATTCTGAAAAAAAAAATCAAGAAGTGGGCTGGGCATGATGGTTCATACCCATAATCCTAGCACTCAAAAGGCTCAGCAGAAGATTTGGGAGTTTGAGGATAGCCTGACCTATGTAGGGAAACCCTGTCATAAAAAAATTTAAAAGTGTCAAGAAGAGAAAAGGACTGAGTTTTTGATTTAACTTAATTCTGCAGGTATTTATAAGTTGTTGAGGAAGATAATGTGTGATTCCACTTGTATTCGCAGTAACATCTACAGTTAGATGAATAAGATATAAATTTTACACCATATCTATTTCATAAATGGATTCTGTAATTAATAACAAAGACATTTGTAGGCGCCCTACAAGGAGCACACTATATTTTATGTATTAACTGCTTAGTGAAAAATCTCTTCTCATGTATGAGTTATTTTTATGAGATATTTCATTTTTTAAATCATAATTCAAATAAGAGTTATATATTATAATTTATCGATGAGTATTTAAAATTTTTTCGTAACTGTGTTGCATTTTTTTTCTGTAATGATTACAAGTTTGTTTATGTCTTTCTATATCCATTTCTTTTTAGTTCATTCAGGCTGCTATAATATAATACCACAGATTAGGTAGTTTATAAAAAATGAAATTTATTCCTTATAGTAAAGAAGTCTGGGTCATTGAAAGATTTCATACCTGGGATAGACTGCATACTGGTTTAGAGACAGCCATCTTACAATCTGTCTGCATATGAGGGAAGTGCAAATGAGCCTTCTGGGGACAAATTTGGAAGGGTACTATTTTTATTTATGAGAGTTCTACCCCCTTGATCATCTGAAGACCCCAGCTCCCAACACTTTCATGTTGGAGATTGACTAGCTTTCAACATGTGAATTGGGAAGAGGGATGCATTCAGCATAAAGCATCCTTATACAATATGACTTTTACTCTCTTTTCGTTTATAAGCAGAATATGAGTTTTTACCACATAAAAACAGAATTTGCTTTTGACTTGATTTGACATCTGCAGGGAGCAAAGATGATGCTCGCAGGAACTTGAAATACTCTTTTGCACTGGTATTTGGATTCTCTTGATGATAGAAATCTTCTTCAATATAAACAGGACTGGACTAGGAAGATGACAGAACTCTTATATCTGTCATATATTCCAGTTCCCAACCTGCACAGATATGTCCAGCCTCAGCTAAGCTAAGGTAGCTGAAGAACTAACAAAACAACAAACAACCACAAGAAAAAATACTCATGCTTTAACTTGTTGAATTTAGGGTATTGTGCTAGTCAACTTCATGTCACTGTTGACATGTTCCAGACAGAAACAAATTGTGAGAGTAGGAAGTATTTTGGCTCACAGTTTGAGACAGTTCAGTTTATGTTTTCTTGCCCCTATGCCTTAAGAATGTCATGGCAATGGAAATCTGTAGAGGAGTGGGATTTTTACCTCTTGGCAGACAAGAAGCAGGGAGCAAGGAATGGACAGTGAATTAGGAGTAACTTTTTCATAGGCACCTTCCCAATGATCTACTTCATCCAATTAGGCCACACCTCCTACATTTTCCACAAATTTCTGACATAGCACCACTACCTGGTGACCAAATGTTCAACACATGATCCTATGAGGAACATTTCATATCCAAAACATAATAATCAGTCCCTGTCCCCCAAAAAGGTCATAGACATCTCATAATGCAAAGTACCTTTAGCCCATCTATGAGTCCACAAAGTGTTAACAGTTACAACACTGTTCAAAAACAAAAATTCAAAGTATTTACTAAAACTCAATGCAATATTTTGCCTGTACAACCTTGGAAAAGAGAGAGGAAAATTACAGACATACAATGGAGAAAAGACAGCCTCCACAAAACACTAAAACCCTGTCTTCCACCCTGTACAAGTGTCAACACAAACTGGATTAAGGACCTTAATATAACACCTGAAACTTTGAAGCTAATGCAGCAAAAGCAGTGAATACTGCAATTAGTAGGCATCGGCACTAATTTCATAAATGGAACTCAAATGGTTCAGCAACTAAGAGAAAGGATTGCCATGTGGGATTACATGATATTAAAAAGCTTCTACACATCAAAAGAAATGGTCACCAGATTGAAGAGGCAGCCCACGGAATGGGAGAAAATCTTTGCCAGCTATATATCTGACAAGGGATTAATAACCAGAATATACAGAGAGCTCAAAAAACTAAAACTCCCTCAAAATTGATGACCCAGTGAAGAAATGGGCAAATGAACTGAACAGAGCTTTTTCAAACAAAGAAGTCTAAATGGCTAAGAAACACATGAAGAAATGCTTGACATCCATGGCCATAAAGGAAATGCAAATCAAAACCACATTAAGACTCCAACTACTTTTGATAGAATGGCTACCATCAAGACCACAAACAACAACAAATTTTGGCAAGGATGTGGGAAAAAGGAACCCTCATACACAGCTGATGAGAATGTAAATTAGTACACCCATTATTGAAAACAGTATGGAGGCTCATTAAAAAACTAAAAATAGAACTGCCATATGATCCATCAATATCACTTCTAGGGATAACACCCAAAGGAATGTAAGTCAGTTACAATAAAGGCACTGCACATCCATGATTATTGCAGCATTATTTATAATGCTGGCTACGGAAACAGCCAGTATGCCCTAATACTGATGAAAGGATCAAGAAAACTTACTATTTTATATAGAATGTAATTTTATTCAGTCATAATAAAGAATGAAATTTTGTCATTTGCTGGTAAATGGATGGAACTGGAGAACATCAAGTGAAGTTAGCCTGACTCAGAAGAACAAAAGCTGAATGTTTTTCCTCATATATAGAATATAGACCAGGTACAAATACAGCAACATTCTGAAAAACAGAACTTTTAAAACGTCTCAAAGTATGCACAACACAACAATAAAACGTGTTTTTTAAAATAAAGTGTTAAATGACATGACAATCAGGGTCTTAAAAACAACATAAACAAATGACATCAAAGATGTTTATAAGGGCTGCATTTTATCATTTTGGGGCTGTATATTTAAAAATAGTTTGTAACTTCATTGGCTACAAATGTGCATTCTAACTTGACAAGCTTCTTTCTGGTAAAAATCATCTTTAGTTTTGGCTTGTGGTTGAACCCAGATCTATTTTCTGAGTTATATATCATTTTTACATATTTAACAATAGGCCCCAATTCTTGTTTAAAAGATTTTGAAAATTTGTTAGAAGAATTTATCTTATGCCCCCCAAACTATATACAACATACTTTGCATAGAGGAAGTACTAAATAAACATTATTTGAATTAACTTAATTGTAGAATGATTACAGAAAAGGGAGCATTAGACAAAACTTAGCTGTTCTTAACCTATTTCTCTTAATTTCATTATACAAAGTTTTACAAAAATATTTACTACAATAATTTAAGTATTAACACAAGTTTGAATTGTGAGGAATATTGACCATTCCAGACACTTCAAAAACAAAGATTTCTTTCTGTTTTTTGTTTGTTTGTTTGTTTGCAGTTCTCTGTATTCTGTATTCATAGAATGAGCTGTTAAACCCAGTTTGGATTTTTACTAGAATATGAGTCCCTTAAGCTTTTTGTACCTTTTTGATGAAGATTCTTAGTTTGGGTTCTGTCTATGAGATTGCCTGGGTAAACTTTAGGAACTCTTGGAAAAATTTTGCAGTTTTATATAAGATACTAGGTCTCTCCTTACCCAGGTCTGGGTGGAGCCTAACAGGAGTGGCTGACATGAAGAGGAAGTATCACAAGCCTCTCAAGATTATTTTCCATCAAGGAATTTCCCTGAATGATTATCCAAGGTCTGCAAACTTGCTAATGACACAGATTTACATTTGATCAACAGAGTTAGCTACTTATTCTTCAAGCATTGTCCTACCTTTCCTTGTCAATGTGTCTACTATCCACTATAGAGACTAACATGGTCAATATCCACATTCCTGTTCTTGGTAATGTATGATATCTACCATCTATTCATGAGACTCATGATTTGGAAGCTTCTAGAAAATATTTGTTTTTTCTATGGTAAAATGAAATATTCTCCTATCTGCATTTGTATCATATTTAAGTGAATTGGGACAGTACACCTGTGACTGTGCAGTAATGAACTAAAGACTAAACTCATCATAATATGGGTAAGAAAGCAGAACTAACAACAATGGGGTCTATGATGGTAGCTATGTACTGATGTACTTGTCAACACAAGAGCTATTTTGTGCTTTCTTGTTACCCAAGATCAGATTGTACTATATGAAACACTTTTAGTGAATCTTTTATTTGCATAACCAAAGAATCCTAAGTAAGACAACTCTGTATTCAGCATAAAACTGACTACTCTCAGAAGTCAGCATAAAACTGCATAGTGCACAGAACTTTTAAATTCCTGCATTCTGACTTCAAGTTGGCTAATGGGATTTTGTTTGGATTCTGTTAGACTGTGTTTGGGTTACTTATCTATCTTTTGCCACAAATGACTTGTCTTCAGTGCAAGTGGTTGTTGTAGCCACTTGAATCTTCTCATCTTCCTTCATATTTATCAAGAGAGATTTTTAAATATTAAATTTCAATTTCTGTATAAAAATATTTCCCTGGTTTACCAGGTCCTTCATACCCAATGAGAACAGTATTTTTCATCTATTGCACCCAAGAATGGATTTTTTCTTCCAACTCCACATTAGGAAAGAAGTGAGATGTCTTCAGGGTTGATTACACCTGCAAATGAACCTGCTGCTGGATCTCTCAAAGTCCAATATAAAACATCATTTTAAGACCTCTTTTCAAAGTACAAGATCCTTTCTAGCCAGAGATATACAAAAACAATTGTAAAGAATTTGATTAGAACAGAGGGACAATAATTTCCCCTGAGAAAAAAAGGACAAACTGGCTGGTAGCTCAGACTTTTAAAATAAACCTCAAAATTTTATAAAACTAAATACCTCCAAGGCAAAAATAAATAAATAATTGAAACAAAGTCTACATTTGAAGTTTTAGAAAAACATGCTTGTTTTGACTTATCTCTCATTTTCAGTTTATATAACTGTCGTTACTTAAGTAATTGTGAAATTATATTTTCCATGATAACCTTTTCTAAATAGATGATTTAAACACGAATCTTATTTCATTTTATTTAGATAGTATGTTTTATTTCAACTTTGTATTATTCTAGATAGTGTAACTATTTTAACTTGGTTATTTAATACACTATTACATAAACAATAATAGGAAGTTCATATATGTAATCCTACAGCACAAATATTTTTCACTCCAAAAGTTGTCTTTCTACCAAAAAAATGTGTTTAGTACACATATTGAGAAATGTGAAAGTAAGCTTATGCTTTAGGAAATAAATTTTACTATGTTTGAAAAAAAATGAAATGTGAACACATTTTCTAAAAATGTTACAATGATAAGCATTTGCTTGTATAACTTGGTTTCTTTTTCTTTTTTACTTTTTTCTTTCTTTCTTTTTTTTTTTTTTGCATTCCTCGGATGTGCTCTACCACTTGAGCTACTCCTTCAGACCACTTGGATAGCTGTGAAGCATTCATAGGTGAACTATTTTTAATTTTCTGAGATTTTTTTTAAACAAAACAATGTTGTAGCTTCAGTTTTGATCTTCTACAGATGTTGTGCTAGTTAAACAATATTTTAAAATGCTGTAATAGAATTTGGACCCTATTTGAAGAAACTTCCATAATTACCTAGGTTGATGAATATATGTGGGTGCAAAATAGTTAAAAAATTATATATACCTTAGATATCTCTTTGTGTTGAATCAGAAAGAAGGGATAAGTAAATACATGATTCATTGTATCCATGTGCCACTCTATTTAAAGATTGATTTAATCTGCTACCAGTCTCTCAAATCATTAAGTACAATAGTGAAATCTCAGGGAGATTTGATTCACTTATTTACAATTGTTAAATCTAAATTCTCCTAAAACTTTTTTTGTGAGTCTTCAAGCAGTAGGAGTTTTGACTAATCTGACATGAGATAAGAAGGTTTCATTACATCTCTGACCTTATTTTCACCTCCTTCAACAAGAGAGAAGAAATCTCACTACATTATATAAATTTATTAGTTGTGACTATGAACAACAAATTAACAAAACATGATTTGGGACAAAGCATGCTCACTTGTTAGGAAATTATCTTTGTCTAAAGTATAGGAGGTTTTATTTAAAATGAGTAATTTACTGCGGCCCCTAGGAAATATTTATCTAATACACATATTCTGAGAATATAAGCAAGATGTGTAAAGCACCAGAAAATAATTTTCTTCAATACTCCACTGATATTGAATAATTTTTCAAAAGCTTTCACTCTCAGTTTTTGTTTAAAGGAAAATTGTTTGTTTTAATTATGTGGTTCATAATTACTGAGGTTTTCTCTGCAAAAAATGCTGTCCTCATTTTTTTCCATCTGATTGTTGCTTTATCTGCCTCATTCCATAAAATAATTTTCTCTATGTTGTATAAAGTTTTTGTCCTTTTTCAAAAACATTTACGGACAATTTTCCAGTTTGTATGTCCAGTCCCTCAAAGGCCTGAAAATTTTAGTCATGTATTTAAACTAGATGTCCTTAAACTAGATTACCTATAGCTTAAGGAAATTTTCAAGGATTTTATAAACAAATGGATATAGCTGTGAATGAGATATTCAACAAACTGTTATAGGCTAATTGGTCTTTCTGAATAGAGGAATAAAGAATTGCTACTTTTATATTTAAGGACTCCTTTAAATGACAGTGGCAGGAAAAGAGACATGAACTCTTAAGTGAATATTACACAATAATTTGTGGTTGTAAATTTCTAAGCACAATAGGATTTTAGAATTGACATATGACACATTGCAATCATATGGATTATCTGGCATGTGTCAGTTATATGGCAAAAGCATTCCCATTGATGTGTTCAAGAGTAGCTGGTTTTAGCATGGCTTTAGTAATATCCTCTCAGGTGCCCCTTCTCTCTTACATGACATCTTTTTTGGGACAAAGTAGTTACTAGAGTGAAAGGACAGTGGCTGAGCAATCTAAATAGAAATAAGAGGCATTTCTGGATAGTTCCAGAAAAAATACTACAGTGACACATTTGATTATGCTGCATAATAACTAACACACATCTTCAACTAACTGGTGTTGTCAAGAATACAACATAGAAAAGATTCTTCAGGGAAGAGAACCTATGACCAAAGAACAGTCAATGTCTGAAAGGAAAAAAGCAAAAGAAAAAGGAAAATGCTATAAAGTTTCAACATTATTTCCTCTCCCAATGCTCTCTTTAGGTCCATTTCTTCACTATACTTTTTCTTCCCAAATCTACAACCAGGCACTCCTTCATTCTCCAATGTACACACTCATTTTTTCTCACTCATTTATGAGGGCATTATTCCATAGGGACAATGAAAAATAAATAAACATTAAAACAAATATAAACTCTTACTTTCTTCACAAATACAATAGTGATGTCCATTTGCCAATATCAAGCATGTTGATTTGTTTCTTCAAAGCTCATTGAGTAGATCTTAGGGGTTATGGTGTTGATGGGAAATTGATCAGTATGAAAGGGCAGCACAAACACACAAGTTGCCAGAGATGGAAGATTCATCACAAAGAGCTCCATGCATGCATAGGTAAGTGTCACATTCAAGTATTGCTTGACAGAACTTTTGAGCAGTCAATCCAGAAACACATTCCTAAAATAAAATTTTCTGAAATCTACACAACACTTTTTCAAATTGATTCTTTGCATCTTCAATGCAATTACTCCATTGAACTGATAATGGTTATATTTTCAAATTTATGACATGATTAATAAAGTTTACATAGTTGAAAAATACTGCTTTCCCACTATTTTGGAACAATTTTATCTATATTAGTGCAAAACTGTCTGTATTAGTTGAATTAAGATGTAAGAAGCCTTTGGTTAAACATGTGTTTTTGGTTTTAGTTTTTATTTTTTGGTTTTTTGTTTTCAGTTTTAGTTTTTAATTCTAGCTTTTGTGTGCTTATTTGTTGAAATGTTTGAAATACATTTAAAAAAATCTAAATATTTGAACAATGTGAAAAAATTAGAGAGAACTCAACAAAATTAAAGCATTCTGATCATGTTCATATTCTCAATAATCCTGTGTGTGTCAGGCTATTCAAATACCACTTCAAAAAAAGCATGCTTTCATCATACTGGGCTGGTTCTGCTCCTAAAAGCAGGAGATTCTAATAGTCAAGATAGAAGAACCTATTTTCCACATAAAATATTATCCACATAGGTGTTATTCATGTAAGTTATCCATTTATAATAAAAATTACAGATAATCAATAAGTGCATCAATTTTTCATCAACTAGTCACGTAGAAGTAAACTGCAAACTGTGTGTTCACAAAGAGAGCATAACTCAATTTGTCATCAAGCTAGACCTCCAAATCTTGAGTGATTATATAATCTAGATGAGTAATAACTTCTGAAAAAAGCATAGGAGATATCAGAAGATTTAAGTTTTAAGAAATATCTCCTATTCTATAAAATTTATGTTATAACTTGAAAAAATTATAGTATTGAACCGTGCACCTACTCCATGATAAACAATATTTGTAAGAGGTGAAGGAAGTGAGGAATAAAGGAGGGAAGGAGTGAGAGAGAGAGAGAGGAATGGGGGAGGGAGGGATGGAAGGGGAAAGGAAGGGAGTAAAAAAACCCACCTAATTTTGGAGCCTCAAAGTTTCTCAGATGTCAAGGTCATTTTGAATTACTAATTGTAGATGTCAATAGTTGAATGAATGGCTTGTATCAACATTTGTGTTTGAACTCTAAGAATATACAGTAGGCTTTGAAATTAACACTAGATGGAGAAAGAAGGAAGATAATTTTATGTATGTTTGACTAGTACAATATTTATTACCCCATTTAGGTTAAATCCAGTGGATTTTAGCTGTCTAAAATTCCTAATAAAGTTTATCAGTGCTTATTTGCACAAAATAATGGGATTCAATGTGTTATTTTCATGCATGTATATACCATACTTTCATCATATTCACCTGCCATTTCACTCTCTTGTCCACTTTTGAACCTCCCCCTGGTTCTTTTCCCATTTCTATTTTAATATCTTTATTTTTTGACTCTAGAATTTCACATATGTGAAATACTATGAAGAAACAAGTGAAATTTGTCTTTCATAGTTTTACTTATTTCAGTTAATGTGATGACTTCCACCTCCATCAATCTTTAAGTGTATAGTCTAAGGCTTTTAATTGGTGGTGTGTAGAAAATTGTTGCTGCTGTATCATTTTATCTTTACTTTTCTTTCCTTTTTTTTTTTTTTGTTAGGAACTTGAACTCTTGGGCTCAAGTAACCTTCCTGCCTCAGATCCTCAAGCAGCTGGAATTATCAGGTGAGCCAACGTGTTTGGTGATTACTTTCATGTAATTTAAACATTAAATGAGTAAATAACTAACTATTTTTATTTAATTATGTATTTGAGGGGCTCAAACCCAGGTTTATTTTCCTTTTTTTTTTCTTAGAAGACTAATGATTTTGGTGATTATGCACGCTAATTTGACTGACAGTTTTGGTTTAAAATATTGTTCCAATACAAATATTTACAGGACTACTTTGACTTACAAAATTTCTAAGATGCTACTCATCTTATCTTTGGTTATCTCCTCTATCCTATCACTGAAATTGACTATTTAAAATGAAAAATAACTATATTGTCATTTATTACTAACTTTATGCTTGATTTCACTCCACCTTAAAATTTGCTTTGTACCACCTTCAGGAACTCACAATATGTAATACCTTGAATTGCAAAAATTTGCATTGCTTCCTTCTGCTAGGAAGCTTCCAGTTTCATAATGCATAAAAATTACCTAAATCTCCACATTATCAAGTATATATTAATTGTTGAAATGGTGTGAGTGTTGACTGATATCTTCGATTTTAGACTGTACCTTTCATTTGAGAAATTGAGAATGACAGAGTTTAATGGAACCAAGAATAAAGAATTGCTACAAAGGTAAATGAGATCATGGTTAAAAGCCTTTATTGTGTGTGACATCTACGTCCCCGCAGCAGTGGGGACAACAAATACTATCAGGTTTTGGGTTTCTTACCTACCCCCATACCTCCCTTGTGTGCTCTCTCCTTATCATGTGACCCAGGTTTGATCACATTGTTGTACTTGCTCTAGACCTAAAGTCTGCATATGAGGGAGAACATACAATTTTTGGTTTTGGAGCCTGGCTAACCTCGCTCAGAATGATGTTCTCCAGTTCCACCCATTTACTTTCGAATGATGATTTCATTCTTCTTCATGGCTGAGTAAAATTCCATTGTTTATAAATACCACATTTTCTTAACCCATTTGTCAGTAATGGGACATCTTGGCTGTTTCCATAACTTCGCTATTGTGAATAGTGCTGCAATAAACATGGGTGTGCAAGTGCCTTTGGAGTAACCTGTGTTGCATTCCTTTGGGTATATCCTCAGGAGTGGGATTGCTGGGTCATATATCAGATCTATGTTTAGATTTTTAAGAAGCCTTCAAATTTTTTTCCAGAGTGGTCGCACTAGTTTGCACTCCTACCAGCAGTGTACGAGGGTTGCTTTTTCACCACATCCTCTCCAACATCTGTTGCTAGTGGTATTCTTAATGATGGCTATTCTAACAGCAGTGAGGTGGAATCTTAGTGTGGTTTTGATTTGCATTTCCTTTATGGCTTGAGATGGTAAGCATTTTTTCATGTGTTTTTGACCATTTGAATTTCTTTCGAGAAAGGTCTATTTACTTCAGTTGCCCATTTCTGTATTGCTTCATTGATTTTGGGACAGTTTAGATTTTTGAGTTCCCTGTATATTCTGGTTATCAGTCCTTTGTCTGATGTATAGCTGGCAAATATTTTCTACCATGATATGGGTGGTCTCTTCAGTTTGGAGACCTTTTGTTTGTTGTGCAGAAGCTTTTTAGTTTTATTAAGTCCCATTTGTCCACACTTTCTCTTAGTTGCTGAGCTATTGGGGCTCTATCGAGGAAGTCCTTGCCTATACCTATTACCTCCAGAGTGTTTCCTGTTCTTTCCTGTATGAACTTCAGTGTTTTGGGTCTGATATAAAGGTCCTTGTAGTACAGGGTGATAAACATGGATCTAATTTCAGTTTTTTGCAGGCGGATAACCACTTTTCCCAACAACATTTGTTGAAGAGGCTGTCTTTTCTCCATCATATATTTTTAGCATATTGTCAAAAATAAGGTGGGCATAGTTGTTTGGATTCATATCCAGGTCCTCTATTCTGTTCCACTGGTCTTCATGTCTGTTTTTCTGCCAGTACCATGCTGTTTTTAATTGTATTGCTTTGTAATATAGTTTGAAGTTGGGTATTGCGAACCTCCAGCATTGATCTTTTTGCTGAGTATTGCCTTCGCTATTTGCAGTCTCTTGTGTTTCCAAACAAATTTTAGGGTAGACTTTTCAATCTCTGTGATGAAAATCATTGGGATTTTGATGGGAATTGCATTACACATGTAGACTGTTTTGGTAATATAACCTTTTTACTATGTTGATTCTACCAATTCATGAACACAAGAGATCTCTCCATCTTCCATAGCCTTCCCTGATCCCTTTCTTCAGGAGTTTAAATTCTCCTTGTAGAGTTCATTCACATCCGTTGTTAAATTTACTCCTAGGTATTTGATTTTTTTTTGACGTTATTGTAAATGGAATTATTTCCATATATTCCTTCTCAGTTTTTTCATTACTGGTGTATAGAAAAGCTAATGATTTTTGTAAGTTGATTTTGGATCTGTCACCTTGTTGTAGTTGTTTATGGTGTCTAGGAGATTTTGGGTAGAGTTTTTTGGGTCTTGAAGGTACAGGATCATATCATCTGCAAATAGGGATATTTTGACAGTTTCTTTGCCTATTTGTATTCCTTTTATTTCTTCTTCTTGCCTAATTGCTCTGGTCAGGAATTCTAGTACTATATTGAATAGGAGTGGGGATATTGGGCACCCTTGTCTTGTTCCTGATTTTAGGGGAAATGGTTTCAGTTTTTCACTATTATTTATGATGTTAGCTGTATGTTTGTCATATGTAGCCTTTAATGTTGAGGTACATTCCTTCTATTCCTAGTTTTCTTAGAGTATTTATCATGAAGTGGTGTTGGATCTTATCAAAGGCTTTTTTTGCATGTATTATGATGATCAATTGGATTCTGTCTTTGCTTCTATTAATGTGCTATTACATTTATAGATTTGCATATGTTGAGCCACCCCTGCATCCCTGGGATGAAGCCTACTTGGTCGTGGTGAATGATCTTTCGGATGTGTTGTTGGATTTGATTTGGCATTATTTTATTGAGGATTTTGGCATCAATGTTCATTAAGGAGATTGGCCTATTATTCTCTTTTTTTGGAGGTCTCTTTGTCTGGTTTTGGGCTGAGTATAATACTGGCTTCATAAAATGAGTTAGGCAGTTTTCCTTCACTTTCTATTTCATCATACAGTTTAAGGTGAGTTGGTATTAGATGTTCTTTAAAGGTCTGATAGAATTCAGCAGAGAATCCATCAGGTCCTGGACTTTTCTTGTTTGGGAGACTCTTGCTTGCTGCTTCAATTTCATTTTGTGCTATAGATCTATTCAGGTGATTAATGTCCACCTGGTTCAATTTTGGATGATCATAAGTATCTAGAAATTTGTCCATTTCTTCAAGATTTTCAAATTTATTAGAATATAGTTTCTCAAAGTAGGCTCTGATGATTTCTTGGATTTCTGTGGTGTTTGTTGTTATCTTCCCTTTTGCTTTTCTGATTTTACTGATTTGGGTTTTTTTCTCTCCTCATTTGAGTCAGGTTTGCGAGGGGTTTGTCAATCTTATTTATTTTTTCAAAGAACCAGCTTTTTCTTTCATAGATTCTTTGTATGTTTTTTGTTTCTATTTCATTGATTTCAGCTCTTATTTTTATTATTTCTCTCCTGTTTGTTTTGGGATTTGGTTGTTCTTACATTCTAGGAGTTTGAGATGTAGCATTAGGCCACTGATTTGAGATCTTTCTGTCCTCTTAATATATGCACTAAGGACTATAAACTTTCCTCTCATGACTGTCTTTGCTATGTCTCATGTCGTGTTTTCATTTTCATTAACTTCCAGGAACCTTTTAATTTTCTCTTTTATTTCATCAATGACCCATTGATCATTGAGCATTGTGTTGTTCAGCATGTTTTTTATTGTTGTTTTGTTGTTGAGTTCTAGTTTTAATGTACTGTGATCACATAGAATGCATGGTATTATTTCTATTTTCTTATATTTTTTGAGGCTTGCTTTGTGCCCTAAGATATGATAAATTTTGGAGAAGGTTCCATGGGCTGCTGAGAAGAATGTATATTGTGCAGATGTTGGATGAAATATTCTGCAGACATCGGCTAGGTCCATTTGATCTATGGTGTGATTTAGATCTAGGATTTCTTTATTGAGTTTTTGTTTGGATGACTTATTTATTGATGACAAAGGGTATTAAAGTCTCCCAATACCACTGTGTTGGAGTTTATATGTTTTTAGGTCCTTCAAAGTATGTTTGATGAAATTGGGTGCATTGACATTGGGTGCATATACATTGAAAATTGTTATTTCCTTTTGATGTATTTCCCCTTTGATTAGTATGAAGTATTTCTCTTTTGATCAATGTAGGTTTGAAGTCTACATTGTCTGAGATAAGTGTTACTATTCCTGCCTGTTTTCGGGGACGATTGCTTTGGTAAATCTTCTTCCAGCCTTTCACCCTAAGCCAGTGCTTGTTTCTGTCAATGAGATGTGTCTCCTCTAAGCAACAGACTTTTGGATCTTCCTTTTTAATCCAGTTTGCCAAATGGTGTCTTTTGATGGGGAGTTAAGTCTATTAACATTCAGTGTTAGTATTGATAGGTATGTGATGATTCCTATCATTTAGTTGTCTTTATTGTTTAAGGGTTTGATTGCGTGCAGCTGCATCAGTGTTACTCTGAGATTCCTTGTCTTTTCTTCTAATGTAATTTGGTACTGACAGTCCTCTCATGATTTCATTTGCTTCCATTTGCTGTGTGCATAAGTCCTTGAAGAATCTTTTGTAGTGTTGGCTTGGTGGTCATATATTGTTACAGTTTCTGCTTATCATGGGAGGCTTTTATTGCTCCATCTATTTTGAATGATAGTTTTGCTGGGCAGAGTATACTAGGGTTGAAGTTATTTTCATTCAGTGCCCAGAATACCTCACTCCATGCCCTTCTTGTTTTAAGTTTTCCATTGTGAAATCTGCTGTGATTTTGATGAGTTTACCTTTGTATGCTATTAGTTTTTTCTCTCTTACAGCCTTCAATATTCTTTCTTTATTCTTTGTGCATGTTGTTTTAATGATAATATGTTGTGGTGTGGTTCTATTTTGCTCAATCCTGTTTAGTGTCCTGGAGGCTTCCTGTACCTGAGTGTCATAGTTTTCTCTAGATTTGGGAAATTTTCTGTTATTATTTTGTTGAATATATTACTAATTCCTTTTGCTTGCATCTCTTCTCTTTCTGCAATGCCCATGATTCTCAGGTTTGGTCTTTTGATGGAGTTGGTGAGTTCTTGCATATTCCTCTCACAGGACTTGAGTTGTCTGAGTAATAGTTCTTCAGTTTTTCTTTTAATTACCATTTCATCTTCAGGTTGTGAGATTCTGTCTTCTGCTTGCTTTAGTCTGCTGAAGTGGCCTTCCATTGTGTTTTATATTTCTGTTTCATTCTTTTTTCGGAGGTTTTCCATGTCATGGGTCACTTCCTCTTTAATATTCTCAATATTCATCCTTAATCCATGTATCTCTTTATTTATGATTTTCTCTGTCTTACTTTGGTATTTATTTGGGGCTCCTATGAATTCACTTATTTGTTTTTGTGACTTCTCATATTTTTTATTTTTATTGTCTTGGAATTTCTTGAATGCCTTCTCTACATTTTGCTTCACCTTGTCTAGTAATATCTCCATGAAATTCTCAGTGATTTCTTGCAGGATTTCTTCTTTCAGGATGTTCTTGTGGGCTTCATTATGTTCCTTGGGATAGTCTATCTTTGTTTTGTTGGGGTCTGGAGTTGGGTATTCATTTTCTTCATTTACCTCTGAATCCTGTACTCATTTATTTTTTAGGGGAGAGTGGTTTCCATCCCTTTTTCATCTCCCCATCATTCTACATGGTGCTGTTTCTGTCCCTGTTCTGTGTTTAATTTAGTATTAGCTAACTTAAAGTAGTAAAAGTTATGCAACCAAGAAAGAAAGAGAAAGAAGAAAAAGAAAGAAAAGAAAAAAGAAATAGGAAATCAAAGAATTCAACAAGGAGTGATGGTGTACTCATGAACAGTGAACAAGACAAGCACTTAGAGAGAAAGGGAAAAAAGAGAACTGAAAAAAAAGGAAGAAAGAAAAAATATTAATAATTGTTAAAAAAATAAAAATTTCAGGTTCAGAAACAATGAAGTTCCAGTCTTAGTAGTTCTGGTATTGCTCCTTCAGTATCCACTCCTGGTGTTGGTATTTAAGCAGCAGCTCTTTCATTGTCTCACCAGGTGGTTGTGTCAGGAGACAGCTTTGTGAACCACTATCTTCTCTATTTCAGGTTTCGACTCATCTGCCCCCTACTGCCAGCCCTCTACTTTTGCAAGCTTTGTTTACTTAAAGTTCACATGGAGAGCTGCCACTCTCATTTTCTCAGGTGGAAAGGCTTGCAAGACTGCTACTACTGCAGACTTTGTTTACTTAAAGTTTGGGCAGAGAGCTGCCTCTCATACTTTCTCTATTGGGAAGGCTTTCCAGCAGGCTACTTTTGCAGGCTTTTTACTTAAAGTTCATGTGGAGAGCAGCTCCTCACTCCTCCCCCCTTCTCTGGTGCACTCAAGGCACCCCACCCTCTTTGCTATGTGTCCTTTTCAGTTCCTTGTTTATTATTCAGATTTTTTTTCAGAGCAGGGTCAGTCTGCCCACAGGGCTATGCTGTTTTTATCCCAGGGGTGGCTTTGAGAGTATCATGCACCACTTATTTGCTCACCTGTTTTTCTGGGTCTCCCAAGAAGGTTTGGAGCCAGCATCTGGTGGTGCAGGAGCCCTCCTGGTTTCTCTGTGTAATGTGGAGTGGAGAAGCATTGTGTGGGCTGGGGTTCAGGGTATCAGAGTTTTGCTTCTTCTTGGTGGTTTTTTCCTCCAAGTGTGGCTCCAGTGTCTCAGCAAGATTTTTGATTTATGGAGTTCATGCTGTTTGCTTCCTCCCTGTAGTTGCCATCTTGGATCTCTGCCATAAATTTTTAAAAATTATTTTTTGCTATACTACCCTAAATATGTTTAGAAATAGTGAATATTATTTTCTTAGTGGCATTTTTCATTTGTTCATCAAGTCACATCACATTTTTTTAACTTTCAAATACATTATCCAATTTGATACATTTTACTAAGATTTAAAATACATGCAAGAAATGTTCTTATTCTTCACATATGAGATAGCTCATATGTGCAGAAGATAAGGTTTATCCAAAGTTATGTGACGAGCAAATATGGGACCTGGAACCCAGATGTCTACTTCCCAGATTCTTACTTTTTTTGCTTTGTTTCATTTTTAGATTTCAAATCCATTATCAGACAATTTAGCATTTTGTGAAAAAAATCACAATTAGGTATCACTGAGTTGCTGTAAAGTAATTTAAATGAATTTTATTCAAAATAACTACACTGAAAGTATATCCATTTAGCAAATTCTTCAAACCAATGAGTATTGTAGAGCAATTTTAAAAGGAGAGAAACTAGAGAATTATCACTTTGTTATAGCATAGTTACTACCATGTCATGTTATATCTTTATATAAGTATACAATTTCAAACTTGTTAAAACAGTTTACTATGAATAATCAATAATGTTTGATTATTTGGTTTATGTGCTAAAGATTTGTTTTGTCCTTTCAAATAGCAGGTGTACTGATTTTGTGTTTGTTACAATAATCAAGAAAGCATCTGGCTTTGATGCCAAGGCCGGTCCTGTGAAATGTATCAATATTTTTGTAGAAAATAAAATGACCAAGAACAAGGTTACTACTAACAATCACACATGCAGAGTCAAATGTTTCTTGTATAGGTCAGAAAGACTAGTCTTTGATGGCAGGAAAGATACTTTATGTGAGAGCTTCAACATGGTTTTAAACACATGGCCAAGAATCATAAGAAGAAATGCTCAACATCCCTGGATATACATGACATGCAAATCAAAACCACCTTAAGATTCTACCTCATTCCTGCTAGAATGGCTACAATTTAAAACACAAACAACAAATATTGGTGAGTATATGGGGAAAAAGGAACCGTTATATACTGTTGGTAGGAATATGAATTAGTATAACAACTATGGAAAACAGTGTGGAGGCTCCTCAAAAATCTAAAGAGAAATGCTATGTGATCCAGCCATATTACTTCTAGGTATATACCTAAAAAAATGTTAGTCAGGTTACAACAAAGGCACCTATACACCCATGTATATTGCAGCATTATTCATAATAGACATACTATGGAAACAGCCAAGATGCCCCACAACTTATAAATAGACTAAGAAAATATGGTGATTATATACAATGGAATTTTATTCAGCCACAAAGAAGAATGAAATTTTGTCATCTACTGGTAAATGAATGGGATTGAAAAACATTGTCTTCAGTAAAGTTAGCCAGGTTCAGAAGGCTAAAGGTCAGATATTTTCTTGCATGTGTAGAATATAGACAGTCTAAATACAACCAGTATTCTGAAAAACAGGTCATGTTAAGAGGAAGTCACATACAAGAAAGGGAGGTTAAAAGATGGAAGTTGAGAAGGTGAATAAGGCTGATGTACTTCTTATACAAGAATGAATATAGAATTTTTAAACCTGTTGAAATAACCATAAGAAGAGGACTAAGGTAGAAAGTAGAAAAATAAAGGAGATAAATCAATTTGGATTATAATACACATTTAAATGGAAATGTCACAGGGAAACTCTCTGTATAGCTATCTTAACAAACAAAAATGACATTTTATTTTTTGTTTTACAAAATTGGAGAACAAGAGGTTCTCCAAAAAATTAGGTTCTCTCTTGAGAATTGTTACCAGTGGGTGGGAGAGGATGTAGAAAAAAGGTGAGGGAGGATGGATATGTATAAATACTGTATACATATGTATGTAAGGTAAATAGAAAAAATAATAGCTGTTAAAACTATTCCAGAAATGGGTGGAGGGTGGATAAAGGAGAGTGATGAAGGGAGTGAATTCAAGTTTGATATGTTTGAAATACTGTAAATTTTTTTGTAAATGCTACAATGTACCCCAGCACACCAATAAAAAAAAAATCCCAAAATTTATGGTTAATTTAAGACTTCAATCATGTATGTCAAGAGCAGTCATAAAAGTAGTTAAAGCTCATCAACTGGCTTATCAAACAAAATGGCTGTATAATCTCATTTAAAATATTGACAGGTGGGGCTGATGATATGATAAATAGTAGGACACATGTTTACTGTGACAATAAATAAATAAACCAAATAAATGAATGAATAAAATATTGACGGTTGAATGGTGAGAATAATATCAAGCCAGGGCTTACTGCCTGATGTACTTAGAAGCCAATATTAATGCATTCTTCTTTATAAAAAGAAGGTGCTTCATTTTCTGTCAGCTGACAGTGAAACAGGAGGCATTTACAAATCTGCTTCCCCAACCAGGTGTCAGTGAAGTAATTTAGGTTGCCCAAGTAACCAAAAACAAAGCTGATTAGCTGTAATTGGGTAGCTTGCATTACTCTTTTGCTGCTCTGTTCTGCCAGTGTTGATGGCATCCTCACTTTTATCCTAGGTCTATGAAACTGTTTTCATCCTTTAAGTGTTGGGGTTCAAGCATGGTTAAAGAGATTGTAGAGGAGGACAATGGTGAAGGCATCTCTTCCAGGATGGATGAAGACATCCATTCAATGTTTGATTTCTATAAAACATGCCTGTTCCTTCACCTCTGAACCGTTGCTTAAGAGCAATTGTAGCTCCTGTCCTTCTCACTCTCATCTTAATCTGCTATGCTAAGTGACTTTCCAGCTGATGCCAGTGATATGATAGAATGCTTCCAAAAATATTTTTTTGGCGAAAATGTCAGCTAGGGAGGTAGCTAGTCCTGAATTAAGTCTCCCACTCGGCCTCTTACATGTATTTCTGTGTCCAAGTAATACTTCATCCGTTGCTTTAGGTCTGCTTGTCACAACCCAGAAAGTGGTGCTCCATGTGAGGAAGACATGACCCTTACAAGAACAGCATGAACCCAAGAAAATTAGACTAATGGGTAAGACATTGGTGTGCACAGTTACTGCCAAGTTCTTGGGGATTTTCAACGGAGGGTAATTATGGAACAACAACTGTCTGCTGAACAAAAATGCTGTATAAGAACATTTAAAAACCTACTTGAAGCCAGTGGGGCTATTGTAAGTAAAGACCAAATTGGTAAAATGTTATTAACAGTATCTCTATGCAATCCTTGGTTCCCAGAAAAGAGAACACTTGATTTTGATGTTTGGAAAAGAGCAGATAATAATATAAAAAAAAAAAAAACAAGCTCAGGGGGAAAAGGTACCCCTTGCTTCTCTAATCACATGGGCTCTATTATGGGCTGTTCTAGCTCCTGTACATACAGAGGAGCCCCTGGAACCTCTGAAGGAGACACCTCAACTTTCTGCCTTGGTAGAGAAGGACATGCTGCTTTCAAGCAACCCTCCACCTCTATCCCATCTTGGATTGGAATGAAAAAATAAATAAATAAAAAAGCTTCAGTGCTTGGAGAATGCCTAAGGGAGGCAGCCCTGAGAGGGGACCTGATGGGCTTCCACAAGGACATGAGCCTCAATGTATTGAGGCTCCACAATATCTAATGTTCAGGACCAAATTTGATGATCTTTGTCTTAAACAAGCTCAACAAAATGAACAAACTGGAATGCCTATAAATGCCTCCATGTTAACAGCATTTAGAAAATTCATAGATGTCAACCAACACATTTTGTGTAATCCTGTTGTATCTCAACAAGTTTTGCTATGTGGCCAAAGTGCTTGGAACCTCATTCCCAGCACAGGTCCCACTGAAGGATCGACTTAATGGAGGCAAAGATTCTAAAGGTTGCAACAACAGTCTTGTTAGAGATTTTCTTTTGCTTCAGCTACCAAGATAAGTTTCTAACAAAGTGAGTGGTAAAATAGCCATGGACCTACTTAATTTGCTTCTCAAATTCCAGATTATCAATGGGTGCCCAAAATTACTTTTTTGACATGCTTAATTTATAAAACTTTTTCATGTGTGCATGTATCTATGTATAAATATGTAAACATCTTCAAAATAGTTCTTAAACTGCTGCTATAAGGTTAATGTGATATCCAAGTTAACAAATACAGATATTCAAGAGGAAATTTTTAAGTATTTAGGATTAAAGTAAAGATTAACTACATAAAACTGGTTAAATATTTGTAAACTATTAACATTATAATTCAGAACTTGTTGTTAAAGTCTTTGAGTCAAGTACCAAATGTGTTTTTATAAATAGTTATTAAAAAATAAGATTGCTTTCTTCAGGATTTAATTAAATTATAATATTAAAAATTCTTTTTCAGTAAAAAAGATAATTTTATTTAAAGTCTTAAACATTTAATAAAAATTAAAATTTGGCAAAAGTATTAAGCATGTTTTTTTAAAAAGGGTTCTAAAGGTTAAAAAAAATTAATAAAAGATCTTATAAATATAGTTTGTCTTATAGGGATTCTTCCAAGATAAAAAAGGAACAATACCTCAATGCTCAAAAGGTAAAAAATATATGATGTAATTAATATGGCTATAATTTAAAAGGTTATCTAAATGATTTCCTAAAATTCCAAATTTAGTAAACTACTAAAACCAACATTTAATGTTTATCTTAAATATTATGATTTTAGTAACTGCAAAAACTGGCTTATAGGAAAAGTTTTGTTTTTTTCAAGATAGTAATTGCTCCTATTTTGCTAACTTTATTGGGCTTTTGACTATTTAAAAATCTGAGTTCTAATTAAACCAGTTTATTTACGTGTCTGCCTTTTCAGTGATTTTAATATGTTTATCACACTAAAAATGTATAGGTCTATGCCTAAAATTCATTTAAATGCTATGCAAAGTTTATAAGGTTAAATTTAAAAGTTTAATTCAAAGCAAGCAACCTTCAATAAAAAACAAATCTACCTGGGGACACTAACACTGTCTCCCTAAGCTTTTAGGAGGTCTAAAAGCCTTACTAAATCTTAGTATGAAAGGTAAAATTTAAATTAACATATTACATCTACTTAACTGTGATAGTAATTGTTACTGTTTTTGAATGTTAAAGGTACTTAAGTTCTCTAAGGATTAGTTTTCTAAAAACAGTGCCATTTAAATGAAAGAGTAGACATTGGTCACTCATAAAATACATATATGATTTAAAAAATTATAATGTAAAATTCAGTTGCTCTAAAGGTAAAATTAAAAGGGATACTTATTCTATTAATAAGGTTTACAAAGACTAAAATATCCTTATGTGTGGTTATTTTAAATAGACAGTTTAATTAAAGGTTTTATTCTTAACAATTAATTATTTTTGTTTTAAACTTAATAAAATGTTGGTCTCTATAGCCTAATGTAATGTGTCAGAATCTAAACTTGTTTAAGATTATTTCCAAACTGTAGATTTATAAATGGCTGGGTTGTACAAGATTTAAATTCTTGTCTTGTCTTTTGTACACATCTGGAGTAAACTAAAGAAAGCAAAACTTTTAAAATTCCTCCTTAGCTTGCTTCAATTTATTTGGTCTTTTAATTAAAATGCTTAACTAGTAAACACTTGTCTCTCAGAGGGGTATGTCTTTTACTGGTATAACACATTGCTATTTTGAGCCTGTCTGTTACATGTAACATTTAAAAGACCCTTCAGAGAGACCATGTGGTCACAAAGAATGTTGTCAACATGATGAAGCCACCATATGTCCAGCGCCATACTGCTACACCCTACAAATAAAAAAGTCATGTATGGTTCCACCTTTCCATCCTCTAAAAAAAGTGATTCCTAATTTGGTTAAAATTCTCTAAATTAGTATAGTTTTTATACATGTTGTTTTTAATACATTAATCAGTTAAGGACTGGCCCAAAAATAGAGTATTTATATTAAAAATCTGTTATAAACTGCTTAAGTATCTAACTAATAATCTTCTAAAAATAATGACAAATAATGGGTCAGAGAGCACTCTAAATTAATGTGATTATTTTGTGTGTTCTCTGTATATGTTCTACTAATTGTTTCCACTTAATTTTTACTTTTTTGAGGTAATTTGGCATGCTTGTATTCTTTGGCATGTCTAGGTCATAACACCAGTGTCTCTGTGTTGTGTCTTTAGATGTCTTTAGGATGATTCTTACTATAGAGTTAATGTAAAGAACTAAGAGCCTTCTGTTCTCTTCTCTCCCCCACCTCTTCTACTGCTACTTTTCAGAAAAACCTGATCAGTTTATGTTGATCAGGTCTAACTAAATTACAGACATTATTTTATGAACAGTAATCTTAATTTTTTATTTCATCAGAAGTGTAAATTACATTCAATTCTTTCATAATTACATCTATTAACAACAGTGTGTTTATGTTACTTGTATACACAAACAGTTTAAACTTGCTTTCTTTCATAGGTCTGTATAGTAAAAATATAATGCTAATTTAAAAGACAATTTTATTTAAATTTCAAATTGTTATAAAAGTTATTTTAAAATACAAGTTACAAAGTCAACAAGTAAAAAGGATACAAATAGATTTTGAGTATGTTTTGGGGAAAAACTAAAAAAAAAACAGTACTTTTAAATGAGAAAGGATTTTGTATAAAAAGGTTTGTTATAAAGATTGTTCCAAATATAAAAAAGAGGGGTAAGGACAAAATATCAAAAAGTTTGGAATGTTGTATAAAGGTACTGAATAAGTCTTATAAGTGTGTGGTAAAAGTTTGGGTGTGTGATTAAATTAACTACAACCTGAAGGTTTCCTAAGAGATTTTCTATGGTAATGTTGAACTACAACCTGACTCTCTAAGTCCATAAAATAATAAGGCTACTTTAGTATTGTTCTGTTCTAGGTAACATCTGTAAAAAGCTGTTGTAGAAAAAGATTTTGTCAAAGTAATTACTTGTGTTCTCTGTTGATCTTGACAATCTTTTAAATACTGCTAAATCAGAGTTCATTTAAGTATTTGCTCATGTAAAGGTCTCTTAAATGAACACCTTTTAACTGTGTTCCGTGTCTAAATTTATGTAAATATTGTACAAACATTTACAAAGTTAAAAGTGTCACGTTATGTAAAATGACCAGCTAAAGCTCTCTTTTATCCAAAAGCATTACATCTAAACCTTTAATGCATAAAATGGTTGATATATCTTTTGACAGGTGTGCAGGTGTGCTGTTTGTAATCAGTAACATTCAGAAAAATGTGCCATTTGGGCAATCCTGCTATTTAAAACCTGGCCTATGTTTGTCTTAGCCAAAGAAGTGATAATTCCATATATATAGATAAAATGTACTTATACATTAAAAAATAAGACTATTTGGGATCACAAATATTTTTCCCCCTACTTATAAGAGATCTAAAGTTAGCACTGCTAGACTTTTACAAGGTTGTGACCGTGTGTTCCTAATAGTGATAAGGAGCATTTAGTGCTTCTCTTTTAATGCTGTCAGTCATAATTATTTTCCTAAAAATGCTGTCTATAATGTAAATAACTAAATGTGCTATCAATTACCAAACTACTTTTCAGTATTTGAACCATGGCTATTCTAAGATTTGTCAGTAATAGTCTAGGTACTTCCTTAGATCATTTGCAATCAAATCCCCAAATGACTCAACCAAGTACTTATTTTTCAATTGAGTCAGCCTTCTAAATATTTACTCTGTTGGTTTTTTGAAAAACTTTTAACTGTTGTCTGCCGACATTGTACAACATTTTAAAGTTGTCAGATTATCATCTATAGTCCAGACAGATCTAAAAATGGATGCCAGGTAAGCTCATTTCTTCTAACCCCCTTTCATTGCTTGTAATTTGGCAGATGGATGCCACTCATATACTGTGATTTGGAAAACTTAAGTTCATCCATGTTACCATAGGTACTTATTCAGGGTTTATTTTTTTGTACCTGCTAACAAAGAAAATTTCTCCCAAGTTATCTTTCACTGTCTCCAAGCTTTTGCTACTATGGGAGTCCCTCTCCACCTTAAAAGAGACAATGGGCCAACATATATGAGCCAAAAATTTGCTAAATTCTATTCATTGGGGTAAATATGTCATTTTACCAATATCCATTACAACCCCCAAGGGTGAGCAATTGTAGGATGGGCTCAGCAGACCCTTAAAAAATGCTACAAAAACAAAAAAAAGGATGAATAGAGGAATAAAGGATGCCAGGGCTCTATTAGCTCATACTTTAATTTTTTTTAAATATTAGCTCATACTTTACTTTAATATTTTTAAATATTAGGGAAGATGGGTATATGACAGCTTATCACCATTTCACAAAAACAGTAGACCCTAAGCATGGGCAAGTTTGGTATAAAGATATAAACACCAACCAGTAAAAGAACCTGTGGACTTACTTATATGGGACTGAGGTTACATGTATATCTCTACAGGAGATGGACCATGATATATTCCCAGCCAAAGAATGAGACCTTTCCTACAACTGGCCCCCGCAAAGGAACCAGACACCTGAGAGAAAAAACTTGACCCAAAGGCTTCCAGACCCTAAAGGGATGTGGCTACCCCTACAGAGCAGAGCCAAACTGACATGGGGGAAACCTGAAGAGGTTGACGTAATAAGCTGATGATTTATGTCACCAGACCCAAGTTAAATCTAATGAAAACAACATTTTTCTCTCAATGCTTTGTATTGTATATTACAACTCTGTTATTGTAATCACTTGCATTTTCATGAGGTTTTGGGGGAGTACTTCAGCCCACACATATTGGATTTATGTTCCAAACCCACTATTGTGGCATCCCTGCCCATCCTCTGCTACCACAGCTACAAAACAAACAAGAGGAGGATGTTGGAGTTCAAACATGGTTAAAAAACATGGAGGACAAAGGTGAAGGCACCTGTCCTAGGTGGATGAAGGCTTCCATTCAATATTTGATTTCAATAAGCCATGCCTGTTCTCTGACCTCTAAACCTTTACTTAAGAGTCATTGTAATTCCTGTCCCTATCACTCTGCTCTTAACCTACCTTTCCTGCTGATGCCAGCGATATAATTGCTTGCTTGCAAGAATATTTTTTGGCCATTTGCTGTACTCAATAAAAGTCACAATGCAAATGCATTCGGGGACCTTGCTAGTCCAGAGCTAGTCTACCCTACAGCCTATCTTACACATATACCTGTGTTCAAGTAATCCTTCATCTGTCATTAAAGGCATACTGGTCACAACCCGGCATTTGGGTAAATAATGAAATAAGTTTTACAGAAGGAAAAGAAATCTATTAAGAATTTTATGAAGAAAATGTAAAATCTTGTTTAATTATTAGTAGCTTAGAAAAATGTTATACATATATATATACGTATATAAATATAAATATATATATATAAATATAAATATATATATATATATATGTATATGTATGAAAGTAGCATAATGAAACCCATTAAGGACTGTTAAAAAAACAAGCATGGGGAAGAGAAATGGAGTTTAAGAAAGAGAATTGAGGTTGTGATTTGAACAAAGTACATTATGTGCATGTTTGGAAATACTGCAATGAAACCACTTTGCACAATTATTTATGCTAAGAAAAAAAAACATACATATCAGATTTCTTGGGGATTTTCTTTATACAAAATCTCTCACAGTTTAACAATACATTTTGGAAAATGTAAATTTACTAATTTCACACTTTTCTTTTTCATAAATTTTATTACATATATTTAAGAATATACAACATGATACTATGGGAAACATAGATAACAAAAAGATTACTCTAATGAACTGAATTAACATGTCCATCATCTCACTAAATGACCCTTTTGTTTGGTTTTAGGAGCAATAGCAGTTCAAATCTATTCATTAACCCTGAGTTTCATATAAAGTACAATCCTGTGACCCATAATCTTCACGTTGCACATTACACCTTCAGACTTGTTCCTCCTACACATCTGTTACTTTGTATCTGGTAACCTACTTCCCCATTTCTCCTCCATCACCCTTGGTGTTCACTTTTTGTTCTCTGACTCTGTGTATTTAGGTAATTTTTACATTTTACGTATGAGATCTTGCAGTGTGCCATTTTAATGCTCTACTGAGGAAAAACCAAGAAACAGAAGAAACCCAGTGTGTCTAGTTCAGAGTTAGGCAAGTAGTGAATGTCCATCACTGTGACAAAATGTCTGAGATTAGGGAAAGCTTTCTTTTCACTCATGGCTTCAGAGGTTTCAGTTCACAGTTGCCTGTCCCTGTTGCTTTGGGCCTATGGCAAGGTAGTGTCTCATGGCAGAAGCAGCTGCTCACCACAGGTTAGCTTGGAAGCAAGGAGAAGGAGGAATATGTTGGGGCACAATGTCCCTTCAAGGGCATGCCCCAGTCCCCTAACTTCCTTCTACTAGGCTGCATATCTTAAAGGTCCCACCATCTCTCAATAGCACTCAGGATAGGGACCAAGCTTTTATCACATGACTTTTGAAGTCACTGGAGTTCTAAAGAATAGTCTCTTAGGAAGAAAGTTATCTCTCTCTGTTCAGGACCCTTAACTATTTACCATCTTACGAAAGCCATTCAGATGCTATATCTTGTGTCAGTAATGTCCAAACTTCTATTCTTGCCCAAAACCCAGGATAAAGGTTAACATTGACAGCTATTCTTTATAGCATTGCTAAATTAATTGTCTTTTTTTTTTTTTTTTGGCAAAATCTTTGTTTTACAGGGCTGGGAATTAACAAACAGGTTAAAATTACCTTTCTGTATGGGTCTATATGGTAAAAATATAAGGCTAATTGGAAGAAAAATTTCATTTAAATTTAAAATTCTTATAAAAGTTACTTTGAAATACAAGTTACAAAGTCAACAAGCAAAAGTGTATATATAGGTATTGAGTGTGTTTTTGATAAAAGAGTTAAAGGAAAAAAGAGTGCTTTTGAATGAAAAAGGATTTTGCAAAGAAAGGTTTGTCCTAAAGATTGTTCCAAATATAAAAAAACGGGAGAAGGTCAAACCATCAAAAGGTTCAGAATGTTGTTTGATGGTCCTCAGTAAGTCTTAAAAGTGTGTGATAAAAGCTTTAGTTTGTGATTAAGTTGGCTTTAATCTTAGAGTTGCCTAAAAGATTTTCTATGGTCATGTTAAACTAGAACCTGACTTTTTATGTCCATTAAGTAACAAAGTTATCTTAATATTATTCTGCTCTGTACAACTTTGTAAAAACACTGTTGTAGGGAAAGATTGTATCAAAGTAATTATTCCTGTTTTCTGTTGACCTTGTCAAGCTTTTAAATACTGCTAAATCAGATTTCATTTAAGTATGTGCTCATGTAAATGTCTCTTAAATGGCCACCTTATAACTATGTTCTATGTATAGACATTATTTAAATAGTTTATCAACATTTGCAAAGTTAAAATTGCTGGTTTATGTAAAATGATCAGCTAAAGCTGTCTTTTATCCAAAAGCATTATATCTAAACCTTTGACATATAAAATGGTTAATTTGACAGGTGTGCTGTTTGTAATCAGTAACATTCAAAAAAAAAAAGAAAAAAAACCTTCCCAGTTGGGGAATCTGGCTATTTAAAATGTGCCTATATTTGTCTTCACCAAATAAGTAGTTAATGAATATTTAAAATGTACTTGAGCATAAGACTATTTGGGATTAAAAACATTGTCTTCTAGATTATAAGAGATCTAAAGTTAAAACTTACGTCCATGTGTTCCTAATTGTGACAAGAAGCATTTAGTGCTGCTGTTTTTAAGCTATCAGTCACAATTATTTTCCTTAAAATGCTGTCTGTAATGTAAATACCTAAATGTACTGACAATTACCAAACTACTTTTCAGTATTTTAACCATATCTATTCTAAGTTTTGTCATTCACAGTCTGGATCCTTCTTTGGAGCATTTAAAAGTCAAACCCCAAAATGAGTCTATCAGGCACCTATTTTTCAAATGAGTCAGCCTTCTAAATATTTGCTTGTGTTGATTTTTAAAAAACTTTTAAATGTTGTCTGTTGACATTCTGCAGAATTTTTAGGTTGTCAGGGTATCACCTCTAGTCCAGACAAAACTAAAAACGGATGTGAGGTAAGCCCACTTCTTCTAAACCTCTTTTGTTGCTTATAATTTGACAGATGGATGTCACTCACATATCATCATTTGGAAAACTTAAATTCATTCATGTTACCATAGATACTTACTCAGGTTTTATTTTTGCATCCTTTGCTACCAAGGAAAATTCCTCCCAAGTTATCTCTCACTGTCTCCAAGATTTTACTGCTATAGGAGTCCCTCTCTGATTTAAAACAGAAAACGAACCAGATAGTATACTAGCCAAAAATTTGCTGAATTCTGTTCATTGTGGTCAATGTGCCATCTTCCCATCTTCCCTTATAACCCCCAAGGGCAAGCCATTTTAGAACAGGCCACCAAACCCTTAAAAGCATGCTACAAAACAAAAAAGGAGGAATATGGTAATAAAGGATGCCAGAGCTCTATTATCTTGGGCTCTATTTACTTTAAACTTTTTAAACATTTGGGAAGATGGGCACATGGAAGCTTATAGCCATTTTGGGAAAACAATGGTCTCTAAGCCCGGGCAAGTTTGGAGTAAAGATATAGACACCAATGAGTGGAAGGGCCCCATAGACTTATTAACATGGGGCCTACATAATGCTTTTTTCTCTATAGGAGATGGACCCCAGTGGATTCCCAGCCAAAGAATCAAACCTGTCCAGCAATTGACCCCCACAAAGTACTCCAATAATAGAGATACAGAATTTGATGCCTCCAAACCCTTGAGGGATATGGCTGCCCCAACAGAGTAGAGCTGGACCCACAAATGGGAGACCTAAAGAGGCTGACACTGCAAGCTGTGGAAAGACCAAAGTTAAATCTAACCAGAAAAATCTGGTTAGTATTTTATATTACAATTCTGTTTTGCCATCTAAAAATTAGGCTGCTGAGAATTCCAACCAAGAGGTGACTCTGATCTTCAAAATCAGGCTTTTTATGTGCAAAACAGAAAAGGGGGAGATGTTGGGGTTCAGGTATGGTTAAAGAGATCATAAGCAAGGAGGACAAAGGTGAAGGAACCGCCTCCAGGATGAATGAAGGCATCCATTCAATGTTTGAACTTGATAAGACATGACTGTTCCTTGACCTCTGAACCAACCTTTGCTTAAGAGTAATTATAGTTCTTGTCCTTGCTCTAACCTTAATCTGGTATGCTATGTGACTTTCCTGCTGATGCCAGCAATATGATTGATTCCTCACAAAAATTTTTTTTGGCCTCTTGCTATACTCAATAAAAGCCAGGGGGTATGCTGATTTGGGGAGCTAGCTAGTACTGAACTAGTTCCCCCGCAGCTTCTCTTGCACAGACTCCTGTATTTGAATAATCATTCATCCATCACTTCAGGTGTGCTGGTCATCACCTTGAATTTAGATCTCAGTTGTCAGAGTCCTTTGACTCTGTCAGGATCTCAAGGTAATATTAAGTCAAGTCCTACAGTTCCGTGTCCATCTTCTGAAAAAACAGCATGCAGAACGGTTTCTAGAAACATGTAAGTTCATCTTTTATGACCCAATTACCATTCCTAAGAGCAACACTCTTATGACACAATCACCTTCCAAAGCTCCCATCTTGTAATACAATCACTTTGGTAATTAGGACTTCAACATATAAATTTTGACAGAGTACAACATCAATGGTTACACTGTGTTACAAGGATGTCTTGCTCACAAAAAAACTCCAAGAGGACTTTACAGCAGAAATCAAGAAGGCAAATGGAAAGAGAATTTATTAACCAAACTCCTCTGATGTCTAGTGTCTCATTGGTCACAGTTTGTTCTAGAGGATGTCCTCTTGCACTGATAAATCATACCCCCGGTATGCTATACAGCTTTAGGGAAGTCAGGACTCACCTTATGGTGACTGATACTTCCTCTGAACCCAGAAGCTCAAGATACTTTCCCTTAATGGTAAAACCACATCTTAGTAGATATTAACCAAAGTCCGAACATTAGTGAAGTTCAGATAAATTTAGATGCAGCCTCAAATATGTCCAATTCAGTTCCTTCCTTACATCACTGTGACTGGCTTATAATGCCCTCCCTTTGTTCCTCATTCCCACACCACATCATTCTAAAGAATACTGAGGACGAAGAGAGAAGGTAAAGCCATAACACCCACTTCAGGTTGGCAGCTAATTATGATTTTCAGAGTACTTGAAATTTTTTTAAAAGAATGTACAATTTTTTCTCCTGTATCAGCTCTCGAATAAATTGGTATGTATCACCTTTTTTCTGGATAATCCTTTCTAGATTCCTCAGAAACTTGCAAAAGTGTTTCTGTTTGCCAGCTTAACTTTGCTGGAAAAGAAATCTAGAACTGCATTCTCTAAAGAATGCAGTTATAGTTGACAATGCCCTCCTTGGATACTTACTGTTGAAGCTCACCCTTGAGAGAAGTGAAGTAAAGTGAATTATCTCTGTTTTTGATGCAAATCTCTCCATTTGATGGGGCACTACCTTAATCTATATCATGCTACTACATTAGAGTACCTGAGACTATGTCATTTATAGCGAGCAGAAGTTTATTTTCTCACAGTTTGGGTGATTGGGAAGTCCAATATCAAGGTACCCATATCTGCTGAAGGCCTTACTAAAGCAGTACGAAAAGGAAAGCAGGAGGCTGAACTTACTCTTTTAAAATGGCACTAATCTTTCTTATGATGGTGGTGTTCTTATGGCCTTGTCACTTTTTGAAGGTTCCACCACTTAATACTGTTAAATGACAATTAAGTTTTAACATGAGTTTTTTTAATTGTAAATTTTTATTAGGATATATTCATTATACAGGGAAGGGATTCATAGTGACAATTCTGATTAGACTTATATTATATATTATTTACATTGCCCCCATCTTCTCTTCCTCTCAACCCCCTCTTTATTTCACTTAAAGCAATTGCAAGGGTTTTTTTAGTTCTGCTTCATTTAGGTATCTGAAGTCCATCTACCATATACTGTCACATTAATCTCTTTCCTTCCCCCTTCCCCCTCTTACTAGTACTCCCCTACATACCCACGCTGTACCTATTTTGCAGTCTTGGTTTTCATTATTAATATTTAAGTTGTTGTTCAAAGGGGTTTCTCAATGTATGCTTACTGTGGGTGTGCTTTACTTTGGTCTGTTCAATCCATTTGAATACTGTCCCTTATCCCTTTACCTCCCACCCTGCCATTTTTCAACAGTTTTCAATATACATCTTTAAATCCTCTACCTTCACATCTTATGGTATGTGATATTACTGATGCTCTATCTAAACATTTCAACCATACCAGGTAGTGTCAATCATAAATCCTCATTATGAACAACAAGCTCAAGGGTGAGACTCTGCAGCTTCTACTTTAGTGAAATATTTTCAGTTATTTCCTGGACAAATAATGTCCCTAAGTACCAGAAGTAGAGGCCATGTTGGTTTGGATATAATTCCACAAATGGGTCATACAGAGATACATCATTTCTCTCTCTTATTTCCACAAGTCACATGGAGTCACAGTTCAAAATATTGGCCACTCTTTCAACATATATAGTGTAACCCAAAGGACAGTGTTCTGACCTAAAAATGTCTTTGAGTTGATGTCTCAGCTATGTTTCCAACCATCTACTTAACAGTTTTTTTTAAACTGAGTTTAGGTCATTGCACATGGTACTGCCAGTGAATACATGGTCATAGGTCTGTTTACTGGCCTATTTGCCATAAAATGAAACATTCATTCTGGGACAATATTGTGTTAATCATATGTATGGACAAGACATTGTAACAGCTCTTAATTGAATCTGGTTATAGACATCCTATGTTTGAAAATTAAACCCATATACAGACTGCTTATTTATTCTGGTATGGATGGATGACTTTCACCAAAAGTAGAATCAATGCAGTTTTGTTTTCAGAGATGTTCCTGCTCTCTGCAAGTAAGATCTCAAAGGGAACAAGTAGGGTTGCTCCTCTTCAAAACACCCCATTTTTAGTAAAATCTCCAGCAATAACTAGAAATAAGAAAAATACAGGAGATGAATCAGTTTGGGTTATGACACATATATACATGGAAATGTCATAAGGAAACTTCCTGTATATCTGTGTTAAACAAAAATGTCATTTTTTTTTTTTTTTTACAAATTTAGAGAACAGATGAGCAGAATAGCTCTTGTCTGGAGAGTTGGTACCAGTGAGATTGCAGAGGATGTGTGGGAAGGGTGTAGGAGGGTGAATATGGTGCAAAAACTTTGTACTATACATGTAAGTGGAAAAAATAAAACCCAGTGAAACTATTCCAGGAATGGAGGGAGGGGCTATAAAAAGAATGATAGATGAGTGAACTCAAGTTATGATATATTTGATATTGTAAGGACTTTTCTAAATTAGCACAATGTACTGCCAGAACAACAACAACAAAAAACAAAAAAGTTCCAACATTCAATTGCACAGTAAACATTTTTATTACAAAAAGGAGGAAACGGGAGAAATCAGGAAGGATCAAACCAAAACAAGATGTTTCCTTGTGACATTTTCATGTATGTATGTATTATAACTCAAATTGGTTCATGCCCTCCATTTTTCTCCTTTCTACTTTAGTTCCCTTCATATGGAAATTTCAACAGGTTTAAAAATTCTGTATTCATTCTTGTATATATATTATATCATCCATATTCACCTTCTGAACTTCCCTATTTTACCCTCCCTTTCTCATTAGTGACTTCCTCTTAGCGTAACCCATTTTCACAATATTGCTTATGTTTGTGTTGTTCTGTCTCCTACATATGAGAGAAAACATTTGGCCTTTGTCTTTTTGAACCTGGCTTCTCACCTAACATGACGTCCTCCATTTGCATCCATTTACCTTCAAACCACGTGGTTTCATTCTCCCTTATGGCTGAATAAAACTCCATTGTATGTATAAACCCCATTTTCTGAATCCATTGGTCAGTTGTAGGGCATCTGGGTTGTTTTCATCACTTGGCTATTGTGAATAATGCTGCAATAAACATTGCTGTGCAAGTGTCTTTATTGTATTTTTTCTAACATTCCTTTGCTTTTATCCCTAGGAATAGTATTGCTGGATCATATGACACTTCCATTTTAGTTTTTGAGGAAAACTAAAATGGAAAAAACCACTTTCCTATAGTGGTTGTACTAATTTATATTCTCACCATCAATGTTTGAGGGTTCCCTTTTCCCCATGTCCTAGGCAACATTTGTTATTGCTTGTGTTCTTAATGATAGCTATTCTAAGCAAGTGAGATGAAAGTAGAGGGCATGAACCAATTCAAGTTATAATACATATGTACATGGAAAAGTCACAAGGAAACTCCCCATAGTACTATCTTATATAAAAAAAAACTTTATTCAAATATGGATAATGGGAAGGTAAAACAGGTCTTTTCTGGGGGATGGTGTCAGTGGGAATGGAGAGGATATAAGGAAAGGGTGAAGGAGGCTGAATGTAGTAGAAATATTATGTACTCATGTACGACAATGGAAAAATGAGGAATTTTGAAAGTAGACCAGAAATGGAGGTTGGGGGAGAAACAGTGATGGAGGGGAATGAATTCAATCAAGATATATTGTAAGAACTTTTGTAAATATCACAATGTACCCTCAGTACAGCACTAACATAATGAAAACAGAGAAAAAAAATCAAAACAAAATCAAAACAAGAGCAAAACCCAGCAAGGTAAACACTATAACCTGTACCTCCTAATCGGGAATCTGGATCATATAATGTGGTAATGTGAACTACAACAGGCTTGAGCAGCCCAACCTATTTCTTGATGTTTGCATGAAGCATAGCCTCTCTCTTGAACTGGATCTGTCTGTGGCATTCTTCAGATGTTCCATGTTTCTAGCAACTCCAGTGTCTTGAGGATAGAATTGCAGCTTAGTCTTCACCCTGCCAGTTTCAGTATCACCCTTTCATGTGCTTCCTGAAGGAAGGTTGACTCTACCACAGATTGCCCAGCTTCCCACCCTTTGCTTTGAAATCCCTGTAGAAGCCTCCATGAGCCTGTAACTGTTGGATTCTGCATTCCTACAAAACAAGTGACAGGGGACAATACCACCTCTGAGAGCCTGAGTGGCTTATTAATCCTGGGGAAACTCTTGTTTACCTTTTTCGTAAAGGTGTTTTCTACCCAAGGGAAATTCTTTCAAATGAACTTACTCTTTCATGACTTTTATCCTGGAATGGGAGGGGGCCGGCCAATTCCTGATATGCTCTCAAGGCATCTTTCCTATTGCTCCCATGCAAAGTGCTTGGCTTCTTTTTAATGGTACTTATCTCTTCAGAAACTGTCTTCCTTAGCCTCAACTTCACATGGGCTTTTCTGACAGATTCACAAGTTTTTGTTTTCATGCTGCGCTTTTTCCTCCCAATTCTCATTTTACACTGACTGACTGAAAGCAGACAGCAATAACTGTGCCACAGCCTGAATGCTATGTTGTCTTGAAATTTCCTTTTCCAAATCAATTAGTTCAATAATTTTAAATTCAGCCTCACTCATAGTCTTAGAACATAGGAAATACATGGAACATTTTCTTTTTGTTTTTTGCCAGAATGTAACACACATGAATCACGATAGAATCCTTATTCCAATGTGAAACCACATGAGCACAGTCTCTAACATTCTGCATTTCTATCAGCATTCTGGTCTTCTGGCTCTTACCAGCACCAGTTGCTGCTTACAGCATTATAAGATGTGTCTTGCTCACATCTTCAAACATTTCCAAATTTTTCCTGCAAACCAATTCAAAGGCTTAAGAACCATATGATCTGATTTATTCACAGCAAAGATCCCACTTGTCTGGTACCGATTTTCTGTATTGCTTACTTTTCTTTGTGACCAAATACCTGACAGAAGCAGCTTAAGGGAGAAGGATTTGTTTTGGCTCATGATTTCAGAGGGTCCACTCCATAGTCCCTTGGTGCTCCATGTGCTTAGGCAAAGCATTATGGTGGTGGGAACCTGTAGAGGAGGAGGAGGATTTTCACCTTCTGGCAGAGAGGAAGCAGACAGAAAGGAAGGGTCATGGAATAAGGTTAAACCTTCACAGGCATGCCTCCTGTGTCCTACTTCCTCTAGGTCGGCCCTAAATCCTGTATAATCTTAGACAAAAACCCCACAAACTAGGGACCAAGCATCCAACACTTGAGCATTTGGGGGACATTTCATACTCAAACTACATAAATATCTTGTTACGCAGAATTATTTAACTGATACAGAAGCACAAATTGAGCTATAATATAACAAAAAGATACAAAACATATGGTGTTTGAAATGAAAGGCAAATAAACGCTGGAAAACTAATGAGGAAACTCTTGAAAATGGTTATTAGAGATAGGAAAAGTAGTGAGGATATAATCAAATGGGGTTTAATATTGGTGTCTCATACAAAATAGACAATTAGAAAACTGTTCTCTATTGGTAACACATATGATCTAAACACATATGTGATGAATCTGTAGTATAGCTAAGGATATTCGTACATATGATACTGAAATTTTCAATTGACTTCTATTTGGCGAATTTGACAAGGTATGTGGGAAAAGAGAAATGAGTTAAGGAAAACAATATGTGAGAAGCATTTTCTGGAGACAGAGGATCCAGGACTTGCTGGCTTGAACAGTAAAAACTGCTTCACATCTCCATTGTGTGGAAAGCAAAAATATTCTTAAAGAAAGAAATCTTCAGGTAAATATCAAATCAAGAGAGTGGTTATAGTTCTCTTTAAAAACAGCTTTGAAAAATATGTGAGGGAGTGCCTTAAAGACCCTCTAAAGCTAAAGCAAAAGCATTCCCAAGAATTTTAAAGACTGTCCCAAGGTATCCTGATATATGAATCAAACAGAAACAGACATGACTTGAAATTTATTTTTCTGTATGGTACTTAAGAAATGTATGTATGTGTGTGTGTGTGTGTGTGTGTGTGTGTGTTTGTGCTACTTGGAAGAAAGAGAAAATAAATAACAGATAACACAGAAGATAGAGCTAAAACATCCCTATGTCTAAGGAGTAATAAGGAAAATGGAAAAGAGACAATTAAAACTTAGGTGATCCCAGAGGAAGTTATTAAATACAAGCTACATTCCTGTTATTCCTTGCTGCACAATAAGCTGCAGTGAAGCTTAGAGGTTTAAAAAATGTTTTATTTTAGTTATTCTGTGGCACTAGTATTTAGTTGGCTGTAAGTCTAAGTCTCTCATGAAGTTAAAGTTAGACATGTCGTGAAAAAGCACAACAGGTTGTACATCCAAGGTGGCCCTAACACTGGCCTACTGGTTTACCTAGGTCAACTAAGAGCTGCACAGGTCCTGTCTACAAGATGTGGCTATCATCACAGTTACAGAGTCATCATAGATTTACAGGTAGATTCTGCATTTCAAAGTAGTGTGCTCCAAGAGAGTAAGTAGAGCGTGAATGGACTTTTATGGTTTGTACTTATTATAAATCACTTCAACCATCACAGTGTGAATTCTTTGATGTGGGTTGCTAATCATAGTCTGGTCAAGAAAAAAAAATTTCCAAGTCAGGGGTTGCTATTGTTCAATATCTCATGGAAATATAGTCCGCATAAGTGTGGGTAAATTCCTGGATCCTCCATTCCATTCCCTCGAGCATTAGTGTAATCCTAACACTAACATCCCACTGCCTTGACTAATGTAATCTTATTGAAACTAATTTTTCTGGAAATCAGATAGTATGAGTCATTTAAGTTTGTTCTTTTCACAGTCATTTTGATATTGTAAGTTCCTTGCATTTCCCTATGAATATTTGAGTCGCCTTGTCAATTTCTTCAAAAGAGTCTGTTGAAATCTAGTTTGAAATTGTGTTGAATCCATACATCACTTTTTCAGGGAGCTGAATTCTCTGAGTCTCCTAAACAATGAACACCATATATCTATGAACTTATTTAGATCTTTTTAACGTTCTCAGTAATATTCTGCATATTTCAAGACACAGTTGATATAATTTATCATATTTATCCCTAAGTATTTGAAAGTTTTAAAACATAACTGTAAAAAAATAACTTTTAATTATTTATTGCTGGTATATAGAGACTAAATTGGATTTTTATATTAACCCAGTTGACTGCAAATTTGTGAAGTACAAATAGTAGTTCTCATAACATCTTTTGTAGATTCATGGGAGTTTCTTCATGAACATATAACAGGCACAGAAAATTTGCACACTCTTTGTAGGCAAATGCAGGCCCAAAGCAACCACCCGGAGAGGAGTGATCTGGCCAAGAGATTCTTTATTGTCAGGTGGAAGAGAAGGAGCTGAGAGAGCAAGCAAGAAGGGGCATGGGTAAAATACCCTTTGGTGGGACCCGGTGCAACCCATTGGCTAGCACCCTTTGGTCCATTCCGATTGGAGGTTAAGGAGTGGGGAAGTCCCAAGCTGGGTGGGTTCATGATCTCAGGAAACTGAAACCTAAGGACTCTGGGAAATGGAAACTCAAGGGCACAATAGGAAATGGAAACCTGACAATGCCAAGAAACTGAAACTTACCAATGCCAAGAAACTGAAACTCATCAATGCCAGTGGTGCCAACACTCTTGATAAACTTCTTCACTTTAAAGCTGATTTTGTTATAGTTCCTCATATTTTCTGGCCCTTGCTCAGAGTGCATGATTTCTTGACATTTTAGCAACTCTTCTAATGTCATGACTCATGCTTCTTTCTCTTCATTTCCCAGAGAAGAAAAATCATAGTTATGATGTCCTGCTGCTCCTTTTATTTAGATGATTGCCACATAGGCCACTTTTTTGTTCCAATTATACCTCGATAGCAACATTTTTCAAAGTGTGGTCCAGGGCTCCCCGTGAGTCCTGAAAACCAACTCAGTGGTCTGTGAGATTAAACTATATTTATGTACAATACAAGATGATATCTTTTTTGGCCCCAAACTTTCACAATTGTATACAGTAGTGTTGTTTTTCACTGGCTACCTATTGAGTGATGTTGCAGTGGACTGAATGCTTCACCAGATATGGAATCCAGATTTTTCTACTAAGTCATATTTTAAATAAATTTTAGAAAATTTGGAACAATGCCACTCAACACTTTAACAATTTTTGTTTAGAAGTAGATATTCTTCATAAAGCCTAAATTTTTATGTTAGCAGTGAATAGATTATTATAATGTTAATATAATTTAATATATAGTTTTTAAATGTTTATTTTAATTTTTCCTATGGTGAACATCACAGATATAACCAGCTGTGTGTTGGAACTGACGTTCATGAGCCTATAAAAGATGAATGTGTGCATCTATTACCAGCTCTGTGTTCAGTGACATCACATGAGTGGCTTGATATTGACAATAATAATATTTTTATGCTACAAAAGTCAGCAAAAGCAACAAATTAGGGTTTTTTAAAAAAATATCGCCTTTATCATAGGAGTCTATTAAATATTTACCATATCACTGGATAGAACTCTATTACCGCGCTTGTTATAATCAAAAAGTTTGAGAAACATGACTCCATAGCACTATTCCAGGGATTACCACCTAAAATCAGTTTAGAATCTAATAATGTTTGTTGATAGAATTTTCTCTTTTCTAAATTTCAAAACTCTTTGGCAAGTTTGTAGGACCATATGGAGCACTGTATTTTGCTTCAAATCCGTGCATGTTAAGCTAATTATAAACTGTGGAAATCTAGATGGTGGCTCTTTAAATTAAAATTTTAAATATTTAATTCTTGATAAAATATAAACAAAGAAAAATTATAAAGCCACTATAGTGCACTATAGTGTTGATTTTTTTTCAGAAAATGTGGAAATTATATTTGCTTTGTTCTAATAGAACAGCAGGCAACCAATATATGAATTATGTGAGTGACAGAGTACTTTAATAAAAATAACTATAACTATGTCCTAGAAGTTAAGAGCTATCAAAGCGTCATCTGTGATTTCAACATCTACTAGATTCTTCTGGACATTTGGACTAATTCCTCTTCAGTTGCTGATTGACATGGATCAATTTACCTTTACCAGTTGCATAATTGAGGTAATATAACCAAATACTTACCAATTCATAGGGCTATTTTAAATATCAAATCAGAAAAGTAAAGTTCTCTGAGTGTAGAACAGTGATTTGAAAATATACCACAAAATAAATCATTAATGCACACATAAATTGTTATGAAAAAGTAGAAATTATGTGTAGATTTGTTTAATGAGTTATAAACACAATATTTCTCAAAGCTCTTTATAAGAACTGAAAAAGTTTGTTGTATTAGTCAATTTTAGGGTAGTCAGGATGAAAACACTCTTTTTTTTCTTTAAGAAGAGAGAATATTGTCTATTTGCATTAACATTACAAAAGATCTTAAAATGTCCAAAATTAGGAGGGATTTTATAGTACTATGAACCTATCATTTTTAATATAAATTTAACTTATGAGATTGCATTTATTACTATACTTCAATTTATAGGTTGAAATATCTTTTTCATTCTGATATAAGTCAAAAATGTAAGAGAAAATTTTAAGTCTAATAAGAACTTTGAAAGATTTTATGTTTAAATGCACATACTGACATAATGTTTAAAATATTCTTTGAAAGTAATTTGATATTATAGTACAGTCCTAAGAGTCATAGATTCAGAAAATATTATTGAACTTGGGATGAATTTGCTCATATTAATATGTTATAATTTTTAAAACAGGATTTTTGAACTATGGAAACTTTATGTGTTGCATATGCCAAGTACACCTACATTTTAAAATGGTATGCTAAAGTTTACAACATTTCCTATAATAAAATTCATTTATCATGTGATGACAGGAGGAAATTGAAGTCTGCTGCTCATTTTATAGCTGAGAAAACTTCTAGGGAGAATACGTGTTCCCTGCTTCATGTGATTCCCTTTGTAAATAACTTGTTCAAGATCGATGAGATTTAGAAATATTTATCAATCGATGTGCATCATTTATGGAGTGATATATTTTATTGTGATCCCTTAAATAATTCTTTAAACTCTTTTTTTAATTCCCACTTTCATCATAGCTTATTCAGTTGAATCTTAGCTTCTATTGAAAACCTAGACAAAATAGAAAATGCCAAAAAAAGATAATTACAAATATTTATTATTAATCATTGTACATATAAGACAATAATGCTATATAATAAATATCAAGTAAATTGTTTAGCAAATAGATCACATTTCATCAAAGATTATTTTGGAATTTTTATGCTTTGTTTGTTGTTTGGCAGCACTGGAAATTGAACTCAGAACTCAGCTTCGTGCTTGCTAGATAGGTGCTCTACCACTGGAGCTTCGTTTTTTATTGTTCTCTTTCATTTTCCCATGGAAAGTAATTTTATTTCAAATGCACTTGTATTTGAAAAATATGGAGTTCCACTTATGTAGGTGAAAAGTATCACTTAAAAAATTTCAAGGCTGGGTGTGGTGGCTCAAGACTGAAATTGTAGCCAGTCAGGAGATAGAAATTGGGAGGACCATGATTCAAGGCCAACAGGGGCAAAAACTTAGGGGGACAACATTTCCACCAATGGCTGGGTGTGCTGATGTGCCCCTGTCATCCTCAGCTATGCGGGGAAGCATGTATAGGAGGATCACTGTCCAGGCTGCCCAGGGAATAAAGAGACACCCTGTCTGGAAAATAATTAATGATGAAAGGACTTGAGGTGTGGCTCACATGGTAGAGCTCCTACCAAGCAAGCTAACCGAAGAAATTTTCAACATAATATTTGTGCATGTAAATTTATACACACAACATTAACATGTGTGTATTAAATTAGCATAAAATTATAAAACACAGGGTTGATTATTAATAATTTTCTTTAGAAATTTTCAAAAACAACTGTCTTCCTAAATCTACCCCTTTACACAAAGGTTTTAGTATTATCATGTTTTATTGGTGGTATTTAAATGAAAAATTTTTAAATAGGAAAATTGTGAACAAAAACAAATACTCAAAGTTGAACTACAAGAATTCATTTGTCATAAATGCTTACCATTTTATTTGACAGTCATATTTCTCTTCATTTCATTGATTAATTTGTGTCTTCACAAGTAACTCTATTAATAGTCTGAACTATTTCCTTGGTCAATGGCAGCACAGAAGTCTTCCTGGCACCTTTGCTATTTGTGTTACAGTTTCACTGTCATCATCACTTACATTACAGTGATTGTAGGTCTGTCCCTCATCATTGCTGCCAGTTACTCCAACCCTTCCCTTGCTAATTAGTCTGCTCAGTCCATTTATTCCTCCCTCACCCTCCTGTCCAATTGCTGTTTTGTGGTGTGCACACTGATGATCAGTATCCATTATAACTTTCTTCATTTTCGTCCTTGTTAATCATGCAAACCTATTAAACATCATTGTTCATAGATTTATCTGATTTTTCTAACTTCAAACAATTAAAAATTCCTACTAATTATACACTTGAGCTTCATTTCAATACTTTCCCAGTCTAATATGGAAAGTACAGTCCTTCTAGATAGTATTTTTAAATGTAGTTCAGATCCAGACTTCATCAATTTCTAAGTGGATGTTCTTGGATCAATCAACCTCCATAAATTACAACCCTTTAAAAAAAATAGGGCTCAATACTACCACTTTTCTCAGTGTGTTTAAATGTAATAAATCCCTTGTATATAAATAGCACATTTTCTTAATCTATTCATTGGTAATGGGACATCTTGGATGTTTCCATAGCTTGGCTATTGTGAATAGTGCTGCAATAAACATGGGTGTACGGGTGCCTTTTTAGTAACCTGAGTCATATTCTTTTGGATATATCCCTAGGAGTGGTTTTGCTGGATCATGGCAGATCTATGTTTAATATTTTAAGAAGCCTCCATATTGTTTTCCAAAGTGGTTGTACTAACTAACATTCCCACCAGCAGTATATGAGGGTTCCTTTTGCCCTGCATCTTTGCCAACATTTTTGTGGTGGTATTTGATGGTAGCTAATGTAAGAAGAGTGAGGTAGAATCTTAGTCTGGTTTTGATTTGGAATCCCTTTAAGGCCAGGAATGGTGAACAATTTTTCATGTGTTTTTTTGGCCATTTGGACTTCTTCCTTTGAAAGAGTTCTGTTTAGTTCAGTTGTCCAATCTATTGGTTCATTGATTTTGGAGAATTTAGGTTTTTGAGCTTCCTGTAGATTCTGGTTATCAGTCCTTTGTCTGATGTATAACTAGCTCCCTCTATTGGTGGTCTCTTCAGTTTAAGGACCATTTCTTTTCTTCTGCAGAAGATTTTCAATTTCATATAATCCCATGTGTCCATCCTTTCTCTTTGTTGGTGTGCTGCTGGAGTCCTACTTAGTTAGGCCTTGCCTATACCTATTGCTTCCAGAGCATTCCCTGTTCTATCCTGTATTAACTGCAATGTTTTGTGTCTGATATTAAGGTCTTTAATCAACTTTAAGTTGATAATAGTCTAGGGTGATAGGCAAAGATCTAGTTTTAGTTTTCTGCAGGTGGATAACCACTTTTCCCAACAACATTTGTTGAACAGACTTTTTTCCATTGCATGTTTTTGGTGCCTTTGTCAAAAATAAGGTGGGGACAGCTGTGAGGATTCATTTCCAGGTCCTCTATTCTGTTCCGCTGGTCTTCATAGCTGCTTTGCTGCCAGTACCATGCTGTTTTTATTGCTATGGCTCTGTAGTATAGTTTGGAGTTGGATATTGTGGTACCTCCAGTGTTGTTCTTTTGCTCAGTATTGCCTTGGCTATTGGCAGTCTTTTGTTTTTCCAAATGAACTTTAGTGTAGATTTTCAGTCTCTGTGATGAATGTCCTTGGGAGTTTGATGAGAATTGCATTGAACATGTAGATTGCTTTTGGTAGTATAGCCATTTTTACTATATTGGTTCTGCAATTCCATGAGGATAGGAAATCTTTCCACTTTTTGTAGTCTTCTTCGATCTCTTTCTTCAGTGGTTTGAAGTACTCCTTCTAGAGGTCATTTATAACCTCTGTTAAGTTTATTCCTAAGTGTGTGATTTTTTTTTGAGGCTATCATAAACAGAATTGTTTTCCTATATTCTCTCTCTCAATTTGGTGAGAGCATATAGAAAGGCTACTGACTCAATTTGGTGAGAGCACATAGAAAGGATACCAATTTTTGTAAGTTGATTTTTGTATACTTCTACATTGCTGAGGCTGTTTATGGTACCTAGGAGTTTTTGGGTGTGGTTTTTTGGGTCTCTGAGGTACAGGATCATGTTGGCTGAAAATAGGGATACTTTGACTATTTTTTTACCTTTTCATGTTCTTTTTATATCTACTTCTTGCCTTATTGCTCTGGCTAAGAATTCCAGAACTATGTTGAATTGGACTGGGAAGAGTGGGCATCTTTGTTTCTTTCCTGACTTTAGGAGAAATGGTTTCGGTTTTTCCTTATTAAGTTTTATGTTGGGTATTGGTTTGTCAGATATAGCCTTTATAATGTTGAAGTACATTCCTTCTATTCCTAGTTTTCTAAGAGCTTTTATCATGAAGTGGTTTATCCTATCAAAGTCTTTTTCTGCATCTACTGAGATGCTGCAGTGTTTTTTGTCTTTGCTTCTATTAATGTGCTGTACTACATTTATTTATTTGGATATGTTGATGATCACTGGGATGATGCAGACTTGGTCATAGTGAATTATCTTCCTGATATGTTGTTGGATTTAGATTGCCATTACTTTAGTGAGGATTTTTGCATCAATGTTCATTAAAGAGAATGGCCTGTTGTTCTCGTTTTTGGATATGTCCTTCTCTGGTTTTGAGATGTGTGCAATACTGGCTTCATAGAATGAATTAGGCAGTGTTCCTTCATTTTATATTTTGTGTAAAAATTTAAGGACTTTTGGAATTAGTTCTTTACAGGGATGGTAGAAGTTATCAGAGTTTCAGTTAGGTCCTGGACTTTTCATTTATGCGAGACTATTTATTGCTGCTTAAATTTCATTATGTGTTATATAGATCTGTTTAGGTGGATAGTTTTTTGTGTCCCAGAGGTTCGGTTGGTGGTGTTTCATTTTCAGTAACTTCCAGCAGCCTTTTGATTTTGTCTCTTATTTCACCTATGACCCTGTGATCATTGAAAAATGTATTGTACAGCCTGCAATTATTTGCATACTTTCTGCTGTTGTTTTTGTTGTTGAGTTCTAGTTTTAATGTATTGTGATCAGATACAATGCAGGGTGTTATATCTGTTTTCTTATATTTGTTGAGGCTTGCTTTGGGCCTTAATATATGATCTGTTTTGGAGAAAGTTTCATAGGCTGCTGAGAAGAATGTATATTGTATTGTTGGATGAAATATTCTGTAGACATCAATTAGGTCCATTTGATCTATGGTGTCATTTAGTTTTAGGACTTCTTTGTTGACTTTTTGTTTGGATGACTTATCTATTGGTGATAGAGGGGTATTAAAGTCTCTCACTACCACAGGTTTGGAGTCTACATGTGGTTTTACGTCCTTTAGTGTATATTCAATGAAATTGGTGCACTGACATTGGGTGCATATAGCTTGATAATTGTTATTTCTTTTTAATGTATTGCCTCTTTTATCTCTTTTATTAGTATGAAGTGTGCTTCTTTGTCTTGCTTTAACCACGTAAGTTTGAAGTCTATTTTGTCTGATATATGTATTGCTACTCTTGCCTGTTTTGGGGGTCCATTGGCTGGGTAAATCTTCTTCCAGCCTTTCACCCTAGGCCAGTATTTATTTCGGTCAATAAGACAGGTCTCTTGTAAACAACTGATTGTTGATTGTCCTTTTTAATCCAGTTTGCCAAACAGTGTTTTTTGATTGGGGAGTTGAATCCATTGACATTCAGTGTTAATATTGATAGGTATTTGGTGATTTCTGCCTTTTTATTTGTTTTTGTTGTTTAAGGATTTGATCGTGTACAGCCAAATCAATGCTACTCTCTGATTAATTGTCTTTTTTTCTTCTGTGTTTTAATACTTCCCGTCCTCTCATGGTTTAGTTTGCTTTCATCTTTTGCATGCAGAATTCTTTATAGAATCTTCTGTAGTGGTGGCTTGGTGGTCCTATATTGTTTTAATTTCTGTTTATCATGGAAAATTTTTATTGCTTCCTTAATTTTGAATAATAGTTTTGCTGGATAGAATATTCTAGGGCTGAAATTATTTTTATTCAGTGTCCAAAGTGCTTCATTCCAGGCCCTTCTTACTTTTAAGGTTTCTCTTGATCCCAACACACACACACACACACACACACACACACACACACACACACACACAAATCTATCTTCTTGTGTTACCTAGAGAGCTGGAGCAGGGGAGATGAGTCAGGACTTGGTTCATCCATCAGGACAAATAAACTCAGGCTGCTGAGGTTAGGAAGGCAATCAGGGAAGCAAACAAAAGTTGAATTTGGGAAGAGCTCTGGAGGAAACACAGATGCTCTCTCTGGACTCTGACTCCATGATGGGGACAGGGAGGGTGCACTCTTAACAGTGGAGTACTGGAAGTGCCCCCAGGTGAGCAGGTACCACACAGTCTCCTTCCCTTTGCAGAAATGTAAAGTAGGTTCTGAACCATCCTCCACACAGAGCAGGGGGAGCATTTCCAGGGGAAATGAGGGCCCAAGTCACTGTCCAGTTTTATCAACAATAAGCACTTCTGGAGCCTTCACCTCAATCCTGGGTCAAGGCCACCACTCTTGTGGTATCACCTCCTTGGTGCCCTCCAGTCTGAAGAAATCTCTGATGTATCTTTCAGTGATTGTCTCCCTTCTTGTTTGTGTGTGTGTGTGTGTGTGTGTGTGTGTGTGTGTGTTGGCTGTAAAATTCATGAACCGTAGTTGTAATATTTATGATGTACAAAGTGACACATGACTTTGAATACAATGTGGAACAACCAAGCCAAGTCAATTAACATAACCATCATCTCAAATACTTACTGGTTTTTGCAGTGAGAACATCCAAAATTAGTCGATAGCAATTTTGAAATGTATTGTACATTCCTAGTTATTACATTCAGCAATATGCCCAAAGTAAAAAAAAAAAAAAGAAAAAAACTTATTATTCCTGTCTAATTGAGGTTTTATATCCTTTGACCATCATCTCTCATTCTCTAACACCCTTTCCCCAGTCACTGGTAACTACCATTCTACTCTCTGCTCCTTTGAGTTCAACTCACTTAGATTCCATGTATGAGTGAGAACTGTCAAATTTATCTTTCTGTGCCTGGCTCATTTCTCTTAGCATAATGTTCTTCAGTTCTACATAAGTCATTGCAAATGACAGATTTTATTTATTTATTTTTTTAAGGATGAGTAGTATTCCATTGTATGTATATGCCACATTTTCTTTATTCATTCACCCATTGATGGAAAGGTAGGATGATTCTACCTAAGGCTTTTGGGAATAGTGTTGAAATGAACATAAAAGTGTAGATATCTCTGATACACTGATTTTGAATCTTTTGTGTAAGTATTAAAAAATGAGATTTCTGGATCCCTTCCTGTTTTCTCTCTCTGTTCTGCAGTCCTGGCCCCCAGAGGACTCTCAGTGCTGGACAGTTGTTCACCTGGCTCCCTGCCCCACTCCTAACTCCAAGCCCAAGCACTGATATGAGTTTGTGCTCATACTCCACAAACTCACTCCTTCTTTGTCTCCCAGCACCACTACACTATCTAGCTTAGGTCCTGTTCATCCCATCTGTTGCCTTATCAATTTCCCACCTCCTTATCAATTTCTTCCTTTTCTAGGTGGAGCCTAATTCTGTTTCCTGGGCATCTGATATGGATTTAGTGACTTAGTCTAGGGACTCACTTAAAGAGAATGTGGCAGGAGTGAAGATGTGTGACTTCTGAGACTAGATCATAAAAAGTCTTATTTTTCTTGGATCATTTGCTTTGGGAAAAATCAGCTGCCATGCTGCCATGTTGCTAGGATCCTCAGGCAGCATGATGGGGTGTCCATGTGGTGAGGACTAAAACCTCATGACAATGAGCCAGTAGGGTAGATGACCAAAGGCAGTGCTGACATTTTGACTGCAACCTCATGAGATACCCCAACCCAGAACTGTGAAGCTGAGCTACTCCCCAATGTCTGACCACAGAAAAGCCTCTGTGAGATGACAAACAGTTATTACTATCCTGGACTGTTAAATTTCAAGCTACTTTATTGTGTAGCACTATATATCTAGCTAATACAACACCTTTGAATTATCCTATCATCAACTAGAGCTTTTCTTTAATAATTGTAATCTCTTCTGGGAGAATCAAGGTGTTTTAATAGTTTGGTTTTGGTTATAAGGGCCTCCTCCTGAAGGGTTAGGGTGAAAACAAAAACAAAACAAAAAAAGCATGGGCAACACACACTAATAAAAGGTCCTTACAGATGAATATTTATTGATTTAGGACCATAGTTACTTGAGTCCAAAGAGATGTCTGCAATAATGATAATATTTTCATGGCAGTTCCTAACATGTTCTTCATACCTGCCATCCTTGAATCTTTTATGTTAACTTATCATATAAAAAAGAACTGAAATTTGTGTCTCCCCAGGACCCCCAAAGCATAAGCCTTCACTGTGAGCATCTGCAACCTTAAATAGCCCACAGAAAAAATAAGTGACTTTTCCCCCCTTGTTAGTCTTGTATTTACATTTTAATTAGTAGTGACATTAATCTGCTATGCTATAACATAGATGAGCCTGAGAATGTAATGCTGAATGAGATATACTAGTTACAGAAAGGCAAATACTGCAGTTTCACAAATGTGAGGTACCTAAAGTAGCCAAACTCACAGAAGCAGCAAGTAGAATGGTGGTTGCCAGTGACTGGGGTTAAACAAAAATGGGGAACTGCTGTGGGGGTAGAGTTCAGTCATGTAAGACAAAAAGGTCCAGAGATGCCATGCTAGCTTGAGAATATAGTTAACAATACTGTACTTACACTAAAACGTGTTAGAGAGCAGAATTCATTTATGTGGTTTCAATTACAATAAAAACTAAGTGGCACTAAATGACCTTATGCAAAAAAAAAAGTTTCTGCTGAAAAATCTGATATCATTTTGATGGGTTTACTTTTAAAAGTTATTTGTTTTTTGTTTTTTTTCTCTCTTACAGCCTTCAATATTCTTTCTCTGTTCTCTGTGCTTGTTTTAATGATAATATGCCATGGGGACATTCCATTTTGGTCAAGTCTGTTTGGTCAATGCCCTGTATAGCTATCCTTATCTCAACCAGCAAAAACCCTTGTTCCTTCCTATTATTGCTTATACTCTCTCTACAACAAAATTAGAAATAAGGGCAAAATAGTTTCTGCTGGGTATTGGGGGGGGAGAGGGAGGAGGTGGAGTGGGTGGTAAGGGAGGGGGTGGGGGCAGGGAGAAGAAATGAACCAAGCCTTGTATGCACATATGAATAATAAAAGAAAAATGAAAAAAAAAAAGTCTGTTTGGTATCCTGGAGCCATCCTGTATCTGAATGAGCAAAACCTTCTTAAGATATGGGAAATTTTCTGTTATTATTTTGTGAATATATTACATGTCCATTTGGCTTGTACCTTTTCTCCTTCTTCTATACCCATGATTCTCAGGTTTATTTTTTTTTTATAGAGACACTGAGCTTTTGCATATTCCTTTCAAAACTCTTGACTTATTTGACTAAGATTTCTTCTGTTATTCTTTAATTTCTATTTTATCTTGGAGCTCTGAGATTTTTGTCTTCCACTTGTTCTAGTCTGCTGAAGTGGCCTTCCACTGTGTCTTTTGTTTGACTAAAGGAACTTTTTATTTCCAGGATTTCTGTTTGATTCTTTTTTCTGAGGTTTTCCATATCTTCATTCAACTCCTCTTTTGTATTTTGCATTGTCATCTTTAATTCATGTGTCTCTCTTTTTATAGTGTCCTTTGTTTCACTTTGGTGTTTGTTGAAATTCTGTCTGAGTTCATTTATTTGTTTCTGTGTCTTCTCATTTTCTTTATTTTTAGTGTCTTAAATTTCTTGAGTGCATCTTGTTCATTCTGGTAAACCATGACTAGTATCTTTTCCATGAATTTATCAGAGATTTCTTCAAAGATTTCTTCTTTGAGGGTTGTGTGTGTGTGTGTGTGTGTGTGTGTGTGTGTGTGTGTGTGTATACTGGGCTACTTAGAGACATTTGTCATTGTTTTATTGGCATTGGGAATTGGGTATCCAGTTTCTTTATTTCCTACTGAATCCTGTATTGAATTATTTTTTTGAGGAGAATGGTTTCCATCCCTTCTTCTTTCCATCACTCAATTTGGTGCTGTGCAGCTATGTTCTTGATAGGCTAATTGGTGGTTTTAATTGCCTGTTTTCTTACCCTTGATTTAATTTGTGTTGTGACTGACTTGGTTCTTAGCTAGGTTGATGTGCTCTTTCTGTCCCTGATCTGGGGGTGTGATTTAACAATAGCAAATTCACAGGTTCAATGCCAGACCAGCTGTTTACATATTATATCAAAAATCCCTGATGATAATATCTGTAAATCATAAGAGTTGGTCTGGGAATAATGGTTATTAGGCTAGTTATAGAGTTTGAGGAATTGGTAAAAGTGGCTTGAAAGGGAAAAGGGGTGGGTTGGTGGGGGAAGAAGTATGGGGACTGATTGGTTTTGTGGTCCTTTTGCATGTTTAGGTGTATTTCTGTTGTAGTGGAGGGTGGTTGTGTCAGGAATTGCAGGGGGCTGGGGTTGTGTATACTTGGTATAACAGACTAGTCAGTGGGTGATGAATGTGTAGCAGGGAGGAGGGGTAGTGTGGTCACAGCTTAGAGGTGAAGACAGGACTAGAGAGTGGATGAGAAGGGGCAGAAAGAGTAGTTGGGAGGGAAAACAATGGATTGTAGCACAGGAAAAGGAGGGAAAGTAAGGGGCTAAGAATAGGGATAAGAAAATATTAATGGTGAAGTTAATAATACAGAAAAAAAAAACACACAAAAAAAGAAAGAAACACAACAAAAAACACCAGGTACAGAGACAACAAAAAGTTTGATTTTTGGTAAAAGTTCCAGAATCATTCCTTAGGTAGCCAAACCTGGTTTTGGCTTATAAGTGGAGGCTCTGATGTGGTCTCACCAGGTGACTGGCTTGTGAGTAATATTTGGTTGCTTCTGTTCACAGGATTAGTTGCAATTGTGAGGTAACGTGTGTCTGCCTGTCCATGGAAGGTAGTTAGAGCTGTTGTTTTCACCAGGCAGCAGATGTGTTGCCTTTCAGCTGCACATCTATTTTGGCAGCTCCTCCCCCAGAAAGGTGGGATAACTTAGTTTTGAACACTGCTCTCTGTCCCATGAGATCAGCTCTGGGATCCACCACTTGCCCCACTTTGGAAGGTTGGCATGTCACCCCACCTCCACTCTAAGCCTTGCTTAACCCACATTTGTTCATTGAGAGTTTGGCACTGAGAGTTCAGCTCCTTGACCTACCCTAGTTCTCCAGGGCAGGTTCAGAGTTATACTCCCATCTTCATTGTCAGTGTTAGATTATAGTTTGCTGTTTATGTTGTACAGTTTTGTTGGGGGGATTCAGTCTCCCCAGGAGCTGCACTAGATTACATTCCTGAGGATGGGTAGGGAAGTTGCATGTGGAGTGTGATACTCACCTGTTTGTTCTGCAGATTTGCACAAGCAGCTTTGGATGAGGCCTGTGAGTAGAAATGTGGTGCTTTTCTCAGTGCAGCATGATGTAAAGAAGCTTTCCATGGGTAGGGTTCTAGGATGTCTCAGAGTTTGATTGATGCTCTGTCTTATGCTTTTTAGGAGCAAAAAGAGAGAGAGAGAGAGAGAAACAGCCAGGGGGTGTTGACATAATTCCTAATCTTTGCATATACACTCATTCATTTATTGAAATAACATACCTTGGGTTCCTGAAATGTTAGGTTATTGAACTTAACATTGTGATGAGTAAATGAATGGTATTGACTGATAAGTCTACTAGGGAAATTATGATATAGCAAGGTGACACTTTTTTTTAGCAAAACTTTTGTTTTTCATATTTTTCAGAAATAACCTCTAGGATGAGAATAATAGTCTTGGGAAACAGGAATGGTCACCTAGAAAATGATCATTCTCAATGCTAGTATTGCATGGAAAGAAAACTATAAACATGAATATTTGTAATTCAACACTATTTTATCATTGAATGAACTTGCCCTTAAAATATGAACCATATACCATCATATGAAGTATATAAAAATTGCTATAGTACATTAATTATTAAATGTTGAGCCATGTCCTATAAATAAATCTATACTTTGTATTTTTTAGAAATATGTTTCCTTTGTAAAACTGTTTGATGTAAAATTATAGTTTTCATTATAAATGAGTATTATTTCTTGCCTTGGAGACAAAGACTGTCTCCTAAGTCTCCATTTTAATTTGAAGAAATTAATGATAAACATTAGCTGGAATTTGGCCTAATATAGGCTGACCTCTTTGTTCAAAATATTAATTATGTGAAGTATTAGGACTATCTTAAAGAAATTGGTTTTCCAGTAACTGTCCCAAATTGATAGCTAAAAATAAAACTCTGTTTTTTTTTTTTTTATCCTTGATGTAGGACAGAACGTTCATTGACAATGGATGCATACTGTTCCTCATCTTAAATAACAACTTGAGGGAATCCATGTTGCCATGAGAACCCTGAGTTGGAGAGACTTTTGAGGGCTTGGGCAATCATGCATGTTGCCAGTCCTGGTGTATTTCCAGTTTTACTACTGTGCTGTTATATATAAAAAATTACTAATAGGAAAATAATGATACATTGTATTGTATATTTACTTACACTAAAGCACATAAAGGAATGTTTTCTCCTCTTGTTGACACCTTTTTCTAAATCATAATTCAGATAAGGTCTACATATTACAATTGATTGAAAAATACTTTAATTTTTTGGGTCTCTTTAAAATTTACTTATTAACGAAACTATGCTAAGTCTTGTATAGTACAGAGCTGACCAAAGACTGGATTTTGGAAATTACACCCTTTGGCACATTTCTCTTGTTCTAGTCTCATTTACATTTTCTGGAAATTAGTAATTATGTGGATAATTAATCAAATTATTATTGTATTTGAGAGGAAAGAGGAATAGAACTTCACAGGTGTTGATTTCTTTTAGAAGGAGGCAAATGACCATTCTGATATCTCTATTTTGATATTAATAATCCTTGCTGTGAAATACCTGGTTCACCACTTCCTTAGGGTTGCACACTAATAACATCCAAATTCTCATAGTTATTCTTAATTTTTTAGCTAGGATTATTCTGTACAGAAAAACTTTTCCTCATCAAATATTTTCCTATCCTTCTTATTGACAAGGCAAGATACACAGTTGATTATTTTATTTTTATAAGTGTATGTTTGTTTACTAGCACATTCCAAGGTGTTAAAATTGGATTTTAAGGGTTTTCATTACTATATGAGTGTATTGATGTAGATTTGATATATTTCTGTACAGTGTTGTTTTGGTTGCTATTAATACATCTTACAGGGTAGAGCTGTCTGAATTCAGATTCAGAGATTAGGTTTAAGATGCAAAATATCACTTATGGATCAACATCTCCAATACAAAGTAAAAAATAGCAGAATTGAGTGCAAGAAAATGAAATGCGCTCTGAAGGTCCATCAAACTTGCTGGACTCAGTGGGAAGCGTGACACAGATATTACCTGTCAGCCACGTCCCACATTAGACAAAAGGCTGGATTCTGCACCCTCACTGTTTAAGGACATTCTGCAGGCTGCTCGGGAGTAGACTATGTCTGAGGACTGCCCATCCCTCTGCTGCTGAGGAAGGCTCAAAAGAGCTGGCTGCTGGAAACTGCTTATTTGTTTTTAAGTTTTTAAAATTTAAAAAACATTTTTATTCTTGTACTTGGGTACAATGTGAGATTTACAAAAGTTCTTACAATATATCAGAGTTGAATTCACCCCCTCAGTCATTCTTTATCTCTTCCCCTATTCCTGAATAGTTTCAACAGGTCTCATTGTTCCATTTTCATACATGAGTACACTATATTTCTAACATATTCAGCCTCCTACATCATTCCTTATATCCTTCCCCTACCACTGGTGCCAATACCCAGAGAGGATCTGTTCTGCTTTCCTGTTCATTAGCCTCCATAAAATTAGATAGCAATTCTTTTCAAAGGAGGATTTCAGCCATCAAAAGGCATCTTAGTCTTGAACCACTATCTCTAAGCTTTGGCAATTGTTTTGCTTTATTTTGTCTGCTGTTGGTAAGGAAGTAGTCATTAAATCAAGATTATATCAGATAGATTTCTGGTAAGAAAGTCTGACAAGGGGATGCCCTAAAGAGTTAGGAACAGTAAGACCCCTCCCATATGTAGGTATGTACATTACGATTCACTAGTTCTCTCTTCCTGTACACTATTGCACTACCTAACTTTTTTTTTTTAAGTAGAATCTGGTTATGTTGTAAATACTGGTCTCGAAGAGCTAATGTATCTTCCCACCTCAGCTTCATTAGTAGGCCAGACTATAGGTATTTACCACTATGCTTGGCTTAGGCTAGTAAGTTTTCTCATTTTTACAACTTATTTAATTTCACAGCTACAATATCACTTACATTCCTTCTGCAAAAGGTCACTGTATTTTCATTTTATCTGAGAGTTCAGAATCAGGGAAAAATCATGTTAAAAGGCACTAAAATGATATAGATTCTTCTAGAACAATAGGTTGTCCTGCTCCTTTGTGCATAGATGATTGTACTCTGTACATTTTTAAGATATACTCCCTGTTATAGAGTCTCACACACATTTCCCCAATATGCAATCCTATAACATCCTATAGTAGCGTCAAATACAGTTTCAGATATAGGTCCCCAAACTATTTACCATAGAAATATGGGAAGTAAGAGAAAAGCCACTACAGTTCAGTTAAATTTAAGAGCAACCACCCACCTAGTACCTGCTAATTTTAAGAACAACAAAAAAATTATTTATACAGAAACCACAATCAAAAGCCTAGAGAATAGATGTTTGTCTGGCCATCACATTTGACTCGTAGTCAAAACATAAACAGGAAGGTAGGAATGTGTAATTATGCCCTGGGAACTGCTGGCCTCAAAGAAGCATCCAGCATGAAAATGTGCTCAAAATACCAAAGTAGCATTTTGCTTCCCATGGAGATGATCTTGAGACATCTGCCATTCTCATTTACTGTGGTTTTATGAATTAACATATTCACACAGAAAGCCAATTATAGTCTTTACTTTTTTCTGGGAGTATTTATTATTCACTTACAACTGTTATAAGTTTACATCCACACATACACAGCACCTTTCACTGTTACTTCTAACTCCTCAGATGGTGTAAAACTACATTTCCTGAACTTCTTCAATGTTGGCCTTCTAAATATCAAGTTATATCAGTTAGTTATAATTTTAGGAGATTTGGGGTACAAAAGACAGGCTGGTTTAGCTTTATTTTATCCTTATTCTGACAATTGGGTTCACTTTTTTTTTACATTTTTTTCTATGACAGTAATCCAGTATCTTGAGATCATCTCATGGAAAGAGAGATGCTTCTGTGATATTTTGAGCACATTTTCATGCTGGATGCTTCTTTGAGGTCAGCAGTTCCCAGGGCATAATTACAAGTCCCTACCTCCCTGATTATGTTTTGATTAGAATCAAATGTGATGCCCAGGCAAGCTTCTATTCTTTAGGCTTTCAATTGTGGTTTTTGTTATTAAATCTTTTCTGTTGTTGTTCTTAAACTTAGTAAAAATGTTTGTAGCTTCTATCATTTAGATATTACTGAGTGCAAACTGTTTTATAAAGGAAAACTGTAACTTCCCTCTAAGAGACCAGCTGATAATGCATCACAGAAAGCACAAAAAATAGTGTACTTCTAAAAAGGATAATATTGAATGATCAATTATTAACAAACACGGATTGTGCAAGAGATTTTTAAGTTCTCCAGTCTTCTCTATTTAAATGTATTCCTTTTCTACTTTACATAAAGATTTTTTCTAGTAATTATTCAATTTTCAATACTTTATCTCAGGAACCTTTTGTTTTTAATCACAAATTCTCAGAGATTTGGTAATATATAACTACTAACTATTTTCCAAAGTCAAAGAAAATTCAACAAAAACTATCAAAAGTATTAGATAGTACACCCAAATTAATATATTGAATTAGATGATGAATTTGTAAATATTGTAGTTTTGAAACCATCCAGAAATTGTAGATAATATTATAGAAAATTCTATATGCCATCCATTGCATTTCTTTCCAATGGTCTCTAAACTGAAGAGAACACCCACAGAGTGGGAGAAAATATTTGCCAGCTATACATCAGACAAAGGACTGATAACCAGAATATATAGGGAACTTAAAAAACTAAATTCTCCCAAAACTAATGAACAAATAAAGAAATGGGCAAGTGAACTAAACAGAACTTTCTCAAAAGAAGAAATTCAAATGGCCAAAAAACACATGAAAAAATGCTCACCATCTCTAGCAATAAAGGAAATGCAAATTAAAACCACACTAAGATTCCACCTCACCCCTGTTAGAATAGCCATCATTAGCAACACCACCAACAACAGGTGGTGGCGAGGATGCGGGGGGCGGGGGAAAGGAACCCTCTTACACTGTTGGTGGGAATGTAAACTAGTACAACCACTCTGGAAAAAAATTTGGAGGCTACTTAAAAAGCTAAACATTGATCTACCATTTGATCCAGCAATACCACTCTTGGGGATAGAACCAAAAGACTGTGACACAGGTTACTCCAGAGGCACCTGCACACCCATGTTTATTGCGGCACTATTCACAATAGTCAAGTTATGGAAACAGCCAAGATGCCCCAGCACTGACGAATGGATTAAGAAAATGTGGTATCTATACACAATGGAATTTTATACAGCCATGAAGAAGAACGAAATGTTATCATTCGCTGGTAAATGGATGGAATTGGAGAACATCATTCTGAGTGAGGTTAGCCTGGCCCAAAAGACCAAAAATCGTATGTTCTCCCTCATATGTGGACATTAGATCAAGGGCAAACATAACAAGGGGATTGGACTTTGAGCACATGATAAAAGCGAGAGCACACAAGGGAGGGGTGAGGATAGGTAAGACACCTAAAAAATTAGCTAGCATTTGTTGCCCTTAACGCAGAGAAACTAAAGCAGATACCTTAAAAGCAACTGAGGCCAATAGGAAAAGGGGACCAGGAACTAGAGAAAAGGTTAGATCAAAAAGAATTAACCTAGAAGGTAACACACACACACAGGAAATTAATGTGAGTCAACTCCCTGTATAGCTATCCTTATCTCAACCAGCAAAAACCCTTGTTCCTTCCTATTATTGCTTATACTCTCGGAGGGGGTGGGGCAGGTGGGAGAAATGACCCAAGCCTTGTATGTACATATGAATAATAAAAGAAGAAAAAAAGAAAATTCCTTATGCCATCCATTGCATTTCTTTCCAGTGTCCCACCTCAATCTTATCATTCACCTACTGAATCCCATCAACATCTTCAATATGAGCAAATTGAAGAAATCTCCAGTAAAAATGAAAGAATTAATGTAGCTTGGCTGAGTTTACCATAATAAGTAAATAAATTAATTAAATAAATCTCAACAGAAAAAATGAAATGTGAAATATCCCAAGGAGGATATTTAATTCAGCTTTAAGACTGAGAACTAGAAAGAGATGTGAAGCAAAAATAAATAAATAAATAAACAAACAAAGCCAACAAAAAAACCCCTACATTTTTGATATAACACAAGAAATTTTTGCCCCTTCAGCAATGTAAGAAAAATAATGTTTTTGAAAAGCATATTTACAGTTTAGTAAAGAAAAGAGAATGAAAACCTGAAACACAGGCAAGATTCAAATAAGCTATAGACAGTATGCATGCAAATATTTTGAAGATGAGAATAAGTATAAAAATTGAAATTATTCTCATCAGTAGGATTTGGCTTATTGAAATGGAAAGGTTAATTATCTCTATTTGTCTTCCTATTTACCTATGTATTGGCATTTATTCACTCATTTTTTTCTTCACAAACTATCAGTACTTGATACAGTGATGCTTTTCTACTTCTTCTCCTTGCCTCACAAAGCCTTTACTTATCTGTAATTGAGACAAAGTGACTTGATATAAAGGTTTTAATAGAAGATGATAATAATTTAGTTAAAAAAAATTCCGTAATGAATAAAAAAAGCAATGGTGATTTCTGATTTTATTGTATTGTTTTTGTTATTATTTTTGTTTGGGGTTGCACTGTGACATTTACAAAAGTTCTTATAATATATCATAGTTGAATTCACCCGCTCCATCATTCTCCTTTATCCTCCTTTCCCCCATACCTGGTAGTTTCAACAAGTCTCATTTCTTAGAAATTTGGGGGAAAAACACCACCACCACCACCATTCCCATCATTTATAATTATTTCATTGCTTTTCTCTATCTGACAGGTAAGTTGTATGCATTTATCATGTACAAAATGATGCTTCAATGATACTTGCAATGTGTAACTGAGGCAGGCTAGAAGAGTTTTTGGCTTATGTACATTGCTCAGAGATGGCTCAGACCAACTGTAACTGTCTGGTAACTGCACATACCCCTCCCTGCTTACTCATTGTTAGGTGGGAATCTCCTGGGTCTGCCCTCCCCAGGATTAGTGTAGGTTTTATAAGCACCTGAAAAAGAAAAGCATGCTCTCTCTGCTGGCAGACTCCACCTGCATCCCCCATGCTCCCTTTGTATTTCCTTTTCCTAACTTTTATAAACCCCATTTACACCCATGTGTTCTGATTGGATTCTTCCATCAGGAGAAATACCATTTGCCATTAACATAATAACTAAATCTAACTAACATATGCATTTCCTAACATCGTTATCATTTTGGGACAAGAACACTCTCTTAGCACTTGTAAAGAATATAATATATCATTAATTAAATTGTATTCTACAATTTAATTACAGTATTCTAAATTCTGTAAACTTGTAGAATTTATTTCCTGTATCTGACTGAAATTTTCTATCTTTTGACCAACATCTCTCCAGCTGCTCCCCAGCCTTTCCAAAACTTCACTAGGTCTTAGTAACCAGCATTCTACTCTGAGCTTCTAAGAGATCAACTTTTTTCTGTTCCATATATAAGTGACATCATGAGTTTTTTGGGGTTTATGTCCCTGGCCATGATGTCCTCCGAGTTCGTCTGTGTCATCATAAATGTTAGGATTTCCTTCTTTTGATGGCAAGTAGTATTCTAGTGTGTATGTACATCACATTGTCTTCTCCATGCATTGATGAACCCTTTGGTTGATTCCATATTTTGACTACTGTAAATAATTCTGCAACAAACATGAGGAGACATGCTAGTTTCATTTTGTGTGACATCCTTTGAAAGGACATGCTTTCACTCTTCTATACTTTGAGATCTGAGAGAAAGCTCAGCTATTCAACACCATGTTAGTCCTTGGAAGCTCTTTTTATGACATTGCATTTTTCTAATCAATTTTGAGTATAGAAATCTATAAACTTTTTTGCCCACCACATATATTAATGAATACCAATTGTGTATTTCTGGGCCATTTGTTAAAAATGCAAAACTGGTGTACCTTCTCATTATTTTTCAAAAATTAGTAATAGATTTTAAAAAGAGGGAAATTTACAAAATAATTTATTACATTAGTTCATGAACAAGATTAAAAAATGTTTATCGTGACACAGGAAATAGAGAATTTCAAAAACATTGCTTAATTATTATTTCAACCATAGCATCTATTGTACATTTACACCATCATAAAAAATTTTTATTTTCACTATAATTACTAGGTCAACTACAAAAAGCAATGTCAGAATGAGCAAAGACAAGAACTTTATGAAATAAAGTTTATGAAGTACAAGTATCTTGAAATATATCTAACATATTGCAAAATGCATGGTATGTTTATATATATATGTATGCATTATAAAATTAAATAGATATATTTGGTTTGCAAGGTTGAAAATTAGTTAATAAAAGTTTAAAAAACTTTGGAGATTATAATACTGATACATAAACCAAAAGTTTTCAGGAGGCAAATTTATCTAAATCACATATTAACTCTTTTTTTTTTTTGATGGTGCTGATGTTTGAACTCAGGTCCTTGTGCTTGCTAGGCAGGCACTCTACCACTTGAGCCATGCCTCCAGCCCATATATCAACTCTTATATGATGAAAAAGTGGAACACTTAACAATCAAATAGATAGAGAAGCCAGGTAACTCCATTATTTGGCCTTTGTAACCTTCAATTTAGATCTCACTTATGATATTTGGGTAAGAAGAGTAATCCACATTGAGTAATCGAAGTAAAAACATGGAGAAATATGTTTGAGGAAGTTCCTGGGCCACTCTTGAAGAGGATATCATTTATCTTCCCACATTTCTTTGACTTGAAACTAATCATTTGGCCAAAATGAATTGCATATTGATAAAAAATGTCTACATTTCAGCACAAAGATGAAAATTATTTTTGCCATCAGCTAGTTTTTTTCATATTTTAGAAATTTTCTGTTTAAAACATTTTTACATAATGAATTATATATTTTGATTCTTACTAAATTGCTAAATATACACTAAGGACTCTGAAAATTCATGGTTTGCCATTCAAAAAGTTTGAATTTACTGAGAAAGGTTTAGTTTGTAACTTCTATTTCTTTAACTACCAGCCCACATAATTTGCTTCATTCTGTTTTTGTAATCCTATTATAAGATTTATTTTAGTCACCTTAAAATATTTTTCACTATTTTTGTAACAAAACATTGTATATAATATTACACAAAATCAAAAGAGCCTTCTGTTAGTATGCTTGGCCTAACAAAAATAAAATACCATCAGCTGGGTAGCATGAATAGCAGAAATTTATTTTGTCACAATCTGACAGCTCAAATTTCAAGGTCAGATTATTGGGGTCACTTAGGTTTCTATGAGGGCCTCTTCCTGGCTTCTCACTGATATGTGCAAATGGCAAGAAAGAAAGAGGGAGAGAGAAATAAAAGAGATAGTGGGAGAAAGAGAGAAAGAGAGAGAGATTGCTGTTCTAAACATGAATACTACCAGACCAGGACCTCACTCAAACACAGGCCCACTGGGTTTAGGGCTTCAACATATGAACTTCAGGGACACAAGCATTAAATGCATACCAGTCCTAAGTTCATGCAGAATGATCTTTTGAACTGCATATGGATATTCTTCTGCTTCTTTTTGTAGTTTTTAAATTGGTATATGCAAATTGTACAAAGTGAGGGTTTTACTGTGATATTTTCATACATGCATCAAATGTATTTTGATTACATTCACCCCTGAATTGCTCTTTCTTTCCCTATCCTCTTCTTTAATGGGTTTTATTTTCATATGTACCTATATTGTACTTTGATCACATTTACCCCTGTCCCCTTTTTTCCTCTCCCCACTCTTCCTAGTTCTCCTCAAAATAGTCTCTTCTGTGCTTCTTCTCAGAAGCCCTTAATAAGAAAGAACTGTGTATATTATTCATATCATAGATTTCTAAATATTTTTGTGAGGAAAGCAAATTACCCTGATTTTTAATTATTCCCACTACATCTTCATAATTCCCTAAATTACTTCTTCATTTCTCTTTGAGTTACTAGTGAACAATTTATTGTGAAAATTAAGCATCATGGCTTTATTTATCAAATATGCATTTATAATGTATATGTAATGTATGTGTAATGTATATATTTTTCTGTTTTATGAAAATGGTTGAAAAGAATACGTTTATTGATTCTAACACATTGGTCACTTAATCTTCAAGGGCCTGTGTTTTTCCAGTTAAAATTAGTAGATATTTAAAATTCATCTTATAGAATTTGAGAGTAGAATATTGGTTACCAGTAGCTGAGTACAAAAGGGAAGACTGAGAAAGAGGAAGATGTTGAATGGGTACAATGCTATAAGACAGAAAGAATAATTTCTGGTGCTCTGTGGCAAAGCAGGGTGAATATAATTAAAAATGATGCACTGTATATCTACATTAGAAGAGTGTAATTTGGATTTTTCACCATAGACAAATGATAAAATTTTAAGGTGGTGAGTATATTAGTCAACCCCAGTTGATGACTATTCAACACATATATGAATCAGAACACATTTTGCCTCACAAATATGTACAAAGGTTATATAGTGATGGAAATGTAAGATAAAAAATTTAAATTTAAAAATCAGGATAATGCTATGTGTTCTCTAATGCTGTCCCAGCTCTAGTGATCTTTACACAGTGGTATGCCATACTACAAAACTTTATACTACAGAACCTATAAGAGTACTAAAGTACTTTATCAGAAAAGTATTTCCGTAAAAAAGGTGTATATCAAAATAAGAAACTGTTTGAAATAATTCAACTTAACATTCAATCTCTAAGCTTCTAAAAGCTTAGACCCTATCATTGCTTATATGTTGATCACTGTCTATTTTTTGCAAGGTGAAGGACATACGTCCTCTCACAAAGAAGAGAAGCAGAGAGGCATGGTGTTCTCCAAGAATACTAAAAATTGACTCATAGAAAGCCACTGTATTTAGAAAAATAGTATTTTTCATTTTATTCTTACCTGTGCCTTTTCATCCTTACTCCTTAAATCACAATTTCTATTAGGAACTAACAGAAATTGAAAGTAACACTTAGAAGTGGAATAAAATTAGCTTTTCTATTCAATTGGTGTGCTTCAAAGTCAAATAAGAAGCATCAGTAATCATTGGTATTAAATAATTTTAATGCAAAATATTATAGATGATTAAAACAAATGACAATAAAACCACAATTAATAATAATCAGTGTACTGGATGAGTGAATACATTTAGATTTCCAGTACGACTTAAAAGCCTAAGTAGAGAAAATTTAAAACAAAGGTCTCATAAATTAATGCTTGCTTTATTTAGAATCATTTAATCACTAAATCTACATCTTTGATCAATAACAAGACTTTTGCTATATATTATCTGATTTGTGATCTGAACTCTCCATTTGGGCCTGTAAACAAACAGAAATAAAAAAACATGGAGTGATAGTTTTCTATTTAATAGATATTGCTTCACTTGGTTTTATGGGAAAACAGATGAAGGCAGGTTGTTCTTGACTAGAATAACTTTCTGTCTATTCTTAAAAGATTTTACATTGAGAATGAGAGCTTGTTCTCCTTCAATTTTCTGTTTCAGCTTTCCATGCAAACTTGGTGCCATGTGAGAGTTTGGGAAGTTTTACTAAGAGATCATTGAGAGATTTAGCAACCATTCCTGATAGCAGCTGTCCTGATTGATGTGGAGAGTGATGTAAAAACACTATGGATTTTTAGAAAGCTATTGTAAAGTGGATCCATAAAAGAGTATTTGGACTTTGGGACTTAATATTTTATGCCCTAGGGGATACCCAGGCATCAGCATCTGCTCACTGCATGGTTGAGTAAGGAAATGATTACTTTGACAGGTATTATTAGGAAAATGCTGCTGCCTTCTAATCTTTACAACACAAGGAAAAATGCGTATAGGAAGTTTAAAAGTGGATATTTCTATCTTGCTTGATATTTTGTATCTCATAAACATTTAAAATATATAATGATGTAAGACTATATATTCCCAATAGGTCAATGAGCAAATGACAAAGGGAGAATATCTGAATAAATGGACATGACTTGCCTGAGAGGGCTTCATGGCACACATCTCAACTTTGTCCTGGGATTTCCTCTTTCTTCCAAGAAGCAATCTTTCCTACAAAGGTCAATTCACTTTTTCAAGCACTAACCTAAATATATTGCCACTTTGACATAACAAATGGAATTTAAAATCCTTACTAGCTTCAAATTTGTGAACCATGACAAATTTAACCCATCCCAAGACTTTAGCTAGTCTTATTTCACAACTGCAATCTATAAGAATGAACCACAAATGAAATATCATTTTAATAACTTGTAAAAATTGAAACTGAGATTGAAGTTCAATTCTAAAAAGCACCTAATCACCTGAACTTAGAGAAGTCTCTTTTCTTGTTTGCAGTTCCATTATCTGCTTTTATTAACTGCTGTCATCTCTGTTCTCATATTTCTGGCATCCTCATCATCATTATCACCATCCAGTATTTTATCTCAGTCTTCCTTGAAATCAGCACTGTGACAGGCACTGTGTACACAAATGAGTCATGAAATCTTCCCGGTCACCTTCAAGTGAGTGGTACTATTCCCCAGGTGAAAAAAAAAAAAAAAGGTAAAAAATCCTTCTAAATTAAAAATAGTGTGCTAATTCAATGGAATACTTCGGATTTAAGCTGAGGTTTTTTGTTTTTTCTTTCTCAGTGTTTAATTGACACATATTAATTGTACATAATTATGGGGTACAGTGTGATAAATTGGTGCATGTATACAATATAAAATGATGAAGTCAGAGTGATTATGCACAGCTCCTTAAACATGTCATTCCTATTGTGCTGTTTCTATTGTATCCTGCAACAAGTGATGATGTTGATCTCTGTCTGCTTAGAGTTCATGATGAAAATTAAATTCAGTGTTCTTGTTCATCAGATTTTTCTGTTAATGTCAGCACTGATTTCACCTCATTTTGACTTTTTCAAGCCATCTTGTACTTTGTAATAATCATGCCCACACATCTTATCTAATTTAATTCATTATAAAAAGCCCTAAGATCTAGTTTTCAGGCTTTTACCATCTACCCAACTTCAGTGAAATGTTTTCCAAATTAATGAAACGTTTTGAGCTTTACTTTTCTTATAATTAACATTCTACCTCTCCTGTACTTCCACCAGTGCTGCAGTTCACTACCATAGAATCCCATTGGAATAAGAAAGGAAAGGAATGCTGAGGCTCCCTCTGTCAGTCTTACCTTACACCTTCACTATCCTCCTCATGCAGGAAACATTCTGTCTCAATATCCTTGATGCATTAACATGAAAAAGTAATTAAAATTTAAAAATGCACTTAGTATTCACTGGCTAGATGTCTCCTGTCTAGTGTTGGGATTACAGCCATGGATCATAATGCCTGGCTTCTAAAACTAGGAAGTTCTTGATAATTAAAGTAATAAGAGTCTCTAGTAAGGTAGATTCTATAAATGTCCTGATATCAAATTAAATAACAATACACAAGAATGCACAGATTTGGTTAAGAATTTTACATTTAGGAGGGATAAAGGAGAGTGATGGAGGGGGTAAATTCAACTATGATATATTGTAAGAACTTTTGCAACTGTCGCAAAGTACCCCCAGTAAAACAATAATAAAAATAAATAAATAAATTTTTAAAAATTAAAATTTCAAAACACATGAATAAAAGAACTTAATATTTGGCAAACTGTTGAATAATATGTAGAGAGATTTGCACCTTCTCTGAGTTGATAAATGTAGACCTAAACAGAAGCATATCTAAACTCAGATAAGTAATATGTATCTACTGAGCTCTAGTAAAATTCTATGAAATTTATATAATCCTTCAGTCTTTTTACTTATTTTATTAAGGTAAAAAGAAAGCTATTTTATTATCTAATATAGTAAAATTGCCACTATCAGTAATGTCTGATAAATAATATACACTATATTGTATGTAAAACATATAGATTTTCTATAATACATATTAAATATTAAGGTATTAATTTATAAACATCATTGACTGTATGGCTATAAAACATGTATTTTGTTTTTATATATTAAAACACATAACAATCTCATTCCTTGTCCTTTTTGTTTATAAACAAATATCGATTCATTTGTTGCTCACAACTTCATCACTACAAACAGGACAATAACATACCTAACACAGTACTCTCCCCTTCAAGTTTACTGGACTCCTAGTGCTTGAGAGAAAGTCCTGGAACAGAAAGCTAAACTCTGTGTGAAGGCGGTGGAGGTGAGATAGCTCCAACCTTGGTATTCATGTTCATTTTCCTGTGGGACTTTCCAGTACATGCCAAAGTTATTGCTGGTGAAGAGATGTGACATCAGGGGACCAAACATCAACCACAGTCCATTCCATTTGTCACTCAGATTTTCTCATGTCCCAATTAAATCTACTCTGTAGGAGAGTTAGAAATTGTGGGCAGGAACAATTTTTAAAATAAAACACTTAGTAAGGCTAGTGAAAAGAAATAAAATCTCCTCCAGAGCCTCACTTTTCATCTCACCCCTTACTATACTTGTTAGATCCCCTTCCCTCAGTCAATATTGAAGCTGTCCTAAGATGCTGACCATATAGGGTAACTCAGATGGCCCATCCTGGATGTTTCTTGCCTTGGTTGCCTGGTGTTCTTGTACACAACCATTCCACTTTGTTACTGACTGTGCAGTGAGACACACCATAGTAGATCCTATGCCCCATTCTGGTACCTGATGATTCATTGGATGCCTGTTCTACAGACAGGAAAATCTCAAAGAAACCAGGTGGCAAGGTTGTTGTTTATCAGGGATTCATTGTTGAAGTTTTATTTCCAATGCTGTGTGGCAGGAACATAATCCCAAGGTCATTCAGCTGACAAATTAATATCCCTCCTATTCTCTAGGATTGGATAGCAGAATATTCATTTATAACATATGACTACGACAAAAGTAAACGGCCCTGGATTATATTATTCTGAAAATAAGAGTGTCACCCTAGTGACTTTAAAGCAAAAGTTGTAAATGTTTATCACACATTGGTTTAGATTCTCTTTAATGATGGGGCTTTAAAAGAACACCTCTTCCATTTCAATAACTGAAATTTAGTGTCAAAGGGTTTGTTAATCTGACTTGCTAAAGTAGAGCTTGGGCCCAAGTTTAAGTTTAAGAGAATGAGCATCCTCTACCAGAATTCACTGGATTTGTGCAGGGACTGGATTTGTGGTTATGGAAGTGATAAGATCATCCTTCTGTTGTCATTTGTCTTTGAATATATACTAGTCCATGTAATTCCAGTAGGGATGCAGTATTATTTCTGATTTATAATCTTGGATAGGGTCAGGGAGGTATTTGCTGTGGCTTCATCTTAACCATTCGTACATTAGGAAATTAAGAGTAAGTAAAATAGCCATTATATGGGTTTTGCTGGCTGTTAAGTATTTTCTTTCAATGTAGGTTCAAGGGAAAAGCAAGAGTAGAACCATGGACCCAGTGTGAACTCTGCAACAGACCATTCTATTTCTTTATGTAATAGATCTGAAAATGCCTGAGGAGAACCTTTTCTAGGGTGCAGTTATGTTGGAAAATGGCTGCAAGCTTCAGGGGAATGTCTACTATAGCATGCATTTGGAGTGGTGCTGCAGCATCCTCACAGAAGAAGACAGACAAAGCCACTTGCAGAAGAAATGTCACTTTAGAGTGTGGAAATTGATACAAGACTTTCTTCTTATTTAGTTGTTCCATCTGTCATATGTCACACACACAGTGTTACTGAGATAAAACTGGTATGATTCACTTAACATAAAATTCATTCTTTTAATGTGAACTAATTTTCTGTATGTTTGTATATATTTACAAAGTTGGGTAGCCCTCAACATTATCTAATTTTAAAACATTTTCATCACTTCAGAAATAACTCCTGTACGCTTGAGCAGTTAGTCCATTTCTCTCCCCTCATTCCATGGCAGTAACTAATCTACTTTCTGTTTCTATTAAATTCTGTCCTCTGGGCATGTTTTACAAATAGAATCATACAATGTGTGGCATATTGTTATTGACTTCTTTCACTTAGCATGCTACTTTCAGCGTTCATCCAAGTTGTGACACAAATCTATATTTTATTCCTTTTAATGTCAAATAAATTTCCTTTATTTGGGTATGCCACCAGGTAAACTAGAGTACAGTATGGATTCTAGATTCTAGATTTAGGGAATTTCCAACTAAATTGAGAAAGACTATGGTATTCACAATCTAGTAAAGGAAAAACTGGAAATACTTATAGAAAAAAACACCTGCTACCAGGTCAGAATAGAGATATTTTCACTAAATGAAAATAAGAAAAGCTGCTATAGCATATGTGTATATCTGCACATAGGAAAATAATTTGGAAATAAAAGGACTCATCAGAATAATGTAGTAAATGAACAAAAGATAACATTTATATTAGAAAAATGGTTGAAAGTTAACTTTTAATTTGGATAAAATGCAAGAAGAGGTACTAGGAGGCTAAGAAAAATATGACGTTAGTTTTAGTATTTTGCCTTGTATATCTATAATATAAATCTTCTGTTTATATTATAAAATTAACTTTTTATCTCTAATAATTTGTTTTTGCTTTAATATCTACTATTATTATATCAGTTTCTTATGTTTGCTCTTTGTCCACCATAACCTAGTCTGTCTATTCTTTCCCTTCACCCTATATCCTTGTGTTTCACATATTTCTCTTATAAATTGCATATAATTGCTTTAAGAGTGGAAAATGTATTGATCACAGCATTGCCAATTATTATATAAGTGAAGATTTTACTTCTTCCTTCCTATAAAGTAGAACAATAACATTAAATAGTATTATTACTATATTGCCAATAAACGTATGCTCTTTCTGCTTTATAAAATGTTATGTTTTTGTGTGTGAGGAAGTCAATTTCTTTAACTATTCTCAGCACACTTGATAGTATATATTGCCCATTATTGCAATGTTAAAAGTTGATATACATTATTATATGTACAAGTTAGTTAGATTTATTGTTTTTGATCTTCAATATCCTTTTTGTGTATTTAATTGGCCTTTCTAAGCTAGAGAGCTGTATGTTTAATCTTTTTTTTTGAATATTAACTTTCTTGTATTTCTCCTTTCAACTCTATTAAGACAGTTACTGTGTATTTAAGTTAAGGGTACATAAATATATTTGCTTTATGAAATTGACCTGTAGGAACATAAAATATTTTCTCTTTATTTGTAACGCTTTGGCACCTGAATTTTCTCTTATCATGTTAAGATTGTGATCCAGATTCTCCCTGGTCTTCCATATTTCAAAATGCCTAATGTAGGATTCCTTGCCTAGGTTCTTTTCTTATTGACCCACTTTTGGATGATGTATGCTATAAACCCCAAATTAAAGGTTGATATATTTGTTGCTTTGACATCTGGGTCAAAAGGGTGTCTCAAATGGCAGTTAGACCATTTGTTACACTGCCCTGGGCATTTCCCTAGAATTTGATAATGATCTTTGTTTTTGTCTTTTGTTCCTCCAACTGATTTAGTTGCATTATTTCCAGTTTATGAAAGCATATAATATTGATAATCTCTTCTCTCATTTATATCTACTTTTTGCTTGGATCCAAGAAATGTAATTGGCTTATATGTTTTGTTTGTTTGTTTTGGTTATTTTTCAGACAGGTCTATCTGGCCCAGGCAGACCTAGAACTAGATAGCAGAAGCTGTCCTCTAACTAGTGATTTTCCTGCCTCAGCTTCACAAGTGCTGAGATTACAGGTGTGTGCCACCATGCCTGTTTTAGTATATGTCTTGCACAATCTTTCATTGTGATAAAGATTTCCAATTCATATAAGTCTGCTTCATTGTCGTCACTTTTTTCCTCTGGAAGATGTTCTCAGATTAAAGCATAAGTCCTATTTGTTTTTCTTTTCCAGTGATGTCTTTTCCTCTTTCTGTCCATTTGTGTTCTATATTTTGAATATCTATTTTTAATTTCTCAAATGAAGACAGTAGTTATGCCAATATATATGTAAATGAAGTATTGTGTTGTGCTATTCTTCTTTATATCTTTTTCACTGATTATTTTGGTCAGCCAGAATATTTTGTTCTTTTTGTCACTTAGTATCTTTTCATAGCTATTTTCCACTGTTTTCCCTGTACTATGAAATGTTGCATAATTTCCTTGATCAGTTACAGGCATGTATAGTTATTCATTTAATTAATAATTTATGACTTTGGGACAATTAGGCTTTTCTGATTTTATGATCCTGTTGGATTATTCTTGATTTTCAGTCCAGTGAATGCCATCATCTTCCAGGAACCATTTCCCTTTTCCCTGAAGACAGTGTCTTCTTACGATTGTGCTCCATTTCCTCAGCGGCCAGAGTTTAAAGCCACCAGATCTTAAACAGTAGCCCTCATCAGTTTTTCACTTGGACATACTTTGAGGTAATTTTCCTGTGTGTTCTGCCATCACTTGTCCAAATATCTTATGTTTTCTCTCATAAAATCTACTACTGGCCCTGTGAGATGTATATTTTTTAATGGTTCTGCATGTTTACAATGCTTCATTACATACAAGTTAACTTTAACAATGATTTCTAACTTCTACTTAAAGTGCAGTATAGGAGATGATGTTTTATCTACTCTCCTTGATAATGTGTGTAAGATATGTGGGGTGTGTACAGAGACTGAAGTTTAGACTTCTCTCTATCAATGTGTTATTTTTCCAAAGTATGGAATTGATTTATGGAGTTTGAACAGGACAAATCCAATGGGACAATAATTATGGGGGAAATCATGAGAAATCTTGTGTCTGTATTTTTTAACTCAGGCTTTGTGCTTGCTAGGCAGGTGCTCTACCACTTGATCCATGCCTGCAGCCCTTTTTGCTCCAGTTCTTTTGGAGATAGATTATTGTGTTTTGGCCAGGCTGGTCTGGACAACAACCTCTTATTTTAGGCTTCCCACCAGAGCTGGGATGGCAGGCACATGTTACCATGCCCAGCTTTTGTCTGTTGAGATGGTTCTCACAAACTTTTTTTGCCCAGGCTAATCTGGAACTGTGATTTCTCCCAATCTCAGCTCCCAAGTAGACAGGATTATAGGTGGAATGTACAGATGCCTATCTTTAGATGAGTTTTCAGTAATCTGAAGTTTAAGAAGAAATGACACTTAAAGAAAATTAGAGTGATGGACAACTCCTCTAGATATTCTTGTCTTGTCATGGTGACATAACACTAAAGCTCAAAGATGAAAAGAAATGAACAACTTGTTTTAAAACAAGTTGTAAAACCAATTGTATGCACTTATGAAAATAAAAATCTGTTCATTATAAAACTAGCAAGCAAACTTTAAAAATTGTATTAAAATACATCACAGGAAAGCAAAATTCAAATGCTGAATATAAGGATATGATAAAAGTAAGAAATGATATTAAAATGTCAAAAAGAATTAAAAAATAAACATGTCAGTATATGTTTAAAGGGTTTTAGATAAAGTATAAATTTTATATCTGTTTTAAGACCATTAGAGTTTTTTGAAATCTCTTGAGAACTTGAGCATGCAATATGTTCTTAATATCAAAATGAATAACAATATATTTATCAAGAAATGAGATTTAAGCCAGGAGACAGTGGCTCACACTTGTAATTCTAGCTACTCAGGAGGCAGACAGAGATCAAGAGTTCAAGGCCAGCCTGGGAAATAGTTCCGGACACCCTATCTCGATAATACTCAACATAGAAAATGGCTAGTGGAGTGGCTCAAATGGTAGCGTGCCTACCTAGTAAGCATGAAGCCCTGAGCTCAAATTCCAGCATCTCCAAAAACAAACAAACAAAAACCAAGACTTAACTTCATGTTAAATAACAAATCATTAGTTTGTAAAAAAGTTACTCTTAAAAGTTAACTGTGTCAGAATTATGAAAAAATTATTCTCACCTCTTCTTACGGTCAAAATTCACAGTAGCCTATTTAGAATACCAGAGTATCATTTTCTTTCTTTCTTTTTTTTTTTTTTTGTGGTGGGACTGGGGTTTGAACTTAAAGCTTTGTGCTTTCAAAGCAGGTACTCTACGACTTGAGCCACACCTCCAGTGCATTTTTCTCTGGTTATTTTGAATATGGAAGTCTCGTGAACTATTTGTCTGGGCTGGTCTGGAATCACAATCCTGCTGATCTCAGCCTCCCAAGTAGCAAGTACTATAGGCCTGAGCCATTAGTACCCAGCTTCAATTTCTAAGTTGATAAATAAATATTGGGAAAATAAATATACAAGATAAATATATCTTGGTGAAGATATAGCATAGTTAGCCTGAAGATAATTTTGACTGAAAAAAATAATTCACAAAGTTTGAAAAAAGCTATTAAGATAGAATTATCTAATACATCTTTTAAACTTGAGATCATGTTTTCTCTTTCAGTAAAATTAGGAAACCAGAAATTTTCCAACATATAGCCTACTGGAAAAATCATTTCCTGTTTAGAATGTAGTCCCATGTGTGAGCAATAAACACAGATAGTGCCCATACCAGAGATTTCCCCTGGTTCCTACTCTACTTCTCTGTACATGACAGGTTAAGTGCCCCTCTTAATTCTGTCAAAGAAAAATTGCACTGGACAATTTAAACAGTAAAAGAAGAACTTGTTCAAGACTATTCTAATCAAGGAGAGAGAATGAACTTAAGCTGAAACAAAAGGTGGAAGAGGAGATGAAATTGTGGAAAATACGATGGTAAAAAATTAATGGCATGTAGGAATGACTTAATTCTGAGGAGAACTGTGCAAAGAAGCTTAACATTCAACCACGAAAATGGCTGACAAGTGGACAAGTGACAATTGTTAGATATTAGTTGTTGTTCCCCATCACCTCTACTGCAAGAGAAATAGGATTAAGCTACATCTCGGGGTTAAGGAAAATAACTTCAGTTCCAAGAGGATTGTCAAAATACGTCAAATAGTCAACAGATGATTCAACATCACCTTTTCTAGGATTTTAAAAGCAAATCAACCTTTTATCCTTTCATGGATATTGAAAAGGAAGAACTGGAGATGTAGTGTGGTGGTAGATAGCTATCCTAGCACAAACTAGGCCCTGAGTTCAACCACCAGCCCCACCACAACAGGAACAGGTGGAGTGACGTTTTCAGCACTGAGACACTGGGGTAGGCAATGGGACAGCACTGAAGGAAGTTGAGGTCTAGTCTGATCAATGTGATTAGGATATCTTTGTTTCCTAACTGGGGAGTGGGTGTGTTAGGTTTCTGCCCTGACACAGAAATTGGAAAGCAGAGACCTGCTATTATTTGCATGTGGACTCCCATAACTATATGTTGGAAAATTGATCCTGAATTCCACAATATTGGGAAGTGTGTGTAATTGAGAGATTTTTTTTTAGGCCATGAATGCTCTTCCCTTATGCATGGATTAATTCCATGATTATGGGAATGGGTTCATTATAAAAATATACATCCATCTCCCATTTGCCTCTATCTTTTTATCTCTCATGCTCTAATTTTTTTTACTGGAATAATACAAGAATGCACTTGCCAATGTTGGCTCCACGATGTTGATGGTGCATGATCCAATCTCTAGAACACTGAAAAATAAATTCATGTTCTCTGTAAATTCCCCAGTCTGAGGTATTGTGTTACAGACACACAAAATGGACTAATACAGGGCTCTATTTTTCTCACTGACTATATTCCAAAGCAATGTAGCCTTGGAGCCAACAGCAAGGCCTGGAAAAATACATGTCCTGGGTTGAAAAACTATCAAGAAAATACAGATTTACATCTCCAAAGGGAAGGAGAAGAATTTATAACTGAAAGTTTTGTAAAGGGAATGCTCTACGAAAGAAGAGATTAGGTGCTATAGTCAGAAACGAATCTGCCTAAAACTTTGTCCAGACAGGTAGAAAGCTAAAGTCATCTTGGCCAGTGTCAGTACTTGTCTTTCACCTAACTCACAGAAATATATTTGTGTCTCTTTCTGCTACACAAAACTGAGATTCTGGCAACAGGTGTTTCAATAAATTATATGGTATGGCATTTTGTTGAATTTTTTCTCTTCCTTCCATTCTCTTTAGTTAAATCCTCACAACCCAATATTGAACTGGCTTTGTGGCTTGTTTTTACCAATAGGACATTACCAATTATCACATAGCTGAGGCTTGAAAAGTCTTTGCCCATAGGGACTTTCTCTCCTGCTACCTTTTGGAAACTTGATAAGAAGCAGAGGTTAGCTCCGTGGTGCAAGAGAAAACTACATGAGACGAGGGCAAACCACATGGAGTCAGGTGTCTTAGATCAAATAGCAGAGACATAAGTGGGCCATCCTGTTGGCTGAGCCAACAAGATGCATAGACATTAGAAATGTGGCCCACAACAAAATTCTACTCTAACACTGAACTGAAAAAAGTAATACATATTTTTTGTTGCAAGCCACTAAGTGTAGGGGTATTTGCCAAACAATAAAAAATAATTGATATGCTATTCATTGTGGTTAGGATATGAAGAATCACCCCAAAGATTTGTGTAGTAGGCTTGATCACCAGGTGAAGGGCTTTGGAGAAATGATGACATCATGAGAACTCTGGTTTAACCAAAGGATTGATCCACTGGTGGATTTATAATCTGCTGGCATTATTGGGAAGTGTGGAAACTTTCGGAGATGGAGCCTAGTTGGAGGAAGTAGGTAACTGTGGCCATGTCCATGGGGCTAGAGTTTGTCCTGGCCTCTTCTTCCCTCTCTGCCTCCTGTTCCCCATGAAGTGACTTTGCCATACCACATGCCCCCCCCAGTGAAGTTCTGCTTCACCGTGCCTCCAAAACAGCAGAGCCAAGTGACCCGAACTGAGCCCAAAATAAATCCTACCTTTCTTATGTTGTTTCCACAGGTATTATAATACAGAGTGTTTATACTAAGTATGTAATTACTCTGCTAAATAAATAAGTTTAGAGAATAAATTATAGCTGAAATCTGAGTGAGAAATCTGAGTAAAGCTTTGTAGTTAAAAGAAAGCTTTAATTCATATAAAGCACTTAACATAGACTCAAGGTTATGTTAAATACACATAAACTCATGTTAATTGGTCCATTACTAATAATTTCACAAAACCTAGACTGTTTTTCTTATTCTCTAACAAAATTTCTGAATTCAAAGTACAGCTCCTCTTCCTTAACACATAACTTTATGAAACCTTGACCAGAGCAATTAATTTATTCCAGTTCATCTTATACTTCATTTTTTGCAAACATTTTAGCTCATATATCTGCTGTTTCTTCTAGCTCCCAACATGGTGTCTTGGAAATAATAGAAACTTGATGGCTACTAGGTTCACTTTATAGGTAATAAGCATTAAAAATTTTAGAATATCATAAAAAAACTTATAAAAATATTTAGTATTAAATATGAGATAGAGTAAATAATTATTAAAATAGGATAGAATTATCTTAATGATATACTTATGCATCAGAAGAAAAAATAACATTTAAAAAAGTTAGCAATGACTAGCTCTTTGTAGTATTCTATTCAGACATTTTAATTTCCCTCCTTTACTTTCTATAATTTCTAATTCTTATGAGGTAGTCATACACTTACTTAATTTTTTTCAATATTATAGCATTACTCAAAATGAAGACATGCTTCTAGAATGGAACAATAAAGTAGCAAGTTTCTTACATTGATTTATGTAAATTCCCAAATTAGGCACTTATCTGATGCACTTGCTTTATAAGAAGAAAAATGGCTTTTATTCTACTACTCTAATACAATGTGTATGTCCTCATGATTTTTTGAGTTTTGAAACTTTTCAATCAATTCATTTTTTAAAAAATATGTACCATAATAAGTTAAATAATTGTGGTTTTAGAAAACATCTGCATTCATATTTAAGACACTGGGTGTTTTTCAAATGACACCTATTGCAGCATGGCCAAGACTGCAACAATAGCTCTAAACACTTCTGAGGACTTCAGCCTGCCCTGCATTGGCCAGCATCCACCCTTGTCCTTGATCTGTTCTCAGGATGTAGGACAAGCTTGGGAGGTAGTGTTCCCCATGCAGGAGAGCCTTGGTCACTGACTGCTCAGCGAATGATGTAAATACACCAGCTTCCTAACTCTCTGCCTTCTAGGACTGAGGCTATGCTTCCATCATTTTTAGAATTCCGCTTTTTATTATTCTGCTGGATCTATAATGTGTCAGGACCAATAGTACACCTGTTTTTGCTGTCTTTCTTGTTGTGGCCCCTTTCCTATCCTATTTCCTGTCACCTCTCATAATGGCTAAACTGAATCATTGAAATAGGATATGGTTCTGATATTAAAAATGTTATCAATGTGTGGTGCTTCCTTCTGTTCTCAAATTCCTCCCAAGTTGAGTATGTATTAAATGCAATAATTTTGATGGTAATTTGGCTCATTAAACATCTACTATTGTCATATTTATCTTATCTAAATTAAATTTTTACATGAAAAACAAGTAAATAAAATCATGTAGTAAAATATTAAGGAACTCTTCTCTTCTCACAATGAAAGGAAGATTTTACTCATTTGTTTTGTAGAGAACAAATTACTGGAAGTCCAACATCTGCTTCTTGAGTAAACTGGTATTAACACAGAAAGGAAAGAAACAGGGAGCTAATGAGAAGACTGAGAAACACTGGGGTCTTGTTTAATATCGACAACATCCTGGTAAGAAGGCGTAAGGTGAAGGCAGAGTGATGGCAAAGGATAAAGGATGAATCTTAGTCGGCGTCTCTTGAAAATTCACACTGATTTCGTGATATGCTCTTCTGTATAAACTAAAATGACAGTGAAACCATGTTGAGAATATTATCCTGTATCCTTGTAAAACTAAGATTCTGCTTGTCTAATAGTATATATATATATACATATATATATATATATATATATATGTATATATGTATATATATATATATGAAAATCTGTAGAGGCATATCATCAAATCCTTCTGATTTTATATGAGACTGTATTTCTTTTACATTACTGCTTGTAAGTTCCTTGAATAGTAATGCTTGCAATTTTCTTTTTTTAAATAAAGTGTTCTTAGACATCTGATATTTTAGTTATTTCTTTTTTTACACTATGTTATAAATTAAAAAAACTATTCTCTGTGGTTATGATATTTAGAAGCAAAGTTATTATCTAGTTAACATTTTAGGCAACTTTATAGCAAAGTAGAGTTTATTTCAGTTATAAAATAGGAAGAACAGGTGCTATCAAAGCATTTTATATCTTTGCATGACATAAAAAGCTCTATTCTATGAATAAAACTTTAGTTTTTCCTCACACACTAAAGTTTGGGGAAATTTTTTAGAATGGTATATTCAAGGTTTAAGGGTACAAGGTATTTACTAGAAAAATATAGTTGAAAGTTACTAGAAATTACAAAATAGAAAAAAGAAAAGGCAAAGTTTTTCCTATTCTGGGGAGAATCACATCAGCAAGTTGGCTTAAGTGGAATGTCACTGCACACTAAAAACCTGTTTTGAAGATTATCTGAACATAATTACTACACTGAATTCAGAATCACTGTTAAATTGTTGATAAGATATTCAAAATGTGTATTGCAGTAAACCTCACATGCATCCTCCACATGCTGCAATTTTCACGAATTTGGTGCATCCTTTCCAAATGCTTTGCTGCTCTTACTGCTTTACCAGGGAATGTTTAAGTCATGTGATTAGGCATCTAAAATGAATTGAAACTACTAAACAAATTTCTTTTGAACCACTTCTCAATTGCAGTGAATGTGCATATTATGTTTAAGAACATCACGCAGTGTTGAAAAGAATACTCTTGCTGGTTAGTTAAGTATTTCCTGTCCTAACAATATCAGTATTACTTAGCAACTCTGTCTCCTGGGAAACTAATTTTCTAAGAGAAGTTCTTTTTTATAAATGAAGAAAATAGAAAATGTTAGAATTGTTATTTAAGTTAGAAAACATTTAGCCAGGTAAACTACACAAAATTCTAAGGGCAATATCTTTTGTATTTATAATTCATAAAAATACACAACCAAATGTTATTCTTATCGGATTTTGAAAAAATACTTACATCATTTCCTCTGTCTTGTGGCTAAGTTCTGATCTGATCTAGTGACAGGAGCACTGAGAAGCCTTTGGTTTTCTTTTCAGATGTCTTACTTCTACAATACTTCTGCTCTGCACAGCACTCACACACTCACAGCTCACTACTTCTCTCCCTCTCTCTTTTCCTTTCTTTTGGCAGTACTGGGTGTGCATTTACTAGACAGGTGCTCTGCGACTTGAGCCACTCAACACTTTTGTGTGGGTTGTTTTTGACAAGGAACTAGTTTTTTGCCCAGGCTGGTCTGGATCATTATCTTATTTGTGCTTCTCTGCATTGCTGGAATAACAGGAGGCTTGATGTTTGAGATGAGGTCATGTGGGCTTCTTGCCCAGGATGGTTGACCTTCCCAATCTCAGCCTCCCAAGTACAGCTCATTATTTTTTAAGCATGTAGTTAAGTCTTTAGGACTTTGTGGCAAAAAAGGGTTCTTTGAATAATATTCGTTGGTCTGAGGATAGGCACTTTATTGCAGAAACACAATTCTTGTCCTGGAACTCAAGAGTTATTAAAGTCTTATTTATTCACACTCATTTCATTACAACATTAAATATCTGGGGAACAGAAATGACTTCACAAAAAAATTGTTTCTCTTGATTAACCAATTTTTACTCATAGTGATAATGCATGAATCTTTCAGTGAGTTTATTCTCTAATAGTTATAAAAACAGTCTTCAAACATTTGAATTTGCACTATGTGGGACTACTTCCTGTGGGAGACCAGTAACTAAATACACTGAGAAGAGACCTTGACATGAGCACAGCTCTGCCAAGGGTCTCTTAGCTGATAGATGTGGACCCAGCCAAGGGGAAGCAAGGTTCAGCAAGGCTGCCTTGCAAGAAGGGAGACTGAGGCAGTGAAAAGAGACTTTGACATGAACACGGCTCTGTCAAGGTCCTCTTGGATGATAGGCACAGACACAAGCAAGGGGAGGCAAGGTTCAGCAAGGCTGCCTTGCAAGAAAAAAAGGACCTGCTGATCTAGTCAGGAGAGTCTGTACTAAATAACAACATACCACAGCTTTACTGTTCCTGCCGCCTATGCTACTGGACCCATGAGAACTCGACCTGCATTTCACCCCTGTTTCCCATCCATGCTGTATAAATAAATGCACTTGAAGTGGAGGGGGTTGCTGGCATCTCTCATCAGGAGTGTCAGACCCACCTGATCCCAGCTTCTCTGTATGTCTGTCTTTGTGTCTTTTTCTCAATCCCTAGTCACTCCCAGTAAGGTCAAGAGACCTGCTCACACTGGGTGTGAGAACTTTCTGTTTTTGTTATTTTGTGTTCTATAAATAAACAGAGGTGGGAAGTACATAAAACCTTTATTCCTTTTGTTTACTTTTTCCACAGGACAAAGCCAACTGTATTCTATGTCTGGGTATGCACACAAGCCCTCACATTCACCACACACATGCACACACACACATTCATACTGCATGCTGAGCAATTGCAAAAGTTGATGTGAATAAAAATATGAGTTCAAAGACTAAAGCCAATTATACACTTACTCATGTGGGATTTTAAAGTTAGAAATGCCCAAAGTAAATTGGGGAACCTTGAAAAAATAAATTATTTTATATTTGTCTATTCCACATTTTATAAAAATGATTGCAGGTAGCTTAATCATAACAAAAATTAAAATTAGATAACTTTAAAAATGGTGAGACAAAGAAAAGAATGACATAAAGCAAGTATTACCTAAGAAAATTAGGTTAGTATAGATACATATTTTCAACCATTTTATATTTTTAGTATTGGACACAGATTTTTCATTATATTTTCTGTTAGCAAACAAAAAGTAAGATAGAAGAGTCACAGAATTCACCAGGTTCATGAGACATCTATCTTGGGATGGAGGCTTGATCAATGTTTCATTCAAAAATTCTCAACAAGAAGATATTCTATAATGTAATTATAAGATTTCCTCAAAATAATCCATCTAGTGAAAAGAGCAGGGCAATGCATTCACCAGTTTCTTATTATAATAAAATTGCAGGTATGTCCTGAATATCTACACTGAATGAGAAAAACCTGTTTTCTCCTTTTTTGGTACAGTATCACGCCCATTGAGAAAACATATGCAAGAGGAACAGATTTTTGTTCTGCAAATACTAGTGATTCCTCATAACATAAGTTCTATTTGGAGGCTACTTAAAAAGCTGGACATCGATCTACCATTTGATCCAGCAATACCACTCTTGGGGATATACCCAAAAGACTGTTACTCCAGAGGCACCTGCACATCCATGTTTATTGTGGCACTATTCACAATAGCCAAGTTATGGAAACAGCCAAGATGCCCCAGCACTGACGAATGGATTAAGAAAATGTGGTATCTATACACAATGGAATTTTATGCAGCCATGAAGAAGAATGAAATGTTATCATTCGCTGGTAAATGGATGGAATTGGAGAACATCATTCTGAGTGAGGTTAGCCTGGCTCAAAAGACCAAAAATCGTATGTTCTCCCTCATATGTGGACATTAGATCAAGGGCAAACACAACAAGGGGATTGGACTATGAGCACATGATAAAAGCGAGAGCACACAGGGAGGGGTGAGGATAGGTAAGACACCTAAAAAACTAGCTAGCATTTGTTGCCCTTAATGCAGAGAAACTAAAGCAGATACCTTAAAGCAACTGAGGCCAATAGGAAAAGGGGACCAGGAACTAGAGAAAAGGTTAGATTAAAAAGAATTAACCTAGAAGGTAACACCCATGCACAGGAAATTAATGTGAGTCAATGCCCTGTATAGCTATCCTTATCTCAACCAGCAAAACCCCTTGTTCCTTCCTATTATTGCTTATACTCTCTCTACAACAAAATTAGAGATAAGGGCAAAATAGTTTCTGCTGGGTATTGAGGGGGGGAGCGGGAGGGGGTGGAGTGGGTGGTAAGGGAGGGGGTGGGGGCAGGGGGGAGAAATAAAACAAGCCTTGTATGCACATATGAATAATAAAAGAAAAATGAAAAAAAAAATAAGTTCTATTCTATGTTATCTCCAACTATGTCTTTATACCTAAAAGGCAGAAAAAAAGGTTGAGGGACCCTCTTCTACCACACTTAAGACAACTTGCTAATGCATAGTTTTGTAAAGACCATCCAAGAACAGAGCAATAAAGCAAGAGCAGCCCATGTGCCTGTTTCTCTTATGGTCTGATTTATTCCAGAAGGAGAGTGCATAGAATATGTGGAGAAATCCCATGCTATTTTCAGCTGACTTTGGAAAAGTATTAACAATAGTTCGCAATACTGTATTAAATTGTTAGTGTGTGGGTCAATACTGTGCATTACAGGACAATGCAGAGAGCTCATGTACAGTAACAAAAGGAATGTTTTTTAATTCTTATGTGAAAATTTAGGGTGTAACAATGAGTCCATGAGAGGGGAATCAGGGCTTCCAGCCAAATTGTTTTCACTCTTCAATTGTGAAACACCTAAAAGTGAGATTCTTACTGACACTATTTATTTCCTGCATAGTGAGTTCGTCCTTCATTGAAAAGGACACAATCCATTTTTATTCTTTCCAATTTTCCCTATGTCTTTAATGGAATAAAAAACACACATGGGGCTTGTAGTTCTTTGGTGATACTAAGGTTTGAATTCAGGTTCTTGCTAAGCAAGAGCTCTATCTCTTGAACAACTTCACACCCAGCTCTTTTTAGGTTTTGTTGTTTTTTGAATAGGATCTCATGTTTGTGCCTAGGGCCAATCTTGGACTGAAGTCCTGCTAGCAGTGTAGGATTATACATAGTGTCACAGCAGCTTGTTGGTTTTGATGGGAGTCTTGCTAACTTTTTGCCTTGAACTGCCATCTCCCACCTGCCAAATACCTGGGTGCTTGTATCATAAACAACCACATCCAGCCCAGGTTTGCATTTCTTGTCACTTTATATTTTACTATATTTTTGCATATTATATTTAGGGAAACAAAGCAATTTTTTTTTCAAAATTAATGTTGTGTTTTAGATTCCCATCTGTAAAGATTTCATATTTCGGTACTTAATCTTATGCTTTAGTTCTAACCTCAATAAAGTCAGCTTTGGGATCTCTGCTTGTACTTCCTGATGGGATGAAGTAGATGTCTGTCTTGCTCATCTTAGTTTTGCAGTAAATTTTGAATGAATGAAGTAGACTAGGAACTAAATTCAGAAAAAGAAACAGTGGAAGAAAGAACACTGATATGCAATATAAAAAATTTAAAAATTAGTACTCTTCACACTTGTATTTTGGACATCAGCCTGAAGGGAAAAGGAAAGTTAGAAGGAAAAAAGTTTGATCAGGATTAAAATTGAAGAAAGATACTGCACTACGTGAGTTTCTACAAAACTCTCTGACAGCTTAGTGGTCAAAATAAATTAGAATATGATGTGAAATTTTAAGCTGATTGGACTGATTTAATATAAACTCTCTCCAGGTTAATAAAGCCTGCCAGACATTCAAAACTTCTCAGTGAAAAAGTAAGTTTAAAAAAACTTTTTAAAAAAAAAAAAACATTATTTTAAAAACAGACAAAATAAAGGAAAAGTTAAAGAAAAGGGAAAAATAACAAGTGGTCTAAGACTCCAAGCATACGAGCATAAATTGAAACACCTTAAAGAACATCAAAGCAGAGACTCAGACAATGAAGAGCACTATTACTTCTCAAAGATTTTTCATGAGTTGGACTGGAAGTTTGTGATTGCTTTAAGTAGTAGGTCATAAATAGAAAAGTGAGACATACATTGGTGAAAATATGGAATGAACAGTTAAAGAGTCCTTGTTCATAATGTATATCAACACCAGCACTCATTGTTCTCACCTTAACAATATCTCAATTCCACTCACTTTCCTTCTTATATTCTTTTATTTCTAACAGTCATCACCTCTTACTGAATGGTTTCCTGTAATCCAGAACCACCATTCAGTTGTAATTGTTTTTCTAAAATCTAAAACACATCATATTTGCCACTTCCTTGAAAACCATTCGATAGCTTTGGGTCAAATTTAGAATGAAATCTGATCTTAATTAAGATCCTGACCTCCCTCTCTGCCGCATCCCCTGTGCCTCTGCACTCCAATTATCCTGCCTCAAACATGCCCAAGTCAAGTTGGGTTCATCGCCTTTGGAAGGAAATTCTCAAGGCTTCCTCAAGAATAAAGTAGTTGATTGATTTTCATCTTTTAGGCCCCTGGCCAAATTTTATGTAAAATTTTTGTTGCTCATTAGTTATAAGCATAAAATGTCTACAAACTTTAAAATTTTATTTTTCTCATCATTGTAAAGAATGACCTAGGGAATTCCTTGGGACCTAAATGTTATTAAATAAAAACATAGTAATTAATTGATATATGCATAAGAAAAGAATTTGCTAAAATCTTACTGAAGAATATTTTTGTTGGTCTCTTCTTGTGTCAAATCAAATCATAATTTTTGGAGAAAATAAATCTAACTTTAAATACATAATATTTCTTTATAGAATCCTATTTTTAATTGTTTTAAAAACTAAATATAGCTAGTGGTCTCTGGAACATACAAGACTGCTGGACATAATATAAGGATTCAAGGAAATTTTATTTTCTTATGTTTGTGGTACTGGGTATTGAAGAAAATTCAATTTTTTCACAGTTTCAATGCTAAAAATGTTAGAACTTTTAGGACCTCATTTTTTAGCCTAGACTTCCAGTTTTTCACTGGGAAGCAAGGCTATTCAATTTCATGAGTCTTTTTGTCAAATATTTTTAAGCATTCAAGCCTTCCCTCCCCCTACAAATTGTAACAGTGTACATTTCCAAAGCTTAGTCTTGAGTGTACATGGATGGAGGCCATGGTGAAGAACAGTCTGCTCTTGTTTCATTCCAAACTTGCCAAGCCTAGAGACACAGCCTGAAGCAACTTAACCCAAACATCTGAAGAAGATATTTCCTACCCCACCATCTTTCCATTTAGGTTTGCTTTCAAGACCTTTGCCAAAAACATAGGCAGGTACCTAGACAAAATCAAATCTAAGTAGCACATATAGCTCACATTTTACACAGACATGTGATTACTTGTGTTAACTTAGATAAAATTTGACAGCTAAAAATATTGATAAGGAGCTCATTTGATAAAAATACAACACAGTGAATACTGTGCCCAGTGTATCAATCCAAATAATGGAAACCAATCTGAGACAAGTAATTAATCTCTCTATGTATTGCATGAGTCAGGAAAGTTCAAGTTTTATAACTGAATTGATAGGTTTGGCCAATATAATGGTCTCTCAATAAGTGTTTCACACACTTTTCAAGAATCAATAGGTGTGATGTCTTCATTCAATAGGTTTGACTTCTTTCATCAATTTAATCTGACCCTATCAGTACACAATCCATCACCCAGGACATTATGAGTTGGATAAAACATTTTTAAAATTTCTGTGATCACAAAGCAGAGATCAAAGTAATGTAGCTGGCCATGTGCTGGGCCCACTCTTGTAATCTCAGCTACTTCGGAGGCAGAGATCAGAGTTTGAAGCCAGCCCAGGCAAATAGTTCATGAGACCCTATCTCGAAAAACCTTATCACAAAAACTTGGGCTGGTGGAGTGGCTCAAGATGAAGGCCCTAAGTTCAAGCCCCAGTATTGAAAAAAAAAAAAGTGATATAGCCATAACTGAAGGAATGAAGAAACTTATGGAAGTTGGAACAAGCAAGAAATGGATTACAAAAAAATGTAGCTTGGCCTACACACCTTGATTTTAGCCCCAAACGTTTAATTTCAGGCTTCTGACCCTAGAATACAAATTAATAAACTTCTAATGAACTAGTGCTATTCTAAGCCACTAAATTTGTGATGATTTGGTACAGATGGTAAGGTTGACCTTTTAAAATTTTCTGGCAAATCAATACAACATTGAGATTCCATCTCATCTCAGTCAGAATGGCAGCCATCAAGGAAACAAGAGCAGATAGTACCAAGGATGCATGGGGGAGAAAGAACCCTCATACACTATTGGTAGGAATGTAAATTAGGGCAGTCACTATGTAAATCGGGATGAAGGATCCACAAGAAACTAAAACTAGATCACTCCTGGGCAATCAACTCATGATTGCATGAAGAAAATGTGGTATCGTTCAAGCCTAAAGAGGAATGAAGTTATGCTGTTTGCAGGAAAACGAAGGGAACAGAGATTGTCATGTTAAGTGAAAAAAAAAAAAGATTGAGAAAGACAAATATCACATATATGAAACCTAAAAGGTCTCAGATCTAAAATGGAATGACATGAGTATAAAATGGAGACTGTTGGAGGAGGGAAACAGTAAGAGGCAGGAGAGCGAAAGGAGAGAACTGGTGGGGGGATAAATAAGAACGAAGTACTTTATATGCATGTACAAAAAAAGAATAATGAAATCTACTAAAATTGTTCTTAAAAGAGGGATAAGAAATAGTAATGCAGAAGGTGAATTTGTCAAAGTATATCATATACATATATAAAAACCTCAAAATGAAACCCCTTGTCTAATACACCCCAATAAAAAATAATTTTAAAAAACTAAAAAAAATAAAATAAAATTTCTACATCTAAGAAGCAAGCAATATATATTATATTTTGTATAATATTAATATTAATTATATAATATTAATATTAATCATATATATAATCAAGCTCTGGAAAATATATTCTTCATATAATTCAGTAAATATTCAGTAAGGCAAAAATAATTATTAAAGTTAGTAATGTTGCTTTTTTTTTCATATTTGTAGGGCTGGGGATCAAACCCAGGGCTTAGCACATGCTAGGCAAGCATTCTGCCACTGAGCCACATCCCCAGCATAATTACTAAAAATTATAAATACAAAAATGACTATGAAGGTCAATGCTCTAAAATCATATTTAGATGTCAAATACTATGTAGAAATTCAGTGAAGATATAAAGTATACATGTGTTTAAATTACTTTTATGTGAAAATAAAAATTGTGAACATTTATGGAGTACAATGAGATGTATTGAGATGTGTATACATTGTAAGCATTCAAGCAAGGTAATTAATAAAACCACCAGCTCATCAGCAAATCATTTCTTTTTGTTGTACCGGAATTTGAACTCAAGGCCTCAAACTTGCTAGGGAGGCACTCTTACTGCTTAGCAAATAAGTTCTTTTTGGTAAGAACATGAGAAACTAATTTTTTAGCAATTAAAAATGTAGAATACATTATAAACTTTACTCATGATACAGTATAATACATGTGCATTTTTAATATATCTTTTCAAGAACTAATAAGAGACTTATTGTTATTACTGCTTAATATTGGTTTTGTGCATGCCTAGATTCATTAATTAATGTAAATTTTAATTACATTTTTATACAAAGTCCTAAAAAAATTAATGCTTTAGAATATCATTAATAAAGAGCTTTACCATATATTTTTAGCAAATGTGACTAAATTAGGTTGTACATCTAGATAGTCAAGGCCATTCTGATTTTGTAAGCATGGAGATTTTTGTTAATTTTCCTGAAACTCGGTTTGTTAAAAAAATGTGTCCATATACTTCTTTGCTTAATTCATAAGTAAGCAAACCTACTAAGTGGAAATTATCCATAAAATTTACATCATAAAAAGCTAGATTTTGAAATAAATAATGATCTCAAATTGAACAATTTTGTTTTTCAAATAATTTTTTTGTCACCTGGACTGCATTCCATATTTCTTGGCCCATTAACCCTAATAACATTGGTCATTTAATTGTGCACTATAGATACTCTGTGATTTAATGTCAGTGTTACTAAACTTTGCTACAATGTTGCTATAACATTGTTATCTCCAAGCTTATTGAAAATGTATCTATCTTTATGTTCATTGATATATAACAATAATAACATAGCAATGGCAATGGCTAAATTTTATATCAGGAAATTTTAAAAGAAAACATATTTTCAGGAATTATTTTGTTCTTATTTTGCTTTGTTTTTGTATGTATCTGAAGCTATACTTGAAATGAATAAAGTAGCCTACAGGCCAGATGTTTCCACAGAGTAAAAATACAATTCTTTTTTGCAGATGAAAACTATCACTGAATCAATTCTAAAGCACTAATCAATTCTAAAGCATCAGCAACTGAGGTGAGCTTAATGGAAAATACAGAGTAAATATTAGGAAACAGCACTGAGTTGCATAATACTTGCTTTTTCCACACAAGGGAAGAACACAGTATTTTTAGTTCATTAGTACTGAAGATTTTCTGTTGTCTTAACAGTGTGAGAAGGTTAAAAGATGTCTGAGCTTACAACAGATCTTCCAATACCTGCTTCCTAAGGAAGTAAGAGTGGTTTTCCCAAACAGGTGTCCTTTAATCAGTCACAGATCCTCTTTACTGTGCCTGAGCATGACTGTACTTCTTCCTGAGGAATAATAGGAAAACATGACAGGCTTGGTTTCGATGTATTAGACTGAGTCTACTTGGTTATTAGCCTCCTTTTCACATGTTCATAGAAATACAAAGGTGTGGATTTTTTCAGTGAACTAAATTATTCTGTTTGTTCCAATCAGTTCTTGCACACAATGTTTATATTCAAAACAAATTCTGACCACTCTATTCAGAATCTTATACGCTTTTGTATATGGATAGGAGAAACAGTGTTATAAATGATGACATAATTGAAAAGAAAAAATGAAGAGAATAAAGGAGAGAATTTGAATGCTGAAAATGAAAATCAGAAGGATAGTCTACATTCTTTAATCTAATGTAAAGAATTAGTATTCAAACTATCAAATGGGAATTTGATGTATTCTAAATTGATCCTTAACTCAATATACCAATTTTTATTTTTCTTAATAATGTGCTCATGTATTAATTAAAGCTTTTTTAATTATCTTTTTCAACTGGATACCCAATAACTAGTTGTAGAATTTGTATTTGGTAAATTGATAGAATGGAGATTATCTCTTCATTTGTTAAAATGAAAAATTGGGAATATGAGAAAAATCAAATAAAGTAAGTCTTGCTGTTTAATATTTGCCTTGCTAGCCCTAGAGAGAAATATGCTTTCAGTTCAATTTATCAATTTTGACACTGTCAGTCAAAGATCATCTGATAAAAATAGGTTAAGTGAGAGCTGTTTAATGGCTAAATGGACTACCATCTAAAGATCTAAACAAATAATAAATGACCAGACTAATGACAACAAACAAAACCTATTTATTCAGACCTTGCTGCAGCAAAGGATTCAGTCATTTATCACATATATTTGGCAAAGATTCAAAAACAGGAAAGGGAGTAGATGACATTTATAGTGAGGAAAAAAATGAAGTCCTTAGCTCTGCCTGGATTGGAAGCTGTTGGGAAGCTGAAGGCAGGAGAACTAGAATGGCCATCTTATGTGATTACCAGTCCTAAGCTTGAAGTGCAAGCAAAAATTAGGGAAGCTGACAATGGTTTATCAAGTCCTGTCCATTTGGGGTTGATGGTTACAGGGGTTGTTTTTTGTTACCTGGAAGGGTTTCCTTGAGCTAATAGTTTCACTCCTGAGCTTCCTATCACACAGAAGTAGGATATCTTCTTGAGCTGGTTACTGAAGACTGATGTTGGCTTCTGGGAAAGTTGGAGCAAGCTGTGAGTGTGGGTACTGTTTTTGAGGATAGCTCTATCCTGTCCACATAAATTCAGTCACAGTTTAGATATTTATTCTCAATCCTAATTTCCATTGCAATACAATTTTCTATAGGAAAAGAAAGCCTTTACACTATGTGGAAATTGTATAATCATAAAATATTCAAAATACAATTATCAAGAGGTAATGTTTTATGTGAATCTCAAGTTATCTGATGAGAATATATATATTTTCAACATTACTATTCAACAAAGCTAATTAAAACCTTAATTTTCACAATCTTTGTTTTGCAAGATCTACACAATGTCTCTATACTTACCAAAAAGAAACAAAGTTATAAATTCATTGAAACAACTGAGTTCTATCCCCAGTACCAAAAAAAAAAAAAAAGTGCATGAAAAAAGATAAAGCAACTTGAAAATCAATGGATTATCTTAGATGTTTAAAAATGTTGAATAAAAATAAGACTATGTTAATTTATTCATATTTCATCACTCATTCTTATGTCATTCCACAGAATAATAATAATAACCAATAATTAAAAGTAACACCAAGTACCTCCTAAAAAGTTAAGAAGTATGATGCCTTAAGTGACAGTCACCACAGAGAGAGAAAAACAGTGTACATAGTGGCTGAGACTTCACATCCTGACTGATTGAACCCTTACCTAGTAAATAAATGCAAAAATATTTTTAAGTAATTTATTCCTTGGTTTTGTCACTTGTAAAATGTCAGTTCCTTACTTTATTGCTTTATTACATAAAAAATTACACTAGAAAAAATTTAATCTTTGCACAAAGAATTATGAAGATTATATCTTTATTATACCCTTTAAGAATTAATTTCATAATTAGGTTAAGTTTTTTTAAACATTCAAGATCACATGAGTAGGAAGCAGAAACTTTGTATTGATTAGTCTTTACCATAGCATGGGTGCCTTACAGAATCTGGACTAATTGCAGTGTTTCAGGATCCATGAAATAAATGATACATTGGTTTTGTTAGAAGAAAGTTTGACAAGAGAGAATGGACACAATATTAGAAATACTGCTTGAAGTTAGTATCTGAAAATCCTCATAATTATCAAGTTAAAGTTTTCTAAGACCCCAGGAAACCACTGACAAGTTCTAAGTGATGAAGTGATGTGATAAAATCGATGACTTGCAATACTTGAAAAATAGTAGTCTTCTTTGAAAAATACTTGCAAAGAATTTGGTGGATATGAGCCTATTTCCTAGTTTTAATGTTAACTAGAAGTTAAAAATAAGGGAAATCAAAAAAGTGGGAAGTGTATGTTAAAATGAAGCAGTAAGACTTTCAGTCCAAGTTACCACAAATTTATACAAATATAATTGTGAAAAGGCTCATGTATTTTATCTCAATTAATTGTGAGATGATATATATGATAAACATATACCCAACATCATACTTAATGAAGAAAAACTGAAACCATTTCCCTTAAAATAAAGAACAAGGCAAGGGTCCCACTATCCTCACTCCTATTCAACATAGTACTGGAATTCCTAGCCAGAGCAATTTGGCAAGAAGAAGAAATAAAAGGAATACAAGTAGGTAAAGAAACTGTCAAAATATCCCTATTTGTAGATGACATTATCTTGTATCTCAAAGACCCAAAAAACTAACCCAAAACTCCTATATACCATAAATAGCTACAGAAAGGTGGCAGAATACAAAATCAACCTACAAAAATCATTAGCTTTTGTACACACCAATAATGAACAAACTGAGAAAGAATATATGAAAACAGTTCCATTTACAATAGCCTCAAAAAAAAAAAATCAAATACCTAGAAGTAAACTTAACAAAGAATGTGAATGACCTCTACAAGGAGAATTACAATCCCTGAAAAAAGAGATTGAGGAAGACTACATAAGGTGGAAAGATTTCCCATGCTCATGGATTGTTAGAATCCACACAGTAAAAATGGCTATTCTACCAAAAGCAATGAAATTCCTATAAAATTCCAATGACATTCATCACAAAGACTGAAAAATCTACCCTAAAGTTCATTTGGAAGCACAAGAGACCTCAAATAGCCAAGGCAATATTCAGCAAAAAGAGCAATGCTGGAGGTTTCACAATAGCCAACTTCAAACTATATTACAAACCAATAACAATAAAAACATCATGGTACTGGCACAAAAACAGACATGAAAACCAGTGGAATGGAATAGAGGACTCGGATATGAATCCACACAGCTATTCTCCACCCTATTTTTGACAAAGGCAACAAAAACATACGATGGAGAAAAGAAAGCCTCTTCAACAAATGTTGCTGCGAAAAGCGGTTATTCATCTGCAAAAACTGAAACTTGATCCATGTTTATCACCCTATACTGTATCAACTCAACATGGATCAAGGACCTTAATATCACACATGAAACTCTGAAGTTAGTGCAGGAAAGAGCAGGGAATGCTCTGGAAGTAATAGGCATAGGCAAGGATTTCCTCAGTAGAACCCCAGCAGCTCAGTAACTAAGAGAAAGTATGGACAAATGGGACTACATAACATTAAAAAGCTTTTTCAAAGCAAAAGAAATGGTGTCTAAACTGAAGAAAACACCCACAGAGTGGGAGAAAATATTTGCCAGCTATACATCAGACAAAGGACTGATAACCAGATGATACAGGTAACTTAAAAAACTAAACTCTTCCAAAATCAATGAACAAGAAAGAAATGGACAACTGAACTAAACAGAATTTTCTCAAAAAAAATTCAAATGGTCAAAAAACAAGTGAAAAAATATTCACCATCTTTAGCCATAAAGGAAATGCAAACCAAAGCTACACAAAGGAAGATTCCATTTCACCCCTGTTAGAATAGCTATCATCAAAAACATCACCAACAACAGATGTTGGCAAGGATGTAGGGAAAAAGGAGCCCCCATACACTGCTGATGGGAATGCAAGCAACCACTCTGGAAAAAAAAATTGGAGGCTTCTTAAAATTCTAAACATAGATCTTCCATATGATCCAGCAACCCCATTCCTAAGGATATACCCAAAGGAATGTGACTCAGGTTACTCCAGAGGCACCTGCACACCCATGTTTATTGCAGTGCTATTTACAACATCCTAGTTATGGAAACAACTAAGATGCCCCACTACCGATGAATGGATGAAGAAAATGTGGTACTTATACACAATGTAGATTTACTCAGCCATGAAGAAGAATGAAATGTTATCATTCTCAAGTAAATGGATGGAACTGGAGAACATCATCCTGAACCAAGTTATCCAGGCTTAGAAGACCAAATATTGTGTGTTCTCCCTCATATGGAGACTTTAGATCTAGGGCAAAGGCAGCAATGTGGTCAAACTTGGGTCACACACTAAAGGGAGAGCATATACAGGAGGAATGGGGATAAGTAGGAAACCCAAAGTGTTTGCTGTCCCCACTGCAGAGGAGCTAGTACAGAAACCTTGAAATGACAGAGGTCAATATGGGAATGGGATCAGGAACTAGTGGAAAAGGTGAGGTAGAGATGAATCAATTCAGGATGTAACACACTTGTACATGGAAGCAATGCTGGGAATTTCTCTGTATAGCTATCCTTATCTCAACTAGAAAAAATGCTTTGTCTTTCTTATTATTGCTTATGCTTTCTCTTCAACAAAATTAGAGATAAAGGCAGAACTGGTTCTGCCTGGAAATGGGGGGCTGTGGGGGAAAGGGAGAGGGCAGGGAGTGGGAGAGGGAGAGACATCCCAGACAATGTATGCACATGTGAATAAATGACTAAAAAAATGGTAAGATGATATGTTAGAATTGAACTTTCATTAGAATTGTAATTTTTAAATAAACGTTTCTCTCAAAATTACATTTCTATTTGTAGATTTATTATGTATTTCTGTATTAATTGCACATTAGCATATTAATGTAAAACATGATCATTGAACTTACTAAATTTAATTAACTAAAATATGGTTAAATGTTGGGAAATTTAATTTCTGTTGTCAATTTATAGTTAAGAGGTTAATTAATAATCTTATGAACATTATTGAGGAGCTAACTTCTCAAATTGCTTATTTTCTTCCCATTTTATCAGTAGTTCATATATTTTGAGAAATTTTCTTCAATATACAATGATCAAAATATTTTTCATTATCTGTGTTTCTGTATGTTTAATCCTTCAAAATTATAAGTTAAGCATAAATGATAAATGTTTAGAGGGTTTTTTTTCCTTTCAAACACATCTCTTGTCTATGGGTTAATTTTGTACACAATACAGTACTGATTTATATAAAAATATTTATTTTCTGTTCTTACTTTAAAATAATTGTATTGTCTGAAACTATAATGATCATTGCTTCTCTTAAACTTTCAACTGTTTCTGTTGACAACATGAGCAAATATTCAAAATAAAATATTAGTAGATAATATAAAAGTATAAGCATATAATTAAATTATTTTACTGATATAGCACATAAGATCATAATTGATTTTAATAACATTGATTTTTGTTAAAGTATTGAAAAAGCTTAAAATGTTTGATGAATAGGATAATAATTATTTCTTTTGTGGAATTCAATTATATGTAGAATCTGAGTAACTCAAAACCAATATTAGATGTACTAGTGATAGATTTTTATACATATTATGTAAGAATTTGGGAGAATTGGTCATCTCCAATGCTTTATCATCAATCCATTCAATGCGCTTTAGATAAATGTAGATTTTGAATTCATGAATGCTTAATAAGTACATTTGAACAACTATCCCAAAAACAAAGGAATTCAGGGGCTACTACAGCTTAAAAGTGCAAGGTTAAAATTAATTTCAGGAATAGTAGTTGGCAAGAATATTGAATACACCATTAGGAGTGCTTCAGTCTTTATTTCTTGACTCTGCTATTCTCCATATTGTCTCTGTTCTAGGAAGGTTATTTTTACAGGGTGACTCTGTCAATCCTATGTTAATGTCCTGCCTCTCTACCATGGTAAACAGAATTGCATTTTTTCAGTAGTTTAAGGGAAAAACAATGAGGTAAAAGCATTGGGTCAGTTACCCATCTTTGGACCAGTCTCTGCTTCACAGATTAGAGTACATGTGTCCAAGAAGAGCCACATGTGTACTTCAAAGATGTTGTGTGTATTAGATGTAGTACAGTCAATCTCCAGCCACAGGAGGTGAGTGAGGTCTCAGGAGCTTGATGTGACAAGATATTTATATCAAACATAAATGAAAGTACAGAAACATGACTTGAACACAGTTTTTGTAATGAACTAAATTATTTTATTTCATGAATACTATTTTTGACTTGTTAATATTAGCATTCTGAAATCCCACATGATAGATATACTTGCATTAATATCTTATAAAGTTAAACATATACAGATATTTGAAAGGCAGTTAATGGATCAATGACAAAGCATTAAAGCTGGCCAATTGTTCAAATTCTTGCATAATATGTATAAAATTCTACCACCCAATGTGTTGGATATGTTTGGAATTTTTCAATAACTTATATAATTTAACTTCATGAAAAAAGTAACTATTCTGTTTACTTTGTATTTCAAAAGCAGGTACTATTTAATAATTTGCATCAAAAATTCTAGGATATATGTAACTGACATTAGTTTATGAGATTCAAGAAAAATTTATTATGTAACATGAATTTTTTTCTCTCAGACAAGAAAATGAGTTTTCTTACCATAATCAGGAAAGGGTTTAATGTCAGTTGTGCAAAATTTAAAAATATTAAGAGCTAAAGAGAAATGTCAAAAATTAGAAAAAGAATGAAGAGGTTGGGGACTTAGCTCAGTGGAAGAGCGCTTGCCTGGCAAGTGCAAGGCCCTGAGTTCGGTCCTCAGCACCAAAAAAAAAAAAAAGAAAAAGAATGAAAAACTAAGACTTGTGAAGTATTAAATTTGCGATTAGAAATAAATCATTTTCTTTGAAAACCCATTTCTATTTAGTTTCAAGACACAGAATGCATCTGTGCAAATATCTAAAGCTTAACATATTAATTAAATTGAGTCATAATAATTTTCTGGAATTGGTTTCTTAGAGTATACTTTTCTTTTATAGTTGGAAAGAGCAGCTGGATCTAAAGAATGCTCAAATGGAAGTAGTGACTCCATGCTGTTGACCAGAAGCAAGAAATGAGAAAAAAGAAGAGCACCTGGAATGACCTTTAAAGCATTAATAGAACAGATATTTGTTAATTCCACAAGAGTACAAATTATGAATTTCCTTTGGAAAGATAGCCATATTTGTGAGTATTATTTTCTTCAAGCAGTGAGTATTTGTCATATATTTTTAAATGGCATGATACAAATTAAAACAAGAAAATCTGTGAAAAGTTCCTAAGGCAAAAATAATTGAACTTGCATTTAAATGACCTCCATTGATCATGTTACCTTTAGCTGTCTAACCTGATTGTCCTTCCTCAGCTGGTGTGGCTTCCTTTGTATAGATTGTGTAGTACTATCCATGACCATTGAGAAGCCAATGATAGTGGTCATCAACACTTAGACTTTTCTGTCCTAAATGTACAGTTGGTTCTGAAGTTAAATGTCAACAACTGGTTTGCTTCATAGTCATTAAAATGTGAACAAAAATAATATGTATCACTCAACAGTGAACCTTCACATTGAACTATGAAGCTGTGGTGAGCTCTGAAACCTTGTATTAAAATGTCAGCAGTTTCTATCATCTAAAGGATGACAATAAATTTATCTCTTGTGTGTATTTGCACTGTACTTGTGTCATGAACAAATACTGAATCCTGTTTATTTTAAGCCAGTAAGATTCTGGCATTATTCATTATAGCAATGGCCTACTCTAATACATATGCTGATGGCTTATCTGCTAATTTTATCCTGACTTCATAGGATGATTAGCTCCAATTTAAACAGCAACTTCAAAGGTGGATAATGTTGAAAGTTAATAAATGCATAATTATATTCTAGTTAAAGGAAATAGATAAAAAGAACACATTCTTCATCTTCATAGAACTTTCAGTCTAATGACTGTTGAATCATAATGTAATAATTATTATCACACAGGTACACATGAGATGAAAACATAAGTAGAATCACCATATTGAAAAAAAATGTATAAGACAGTATCATTTTAACTTAGTCTTCTTTTTCTTATTCATATGTGCATACAATGTTTGGGTCATTTCTCCCCCATTCCCCCAACCTCTCCTAACCCTCCCCTCCCTCTCCCCCTCATCCCCTCACTACCAGGCAGAAACTATTTTGCCCTTATCTCTAATTTTGTTAAAGAGAGAGTATAAGAAACAACAGGAAGGACCACAAGTTTTTGCTAGTTGAGATAAGGCTAGCTATACAGGGAGCTGACTCGCATTGATTTCCTGTGCATGTGTGTTACCTTCTAGGTTAATTCTTCTTGATCTGACCTTTTCTCTAGTTCCTGGTCCCCTTCTCCTATTGGCCTCAGTTGCTTTAAAGTATCTGCTTTAGTTTCTTTGCATTGAGGGCAACAAATTCTATCTAGTTTTTTAGGTGTCTTACCTATCCTCACCCCTCCCTGTGTGCTCTCGCTTTTATCATGTGCTCAAAGTCCAATCCCCTTGTTGTGTTTGCCCTTGATCTAATGTCCACATATGAGGGAGAACATACGATTTTTGGTCTTTTGGGCCAGGCTAACCTCACTCAGAATGATGTTCTACAATTCCATCCATTTACCAGGAATGATAACATTTCATTCTTCGTCATGGCTGCATAAAATTCCATTGTGTATAAATACCACATTTTCTTAATCCATTCGTCAGTGGTGGGGCATCTTGGCTGTTTCCATAACTTGGCTATTGTGAATAGTGCTGCAATAAACATGGGTGTGCAGGTGTCTCTGGAGAAACCTGTGTCACAGTCTTTTGGTTATATCTCCAAGAGTGGTATTGCTGGATCATATGGTACATCAATGTTTAGCTTTTTAAGTAGCCTCCAAATTTTTTTCCAGAGTGGTTGTACTAGTTTGCATTCCCACCAGCAGTGCAAGAGGGTTCCTTTTTCCCTGTATCCTTGCCAACACTTGTTAGTGGAGTTGCTAATGATGGCTCTTCTAACAGGGATGAGGTTGAAACTTAGTGTGGTTTTAATTTGCATTTTCTTTATTGCCAGGGATAATGAGCATTTTTTCATGTGTTTTTTGGCCATTTGAATTTCTTCTTTTGAGAAAGTTCTTTTTAATTCACTTGCCTATTTCTTTATTGGTTCATTAATTTTGGGAGATTTAGTTTTTTAAGTTCCCTATATATTCTGGTTATCAGTCCTTTGTCTGATGTGTAGCTGGCAAATATTTTCTCTCACTCTGTGGCTGTTCTCTTCAGTTTAGAGACCATTTCTTTTGTTGAGCAGAAGCTTTTTAGTTTTATGAAGTCCCATTTATCTATGCTATCTCTTAGTTGCTGTGCTGCTGGGCTTCCATTGAGAAAGTTCTTACCTACACTTACTAATTCCAGAGTATTTCCTACTCTTTCCTGTATCAACTTTAGAGTTTGGGGTCTGATATTAAGATCCTTGATCCATTTTGAGTTAATATTGGTATAGGGTGATATACATGGATCTAGTTTCAGTTTTTTGCAGACTGCTAATCAGGTTTCCCAGCAGTTTTTGTTGAAGAGGCTATCTTTTCTCCATCGTATATTTTTAGCACCTTTGTCAAAGATAAGTTGGTTATAGTTGTGTGGCTTCAGTCTGGGTCCTCTATTCTGTTCCACTGGTCTTCATGTCTGTTTTTGTGCCAGTACCATGCTGTTTTTATTGTTACTGCTTTGTAATATAGTTTGAAGTCAGGTATTGTGATATCTGCAGCATTGTTCTTTTGGCTGAATATTGCCTTGGCTATTCGTGGCCTCTTGTGTTTCCATATAAATTTAATGGTAGATTTTTCAATCTCTTTAATGAATGTCATTGGAATTTTGATGGGAATTGCATTAAACATGTAGATTATTTTTGGGAGTATAGACATTTTACTATGTTGATTCAACCAATCCATGAACATGGGAGATCTCTCCACTTTCTATAGTCTTCCTCAATCTCTTTCTTCAGAAGTTTATAGTTTTCCTTGTAGAGGTCGTTCATATCCTTTGTTAGGTTTACACCTAGGTATTTGCTTTTTTTTTTTTTGAGGCTATTGCAAATGGAATTTTTTTCATATATTCTTTCTGAGTTTGTCATTATTAGTGTATAGAAATGCTAATGATTTTTCTATGTTGATTTTATATCCTGCTACCTTGCTGTAGCTTTTGATGGTGTCTAGGAGCTTTTTAGTAGAGTTTTTTGGGTCTTTAAGGTACAGGATCATGTCATCTGCAAATAGGGATATTTTGACAGTTTCTTTACCTATTTGTATTCCTTTTCTTCCTTATTCTTGCCTAATTCTATGTTAAATAGGAGTGGAGATAGTGGGCATCCTTGTCTAGTTCCTAATTTTAGAGGGAATGGGTTCAGTTTTTCTCCGTTAAGTATAATGCTGGCTGTAGGTTTGTCATATATAGCTTTTATGATGTTGAGGTACTTTCCTTCTATTCCTAGTTTTCTCAGAGCTTTTATAATGAAATGGTGTTGGATCTTAAAAAAGATTTTTCTGAATCTATTGAGATGATCAAGTGGTTTTTGTCTTTGCTTCTATTAATGTGGTTTATTATGTTTATTGATTTTCCTATGTTGAACCACCCCTGCATTCCTGGGATGAAGACTACTTGGTCGTGGTGAATGATTTTTTTGATGTGTTGTTGAATTCAGTTTGCCATTATTTTACTGAGGATTTTTGGATCAATGTTAATTAAGGAGATTGGCCTATAGTTCTCTTTTTTGGAGGTGTCTTTGCCTGGTTTTGGGATAAGTGTAATACTGGCTTCATAAAATGTGTTTGGCAGTTTTCCTTCCCTTTATATTTCGTGGAACAGTTTAAGGAGGGTTGGTATCAGTTCTTCTTTAAAGGTCTGATAGAATTCAGCAGAGGATCCATCAGGTCCTGGACTTTTCTTTTTGGGGAGCGTCTTGTATGCTACTTCAATTTCATTTTGTGTTATAGATCTATTCAGGTGATTAATTTCCTCTTGGTTCAGGTTTGGATGATCATATGTATCTAGAAATCTTTCCATTTCTTTAAGAGATTTTCGAATTTATTTGAATATAGGTTCTCGAAGTAGTCTCTGATGATTTCCTGGACTTCCATGGTTTTTGTTGTTATCTCCCCTTTTGCTTTCCTGATTTTATTGATTTAGGTTTTTTCTCTCCTCATTTTAATCAGGTTTGCCAGGGGTCTGTCAATCCTGTTTATTTTTTCAAAGAACCAACTTTTTGTTTCATTAATTCTTTGTATGGTTTTTTGTTTTCTATCTCATTGATTTCAGCTCTTATTTTTATTATTTCTCCCTTCTATTTGTTTTGGGATTTGCTTTTTTTTGTTTTTCTAGGAGTTTGAGATGTATCATTAGGTCATTGGTTTGAGATCTTTCAGTCTTTTCAATATATGCACTCATGGCTATAAACTTTCCTCTCAGGACTAACTTTGCTGTGTCCCATAGGTTCCAGTACATTGTGTTTTCATTTTCATTGACTTCCAGGAACTTTTTAATTTCTTCTTTTATTTCATCAATGACCATTGTTCATTAAGCAATGAGTTATTCAGTTTCCAGCTGTTTGCATGTTTTTTGTCTTTACTTTTGTTGTTGAATTGTAGTTTTATTACATTGTGATCAGATAGAATGCATGGTATAATTTCTGTTTTCTTATATTTGCTGAGGTTTGCTTTGAGCCCTATGATATGATCTATTTTGGAGAAGGTTCCATTGGCTGCTGAGAAGAATGTATATTGTGTAGAAGTTGAATGAAATGTTCTGTAGACATCAAGTAGGTCCATTTGATCTATTGTATATTTTAGATCTTGGATTTCTTTATTGATTTTTTGTTTGGATGACCTATCTATTGATGATAATGGGGTGTTAATATCTCCCAAAAACCACTGTGTTGGAGTGAATATATGCTTTTACTTCCTTCACGGTGTGTTTGTTGAAATTGGGTGTGTTGACATTAGGTGCATATAGGTTGATAATTATTATTTACTTTTGGTCTATTTCCCCTTTTATTAGTATGGAATATCCTTCTTTATCTCATTTGATCAATGTAGGTTTGAGGTCTACTTTGCCAGAGATTGGTATTGCTACTCCTGCCTGTTTTTGGGGGCCATTGGCTTGTTGAATATTCTTCCAGCCTTTCATCCTATGCCTATGCTTATTTCTGTTCATGAGATGGGTCTCCTGTTAGCAACAAATTGTTGGATCTTCCTATTTAATCCATTTCATCAAACAGTGCCTTTTGATGGGGGAATTAAGTCCATTAATATTAAGTGTTAGTGCTGATAGGTATGTGGTGATTCCTGTCATTTAGTTGTCTTAGTTGTTTGAAGGTTTGATTGTGTGTACCTAAGTTGAGGTTACTCTCTACTTTCTTGCTTTTTTTTTTCCTGTAGTTTGGTGCTGCCTGCCCTTTCATTGTTATGTTGGGTTTCATGTTCTATGTGCAAAATTCATTGAAGAATATTTTGTAGTGGTGACTTTGTGGTCACATATTGTTTTAGTTTCTGCTTATCATGGAAGACTTTTATTGCTCCATCTATTTTGAATGATAGTTTCACTGGGTAGAGTATCCTGCAGTTGAAGTTATTTTCATTCAGTGCTTGGAAGATCTCACCACAAGCTCTTCTTGCTTTTAATGTTTCTGGTGAGAAGTCTGCTGTGATTTTGATGGATTTACCTTCTTATGTGATTTGTTTTTTCTCTCTTACAGCCTTCAATATTCTTTCTCTAGTTTCTGTACTTGTTTTAATGATAGTATGCCATGGGGTAGTTCTATTTTGGTCTGGTCTGTTTGGTGTTCTGGAGGCCTCTTGCGTCTGTATGGAAATAGATTTCTCTAGGTTTGGGAAACTTTCTGTTATTATTTTGTTAAATATATTATGCATTCTTTTTGCTTGCACCTCTTCTCCTTCTTCAATGCCCATGATTCTCAAGTTTGATCTTTTGATGAAGTCAGTGAGTTCTTGCATTTTCTTTTCACAGGTCTTGAGTTGTTTAACTGATAGTTCTTTGGTTTTTCCTTTAATTACCATTTCATCTTCAAGTTCTGAGATTCTGTCTTCTGTTTGTTCTATTCTGTTGTATTGGCCTCCCATTTTGTTTTGCAATTATTCTTCATTCTTTTTTCTGAGTTTATCCATATCCTGGGTGGTTTCCTCTTTAATGTTGTATATTTTTGTCCTGAGTTCATTTATCTGTTTATTAATTGTGTTCTCTGTTTCACTTTGGTGTTTATTCAGCTTCTATGGTTTCCTTTATTTCCTCTTTTGCTCTTTCAAATTCTCTATTTTTGTTGTCTTGGAATTTCTTGAGTGTCTCCTGTCCATTTTGGTTGACCATATCCAGTATCATCTCTATAAAATTCTCACTGAGTACCTGTAATATGTCTTCTTTTAGATTGTTCTTGTGGTCTTCATTGGGTTCTTTGGCATAGTTTATCTTCATTTTGTTGGAGTCTGGATCTGAGTATCTGTTTTCATGATTTCCCTCTGGTTCCTGTACTAATTTTTTGCTGTGTGGGATTTGGTTTCGCTATTTTTTCTGTCATCCCGTCCTTGCTCTTGGTGTTGTTATTGTCCCTATACTCTGTGGATTTAAGTATTTTCTAGGTTGTAATAATAGCAATGGTGATGGAAAGCAAAGAAGTTAAAGAAAAAAGGAAAAACAAATAAACAAGTAGAAACAAACAAACAAAAAAAGTTTCAAAGATATAAACAGGGAATGATAGTATCCTAGTCAACAGTAACCTAAACAGGCAGTAGAGAGACACAGAAAGGATTGAAAAAAAAAAAAATCTTCAAGTTCAAATACAATAAAGTTTCAGTCTTAAAAATTTTGGTTTTAGTTCCACAGCCTCCAATCCTGGAGATGGTGTCTCAGAAGTAGTTCTGTCATTGTCTCATCAATGGGGAAAAAAATCTAAACAAAACTAAACAACACAAAACAAAACAAAAATCACAAAGTGTCCCAAGTTTAAATACAGTACAGTTTCAGTAGGTTTTTCAGCATGCAAGTGTAGTTTGGTTGTTGTCTCATCAAAGAAAGAGAGAAAAAAAATCTGGAGACAGTTCTGTGAATGGCTATCTGAGTCTGTGGCTCACTTGCCGGCTGCTGTCAGCCTGCTGTTGCTGGAGGCTTTATTTATGCAGATCTCAGGAGCTTAACACTCACCTAGCCCCTCAGGCTTTGTTTACTTAGAGTTATCCTGGGAGTGAAAGCCACTGCTACAGTCTTTCCCCTTTCCAAGCTCCCTGGGGGAGGTGACACTGCACCATCTTTCTCAGGCTTGCTTGTTTATTTACAGTTCACATGGGAAGTGGGTCTTCGCCCCTCTCCTGTGGAGTTTTCCTCCCACTTCTACTTTTACAAGCTTTCCTGCTCCTGATTGCTGGGTGTGTGCCACTGCTCCTGCCTTCTCCAGGCGGCTTGTTGTGAGGGATTTCCCTTCCCACCCCTTAGGCGCTCAGGGTGCCCTGCCCTCTTTGCTATGTGTCTTTTTTGTTGTTATTGCTTATTATTCAGTTTTTTTTTCCTTTTTACCCTGGGTGGGGATCCGTCTGTGCAGGTGGCTATGCTGATCTGGCCCAGGGTTGTCTGTGTGAGTACCACATGCTGCTTAGCTCACCTTGTGGTGCATGTCTTCCAAAGCTGTCTGGCCACCAGCATCTGGTGGTGGCCTGGGGGCCCTCCTGGTTTCTCCATTTAACGTGAAGTGGAGATGCTATGCGCAGTGTGGAGGTATGGAGAAGTCAAAGTTTTGCCTCTTCTTTGTGGTTTTTCCTGTAAGGTGTATCTCCAGGGTCTCTACAATATTTTACTTTAGGATGCACACTTTCTGCTTCCTCCCTCTAACTGCCATCTTGGAATCCCTTAACTTAGTCTTGAAGGATGAGACTAATACTAATAAATTCTCAGAGAATTTATTATTGTAGCAACATAAAATACTATCTTGTGGTTCCCTTTTAATTACTTAAATTAGTATACATAAACTTATAAAGTATGTTTGATATTACTAAGAATTTTTCACTTTGTTTAGTACTTGATGGTATGCTCATATCAGTGCATCATAGTAAACATGTCTACAATATTATTATTATATATTTCTTTGTAGACCTTGTCTCACTATATTGCTTATTCTGTCCTGGAACTTGCACTCCTCAAGCTTCTGTATCTGGTGAATTGTGGACTACTAACACAACAGCAGTATAATTAGGATGTCTTGAAGCATTGTTCATGGAAATCTCTTACACAAGGCTTAGAGAATTTGAGCAGGATTAAGTAGTGATCAATTGGTCAAATAATAGTAAATACTTTAAATATGGTTCATGGGGGTCAGCATATTTATGCATAAGAGTTTGTTGTGGTCATACACTTTTTGGTGTATTCAAACTAGCACCCCACCATAAAATAATAAAAATAGAATAAATTTAATATTTAGTATCATAAAATGATTACACTTTTATGGCTTAATAACAATTACTGATAGGGTGTACATTTGGCCCCCTCCACAAAATTCAGCAGTTTTTTCATTGGTTTTTACCAGTTGTCCTTAAATTCTTAAGTGCATGTACTTTCAAGTCATGGAGTTTTATTCCTTCCCTGAGAGCCTTGGCTCATTGGTGGCATGTGTATAGTGAATATAGTATGGTGAAGATGATGGGATTTCACTTCTAAAATGAGATTTGCAAACTCTGCTACTTTCCCTTGAGCATTTGAGATACAATGTGGTACTCTTGTTGAAAATCCACTTGCAATGTTATGAAGACACTCAGGCCATGACTGGAAAGGCCTCCAAGACACAGGACAAAGCCTGACAGCAACCAGCAAGTGGGTCTAGAACTGCATCTTCTAACGTCTCCCAAAAGCCATGTGACTGAGCATGATATCTACTCCCTCAGCTCAAATGAAGCCCTGGGATGAATTCTACTTGGTTCACTCTATATTCATAAGATAACTTGAGCCAAAATATCTTCCCAGATTCCTAAGTCTAAATAAATGTATGTTTTTTTTTTTTTAATTTTAAAGCATTAATGAAAAGTAACTTACTATGCAACAATGCATGTAATATTGAGCAGTACAGGTCTCATAGTTTAACCATTGCATAAAAAATAACCCACAGATGAGGAAGACCCTAGAGGACATTTAGTTATTTGCATTTCAGGACAGGTCCATATGAACCCTGGTTTAATGTAGATGCTTCAGTTTCTCTTAATGGAATTGAAATAAAGGGATTTATTTTTTAAATCTTTCTCGTTTGTCAATTTTAAGCAGAATAGTTCTTGAAGCATCATTAAATTTTACCCTAATGGGATCCCACTTGGATTTGTAAACTACTTTGTTGAAAACAGTGACTAAAAATGCAATCTGTTATTTCTGATGTGAAATGTTAGAAAGCATCACAAGTTGCACCATCATTTCTTTTCCTTTTTCACCAATCTGTCATGTGCCAGCTAAAGCTTCTTCTTATAAAGTAAAGATACTTCAAAGAAAAATGCATGAAACCCACAGCCAATCTGTGCAGGGCATGAACATCAGCAAAGAAGGGAGTCATTTGTTAACAGAGTGTACTTTAACCTTAAGCTGACCTGCACATTTGCCTTATATGTGAAATCATATCTGTGGGCCAGAGCACCATCTTCTAAGGAAAAATTGGATGACACACAAGACTTACAATTTGCTTTTTCTTGGCCTTCTTTACATTTACCATTACAATTTGATTTGACTATTCCTCATTTAAATTTGATAATATAAACAGTTTCCAAATTTGCTGTTGGAACAATTTGAATATTTTATAGTGGGCTTTCAGATACCCTACTTGGCAACTCTTTGACTTGTTTTGTATTTATTTAATAATTCTTAGAAAGTAACTATATCAGCAAGTCCTATGTTAGTTTTGGGACCATAAAGAGGACGAATAGAAAGGAAGGAAGGAAGGAAGAGAGGAAGGATTTAGATTTCTTAGATGATGATATATTTTTTACATTCCAGGAAACAGCTTAGATCAATTTATTACTACAATTTTACAATTTGACATTGCTTCATAATTATAAAAAAGATGTGGAAATGACCAGAAGGAAAGAAGGGAATAAGGCCATATTGTCCTAATATTCAAAGAGCTTAATAGAACATAGAAAATGAATAAAAACAATTATTTATAAAATCTATTAGAAAATTGCACATTGGTCCCAAAGATTGAGAGGAGTTGGTGACTTCACTGAGTATGAGGCTTTTTTCTTGAAAGCTTCTGTTCTACTTGAACAGACCCCTCCAGCCCTGCTGTGGGATGACACAATGAATAACACCTGGGCATAGAAACTAGTCTCTTTGGTTTGTTTTGTATTATGTTGTTCATTATTAAAGATCTAAACACAAAGGATATACAATCTTGAAGAATCTAATTTGCTAACTATTTTGATTTTTCAGAGAGAACTACTAAAAAAGTCTAAAAGGTAAAAACTCCCACATTTGGCAACAGATGCATGGTCATCACATTAGCAATTAATGCAACAACTACTTCTGAACACCTTCTGTAGGTCAGCACTGTACTAGCAGTGAGAGGGATAATAATGACTAAAAGGGACCTAATCCTTTTATCATAAGAAGCTTTTACTCTATAAACACATAAACATGAATGCATGTAGATATGCTTAAAATAAAAACTAAAATTAGTTCTATGGTAAAAATTAAATGCAATTACATTTAGGTATAATAATCTCTTCAGCAAAGACTTTTGGATTCTCATTCTTCTGTCAATCCATATCTTCTTCCTTTATGGCCATTCTATGAATTTAGACAGTGTTCACTATATTACCAGAATTTTGCAAATATTGACACTATATCCCTTTTCTCAAGATTAAACCATCATAAATAATAATCTAATCTGTCTAAAATTTTGATTTACTTTCTCTTGTCCTTAAATAATTTATTCACAGCCTCTTGGCATGATTCTTCTAATTTAAGTGGTCACAGAAATTTATTTAAAATTTTATTCAGAGGATTTAGAAACATGGTTTTGTTTATTAGTTCACTTGTTTGCATATGATATGTAAAATGATAAATGCAGAAGAAAATGGCTGTTTTATTTCTATATATACCTCTGACTTAGAAGGGAGCAACTTTCTGGGGAGAGAACTGAGAAGAAAGTCAGCCAGTTGAGAAGGGAAGATTGGGAATGTGAAAGAAATCAGAATGTCAGTAGTCATGTGAAATACCTAGAAACATCAACACTGCAGCCAGGGATTTTTCCTATGAAAAACAGCATATTTTGTGTAATGTTTATGCCACTTGAGTTGAGGCTTCTCACTGTTGTCATCTGTAGTATTTTGATGAATGCACATTCCAATCAAAATTACAATAAAGATTTATTATTTTACTAAATAGAACTAATTTATCTTGAAATAAAAAATGCTTCTGCAAGTATAAAACATCCAAGTAATTGTGAAATAAAAAGTTATGATGGAGAACACATAAAAATAAATATTAAAAAAATTTATGAAATAATAAAAACCAGGATGTTAGGTCAGAATTAAAATAGAAATTGTATATGATAATTAAACTAAAAACATTTGATTTAATACGAAGACAAAAATGCAAAAAGGTACTATTTGTCAATGGAGAAACTAGTAATTATATCAAAATATGGTATTAATATCACTGCAAGAAAATTAATTAAAAATGCTTTAGAATCATTCTCCTTTTTAGACAAACTAAACCTAGAGAAATGAGTTATTTTCTTTTAGTTAAAGAGATGCTTAGATAAAATAGAATTTATGCCATCAAATACTTGAAATTAATATATATATCCAAAATTTATATGTATATGCAAAATTTATATATTGAAATCTATATATCTGAAATGTATATATTAATATCTGAAATATATATTGACATATCAATATTTATCTATGTAAATAGTAAAAATGTATCTAGGGACTAGAAGGTTGGATGGATATTAAATCTTTAAAGAATTACCCCAGGAGCTGGATGATGTATCAATTTTCATAGATCATTTAAGAAGAAGAAATACCATGTCTAAAATTCAGGGCATTACTTGATAGGAAAATATAATACATATAGAGATATATTTGCATTGCATTTAATAAGCCATTTTGCAAAATTTAATGCTGCAAATTAAATGATTATATTTTTGAAGCAAGGGCAATTTTACAAAGAACTTATATTTTTAGAGTAATTTCATGTTCATATCAAAATTGAGAGGAAGGTATAGAGATTTGTCTCTATGCATACATAGCTTCAAAAAGGGAGTATTTTAAATATTTTCAGAAATGGCATTAAAAAACTTCCATGAGAGTGAGTGCTCATTTTCTTGTTAGTTTCAAGTAACTACTCAGTATATGAAGCCATTGGAAGAGGCCACAAGCAACATGTGCAAAGACATTAAGTCAATGCTTTTGTTTAAGATTTGTAGGATTATAGATTGATCATTTTTTAGTTTTCAAATTTTATAATATCCTATTTTATTATTTTATTAAAATAATGACTCCCCAGTATGAAATTTCTGTATCCAGCAGGACCATATCCATCCAAACAACTTTATGTTAACCACACATTGGTGTCATAAAGTAACTCCATAATGATTGTAAGTGCTCTTTTCCTTGAAAAGTAAAAATGAAACAGAAAAAGATCCCTGTGCTTAAGATGTTTGACTAGCTTCAACATTTCTGCAATATTTTTCCACTTTAATTCATTTAGCTTAACAAGGAATTTTCTGGTTGTTAGGTACAAGAGCTTTTTTTCTTCCCTAGATATGAGAAGAAATTTTGTCAAACTCTCACAGAAACCCTTGTGCTAGTCCAGTTCTCTCTTTGAGCTGCTGCTAAGTTAAGACAGTTGAAAGAAATTTTCAGCATATGGTATATAAGCCTATTTGTAAGTTTTTAAACTTCAACTTGATTTGTTAATTCATTTGTTTACTTGCACAAGAAAAGTATTTTCCTGAGTATATTTGTGAATATATTTTTATTATAACTCACCTAATTCCTGTGAAATAATAGAAATTAAATTTGAGGGTTCCAGGTATGAGTTTGGCATTTGGTCAACATTCAACTTAGGCTTCTTGGTCTGTGTTTATGAGCTCCATAAATCACCATGAAGACCAAATTATCACCAGTTGTCCAATTAGAGTAATATTCATGTAAATGCACCTATCTGATGTTAATAATGTGACCTTCCATAATTTATTTATTGCCTAAGGGTATCAGTGAGTGTTTTCTAATTGCTTCCTTTCTGGAAAGCATAGCTGACCATATATCTGTCATGATACAGTTTCTTAGAAATAATCTCAAAGAAAATAGAGATTGCATTCTTTACATGACATAAGAACTACAATAGATACTCATTTGAGCAATTTTTCCTGTGCTCATAACCATTACATATTCCACTGGTTTATTATCTTAGATGGGAAGAATGTAAAGGAGGAATAGGGTTATCACACATTCTTAAATTATTATTTTGTTTGAAATTATGACATATAAATTACAAAGATTTAAAATGCCCGCTTCAATGAGTTTGACTATGATATGTATCATTTACCATGAAAATTAATGCATAAAAATTAATATTATCACCCAGAAACTTTTCTCATGTTCCTTTCATTGTTGCCCTCCTCCCAGTACCAGTGAGTAATTTCTGATATTCTAAGCATCCTATAATACTATTTCCTTTGTAGAATTAAAATCACACTGGGGTGATGTCAGTGTAAGTTTTCCTTAACACAATATCAGTGAGATTAAAGCATTATGTATGTGTGTGTTAGTATTTTGTCTTTTCTGTTCCTTACTAGCATTTCTTTGTATAAATAATTGGTTTATCCATTGTTTATTTGATGGTTATTAGGAGTTTTTGTTCATTTGGTTGTTTTTTCCCTTTATTGTTGTGATGGGTGGGGTTACAGTGTGGCATTTACAAAGGTTTTTGCAATGTATCAAATATATCATACATGAATTCACCTCCTCTACCATTCTTCTTCATTCTTCCCCTCCCCCGATTCCTGGAGAAGTTAAAATGGATATTATTTTTGCATTTACATAAGCATGTACACATTTTTTGCACTATATTCACCCTCCTATCCCCTTTAGCCAACACCCCCCCCCTCCCAGTGGTGTCCACCTTCCTTCCTGGGAAGGACTTTTTCCATCCTCCTGTTCTCCCACTTTGTAGCAGAGGAAAAAGAAAAGATAAAAAAAAAACATGACACTTTAGCCTGTTTGAGATAAAAGTAGCTACACAGGGAGTTTCCTTCTGATGTTTCCATTAATATATGTTTTACAAACCCAATTGGTTTATCTCCTATAATTTTCTTCATTCTACCTCAGTCTTTTCTTATGGTAGTTTCAGTCAGTTTAAGATTTCTATATTCATTCTTGTATAGAGAGTATACAAACCATATTCTAGTTCTTACTTTCCCTACCTCTCCCAAGGGTGACCTCCCTTTATTTATGAACAGTGTTTCATGATATTGCTGCATTTGTATTAGTTCTATATTCCACATATGAGAGACAACATGTGGCTTTTGACCTTCTGAGTCTGGCTAACTTCACTTAAGATGATGTTCTCCAGTTCCATCTATTACCTGCAAATGACAAAATTTCATTCTTCTTTATGGCTGAGTAAAATTCCATTTTGTATAAATACCACATTTCCTTAATTCATTCATCAGTAGTGGGGCATCTTGGCTGTTTCCATCACTTAGCTGTTGTGAATAGTGCTGCAATAAACATAGGTATGCAGGTGCTTCTGGAATTGCCTGTGTTGCATTCCTTCTGTTAGATCCCTAGGCGTGGCATTACTAAATGAGATGGCAGGTCTATTTTTAGTTTTTAAGAAGCTTCCATACTGTTTTCTGTTGTGGTTGTACTAGCTCACATTCCCACCAGTAGTGTATGAGGAATCCTTGGTTGTTTTTCTATGAGACTGCTGTAACTCACCAGGATTCTTTAAGGGAGAAGGAAGGGAAAATATAATAGACATTTAAGTTATTTACATTTTAAAGCTACTATGAATAAAGCTGCTGTGATTATTTCTCAACTATGAATTTAAAATATAAATGGTGTTGCTTTTTATTTGGACTTATCTTGGTAAATAGCTAAGAATGGAATTGTTGGGCCATAGAATAGATGTGTGTTTGATTGTATAAGAAATTTCCAACAATTTTCCAAAGTAATTTTACCCTTTTATGTTACCGATGGCAAAGTATGATAGTTCTATCTACTCAAAAATATTAGAAATAATTGCTCCAAAACTTTAAAAAATTTTAATAATTGTAATTTTCCTCAAGTCTGTGGATAAGTCGTACCTTTCCGTATTATTATTCCCTCTTTAGAAAGCCAATAACACAGTTTGGGTTACATACATTTTCTTTATTTCTTTCTAAGTTTTCATACTTAGTTCTGGATCAATTTTCCCCTACTCAGTTATCAAATTTTAATATTGTCTTATAATTTAGTATGCAGAACTAAAATTCTCCCATTTTTATCAGAAAGGTACTTTAAAAGATTTTACCTGTTGTTCAGAAACTTATGTTTCTTTACACAATTTTGCATTAGCAAGGAGTTTCTCTTTTAGCTATGATATGTATACCTTGAATAACTTTTAGTGTCAATATTTTCTATTCAGATGTCACTTCTCAGCCTTTTATGTCTTGGAAATTAATATGTAAACAATATTAATGTACAGAATATATAAATTATATGAAATGTATCATTACACATTTGTTCTCTTAAAGATTTACTATGATGATTTTATTTGTATTTTTCCTGCCTGAGTTATTTTTAATCAGTTTTAAGAAATTATTTGCTAGTAACCTACCAAATAGTAATATCCAAGTTTTTTATACTTTCATGTATGAACTCCTATTAAAACAATATTAGATGTTCACAGTTTCTCAGATGTTGTATTTATTAATGCATTTTATCCAGTTTTTTTTTTGGTTTAGTATCAATAATTTATACATACTTCTTCCAGTTTACTAATCTTGGTTTTATTGTTTTCAATATGCTGCTAATTTTCAAAGGTTTTGTGCTAGCATTTTATCAGATTCTTATAAATCTAATTTCTTTAGTGAAATTCATTATTTAAAAAATATATTTGCTTAATGTATTACATATTTTCATTAACATTTTGATTAATAGCTTACATTAAAAATAGATGTATTTTATGATTCTATCCATTTTGTTTCATATTTTGTGTTGTGTGTTCAGCTAAATCCTTTTTTTTTTTAAGTTTTACCAAGGATTTATTTTAGTGTAACAGAACAAAGTATAGAATGGGGGGAGAAAAAGAGAGAGTGACATTTCCTGCTCCCCACACAGGAAATGGGAGCAAAGTCTCCTCTGGTAAATCTTTTAATTTACTTTTTATTACATGTGAGTTTCGGTATGATAATTTATACATGTAATGGATCAAGTGATTTTTCTTCAGAGAAAATTCCTGTTTTTGTTTTTGGAGGATATTTTTGTAAGCAGCTGCAACTGTAAGAGGTTACCTTAAGGCTACTACTAATTTTTTTCTTTATGTTTAGGATCTCTTCAGTTAGCTCAAACACCTCAATTGAAAGCCTGAAGCATTACTGGGCCTTTTCCTTCTTGCAGGAATAGAGGTCAAGTCTTTGTCTTTTCAGTTTTATCAGTGCTGAAGTCTGAACTTGATGCTCTTCCTGGTTAACAGATGGCTTCTGTCTGCTTTCTCAGAGGTTGGGCCATTTATGCTTTGTGTATCCTTTCTGTATACTTCCAGGAGAAATTCCTGCAGAACATTGCCTTCACTTCTCAGGGTACTTTTGGTCTGGGACTTTTGTCTTTGGAATCTTGTCGCCCTTAAAGACCCAAGTTTCTCTGTGCCAGCCAGAGGGGAAATGAATTCCAATACATTTTTATATGTTGAATAAATTTTAAAAGTTTTAAAATTAAAACCAACTATACAAATACGAATGTTTCTCTACTATCTTTTAACAAATATGACTGCTATAAAAACATACTTCTTAATAATATCCATACTTCTTAATATACAGACATATTTCATTATGAATTTCTCAGACTTGTGTTATAACTAATTAGGAAGGGGGACGAGAGAATATACTCACATAGTCCCAGTTTCCAAGGAACTTACACTCTTCATCAAGAGTTAATTTGTGTCCTGATTTACCATTTTAGAAATGATAAATTATTTTTATTTATGTTCTGTAGTACACTTACAATATTTCAAAAAATGGGCAAGGAGACAACTTTATATATTTTTTTCCCCTGTTACTTCTGGCCCCAACAACTATATATTCTTTGAAGAACCTTAAAGTATTCGTTCACAAATGTCTATCAGTTATGTCTATGGAAAGTTAAATAAACTTTCCTTAAATAAACTTTCAAAGTGTGTGTATGTGTGTGTGTGTGTGTGTGTGTGTGTGTGTGTGTTTGGATGAAAATTATATATATTGGATGAACTGGAAAGGTCTACATCTGCATTTCTATTAATTTTTTCAATTATCTATCACTAAAATATGTCAAAAATGTACTTGGTGAAGAAAGGAATCGTAGAAGCTAATAGTGGATACATAGATTTTAAAAATATCCAGAAAATCTGGATTCAGTATGGAGAAAATCTGATATTAAATTCAATACTTATGGAAATTTTCTCCCTGGATAGCTCCTTTCTCATTCAGCACCAAATTACCATTAACATAACAGCTCTGTCAGCTGGCTTCATAAAGCAAGCAGGAGTAACATAATCTGTCACTCACTGTCATGCAAGTTAAACTACAATCTCATAATATTCCTAGATTTAACATAAAAACCAATTACATAGCAGTGGCGCATCTACTGATCAAGTTTGTATTAAGACTTAATGGGAAGCAGTAAACTTTAAATTTCCAGGATGGAATGAATATGACTAAAGACAGTGATACAGGGTTAAAAATACAGTTGTATTTGTCAAATATTTTCTTTATCCTAAAATATATTCTCCTTATCTTTTATTGTATATGTATTAACTATTGACTTGTTTTCTTAGAAACTCTGGTGATGGTTTATATTTGCATTTTCTAGTGCGATTCATTTTCTTTTTACATTCAATTTTTTTAATCCACTGGAATGGATCTTGATGTTTGGGATAATTTTTCCACAATTACTTTTTTTCCTCAATGTTTTTCTTTGACATGAAATTAAAATAATTTCTGTCTATAAATTGAAGGATTATTACTTAGCAAGTAGTTGTACTTTTCTTTCCTGGATTCTATCCATTTTTGTTAATTTTATTCATATGTATGTTTTCACACTTGTGGGTGATATTTTATTTTATGTCATTAAATTAGATATTGGAATTGTGTGGCAAACTTTTTTTGTTTTAAATTTTTTATTTTAATATTACAGAGTAGAAGACTCTTCGGATACAGCATTTACATGTTTAGGTTTGCTTATTTTCTTTTTTCGGAATGTAATGAATGACTCTGCACTGTTCTTTAAAGTTTTTAATGCCAGAGTTTTGGCACATGCAATTTTATTAGTGTTTTATTATTATTTGAGTTATACTAAGCAATATAAATTAAATAGCTTTTCCTCATTTTTTTCTTTTATCTTTACTTTTTTCCTTCACTATATTTTTGCACAACTTTTGTAGATTTTTTATGAATACATCATTGCTTGTCATTTTTAATTTTTATGCATGTAATTATTGGTTGTAAATTTTGTGGACAAAATACAGTTAACACTTTTTCTTTTTTTATTTAATCAGTGAATTTTTTTCTTTTAAAGTTTAGCTCACTGTCCTACTGAGTAAACTTTGTACATGGTCATGGCTTTTCTTTTTGTAATGTTTCAGTGTTATTTTCCCTAGTTTTCCCACTTTAAAATAAGCATGTTCTTTTAAAAGGAACATGTAGTAGAGAGCGAGCAAGAGCGAGCGAGACCGAGAGACATATTACAAGAATCACCACATTCAGTTTGGAGGCTCAGAGGCCCAATGACATGCTACTCGCAAGCCGGAAAGCCGGTGCTATAATTCAGTCTAAGTCCAGAGGAAAGAGAATCTTCATTGTCATTGGAGTATGAATGCCTGACAAGAAGAAGCTCTTCCAGGCAGAAAGGATGCAAAGCCAAGACCAATAAGAAATAATACATTCGTCCTTTCTCAGCCTTTTCATTCTTTCTAGTCCTCAAGAGATGGAATGATGGCCATTGTTGAAAATATCTTTTGTAAAATTACCAATTCAAATGCTGGGCATTTCTTAGGTCAGCCAAGTTGATATATAAAATTAACTAGAATTTATACTCCAGTCTAGGTGAAAAGATTAAGAAGAATGCAATAATAGGTACTTTATGGAAAACATGAGATTCAGGCAATAATTGCGTTTATTGACTGCTATTTGAATATTTGCAAATTTCTTATTGGATGGTTATATTTTTACTTTTTAGTTTAGATTATAGGTAGCTCATTTTACTGCAAAATATTAATATTGCTTTTAATCACATTTAAGTGTAAAATATTTCCTATAATTTTATGGCAGAGAATTAAAGTATATTAATACTTTATATGATGTTAGTATTTATTCAATAACTGGATGCTATTATCAATTAAATCAGAAAATCTATTCTGTGCTTTGTAATTTCTGTTGATGAAGCAGAAGAAGGTAAGCCTAATGAGTTACAGTCTTCAATGTGTTATAATATTATTGGAGAAAAAAACTTAAGGCTATGAATTTTTTAAATTACAGTCTGTTTTTAATAATTTGAAAGAAGGGATGGAGACTAGCAATGATGTTATGTTTCAAAGAAAGAGTGTAGCCATGAGTAAAGACTTCATTCAGGTTAGATCTATTCATTAAGATTCATTCATTTACTGAGATGTTTCCTTATTTGGAGAACAAGTTCATAATACTTCAGATACTCTTTAATAAATACCTTTCACTGGTCTGTAAGAGCTCTTTTGAGGTGAGAAACAAGAAGCTATTACCCTTCTATAGTACAATGATAACCATATTATTAAAAGGATAATTACAACATTATTAAATATCAAGTATTAACATATTAAGAATTACAAAATTCTTCATCACAGTTTCTTACTATAAATAGTAATGCATTCTGCAAAGTTATTTAAAAAAAAAAACTCTCAGCAGTATAACTTGACCTCATTGAAGTTAATTTCTTCCCTTAGTAAAATTATACCAATCTCAATGAGAAATGATATCTTGGCATTCTTGTAAAAATTAACATGTATCATTGCTCAAAATATCAACAGAATCATACTCTCTCACTAAAAGCATGTTTGATGTATTCCATAGTGGTTGACATTGGTAATTGACACTAGCAAAAACTTTTCTTCTTTAAATGTCCTTGGCCAGATGGTTGTGAAGTAGTTTAGAAGAATACAGTCACCTGTTACCCTTATAAAAATATAAAAATATCAAGAACACTTCTAATGTTGAAGGCAAAAATAACTGCACAGAGAGCAAATCAATGAAAGCAGTGTATGACGTCCTGTTTACAGAACCTGCTTGTCTGAGATTTTGACTGTTTTACATTTGCAGGAAATAGGGAAATAAAACATACAGTTTAAGGAAGAAAGTAACCATACTTTTTTTTGTTGTTTTAAATACATCCAAAGTAAATTTTACTTAGAATGAAAACAGTGAGAATTGCCATTAGGATTAGTGCCATAAAATAGATACAAGCTATGTAGTTTAGTTTTGTATGCCAGTGCTGTCCAAAGTGCTTGGCACAAAGATGATGTTCAATAGCTGTCTTTAAACTGATACTGAACTGAGAGCCAGGATGTATTCTGCATAATCTATTCCAGTCCAGTCAGACTCCATGACTATATTGCTATGATTCATTAATAAGCACACAGATTTACCATAGAATGGAGCTTAGTAAATCAGCAGATTAAACAAGCTTTTCTGCTTGATTCTTCATTCACAGTATGGCTCATTCCATCGCTGACTTACAGGGAATTGCTAGAAATAAAACAATGAAATAGAAATAAACAATATGCTATCACATTTATGAAAGCTATAAAGAATACCAGGAACTATAGCTCTGAATAATTACTTTTCCATTTTCAATATACTTACTTTAATAAAAACTTTTCAATCAACTCTACTTTTCACTTAAATTTATCTTTCTTAACTATTACATGAAAACATAAAAGTGCATGCATTTCTGCAGTTGCCACGTGATGTTTCAATACATGTATCTATTCTGTCATGTTTAAATCAGGGAAAACATACTGACCACATCATTTCTCATGTATTATTTCTTCATAATAAAACATTCAAAACTTATTAACTAGATCAAGAAAAATTCAATGGCCAATCTATGGTTCTTTATTGTTTATCAAATTCTGAAATGATACAGAAATATGCAGTGCATTAAAAAGGAAGAATGGACACATGAACAGGCAAGATTTTCATTATTATATTATTAAATCAGATTGATTTCAACAGACAATCCTAAATTTCAACTGCTAAGCATGTTATTTTGTAATGTTTAATTATGGAAATAGTTTTCCTTCTGTTAGTAGGTTACATATATGCCAATACAATAGATAAAACATGTCACATATATGTCTGAAATGAAAAAGCACAAATTTTAATTTATTATTTGTGTAAACTTATTTTTTGAAATAAAATATTAATATATATTTCAATAAAAGAGTAAATCTGGCATAATTTGAAATTATTTTTGATCAGTTTTTAGGACATTTTGGAATTTATCCAAAATTAAATGAAATGTATAAAAATTTTCCATATGTTCCCTGCCTTCACAAGTGCACAGACTTTTGACTATCATATTCTTGATCAGAGAAGATTATTGATGTTTTTACCATCAATGTTCCTTCATCAGGATCTCAGTAGCACTCAGTTTATTGTATACATTCAGTTCATACAGCATTGTTCATCTATAGGCTTTGTCAGATGTTCCATGAATACAGAATTGTAGTATCATACAGAATAGTTTCACTACCTTAAACACTGTAGCTTTCCTTATTTGTTCTTTCTTCCTTAAGTTACTCTCTATAATTGTGCCTCTCCAACAGACTCTAGAGTTTAAATCACACTGTACGTAGTCTTTTCAGATTGGCTTTTATTTTTTATGTACAGTTATGATTCCTCTGTGTCTTTCCCTGGTTTGATAGCTCATCACTCTTTTTTTAAATTCATACATGTATACATTGTTTGGGCCATTTATTCCCCCTGCCCCCTGTCCCCTTCTCCATCCATTCCTTCCCCCCCAATCCCTGTTCTGCCCCCTTCTCCAATTTTGTTGAAGAGAAGACATAAGAAAGACATAGCATTTTTGCTAGTTTGAGATAAGGATAGCTATACAGAGAGATTCCTAGCATTGCTTCCATGCACATGTGTATTACAACCCAAATTGATTCATCTCTACCAGACCTCTTCATTACTTACCAGTCACCTTCCCATATTGACCTCTGTCATTTTAAGGTTACTATATTAGCTCTTCTGCAGTGGGCACATCAGACACTTTCAAGTTTTGTGTTTCCTACATTTCCCTATTCCTCATGTATGTATTCTCCCCTTAGCATGTGACCCATGTCCAATTACTCTTTAGCTATAAATAATATTCCATTGTCTGGACAAAGCATAGTTTATTTTGAACATACTAAAAGTTATCTTGGTTGATTCCAAGACTTGGCAATTGTGAATGTAGCCATTCCATGCGTCCATGTGCAGTTGTTTGTGTAGACACACATTTCAAAGCACTGGGGTAAATACTAAGGAGTGCAATTGCTGGATCAGACAGTAAGAGTGTAATTAGTTTGTATGAAATTGTCAGACTGTCTTCCTAAGTAGCTGGCCATTGTTGTTCCTACCAGCAATGAATGAGAGGTCCTGTTGCTCCATATCATTGACAGCACTTAGTATTGTCAGTGTGTGGGAATTTTGTCATGCTAGTAAGTGTATAGTGATATCTCACTGCTGCTTTAATTTGCAAATTCCTAATGACATATGAAGTGGAAAACATAACACATTTAGAGTGCACACTTTTAAAGCAAGCAATAATAAGAACCAAACTTCAATATGTGACAATATGCAGTTTATTTCATTTTGTGCAGTCTCTGTCATACTGTGTCAACTTGTCATAATGTGAGCAGAATGCCGTAAAGTGACTTCTGCTGGAATTAAGATAAAAATTCAACATAGGACTTTGATTATTAATGTGCATTTTCTTGCTTGATTTTAATACTCTCACTTCTGTTCCCACTTAAATCCACATCTGTGACCCCCATCCTAGAAATCACCAACAAAAACATTGTCACTACAAAACATTAAAACTTCATCTTCCACATAAATCTTCCCTTCTGTCTTGCTCCCTTCTTACCATTGCCTCTTGATTCATGGGCCTAGAATTATGATCATTCCTTCTTTTTGGTTGTTACATTAGTTCTCTACTGTTATTATTTCCAATTTCTTTCATAAATTCATCACCTCAGCTTTCTTGTAACAAATTCCAATGCTTTTGCTTTTCACATAACTTGTCCAGCAATGGAAAAATCTTGGATTAAGCACTATCACACACAGGGTATTCATATGATAGTATAAAACAACTTCTTGTTTTTCTGATGTGTACCGATGTAAATTCACCCTATTTTATCTTTCTTAGGTGCTTCAGAAACTTCCTATATCAAAAGATCTAATTTGCTTCTTTTTTTTTTCCCCCTGTTGGTACTGGGATTTTGAATTCAGTGTATCATATATTGCCTGTTTAGCAGGCAAAAACACCCCCAGCCCTTTCTGGCTTTAGTTATTTTTCAGGAAAGGTCTTGTGTTTTTGACTGGGTCTGACCTCTGACCTGATCCTTATCCTTATGCTTCCTGTGTACCTGGGATTGCAAGCATCATCATGCCTGGCTTGTTTGTTGATATGTGAGTCTCTCTACTTTTTTGCCTGAGCTAGCCTTAAACTATGGTCCCCCTTATCTCTGCATCTCCAGTAGCTGGGATTACAGACATGAGGCACGGCATTAGGCCCTAAATTTGCTTCTTTTGGTTCATTCAGTGAAGGAGAACATTTGGAGATTGGCCACTCTCCTTAAATCTTTCTGGTGTCCCTCACTTTCAGGATTTCTAGTAAGATACATCATGAGATCACCAATATTCACATAATATATTGGAGAAAAACACTGGAATGAAATGTACAATTGTTTCTTAAGTCAGTCTTGTACATTAGTCATAAGTTGTTTATTTAATTGTTTGCTGAATTTTCATGAAGAAACAATAGCAAATGTGAGCACTTGTGATAAGCAATGTACCTCCTAAGAACAAAATTGAACACTTCACAGTATTTCACATAAAGTAGCTTTCATTCAACATGGACAATGGCATTTTTGTGATGGGATTTTGTATTGATCCAATTTTATTAAAGCATATGCATATCTAGCTTCTTTTTTGTGACACTTACTCTAAAGTAACTTCAGGTGTCCTTTCAGAATTTGAACATATGTAATTTATATATACAGAGCATTCAAAACATCTGTTGATATTCAAATACCTGTTGACTTGATTCCAAAATGCAGAACTTCATAAGACCCTAAAGAAAGGTATAACAGCTGAACTTTTAAAAACTGTATAATAGTTTCCTAGGAAAAAGAAAAGAACTCCATTCATACGTAGTTGAATCTGAATGTTAATTTACTTATCCAATACTGAAAATTTTCCCAGGAACACTGTTGTTTTGCAAATTCTGAGGGTTAATAGAAATTCACAAGGATGTTTTGGTATATAAGCATTTTATGAATGTAGTACAAATCACTGTGATTCATTGCACTATCTATAAACCATTTTGATTTTCTAATCTCATAGGGAGTGAAAAGATTTATAAAGGCCTATAAAATGTTCCAAATGTTCTATAGATACAATGTATTATATTCAACTTCAGCAAAAATTGTATGTAGTGGACACTGAATTGAAACTGATAATTTGAAGGCATCATATTTCCAATAGGTCTTTTCTTTGGAAAAAGTTATTTAGCATTTTTGAGCTTACCTTTGCTGATCAATAAAATAAGAATACAACAATGTTACCTGGAGCTTCTCGATTATCTTATAAAAGTGCCATGTAAAAATATTTGAGCTTACTGGAGCTCCAAAAAAAAACATGGATTTGATTTTTATCCTTAGAGCAAAATATTTGAAAATTTGGTGAGCAGGAAATATTCAAAATGCAGTAATATTCTCAATGCACATAGAGCAAAATTTGGTCATTTTAATATCCTGTAAATTGTTCATATTAGTCACATAGGATGGTTAGAGTTTTTCCTAAAACTAACCAACCTCAGATAGTAAAATTGCTGGGAGATCTGTGAAAGTTACTTTGTAGATATAGGCAGTTATTTTTAATTTTAACTACAAAACTACACTTTTTTCCTCATCAGTAGGTAAGACATTTAAAATCAGATTCCAAAGCACCATTAAGTGTCAGAAGAACTGCCATAGCATACCTTGAACTGGATCCCATAATGGAAAGCTCTGTGAACAAGGAAGATAGCAGAGAAAAAGCTAACAAATCATCTCCAAACTTTGTGGTTTAAAATAGCAATCACCCTTACATGTGTTGGAATTGATAACCCTCCAGTGCTGAAAACAGATACACAAGAGACAGATCTTGACAAGGCAATTTCTCTTGATCAAGAGGGTACTCAGTCCTTTCTCTGATGTGTAGCTGACAAATATTTTCTCCCATTCTGTGGGTGGTCTCTTCAGTTTAGAGACCATTTGTTTTGCTGAGCAGAAGCTTTTAGCTTTTTGAAGTCCCATTTATCTATGCTATCTCTTAGTTGCTGAGCTGCTGGGGTACCACTGAGAAAGTCTTTGCCTATACCTATTAGTTCCAGAGTGTAGGGAACTCAAAAAACTAAATTCTCCCCAAAGTAATGAACCAATAAAGAAATGGACAAGTGAACTAAACAGAACTTTCTCAAAAGAAGAAATTCAAATGGCCAAAAAACACATGAAAAAATGCTCACCATCTCTAGCCATAAAAGAAATGCAAGTTAAAACCACACTAAGATTCCACCTCACCCGTTAGAATAGCCATCATTAGCAACACCATTAACAACAGGTGTTGGTGAGGATGTGGGGAAAAAGGAACCCTTTTACACTGCTGGTGGGAATGCAAACTAGTACAACCACTCTGGAAAAAAATTTGGAGGCTTCTTAAAATTCTAAACATAGATCTACCATATGATCCAGCAATACCACTCTTGGGGATATATCCAAAAGAATATGACACAGGTTACTCCAGAGGCACCTGCACACCCATGTTTATTGCAGCGCTATTCACAATAGCAAAGTTATGGAAACAGCCAAGATGTCCCACTACTGATGAATGGATTAAGGAATTTATACACAATGGAATTTTATGCAGCCATGAAGAAGAACAAAATGTTACCATTCGCAAATAAATGGATAGAATTGGAGAACATCATTCTGAGTGAGGTAAGCCTGGCCCAAAAGACCAAAAATCATATGTTCTCCCTCATATGCGGAGATTAGATCAAGGGTAAACACAACAAGGGGATTGGACTTTGATCACATGATAAAACAAGAGCACACAAGGGAAGTATGAGGATAAGTAGGACATCCAAAAAACTACATAGCATTTGTTGCCCTCAATGCAGAGAAACAAATGCAGATACTTTAAGTCAACTGAGGCCAATAGAAGAAGGGGACAAGGAACTAGAGAAAAGGTTAGTTCAAGAAGAATTAACCTAGAAGGTAACACACACGCACAGGAAATTAATGTGAGTCAACTCCCTGTATAGCTATCCTTATCTCAACTAGCAAAAACCCTTGTTCCTTCCTATTATAGCTTATACTCTCTCTTCAACAAAAGTAGAGATAAGGGCAAAATAGTTTCTGCCAGGTAGTGAGGGGGTGGGGAGGGAGAGGGAGGGGATGGGTAGGTAAGAGAGGGGCTGGAGGAAGAGGGGAAAATGACCCAAACATGGTATTCATATATGAATAAAAGAAAAAAATAAAAATAAATAAATAAAAAAGTTTAAAAAATAAAAAAGAGTGTACTCAATCCCGCTAACCACAAAACGGCTGACAGTGGCTCCTCCTTATATCACTGTTGCAGTTGAACCTACCCCTCACTTAGGATTTATCTGGGTCAAATGTTCACAGTCATTCCTGATTGGCTAAAAAGCTTGGGGGATGGGTTAGTGCATGCAGTTTGGCAGGCAATGGAGTTGTACAGGTATCCAGAAGAAGAAACAAGGACCCTTTAAACATGCAAGTCACCTAAGATGGAAGAGAATCATAGGATGTTTTTCATAACTGTTTCATCACAAAAATAAGTGTTCCAGAACAGGGTAGCAAAACAGTATGACAGGAGATTGACCCAGATAGAAGGGGAGGCAAGGGGTGAGAGGAAGAGCATTTTGAGGATTATTTCCCAAATTTGAGAAACAACTCCCACCAAACTGCAATGTTCATCCAGGACATACCATAAAAAGAGCCAATAGAACCTGCATTATTAGTTCAATACCTAGTTAGCATATAAAATTGGCTAACACCTTAATCTGGTGAATAAAATCCCTTAGACATATTGTAGTCACTGGCAACACATTCAGGACCCCTCCCTTCCCCCAAGGAGTTTACTTCTTTCACTTAATAAACTTTCCAACCTCTACACTCACCTTTCTTTGTCCTTGAAGTTCATTCTTTGGCTTTGTGAGACAAAGAGCCCAGAAAGCTGACACCCTCTGGCTAAACACCCAATCCAACAAGGTTGATTGGAGGTTTTCAGTCTTAAACAAATCTCTAGTATCAATAGGGCATGAGAGAACAATTGGGAAAATACAATTCATTCTACAGCCTTTGCTCAGTATGGACATACTCAACTTTTGTCCACATCTGCTAGTCAACCCAAATCTCAAGGTAGAACAAATTAAGTAAATTTATGGTAAAATATAGGAATTCTAAGGTAGAGTTAAAGAAGTAGGGTAAATATTTCATAGGCCGCAAATGTGAAAACAAGAGCAATAAACAATAAATTATGCCAATATTACTATTTCTCTTGTAATTACTATTGTTATTACTGGTAATTTCTTTATTGATAAGCAACATGATATAAGCACAGATATAATAGTGATGAGGCATAACTAGTCAAAATTCAGAGACTAGAGTTCCCTCCCTTCTGCAGTTATATATTAAGGACTTTCTCTGGGCTTGGAGTGTGCTTCAGAGATACAGAACTTACCTAGCATGCTTAAGGACTTGGGGTCAATTCCCAGCACTGCAAAACAAAGATTCTGCCAAAAAATAAAGACAATTAATTGAGCAATGCTATAAAGAATAGGCATTAATGGTAACTTTTATCTTGGATTTTGGGCCAGACAGAGGTTTGGACATTACTGACATAAGATGTACCATCTGAGTGCCTTTGGCAGGAGGGTAAATGGTCATGGGTCCTGACCAGAGAAAGAAAATTTTCCTCCTAAAAGACTATTCCTTAGAACTTCAGTGACTTCCAAAGGTCCTGTGGTAAATGCTTAGTCTCCAGCATGAGTGCTATTGAGAGATGGTGGGACCTTTAGGATATGGGGACTAGTAGAAGGAAGTTAGGGGACTGGGGCATGCCCTTGAAGGGACATTGTGCCCCAACATCTTTCTCTTTCTCCTTGCTTCCAAGCTAACCTGTGGTGAGCAGCTGCTTCTGCCATGAGGCACTACCTTGCCACAGGCCCAAAGCAACAGGGACAGGCAACTGTGAACTGAAACCTCTGAAGCCATGAGTGAAATGGAAGCTTTCCCTTATCTCAGACATTTTGTTACAGTGATGGAAAGCTAACACATTCACTACTTGCCTAACTCTGAAATAGATACACTGGGTTTCTTTTGTTTCTCAGTTTTTTCTCAGTAGAGGAATTAAAATGAAATATCACATGATCTCATATATAAAATTTCAAACTTCCTTAAATATACAGTCAGAGAAAAAAGTGAACACCCAGGGTGATGGAGGAGGAATGGAGAGGTTAACAGTTACAAAGGAACAGATGTGTAGGATAATCAAGTCTGAAGATATAATGTGCAATGTGAAGATTATGGGTCATATGATTGTACTTTATATGAAACTCATGGTTAATGAATAGATTTTAACTGCTATTGCCCCTAAAACCAAACTAAAGGGTCATTGAGTGAGATGATGGACATGTTAATTCAGTTCATTAGAGTAATCTTTTTATTATCTATGTTTCCCATAATATCATGTTGTACATTCTTAAATATATGCAATAAAATTTATGAAAAAGAAAAGTTTTAAATTGGTAAATTTATATTTTTGAATAGGTTTTATTAAACTAAGTATGAGATTTTATAAAAAGAAAGTCCAAGAAATCTTTAATACCATATTTTTTTTTTCTTAGCATGAATAATTGTGCAAAGTGGCTGGACTGGCTAGCTCCCCGAATCTATTGGGCTTGCAACTTTTATTGAGTATAACAAATGGCTCAAAAAATAATTTTAAAAGTAATCAATCATATCACTGGTGTCAGCAGAAAAGGCAGATTAAAATCAGAGCAACAGGGACAGGAATTACAATGACTCTTAAATAAAGGTTTAGAGGTCAGGGAACAGGCATGTGTTATCCAGATCAATCATTGAATGGATGCCTATCCTAGAGGAGGTGCCATCATTTTGTTCTCCTTGTTTATAATCTCTTTAACCTTGCATGAACATCTCCCCTTTTAATGTTTTGTAGATACGGTAGGAGAGGATGGGCAGGGTTGCCACAATGGTGGGTTTGGAACATAAGTCCAATATGTATGGGCTGAGGTACTCCCCAAAAACCCAAGAAAATGCAAATGGTTACCAAAACAGAATTGTAATGTACAATATAAGCATGCAGAGAAAGAGAATTTTTGGGTTAGATTTAACTTTGGTCTTGTGACATAAGTCCTCAGCCTGTTATGTCACCCTCTTCAGGTCTCCCAGATGTCAGTTTGACTCTGCTCTGTAGGGCAGCCACATCCCTCGAGGGTTTGGGGACCAGAGGGATGGGGTGGGGTGCAGTTGTAGGAAAGGACTGATTCTTTGGCTGGGAATCCATTGTGGTCCATTACCTGTGGAGATACAAACATAACTTCGGTTCTATTTTAAGAGGTCTACAGGGTTCTTTTATAGGTTGGGGTTTATATCTTTATACCAAACTAGCCCATTGTTTTTCTGATATGGCAATGAGCTGTTATGTAGCCATCTTCCCAAATGTTTAAAAAACTTTATAGTAAATAAAGCCTGGGCTAATAGACCCTGGCATCCTTCATTCCGCTATTCACCATTTTTGTTTCTGTAGCATGTTTTTAAAGGTCTGCTGGACCCATCCTAAATTCGCTTCTCCTTGGTGGTTGTAACGGATATTGGTAATACGGCGTATTTGTCACAATGAACAGAATTTAGCAAATTTTTGGCTAATATATGCTGGCCCATTGTCTCTTTTATGTTTGAGAGGGACTCCCATAGTAGCAAAGGCTTGGAGATAATGAGACGTAACTTAGAAGAATTTTCCTTGGTAGCAGGGATGCAAAAATAAACCCTGAGTTACTATCTATGGTAACATGAATTAATTAAGTTTTTCAAATGATGGTATATGAGTGCCATCCATATGTTAAATTAAAAGCAACAAAAGGGGTTTAGAAGAAATGAGCTTACCTGGCATTCATTTTTAGTTCTTTCTGGACTACAGATGATATTCTGACAATTTAAAAACATTTTACAACATTGACAGACAACATTTAAAAGTTTTTCAAAAAGCCAACAAAGTAAATATTTAGAAGGCTAATTCAATTGAAAAATAAGTACTTTTCTGAGTCATTTGGGGATTTAATTGTATATGCTCTAAAGAAGTACCTAGACTGTGAATAACAAAACTTAGAGTAGCCATAGTTAAAATACTGAAAAGTAGTTTGGTAATTGTCAGTACATTTTGTTATTTCCATTGTAGATACCATTTTTGGGGAAATAATTATAAGTGGCAGCATTGAAACAGCAGCAAAAAATGCTCCTTGTTTCAGCAAGGAATGCATGAATACAAATTTATGAAATTTTAGCATCATTAACTTTAGATCTCTTAAAAGTTAGTGGGAACAATGTTTGTGATCCCAAATAGTCTTATTTTTTATTGCCTAAGTACATTATATATATATATAATATACACACACACACACACACACACATATATATTATCACTTATTTAGCTAAGACAAATATAGGCCAGGTTTTAAATAGAAGGATTGCCCAAATGGCAGACTTTTCTGAATGTTATTGATTACAAACAGTACACCTGACAAAACTTTTATCAACTATTTTATATGTAAAAGGTTCACATGTAATGCTTTTGGAAAAAAAGAGAGCTTTAGCTGTTCATTTTACATAAAGTGGCATTTTTAACTTTGTAAATGTTTGTACAATATTTAAATAAATTTAGACACAGAACACAGTTATAAGGTGTTCATTTAAGAGACTTTTACATGAGCAAATACTTAAATGAACTCTTATTTAGTAGTATTTAAAAGCTTGCCAAGATCAACAGAGAACACAATTACTTTGATAAAAACTTTTACTACAACAGTTTTTTACAGATATTACTTTGAGTGGAATAACACTAAGACAATCTTCTCATTTTATGGACTTGGAGAATGAGGTATAGTTCAATATGACCATAGAAAATCTTTTAGGAAATTTTTAGACTACAGTTAACTTAATTGGATACTACAATTTTTAACATACACTTCTAAGTTCTCAGGAACTTTACACAACACTCCAAACCTTTTGATATTTTGTCCTTTCCCCTCTTTTTTATATTTGGAACAATCTTTAGGACAAACCTTGTTATACAAAATCCTTTCTCATTTAAAAGTACTTTTTTCCTTTGACTTTTCCCCAAAACACACTCAATATCTACTTTTATCCTTTTAAATTGTTGACTTTGTAGCTTGTATTTTAAAATAAGTTTTATAAGAATTTGAAATGTAAATAATTTTTTTAAATTAGCCTTATAATTTTACTAGATAAACACATGAAGAAAGGCCATTTTAAACTGTCTATACAACAAGTAACTTAAAGACACTTTTGTTAGTGGATGTAATTATAAAAGAATGAATTTAAGTTACACTTCTATTGAAATGAAAAAGATTAAGGTTACTGTTCATAAAATAATGTCTGTAATTTAGTTAGACCTGATCAACATAAACTTTGAAAACTGTTTTTTCTTAAAAGTATCAGTAGAAGAGATGGAGGAGAGAACAGAAGCCTCTTATTTCTTTGTATTAACTATAATAAGAATCATCCAAAGCCATGTAAACACACAGACACACAGATGTTTTGACCTAGGCATGCCAAAGTATAACAGCGTGTAAAATGAGCTCAAAAAAGTAAAAATTATGTGGCCACAATTATTAATGTTGGAATTGATAACCTTCTGGTGTCAAAAACAGACACACAAGAGACAGAAAATCTTGACAAGGCAATTTTCTCTTGATCAAGAGGGTGCAAGCTTGTGCTCACTCCTGCTAAGCAAGCATGCAGGCACAAAATGGCTGACAGTGGCTCTTCCTTATATGATGCAGTCATATTTGCCCCTCACCTGGGATTTGTCCAGGTCAAATATTCACAATCTTTCCTTTTTACCTAAGAGGGTAACAAACACTTTGATAGAAAAAAATCATTTTTCTTACAATTTCCCCCCTTGTAATTTAAATTCTTTCCTTCAAACGTATTTAGGAGTCATTGGCTCTCATGTTTCTGGGTTTTTAATAGAAACAAGTTATTTTGGTAGGGTGGGAGTGAATGTTTGGTGAGGTCTGTCTCAATTAACCACTGTATTAGTCCTCAGACACAAGGAATTATGCAGCATCCTGCTAAAATTAAAACTCCAGCCACTATGATCAAGGAGATTAAGATTGAGGTCATCCAGCCCTTCCATCTCTTAAACCAATTTTCCATTAAGTCAGTGAAGGGATCATTTACATCTGAGTTTTCAGTTAGCTTGTTAGATAAGGGAGTTAATCCTTATAGGGCCTTAGTAATAGTTCCATCAGGGGCTGTATTATTTGATATGTATGTGCAACAGAAAACTCCAATCAGTATGCAAACTCCTTCCTGTTTGGGCAACATCATGTCTAATGCCTCGGTTCTGCCCAGTGAGAGTGTGGGCTCGTTTGTGAAGCTGTTGAAGGATTGGCTTTCACTGCATCCCATCAGGTTTCCCACATCTGTCAATCACCCCCCCCTATCTGATAATACCTGAGGTATAATAGACATCCGGTGTTGGTGGCCTAATAGTTCTCAGTGGCTGACCCATAGGATCTCTGACTTCTGGAAACAGTAGTGATAGTGTCCAGCAGGATTTGCTGCCCCAAGCTTTGGAATCCTGAAACAGAACCAACATGCAATACATTCCATCTGGTCCTGAGGACCATCCTAATGAAAATGGGACTACCTGAGACTCTGGTCTCAAGGCATCTGGCTAGTTGGTCCCAATTGCTGTGCTCTTCCTTTGATGGCATCCTTGATATAGTTAACAAATCTTTGTTGATTATAATAGATACAATTAATCCAGTTGACATTTTTATTTATAATGGTCCACTAGAAGAGTACTGATTCAAATCATGCTTCAATTTCATTTCTGGCTTTAAATTCACTTGGTACCCTTCAGGAACCCCAATGGCATCAATGTAAACATGGGGATGAGGGAGACTCTGCAGTTGGCTGCAGTGTCTATGTCTATGTCTCTCCTGCATTTACTGGCAAGAAAGTGACTGGATTCAGGGCCTCATCAGTAGTTAGAGTCAGGTCATCCTTTTCTTGTTATCTTGCTAGATAGCCTCCTACTTTAGGATCTTGGAATCCTTCAGCCACCTACCCACCTTCTGGCTTAAGATTGTCCTAACTTGACAGGGAGTGACAATAATTAGGTTTCCATCAAAGGTGATTTTTCTACTTTCTTCAGTCAGAAGGGCTGCCACTGCTACTGCCTGAATACACTCAGGCCAACCTCAGGTGACAGGATCTAGGAATTTAGATAAGAAATCTGCATGTTGATTTGACCTTCATGTTTTTGGGTTACCTCCCAGAGGGCAATTCCCTTATTTATATTCACAAAGAGGTGAAAAAGCTGTTCAAAAGAGGGTAAAACTAGCACTGGAGCTGTGATAAGGGCTTGCTTATATTTTATCATGTTTTTACATGTAAACCAATTCCTAATCAGGTCATTAGATCTCTTCCAAATAGGTTGGTACCTGCCTCAAGGACTAGGAGAAATTGTATCTTAGTGGTCCTGACTTAGAAATAATCATCTGTTTTTTGTAATATTTTAACTGAAAAGCTTTACCCCAGAAATTGGTATCCTCTCTAAGGAAGAGATTAAACCCCTGGGCAGAAGATAGGAGGATCTGGAAGCTCCTGAGTCAATCAGGAAGGTGACAACTTCACATTGTGGTCCCATTTTTAAGTTTATCAAGGGCTCTGATTGGTACCCTTCAAGGTAAAAGATCCCCTGGACCCCTATTCTTCATCAAAGGTCATTAAGGGAACAGTTTCCTACACTCTTTCCCATCCTGGACATTCTTTCTTAAAGTGTCCAGTCTCCCCACATTTAAAGCACTTATTTTCCCTTCTTCTTTGTTTCATCTTCTGACTTTCTGGTCTTTTATATCCCATGAGCAAGGGCAGGCTGGTTGAGGTCCAATAGGATATTGGTTTGGCCTTTCCCTATTAACCTGCTCAATCGTGGATAACATAATCTTTGCTTTTTGTTTTTGTTTTTCTTCCTCTCTCCTTACATATACCTTTTGTGCCTCTTCTAATAATTCCTCTATGGATCTATTTTTCCAATTTTCTAGTTTTTGTAATTTTAAGCTGAAGCCTGAGGGACTGGGAGTTGAACTGGGGATCGAGGTGGAAGGGTTAGGAGGGGAAGGTATAGAGGTGGAAGCCTGTAGGGCAGGGCTAGAGTTGAGTCTGGCACCTGAGATGGAAATAGAGTAGGCAAAAGGGAGAGAGAAGGGAAGAGAGTAAATTCTAGTTAGAAACTTTTTTTTTTTTTTTTTAGTGGAAATAGGTCTTTAAGACTCTGTCTCCAACAGAGGGCATATTCCATCTCCTCTTGAGTGACTGAGCTTTTGTCATTAAAATGCTCAATTAATAGTTGGCAGACCCAGTCCTTATCAGACCCAAATTCTGGCAAATAAAAATCTTTGGTCCAGATAAAAAAACAGTATTTAACCATTCATTGTTTCTTTCTCCTTTAATGCAGGGGTTTTCATCCCAACATTTTATCATCTTCACTAGGGGTCTTCCAGGAAGTATTTTATCTGGGCCTTTGTTTTCTGACCCCCGCCCCCACACTGCCTTTGTTTCCCATTTCACCCTTCTGGTTGACTGTACACTGTCAGGAAATTAACCCTCCCATGCCTTGGAGGTTTCTTGTACTCTGATTCTTTTTCACTTTTTCCATTTCTGCCCAGGTCCTTTGTGGGTGCTTGAGGCACCTCTTGATAGCCTGCCAGTCAGCATAAACTGCTGACCTGGATTAGATTCAAGAATATAATTCCACCTTAAACAGTATGATGTCACCTCAGAACTGCAGATCAGGACTTCACTTTCCCTGTGTGTCATTCAACATGTCTCATTCAGACATCACACAATATCCTGACCACCAACACATTACTTGGTCACCTCCCTGACATTTCTTGTCTTGGTGTGTGCACAAAACTGCAGTCACTACTTTTAGAGCTCTTTTAACCACATTGTCAAGAAATTCTGCAGTCTGAGTTCATCACCCTCGACCAAACCTCAAGGCCACTGGAGTCAAGCAGCAGGACACATCTCCCCAGGGAAGGGCCAAGACCCCCTCCCAGGACAGAATGTAAAATCCCAGACTGAGCCCCTAAATTATTGGAATTGATAACCCTTCAGTACCAAAAACAGACAAACAAGAGATAGAAAATCTTAATAAGGCAATTTTCTCTTGATGAAGAAGATGCAAGCATGTGCTTGCTAAGCAAGCATGCAGGCACAAAATGGCTGACAGTGTCTCTTCTTTATATCACTAACACAGTCATATCTGCCCCTTACCTGGGATTTGTCCAGGTCAAAGGTTTACAATCTTTCCTGATTGGCTAAAAGGCTTGGGGGATGGGTTAGGGCATGCAGTTTGGTGGGCAATGTAGTTGTACAGGAATCTGGAAGGAGAAGCAAGGACCCTTTAAATATGCAAGTCTCCTAAGATGGAGAACTGAGGAATTTTGAAGTAATATAAGAAAGAAACAAATGCTTTGATAGAAAAAAATCATTTTTCTTACAGTAAGAGATATACAGAAAACACACACATGAAACACATAACAATCACATTAATTTAGAGTGCTCTTTTAGCCCATTATTTCTCATTAATTTTAGAAGATTAGTTAGCTAGATATTTAAGCAGTTTATAACAATTTTTAACATAAATACTCTATTTTTGGCCCAATCCTTAACAGATTAATTTATAGAAAACACCATGTATAAAAACTATATTAATTTAGAGAATTTTAACAAGCTAGAAATAATTTTTTTGGAGGATGACAAGTTGGAATCATCCATGAATTTTTTATTCCTAACGTGTAGCAGTGTGGCACTGGAGACATGGTTGCTTCACCATGTTGGCAGCATTCTTTGTGACCACATGGTCTCTCCAAAGGGTTTTTTAAAGGGAACACAAGGATATGTTACATGTAACATACAAGTTAAAAATAGCAATGTGTTATAGGAGTAAAAGACATCTCCCACTGAGAGACAGGTTTTCATGAGTTAGGCATTCTGATGAAAAGACCAGATAAATTGAAGCAAGTTTAGGTGGAATTTAAAAGTTTTTGTTGTTTTTTTAGTTTACTCCTGGTGTTTATAATTAGATCTTGGGTTGCCTTATAAAAGACAAGCCAAGAAATTAAATCTTTTAGAACCCAGCCATTTACAGTTCTATACTTTGGAAAGGACCTTGATCAAGTTTAGAATCTTATAGAGAAGAAAGTTTTATCAATTTTAGAACAATAAAAAATGTATTGTTAAGAATAAAACTTCTAATGAAACTATCTACTTTAAATACCTACACATAAGGATGTTTTAGTATTTATTAACCTTATTAGTAGAATAAGACCCCTCTTTTAATTTTACCTTTACAGCAAAAGAATTTTAAATTATAGCATTTTCTATTATATATGTATTTTATGAGTGACCAATTTCTGCTCTTTAAACATCACTGTCTTTAATTTTAGAAAACTTACCCTTAGAGCACTTAAGTATATTTAACATTCAAAAACAGTAACAATTACTATCACAGCTATGTATATGTCATATGTTAACTTAAATTTTTGCCTTTAGAGTAACATTTAGTAAGGCTTTTAGATCTCTTACAGCTTAGAGAGACAATGTTAGTGCCCCCAATTACATTCATTTTTAATTGAGTGTTGGTCATTTCATATTAAATTTTGATCTTTAACCTTCTACATTTTCATATAGCATCTAAATGAATTTTAGACATAGACCTACACATTTTTAGGGTGTTAAATGTATTAAAATCATTGAAAAAGCAGATACTTACATAAGCTGATTTAGTTAGAACTCATTTTTTTAAATAGACAAAAGCCCAACAAAGTTAGCAAAATATAAGCAATTACTTTTTTAAAAAAACAAAGCCTTTCCTTTTTAACAGTTACTAAAATCATAGTACTTAAGATAAAATTATAAGTTAGTTTTGTTAGGTTACTAAATTTGGATTTTTAGGAAATTGTTTAGGCAACCTTTTAAATTATAGACATACTAATAACATCATATATTTGTTATCTTATGAACATTTAGGTATTGTTCTTTGTTTATTTTGTAAGAATCCCTTTAGGAATAAACTTATCCTATAAGATATTCTATTTAAATGTTATTTTATTTTTTTACTTTTAGCCCCTTTTATAGAAAAAAACATACTTAATTCTGTTGCCAAGATTTTAATTTCTATTGAATGTTTAAGATTTTAAATAAAATTACCTTTGTTATTAAGACCTTTTAATATTATAATTTAATGAAACACTGAAGAAAGCAATGTTATTTTTTTAATAATGTTATAAAAAACATTTGTTAGTTGACTCAAATACTTTAAGTGCAGGTTCTGAATTATAATTTTAGCAGTGCACTTATATTTAAGCATTTTTAAAACTAATTGTCACTTTAATCCTAAATACTTCAAAGTTGCTTCTTGAATACCTGTATTTGTTTACCTTGGATATCACATTAAACTTATAGCAGCAGTTTCAGAGCCATTTTGAAGATGTTTACATATTTATACATAGATACATGAACACATGAACAAGTTTTATAAATTAGGCATGTCAAAGAAAATGTCATTTTAGTCACACATAAATTGATAAGCTGGAATTCAAGAAGCAAATTAAGTTGGTCCATGGCTGTTTTATAACTCACTTTGTTAGAGGCTTATCTTGGCAGCTGAAGCAAAAGAAAATCTCTAATAAGACTGTTGTTGCAACCTTTAGAATCTTTGCCTCCATTAACTCGATCCTTCAGTGGGACCTCTGCTGGGAATGAGGATTCAAGCTCTTTGGGCACAAAGCAAAACTTATTGAGATACAACAGGTTCACACAAAATGCATTGGTTGACATCTATGAATTTTCTAAATGCTGTAACATGGAGGCATTGAATGCCTCCCTTAGGCATTCTCCAAGCACTGAAGCTTGTTTTGTTTTGTTTTTTCCATTTCATTAAAGAGAGGGGGTGGAGATGGAGGGGTGCATAGAGGCAGCATGTCCTCCTCTACCAGGGCAGAGGGTTGAGGTGTCACCTTCAGAGGTTCCAGGGTCTCCTCTGTATGTACAGGAGCTAGAACAGCCCATACTAGAAGCCATGTGGTTAGAGAAGCAAGGGGTACATTTTCGTCTTGAGCTTGTTTCTTTTTTATATTATTATCTGCTCTTTTACAAACATCCAAATCAAGGCTTCTCTTTTCTGGGAACTGAGGATTGCATAGAGATACTGTTAATAACATTTTACCAATTTGGTCTTCACTAAAAATAGCCACACTGTCTTTAAGTAGCTTTTTTTTTTTTTATTCATATGTGCATACAAGGCTTGGGTCATTTCTCCCCACTGTGCCCACCCCCTCCCTTAACACCAACTCCACCCCCTCCCTCTCCCCACTACCCCCTCAATACCCAGCAGAAACTATTTTGCCCTTATTTCTAATTTTGTTGTAGAGAGAATATAAGCCATAACAGGAAGTAACAAGGGTTTTTTTCTGGTTGAGATAAGGATAGCTATATAGGGAGTTGACTCACAATTATTTCCTGTGTGTGTTTGTTACCTTCTAGGTTAATTCTTTTTGATCTCACCTTTTCTCTAGTTCCTGGTCCCCTTTTCCTATTGGCCTCAGTTGCTTTTAAGGTATCTGCTTTAGTTTCTCTGCATTAAGGGCAACAAATGCTAGCTAATTTTTTAGGTGTCTTACCTATCCTCAACCCTCCCTTGTGTGCTCTCGCTTTTATCATGGGATCAAAGTTCAATTCCCTTGTTGTGTTTGACCTTAATCTAATGTCCACACATGAGGGAGAACATACAATTTTTGGTCTTTTGGGCCAGGCTAACCTCCCTCAGAATGATGTTCTCCAATTCCATCCATTTACCAGCAAATGACAACACTTCATTCTTCTTCATGGCTGCATAAAATTCCATTGTGTATAAATACCACATTTTCTTAATCCATTCATCAGTGGTGGGGCATCTTGGCTGTTTCCATGACTTGGCTATTATGAATAGTGCCGCAATAAACATGGGTGTGCAGGTGCCTCTGGAGTAACCTGTGTCACATTCCTTTGGGTATATCCCCAGGAGTGGGATTGCTGGATCATATGGCAGATCTATGTTTAGATTTTTTAGAAGTCTCCAAATTTTTTTCCAGAGTGGTTGCACCAACTTGCATTCCCACCAGCAGTGTAAGAGGGTTCCATTTTCCCCGCATCCTTGCCAACATCTGTTGTTGGTGGTGTTGCTAATGATGGCTATTCTAACAGGGGTGAGGTGGAATCTTAGTGTGGTTTTAATTTGCATTTCCTTTATTGCTGGAGATGGTGAGCATTGTTTCGTGTGTTTTTTGTCCATTTGCATATCTTCTTTTGAGAAAGTTCTGTTTAGTTCACTTGCCATTTCTTTATTGGTTCATTAGTTTTGGGAGAATTTAGTTTTTTAAGTTCCCTATATATTCTGGATATCAGTCCTTTGTCTGATGTATAGTTGGCAAATATTTTCTCTCACTCTGTGGGTGTTCTCTTCAGTTTAGAGACCATTTCTTTTGATGAACAGAAGCTTTTTAGCTTTATGAGGTCCCATTTATCTATGCTATCTCTTAGTTGCTGTGCTGCTGGGGTTTCGTTGAGAAAGTTCTTACCTATACCTACTAACTCCAGAGTATTTCCTACTCTTTCCTGTATCAACTTTAGAGTTTGTGGTCTGATATTAAGATCCTTGATCCATTTTGAGTTAATATTGGTATAGGGTGATATACATGGATCTAGTTTCAGTTTTGTGCAGACTGCTAACCAGTTTTCCCAGCAGTTTTTGTTGAAGAGGCTGCTGTTTCTCCATCGTATATTTTTAGCTCCTTTGTCAAAGACAAGTTGGTTATAGTTGTGTGGCTTCATATCTGGGTCCTCTATTCTGTTCCACTGGTCTTCATGTCTGTTTTTGTGCCAGTACCATGCTGTTTTTATTGTTATTGCTTTGTAATATAGTTTGAAGGCAGGTATTGTGATACCTCCAGCATTGCTCTTTTGACTGAGTATTGCCTTGGCTATTCATGGCTTCCTGTGTTTCCATATAAATTTCATGGTAGATTTTTTGATCTCTTTAATGAATGTCATTGGAATTTTAATGGGAATTCATTAAACATATAGATTACTTTTGGGAGAATCGACATTTTTACTATGTTGATTCTACCAATCCATGAGCATGGGAGATCTCTCCACTTTCTACAGTCTTCCTCAATCTCTTTCTTCAGAAGTGTATAGTTTTCCTTGTAGAGGTCTTTCACATCTTCTGTTAGGTTTACACCTAGGTATTTGGTTTTATTGAGGCTATTGTAAATGGAATTGTTTTCATACATTATTTTTCAGATTGCTCATTGTTAGTGTATAGAAATACTAATGATTTTTCTATGTTGATTTTATATCCTGCTACCTTGCTAAAGCTATTGATGATGTCTACAAGCTTCTGAGTAGAGTTTTTTGGGCCTTTAAGGTATAGGATCATGTTGTCTGCAAATAGGGAAATTTTGACAGTTTCTTTACCTATTTGTATTCCTTTTATTCCTTCCTCATGCCTAATTGCTCCGGCTAGGAATTCCAGTACTATGTTGAATATGAGTAGAGATAGTGGGCATCCTTGTCTGGTTCCTGATTTTAGAGGGAATGGTTTCAGTTTTTCTCCATTAAGTATAATGCTGGCTGTAGGTTTTTCATATATAGCTTTTATAATGTTCAGGTACTTTCCTTCTATTCCTAGTTTTCTTAGAGCTTTTATCATGAAATGGTGTTGGATCTTATCAAAGGCTTTTTCTGCATCTATTGAGATGATTAAGTGGTTTTTGTCTTTGCTTCTGTTAATGTGGTTTATTACGTTTATTGATTTTCGTATGTTGAACCACCACTGCATCTCTGGGATGAAGCCTACTTGCTCGTGGTGAATAATCTTTTTGATGTGTTGTTGAATTCGGTTTGCCATTATTTTGTTGAGGATTTTTGCATCAATGTTCATAAGGATATTGGCCTATAGTTCTCCTTTTTGGAGGTGTCTTTGCCTGGTTTTGGGATAAGTGTAATACTGGCTTCATAAAATGTGTTTGGCAGTTTTCCTTCCCTTTCTATTTCATGGAACAGTTTAAGAAGGGTTGGTATCAGTTCTTCTTTAAAGGTCTGATAGAATTCAGCAGAGGATCCATCAGGTCCTGGACTTTTCTTTTTGGGGAGAGTCTTGTATGCTACTTCAATTTCATTTTGTGTTATCGATCTATTCAGGTGATTAATTTCCTCTTGGTTCAGGTTTGGATGATCATATGTATCTAGAAATCTTTCCATTTCTTTAAGAGATTTTCGAATTTATTTGAATATAGGTTCTCGAAGTAGTCTCTGATGATTTCCTGGACTTCCATGGTTTTTGTTGTTATCTCCCATTTTGCATTCCTGATTCTACTAATTTGAGTTTTTCTCTCCTCATTTTAGTCAGGTTTGCCAGGGGTCTATCAATCTTGTTTATTTTTTCAAAGAACCAACTTTTTGTTTCATTAGTTCTTTGTATGGTTTTTTTGGTTTCTATTTCATTGATTTCAGCTCTTATTTTTATTATTTCTCTCCTTCTATTTGTTTTGCGATTTGCTTGTTCTTGGTTTTCTACGAGTTTGAGATGTATCATGAGGTCATTGATTTGGGATCTTTCAGTCTTTTTAATGTATGCACTCATGGCTATAAACTTTCCTCTCAGGACTGCCTTAGCTGTGTCCCATAGGTTCTGGTAGGTTGTGTTTTCATTTTCATTGACTTCCAGGAACTTTTTAATTTCCTCTTTTATTTCATCAATGATCCATCTTCATTAAGTAATGAGTTATTTAGTTTCCAGATGTTTGCATGTTTTTTGTCTTTACTTTTGTTGTTGAGTTCTACTTTTACTGCATTGTGATCAGATAGTATGCACAGTATAATTTCTATTTTCTTATATTTGCTGGGACTTGCTTTGTGCCCTAGGATATGATCTATTTTGGAGAAGGTTCCATGGGCTGCTGAGAAGAATGTATATTGTGTAGAAGTTGGATGAAATGTTCTGTAGACATCAACTAGGTCCATTTGACCTATTGCATATTTTAGATCTTGGATTTCTTTATTGACTTTTTGTTTAGATGACCTATCTGTTGATGATTATGGGGTGTTAAAGTCTCCCACAACCACTGTGTTGTTGTTTGTATATGCTTTTAGGTCTTTCAGGGTATATTTGATGAAATTGGGTGCATTGACATTGGGTTCATACAGGTTGATAATTTTTATTTTCTTTTGGTCTATTTCCCCTTTTATTAGTATGGAATGTCCTTCTTTATCTCATTTGATCAATGTAGGTTTGAAGTCTACTTTGTCACAAATAAGTATTGCTACTCCTGCCTGTTTTCGGGGGCCATTGGCTTGGTAAATCTTCCAGCCTTTCATCCTAAGCCTATGCTTATTTCTGTCAGTGAGATGTGTCTCCTGTAAGGAACAAATTGTTGGATCTTCCTTTTTAATCCATTTCATCAAGTGGTGCCTTTTGATGGGTGAAATAAGTCCGGTAACATTAAGCATTTGTACTGATAGGTATGTGGTGATTCCTGTCATTTAGTTGTCTTAGTTGTTTGAAGGTTTGATTGTGTGTACCTAAGTTGAGGTTACTCTCTACTGTCTTGCTTCTTCTTTTCCTGTGGTTTGATGCTGCCTGTCTTTTCATGGTTAAGTTGGGTTTCACTTTCTGTGTGCAGAATCCCTTCAAGAATCTATTATAGTGATGGCTTTGTGGTGACATATTGTTTTAGTTTCTGCTTATCATGGAAGACTTTTATTGCTCCATTTTTTGAATGATGGTTTTGTTGGGTAGAGTATCCTGGGATTGAAGTTATTTTCATTCAGTGCCGGGAAGATCTCACCCCACGTTCTTCTTGCTTTTAATGTTTCTGTTGAGAAGTCTGTTGTGATTTTGTTGGGTTTACCTTTGTATATTACTTGTTTTTTCTCTCTTACAGCCTTCAATATTCTTTCCTTAGTTTCTGAACTTGTTGTTTTAATGATGATATTTTGTGGGGTAGTTCTATTTTGATCTGGTCTGTTTGGTGTCCTGGAGGCCTCTTGCATCTGTATGGGAATATCTTTCTCTAGATTTGGGAAATTTTCCGTTATTATTTTGTTGAATATATTACGCTCACAGGTCTTGAGTTGTTTAATTAATAGTTCTTCAATTTTTCCTTTAATGACCATTTCATCTTCAAGTTCTGAGATTCTGTCTTCTGTTTGTTCTATTGTGCTGGATTGGCCTTCCGTTTTGTTTTGCTGTTCTGTTTCATTCTTTTTTCTGAAGTTTTCCATATCCTGTGTACTTTAATCTTTAATGTTGTCCATTTTTGTCCTGATTTCATTTATCTGTTTATTCATCGTGTTCTCTCTTTCACTATTGTGTTTACACATTGCTTCTATGGTTTCCTTTATTTCTTCTTTTTCTTTTTCAAATTCTCTATTTTTGTTGTCTTGGAGTTTCTTGAGTGTCTCCTGTACATTTTGGTTTACCTATCCAGTATCATCTCTATAAAATTCTCATTGAGTACCTGTAGTATGTCTTCTTTTAAATTATTTTTGTGGACTTCATTGGGTCCTTTGGTATCATTTATCTTTATTTTGTTGGTGTCTGGATCTGAGTATCTGTTTTCTTCATTCCCTTCTGCTTCCTGTACTAATTTTTTGCTGTGGGGAAACTGGTTTCACTGTTTTTTCTGTCTTCCCGTCATTGTCTTTGCTGTTGTTACTATTCCTGTACTGTGTGCAATTAAGTATTTTTCGGCTTGTAATAATAACAATGATACAATTTAGAATGGAAGGGTGAGCTGAGATGGAAAGCAAGAAGTTAAAGAAAAGGGAAAAACAAATACACAGACAAGAAGGAGAAAACAGAACAAGGAATCAGACAAGAATGTTTCAAAAGTATAAATAGGGAGCGTTAGTGTACTAATTGACAGTAAGCTGAATAGACATTAGAGAGACAGAGAAAGGACTGAAAATCAAAAATGAAAAAATAAAGATAAGAATAAAAATAAAAAATAAGTAAATGAAAGAAATATCTATGTATAAAAATGAATTAAAATAAAATGAAAAATAGAAAAATTATAAAAAAAACAAAAAACCAAAAAACCAAAAAACCTCCAAATTCAAATGCAATGAAATTTCAGTCTTAATAATTTGGGTGTCTGTCTCATTCTCCAGTCCTGGAGATGGTGCCTCAGATGTTGTTCTGTAGTTGTCTCATCAAAGGGGACGCATAAAGTAGAACAAAACTACACAAACACACACACACACACACACACACACACTCAAAACCCACCAAGTATCCCAAATTCAAATGCAATACAGTTTCATTAAGTTTTTCAGCATGCAAGTATTATTCGGTTGTTCTCTTATCAAAGGTAGGGAGAAAAAGAAAAAAAAAGAGTCTGGAGACAGTTCTGAGAATGGTAACTGTGGCTGTGGTTTGCCTGCCTGTTGCTGTCAACCTGCTGTTGCTGGCGGTATTATTTATGCAGATCTCTGGGTTGAGCTTAACACTCACCTGTCCCCGCAGGCTTTGCTTGCTCAGAGTTCTCCTGTGCAGGAGCCTCTGCTACAAACTTTCCCCTTTCCAAGCACACTGGGAAAGGTAACACTGCACCCGTGTTGTTGGGCCTGCATGTTTGCTTACAGCTCACATGAGAAGTGGGTCTTCCCTCCTCTCCTGTGGAGTTTTCCTCCCTCTGCCACTCTCACAAGCTTTCCTGCTCCTGGTTGCTGTGCGTGTGCCCCCGCTCCTGCTGGAGACTCTCCTGCCCACCCGGCTTGTTTATTTACAGTCCCGGGAATGATTCCCTTCCCCCAATCTTTGGCGCTCAGTGTGCCCCACCCTCTTTCCCACGTGTCTTCTTAAGAAGTCATTCTTAAGAAGATTAAGACTTTGATTTATCCCTTAGGTCAATTTAATATTTTGAAAAATTACCTCTGATTCCCTTAGTTTTAGAATAAAATATTTAATTAAGGGTATTTCCTAAGATAACATCAATATAATAGTACACCATTGCAAAAGTGATTGAAAAAAAGTTGGAATGATTATCAATTAAGTGATTATTAGAATTTTAGTGTGAATTTTATTTCTTAGAAAGAAATTACAATACCTCATTTTTTTCATCATTTCATCAATTGCTGTGATTAAATTTGATAGATAATGTAAGTGTTAAAAAAATCTTGGTATCAATTTTAGCAAAAAGACCCAGAGTTAAGTTTTTAAAATACTAATAAATTATAAGGAGAACAAAATATGGCAGATTTTTCCTTGTGTTGTATAATTGTTACTATGTAGTAATAAATTACCACTGTTTAAGATTTTAAGTTTTTGAAGAGTAATTACTTTCAAATATAAAGTATAGATCATGAGAAAACCAAGATCATTTTGATGCCTTTTTTCCCCTTTATCTTTCCTAGACAATTAATCTGCATTGCAATCATTCAGCTGAAAACAGACAGTAGAGAGGACAAGTTGTATTGGTGCTTTCATTGGAAAAAGGGGAAGAATTTTTATAGTAATGTACAGTGACAAAATCATAATTCAATCAGTGTAATAGCTGAAATTTGAGATTTCTGTGCAGGATAACTACCAATTCTTTTTCCCAACCACATATAAATCACTCTTTAACATGTCATGTATTATCAGATTGACAATAGTTCTTACATGATATATTGTTCATATTCCTAATTTATCATTTAAATTAAGTCTGCATTCCACAAGCATCTTCCTCTGAACTACTACTTGCATTTCAATCTGATTATTCCTTAGAGAGTGAATGACCAGTTTGCTGTGAAAATCATACCCTTTTAGATTTCAGGATGAGGCACTCAGTGCCCTGTGTCTACATTCCTATATGGGACAGGGGCTGTGCCTTAGTGATTACCTCATGATGGCTGCAGCAACATTTCAGGTTTTTGTAGAGAGTGTTTTTCCTTTACCCCAAACAGATCCACTTTATTATTGCTATTACCATTATTATTTTCATATTATATAAATGATATAAGGTTTCATTTCTATTCCCTATTTTTTTGCATTGACTAAAAGAAAATTAGAATGCATTTCCACTTTTACCATAGAATTTATCCAATAAATATTTACATCTATTTGATGTTTAATTTTAGACAACTCTGCAATAAATACCTATTTTCAAATTTTCAGAAATTGAGAATCCATTATTTCCCAACACTACATCTTTTATATTAAACAGACTCTAATCTTTTGTTCACTTTGTAATTTAATTAATTTCATAATTCCTTTAAATTTCCAAATTTATCTTTCATGAATGCTTTTCCTGACTTGTATAGATTTCAAAGGTGAGGTTTCCATGTTTATTATAGCATTATTCCCAATAGCTAAGCTATAGAAACAGCCAAGATGAGATACCACTGATGAATGGATTAAGAAAATGTGGTACTTATATATAATGGAATTTTATTCAGCCATAAAGTGGAATGAAACATTGTGTTTTGCAGGTAATTGGATGGAATTGGAGAACATTATCTTAAGTGAAGTTAGCCAGGTTCAGAAATCCAAAGACCAAATGTTTTTCCTTATGTGAGTAATGTGGACCTAAAATGAATACAAGTAACACCATGAAAAACAGGTTACACTATGGGGAGGTCACATAGGAGAAAGGGAGAGTAAAAGAAGGAAGTTATGAAGGGGATATGGTTGATGTACTTTTTATACAAGAATGAATATCGAATTTTTAAACCTATTTTAATCACCATAAAAAGGTCAAGTTATAATACATATATATATATATGAAAATGTCACAAGGAAACCAAGGTATAGTTATCATAAACCAAAAATGTCTTGTTTTTTTTTTTTTTCTTTACAAAAAACATAGATCAGGAGGGAAGAACAAGTTCTGGATGGGTATGATTCCAGTGAGAGTGAGAAGGATATGGGGAGAGGTTGTAGGAGGGCAAATATGGTACAAATATTTTGTATACATGTATATTAATGGAAAATGATGCCTGTTGAAACTATGTAATAAATTAGGAAGAGGGGGGATAAAGGAGAATGATGGAAGTGGTGAATTCAACCATGATGTATTGTGAGAATTTTTGTAAATATCGCAATGTACTCCCAGCAAAATAACAAAAAAAATACTTAAGTGTTAAATGAAATGAAAATCAGGGTCTTGAAAACAACATAAACAAATGCCAGAGAAAATGTTCACAAGGGCTGTATATTATAATTTTCAGCCTGTATATTAAAAAATTAGTTTAAAACCTCACCATAATCTCACTGGCTAATGCTTTCTAACTTGATAAGCTTCTTCCTGGCAAAAAAAAAAAAAAAAAAAAATCCTTACTTTTGGCTCTGTGGTTGACCCCAGAACTGTTTCATGAGCAATATATGTTTTTTTATATTTAACAATAGGCCTACATTCTTGGTAAAAACTTTATGAAAATATGTGAGAATTATTTATTTTGTGACACCACACTATGTACATTTTTTGCATAAAGGAAGTACTAACTAAATGTTGAATTAACTGAATTAGAGAAGGATTACTGAAAAGTGGCATTAGACAAAATCTAGCTTTTCTAAAACTCTCTCTCTATATTTCAATATCCAAAGTTTTATACAAAATATTTACTACAATAATTACAAATTAATTCATTCAAATTGTGGGGAATATTTATCATTCCAGACACTTCAAAAGCATGGGTTTCTTTCTGTTTATTGCAACCCTCTAATTATTGTACACATACAGTGAACTGCTAAACACAGTTTGAATGCTAACCTGAATATGAGTCCCTTAAAGTATTTTGTACCTTATTGATGAATGATTCTCAGTTTGGACTCTATGAGTGTTCCTGGGTAAATTTCAGGAACTCTGGAAAATCTTTGCAGTTTTATATGAGATATTGAGGTCTCTCCCCACCTGGTCTGGCTGAAACCTAACAGAGAGTTTGGGTGCCATGAAGAGGGAGAATTAGAAGCATGTGTGGGGCAGGCTGTGATCTGTGCTGCCATGGATGTAAAGATGAGACAGTGGCCAAGGCTTGGCTCCTGAGTGCTGAGGCCTGTGAACTTGGAATCATTTGCCCTTTCTCCTGCAGTCAGCTGAAAAGTTTTCTATCCCTGTTGCCATGCAAGTGTTTAGGTTCTAGAGTTCTCTGTTGTCCTTTGTGGCCCAGACAGGCTTTGGCAACAGCAACAGCTGCCTTGCCACTATGGAGGAAGCCCAGGCTGCCACTCTGTGGTATTTGAGACTGATAGTGGCCAATTCTACAGTCTTGTGGCAGCAGACCCTGAAAATTTGAGAACATGCCCAAATCCCAGTACATTTCCATGGGTACTGGAGATATGTGTGGATATGGTTGTGATTCATGGCTCTTCTGCTCTTTTTGTAGTTTTGTGCCATAAGAGAAAAATACTTCTTACAAACCTTTCTAAACAGATGGAATAAAAGGTAAAACACTTGAAAAAGTAAGCATCACTCAAAAAGAGCTTGAGTGCTTACAGTCATCTTTGAAGGAGGCCAGTTCTGAGAAGGTCTCAACAGAAGTAGAGACTTTTAAGGCTACATATGGAAAGCTAGAGAGCTCAAACTCAACTTACAGATGAAATACTTCTTCTAGAAAAAGAACTGTAAGAGAAGAAAGTTAAATATTCTCAAAAGCAATTGAAGGCAGAACTACCAAAAACAGAGCAGTCTCTAAAGAAGGAAAAAAAATCCTTCTTGTCACAATTATCTGAAGCCAGAGAAAACCACCTAACACTTCAAACCAATGAAACACAACTGAAGGGCTCAAGCACAGAGGCCTTGAAGGGGCTTCAGTCATATCCTTGGAGATGTCCCTTCTCTCTCACATGCGATCTCTTTTGGAACAAAATAGCCACCAGAGGGACAGGGCAGCAGCTGAGCAATCTAAGTAGAAATAAGTTTTATTTCTAGATAGTTCCAGAAGAAATACTATACTGAAACCTTTGATTACCCTGCATGAACCTGCGCCCATCTGCAACTAGCTGCTATTATGAAGAACATTACATAGAAAAGATTCTTCAGCAAAAAGAACCTCTGACTAAAGAAGGAAAGACAATATCTGAAAGGAAAAAAAGATAGAAGAACAAAAAATAAAGCTCCACCATTATTCTCTTTCCCAATGCTATCTTTAGGTGTATTTCTTCAGTATGTTTTTTTATACCCAAATCTACAAACAGGTATTCCTCCATTCTTCAATGTATACAGTGTTCATGGCACTCATTCATAAGAACAAATCATTCCAGAGACAATTAAAAAGTAAGCATTAAAAGAAACATAAACTCTTACTTTCTTCACAAATACAGCAGTCATTTCCATTTGCAATCATCAAGGACATTAAGTTGTTTTTGCAAGTGTCACTGAATAAATCTCAGTGGTTATGCTCTTGATGTCAATAAAATTTTCTAAAATATATTGCACACTTTTTCAACTTTATTCTTTGCATCTCCAAAGCAAATAATCCATTGAACCAATAAAAGCTGGTATTTTTAAGCTTATGACTGGATTAATAAACTATACATTGTTGGGAAATATTGGTTTTACTATATTTTGGAACAAGTTCATACATATTAATGCAAAATTGTCTGCATTGTTTGAAGTAAGATCTAAGAATCCTTTGGTTACATTTCAAACAGTCTGTTTACACACAACAGAGCAAATTCTTGAGCAAAATTCCTTACTATTTCTCTATTGTAATTTTTTAGAGATGATATCATTTTCCATATGCTTAAAATTATTTTTTAATGGAATGTTCTTAGCAAAATGTGATTCTTGTAATTTCCAGAGCATTCAACAAAGTACTTTTTATGTTAAATATATGATTTTGGTTTTGGTTTTCTGTGTTTGATTTTAGTTTTGTTTTTAGTTTTACTTTTTAATTTAATTTTTGTATTCTTGCTTGCTGAAATATATTTTTAAAAACTATCTAAATATTTGAATGATGTGAAAAAGTTAAACAGAATTCAAAAAAATTAAAACATTCTGACATGTTCATAGCATCAATAATCATGTATGTGTCAAGTCCTTCAAATACCACTTCACCAAAAACTACTTTCATCATATTGGGCTAATTCTGCTCCTAAAAATAGGAAATACTAACAGTCAAAATAGAGGAACAGTTTTTCCACCTAAGGTATTTTGCACATAGGTATTATACATGTAAGGTGTTAGCCATCATAATAAACCCTATAGATAGTGAGTAAATGCATGGATTTTTTATAAATTAGTTAAGTGAAAATAAACTGCAAATTATGTATTTAGAAAGAGAATATTAGTCAATTTGTCATCAAAGTAGATCTCCAAATCTTGAATGGCATTATTATTTACACAAGCAATAATTTATGAAAAAAGCATAAGAGATATCAGAATTATTTTCAGAAAATTTTCCTATTCTGAAAAATTTGTGTCATAAATTGAAAAAAAATCATAATATCAAAGAAGTCACTTACTCCATGATAATATTTGTAAGAGGTGAGGGGAGGAAGGGAAGGAGGAAGGAAGGAAGAAGGGAGAAATGTGAGAAGGAGGAGGGAGCAATAGTGGAGGGAAGGTTGGGAGGTATGGGTGAAGGAAGGAAGAAAGGAAAAAAGTGCACCTAATTTTGGAGCATCAAAGTTGTTCATCTGTCAAGGTCCTTTTGAATTAATAAATATACAGGATATCAAGAGTTGAATGAATGTCTTGTATCAAAATCTGCAATTGAACTCTAACTATATATAGTAGCCATTGATATAAACACTGGATTAAGTAAGAGTTAAGAGAATTTTAAGCACATTTATTAGTACTGAAATTAGTATGTATTAATACAGTGGATTTCAGCTACATAAAATTCTTTAAAAAATTATCAGTGTGTTAATCCCAGGCTCTACTGTTTGCCCTTCTGCTTGGCCAGGTGGCTTCCATCCCCACAGAGCATGGAGGACCAGTGCTAACAACTAAAACATCCCATTGGAGAGCCCCAGCTGCCCTGTCAAACAGCGGGAACCCAGCTCCTCCACTGAGTGATAATATGCCATTCTGTGGGTACCAGGAGACCAGCTTACCTAAGGCACAAAAATGCCCAGCACTTCCTACAGTGTCTGACCAGCTTCTGCACTGAAGAGAAAAATGCCAGATTCCCCACTGTGGGGAGGAAACCTGTAATGTACTACTTAGTGAGTGGCAACAGAATGCCTGCCTACTGAGGTACCCAAGGCCCAGAACTACCCACTGAGCCTGACAGCTGGAGAACCCCCCACCCTCAATCAAAGAGTGAGAATGACAGGTTTCCCACCGAGGGGAGGAAAGTTGTAAGGTGCTACTCTGTGGATAGCAACAAAGGCATGCATCTCCAAAGTGCACAGAAGCATAGCAATTCCCACTTTGCCTGCTTATAGGTGAATCCAGTCTCTACTTTCTAAGAGCTAGAACCTTAGGTCTTCCACTGAGTTGCAATCCACTGCTCTGCATTTGCTAGGAGGCTAATCTCCCAAGATACACAAAAGCCAGCACTCCCAACAGTGCCTGACAGTGGGAAAACCCTCACTCCCATATTAAAGAGCAGGAACACCAGATTCCCCACTGAGGAGAGGAAAGCTGCAACCAACTATTCTGTGGCAGCTATTCTGTGGACGGTTACAGAGGCTTGCTTCTCCAAGGTGCACAGTAGAGTATTCCAGTCCTTCACACTGTGCTTTGCAGCAAAAAAGTCCTGTCTCTCCCTCCAAAACATGGAATTGTAACTCCTCCATGGAGTTGCAATCCACTACTCTACAGTGGCTAGGAGGCCTGCCTTTCATTGTACACAGAGACCCAGTACTCCCCACAGTAACAGCAGGAGAGTCCCTGTATCCCATCAAAGAGCAGGAACTCTGGTTCCCTCACTGAGGGGATAAAAGAGATAATCTGCACCACAAAAAGAATCCTGCAAGGGGTAACATCTCCAGCATACCATTCTCTGAGGAAAACTGCTAAAGCTCCAGGAGAAAAAAACTCAAAACCCTAACTATAGGAGCTCAAGGGATTAAAATCCTAAACAAAGAAAGCTACAGATGTGTAAATCTCAATGCAAAATGAAACAGCAAGACTACCACTTTTCCTTAAAAAACAATTTCACCACTAAGGATCTAAACACCTGCACAGAGGAAGAGATACCAAATAATGAATTCCAAAAAACAATAGTACAAATGATTATTGACCTCAAAGAAGGGACACAAAAGCTAGTATTTGACCTCAAAGAGGACAAACAATTAAATGACCTCAAGAGAATATGAACAAAGAGATTAGTGAAATTAAGAACACTATACAGGATATGAAGGAGAAAAATCAATAAAGATATGGAAACCCTGAAAAATAAGCAATCCCAAGTAAATAATTCAATATTCCAAATAAAAATTTCAATCAAAAGCCTGGTGAACAGAGTAGAGTTCAAGTGGAAAACAGTATCAGGAATGGAAGAGAAAGTATAGGAATTAGACTAAACAGTAAAAGATCATGAAAGAAAAATGTTAAGAAAATACAAATGGAACATGAAAGATATATGGGATAACATGAAAAAACCAAACCTATGAATCAGGGTGCAGAAGGAGAAGAGATACAAACTAAAGGCATTGATAAACTATTCAATAGAATAATAACTGAAAATTTCCCTAACCTTGAGAAAGAGAGAGTCACCCAGTTGCCAGAAAGTTAAAGAACACCAAATCATCAGGACAAAAGGAAAACACCCACAGACACATCATGATCAAAACACTCATCACACAGAAAAAAGAAAGAATTGTGAAAGTTGCAAAAGAGAAAAGACAGGTTACATATAAAGGCAAACCCATTAGAATAGCAGCGTATTTCTCAACTCATGCTCTAAATGAAGATGGACATGGAGAGATATAATTCAGGGCCTGAAAGAAAGCAGCTATCAATTTATACTAATCCATTCAGGAAAACTATCCTTCTTAATTGAAGGAGAAATTAAATCTTTCCTTACAAGGAAAAACTAAAGAAATTCATGACTACCAAGCCAGCAGTACAGAAGATACTTAAAGGACTTTTACATATAGAAGAAGAAACTAGAATGAGACAGAAAGACTCAAGAAAGAATAACTCTTTTGAGCAAGCAGAACAGTAAACAAGGAATGGGTAAAACTAAACAACAGGGGAATAAAAATGACTGAAAACAACAGCCACCTCTCAATAATAACACTGAATGTAAGTGGCCTCAATGCCACAATCAAAAGACATAGAATAGAAAACTGGGGTATAAAACAAAACCCAATCACATGTTGCTTACAAGAGATTCATCTTACTAAAAAAAAAAAAAATAGACACTAGCTTAGAGTCAAACAGTGGAAAAATGTTTTCTAAGCAAATAGACCCCATAGACAGGAAGGAGTAGCTATACTCATATCTGAAAAAGTGGACTCCAGATTAAAATCAATCAGAAGAGACAATGAAGGTCATTCCATATTAATTAAAGAAATAATTCATCAAGAGGAAATATCAATCATTTGCATTTATGCACAAAACATAGAGGCATCCATCTGCATTAAAAAAAATTCTAATGGCCCTAAGAGCACTAATAGAACCTGACACAGTTATAGTGGAAGACCTAAATATCCCATGGTCACTAATAGATAGATTATCCAACAAAAGATCAATAAAGAAACTTCAGAGCTACTTCACACATTAGACCAAATAGACATGGTTGATATCTACAGAGCATTTCATCCAACAGCCAGGAAATGCACACTTTTTTCTGCAGCTCATGGAATTTTCTCCAAAACAGATCATATTTGAGAAAATAAAGGAAGGCTCAACAAATTCAAGAAAATCAAAACAACTCCCTCCATCAGAATGGATCACAATGGAATAAAGCTATCCTTCAACAACAAAAGAAACAACAGAAAACATTCAAACACATGGAGACTGAACAGCACACTGTTAAAAAAAAAAAGAGGGGATGACTGAAGAATTAAGGTAAGATCAAAAAGTTCCTAGAATCCAATGAAAATGAAAATACAACATACCAGAACCTGTGGGACACAGCAAAGGCCATGATCAGGGGAAAGTTTATATGTATAAGTTCCTACATTAAAAAAACAGAGACCTGTCAAAAAAATGCCTAACACTGCAACATAAGCTCATAGGAAAACAAGAACACACCATACCCTAAACAAGCAGCTGGAGAGTAATAATAAAGATCAGAACCAAGATCAATGAGATCAAAACTAAAAAAACTATACAAAGAATCAATTAAACAAAAAGATTGTTCTTTGAAAAGATTAACAAGATTAACAAACCCTTAGCCAATATGACAAAATGGAGAAGATACAAATTAATAAAATCAGAATGAAAAAATGGACATAACCACAAATACCAATGAGATACAGTGAGTCATTAGAGAGTACTTTGAAAATTTGTATTCAAGTAAAGTGGAAAATCTAGATGAAATCGGTAAATTCCTAGATGCATACAGCCATTCAAAATTGAACCAAGAAGATATTAAACACCTAAATAGTCCTATTTCATGCAATGAAACTGAAGCAGTAATAATGAGTCTCTCTGCAAAGAAAAGCAGAGGATAGGAGGAAATCATGGCCAAATTTCCCCAAACCTTTAAAGAAGAACTAACACCAATACTCCTCAAAGTTCCAGGAAATAGAAAGGGAAGGAATATTACTGAACTCAGTCTATGAAGCCAACATTACATTCATTCCAAAACCCAATAAAGGCATAAACAGAAGATAGAATTATAGAACAATATCTTTAATGAATATACATGCAAAGATTCTCAATAAAATACTGGGAAACAGAGCTCAACAACACGTCAAAAAGATTATACAACATGACCAAGTGGGTTTTATCCCAGGGATGCAAGGATGGTTAAATGTATGTAAATTCATAAATGTAACACAGCATATAAACAGAAGCAAGGACAAAAACACATGATCTTCACCATAGACACAGAAAAAGTCTTTCACAAAATCCAACACATTTTCATGATAAAAGCTCTGAAGAAACTAGGAATAGAAGGAATGTTCCTTAACATAATAAAGGTTATAGATGACAAACATAGAGCTGACATCATACTAAATGGAGAACAACTGAAACAATTCCTGTTAAATTCATGAGCAAAAACAGGGCTGCCATTTTCTCTACTACAATTCAGTATGGTTTTGGAATTCCTATCCAGAGCAATAAGACAACAACAAGAAATAAAAGGCTTCAAATAGTGAAGGAAGAAGTCAAACAATCCCTATTTGCAGATGACATGATCCTATATTTAAGAGTACAAAAAACTATTTCCTTAAAGAATATCAATGCAAAAATCCTCAGTAAAATAATGGCAAACTGAATCCAACAACACACCAGAAAGATCATCCACCATGACCAAGTCGGCTTCATTCCAGGGATGCAGGGGTGGTTCAACATACACAAATCTATAAATGTAATACAGCACATCAATAGAAGCAAAGACAAAAACCACTTGATCATCTCAATAGATGCAGAAAAAGCCTTTGACAAGATCCAACATCACTTCATGATAAAAGCTCTAAGAAAACTAGGAATAGAAGGAATGTACCTCAACATTGTAAAGGCTCTATATGAAAAACCTACAGTGAACATCAGACTTAACGGTGAAAAACTGAAACCATTACCCCTAAAATCAAGAACAAGATAAGTGTGCCCACTATCCCCACTCCTATTCAACATAGTACTGAAATACCTAGCCAGAGCAATTAGACAATTAGAAGAAATAAAAGGAATATAAGTAAAGAAATTGTCAAAATGTGCCCATTTGCAGACAACACAATTCTATACCTTAAAGACCCAAAAAACTCTCCCCCAAAAATTTTAGACACCATAAATAACTACAGCAAGGTGACAGGGTACAAAATCTAATTACAAAAATCATTAGATTTTCTATATACCAACAATGAACAAACTGAGAAGGAATATATGGAAATAATTCCCATTTAGAATAACCTCAAAAACAATCAAATACCAAGGAGTAAATTTAACAAAGGATGTGAATGACCTATACAAGGAGAAGTAGAAACCTCTGAAGAAAGAGATAGAGGAAGACTACAAAAGCAGGAAAGATATCCCATGCTCATGAATTTGTACAATCAACATAGTAAAAATGGCTATATTACCAAAAGCAATCTACATGTTTAATGCAATTCCCATCAAAATCCCAATAACTTTCATGACAGAGATGAAAAATCTACCGTAAAGTTCACTTGGAAATGCAAGAGACCATGAATAGCCAAGGCAAAGCCCAGCAAAAAGAGCAATGCTGGAGGTATCACAACACCTGACTTCAAAATATATTACAAAGCAATAGCAATAAAAACAACATGGTACTGGCACAAAAACAGACCTCATGACTAGTGGAACAGAATAGAGGACCCGGATATGAATCCACACAAATATACCCAACTTATTTTTGACAAAGGTGCCAAAAATATACAATGGAGAAAAGACAGCCTCTTTAACAAATGTTGCTGGGAAAAGTGGTTATCCATTTGCAAGAAACTGAAACTAAAACCATGTCTACCACCCTGTACAAGTATCAAGTCAAAATGGATCAAGGACTTTATTATCAGACCCAAAACTCTGAAGTTAATACAGGAAGGAGCAGGAAACACTATGGAACTAATAGGTATAGGCAAGGACTTACTCAATAGAACCCCAGCATCCCAGCAACTAAGAGAAAGAGTGGACAAATGGGACTTCATAAAATCAAAAAGCTTCTGTACAACAAAAGAAACAGTCTCTAAACTGGAGAGACCACCCACAGAGTGGGAGAAAATATTTGCCAGCTATACATCAGACAAAGGACTGATAAACAGAATATACAGGGAACTTAAGAAAATAAACTCTGCCAAAATCAATGAACCACTTAAGAAATGGACAACTGAACTAGCATAACCTTCTCAAAAGAAGAAATTCAAATGGCCAAAAAACACATTAAAAAAACCTCACTATTTTTAGCCATAAAGGAAATGCAATTCAAAACCACACTGATTCCACCTTGCTCCTGTTAGAATAGCCATCATCAAAAACACCACCAGGTGATTGAGAGGATGTGAGGAAAAAGGAGCCCTCATACACTGCTGGTGGGAATACAAACTGATACAACCACTCTGGAAAACAATTTGGAGGCTTCTTAAAAATCTAAACATAGATCTGCCATATGGTCCAGCAATCCCCCTCCTAGGGATATACCCAATGGAATGCAACACAAGTTACTCCAAAAGCACCTGCACACCCCTGTTTATTGCAGTGCTATCACAATATCCAAGTTATAGAAACAACAAAGATGCCCACTACTGACAAATGGATCAAGAAAATGTGGTATTTATACACAATGGAATTTTACTCAGCCATGAAGAATGGAATCTTATCATTTGCAAGTAAATGGATGGAAGTGGAGAAAATCATCCTGAGCGACGTTGCCCAGGCTCAGAAGACCAAAAATCATAGGTTCTCCCACATATGCAGACTTTATATATAGGGCAAATGCAGCAATGTTGTTGGACTTGGGTCATATGCAAGGGGAGAGCACATATGGGAAATACAGGAATAGGTAGAAAACCCAAAACATGAAAGTCTTTGATGTCCCCACTCCAAAGGAACTAATATAGAAACCTTAAAGCGACAGAGGTCAACACGAAAATGGGACCAGGAGTCAGTGCAAAGATCAGTTAGAGATGAATCAACACATTTGTACATGGAAGCAATGCTATGAATCTCTCTGTATAGCTATCCTTAACTCAACTAGTAAAAACACTTTGTCTTTCTTATTACTGCTTTTGTCTTCTTTTCAACAAGATTAGAGATAAGGCTGAACATGTTCTGCCTGGAATCAAGGGGGTTTGGGAGAAGAGGATGGTGGTGGGGGGCAGGGGGAGAAATGACCCAAACAATGTACATACATGTGAATAAATGAATTTAAAAGAAGAGAAATCATAAACTCTTTGTGCAAAGTAACAAGATACAAAATTAACATACAGAAATCAGAACTTTTTCTATATACCAGCAATGAATAGACTGAGAAAGAAATTAGGAAAACATTCCCATTTACAACAGCCTCAAAAATAATAAAGTACCATGGAATAAATTTCATGAAAGAAACCAAACACCTTTTAATGAAAACTATAAACCACTGAAGAGAGAAATTGAAGAAGACATCAGAAGATGGAAAGACCTTCCATGCTCGTGGATTGGTAGAATAAACATTGTGAAAATAACCATACTCCTAAAGCAATCTACATGTTCAACAAATCTCTATCAAAATACCAATGACATTCTGCACAGAAAAAGAAAAATCAATTGTGAAATAGACATGGAAACATAAAAGATCTCAAATAGACAAAGCAATTCTGATAAAAAATTCCAGTGCTGGTAGCATCACAATATCCAACTTCAAACAAAAGTACAGAGACGTAACAAAAAAATCCCGGCACAATATTGGCACAAAAACAGACAGGATGACCAATGGATCAGAACAGAAGGTCTAGAGAGAAACTCACACATCTATAGCCAACTGAGCTTCAACAAAGGGACCCAAAACACATGGTGGAGAAAAGACAGCCTCTTCAACAAATGCTGCTGGGAAAACTGGATATCCACATGCAAATGATTGAAACTAGATCCCCATCTTTCACCCTGTACCCAAATCAACTCAAAGTGTATCAAAGACCTGAATATAAGGCCTGGAACTTTGAAACAATTTGAGGAATCAGTAGGAAGTACACTGTAAAAGAGAGGTATAGAGAATGACTTCCTGAATAGATCTCAAAAGATGTAGCATCTAAGAGAAACAATGAACAAATGGGGCTAGATCAAACTAAAGACCTTATGCACAGCAACAGAAATAGTCACTATACTCAAGAGACAGCCCACAGAATTGGGGAAAATCTTTGCCAGCTACTCATCCAATAAGGGACTCACATCCAGAATGTATAGGGAACTCCAAAAACTCAGCCTCCAAGGAATCAACACCCCAATGAAGAAATGGGCACATGAATTAAACTGGGAATTCTCAAAGGGAGAGTTACAAATGGCCAGTAAATACATGAAGAAGTATCCAACTTCTCTGGTTATAAAAGAGACACAAATCAAAACAACACTTAGATTTCATCTCATCCCAGTTAGAATGGCCATAATCAAGGGTAATAACAAATTCTGGTGAGAATGTGGTGAAACAGGAACTCTTATATACTGCTTGTGGGAATGCAAACTAGTACAACCAGTATGAAAAGCAATATGGGGATTCCTCAGAAAACTAGAGATAGAACTTCCATATGATCCAGGGATACCAATCCTGGGATCTACCCAAAGGAACATAAGACAAGATATAGTAGAGACACCTGTACATTGATGTTCATCACAGCACTATTGACAATAGCCAAACTTTGGAAATAAGCTAGGTGATCTACAACTGATGAATGGATCAAGAAATTGTGATATATATATACACAATGGAGTATTACTTAGCCATAGGAATAATGACATGTGGTTTAAAGGTGAATGGATACAACTGGAGCACATGATGTTAAGTGAAGTAAGCCAGGATCAGAAACACAAATTCCACATGTTTTCTCTTATATGTTGAAGATATATCCAAATACAAACAATACACATAAACAAGCAAGATCATATACAAAATCAGATATAGAACATGTTTGTAACAGCAGAACTACTCTATGGAACTCAGGGAAAAAGAGAAAGAAAAGAGGATGATAGAGTATCAGTAATATTTCATAACTTAAGATGTGAAGGTAGAGGATATAGGATGTGTATTGAAAACTTAAAAAATGGGGGTGGGAGGTAAAGCAGTAAGGGAGAGTAATGGAAGGGTTGAATGAACCAAAGTAAAGCATACCCACAGTGAACAAACATTGAGACACCCCTTTGAACATCAACTTAAATATTAATAATGAAAACCAGGACTGTAAAATAGGTACAGTGTGTGTGGGTGGCAGTTCTAATGGGAGAGGAGAGGGTGAAGGAAGGAAATTAAGGTGACACTATATGGTAGATGGACTTCATATACTTATATGAAACAGAACTAAGAAACCTCTTGCAATTGGGATCAAGAAAGGTTTGAAACGGAGAGATGATGAGGGTAGCATCAGCAAGGTACAAAGGCTATCTAATTGAAATTGTCACTATGAATCTCACCTTGTATAAGGAATATATCTTAATAAAATTTTATTTAGAAGAATGAAAAAAATTTCATCAGTGTGTATTTGTAGACAATAATGGGTTTCAATATGACATTTTCATAGGAGTATGTGATGTACATTGAGCATATTCACCTCCCATTACTCTTTCTTACTCCTCATGCCCCTCCCCTGTTCCCTTTCTCCTTTCTACTTTTTTAACTCTAAATTTCCACATATGAGAGAAAACATGTGAAATTTGTCTTTCTGAGTATGGCTTATTTTACTTAACAGATGATGTCCAGCTCCATCCATCTTTCTGCATAAATCTACAGTCTAAGGTCTGAATTGGTGATGTGCAGAAAATGATTGCAACTGTTTCTTTTTTCTTACTTTTTGTTTTTATTAGGATTTGAACTTTTAGGTTCAAGTGATTTTCCAACCTCAGCCTCCAAGCAGCTGAAATTTATCAGGATGAGCCAACATGTCTGGTGATTACTTTCATGTAAATTATACATTGAATGGGGAAATAACTTCAATATTTTAAATTATTAATTTATTTTAGGAGCTCGAACCCAGGTTTCTTTTCTTTTTTTAAAAAAAGAACTGTCTAATGATTATGGTGACTATTCGTACTAATTTTTTTGCATGACTTCATTAGTTTATTCAGATTTTACATGCAATTCTATGGCATGAATATATTTAATATAGTTTCAAATACAGATATTTTAATAGATGTGTATCCTATCACCATGTAACAAACCAACAGAATTGTGAAAACAAAGCCATATTGAATTTAAGATATGACAATAGTATCAAAACTCTAGTTACAACATTGCACTACTAGTTTTATAACATGTAGACATTATATAACAATAATATCATGTAAAAGAGAATTCAGGAATGAAGATATAGGATTGGCAATTGTTTATTGCTGGAACTAACCCACTATAAAAGTAAAACTGTTGTGATTAATTTAAATGTGTATGTTAAATTGTACAATCAACGAAATAAAAATTTAATATTAAGATGACAGAAGGCTTCCACATTTTGGCATTTGTGGTAAGCCTGCCCACACTTGGTTCTGTGTTTAAAATCCACATGCATTGATATATGGCTTTTTTTGTGAATGTGAGGACACAATTGAGAAATTCAAAGATTTTCCAAGTTTCTTCTACTCTTAGGACCTCCTCCTTTGCCAATTAATTCTTCTATCTATAACTAACCAAATGAACTGAAGATATTTCCATAGCATATACTTTAATATTGTTTTTACTTTCTTTTCAGAAAGTTAATTCTGGTATTAGAAATGAACCAGATTTATGCCTTCTAATTTGCCTGACAATCTTTATTTAAAGGATTGTTCCAATACAATTATTTACGGGACTACTTTCATGTACAAAATAGTTCTAAGATATTATTTTCTTTATCTTTGGTTATTTTCTATATCCTATAACTAAAATTGATTATATAAAATGAAAAATAACTTTATTGTCACTTATTTACTAATTTTAAGATTGGTTTTAATTTGCAAATTTTAAGAATTTGCTTTGTACAACATTTGGGAACTCACCACATGTAATACCTTGAATTACAACAATTTGCACTGCTTCCTTCTTCTTCTAAGCTTCCTATTCCATGACATGTAAAAATGACTTGAATCACCACATTATCAAATGCATATCAAATGTTGAAATAGTGTGAGTGTTGACTTAAATGACATCTTGATTTTAGATTCCACTCTTCATTTCAGAAATTGGGAATTACAAATTACAGAGTTTAATGAACCAAAATTCTTAGAGAATTGTTACAAAGGTTAAGTGACAAGATGGGTTAAAGGCATATAAAATGTTTGACATCTATAATGCTCACTACATACCCTGGCTATTATGTGCTATCATAAACTTAAAAAAAAATTTTTTTGCCCTACCAGTCTAAATATGTTTAGAATAATGAATATTAATTTCTTAGTGGTACTTTTCATTTGTTCATCAATTCACACCACATCTTTTAACTGTCAAATGTATTATCCAACTTGATCAATTAAAACAAATATTTTTATTCTTTATATATGACATAGCTCATATGTGCAGGAAATAAAATGGCTTACCCAAAGTCATCTGATTAGCAAACCTGGGACCTGAACCAAGACATCTACATCCCAGATTCTCATTTTTCTTCTTTCTCTTTCTTTCTTTCTTCCTTCTTTCCTTCTTTCCTTCCTTCTTTCCTCCCTTTCTCTCTCTCTCTTTCTGTTTCAAATCCATTATCAGACAATTTAACACTTTGTTAAAAAATATATTTACATATCACCAAGTCCCCATAAAATAGCCTTAATTGATTTATTTTATTTGAAATATCTATACCGAGAGTATATCATTTTAGTCAAATCCTGGGAGCCAATGAATACAATAGAGCAATTTTAAGAAGAGAAAACGGGGAATTAACAATTTGTTATGTCAAAGTAGGTTCCATGTCATGTCCACTGGACCTAATGGAGGGCACAAACAATGTTCTGCCTTTTTTATTGTATTCTATATGAGTATGCAGTTTCGTGGCTAGAAAAGTTTCCTTAGAACAACAAACAATATTTGAATACTTGGTTCATGTGTTGAAGATTTGTTTTGTTCTATCAGACAACAGGGGGACAGACTTCATGTGGTGTTGCTATAAGGATCACAACCTCAGAAAAACATCTGGCTTTGTGTCAATAGGACTGATGATGCCAAATCTCCTGTGGAGATGGATGAATACTTTTTTTTACAAAATAAAGTGCCCAAGAACAAAGTTACTACTAGTAATCACACATATAGGTTCACATGTCTGAATCTGCTTACCTATAGGTCCAAGAGACTAATCTTTGATGGATGGGAATACATATTTTATGTGTGAACTTCAACATGGTTTTAAACACATGGACAAAAAAACACATGAAAAAATACTCACTAAACCTAGCCATAAAGGAAATGCAAATAAAAACTGCATGAAGATTCCATCTCACTCCTGGTAGAATGGCTACCATAAAGAACACAAATAACAAAAAATGTCATTTGGTGTTGCTAATGATGGCTATTCTAACAGGGGTGAGGTGGAATCTTAGTGTGGATTTAATTTGCATTCCTTTATTGCTAGAGATGGTGAGCATTTTTTCATGTGTTTTTTGGCCATTTGAATTTCTTCTTTTGGGAAAGTTCTGTTTAGTTCACTTGCCATTTCTTTATTGGTTCATTAATTTTGGGGGAATTTAGCTTTTTAAGTTCCCTATATATTCTGGTTATCAGTCCTTTGTCTGATGTGTAGATGGAAATTATTTTCTCTCACTCTGTGGGTGGTATCTTCAGTTTAGAGACCATTTCTTTTGTTGAGCAAAGCTTTTTAGTTTTCTGAAGTCTCATTTACCTATGCTATCTCTTAGTTGCTGAGTTACTGTGGTTCCATTGAGAAAGTTCTTGCCTATACCTATTAATTCCAGAGTATTTCCTACTCTTTCCTGTATCAACTTTAGAGTTTGGGGTCTGATATTAAGATCCTTAATCCATTTTGAGCTAATATTGGTATAGGGTGATATATATGGATCTAGTTTCAGTTTTTTGCAGACTACTAATCAGTTTTCCCAGCAGTTTCTGTTGTAGAGGCTGTCTTTTCTCCATCATATATTTTTGGTGCCTTTGTCAAAGAGAAATTCATTATAGTTGTGTGTCTTCATATCTGGGTCGTCTATTCTGTTCCACTGGTCTTCATGTCTGTTTTTGTGCCAGTACCATGCTGTTTTTATTGTTACTGCTTTGTAATATAGTTTGAAGTTGGGTATCATGATACCTCCAGCATTGTTCTTTTGACTGAGTATTGCCTTGGCTATTTGTGGCCTCTTGTGTTTCCATATAAATTTAATTGTAGATGTTTCAATCTCTTTTATAAGTGTCATTGGGATTTTGATAGGAATTGCATTAAACATGTAGGTTACTTTTGGGAGGATAAACATTTTTACTACATTGATTCTACCAATCCATGAGCATGGGAGATCTCTCCACTTTCTATAGTCTTCCTCAATTTCTTTCTTCAGAAGTTTATAGTTTCTTTACCCTCTTACACTGCTGGTGGGAATGTAAACTAGTACAACCACTCCGGAAAAAAATTTGGAGGCTACTTAAAAAGCTAAACATTGATCTACCATATGATCCAGCAACACCACTCTTGGGGATAGACTCAAAAGAATGTGACTCAGGTTACTCCAGAGGCACCTGCACACCCATGTTTATTGCAGCACTATTCACAATAGCCAAGTTATGGAAACAGCCAAGATGCCCCACCACTGATGAATGGATTAAGAAAATGTGGTATCTATACACAATGGAATTTTAAGCAGCCATGAAGAAGAATGAAATATTATCATTCTCTGGTAAATGAATGGAATTGGAGAACATCATTCCAAGTGAGGTTAGCCTGGCCCAAAAGACCAAAAGTCATATGTTCTCCTTCATATGTGAACATTAGAACAAGGGAAAACAAAGCAAGTGGATTGGACTTTGATCATATGATAAAGCAAGAGTACACAAGGGATGTATGAGGATAGGTAAGACACCTAAAAAACTAGATAGCATTTGTTGGCCTCAATGCAGAGAAACTAAAGTAGATACTTTAAAGCAACTGAGGCCAGTAGGAGAAGGGGACCAGGAACTAGAGAAAAGGTTAGTTCTAGAAGAATTAACTTAGAAAATAGCACACATGAATAAAATTTAAAACAATGTTGTTGAAGATATAGGAACAAAGGAACCCTCAGACACTGTTGGTGGGAATGTAAACTAGTACAACCACTATGGAAAACAGTATGGAGACTCCTCAAAAAGCTATTTTTATTCTGTTTTTTGTCCAGAAGATCAGATCAATTAACTCACCTCAGAATTCTTGATTACTTCTGCTATTGACTTTGTTCTATATTCACAGTCCTTTGTTATCTGAAGACTTAGGCACCATTTTCTTTTTTTTTTTTTTATTATTGTGCTGGGTACGGGGTACATTGTGGAGTTTACAAAGGTTCTCACAATGTATCAAGTACATAATACTTGAGTTTACCCCCTCCACTGCTCCCTTTTATCCCCTCTCCCTCAATTCATGGAACAGTTTCAACAGGTATCACTTTTGCATTTACATGTATATGTGTAATGCAAAAAATGTGTATGCATTTTTTGCACATTCACCTCTCTACTCCCTTTCCACAAACCTCCCCCCATTCCCCTGGTGCCAAATCTGCCACCAGGGCAAGACCTGTTCCTCCCTCCTGTTACCCAATTTTGCAGAAGAGAAAAGAGATAGAGGTATCTATACAGGGAGTTTCCTTGTGGTATTTCTATATAAATATATATATATATATATATATATATATATATATATATATATACACATGTGTTATACTCCATTTGATTTATCTTCTTTAATTATCTACAATCTACTTTAGTCCCTTTCTTATGGTGGTTTCAGCTGGTTTAAGATTTCTATAGTCATTCTTGTATAGAGAGTATATCACCCATATTAGGAACCAGTTTCTTAATGATCACCAATTAAATTTAACCATTTGTCTCTGCAGGCCATGAACTAGCAAGGATCCTATATAGTAATTACATCTAAAACTTCAAATATATCTTCCTTAATAAAGTTATATAAGCAGCTTCAGAATCTTTAAATTTCTCTGAAATTTTATAGTCCAGCAGAATTTTCTAAAACAAATTTTTGCTTTGATTAGGGTTTTTAGTGGTAAGCAAATAAAGCTGATCCTCACTAATCAGAATTGTGTGTGTGTGTGTGTGTGTGTGTGTGTGTGTGTGTAAGGGGCATTAAGCAATATGTAGACATTTTTGGAGACTGGAAAAGCAAGCTGAAGACTAAACTGCCAGGAAAATGCCAAAAAAATTATAATTGCATAAAATTGGCCCAAGGAGTTGGCTCTAATGCCAGGACTTAGATTTATTGCAGCCGCTGCTTTTATTCTGGCCAGAACTTCTCTGTGCCTGAAGCCCAGTGTAGCCATTATCAGCCCCACCTTTGGTCATCCCTTCACCGGCACCATGGACTCTGCAGGGAGTCCCTTCATCTGGTTGCAGCATAGGAATTGGAGATTCACACAAGTGATTATGATTGAAGTTGCCTTACTCACATGAATTTAAATTTGTTTTAGTTGTACATAGAAAAGATCTTCCATACACTATGGCATCAATTCTGGGAACAGAGATGCATTTTGCATGGAAATTTTACAAACATAGCAAAGACGTGCAAAGACTGTGGTTGTATAATACAGTTGCTTTGAGATCTTACACATTTGGCTTGCTGTTAACCTTTCTACAGTATCTGAAAACAAAAATGGGAATCTTGTGTGGCCTGCCATAGCTGCTTTCCTGCCCTCCCTCAGCAAGCCTCCAATACATGTGTACCCTGTAGGCCTTGCTGCATCACAAACACCTGGACTCCACTACACATCTGTTTCCAACTGTTCCTTCACCTGTACTTTGAAGAACAGGCAACTGCTGACTGGGCATAACCAGATCACCTCCAGCTTGACCAGTTCATCCTGCTTCTCTGCTATCCTGTGGGTTGGACCACATCTTCTTCGATGAGACCTGAATGTCTTTCACATTTGTCCTTCCTTGGGTTATTTCCCTCAGCCTGAGATTACCATACAGAATCTCATTATATATAACAGTCACTCTTTAATCATAGTAGTTCTCTGTATTAATCTTCTCTTATTTAATTTGCTGTGTGATTTCTATCTCCCAGTTGAACCCTTGGTGCTGTGCCTTGCATCTCAAATATTTCATTCCCTTCATCTCTCTTCCTCTCTCTTTCTCTCTTTCTTTAGAAAAATCAATCTGAAAGACTCTAGTATGAAATTGGAGAAAAATTATTATAGTAAACTCCCACACAAATCTACATTTTATTAATTCACTATTAAATAACATAAGCTTCAATAGTTTTTTAAAAGTGCAAATTATAAAATAAGTTATGATTTTTATCTACATCAATACTAGTACAGCCACCAAGACCCATATATAAAGGAAATTAAGTTAATATTAAATAAAATTTAAAACTCAGGTTTTCTGTTATGCTAACTGTATTTCAAGTGTTCATTAGCTACATGTGACCACATATTATACCAGGAAAGTCTAGAGCATCCCAATATTTGTAGAAACATCAACTGGAAATATGTGATTTAAGATTGACAAAGTATAAAAAATTTTGCATTGCTAGAAGACATTTTATTATTTTTTTATAAATACTAATATATTTGACTCCACTTTTCCTCTTCCACAAATTATTGATGAGGAAATCTTAGAATTATCTGTGCCATTTTATAATGTAAACATACATGTGGCTTAATAAAATAAAGAGTTCCCAAGTGGGATAGTACTTAATAAATTATGATCAAATAGAGTATGCTTATATTTAATTACTAAATTAATTTAATGGAATATTTGATAATGATAAGAAATATATTTATGACACACACAAATGAAAAGTGTATTCTATAAAATAATTTATTAGTACTGCATGGCACTTTTAATAATATATATGGCTTCTTAGCTTAGGAGAAGAGAACAGAAAAATAAACACTAAAATTTTCAGTGATTATACCTTTATGGTTAGACTAAGGATGATTTTCTTTCTAATATTTTTGTTAATTGTTTATTTGGAGATTATTTCAAATCAACATGAGCTACTTCTGATATTAATGGTCATAGTTTTAAAATCTGGTTTCTTTATTGTCATGCAATGGACTTTTGGACACAGAAACTATAAAAGGTGTCTTGCATTAAACAGAAATGCCATCAAATTTTCCATTGCATTTGTTTCTGCGGTTACCTGTAGTTGCAGGAGTGAAGCTACTACAATGGTAGATGTCACATAACAGTTAGTCCCCTGAGGAAAATAGAAACTTGATAAATGAGAATAAAACATAGGGAACAGGAGCTTGTTACTGTTTATTAACTCACAAATCACAAACAAAATGTGCTGCTTTATGGAGTATTGTAACATATTTTATGGAGTTGTATAACCTTGGATTCAGAGTTACTCCATTTTCTTGAATGATGTTAGTTTATCCTTCTAGTTGAATTTCTCTTTCAATGACAATATCAGAAAATTTTTGTTTTTGGGGAGGGACTGGTATGTGACCTTTCCTCTGTCTTAAGCATAGCTTTGTCTCCGTACATTTACTCAATTAAGCTCTTTGTTCTCTTTCTCCTTCCATTACTGTCACCAGTAACACTAGAAACTCACATCTTCATTTTCACAGTTAATTGAATTGGTGAATTACTTTCACATTAATCTGGATTTTTTTAAATGATGTTCCGTTCAATACAACTTCCAACCTTAATACTTTTTATCTCTTTCCCATAATTAGATTGGGCATGATTTCTTAGAAAGCAGAAGATAAGAATAGCACCATTGTTTCCCATGATGTCAATCAAGTTTAGTGCACTTTATTTTTGCCAATAAATTCCTAATTGTCTTCTTTTATACCCTCCAAGAACCTTGAATTAATTAATGCAAGGATTTTTAAAACTATTTCTTTTTAACACATTTTCTTCTTCTAAGAGCAATCTGTAGTAGAAATAACCCATCACTGAGACAGATTCAAAGGTACTATATGAGCCCTGGAATTTTACATTTTACCATACTTAAAAAGTTATTTAAAGATATATTTATTCAGTTTTTAAGAATTTTTGAAATGTTATTAATAGTAAGTCCTGGCAGTAGTAGCTGGTTATTTGTATTGGTTACAAATGGTGATCTAGAAAAATCATGTAATTCATCCCACTGTGGTCATATTTTCTCCATGTACATAGCATGTTACTTTCAGGTCTATTGTGAAGTGGTCAATAGCAGGAAAGGACACTAAACTCATAAAATGAAAAATTATGCTATAGGATCAGTGAGCAAACAGAACTTAGTACTGTCTGGAAATGGCTAACAAAGACTTCAGAGTGGAATCAGCTTTTAGATGAGTCTTCAAGAACAGAGAATTCTCAGGTGTACGAGGAAGAAATGGAAGAAATGGAAGAAATGGAAGAAATGCTGTAAGCAGTACATTTTCTGACTTTGAAAATGATGATAAATCAATCAAAAGTCTGATTTTAATTGAAAAGATTTTTGGGCAGTTCTAACAGTTCTTGATAAAATAATCCTCCTGAAAAAAAGATATTTCACTTATCTAATTCCAAATAACTGCTGGTGTTACTTTTGAAGTTTTTAAAATATGGATATGAACTTCATTTTTGCATGTTTGATTACTTATATTTTCATCAATATTCTTATTTTACCTAGACATTAATTTAGAAAATTCCTAGGAGGTGGTTGGTTCCAACACACGTGACCTCACACACACATATGTTCATTTAGAGTTAATAATAAGTTCATAACATGTCAGGAAGTTTGGAGTCAGATCAGGAGCAGCTTGTGTTTTCCAGCTGTGTGTGATGTAGACATGTTTTTCGGCAATACATTCAAATTAAACATCTTATTATGAGAAAACTGAACTCTGTTACTTAGGCTCCTTCATTTTTTGTGAGAACTTGAAGTTTTTAAACACGTTTACATTTCAGAATGCTAAAAAAAAAGCAAAATGTGATTTTTAATTTTTTTGTTTTTAAATTTAAATCCATGTAGTAAGATTTACTCTTAAAATTCTGCTTTAAAACAAAAGAACAAATCAAGCTAATAATGCATGTTAATAATTGTTAAGTATTCATTAATATTAATTTTGTCCTACAGAAGAGAGGGGTGTTAAAAATGATTTACTTGGTTGTCAACTATGAGAGGTAAACATAGAGGCATAACTCATCCAGGAAGTATAAGTAAAATGATATGGCTGGAGTACAGGGTCCACAGTATAGTTTTGTAGCAAATGAGTCTGTTAAATTAGGCAGGGTTATAAATTGATATTTTGTCCAGACCATAACTTTGCAAGTCTTTCTCATTGACTGATTGATGACTCCATTTACTTATTCATTCCTTCAATGGTTATTTATTGGTTCTCTATTATATTACATGTATTTTACACAGCACTAAGGATACAGACATTGAGCAAGAAACCTCAGTTCAACTTTGAAAATCATACAAAAAGAGAAGTAGCAAAATACATAAATTGAAAACAAATGACATAGAACATGAATGCTATTAAAAGAGGCAGTGATGCCATCATATGAGATTTTTAACATCATTTGCTCACATGTAAGTTATATATGAAAGGTTCCAACACATATTAAAAAGTCAGTTATATTTATCTTCACTTTAAGATAGCTATTTTTTATATTGGCAAGCCATATTTCTAGTCTAGCAAAAGTTGCACAAAGAACAAATAAGGTAATCTAAAAGATATTTGGTAAGAGTTTGCTTAGCTTGGTACATTGCCTGGGCTTTCAAATGAAGTTATATGAACCAGTCTCTTGCTGAAGAAGTTAAGGAAAGATTTAGTATGTTGTCTACATTACTGATCTCACTGAAGTTTGAATAAGTTGCGATCTCATTGCAATATTTTATAATATTACTAAGTATTCATTACACTTAGTCCTAGGGTCAGTGAGGCTTAGACATTTGTACAACATCAAGCTGCTTGGAAAGAAAAATCTGTTTCTGTCTCTCTCTAATTAATAATGTCTTTGTTTATATCTTCGATGAGCCATGAGAATCTCTGCCATTAAGTTTGTGATTGTTTTAAAGATAATCTTTTCAGTAATACATTTCAAAAGCAAAATACTTTGAAGTCTACAAAAAATAATAGATGCCTGTATACAAATCTGGTGATAAAGATCGGTAATATTTTTTAACAGAGTAGCTGTATCTGAATACAAGTATTTGATTAGCACTAGCTTTTCAATTATTGGATTAGCTTTTTTAAAAAAAGTACAGATTACCTTTTGTCTTTCCAGAAGTGGGATTCAGGTCAAGTGTAAATATCTAAATGGATTGTGAACAATTGTTCATTATAAGTATAATTTTCTTTGAAATTCGATTGCCATATCATTTGGATTTTCTACTTCCTAGTCTTCAATTAAATTTTTTTGGAAGTGTTAGGGATTCAACTCATGGCTTTGTGCATGCTAAGTAAGCACTTATCCACTGAGCTACGTATTCAATCTTTCATTTTTGTCTGATTTCTGTAACTGATCTTGTGTAGTTATACAACCTTTTTTTTTCTTTAAAATTTATATTTTTGTATTGGGGGAGGGAGTAGAAAAGAAAGCAGCCCCTTACTGGGCCCTATTCAGTGGCAGCTTCTTGTTCCATAGGGTTAAGGAAGACTTTGAGGAAATAAAAGTTGTTTGGAAAAATCCAGGTGTTGTTGCTTTGTACGTTGTGATGGGTAGGAGGGATGAAGTGAAGTGTGAAGGCCCCTCACACCCTCCATCTTGCCTCAGATTATGTCCTGGAACCCTGGGGCGGAGAAGGCGCCACTTTCATTCCTGCTTCTTTGGATCGTTGACTGCCATGTAGTGATAGAGAACGACAAGCAAGAAGAGCGACACGCCCAACATGTTGGCGAAGATGGCGAGCTGCATGTCCGTGATCATCCTGACCAGCTCAACTCTTATACAACCTTTTTAATGAAACTATATCTTTTACTGCCACACATGGAACTATCATTAAAAAAAAAATTTCCATTCAAAAACTCACCCCTCTTCCTTTGAGAAAATCTGCAAGATAAGACACCTGTGCACATACAAACAGGTGTGCACATATTTCAATTTGTTACTATGTACAAACTATCTCCTCTGTTCCTTACAACCTGTCCAGTACCTCCATATAAGGAGGTATTGTATTCACTGTACAAGACAGGTACAGCAAATGATGAAAGATAGTTTTGATTCTAGACACTAATTGTAGAAGTTGTTCTTTGCAGACAGTTTACAAAATTCTATCATATTCTGACTCATTTTGAGATTTAGAATTTCACTATTTTTATTGGAGAAAAATAAGCTGAATTAATTTGTGTTTTCTCATGAATTTTAACTAAGGCTTTCTAAATTTAATCAAGAGCAACTTGTAAAACATAAAATAAGAAGGTAAAATCTCAGGGCAAACTCTTGTACTTTTAGCAAAATAGATTTAGTTAAGCAAGCCTCAGTGAACATTAGATTGTCTAACCAAAAATGTAAATGTTAGAGATTTATGCTAACATTTATAATACTTAATTGTTAGTAATGATATAAAGAACTAAATTTTTCTATTACCATAATTCACATATTTTTAGTTAAAATTTAGTTAATGCGTAAGGAATTTTTTAAAGTCAAGTTAAAGTGTGCCTGTTGTTAACAAAGCAAAGACTTTTCCAGTTAGAGGATTACTTTAACTGATGTTCCCATGGACATAGTGTCTCCTTGAAATACATTTACAACATTTGTGTCTCTGGTGTACATGTTTGCTTATTGCCATATATGCATACATTCATAGGCATGATTCACCTCAGCTTCTATAAAATCATTAAGTAAATTAGCATGTGTATTTTCCTCAGAGTGTGGAACTTATGAAAACTTAAGCAACATAGAGATCAAAATAAATATTAACTCTGATTAAAAGTTCCTGTTATTATATAATATTCTTCAAGGAAATATTTATGCATGGTAAACCACTTATTACTAATTTGTAATCTATCTCAATTATTAACATTTTTGTCTTTGGAGTATGTACCAGTGGAAGGAGATTGGCATAAGGAAAGGGTGACTGAGTATGAATATGTAGATATATTTTGTATTCATATGTGAAAATAGAAGGATAAAACCTGCAGAAATTGTTCTAAGAAAGGGGAGATAGGGCAAGAAAAAGAACAATGGGAGTTAATTCTAACAAAGATATGTTGTAAGCACATTTGTAAAAATTACATTGTATCTTCCTGTAAAACTATTATATACAAATAAACAATAAAACAAAAATCAAAAAATCAAAACATTTTTTGTCTTTGAAAGTCCAGTTCCTAATAAAAAAACATCAAGTACCCCAAACTCATTGAATCCAAATTCAACAAATTATAGTTGGTGGCCATGGGAAGATATCAGATATTATGGGATGGTTTAGATTCTCAAGAAAAATTTCCCAGTTATGTGCATTAAGGTAAATGTGTTTGTTGCCTTGATGTGGTCATGTGATGAACAGTCAAGGAAGGTTAAAACTGTGGAAATGCTAACATATAAAAGATTTGGTTTATGCCTACTTATAAGGGGCCAGAAGGTTTATGAGAGAAGTGAATAAATTAGAATTACTTCAAAATTTTATCCTAAAATGTGACAAACTTACAGACATAATCAACTGAGATAGTCCTTGTTTTTAATTAGCCACCATAATAATTAATGACAAATAAGTAAACATTTTTAGAATATAAAATGCACATTTTTCTGCATCGTGTGTTGTAAGATTTCTGCTTAACATTGTGTCCTTGAAAAAACTACGACTTTACAGTGAATGTGATCAAAAAGTTAGACTAGTAGTTAGAAATAAAGTAAGATATTATTATTTAATATAGGACATAGACGGTTTCAGTTAAAATTCCTGGGCTACTGTTTTGATGGTTTCTTGTCAGTTAACTGATATTAATTAGTGAAATGCATATCAGTACTATAAAATCTCTACCATTTATTATTATAATAACTCAATTGGAAGGCTCCTGACTGCTTCCAGATTCCTCACACACCAGGCTTCTGCATGTGTTTCTTAGGGAAGCCCTACTAACTAAAGACTAAAGGGACTGCTGCTTTATGGCGTGCTGATAGCCTGATATTTTTATAGTGCTAGCCAGTCTTTTTAGTAGAAGAACAAAAGTAGAAATGAGAATAGTCATTCTAATTGGCCAAGGATTGTCAGTGATGACAACCGGAAAGCTAGGCCAATATTTGTGCAATAAGTCAGTGTTAATATCTGTGGAAAAAAGAAAAATATATACAAATAGCAACATTAGTTCTACTGTATAATTTTGAAATTGGTCTAAGAAACAGCCAAATTAAAGTTTTATTTATTCTGTTTATATCTCACCAAAAGTCTTATAATGAGAAGAAAAAAATAGCATTTATTGCTCTACAAATATGCTTTAATCATCTCTTTTAAAGAAGTATATATATGTCTTAGGATATTTTTTGAAAGTATATAATACCAAAGTATAATAATTTTAAAGATTTATATATTTTTCTGAATATACTCAAATCTGAGCTATCTTTTAAGAAACTTTTTGCTTTTTAAGCCCTTTTTGTCTTCCTTATTTTTTCTATTAAAAATAAAATTGATTTTTTAATGTACTACAAACATAATCACCCATCTTAGTGTGACTTTTTTTTTTCTTGATGGGACTGGAGTTTGAACTTAGAACTCTGCACTTGCAAAGCAGGTGCTCTACCACTTAAGCCACACCTCCAGTCCATAATCACCTATCTTATTGTAGTATTTCAATACTTATACACATTGTATAATGTTTAAATTGGGTTAAACCTAACCATCCTATCAAATACTTAACATTTCTTTATGGTGATTTTTTTTCTGCTTTTATGTAAAATGTAGGATAAGACAAGAGAAAAAGAATTACATTAAAAGATAAATATATGCTATTGCTATAAATACACTGTTTATTTTTACAATTTCTTACTTAGATTATGTGATTAAGGATCTTTTAGTTTTCTAAGATAGAATTATCTTTTCCTTAATATGAAGAACTTCTTACTAATGAAGCATTGGCTATAGTTACAGTGATTGTAGAAATAAGAATTGATTTGAACAAAGTGGTGATACCAGTGTCCAAAACACTGGCATTTTGCCAAGTCTCTTATCTCTATTAACATATAAGCAGATATGGAAGCAGATTCTAAATTTTATATCAAATATAATCATGCACTTTCAGCTCTAAATATTTAAATCTTAATTTCTACATGATTTTGAACCATAACATAAAGATTGTAGTTATTAATAGGCAGACTATAACAAGATAGAACTCAACAATCTTTTCTGTGTGCATAATTTATTTCATAGTCTCTTCCTGTGTCAGTTAAAAAATATTATTTTGAAACATAAAAATAATGATAGCAGTGGGAAGAATGACTGTTTTTAGTAAAAACAATTGTAGTTATATGACTAGTATACGTATTCTGGGAAGTATAAATGAACAGTTTAGAGCTCTTGATTATTTTACATCAGAAAGTAATGATTGTATTACAAACAATGATTATTGTCATTTTTCTTCACATGGGATCCTAAGCCAAATGACTCAAAGAGTGAGACCTATAAACCACAATTGACTGAATAGGCACAATACCAGTAAAGAACTTACATTCATAGTACTTCCTCAAATGTCAGTCTCTAGAGGAACACACAGACAGAATTGGGTTGATAAATATTTCAAATATTCATTATGTAGTAGTCATGAGAGTTTCTTACTGACAATACCAAGGGCTTTAAGGAGGTGTTCTGCATAATAAATGTGCAGATGCAGATATAGAAAGGACTTGGAAGCATAATGCTTTTTAATTTAATAGATGGGATATAGGAAATATAGTGAATAGCTTGACAGGCTCCTGCTCTGTGCCAGCTCTATGAGTCAGAATGTTAGGTTGCAAGTTAATCAGAATATTCTAGAAGTGATCCCAACATAAAAACACCTGAAACTTCAATAGTGAAAGACGTTACATAAATCACATTGAAGGCATCTTTTAATTTTATTACATATACCTAGTGATACTCTTAGTAAAATCTTATAAATAGATCACAAGTATTTGATTCAAGTGGAGATATAGTTTTGTATAGGTTGATGGCCACCTTAACTTAAAATATTGGCCCAGAAAGATGCTAGAGAAAGTAAGAGGAAACAAATTAACGTAAGACCATTATTAATTGCATATTGCCCAGGCCCGATAGGTATCATGATTCACACACTGAAGTTTTATTTCCTCTCATTACTTAATCACCAAATTGTCAATTCAACTAAGCTTGTGAAATTATCTATAAAAAGGCTAAATTTGTGAAAATTCATGAAAACCTCAGTGGTGAGCATCCATTGAAGAGGAGTGGAAAGAATATAGGCTGCACCTGAGCTTCGCAAACAGAAATGCCCTTGTATCATTAAATATACCTTCTGTGCTTTCCTTTGAGGTTATTTACTAGTAAAAACAGCTTTATTTGTGCTCAAAATTAATCATTAGTTATTTTTCAATAGTAAGAGTTCTCTGAAAGACAACTGTTTTTAAACAATACCATTGCTTAAAGAAAATTTGCAACATTTAAATAAGCTTACTTCACAGCTGAAACTTAAATGTTTGTATCCATGTTCGGAGACATTCTTAGCAGTGTTTGATCCTATATGCCTTCCAACAGATGAATGGATAAAGAAAATGTGGTGTATATACAATGGATTATTGCAGAGTAATAAAGAAGAATGAAATTATGTCATTTGCAGCAAAATACATGGCACTTAAGATCAATATGTTAAGCAAAATAAGCTGGAGTCAAAGAAAGTGCTGGGTATTTTCCCTCAAATGTAGAATGTAGACCTAAAACAAACAGAAAAGGACCTGTACATAAAAGGGAGACTATTTGGGGGAATATGATAAAAATACATTGTATGCCCACATGAAATCCATTAAAATTTTGTTAGAAATGGGGACATGCAGGAAGGGGGAGAGATGGAATAATAGAAGTATCAATATGATCAAAGTAAATTATATGTATGTACAGAAGTATCACAACGAAACCCTCACTATCGAAAATTAATGTCCACTAATAAAAAGTTTGTTTTTTTTTTAAAGAAGGGCAAAAGAACAAGAGTCTTGACAGCTAAATCTGGGAATATTTTTACCTTCAGAATAGATATTGGAACTGAATGGGAATGTCTAGGTAAAACTTGCACAAGCATTACCTTTCACTGAGGACAAGTAATCATAAACTCAAGTAATATGGTCAAATAGATGACACAAACCTGGTGGGGAAAAAAGTGCATTCCCCATTCGAGAAAGACTCTTAATTCTTTTTGATGGAGAATTTTTTCTTCAATGCAGTCTTATGAAGAACACAAATTCATCCTACTTTTTTGACTGCATAAAGCAAATTTATTCTGGACAGACTGAGATAGGCAAATATTTGGGTGCTTATATAATAGTTGCAAATATCAGAGTTGACACTTTTGTGCTCTATGACTAAGATATATGGAATCTACAAGCTCTTCTATTTTTACAAGCGTATTCACAATGATGTAAAAAAAAGAGTGGCTCACAATAATAATAATGATAAATCAAAGTTTTTGAAGCACCTTTACTTCTCCTATGGTACTATAGAATTCTGACAATGTGGGCAACAAAGCCTGTGTGTTCAGGAAAGTAGCTTGCTTCTTTCATGAGCACCTAAGAAAGTCCAGAAAACTGTTTCATTTCTATGTATTTCAGGTTCATTTCTCTATTAAATGTAGCTAATCACTTAAGACAGTGCCTGGTCTATGTGTAAATGCTTTATTAGGTAGTGTCATTATTTCTACTCTAGGTACAATATTAATGTTAACGAGTATTAAATGAATTTATACATAAGGTACTCAAACAGTGCCCTCCTAGGCTTTGGAGCTCCTGGAATGCTAATATAATTTACTTACAGTGTTTCATCCTCATGACAGCTGAAGCAGTGGATATATTACCAATCACATTTTATTGTAGGCCTTTTTCATATAAAATCAAAGACTGAATGTGCACCATTTTGTCTATTATAGCTTTCTCCAGACTCACAAGTCACTATTTACTTGTGAGTGATCTGTCCTTCAAATTTATAACATTTAACTTTTCTTTTTTTAAAATTTAGAAACTGGTACATAATTAACCATTAAAAAGAATGAAATCCTGTCATTTACTGCATGAGTATTTAGTAAGTAAGCCAGGCCCAGAAAGACAAGTTCTGAGTGAAGTCACTCATATGTGAGGCAGGTTAAAAAGTAGGGAAAGGAAATCACTGGGACTCAGATGCCATGGGAACTTTCCTAATGGCAAAGCTCTTTTCAATTGCAAATCCCTGATTTAAAGCATGAATATCTATCACACACCATGCATGTAAATAAATAGCAAAAAGCTAGCTTAATTGCATGCACAGAGTAAATCAAAACTGTCAATCACCCTAGCCCATTCCACAGGAACCACCCAACCCTCCCCCCACCACACACACACACTTAAAACAAAAGCGCTTTCTAACCTCTGTCTTTTTCTGTCCCACCTGGCAGGAACCAGGCTGCAATCATTGCTTGTAATAAACTTTATTTTCTCCCTTACTACATCTAAGTGTCCTGCTTAGATTCTTTCCACATGGGATGCAAGAACATAGGTGTCTTCACCAGAGTTTTCAGACATTATACAATCCAACAACAGCTGATCTCCTAGAAGTGGAAAGTAGAATGATGGTCACCAGAGTCCTGGTAGAGTAGGTGAAGAGGGATGGGGCATTGATCATCAGAACCAAGTGATGCGCTCCACGGTGTGGTGACTACAGGTATTGGTAATGTACTGTATATTAAAAAAAAACTAGAAAAGACATTTTTGAGGAAATAAATATGTTTAGCTTGATTTAAACATGAGATGAATTGGAGCATTTTAATGTTTTTGTGTTTCAGTTTTCAAACAAATTTAACTTAAATTTAAAAGAAAGTAGACACATGAGTGTTTTAGTGCCAGATCATACAGATAATTGCTGAAGTGGGCTGGAAACTTATTCTTCTGATAAAATAGAACAAATTATGTCTGTGAGCAAGCAGGACATTTTTCTTGAGGAAATATTTATTGAGATTTCAAAAAACAATAGACTATTCCCTGTGTGGCACAAATGCTTCCGACAAAATTCAACTCCACCAATGGCTCTCTAGGCACTGATAATCATGCAATGTGTCACAGACCTTACCAATCCTCATTTGATAACATTTTAGAGTTGACTCATGTTAATATCAGTCATTCATACTTTGTTGGCAAATTCCCATCCTCTAATTCTTGCAGTACTTCATTTTTTATATACTTCCATACTTATGACTTTAGAAATGAGACTAATCTTCCACCACCACGTTATATCTGCCACAGGAATATTCTAACTCGTAGGCCTCAGTTGCAATCTGCCATGAGTTGAAGACACTGATCAACCAAAATCAATTTATAACAGCCACATAGTGTTGATAAATAGGTAACCAGCCCTTGTTCTCCTATTTGGATTATTTTTATTGCTGGATCTCAATCCAATGCTGTTTGTACCTCCAAAGACACAAGACTTCTGTGCAAACAGTGCTCAGCAAGTGTTTAGAGTCACATCACCTTCCCCATGGCTCACATTGAAATGCTTTGGCATGAGTTAGGGAGTTAACTTACAGATCACCTCCAAAGTTCTTAATTCACTCCTTACTGAAGGATATGCTCATCTAACTATGCTACATAAAATGGCTATAAAAATTAACAAGTTTCAAGAAATTCCCACTAGAATACTGAACAGGGATAGCCATGTTTGAATCACAGTAATGGACAGTTTGGCTACAGCTAAACTAAGGATTACTATATTCCTATAAGAATATTGATTTTGATGCTACAAATTAATTAAGCATAATGCATGAAGTTCACTGTAATAAATAGACAGCCTACATGTCATCCACCATGTTGAATAATACAGTACTAGTTCAGAGTTTCTGGTGTTGGAGTCTTTGCCTTTGAATCCTAGCTGGGTGACTGTGGAAAAGTCTGTGTAACTTTCTGTACCTCAGTTTCTTCATTTTTAAAATGGGTTAGTAATACAAACATAATTCATAAAAGATTTTTCCAAGAAGAAACTTAGCACAGCATAAGTACTTAAGTAATAGTGATTATAATCACTTCTAAAGTATCTGTGTTAACAGATTTCTTTCTTATAAAACCTGGCATATATTTTAAAACAGTTCATAATTTTCATTTTACTTGAGTCTTGCAAGAATGGCAGTGAATTATAAATTGTAGAAATATAAGCATTAATAAAGTATGGATTATAATTTATAAGTAATTTTTTTCATATGTCAAAAGAATAAATATATAGGCCAATCCATACTGATTTCCATATAAACATTGAATAAAGAGCACATTAAAAAGTACAAATATTTTATGATTTGATTTTGTCACAATAAAAACCTGTGTATTTATATATAAAATTTGTATATATATTATTCTATACCAGTGGTTATCATGTGAAATTTATACATTGTTTTTATTTTACTCTTTACCCTTTGTGTATGAAAAGAACTTTTCAGTCTGTGTTTTTATAAGTAACAAGAAAACAGAAACTATTTTAAGTCAAAAAGAGTGTATGCGTATGTGTCTATGTAATGCATATGAAGAAAGAAATCATCTTGTCATAATTAAAATCTCAATCAAATAGAAGAAAGTTATTTAAATGGTAAATTTGCATTTTACATTAAATATGGAAATATAGGCTGCACCTGTATGTTTAACAGAGTTTCAAAAATCAGCTGTTGAGTTTGTCTTAAAAAGTGTAAAAGGAAAATATAAGATCTCATAAAAGTTATTGGCAACTAAGTAATTTGACTCACATTTGGAGTAAACTATTCCAATTTACTTAGTGTGCCTTCTTATTTTTATACACCCCTTTACCTGCTGTCTATCCTCTTTCACATACTTAATGTCTCTTGTTTTTTGTTTCTTACACTATCAAGTGATTTATGCCTTCATTAGGCATATAGAAGTGATGTTGAATTTCAATCTACCACCAAGGCACTTTTTAAATTACTAAATATCTTTTTTTGTTTTTAAAAATCAGAATGATTTTCCTCTCAGGATTTGAAGAAACTTTCGCAAATATAAACTAAGCTTGTGCTCAACAACCTAGCACAATGTTTTTAATCTTGAAGGGATAGAGAAACTCCGCTGGACATATTCTGGCGTATAAAATACAAAGATATGACTCCCATGGTGAAATGTTTGGCAATCTCCACAGTCACCTTACAAGACACATTTAAGCCCATGTAGAAAGGATGCAAGACCATAAAGATAAAATAATCACTGCTTGTATTCTTAGCTGAAATTAATGCAATAATACAGCATGGTTACATAATTACTCTGAAATATTCTCCTCTGAATAGATTTTATAGGATTTACTGAGAGAAATAACTTATATCTTAGTGTAATGCTTGTAATGCTATCTATGGGGATGATTTTCTCAGACTGCTTCAAGTGGGACTTGGCTCTATTTTCAATAATTATCCTCTTCTAAGAGGGAATAAGACACTGAACAAGGAATATAAACAGAGTTTTTTTAAATAAGATTCCAAAATGTAATTTAATTACTAATATGATTAAATACCATAGATATTTTCTATATTAATGAAAGCCACAATTGATAGACAAATTAATAAAACCACAAAGTAATGATTATTGAATTAGTTGAGTCTGGTTAATATAACGCAGATTTGGATACCAGGTTAGGATCCCAAACATAATTTAAATGAAATTTCATTCTTTCCCAGGTACTGACTAAGTATAAGCAACCAAATTGCTCAAGCCAAACACCTAGAAACCACCTATAGTAACTTCTTTCTTCAACTTCCCCATTGCCAGAAGCAAGTTTTGTAAATTTTAGCAGCAAAATGCATAGGACTCTTCACTTTTCTTTCTAATGCTACCACTCTAATCCAACCTTCCATCTTCATCACATAATCTCACACTCTGATTACCATCACTTCTCACAGCATCTGAAATAGTCCCCTTTCTGTTTTCTCTGCTTCTATTTCTGTTTCGTGTTAACTTGTTCCCAGAATATTTTTTAAAATGAACATGAGATCATGCAAGTAACCATATCCAATCAAACAAATTTAGAATAACATCTAAATTTTTCACTTTATCATAGTCATATACATCCAATGAACTAATGCATATCTGCATTACTAGTCTGATTTTTTGACTCTCCTATTCTCTCTCTGTCTGTCTCTCTCTCTCTCTCTGTCTCTCTCTCTCTCTTTCATCTCTCTCTCCCCCATCCCCTTCTCCTTCTCCCTTTAGTCATGTATTTAAGCAGTTTTATGGATGCAGTTCTTATTGCCTGGAGCCATCTTTCAGTATTCATATATTAACATGTCACATCACATAAAATGTTTACACGTTCTCATACTCAGCATTACTTCCTTAAAGCGGTCTGACTAAGCACCCTACCATAACTAGCACTCTCCTGTCTAGTCACATTTTACTATCAGCTAAGTCCTTATCAGTCCCTCATTTTCTTGAGTATTTTGTCACCTTCAAATAGACCACAAAACTTTGAAGCCAAGATTTTTTGTCTTTTTTACCATTGTACATGCCAAGTATTTAGGGCATATGCCACATGTGATGAGATAAATGAACGTGTACTATAAACAATAATTTTGGAACTGCTGAATAAAAACTCTTCAGTTATAGTTAGTGTGATTTCAAATGGAAATGGTTTTTAATTTGCCTAAAAAATTCAAAGCTATTTAAAAATTATTTATCTTTCCATTACATGGTGAGCAAAACCTTACTCATTTTAAGAAAAGGACATTTCTCAACACTGACTCCATTTTCCTTTGGATTGACTATTTATTCATTTTTCATTTACTTGTTGAGATATTTATGGTGTATGTAGGATCACATTAAACATACCTGTGGGAAAAGATTTATACTTAAAGAAAGAATTCCATTACTATTACATAATAGGATTTTAAACCAAAAAAATCAAGAAAAATGCTACAAAACATTTTACTTTACATACATCCAGTGGGAAAACTCAAACATTACTTCTAAAAATGGTATCACTCCTTTCTGCCACATTTCAACTTTTATCTCTATTGTTTGCCTGCATTTTAAATAATAATTACCCTAAGAGTTATTAAGTATTTTATTCTCTTACTTTATTTTGGATTTTGTTGTACATTTTTATTTTCTAGTGATTTATTTTAATGTTTCCTAAATTGTGTTTTTTTACAAGTATGTGTATATATGTATAATTTTCCAGTATCATTGTAGGTTATTTCTGAATTGAATCTCTAAGATTTTCATGATATTAAATTATGGTTGAGTATTTATTTAGTTAGTATTTATTTTATTTGATATTTTTCAAAGTATAAGACAATATAAAATATTTCCAGTGTATATATTCATTTAATTGTCAAAATAGACCTTTATTATTTTTTATTTATTATTATATTTTTTATTTTCTTTTTGCATTAGTATATATTAGCTGTACAAAGGTAATTTATTTTGATACTTCCACACATGTATACAATGTACCTGGATCAAATTCACTCCTAATTCCCCCCCCATATATATGTTACTTTTGTTGAATAGAATTCTCCTTTAGATTTTATTATGAATGTCACTGTTAGTATGTTCTATTGTCAAGTGAACAAGTATGTATATCTTTGATTGATAAAATTACCCAAATGTCTCTGTATACCCACTTTATCTGGATTTATGTTATACAAACATACATGTATATTCCTCCTTATTCCTTATGATGTCAAGATATCATTTGCTATTTTCTGATGTTTTATATCATTCTCAGTTGTACTATGTAGCTGTTATATGGTTTATATAGCAAATAGCCAATAATTTTGTTTTAGTAGATGTAAGTCAATTTCACAAAGTTCTCTTTTCATTATCAGTTATTCTGTCTAAATTCTCCCATCCCGTCCTCATGCAGACTCCTCATCTGATGCATTGCATGAACCAGAACTCAGGGCACTCCCACTGCTGCGAACTGGGCTGGGAGCTTTTACTCTGGAAGTACAGGCACACATCAACCCTTTAAGAGAAGTAGACTTTCAGTCATCATCTTTTTTATTCCTGGGCATTGAATCCAGGACTTCACACATCCTAGGCAACCTATACTACTGAGCTAAACCCCTACCTGTCATTTTTTAATAAATATTGCATTCTACCTCATATAAAAAAATACTCTTGACTTTTCTAAGACGTCATGTTTTGCCTTCAGGAGCTTATGAGTTCCTCATTACTAATGGGTTTCCCTGTCAAGTTTAAGCTCATTTACTGCAAGAATTCCATATAATTAAATGTGTCTTCTTGTTTTATTTGATTGCTTCCTTAGGAGTTTTCTAATTTATGTGTTCCTTCATTCCTTCCAAAAGAAAGTTGGTTTAGAAATGAGGTGAATGTCTGCTTTCAATCAGCTGCCCTGAACCAAAATTTCCAAAACCTATGAGAAAAATCAATTGGTTACGTGGTAATATATCACTTCACATTGACTACAAGGCCTTATGACCTGGCTCATGGTTTCTTGGAAGTCATTTGCTACTAATCTCACTACTGCCTCATCTGCTCACTGCATGATACACAGTGGCTTAACAGTTGCTGCACTGGTACTGCTTCCAGAATTTAAATGGATTAATTCTTCATCTTGGAATATTGTTTCTTTAGAAAACCATATGGGGTATTGCTTGGTCTTCTTTATTCTTGATTGAAAAGTCACTTTCTCATTTTCTGTAGGCTTACCCAGAACACACCAATTTTAATACAATTTCAACCAACAGTCTGGCTTTTCATTTTTTTTCCCCTGCATTTTCCAATTTTTATCATACTATGTAAATTGGTATATTTATTTTTTGTTTGTTATGAATAAGTCTCTTCCTATAAGAATAAAAACTTCATTAGGGCATAGGGTTTATATCTGTGTGCTATTTATTCCAGCACTAGAAATGTCCAGTGAATATATAAATGTCCTTGGAGCTATAATCCCTATTCATTGAAACTTGTCTCTTCTTTGCTGTACAGCAAAGCCCTGGGCCTAGGTTTCTATGTGTGAAAGATGAGGGATTAGTTACCATTGGGCAGGGCAAACCAAACTAATTCTCCTGAGTCATTTTATTTGTAGGTAATTCAGATGCTAGAAATTTAAGAGTGTGGTAGAGAACAAATTCCTAAAAAAATTCTCCAATAAGTTTAATAAAGTATAAAAGTAACATAGTTTTAAAGAAACTTGAAAGTGGGTCTAAAAATGATAATCACTAATATAATTGCTCTAGTAGGCCTACAGCACTGGTTTATGTGTAAAGGAATCCTGAGCCAGGTGTTGTGGTTCATGCTCAGCTACTTAGTAAGTAGAGGAAGGAAGAATGACTGCAAGTTCAAGGCCAGTCTGGACAAGACCAGCAGCAGATCCTGTCATAAAAACAAAAAGGGCTGGAGGTGGAGAGTGTTTGCTTGGTATGCACAAGGTCCAGACCTGTGTTCAATCCCTGATGCCAGAAAAAATAAAAAATAAATCCTTAGTACACATGTAAAAGAATGAAAATTTTCTTTCTTTGACAATATCATGAAATGAAGAAAAACATGGCTTACAAAGGACATGCACCATAAGATGTGGAAACATTTACAGGATAGGAGTAGCACACGTCAATTAGATGAGAGACCAGGAGATACATGAGTTACACATATGCAGACTGTATCACACTCATCCACCAAAGAACCCAGGATCATGTTATACATGGAGGCTCCTTGTTTTCAACATTTAAGTAAAGCACACTTATTTAAATTATGTAATTTGAAATAAAATATCACTGTTATCAAAACGAACATTTAAAGTTCAAGGAAAGCAAATAGTTACATACACTGATACAAAATTTATAAGCAAAACCATAATTTCATTTTATAATCTAAATGCTTCCAGTTTCTTTTTCGAGATGTCACTTTATTTGACAAAAAGTGCAGTTTAAACATCCCATCAGACATCTAGACTGCCAAAGAGACTTACCACTGTACAGGAGCTATAAACTCTGAATTGCATGTTAGCAGTTCAAGTGTTACTGTGAATTACAACATTTTCAAAAGCTGACAAAAATCTAATATAGTCTCTTTGAACTGGAATCACTCTAAAAATTCTCCCAAATATTTTCTGGAGGGCAGATGATATAGTTTAGTTAAGAATTTTGGACCAAGGACATAATGACTCCTCCCTGGCATTCAGATATCAAGCATGAGTTATAGAAAGTGATTATCCTTGTCACCTTGCCTGAAGTAATGATATTCCGGTTTTTACAGGGCCATCAAAAAAATGCTGTGTCAGAAATGAATATGATTTGGGGCCATTATCAAACACACAGCTGTAAGGTCTTGATTCAAATCTTGCTTTCAAGATCTCCAAAAACATGTAAAGTTAATTTAGAACTTAATCATGCACGTCTACATTTGGCATTAAAAATAATTATAATCTTTTTGATATTATATTGTCTAAGCAAATGAAATGACTGTTGTGAATCTAGGGAAAAAACAACATATTAACTACATTGTTTAAATAATTTAGACACTTAAGAAAAAATCTCTTGAATACTGTATAAGACTCATAAGTAATGGAAATAAGAAATATAATAAAAAATCAGGTACCCTCCATTTTATAGTATGTGTTTCTCTCTCTCTAAGAGACATTGTCTGAGAAAAGTATTTGCACCCAATAGCATCTAACAATACCAAAATAAATGTTGTAAAGATTTGTAATTTTCAAATAAACCACTTACCTTTTTTTCAACAAATAATTGGTATGGAAATTCAATTCTTGTCTCACCTTGCTTTCAAAATTCCACTTAATTATTTTGTAATACTTAATATGCATTTTATTGTGTTATTCAGTAAGAAATGAATACGATATTCAAATGCATTTTAAAATATTCCCAGGAAGAAAAAGGGCATGTGTCATTTCAATGAAAGCAAAAATTATATCCTGCTCATTTTTTGCTATGATGAAGTAAGTTTTCTTTTCTCCCACTAAAAAATTCTTATGAAATATCACAGCTTAGGTAGCACATGCTGGTTAAAAAAAGTTTCCATGGCCTAAGAGTTATCTATGAGTGGTTGTGGGATAGTAAAAGACCAAGTTGGTAAAAGAGACATGAACAAGAGAATTCTCCAAAATCTCCCAATTTTTCTTTGTCTCACATATGGAACTAGGATATTTATGTGATCTGAAATTTATAAAGGGCAAAGGTTTTATTTCTTCTTCATTGTGAGAAACTAATTGTTTCCATGGGTGAAAAGATGGCTCAAGGGAATCAATAGGAGCAAGAACTACACATTTGAACCCAGCCGAGTAATCAGAAAAATATGTCATTCTGATAAACTAGCCCATTTAATTGAAAGTTCATTTGAATATTTCATAAAATAGCCAAAATGAAACAAATTGGTCTAGACCCAATAATCACCCCTCAAAAGGTATGTCCACCTTCTGATCTCTAGAATCTGTGAATGCCTCCTATGGACAAGAGACATAACTAATTAAATGATCTCTAGGAGTGATGATAATCCTAGGTTATCTAGATGGGTCTTCAATGTAGTCACATATATCATGAAGGGATAGACATCAAAATTTTTGAGATAGCTACACAGAAGAATGGACATAGAAAAGGAAGCAAAAATGTGACCATGAAAACAGAGATTAGAATTATGTTTCCACAAACCAAGGAATGTCTATAATAACTAGAAGCTGGAAAAGGCAAGGAATAGATTCTCCCTAAAAGGCTATAGATGGGGTATGTCCCAGCTCACATCTGATTTTGTGCTTCTATCCTGCAGAATTATGAGAGATTAAATTTGCTTTATATTAAGCTGACCAATGTAGCACTTTTTATTGGCAAACTTGAAAAATCAATTCAGAGTTTGATACCAGTTGTGAGTTGTTGCTTCATAACAAAAATCTAAAAATGTAAAGTGGCTTTGGAATTAGATGAGGTCAAGGTCAGAAGAAGAGGGGAGTATGGTCAATAAAACTTTGACCCATATATGGGTCATGAATAAAATGTTTATAAGATAATATGAGCACAAACAGCTCAGAAGGAGATGACAATATGTTATTGGAGACTGGAGGAAAGTTGTTCATTATCACAGTGACCAAAACATGGATGAATTGTGTCCTACAGTTTTGTGGAAAGCTAAACATGTAAGAGATGAACTTGGTTATTTAACTGAGAAAATTCCCAGGTAAAGGATTTAAGATGCAACCATTATTGTTAGTGGTGTATATAGTAAATGGTAAGAAAAAAGTGATAAATTGCAGATTAAAGTGTGTTGGACTCCTCAATTTCTCCAGACAGAGAGCAGGCTGGTCAAATTACTCAGGTGCTAATATGAGCTGGTACTGAAGAAAAATAAGAATGATTGAGAGGTCAAAGCATGGGGACTGGCACAAATGGTGGAGCATCAATCACACAGGATTATTTTCAGGTCTAAAACGCACTGAATTTTGCCTGCTAGATTTCAAAATTTCATGAAATTGTCCACTCCTTTCTATACTTACATATAAATTTGGGTATCCACAACATCTATAGGAAGCCACATCTCTAGGTTATGAGTTTCTGATATTCCTGAGAACAATAAATTTCTGTTTTAAGCAACCCTCTTGTAATTCAAGCCATTTCTGGAAAACTGATAGATTCACTTGGTATATCTAGTTAAAGGGATGGTTTGGTGAGCCCAAAATGTGTGTGGCAGGCCATCAGCAAGGACAGGCTAGAAGCTCCTAGACAAGAGCCAATGTTTCAGTCCATAGCATCATTCTCAGGTAAACCTCAGTCAACAGCTTGGGTCAGACCCACTAGATTGTTGAGAATAATCTCTGCCTTGGTTTGTTCAAGTTGCTGCAAAAAAGTATGTTGGACTGGTTAATAAATAAACAACAGAAAATTTACTGTCCACAGTTCTAGAGATTGGGAAGTATAAGATTAAGGTGCCAACAGATTTGGTGTCTGGCAAGTGTTTGCTGTCTGCTTCAAGTATGGCAACTTCCTGTTGGAAGAGTGAGAAAAATATCCTTGTTGTAGACAAAGTGCCCAAAAATGAGGAAAATGAAAGGAAGGAACATTTATTGGAGAATCTTAATCTATAGTAAGCATCTTAGTCTTCATTTTAGTCTTAGACAAAGTGATAGGTTCAAGGTTATTCACTGAATAAATACTCAAAAGAAGATTCAAATCAACTAACTTAGAAAGCCAGTCTGGAAATTCCAAACCTGAAAACAGTTAATCACTATTTTTATTAAGCTTAACACTGAATGTTGGGCTAACATGCCCAGTTATTTCAAGAGTTAAGGTAGGTACAGAATTTGAGAGGAAACCATATTTCCCATAAGAATTCTCTTACTTCTGGCACCAGTGCAAGCTTGGGAACTTCCTAAAACAACCTTTAGATTTACTAATTCAGTACAGAGACTAACTAAATGCAATCATACAAATGGTTATGGTAAACAAAAGGAAAATGATGCACATTAAAATCAACCAGAATTACAAGTACATAGGACAAAGTCCAAGAAATGTAGCAATAGCAGAGGTTTGTTGAACTCTCTCCCTGGAGTTATGGATACACTGCTTCTTTCATGTGTAACAAAATGAGTGGAGTACTGTCAATGAGGAACTCTTATTTGTGCCTTAGTCCTCGGAGTTCTGTAGGAGATCCGTGATTGGTTATTATCCACACAATTGATCTCAATCTCCAAGTTGGTCAGTACTTTGTAACCCAAAGCCTTACTCTCCACCACATCATTCATTCTTCTGGAATAGTCAGTTTATCCCTTAAATACTACCTGAGGTACCAGTCTTCACCCTAAATCATATTGCCAGACTATCTGGCATAACTCCAAGGCCTCCTGGCAAACAGAAAGACTCTAATCATGCAAGACATTTTGAAGGTTCAGAGACAACCTTCTAGAAGCAGAGGGCAAGGCATCTTCTCTTTGAGCAATGCCAAATATTTTACTACATAGTCATTAACATTGAACAATGCTCTTTTCCCTTACTAAAAACATGCTGAAAAAAGTTGATAAATATAATCTTCAATATCATTTGAAAATTTTATATAATGATTTTCTTAAAATATTGACTGTTTTGGACACTAGCACTACTACATTAGTATGCATGCACATATAAATATGAGTACATATACATATATATAAATATACACATCTGCATACCGATGTAGGTAAAATTGAATCTGACTTGGTATAAAATGATAAATTTTACTTGCATGTGCTGCTCACTTGTGAAGATCTTTTAGGAACACCGTAACATCGGATATTCTTATCTCCTTAATGCACACATGATAGCCCCCAAGCTGGAGATAATTACACTATTTAAAGCAGTTAAGTTAGCACAAAACTGTGATGTTCTCTTCCAGATAAATTTCTCTATTTCATTGATTAACCAATAGTAATGCATTTAACCATTAGAGAAATCAATATGTATTTCTGTGAAAAGAGTCAACAGTAAACTGTTATTTAAGAGAATTAAAATTTATCTCTCTGAACATTTAAATATATTATTAAATCGTTTCCTATAATATCTAAAGAAATTAATTACATTAATGAATTTTTCAGTTTTTTTAAAAAAATGCAGACCCTTATATTCTTTTTCTCTGGACAAGTGTTGCTAAGTGTAAATTTCTTTGTAAAAGTAAGTGGTAAATGTGTAAAATGAATGCTCAGGCATATCTGTATGTTTAGAATGAAGTATAGAAAGAATGCCTTTTAAAACTCCCACAAACTGTTCCTGTTTGTGCCAAATAAGATTGGGTACCAATGCATTTATAACTGAATAATGTTTTAACTTTCTTGTTTTAATCTTTCCTTTTTCAGTCTTTCTTTTTTTTTTCTCTTAGCTATAGTCCAATCTCCACTAACATGTGAATTAAAAACTCCCTTTCATAGAGCCTTTACATTTTACTTCAAACATTCCAAAAGCTGAGAAAGCATTCACATCATCACCACACATTCCCATCTATCAAGCAGGAAGTAGAAGGAACTACAAACACACAACACGAAGAGGATGAGAGATTTCTCTTCTCTCTGGTCACTGCATAGAGATGGAGTCCAACATCAAATTATATCTGAGAAAGAATGGCCCTGTGATGCCACTGCAGTTTACCTACATTTCATCATGGAAACTGAATATTATAATTCAAGCTAAAGAACCATTTACCCTGAGTTCCTGAACCAAGGAATATCATCATTCAGCAAGAGTCAAAGACTTAGGAGTACATGACCCTGAAAATACAGTATCTTAACATATTTTTTCCTTATTTTTAAAATGTACACACAATAATTATATATAGATATATAGATAGATACATTTACATATTATGCAACAATGGAATGAGAGTAATTAGCATATATATTACCTCCAAAATCAAAATTGCCTTGTGGTAAAACCATCCCAAATCCATTCTACTAGGTAATTTGAAATATACATTTTATGTTTGTTACCTATGTTCACCTAAATCAGCAGAAATAAGTTCTGCTGTAAAATTGCAACTGTGTACTCATTGATTAACTCTCTGGTTCAATAACCTCACTAGTCTCTGGTTACAACTATTCACTTCTATTTTTCCCTTCTTATGCAATCATCTTTTGGCAAAGTTTTGTGAAATATTTTTGCTAGGAATCTAAATGAACTCTCAGAAAGTATAGACTTTTATTGCATACATATTTATATGTGTATGTATGTCTGGAAACTTATTTCTATACCTATCTGTCAATTTATTTGTTTCTATGGAAAGTTGACTTTATGTGTGAGATTTTAATGTAATGAAATTATATATGAAATTTTTCACTTCCTCTACCAGAAAAATTGAGAAAATATGTGACTAGGACCCACATGGAAATAAGGGCAAATAAAAACCTACATAAAACTCTTCCTTATAGAATTGTAGAAGTAAAGGAGGTGTGTACTATTACTAAAGAACTGTTATTTTTCAGCTGCTTTTTAAAAATCTCAAGCATTCCTGTTCTGACATGGATGACATGCAGGACCTACCACCTCTGCAATATTTATTTGCACTGTTGTATGCCGTGCTATCATGGGATCCTCTTACAAGTGCTACAGTCTTTAATAAAAGTTGGTGAATAGAAGAGGAAAGCTCATCTCTACTCCAGCTGCATGACTTGGCAATGTATCTGAATTCCAATATCCCAAAATAAGTAAAAAATAACCAATTTCTAATGTAATGTTCTCTTTTTATAAGAAACTATACAAAATGGACAAAATGAAAAAACCCAAGAATGTAATTAGAAGTGATCATTTCTTGTTAGAATTCCAACTTTGTTTGTCTACCCCAAAGATTTATTAACAAGCCAGGGCAATGCACTGTTGTAAGACTTAGGATGAATAAGAAGTATATTTTCTTTTGCACTATACAAAAAAAGTGAATTCAAAAGAGTATGGGAAAGAAGGAATCTGCATGATGCCTTGACAACAGCAGAATTCAGATGCAACTCTAGTTCAGGAAAGACAAGACTACAGATGAAGATCAGGAAATAAGAAGATACCTGTGGAAACTACTCCAGGAATGGGGAGAGGGAGAGATAAAGAAAGATGGAGGAGGGGGTGAATTCAAGTATCATATATTTGATATATTGTAAGAACCTTTGTAAATGTCACAATGTACCTCTATCTGGCATAACAATAATAACAACAATAATAAAAGAATTTTCTTTTATTAAAACTGTGCTTGCCAGTGTGACCCTTGGAAGTTCTTTCTTCACTCAAAGGTATATGTACACTTCAGTCAAACTTCACATATATGGAGTAGTAGCAGGGAGAAAAAACATGGAAAATGAAAGTAAGGAATTAATTGAATGGACCAATTCAGATGGGAAACAGAAGCTGGAAGACATTTATGAGCTAGTGTTTACTGCAGTTCAACCTAATGGAGTTTGGACGGAATAGAGCTGTTATGTATCCTTCCTGTGTCAAGGAGGCGGGGGGCAGGTTTCTTCTTTGATCATTTGGTAGAAGGACAAATTCCTGAAAGGGAACATGGTTTTCTACAGCTTCTCACTTCTTCTATACATTTATTTCACTTAATTTTCTTTTTCTTTAACCAAGTCATGGAGTGGAAGCCTTGAGGGAAACCAGTTTTTGGAGTGCTTTCTTGTCCCTCTCTTCCTATCCACCATCATCACTGTTACAAGTGAGAATGAGAAACATTTCTTTTGCCTTGTTGATAATAAAATCTAGTGTCCAAAGACATTGCCCATCTCTTCTCTGATCCTGGCCAATCATAAAGTGAGCTGAGCAGTCACAAATGAAGCCATGACATTTCAAATGGCCATCTGAGACCCTCCATTCACAGGTGTCACAGGATCCTGTACTGTATTCTCTGAAGCTATTTTCTAATGAAGTTAGTCTGATTTATATGAAATACACTAGGTAAGCAAATAATAGCTATCACAACTGTATTAGGGAGATAAATATGCTACCAATAATGGGGTAGGATCAGAAGATACTACTGAGAAAAATAAAACTATAAAAAAACCTGAAAACAAAGATGTCAGCAGAAATTAACTAACTGAATGAGCAGTTCATTAAGTGAATCTCAGTATGGGAACTTCTGTGGGGTGACTCCATTTAGTATCTAAAATTATAAGAGACCTAAACATTGTCTTGCTTAGAATTTACTGCCCACAAACAGAAGGGCCTGTATTGTGCAGAGATGATTCTTCATGGGTTACAGATCTAGGTAAGATTCAGTCTGCCTGGGGAGACTTTGCTATTGCCTGTTATTTTGCCATGTCATCAAATGCCTCCACAGAAAGTGATCATAGTCCTTTCAGTCCTCAGAAATAGCCACAGATGCTATGGCTAGTTAACAGGAAGTGCGATTCTTCCTTAAGTTATACATGTAGCCACACGATCGCCAGCAAGTTCTGGAAGCATTTGGGGTAGTGAAGAGTCATCCCATCTCTAAAATTCCAAAAATTTGACTTTATTTTTGGAAATAGTTTGCAGTCACAAACTATAATATGTTATGAATAATGTAAAATAATTATTAATGAGGTTCTCTTACAGACCTTCACATTCATATTTCCTTCATTTGATACATACGCACACACACCTAAACTTGTACTGGAAACTGTTCTAGACTCCAGCACTCCAGCAGTGCACAATGGACAAAAGAGAAAATAATTATTTACCTCAAGAAGATTGACTTTCAGTGGGTGAACAACATACAAAATAAATATATAAAGCACATAGTACATTATAGGTAGATAGATGTCGTGAGAATAAAACAAGAAAATGAATAAAAACTACATTTCAAATAATAATGCCATAAACATGCCAGAGACCTCAATTTTTAAGTATAAGTTAATACTAATTGGATTCATCTTTACTATGTTGAAACTGGTAATTGTCATACTCTGTGTAATTTACCATATTGGAAATTACCACAGTATTAAGAAGCTAGAACATCATCTATCTTGGCAAGTCATTTAAATTATTTGGGCCTCAGATTGGTTTATCTGTAAATTATCCTATATAATTCTAACACGAAACTTTCAGGACTGGACAGAACTACACAGATAACAACTCACTTTCGCTTTAAACCAATTCCAGAATCTCATCACTAAGGCGTTGATTTGTTTTAGCTCATTGATGCTAACAGTTAAGAGCAATTTTAAAGAGAAACATCATTTATTTATTTGGGACTAATTAATGGCATTGAATAAATGAAAGTATTCTCAAATTATTGCCTGTGTCTTATTGCCCTAGCTCTTCCTTCAATGTGTATCTTTTATGATTTCTCACCTTTATACTCTTCTATACAGGTTTAGTATCATTTAAGGAAAATTAAATTCATATATTCTTCTGTGATCAATGGAACTTTCAGCTATAAATAAGTCCACTAAGTGTCAAAGTTTCCTTTGAGGCATAGGAGAGACAATTATTAGGGACATGTCCAGTCAACTTCAACATCTGAGAGAAATTACACTGTCCCCCTTAGCAGTCCTTATCAACATCACCTCTATATAGAGATGTAGTTTAAATGAACACTGTTAGCCTCTGAAAAGAGGAAGCAACATTTCCTACAAACAGACATTGGGAAGGAGAGTTCTATCTCTTTAGCCTTATACATTATTATTTTGGAAGTTGTCATGAAAGTAAGCCATTATTCAAGTCTTGTGTTTCCTTGAATGCAGATCTTTAGTGACTTTTTAAACTGATGTTTTATAATTGTTTGTCTCCCTTAAATAGTTCATAAAATATTCCATATTATTGGGGAATCCCTTTCTAAGATGAAGAGAAAATATATGAGTAGATAAGTTCAAGGTCAGCAATTTGGCAAGTCAATGTTTCAGAATCGTTACCTTATCCTGCCCACTTCAAACCATAATAAAAGTAAATTGATGAAAATAAAACTTAAATACACTGCTTATTAGTATTAAATTCACCTGTATATTTTTAGCATTCTAATTAGTGTTTTATAGCTAAAAGTACTAAATTTTAATCATTTAATCTATTTTAGCACAATTTCTATCATATTAATTGAACAGTAATAAAAGCAAAATATTTTAAAAAATAGTCATTCACTTTTTAACAGTTACATTTAAATATTCACTATTGGCTAAGGTATTATATCATAATAAGAGTAACTGAAGATTGAAAGGACCTACTTGTTTTAAAAACTATATGAGAGATCACAGTGGATATTAAACAGCCTATTTTATTTCATAACGATACATTGTAGTATGTTTAAATGCTCACAAAAAAGGGAAAGGTATAATGGAATTATTTGTTTCTTATGATCAAAACAGTAGAGGTATGAATGCTATGTGTGGTTATGTATGTATACATAAATATATATATGTATATGTGTATATATGTATATTTATGAATATATATGTATATATGCATATATATGTAGTTAAGGTTGGTTTTAACTGCTGATTCTTTGTTTATAATCAACGTAGAAAAATTTGACTAATGTGAAGAAAAAAATTAATTTTTTAGGAAAATATCTATGAAACACAATTTAAACATGTAAAATAATAAAGAAGATTGAATTTATGTAACATTGATACCTTCAAATCTTGATAAAAACTACTAAATGGAAATAGAAATATATTTCAAAAGAGTTAAGAAATTTTCTTTCAAATTCTGTGTAGACATTTATTTTTGTGTAGATAAAACCCTTGAGCATAGATTTACCCAAGAAGTTGTTTACTCTTTTAAGCAGGCAAAACTAATTTCATATATATGTGATCATTCCAAATGCTTCAATAGTTTAAATATTAAGAAGTGCTGTAAATAATGCCTTTGGATCACCTCTAGTTGTTAGGCTATATCCAATTTTCTTGGTCCAGTGTTCTTAGAGATTTTCACTGCTTCCAAATTCAGCATAAAATCTTCTCCAGTCATATAAAAATTACGCCAACCATATGCTTTTGAGAACATATAGTTTTGCTCTCTGGAGAGCTGAACCAGTTCAATGATGCTTTCACCATGACTCAAATAGTGAAAGAGGGGATATATATGTTTGTACTCAATATCTCTAGAGACTGAGAGTTTGCTTTTTCTAACTATAGCAATGATGCCTGGCTCATGATATGTTCATGCATTCAGGTTGTGTTCAATAGACAATTACTTTGGTAACAATCATTTTTTTCTCAATTTCATGGCCATAAAAATGCAAGCAAGTGTTTTATATGAATAATCCAAATTAGAGGCCATATTCTTCAATGAGCTCTGTTTCATTTACTTCATTACCATTTTATGGTCATACATTTTCCAGATTCTTATTCCCTAAATAATACAATATAATGTTATTATAATCTACAGCTGATTTAAAGTATACAGGAGGATGTGTGTAGTTTATATACAAATACTATGTGAATGCATATAAGGAGATTTTATCTTCATATTTTGGTGTCCATGGGGCATCTATTTTTTTAAATTATTAATTTATTAACATGCACATATATTGTTTGCATCATTTCTCCCCCCTTCCCCCCTCCTCCACTTTCTTCCCCTTCCAAACCTCAGTTCTAGGCAGGTCCTGTTCTACCCTTATCACTAATTTTGTTGAAGAAAAGACACAAGGATAATAAGGAAGACAAAGTGTTTTTGCTACTTGAATTAAGGATAGCTATACCATGTGTTATGACCCATGTTGATTCATCTCTAACTGACCTTTCCAGTGGTTACTGATCCCCTATGCATGATAACCTTTGTCGTTTTAAGACTTCTATATTATCTAAAGCAGATACCTTAAAAGCAACTGAGGCCAATAGGAAAAGGGGACCAGGAACTAGAGAAGAGGTTAGATCAAAAAGAATTAACCTGGAAGGTTACACACACGCACAGGAAATTAATGTGAGTCAGCTCCTTTTATAGTTATCCTTATCTCAACCAGGAACACTTGTTCCTTCCTATTATTGCTTATACTCTCTCTTCAACAAAATTAGAGATAAGGGCAAAATAGTTTATGCTGGGTATTGAGGGGGTAGGGGGAGAAGGAGGAGGTGGAGTGGGTGGTAAGGGAGGGAGTGGGGGCAGGGGGGAGAAATGACCCAAGCCTTGTATGCACATATGAATAATAAAACAATAAAAAATAAAATAAAAAATAAAAAGACTTCTGTATTAGTTCCTCTGGAGTGTCACCTTGCTGTAGCTGTTTATGGTGTCTAAGAGTTTTGGGGTAGAGTTTTTTGGGCCTTTAAGGTATAGAATCATACTGTCTTCAAATAGGGATATTTTGACATTTTCTTTACCTATTTGTATTCCTTTTATTTCTTCTTCTTGCCTAATTGCTCTGACTAGAAATTCCAGTACTATGTTGAATAAGAGTGGGGATAGTGGGCACCCTTGTCTCATTCCTGGTTTTAAGGAAAATTTTTCAGTTTTTCACTGTTAGGTATGATGTTGGCTATAGGTTTGTCATATATAGCCTTTAGAATGCGAGGTACATTCCTTCTATTCCTAGTTTTCTTAGAGTATTTATCATGATGTGGTCTTGGATCTTGTCGAAGGCTTTTCCTGCATCTATTGAGATGATCAAATGGTTTTTGTCTTTGCTTCTATTGATGTACTGTATTACATTTTTATGTTATAGATCTATTCAGGTGATTAGTGTCCTCTTGGTTCAGTTTTGGGTTGTTGTAAGTCTCTAGAAATCTGTCCATTTCATCAAGATTTTCAAATTTGTTAGGGTATAGGTTCTCAAAGTAGTCTCTGATGATTTCCTGGATTTCTGTGGTGTTTGTTGTTATCTCCCCTTTTGTATTTCTAATTTTACTGATTTTGGTTTTTTCTCTCTTCATTTTAGTCAGGTTTGCCAGGGGTCTGTCAATCTTATTTACTTTTTCAAAGAACCAGCTTTTTGTTTCATTGATTCTTTATAGTTTTTTGTTTGTTTCTATTTCATTGATTTCACCTCTTATTTTAATTATTTCTTTCCTTGTGCTTGTTTTGGGATTTGCTTGTTCTTGTTTTTCTAGGAGTTTGAGCTGTAGTATTAAGTCATTGATTTGAGATCTTTCTGTCCTTTTAATATATGCACTCATGGTTATAAACTTTCCTCTTAGGACTGCTTTGCTGTGTCCCATAGGTTCTGGTAGGTCATGTTTTCATTTTCATTAACTTCCAGGAACCTTTTAATTTCCTCTTTTATTTCATCAATGACACATTCGTCATTGAGCAATATGTTGTTCAGCTTCCAATTGTTTGTATGTTTTTTACTGGTATTTTTGTTGTTGATTTGCAGTTTTAATACATTGTGGTCAGATAGAATGCATGGGATTTTTTTTATTTTCGTATATTTGCTGAGCCTTGCATTGTACCCTACAATATGACCAATTTTGGAGAAGGTTCCATGGGTGCTGAGAAGAATGTGTATTGTGCAGAAGTTGGATAAAATATTCTATAGACATCAGCTAGGTCCATTTGATCTTTGGTGGATCTTGTTTGTGGGTTTCTTTATTGATTTTTTGTTTGGGTGACCCATTTATTAGTGATAGTGGGGTATTAAGGTCTCTCATTACCACTGTGTTGTAGTTTATATATGTTTTTAGGTCCTTCACAGTATGTTTGATGAAACTGAGTTCATTTACATTGGGTGCACACAGGTTGATAATTTTTACTTTCTTTTGGTGTATTGCCCCTTTTATTAGTATTGAGTGTCCTTCTTTATCTTGTTTGATCAATGTAGGTTTGTAGTTTACTTTGTCTGAGATAAATATTGCTACCTCTGCATGCTTTCGGGGACCATTGGCTTGGTAAATCTTCTTTCAGCCTTTCACTCTCAGCCAGTGCTTATTTCTGTTGATGAGGTGAGTCTCCTGTAGGCAGCAGATTGTTGGATCTTCCTTTTTAATCCAGTTTAACAATCACTGTCTTTCGATGAGGGAATTTAGTCCATTAACATTCAGTGTTAGTACTGATAGGTATGTGGTGAGTCCTGTCATTTAGTTGTCTTGGTTTTTAAGAGTTTGATTGTATGTAGCTGAATCAGTGCTATTCTCTCCTTTCTTGTCTTTTCTTCTCCTGTGGTTTGGTGTTGCCTGCCCTTTCATGGTTTTGTTTGCTTTCATTTTCTGTGTGCAGGATTCCTTTGAGAATCTTTTGTAGTGGTTGCTTGGTGGTAATATATTGCTTTAGTTTCTGCTTATCATGGAAGACTTTTATTGTTCCATCTATTTTGAATGATAGTTTTGATGGGTAGAGTGTCCTAGGATTGAATTTATTTTCATTCAGTGCTTAGAAGACCTCACGCTATGCTCTTCTTGCTTTTAAGGTTTGTGTTGAGAAGTCTTCAGTGATTTTGATGGGTTTACCTTTGTATATTATTTGTTTTTTTCTCTCATACAGCCTTCAATATTCTTTCTCTAGTCTCTGTACTTGTTGTTTTAATGATAATATGTCATGGGGTAGTTCTATTTTGATGATGTCTGTTTGGTGTTCTGTAGGCTTCCTGTAACTGAAGGGGCATAATTTTCTATAGATTTGGGAAATTTTCTGTTATTATTTTGTTGAATATATTATGCATTCATTTTGCTTGCACCTCTTTTCCTTCTTCAATGCCCATGATTCTCAAGTTTGGTCTTTTGATGGAGTCAGTGAGTTCTTGTATTACTTTTTCACAGGTCTTGAGTTGTTTAACTAATAGTTCTTCAGTTTTTCCTTTAATTGCCATTTCATCTTCAAGTTCTGAGTTTCTGTCTTCTGTTTGTTCTATTCTGCTGGAATGGCCTTCCATTTTGTTTGGGATTTCTGTTTCATTCTTTTTTTCTAATGTTTTACTTATCATGGGTTACTTCCTCCTTAATATTGTCAGTTTTTGCCCTTAATTTGTTCATCTCTCTGTTTATGATGATCTCTGTTTCTGTTTGGTGTTTATTTAGGAATCCTATGATTTCATGTATTTGTTTCTATATTTTCTCATATTCTTTATTTTTGTTGTATGAAATTTCTCAAGTGCCTCCTGTATGACTTGGTTGACCATGTCTACTGACATCTCTGAAATTCTTATTGATTGCTTGTAGGATTTCTTCTTTCAGAAGATTCTTATGGGCTTTGTTGGGTTCCTTGGTGTAGTTTATCTTTGTTTTGTTGGAGTCTGGATCTGGGTATCGATTTTCTTCATTTTGCTCTAAGTACTGTATTACTTTATTTTTGGGAGGAGAATGGTTTCCATCCCTTTATCTTCTTCCCATATATCCACAAGGTACCATTTCTGTCCCTGAACTGTTTGTAATTTAGTATTAGCTGGGTTACAATATTAATACTAATAAAACCAATAGAGAAGGATAAAAAAGAGAAAGAGAAGGAAAGATAAAAGGAAGAGAGAAGAGAGGAAAAAAAATGGGAGAGATGTTGGGTGATCAAACAGCAAACCAGACAACCAAACCCTTAAAGAAGTGGAAAAAAATCACGAGTTCTGGAACAGAAGAATTGCAGTCTTAGTTGTTCTGATGTCACTTCTTTAGCATCCAGTCCTGTGTGTCTGTGTCTCTCAGGCAGGTTTGGAGCCCTCTAGTGGCTGCCCATGTGGGTGCCTGGTGGAGTGGTTATCTGGTAAGCCTGTAAAACTGGGGCTTGGCTCCGCCTGAGTGGCAGGTATCCCAGTGGGCTTTGGGATGTGGCTGTCTCATGCTGAGCTGATGTCTGGCCCCATGGAGTGGGGATCCTGATGGAGCAGGGATCAGGCTGGGCCTGAAGGTTGTGGATCCCTGCAGGGTGTGAATCTCTACAGGGTGCAGAGCTGTGGCCTGGTGCAGCCCAAGGGGCAGGTTTCCTGGTGGATGTGGATCCAGCATGGGACTGGGGCCCAGAACAGCCCAAGGGGTGGGGATCCCAGTGGTGCATAGATCTGGCACATGGCTAGGGCTCAGCGGTCACCCAAAGAACAGAGAGCCTGGCAGAGCAGAGCAGCAGCTCTGCAGTCTTATAGGGCAGGGACTTGGCAGGCTAGCTGTTCTTTTATTAGATAGTGGTGTGGAGAAGCCTTCCAGGATCTAGGGTTTAGAGTGCCGTATTTTTGGTTCTCCCTGGTGCTTTACCTCAGCTAATGTGTCTCCAGTGTCTCATCAGAGTCCCTGGTTCAGTAGCTTATGAAGTCTGCGGTGCTGTCCCAGTTGCCATCTTGGATTCTCTGACCATGGGGCATCTATATTCAGTCACTCAGGGATTCCAAGATACAATTGTGTATGCCAAACTAGACCAGAACTGACCACTTCCATGCAACATACCTTTTCTGAGTGATTATTATTTTAATTAACTTTATGATCATGTTTTTGTTAAGTTGTGATATTATTTGATCATTTAAAAAATAGCATGGAAAATCTTTAAGTGACTACTGGAGATTGGGATATATTTGATAATGAAAGGAAAATCTGTGTGTGTATATGTGTAATATTTGCAAAATACATGTAAATGACATTAGAAAGTTTACAAGTACAGACATACCTTCAGTTTTTTCTATTAGTGCATAGGAATGAATGGCACAGGAGTCAAATAGCAATGGATACTGTTAAGGGATAAATTTGCTTCCTCTAAAATCCTATGTGGAAATTCTATCACCTAGTACCTCAGAATTAAATTGTATGTAAAAACAGAGTCTTCAAAGTGTTTATTGAGATAATTAAGTTGCAAAAAGGGCATCAATATGAGGCCCAATATGACATGATACAAAGACATGATGAAAGAACAGGAAATGTGGACCCTAACTAAGCACCAGAAAGAGAAAACCTGGTAAAGCCACAGAAAGGCAGCCATCTACAAATCAAAGAAATCAAATCTACTGAAACCTTGACCCCCAAATCTGAGCTTCCAGACTTTTGTTTAAGCCACCACTGTGGTACTTTGCTATGGTAACCTTAAAAATGTAATAAAATACTGGTGGGCAGTAGAGCAAATCTTAGTGTCTAGATGGAAATTTATATCTTTTCTACTTCTTAATCTTCATTCACTGCAATGTATTTCAGCCTTTGGAAGAATATGGAGCAAAGATTTCATAAAAACAATGTTTCCAGGATATTTCTATTGAAAAAGGTTAGTGTTGGTAGTTTACTTGTTTAGAGTAAAGAGAAATAATTTAGATTTGTGATCTATAATTTAAAATGAATTGATACTGTTCATTTTGGTTAGAAAATTCACCTGTTGTTTCCCACTTCATGATATTATTAACAATGCATACAGCAAACAAGTCTAAAATTATTCCCTTCATTAACGAAGATTCTAAATGGGGCAGGTTGATACATGGCTGTAATCTCAGCACTTGGGAGATCGAGGCAGGGAGACTGAGTTACAGGCCAGTCTGGGCTACATAGTGAGCATAGTGAGACCCTCTCTCTCTCTTTCTCTCTCTCTCGCTAGCTATATATATACATATACATGTACATATATGTATATGTGTATATAAGTATGTATATGTGTATATATTCATGTGTATGTATGAATATATGTGTGTGTATATATATATATGGATATATATATATATCCATATATATATATACATAGAGAGAGAGAAAGCATTTCTGTTCTTAATTATTGCTTTTGGGAAACATTTATTTATTTGTTTTTATTTACCTAACAAGTGAAGTACTTCCAGGACAAGTGCTAGTTCTGGGTTATAGTTATAAACCATCACACCTGGGCCACATCTGATCCTTTCTTGCCTCACTTGTTATTTTCTCTTGCCTATCCAGCTTCCCGTGATGAGATTCAGCTTACCTCTGTTTTCCCTTACTTTAAACTATAAAAGAAAAATGTTACTCTGATTGATATTAAGAATCTTGAAGACTTCTGAGACCCGGAGATTTTCCCTGTTGGCCTACTATTACAGCTGAATAAACCCTTTCCACATCTGAATCTTGATTTATTTTTGAGAGTTTCTGGAACAGTAAGAATAGATGCTTGAATCCTGATGTTTTCACCCAGATATCTATGCAGATTTATTGGGCCCTTTATATCCTTCCTTGCTTGGGGCATAGGGATCTATAATGGGTCACAACTTTACTTGCCATCATTGTTCTGCCCTGCCTGTCATTGCATGGTTGGAAGCTACTGTAATTCTGTTAGATGAGGCTCTTCCTATCTCTTCTCTGTCTGACCAGGAATCTTCTTGGACTTATTCTATCTGAGTAGAAGTTGACCATGTTGAGTAATAATATTGGAGAATAGAAGTATTATCAGCTTTTCTGAGTGGGATTTAGGACAAGACTTATTCTTTTCTGGTTTACAATGACTCTTCAGGGTGGAAGTCTCATTGTCTCTTTTCAAATGGACACTTAGTTTCTGCCTGTCAAGCAGGAATATATGATTCTTTTGAGGACTTTCTGACTTTCTCCTCTCCTCATCCAGGAAGTCTGACAAGTTCTCAACCTGAATTGTGCAAGAGGTGACTTTGTCTTCCAGGTGGCAGTTATACATGGAAGGGATTTTTCTACCTGACTCTTTCCTCTACTTTTTCCTCCTCATTCTTTAGTAAGTCTTATTCCACTGGTATCTTTCATCAGCACTGAACCTAACAATATGTGTACCACTATGACACTATTTCTGTTAAATCACTTTAAATTGGCAAAGCTTTTATTGTAATTTAGAATTACAATGATCAATTTAGAGCTTTCTTGACCTCACTAAATTAGTCTACCTTTTCAGAGCCTTTAATTTTAGAAGTCCAACTTCTTTCTTTCAGTCTTAGGAAGCTAAAATACAGTTCCTCTCACTAAATCTCAAGCAGTCCCTTCAGGGATGTCAATATTCCTTACCTAAAACTATTCAGTCACTAAATTAACTATTTTTCATCAGTGCTACAACTACCTCAATTTAACACAATCTTGACCCATCATTTTAATCTGACTCACCTGGTATTCATCTTCTACCCATCATCTACTCTGACCTCATCAGCTTTGTGACTCCCCATGGGGGGTTTGATACCTCAGGCTGCCTCATCCATAATTAGAACTCCAAGGACAAGAAGCTTTAAGATCATAGTTATTCAACATTCAGTACAAAATTTTTAATTCTTGATGAAATATGACATATATGCTACAATTTCAAACTTTCTGATCCACAAACAATACAGAAAATTTTTCTGTAAAATTCAGTTTGGTTTTAGGTGAAATATTCTCTTCCATTACCAGAACTTTACCAGGTCTTTAAAGGTTAAAGACATCACTTTATGGTTTAAAAAAGCAAAACAGGTCAGAGTAAATAATGATTTCTATGTAAACCAAGATATCATGATGTATAATAGAGCTAAAGAAAATAGAAGATGTTCTTAGATTCCATGCTTATGGCCTTCTCATCTAAAATTGGTCAAAAATTCAGAAGTCTTTGTTTAAAAGACACATGTCAGTGTTTAATTACATTATATCACCTAAACAATGTCTAAGAACATTTTTAAGTCTAACTCTAGATGACTTCTCAACATCTTTTTTGGTTATCACTAATGTAATGAACTTGTTACAGAACATTACATTAATTGACAAATTAGCCTCTTTCTGAAATCAGTATTTTAACTGAATACAATATAGATGTACAGGCTAGTGAAGCAAGTTTAAAGACATAAGTTCATGGATCTTAAACAACTTGAGAAAAATCATTCTAGTTCTTCAGCAAAACTTATCAAATAAGTGTTTAATAGAGAGGAATACATAAAACCTAGTCTCATGATTTGTATTATCCTCCATACTGCTTCCATTCCCTTCTCTTATCCTCTCTGGCATCATCTATGCTATCTACATAACTCACACCCACCTTCGCAAATTCAGCTTTCCAAAATAAGTCTAATATTGTATTATCTGTTTTTATCATGTGCTTAAGCTGCTCCTATTAAATAATTTCTGTATCTCTTCAAGTATACCAAAACTATGACATTCCCTATTCAGCTCCCAATAATAACACAGTCCTGCTTTTGCCTAATGATTGTGTGCTCCTTTGCCTTTGGAAACTTCTGGTTTCCTTCAAATTCCTATACCTTTCTATGAGTTAAAGGGATCTTTTTTGTTATCACTGGAATTCTGTTTTACTTTTACTCTCAAATACAGTATGAATTTCTTTCAACCTCTGTACCTCTAAATAAAAGTAATGTATGTTTCAACCAGAAACATAGAAAGCATCCACCAAAGCTGTTCTCATAGACTTGAGTATTTGCAATCATATCTTCTTTGTTATGTATACTTACTCAATGGGAAACAGAGTACACACTCCTTACTTCTTATAGGAATCTAATAGACCCACATAATCTGAAACAGAATGCTTGGAATGACAAACATTAAATAACCTTTTAGTTTCCTATTCACAATTAAATGAGAAATTTCTGTCAAAATGGCTCTTAAGAAGTCTAAGATGCAAATCTATGGACTGATGCTTTCTGTGAATGTAGATTAGCTACAATCAGACATATTTTATTTGTGGCAATCATGTCCACTTGTATCTGCTGGAAAATTGTACTGGATCCAGTTACCTATAACAACTAATGAGGCCATGTTGAATCCTTAACTGGACTGCTTCTTTTTTTCACAGTAACCACAATATTACTTCTGATATAATTTTTTCATGCACTAGAAAAGGCAAAAGCTCAATTAAAATATGGTTTATGGCTTAGACAAGAAATCTGAACTTTAGATGGGGACTGTGAATTTCCTTATCATTTTCTCAGAAAGAGGGTAAAAGTACCTGAAATTTACACGCATAGAAATAGAAGCTAAAAAAATAAAAAATAATATACACTTAGAAGTACTGAAATTAATAAAATATTTCTCCCTTTATTTGGAAAGAGTTCTAGACTTTCTTATATTTTTAGGTTCATTGTTTTATTTTTCAAGCTCATTATGGGTATCTTGTTATTGAGTTTACTTTAATTATGCTTGGTGGGTTTTATTTTAATTGTATATTTCCATTTCATACTGAGAATTAAAAAACAGAAGAGATTCCATTTAAAATACTTGAATTTCCAGTAATGTGGTCAGTGTTTGTTGCTTTATGAAGATGCAATAATGTTCTGCCATATTTTCATGCAGGGATGTCCTCTTGTTCATTTTACTCTTTTATATGTGCACACATGCAGCACAGAAGAAGAACTACCTTCTTGGGAAAGTAACTAAGCCAAGAACATTCCCTTCATCAACTTTATGATAAACTGCAGATTTCACATTTGGAGGAAAATTTTTCATTTCAAAACATTAACCCACATAGTACTTAATAATTGAAGCCTATATGATTTAGTGTTAAGAAATGAATTAAGTACAAAAATAGATTTCCACCCTTTCCTTTGATTATACCCTGGATTGATTGCCATTCATTTTAGAATTTTGCTACTAAGGAATTTGTTTCAAGAGAAACAGAATTATCAATAACTGCTGGATTCAATAGCAATTCCTCCTTACTGAACTTATTCTTAATTTAAATTATTTTAGTGAAATAGAAATATATCTGCATTTTATGTTCATGAAAAGAATTAAGAAACTATTTTTTATTCCTATTCTCAATGAATACACTTACATATATATTAAGAAATCTATTTTTAATTTACATATTCACACAGATATATCTTGGATTTGAATTGAGAGTCAAACTTTGCAATTTACACTCTTAAATATTTGTCTAGAAATTATCCTGTTAGAACAAGGTAAGGAGGGTTGATTATACTGAAAATATCAATGACTTTTTTTTTTTAGAAAAAATGATTTCTCGTTCAAGTCATACAATAGTCGAAAACTCCACAACTTTCTTAACATTCTGCCAGTCTCTGGTTGCCATGTGAAATAAGACAGTATGTAGCCTTTGCTACCCAATTTTGTCTTTACTCTTTTAACCTACAAAGGATTCTTCTCTGGTACCTGATTTTATTGCCTATTCTGGGTAAAAAGTAGGTGAGTGTAGAGACACCTTATAAAGAAGTGAATGTGTTTCCAGTGTTTTTAGGAGTAGAGATAGAAAAAGATACATAACCCATGACCCATCAATTCTATTCTCAAGGGGATTTCTAGAACTCTTGTGTGCAAGTTGACTATAGATTGCATCATCACTCTTAATAACCCCAAGCTGACAATACCAAATATCAATCAAAAGATAATGAACAAATAAGTAGTGGTTTATGAAAATGACAGTTAATGAGCTGTAGCTACAAATGATTAAGAAACAATGCCTATATTTACAGAGAATTAAAGAAAACAATACTTAATAATATTGACCAGAAGTGCACGCATAGGTGGTACAATAAATAAGAAAGGTGAAGAATTTCTTACCATAAAACTGGTATAACAGTGGCTCTGCACAGCAGCATGGGAACTCTGGCCAGTGAAGAGGACAATGGTAGTCTCTAAGTCCTGGCAGTATTGTTTGTCATACTTGAGTCAATATTACGTGAATGTTTACTTTATAATTAATTGTTACATCATAGTTTTACACTTTATGTACTTTTCAACTTGTGTACCTTCTGAAACACTAAAGAAAAATGTATTTTCAAAATGCACCCATGTTAATAAGTAGACAAATTTAAAAATTAAAATTGACCATAAAATACTTTCATAAAGATAAAAATAAAGAATATTCAAGAAGAAGATTGTAATGTCACACTAGGGTAAAGGTTTGCTTTCCACTATAAAACATAAAACACATAAAAAGAAAATGTAACAAACTAGTTCAATACTAGCTGAGCAAAAATGCAAAAAATCTTTTTAATATCACATCAGACTTACGCACTTCAGATAAAGGTTTAAAAAGCTAGTATACTCTGAAAACTTACTCAGCTAGTTAAGTTTCGACTTGTATACAGCATCTATGTAAGTTTGCTAATGCTTCCAGAACAAAATACCACAGAAGAGTCATTTAAACAATAGAAATGCACTTTCTCACAGTACTAGAGGCTAGAATCACAAAATCAAGAGAGTTGGTTTCTTCTGATGCCTGAGATTAAGCCACTACTCCAGGTTTCAGCTTTACTTTCTGGTGACTTGATTACAAAATATGGTGCTCTTTGGTTTGCAGAAGCTCAGAAATGTACACTGATCTGTCTTTATCTTGGTATTTTCCTGTGTCTGTGTAAGAACACTATTTCTACAAAATTGTAGTCCACTTTGATCAGCTCATTTTAACCTCCTGGTTTCTGTAAAGATTCTATGTCTAAATAACATCACATTCTTTGGTAGTGGTGGTCTATACTTTCCACATAAGCATTTTATTATTTTTTATTGTTCTGCAGTAATTACACAAAATGAGAGGTTCATTGTGACATTTCCATAAAAGTATATACTGTGCTTTGATCATTATAATCCCTGTGTAATTTTCTTATCCCCTCTTCTTCACATCCCCTTTTTCAACTTTCTTACAGTTTTATACATGAGTTTCATTATGTCTTTTTCATATGTACACATAGTGTACTTTGGTCATGTTCTGCTTCCTTCACTTTTTTTTAAATTAAATTGTGCTGGTAATACATTTTGGCATTTAAAAAACTGTACACAATATAACAAATATATCATAGTTGAATTCACCACCTCCATCACTCTCCTTTATTCACCCTCCCCCCATTCTTGGAATAGTTTCAACAGGTATCATTTTTCTGTTCACATATATGTATACAAAGCATTTACAACATATTCACCCTCCTATACTGTTTCCCCACAGTCTCCCACCTCCCAGTAGTACCAACCCCCTGACAGGACCTGTTTTACCTTCCTGATCTCTGACTTTGTTAAACATAAATGCATTTTTTGTTCATATAAAAAGCTATGTAGCACCCAGGTGCCCATGGCTCACACCTATAATCTTAGCTACTCAGGAGGCAGAGATCAGGAGGATCATGGTTCAAAGCCAGCCTGGGCAAATATTTCATGAGACCCTATTTGTGAAAATCCTTCACAAAAAATATGGCTGGTGGAGTGAAGGCCTTGAGTTCAAGCCCAAGTACAACAAAAAAGAAAAAAAAAAGCTATACATGGAGTTTCCTTGTGACATTTCCATATATATATGTATTATAACCAAATTGGTTCATCTCCTCTATTTTTCTCCTTTTTATCTTAGACATCTTCTTCTGGTGGTTTCAACGGGTTTAAAAATTCTATATTCATTATGTATAGGAAGTACATCAACCTTATTCACCTTCTTAATCTCCTTCTTACTCCTCCCCTAGTATGATCCCTTTATAGTGATCTGTTTTTCATAATATTGCTGTATTTATATTGGGCCTGTATTCCACAACAAGGGAGAACATGTAGATTTTTGGCCTTCTGAACCTGGCTAACTTCACTTAAGAAGATGATCTCCTGTTTCATCCATTTACTTGCAAATGAAAAAATTTCATTCTTCTTTATAGTTGAATAAAATTCCATTTTATATAAATACCACATTTTCTTAATCTTTTCATCAGTTGTGGGGCATCTTGGCTGCTTCCATAGCTTAGCTGTTGTGAAGAGTGCAGCAATAAACCTGGGTGTGCAGGTGCCTTTATTGTAACTTGACTTTCATTCCTTCGGGTATATCCCTAGGAGTGGTAGTGCTGGATCATATGGCATTTCTATTTTGAGTTTTTGAGGAGCTGCCATACTGTTTTCCATATGTACTAATTTACATTACCACTAACAGTGTATGAGGGTTCCTTTTTCCCCACATCCTCACCAACATTTTATGCTGTTTGTGTTCCTGATGGTATCCATCTAATTGGAGTGTGGTAGAATCTCATCGTGGTTTTGATTTTCACTTCCTTATGGCCAGGGATGTTGAGCCTTTCTTTGTGTGGTGTGTGTGTGTGTGTGTGTGTGTGTTTAGCCATTTGGACTTCTTCCATTGAAAAAGCCCTGTTCAGTTCATTTTCCCATTTATTCATTGATTTTTGGAGAGTTTAGTTTTTTGAGCTTCCTGCATATTCTGGTTATCGATCCCTTTTCAGATGTATATCTGGCAAAGACTTTCTCCCATTCTGTGGGAAGCCTCTTCAATTTGTGACCATTTCTTTTGTTGTGCAAAAGGTTTTTAATTTCATGTAGTCAATACTTTCTCTAAGTTGTTTACCTACTTGAGTTCTACTGAGGAAGTCCTTGCTTGTGCCAATTAATTCCAGTCTATTCTCTGCTCTTTCCTGCACTAGCTTCAAAGTTTCAGGTCTTATATTAAGGGCAGTTTGAGTTGCTACTTGTACAGGGTGAAAGACATGGATCTAGTTTCAGTTTTCTATATGCAGATATCTAGTTTTCCCAGAAACATTTGTTGAAGAGGCTGTCTTTTCTCCATTGTATGTTTTAGGCGCATTTGTCAAAAATCAGATGGGTGTATTCATGTGGATTCATTTCCAGGTCTTCTATTCTGCTCCTGGTCTTCATGTCAGTTTTTATGCTAGTGCCTTGCTGTTTTTATTGCTGTGGGTCTGTAGTATAGTCTGAAGTCAGGTATTGAGATACCTCCAGGCTTGCTTTTTTTGCTCAATATTGCCTTGGCTATTCTGGGTCTTTTGTGCTAAGTAAGGTTTAGGGTTGATTTTTTAATCTCTGTGAGTAATGTCATTGGAATTTTGATGGGGACTGCATTGTATGTATAGATTACTATTGGTAATAAAGCCATTTTCACAATATTGATTCTATCAATCCATAAGATTGGGCAATCTTTCCATCTTCTGTAGTCTTCCTTGATTTCTTTCTTCAGTGGTTTGTAGTTTTCAATGTAGAGGTCTTTATTTCCTTTGTTAAGTTTATGCCTTCTCTCACATATGTATTTTGATGGTACAAAATTCAATGCAAAGTAGATAACTTCCTGTTTTTCTTTTTCTCTCTTTTCCTTCCTTCCTTCCTTCCTTTCTTCCTTCCTTCCTTTCTTCTTTCCCTAAGTTCCTTCCTTACTTATTTACTTCCTCCATCTTTCTTCTCTTCCCTCTTTTTCTTCCTTCCTTTCTTTCATCCCATGTTTATATATATCTCATGTGGTAACCCCTTTCACCTGTGGTCACAAACAAAACATATTCAATGGTCCTTTTTATTTCCTTCTTTTTTTTTGTTTTGTGGTACTGAAGTTTGAATTCAGTGTCTCAGGCCTTCTATGAAGGCAGTCTACCACTTGAGCCATACCCCAGTCCGCTTTTGCTTTAGTCCTTTTTCAGACAGTGTCTCACGGATTTGCTCAGGACTGGCCTCAGATCATGTTCTTTCTACCTACGCTTCCTGTCCAACTAAGATAATAGGCACATGCTTATTTGCTGTGATGAGGTCCCACTAATTCTTTGCCAGTGCTCACTTGAACTCATATCCTCCTGATCTCTGCCTTGTCTGTAGCTGGGATTATAGGTATGTACATTGCAACTGAGCTCAATAGTCCTTATGTATTAGTTTCTACTACTACAACCTGTGTACTCATTAGATTAATGCCTTTGAGTTGGTGTTTATGCATCCTAAATAAAAACTATCAGCAACACTTCTTACTCTTCATTAGATCTCTTCTTTTGTCACTTACCAGTGTAGACAGACTAGAAGTAACATGATTTCTCAAATTTCCACACTGTACATCTAAGGTAGAAGGAAACTGTCACATAAGAAATTTGAGGCCAATTAATATATAAAACATATGAAACAGATCCCCTACACATTGTTATTGAATACTTTGTTTTTCTTTTATTTATATGTGCATACAAGGTTTGGGTCATTTCTCCCCCCTTCCCCCTGTTATTGAATTCTTTTTGATGAATATGTGTGTTCTCTAACTTAAATATATTTTCTCATCTCAAATTCTTACTGCTTATCCACTGAGCTATTTCATATCTATTCTTTTTGTTGTTGTTATTTTTCTCATTATTTAAAAAGGCAGTAACCAATTTAACTCTTAGCAACAAAACTTAAAGAGAACAGCATGGTAATTAACAGAGGGATTGTGTCTAATATATTTCTTTATATTATGCACCTTTATGTAAGAGCAGGAAAATTATCTTTGTTTGTAATAAATCTCATAGGACCAAGAGATTTACCTTGGAAATCTCACTCTTAAAATGTAGGTTTACTTACACACATTAATGTATCATTGTCAGAAACTGTTCTTGACAAAGTCTTTTTAATTGTCTTTTAAGTTCATATTAATTTGCCATATCAGACATCCAACATTTCATACATGAATGGAGTTTAATCAGAAGTATTTAAAATGCATGAATGAATAAACACTATGATCTCTTTAAATAGTGACTGGCTCCTATTTTTATTGCTTAGATCAAGTTAATTGCCAGTTTTTTTATACTAAAACTCTCATCAGGATTAAAGTCCTTATCAAAGACATAGTCCTAAAGTTAAACTAATCTCATACTTAAATTTGAAAAATATAAATAATCTTGCATCTTCAAATTTGAGATCTTGCCCTATTTTCCCAAGATGCATTTGTTCAATATTCATGAAGTTATGATAATATTCCAATTCAAAATCTTATTTAAGTGGCTTAGTTTAAATCATCTTTGATGGAAAAGGTCATATAAAAAAGATATATTTTTGCATGGTACCTTAGTCCCCAGAATCCTTTGGAAATTGATCATAAGAAAGTGAACATCTTTAATAATTTGAACTCAGCAGAGACAAGCAGTAGGTCTATAATAGAAATACAAGTGTTATACTATTATACAATATTTCTCAAAATAGTATGCTGGTTAATTAATTGAACAGAGAAAGAGTAGTGATCATTTTGAAAAATACTTGATTACTTAGCAAAGTATTGTGTCCTCCAGGTTACATTTATTACCTCTCTGACCAGATATAGTTCTTCATTTATATTTCCAAATAAAAATAGGACAGGCTTTCATTAAGTTCTTGCATTCTATTATTACTTACCATGAATTCACGTAATATCATGAGGATTGCCATCTGCTTTGGCTAAATTGAAAGCCATTCTTATTTCCTGTCTAGAAAGAAATGAAATGTTTCCATCCCTCAGATTTCCCATTGTTCTTATTAGATTTTTGAAGGGTCAACGAGTGTATTTTTTTTACTGAAATTTTCTTAATATGCTCCTTAAAGTAATAGATTCTCACCCATCACGGGTAATCTCAGCACTTGGGAGGCTGAAGCAGGAAGGTCATGAGTGTGAGGCCATTCTGGAATGCATAGTGATTTGGACTAGCTGAACTACATAGAGAGATCGTGTATCAAACAACAAAAGCAAAACCAAAAATAAACTAAAATTATTTCAGCACAAATAGTAATGTATAAAATTTATGAATTCTTTTTGGAGTTAACAAAATATTTTTGCAAATTTAAATTTATTTACCATATTTTCCAAAAGGATTCTTGTTGGCCTATAATTTTTCATACATATTTAACAGAATGAATTATATATCATACAACATTCTCACCTTTTTTAAATTGAAAACTACTACTAAAAGATGCATTTGTCAGAGAATGGAAGGAAATGGGTTTTGTTGGTCAAAGGATATAAATTTAGAGTTATGAAGGATGAGTAAGTTTAGAAATATAATGTACAGATGTACAACCTGAGAACTGTGGCTAATCACATTGCATTGCACTCTGGAAATTTGCTGTGATTAGATTTTAACTGTTCTTAATACACACACACACACACACACACACACACACTGGAATTATGGAAGTTGCTGGATAATCAAAGGTACATGTTGTATACGTATATAACAAAAATATGTTTCTTGAGTAATCTGAATCTTTCTCCAGCAATTATCTATCTGACATTCTACAAGAGCACATTGTGCTTCATAATACAAACCATGGCATGGGATCTATGATACAAGGTCTACTTGTGATTCACACTTAATTTCACTGCAAGATTCCATTACTCCTTTTTACTGAATGTTCATTATTATGAATTGAGACAGACATTATTCACTAAATTTATTATGTTGTGAAATCTTGTGCTTATTAATCTGAAAATACATACATTAGCAGAGAGAAACTCTAATCTTTGCTAGTCACTACGTGCATGAAAATGGTCAACCACTAAAATTCCTCTCACATCAATGCTCTTCTTTCAAATAATTGGGGTGGTATCTACATTGTGATATCAATATAGTAAGTAATATCATCTTCATATTTATAAAATGTTGTATATTTATGTAAAATATTCTTAATGAAATGTTGATGGTTTTTAAGAAAAAAATAAAAAGTTCCATTCCTTAGTCAATTGACTCTTCATCACTTCATGTAACACAGTGTTGAGTTCTTTATATCAGACACAATGCTAGGCACCAATGATATACCATACATACTCAGATATGGTTCCAGACAAATGACAAAAAAGTGATAGAAGAAATGAAGGAATGAGTTTGATTCTTGTTTGAGGTCTTGAAAATGTTGAATACTCACTGTCCTCTGGAGAAAGAGAGAACTTCAAGTAAAACAAAAATAATGTGCCACAGTGATGAAACAGTGGCAATACAGTCCCTCTTTCCAAATGTTTCCTCACTTTTACAAATTCAATTGCTAATTAAATTCTGAAATTAGGAATATGAGTCTTTGTAAAATAATTAACAAGGAAAATCTTCATGGCTAGTTGCTGTAACACATTGGTTTTAAAGTCTATTTAAACAATTAAATAGTGATAGTAATGTAGGCATTAGATTTTAGCATTCAAAAAGTAGATTATTTATGGCTTTAGGAACATAGTGCAGTTTTATATTATCTATATTCATTAAATTGACCAGAAAGAATTTGTGTCCTTGAAAGGGTTGATAATCAAATCACTATTTGCATGTAAAATATCTTATTCTAATAAATATTTGTCAAATGTGACATTGGCTAAGTTTTTTTTAATGCTCAGAATGTCTTAATTTTCTCAGTATTTCCCTATTATAAGAGCAAATATAATTTTTTAGAACACTTTATATATTCTAAGCTGTAAAGGGATAATATATATTACTATAATCATTTGATTAAGTTGGCAATTTCTATCTAAATAAACCTATAATATCACACATTATTATAATATAATGAAACTGACTTCAGAACAAGATAAAGTGCCCATCCTAATGCATTTCTTATTCACCCAATTCAGGCAGTGGTATCCTGGACAATTAAATCAATGATTGTGAACACCTCTTTTCTATTGCATGTGGTATAGGACATCTGGACTAAAGAAAAAGAATCTGATAAACACCTGAATCTTCGTCCTTTTTCCTTGTGTTTTATATTCATGATATTTAAGACAAAGTAAGCTATACACCATATATTGCTTGTGCTCATTTGCTACTTATGCCTTTTATGAGCTTTGATGACTACTTTTTGTCCTTTATCTTGTACTTAAACTGCATATAACCTTTCTTATTGTGATGAGTACTGATGCTTATTATGGCTTCTTCCCAAAAGTATGTTTAAGTTCTGGCTTTTTCACCCCAATTATGCTTCTGAACATTATTGTCCTAGAGCAAGTGAGTTCCTGCTTTCCATTTGGCTTATGTTCAATAAAGGAATGCTGGCATTTCTTAGTTGCCTTTGCTATTATGAAAGTAAGATGCTTACTGGGAAATATTTAGTATTGTGCCCTTTGGTTATGCTTGTCAGTGATTGTTTTGTTGGTATTGTACTGTTTCACTCCTTCTCATTTTGTTTCTTTTCATTATTCCTTTGTTTATGAAAAGAAGTCCACAGACAATTTACTGAAAAAACTTTTTACATTTTTCTAGGGGATAAGCTGGACATTCCAAGGAAATGAAAGGTCACTATCCTCCTCAAAGCTTTTCAGGTATACTAGGTAATTATTTGACAACTTATCTTGATTTTCTGATATGACCTTATGATTTAGACACTTATGCCACTTTAGCTTTAAATATATATTTGCTTCAAGACCAAGGATTATGTTCAGGAACCTCACACTCAGAGCCTGCTTGTCCACTACTGTGGCTTTCAAAGTGTTCCGTACACACTTATGATTGTATTTCTCACCCATATTTAAACATGGAAACTTCATTTGGTTTCTTCTACACAATTCATAATCTAGGGTAAACAGGCAGAAGTCAGCAGGTTTGCTTATGACCTCTCATGAACTTTAACACTCTGGAAATGAATAAAGCCATGTGTACTTATGTATTGTTAAGTGAGTAAAGGGTGAAGTCTTGTATTCAGCAGTACTGAATAAACTTCATGTGGAATGTATCTATGAATAGTATTGGCTGCAATATTTTTCATATGATGGAAATTTCAAAGACAAAGCAAGGAAAACATTTAATAATATTATCAATGAAATTTACAGGATGATATAGTCTTTGTATATCAAACAATTGAATATAAAATTTTAATAGTCCAAATGATTTTCTCTGACTTAAGGAAAATTGTTTCTCCTTTCCATTATGCTTGTCAATATTATCCGTTCAAACACAGTTTTAAAAAAAGAGTATAATTAATCTACAAAAAACTCAACTTAAATGTTTACCTGGAAATCTGAGAAAGGCAAAGTTTGTCTAATTAAGATGAAATATATATACCTATTCTTTATTAAATTGTAAAAATGTGTCAACATATTTTCCCTATAATTTGCTTATAGATACACATACTATGTATGGTTAGGATACTTCATTAATGTAACTGATAATAAATGATATAATATTTATACCTTATTTATCATTAGTTCTTAACCATCTACAGATTGACAAATTCCTAAATTGCTGTCAAAAGTCTTTCAATGAGAAACAAACAAAAACAAATGCTGGTTAGGATGTGAGGAGAAAAGGAACACATGTACACTGTTGGTGGGAATATAAATTAGTAAAATTGCTGTGAAAGTCAGTATGGAGGTTACTAAAAAAAACTGAAAATACAATTACCATATGAACTTGAGGTACCACTCTTGGGTATATACCCAAAGAAATGTAAGTCAACACACAGAAGAGATACCTGCACCCTATGTTTATTTATAGAAGCACTGTTTACAATAAGCCACACTATGCAAACAGCCTGGGCACCCAAAAACTGATGATTGGGTAAAGAAAATGTGGTATATATATTCAATGGAAGACTAGCCATAAAACAACTGAAAATATGTTGGATAGAACTGGAGATTATCAGGTTAAGTGAGATAATCCAAGCTCAGAAAGACAAATATCATATGTTTTCATTCACATGTGGAATCTAGACAATAAAATTAAAAGAATAAATTATCATGATTATAAAAGGACTGTTTAGTCAGAGTGGGCCAACAGGTAGCTGTAGGATGAAAGAGAAAGGTGACAGAGGGTGAATATTAGAGTAGTGTATTGGTATGAAAATAGCATAACGAAATGCACCAAAAAGTGTTAAAAAGGAGAGGGAAGAGGGATGAGGGTTAAGAAACAGTAACATAAATGGAGTGAATTTGATCAAAGTACATTATATGCATGTTGTCAGTATCACAATGAAACTACTTAGTGTAATTAATTTATACTAATAAAATTAAATAAAAAGTCTTTTGTTAAGGAAATTTTCTTTGCTGTTCAGGAATTTTAAGTACTTGCTTAAATATGACCTGAATTTGCTTTTTCCTCATTGCTATTCTTTGACATTGTTCCCATCCAAGGAGGAAACAGACATTTATATTGAAGTCAGCCAGGCTAATGATGACTGAATTCTATAAGGGATCAGATGAATTTTTCTTCTTTCTTTACATGATGCTTAAACTCCAAATAACTTTAAAATCAGAGATTCTAACTTTAAAAACAGGAATTTCAGAAGGCACCAAAAACAATGATAGTAGATTATCTGAGGCTAAAAGTACTACACTTTTCTATTAGGAAGCAACTACATAATATAGTTTTAGACTTGCAAACCAGAAGACTCAAACATTCTCTTGCAAAATTACACAAATCAGTAATTTTTCAGAACTTTATAGTTAAGAGTATTACTTTTGGAAATAAAATATTAGAGAACTATTTTCAGAAATATCAATTTTTCTTAAGTTTTAATATACTCAATTAATTACTTCTTTGAATGAAAAATAAATATGAAATTATTTCCTCATATGTATGTATAAATCTTAAGTAAGAAAATTGTCCATATGAAAGTTTATGTACATAAAAAAAGGTTTAAACAGAATCCTTTTTAAATTGAATATTCAATATCATGCCATGGGATAAACAAAAGAAGTTCAAACAATAAAGTTACTTAAATTCATAGTACAAGTTGCCACAATAGCATTTTAAGGTCACAACTTTCCAGACTTCAAACAAAAATGGAGCATCTTGAGATACAGATAGACAGATGCCTGGGTACGACTGAAATCCAGACTATCATTTGGACATTTTGAAAATTTATATTCCAATAAAGAGAAAAATCTAGAAGAAATAGAAACAATTTCTAGACACATGTAACCTACCAAAACTTAGGCAAGAAGATATAAAAATTCTAAAGAAATCAAGAATCAATGACATTAATGCAGTAATGAACACTCACCCAACAAAGACAATCATAGAACCTAAAGGATTCACTGCTAAATTCTAAAAGACCCTTAAAGAAGATCTGAAGATCTGACATAAATTCTTCTCAAAGAATTCCATAAAATAGAATGAAAAGTAATACTTCCAAACTCATCTGTAAAGTTAGGATTATCCTAATACCCAAACCAGACATGATAAAAAAGGGGAAAAGTAGCCCAATATCCTCCATGAACATAAATGTGAAAAATCTCAATAAAATACTTGCAAAATACCAAGGTGCCAATGGCTTATACCTGTAATCGTAATTACTCTGGAGCTTGAGATCAGAAAGATCATTGTGCCAGGCCAGCCTAGGCTAAAAAAATTCAGCAACATACCATTGTAATAGAAAAAACTGGTCCTGATGGTGTGTACCTGTCATCCCAGCAATGTCAAGAAAAATAAAATAGGAGGATGTGGTTCAAGCCAGTCTGGGCAAAAAGTGAGGCCTGTCACCATAATAACCACAGCAAAGAATGCTGAAAGCTTTAGCTCAAGCATCTGTCTAGCAAGTGCAAAGCTCTGAGTTCAAAGCTACTACAGATAAAAAAATACTGGCAAACACAACATATTAATAAGTTCATATGCTATAATAAAGTCAGCTTCATTCCAGCAATATAGAGATGGTTCAGCATACACAAATCACTAAATGTAATATAGTAGATACTCAGGACCAAGTGTAAAACCACAGGGTTACAGAAAGTCCTCTTATTCACAGATTTATGACTAAGCATGGTGAAAAATATAAATAAATAAATCAGAAGAAAATTCAAAACCCCAAATTTTAAATTCCTGTGCAGCTCAGAAGAGGCTGAGAAGCTCTTAGTCAGTCCTATGTTATGGTCAGTTATGTGTAAATCATTGTGTGATCTGCTGGGCATTTCCTTGCCCTTAATTTTATGTCTCCCAACAAAACAAATGGTACTCAAAAAGCAAGGTAAAATTTGGGATGATATTCCTAATCAAAAAAAAAGCAGGTAAAGTGCATAACTTAAGGATAATAGTGAAAATTTTATATTTGTTGAAAGGCAACATGTCTCTAACAGTTGGGTGGCATGTGGGAAAAATGAATCAAGCTGCTGCAGTATTCAAGATGAAGTAATGAAGTAAGACCTAGTTTTGATAAGCAGTATTAGTGGGTATCGCAGTAATTTTGTGACAGTAATGTACTTATTCCATGCAGTTGCAAATTATGGATGCTTAGATCTCCTGTACATATGTTACAGGTAAATTTGAGTAATTTTAGAGTACCAAACTTTATGCATTTTGAACACTCATTGTTCACAATGGCACTCTCCTTTGAACCATATACCATATGAATATGAAGGTTCAACTATATTTTCATAGGTTCAGAACAAGCCTTTGACAAAAATAAATACTCTTTCATGGTGAAATGCTAAAAGAATATAAGTATAGAGGGGTCATAACTCAACATAATGAAGGCCACCCATGGCAAAGTCAAAGCCAACATCAAACCAAATGGAGAAAAACAAAAAACATTTCCTTGAAATTAGGAAAAGGGTGTCCACTCTCTCCACTTTTATTCAATATAGTATTTGGCATTTTAGCTAGAGCAATAAGGCAAGAGAATGAAATAAAAATAAATATAAGTAGGAAAAGAAGTCAAATTATTTTTCTTTGCAAACCATATTAGAAGACAAAAAACTTCAGTAGAAGTCATAGATCTGATAAATGAGTTCAGCAAAGAAATAGAGTAGAAATCAACATAAAAAAACAGAAAACATAGCTTTCCCATATGCCAGTAATGAAGTAACTAAAAAGGAAATCAGTATTATTAAAAATTAGTCTCATTATTTTGTAATAAGAAACACTGAAGAAAGAAATTGAAGAAGACTCTAGAAGGTGGAAGGACCACCCATGTTCATGAATTGATAGAATTAATATTTAAATAGGCCATATTTACAAAAGTGATATATAAATTCATTGCAATCTCATCAAAATACTCATTGTATTTTTACAGAAATAGGAAATAACATTCCTAAAATTCAAATGGTAGACCTGAATATCCAATGCAATAAATAGACGCAAACAGGGCAATGATGAAAGTATCACAATACCTGATTTTAAGTTATACTTTAGAGTCATAGAAATAAAACAGCAAGCCATTAGGCATAAAAGCAGACATGTAAATCAACGGAACAGAATAGAAGACCTAGAGGTAATCCATTCATTTATGGCTCTCTAATATTCAACAAAAGTGCCAAAAACATGTACTGGAGAAAAGACAGCTTCTTTAACCAATGATCTTGGGAACACAGGATATTCATATGTAGAAAACAGACACTAGACCTGTATCTTTTTCCCTGTATAAAATCAGTTCAAAATGTACCAATGACCTTAATATAAGACTGAAATTTTGACACTGCTAGTGTAAAACAAAGCAGAAACATCTTAAAATAGAACCATATGCAAGAACTTCCTTAATAGGACTCCACTACCTCAGGAAATACCAAAATTGGTTAATAGATTTCATTAAATTAAACCCTCTAAACAGAAACAATGGACAGAGTGAAAAGACATCCTGCACAATAGCAAAGAATATTGAAAAATATCCTTGCAACAGATGATTGTCATGCAGAATAGATAATGAATTAAAAAATTCAACACCTCAGAAACAAATATTGTATCCATAGATGGATAAATGAACTGAACAGACACTTCTCAAAAGAAGTACAAATAGTTCATAATTATGTGAAAAATGTTCAACACCTTTGACCATTAAGGAAATGTACATCAAAACTACCTTTAGATATCTTCTTTCCCCAATCAGAATGGCTATCATCAAGAAAACAAAATGAAAAATAATATTCTGGCAAGGATGCAGAGAAAGGAAACACTTATACCCTGTTAGTAAGAATGTAAGTTACTTCAGCCACTGTAGAAATAAATATGGAGGTTCCTCAAAAACTGAAAGTAGATCGCCTTATAACCTAGATGTACTAGTACTGTACATATACACAAAAAATAACATTATACCACAGAGATTCCAAAAGACTCATGATTATTGTGCAGTGTTCATAATAGCCAAGATATGGAATCAGTCAACAGATAAACAGATAAAGAAAGTGGGATATGCATATAGAAAGAATATTATTCATCTGTGAAGAAGAATAAAATTCAAGTGTGACATCCTGAGTTCAATTCCCAGTACTGCCAAAAAGTTTACAAAATTATGTCATTGGTGGGAAAATGGATGGAACTGAGTATCATCATATTAAGTGAAATAAGTCAAACTGAAAGATTTTCTCACTTGCAGAAACTAGGAGAAAAAAAATACATGAAGGTAAAGGGGCGACTACCAAAGAAAAGGAAGGAAGTCAGGGTGAGGGAAGAAGAGAGGAAAAGAGAGGTTAATGGGATCTCCAATATGATTAAAGTATATTTTATTTGTATATGAAGTGCCCAAATGAAACCTATTATTTTGTAAAATTAATATGTGCTAACAAAAAAACCACTGTGGAACAGTCTACATAAGAATGTTATTTTATGACCTCTTCAAGGAAAACTACAAACCACTGAAGAAAGACATTGAAGAAGACTACAGAAGGTGGAAAGATCTCCCATGCTCATGGATTGGCAGAATCAGCATAGTAAAAATGGCTATACTACCAAAAGCAATCTACCTGCTCAATAAAATTCCCATAAAAATTCCAATGATATTCATCACAGTGATTGACAAATCACCCCTAAAACCATGAATAGCCAAGGCAATACTGAGCAAAAACCACTATGGTAAACAGTACGGAGGCTTCTTAGAAAACTAGAAATCAATCTGCCATATGATCCTGCAGTAACATTCCGAGGGCTATAAGCTGAAGAAGTGTGAGTCAGGTCACAACAAAGGCACCTGCACAGCCATGTTTATTGTAGCACTGTTCACAATAGCTATGCTATGGAAACAGCCAACATCCCCACTACTGATGACTGGATTAAGAAAATGTGGTATTTATACACAATGGAATTTTACTCAGCCATTAAGAAGAATGAAATTTTGTCATTTGCAGGTAAATGGATGGAATTAGAGGACATCATCTTAAGTGAATTTAGCCAGGCTCAGAAGGCCAAAAGACACATGTTCTCCTTCATGAGGGGATTGTATACTTAAATACAGCAGCATTATGGGACATGGGTCACACTACCCAAAATCTTAAATGAGGTTGATATGCTTACTGTACAGGAATGAATATAGAAATTTTAAGCTGGCAAGGACCACTATGAGAAGGGGACTGGGGAGAAGTGAAGAGGACTGGAAGAGATGAACCAGTTGGGGTTGTAACACATATATGCATGGAAACAACACAAGGAAACTCCCTGTGAAGTTATCTTTATCTCAAACTACTAAAAACGTCATGTTTCTTGTTTTATATTTTATGTTTTTTCTTCTACAAAATTGCAGAACAGGAGGGTGGAACAGGTTCTGTGGGGGTGAGGGGATGGGGGTAGGTTGGCACCAGTGGGAGGGGGGAGATGGCAGGGATAGGAGTAGGAGGATGAACATGGTGCAAACAATGTGTACACATGTGTGTAAATGCAAAAATGATACCTGCTGAAACTGTTCCAGGAATCAGGAGAAGGGGAATCAGGGAGAGCAATGGAGGGGGTGAATTCAGGTACAGTATATTTGATACATTGTAGGAATCTTTGTAAATGGTACAGTGCATCCACACCCAGCACAAAGATAAAAATTAAAAGGAATGCTTTTTTAATTGCACTTAATTTTTTCTTGCACTTAATTTTTAAAGGATACTTGCATCCTAAAAATTGAAATGGATACCTAAAATTTTCACCAGGGCACGAAAGGATATAAAATTTTCCTTCTACAACTGAGCTCCTACTTGGCATCAGGCTTATTATACGATGTCTAAGAGACAAGATGAGCCCAGCTGTAAGAGACTTTTATGCTAGCTGGGAGATAGAAAAACAAGCAAATAATTCTACAATGTAAGCAAAGTGATATAACCATAGAATAAACAAATAAATTGCTAGCAGTGCAATAAAATAAAATGGCTAATGAGGGATCTGTAGAGGATTTTCATATTGTTCAAGGCAAAGGTGATTTTTTTCCTGGTTTGGTAAGCATTAAGTAGAAAATATGGAAACCACCGCAGGCAATGTGGCAACCAGACACAGGACAGAACTACCTAAAAGGACAGAATATGCGTGGGTCCACAAGGCTGATTCTCAAGGGCAGATTATCAGGGACATAGAAACTTTCATTTTATCTGCCTAATTCCTGAGTTAAGGGTTAAGTCTATACCCAGAACTGTGGCTTAGCTACAAGCTTCCCACAGAATTTTATAATGAATATCAATGCCTCCCACAGTCATCTCATTGTTTTGTTGCACAAATTTAGCTATTACATAAAAGTAGTTTTAAAAGAGAACATGGTCTTCCTGTGAAACTGCTACCATTATAGCAAGAGTTTTGTTTTTCCATGATTTTTTTGTACAACATGATCCATTATACATTAAAAAAACTTCTCTAGGTAGAAAATTGAACCACTCTGATGTAAGTAGAAGGAAGAATGACATGTATGAGTGAGCAAATGGTAAGAAAAATGCCAGGGGGAAAAATAACATTAGAACACTAGGAAAACAGAAATTATAAAGTGGATTAAGAGTGTTACTAAGCAAAGCTGAGTCTATAAAAGACTAAAGTGATATGCCAAAAATTGGTAAAAATGCCAATGCCTATATATATATTGATCCATATATATATATGGATCAACAGAATTCAGCTTTGTGTCTAGCCAGAAAAATAGCTAATTTATATATAACTATCCTATAAAGAAGCTATTATGTTAGAAACTCACATCTTTGATTTTTCAGCAAATGATTGAACTATGTCCATTTCAGTTACCACAGTTGTGGCTCATGACCCAGCCCTCACTAACTGATGGCTTAGGTGACCATATTACGCAGCATTTGGTTGGGTTTTAACATTATTGTTAGTAGATACAAGACTGAATGTCAGTTCATCCAAGTTAAGTGAACTTCTGCTTTGCTACTCAAGTAGATAACTATCAGGACCTATAAAATACTCTAGTTAGGGATATGATCCTGATAAACGTGTGACAGAGATTAAAACGTGAAATAGATGTTTTCTCAAAATTTGAAAATGAATCATTACAAGACTTTTATACTTTTAAATATATATATTTATTATATTTTATTTTATAGGTTAATAGCTTATAAAAAATTTTATAATACGGTATATATTCAAAATTTGAAGTTTCTTTCACTGCAGAAATAATGGTTAAGTATTTTCATTGATATCTTTTTGAGTTTATCCTAATTGACAATATCCACAGTCAGGGATAAGTCATTGAAAAACAGATCTAAAGCAAAATAAATACATATTTAGTGTTTTATTTTTAAAAATAATTTATAAAAGTATCGAACATGAAACATATCCTCTTAAATTATAAAGTACACAGTATCATTAACTATAACCATTATATACAGACATTTTCTAGAACTTACACCTCTTTCATAACTGAAATGCTATACTCATTGATTAGCAATTAATCATCAATGCCTTTTAAACATTATATAAAAAGAAAAATATTGAACACTCAATTGTCTAGGATCCTCTGCAGATAATACTTTTAATATCTCCACCATATCACCTCCAATTATCCCCAGGTGACTAGAAAACAACCATATGTCTATAAAAAACTATATTGGTGAGAAAGAACAAAAATGATCTGCGATAATCTTCTGAGGCTCAAGGTAAAATTCCTGCCTGGGTATTTGATGCCCATTATGTGGGAAAAATGTAATCCGTAACGTATGGAAATTCAAAGAGTCTATTCATGTGACTACCTATATTTATATTTACAACTTTGAAGTGTCCCTATCATAAAATCTATTATAGGATTAAAGTTTTAGAACATCCATATCTTAGTTTTGGAGGTTTTGCTACACCCAAGTTGTGAACTGGTGTCCAATATTGAGTCACAGCAACAAAGCAAATATTTCAGACAAAAACATCAGAAAAGGCTCATAGATAAATTGTCATAAAGTAGTATTGATATCTGAATGAATCATAATAATAAAAGTAAAATGTGGATCACATTTTAGAGATTTATACTATTTAAACTGCAATCCAAATTTATATATTATAAAATATCACGTAAGTCAGAAATGAACACCAATATAATACTAACTAGAGACTTTATCAGATTTCAGTAGTTTCTCTATTTGTGCTATACTCTGTTCTAGGGCAGGGGCTACAATTGTATTTAGATGCTTCAATGACTTCAGTTCCCTTTAGCCTTTATGAAGTTCTCATCCAATTCTACAGTTTGAATTAATCCAGGTCAAGCTGAATTTTGCATCAGCTCTGTGGTTCCTGCCAGCCTGAAACTGAAGCATGCATTTTATTCATTTTTCAACATTCTGATAATGAGATGATGATTTTTATGCCATGGGTAAAAACATATTTCATACACTTTCAGATAAAATCCTGTAGTTTTCCTAATGATTTCTTATTTTTAACCTGGTTTATATAAGAATAATCTCAGATTCTTCAAGTTAAATATGCTTCAGTTGATCTAGGATTACTTTTTCCTCTTCTCTGGGCATTTCAGAGTACTCTGGAAAGAAAGGTATCAAATATTTCAAATGGTCTATGAACACCAAGTCTTTCCTGCTTCAGTCTGCCTTCCCCGACCCCTACTTACTTCCATCATCTCAAACATGCTCCTCTTACATTCTTAATTGCTGTTTTTGGATAGTGTCATTCATTTTCATTCCAATTATCCTGGAGTTCTTTTTCTGTCATTGATCTACACATCATATCTGTAGTCAATTATTTGTGATTCAATTTCAAAATAATACCTCCACCCAAATCCTCTTTTTCTATGTTCCTCACATTACCTTATTTGAAGTCCTCTTGCTTTGTTCCTGGATAAACTCAGCACATTTTTGTCTGTTTTCCTGGTATTACATCATTCAGCTTGAATGTGTATAACTCAGTAGTAGAGCAATTGCCTAGCATGCATTAGGCCCTGGGCTTGATCCCCAGCACCACAAAAAGAAAAAAGATTAAATCATTCAGCTCATAGTCACAATAGCCAAGTTACGGAAACAACCAAGATGCCCCACTACTGACAAATGGATTAAGAAAATGTGGTATTTATGTACAATGGAATTTTACTCAGCCATGAAGAAAAATGAAATCTTATCATTTGTAAGCAAATGGATGGAACTGGAGAACATCATTCTGATTGAGGTTAGCCAGACTCAGAAGACCAAAAATCGTGTGTTCTCCCTCATATTCAGTCTTTGGATCTAGGGCAAATATAGCAATGTTGTAGGACTTGGGTTACATGACAAGGGGAGAACATATACGGGAGGTATGGGGTTAGATAGAAAACCCAAAGCATGACAGCATTTGATGTTCCCACTGCAGAAGGAATTAATACAGAAACCTTAAAGCAACAGAGGTCAATACGAGAAGGGGATCAGGAACCAGTGAAAAGATCAGGTAGAGTTGAATCAACCTGGGTTGTAACACATTTGTACATGAAAGCAATGCTAGGAATCTCTCTGTATATCTGTCCTTATCTCAACTAGGAAAAATGCTTTGTCTTTCTTATTATTGCTTGTTTCTACTCTTCAATGGAACTGGAGAAAAGTGCAGAACAGGTTCTACCTAGAAGGGGAGGGACAGGGGAGAGGATAGGGGTGGGGACAGGAGGGAGAAATGACCCAAACAATGTAAGCACATGTGAATAAATGAATAATAATATTCATTCAACTCATAATTTCATGGTTTTCAGAGTGAAGAAAATAAAGCAACGTGAATAGATAACAAAATGAGTATGATTTTTTAGTTGAGGTATTCAAAAAAGATGTTTCTTATATATGAAATATGATTAACAACCTGAAGGAAGAACAGAAATGAAATGTGTAGATTCCTAGGGAAAGTGTGCTCTTACACAGAGAAGCCCAGAAAGCCGCAGAGGTTTGGGCATTTAAGGTAATTAAGAAGTCCAATATAGCTCATAGGATGAGCAGAAGAAGAATATAGGGCAGAAGGGTCAGGGATGGTAAGACAAGAGAGGTGAAAATCATCAAAATATTAAAGTAATTGGTAAGAATTTGAGGTTTATTTTGTATGTGATGGAAATTTGTAATAAAGATTTGGATTAAAACAACATAAAAGCCAAATAATATAATCACTGTGGCTCTGCTTTATACTAAAATAGGTGTGACTGGAAGAAGAAGGGGATGATATGAAAGGCCATTGCGAGAAATTCTCTGATTCTTCCTCTCTTAATGTATGAAGTTTTTGATGGGAAAAGATGATTTGTATAGCATTTGTTGCCCTCAATGCAGAGAAACTAAAGCAAATACTTAAAATAGCAACTGAGGCCAATAGGAGAAGGGGACCAGGAACTAGAGAAAAGGTTAGTTGAAGAAGAACTAACCTAGAATGTAACACACATGCACAGGAAATTAATGTGAGTCAACTCCCTGTATAGCTATCCTTATCTCAACGAGCAAAAACCCTTGTTCCTTCCTATTGTTGCTTATACTCTATCTTCAACAAAATTAGAGATAAGGACAAAATAGTTTCTGTGGGGTAGCGAGGGGGTGTGGGAGAGAGGGAGGAGGTGGGGATGGGTAAGGTAAGGGGTGGGGGAGGGGGGAGAAATAACCCAAACATTGTATGCACATATGAATAATAAAAAAAAAAGATGCTTTGCGTGGTGAAGTCTCAAGAGATGTATTATGGAGTCTTTTATGAGTGAAATTTTCAAAGGAAGGCTAGAGAAATGTCTGAAAACAGAATAGTACTTAGAATATGGCACTAATGTCAAAGGGCCTGAAGATATTCTTATGGGAATGGTGTCCAAAGCATGAAGCATTTGGAGCATAAGAATATGGAAGACCAGAAATAACCTTATAGTATTGCTATTTCTGTGTTAATGTTACAAACAGAATAGCAAGTTAATGAGCTTAAATCAAGTTATTATAAATGACATCTGATGCAAATTATAATTTTGAACCTGTGATTAGTGTTGGTACAGCAAGCATAAAACCAGGGACTTGCTAAGTGCACAGAGTTCAATGAGCAACTCTATTTACTGAAGGCAAAATGAAGGCCAGTGAGAGTCAGCCTCACTGGACCACAAAGACTGTGGGTCACACCAATAGCCGAGTCAGCCCTGAGAAGCAGCTGTCTCACAGCTCCCTGGATCTTCCTTGCCTGGCAATTCTCACACAGTTGGCGTTGTAGGCTCTTTTTGTGCTTCCATAGTCTGGTCCCAGTTCTTCCTAAACTGTGGGAATTTTTTGTCATATTCTTTGCATTATCTTTATGACACCATATTTATTTTATTTCCATGGCCTCATCTGTCACCTCTGTGTTTAGAACAAAGACCTTTTATCTTTAGTTCAGATTTCTGTATTAATTCTGACCTGACATCTTCATGGTGCTGACTCATAATCTTGCAGAGTAAATGTTTGAAAATGAGTTCCTTCCTGAAAATCACCTAATAAAAGGTAGAAAGCACATAAGAGAAAAGAAGAAAATATTTGTACACTCATATACTAAGAAATATCCAAATATCTATTAAATAAATAAAAAATACTCACAACTTCGTATGTCCAAAAAATATGAATTAAAAACACATTTCATAAACTTCTACAAACTGACCAGAATATCAAAAATCCAAATGAGTAAAAAGAAAAATCTACATGACGGCAAGGAAACAGATGATTGGGAAGAGTTTACATTAGTACATTTCTTTTTTTGAAAACTATTTGTTAGCATTTAGAGATGATGACCATATGCTACCTTTTAATTTAGAAATTGTATTTATTTTTTTGCAGTACTGGGGTTTGAACTCAGGGCCTACATGTTGAGACCCTCCACCAGCTCTTTTGTGTGATGGAATTTTTCAAGATAGGGTCTTGTGAGCTATTTGCCTGGACAGGCTTCAAACTGAGAACCTCCTGATCTTTGCCTTCTGAGTAGCTAAGATGACCACATGAGCCACGGGTGCCCAGCTCATAGAAATTCCGTTCCTTTTTTCCAACAGAAATGTGACATATATCACAAAATATATTAACATGCATACTTAAACATCTCAAGTATGTCTCAAATGGAAAATTCTCAAATGTCAATCAGGATAAGTATAATTTAATTGTGGAATATCCCTGAGATGGATTACTACAAAGCAGTAATAACGACATTTGACATATGTCACATGTAACAATGAGAGAGGATCCCACAAGCAAAAGGTAGAGTGAAAGAAGCCAGATATAAAAATGACACACTGTCCTACAATCTGAATAATATAAGGGATAGAAACAGACAAAATTAGTAAGTATTTTTAAGATAGGGGTCATGACTAGAAAGGGACAAAGTGGGTCTTTTGGGGTATTGTAACATTTTATTCCTCAGTAAATATACGTTTCACTAGATCTTATGTTTTCTAATAATGTTATATTTTTACCAGCATTTCACAGTATTTTTTGTACATTATCAGTTACATTTTAAATTGTTTCAAAATAAGTTTTAAGGACAAAATTCCAAGAGAAAAACTGACAGTGAAGGGATATCAATAAAAGAGAAGAAAGAATGAATCTTTTGAGAGACAAAAAAAGAAAAAAACCTGTGTAACAGTGAGTTCTTCATTAAAAAAAAAAGTCATTCTCCAAAACAGATTGAGTCCATTATAACCTAGCAATTATTCACAATGATCAAATGCTTTAATTGTTAAGTACTCAAACAAGCAATGTTTCAACAAATTCAAAAGTAAAGGAAATCTGAAAACACCAAGTATCTATTGATAGTTTTTAAGCAAATTATTTATATATTGAGAAAATCATACCAAAACCTGTTTATAGGGAAAGCCAGTGAAAGTGCTGCAGATGTAGTTTGGCATGAGGTGACTTTGAAATTAACCATACTGTATGCTGAGTTTGATATAAGTAACAGGGTAATGCAGTTTCATCATAGATAAAGAAAATCTGAAAACAAATTTATAAAAAAATGAGAAAAAGGAACTTTCTGAGTTCATGCAATGAAATACATTGCAAACCTCAGTGTCTGCAGCTGTCTGTGCATGTCCAAAGGAAACGTATATACTTTGGAGGTGCAGATTCAGAAGGAATCTGGCTTTCTCAAAACTTGATTTTCCCCACAGCAAAGCCTTTCAACAGCTTCTCTTTTCATTCTCACTTTCTTCCTTCTCAATTTTAATCAAGGTCATGGAGTTTGGGATTTTCTACATCCCTGGGCCCAGATATCTCCAAGGCCATGTGGCCAACTACTCTCTTACCAAAGCCACTTGGAAACCCAACAGGTATCACAAACTCATTACATAAAATATAAGCTCTGTTCTTTCCCCCAACCATCAGACTTATCTTAGAAAAAAAGAATTTACGTTTTCTTCTTCAGGTTAAGTGGATTTATGCCATCCTTGACACTGCTGTGTTAGAAAATATTATTGCCTGTCTCTTTACAATATGGCCCAACCTGACCATGTCTAATCACCTTTGCTGCTAGAAGCCAGGTTCCACTCTCCATGATTTTCCTGCTGGATTATTTCAGTAGCATCCTCAACTGCTTTTATTATTTACAAATTGTCCTTAATTTACATTATTTTAAAAGGAAAAGATAAAATAACTCTGCTAGTAGTTCATATCATGCCATTCCTCTACTAAAAATCTTTTGATGGCTTCCCTTTTCACGAAGAATAAAAGCCAAATTCTCTATTCACATTGCCCAAGGAGCTTTCATTGATCTGGCACCTACTGCATTTTGACTTCACTGCTTACACCAGTTCTAATACATAAAAGACACATTGTGACCTTTGTTTTTCCTCTTCTGCCAGGAATTTTATTATGTTAGATATAGGCACATAGCATATGCTCAACAGGAAAGAAATTGTACATTGAAATGAAGATAAATTTTGGAAGTTTTAGACAGAAAGGGACTAGTTACTAAGTTATGAGCAAGGTGGAGGTGAACACTCTAAACCTGATGGAGCTGATACAACTCAAGTTCAGTGGGAAGAGGACTGTGATAGGGAGAAGGTCACTTTTAGAGGAGGAGTGATCCTTTGTTAATGAACACTGACAAAAGGAGGCAACCTCATAGGGAAGGATCTGGAGAGACAAACAATGAGGTCTTACTTTCCTTCCTTTTTTACACTCTTACATCCAGACTGTACTACCTGAATCAAGAGTAAAATCAGCAGGTATAGGAGCCCATCATTTAATTCCACATAGCTCTGCATCCTGGAGTACAGAGCTAAATAGAAAGGGTGAAGAGTGGGTCTGGAGAAGCAAAAGCAGGACCCTGCACATAAGGTGACTTCATCTCTCATCTCCACCTGCTTTTTACTCACATGTTACCTATTCAAGGAAGCCATCACTGGCCATTACTTATAATGTCATAACCCTCAAAAGCCCTACATTTCTTTTCCATAGCAGTACATTAGATTATTTCATTTATTTTCTATTATACTATACAGTAAGCCCACCTTTATTACCTGCAGTTTCGACCAAGTGTGTCCAAAAAATAGTAAGAAATTTTTAAAAATCAAAAGAAATTTAAAAACAACTAAATTTCCACATGCTTTCTGCAGCTCAGTTGATGTGGAGAAGTTTTGTCAGTCTTGCATTATCAGCAGTTGCATTTAAATAATTGTGTGATCTGAGTATTTCCTGCATTTCATTTTGCAAATGAAGATCTGCTTCCCCTAGAAGCATTTTTTTTTTTTACCCAAAAAGCCAGGTAAAAGTTGGTGTGCTGAAGTGATCAAGTGAAAATGAGTTGTTGAAAGGTGGCATGTTTTTAGTGGAAGTTGGGCAGTACCATGGAAAAAATATATCCAATATCTGCAGTGTAGCTTTGAGCTCTGTGCCTATTAATACTGTCATGGTTTTTCCTCAGTGGTGAACTCCTTGGAACCAAAAATCCACAGACAGCAATGGTCCACTATATAACTACCTCCACAAAACATAAAATCAGTGAAAGAAGCAGGTGAATTTGCTTTCAATTACTTTTCTATCCCTAGGATTTATTATTGCACATTTAAAACACTTAATAGGAATGACCTTGGTAGTAGCTGTAAAAGTGGAGGGATTGTTTTATCAAGTGATTTAGTTGCATTATTTCACTCAATTTTCATTACAAACTATGGCATATGGCTATCTATTTTCCTTAATTTAGAGATCAGGAATTTCATTTCATTAGGAATTCAGAGATTGTGAAGTTTGTAGAAAAAAATCAATCCAATCTTACACAGCTAACAACTATTGAGTGCATGATAATAATGAAGAAAATCCAACTACAAAGCCTATACTTCTCTGTGATGCATTCTACTGCCTTCTAATTGACACTAGTGCACTTTTCCCTCTCTATATGGGGTAAAAATCTTTGTCTCTCATCTAGGATGTTAGGGAGTGATCTTATTAATATACTATGCTGCTATAAAACATCTGTATTGAGGTCCAAGACATATCTTAACAAATTACAACAAACTTAGTAGATAAAAGTAGCAAATATATATTCTGATAGTTCTGCAGGCTAGAGAATCCAAATCAAGGTGTCAGCAGAGCCCACAAAGGCTCTAGTGAGAATCCTTCCTTGCCTCTTCCAGCTCTGGTGGCTCTACCTTTCTTTTGTTTGTGACTGAAGAATTCTAGACCTGGTTTTAATTATGGGAAACCCTTTTCTACTGTGCTATGAATGGTCTTTTTCCTCTCTTTATAAGATATTCTCAAGTTGATCTCTGGTTTATCACATTTTTAATTGCAAGCTACTTGCTTGGCTGAGATCAGGAGGATCATGGTTCAGTGGGCAAAAAGTTAGTGATATTCCATCTTAATGGGACAGCTGGGCATGTTGACATGTACCTGCCATATTAGCAATTGTGGGAAGCGTAAGATAGGAGGATCATGGTCTGGAGAAAAAGCATGATCCTATTTCTGAAATAGCCCAAACAAAAAGGGCGGGAGGTGTGGTTCAAGTGGTAGAATGCCTGCCTTGCAAGCACAAAGTGCTGAATTTAAACCCAGTAGTGTCAATTAGAAAAGAAAGAAAAAAAGATAATCTCAGTTAATGCATAGTCTACTGTAATTCAGTACGAATTTACCTTGCTTAATTACATCTGCAAAGACTCTTTTTCTAAATAACATCACATTCTGAAGTTCTGGGTGGACATGGACTTTTTGGGGAAAAAATTCAATGCACTGAGCTCTCCTTTCTAGGAACTGGCCCTTCTTCATTTATTCCTGTCCACTTGCCTGTGGTTTCTTTCTTTTTTTTTTTTTTTTGACAGTCCTGAGGTTTGAACTCAGAGCCCCACACTTGCTAGGCAGGCACTCTACCACTTGAGCCACTCCACCAGCCCTTTGCCTATGCGTTTGACTGAATTACTTTAGCAGAATAAGCCCAAAGCACATCTGCTCCAAATCATTTTACCATCATCTGAACTTCTATACTACCATACACTACCATGTATCTGTATGATTCCTTTTATGGATGCTGGGGTCGAAATTGATCAGCAGTCCCTTTCTGAGAAACAAAGGACCCTGCTAAGGTTCAAACTGATCACCTATAAATTAAATGCAGCATATAATCAGTAACTCCAGTTTTTAGAAATAAAGAAGTTTTGATACCTTAAAAAGCCCTCAGCTATAAAGTTAATAAAATATTAGATGACTTTAAAAATATGGAAAGAGAAAGAAAAGTCCTCAAAGATCAAAATCAAAATGGAATCATGAATTCTGAAAGATAAGCACACTCTGAAATTAGGGCATGCCCAATGGGAATGCTGATCAGAACTAAAAGTAGATTTTCCCCCTGAAGACTTAATTATTTTAGAACAGTTTTAGGTACTTCAAAATTAAAGAAGTAATGCAAGGACCAGTCATGGTGGTACATGCCTATAATCCCAACTGCTCAGGAGGCAGAGATAGGAGTACTGCAGTTCAAGCCCAGTTTGGGAAAAAGTAAGTGAGATCCCATCTCAACCTATAAGCTGGGTGTGGTTGAACAGATCTGTGGTCCCAGCTATGGGGAGGTATAAGTAGGAGGATCATAGTCCAAAGCTGTCCTTAGACCCCACCAAAAAACCAAAAATGAAACAAAAAGAAAAGCAAAAGTATACATTAAAAACAACTAAAGCAGAGTGGCTAAGGGTTTGGTTCAAGTGGTGGAGTGCCAACCTAGTGAGTGTAAGGCTCTCAGTCAAACTTCAGTACCATCTCCCCCAATTTTTTTATCCTATCAATTGAAGATGTAGGAGTTTAATTTTTCTTTGTTTTTGAATTGCCTGACTTATGATAACCATGGTTATGTAGCAATTCATTTTGGAATAATAGTTTTAACATATAGTAGTCTCTCATTAAACAATGCATTTATTGGATTTAAGTTTTTAGTTCTAATATTTAAAATTCATTGAATTAATTAAGGCTCACTCATTCCATAGAAGTAAAATCAGTTCTTTTTTTTACAGATCTATGTGTTTTTATTTATTCATTAAGAAGATTAAAATCAATAAATTCAGGAAAATCAACAAATTCAGGAAAACTGAAGAGAATGAAAAAAGAACTGCTGACATACCCACTGGCATACACACACATGTAACACATACTCAATTTAGAGGTTCTCATGCATTTCCACTGCATTATTATTAAATTTTACTATGTCTAAATTGGGAGTACATTTACATCAAAACTATTTTGAAATAAAAGATTGTCCACAAACCAAAGTACATGATCCATGTCCTCAGATGTTTAACATTTAGTGGAATAGTAACATGAAGCAAACAAACAAAAATCTCAGGAAAATGGAGATAAATGCCATACTGCATATGATTAACTCTTATACTGAATGATTTCAAAGACTTGGAAAATCAGCATCCTACCCTAAATTAAATGGGAATAAGTGCAGTTAAACTGCTGGGATTTAATCTAATTTCTGGCACTTGCTAGCTGGTTAACTTGCTGGCTGGCAGAAACTCAATTTCATAGAGCTTCACCTTCCTAAGTTGTAAAATGGAGCTAAGAATACGTTGTAGGATTGTGTGAACACTAACAGTTAAAAAGCACAATGTTTACAAATAATGACCAGCAAAAAAGAGTTTAACAAATGTCAGCACTACAACAGCAACAAAAAAAACCCCATTAATTTGTCCACCAAAGGCTATAAGAAATAACCAGTTACTGTCACTGTAGTTTTATATATGGAATATTCCCACTAAAATGAAAAAGATAATTCCACTTTGCTCAATGAAAATTTTTTATGGGCCAGTACAAATCTGCAATCAGTATTCAGAACTGTCCACTACATCCAATTAGAACATAAGAGAGGTCTGGAAACATGAATCTGGGTAAACTAAAGGAAACACCTACATTTTCTCTTTGAAGTAGCCACAAAGATAATTTGCCTACCTGGTAGCATTTCAATATTGTTTGAAACACTGTTTCTCTTAAAAAAGACAGTAGTACTGATTTTAATATATTTTAATCTTCCTCAAGAGAATCAGTGTTCTTACTGCAAGTGACCACTTTCAAATTTTAAGAATGAATAATAATTTTGAGAATGTTTATGTCCCTGTGAAACCAACTACAGACACTGCCTTTCCAATGGTGCTTAAATACTTCCTATTTGTGAAAAGTAGCAAAACTTGTGAAATTGAAAAGGACATAGTATATTGTGTCTTAAAGTAAAATACTTGTCTATGTAATTATGATGTAATTGTAACAATCATCAAAGCATTCAATGTCCCCACTCCAGAGGAACTGATACCAAAACCTTAAAACGACAGGTTAACATGAGAAGGTGATCAGGAACCAATGTATAGATCAGTTAGAGTTGAATCAACATGGGTCATAACACATGGATACACGAAAGCAATAGTAGGAATCTCTCTGTATAGCTATCCTTAACTCAACTAGCAAAAACACTTTGTCTTCCTTATTATGCTTATGTCTTCTCTTCAACAAAATTAGACATAAGGGCAGAACAAGTTCTGTCTGGAAGCAAAATGGAGGAGAGGAGAGGGGGGCAGGGGAGAGAAATAACCCAAACAATGTATGCACATGTGAATAAATGAACAAATAAATAAAATCATTCATAGGTTTTTCTCTTTATAAGTTTTCTTGGAGTTTACTCTAGCAAGTTACTGCTTGGACAATTTATAAAGGAAGGAAAGAAAAAGTGGGAATCAAAAACATCTGTGACTTGAGGGATAATGTACATAGTTTCTGTGACTGAGAAATGGAAATTTCATGTTTTTGCGCAAATCACTCATCTGTTAACATCAATGAGGATAAAACACCACTCACAGGAAACATTTGATGATTGTTACAATTGCTTCATAAAATGAGTTTTAATGAGGAAGTTCAGTGAGCGTTCTTGAAGAGAGTGCTCTGGTGAGGGATGAGTTACCAGGAATTTATTTCTGTTTTTGTAAAAGACTTTTTCTGGTTCTTTAATCCTGTTATGGGGTTAATTGTTTAAAAGTACTACTTAAGGCATGCTCATCTTTGTTAATACGGTAAAAAGAAAAATGAGGAAAAAAGAAATCCAGAAGTTGTAAATAGTTTCTATTTTCACACAAAACTTACAGCTGTTTTGCCACAAGCATGACTTTATAAATGGCAGAGAATCAAGGAAATCTGCTGGAGAAATGATGTCTAAGTTGAGTAATAGCTGGTTCACCAACTGAATGAATGAGTGATTCAATCTATCTGCCAATCAATTTATATATTCTAAAACCTGGATATCTGGAAATAACTATTTTATGATGAACTTTCAAATGCATAAGCCACTAACTTTTAAGAGAACCTACAGTATTAAGATAACATAAATTTGTTTTTAATTCAAAAATCACAGTGACCAAAAGTAAAAATTTTTTTTTCTGATTACATAAAAGATCAGTTGAAATCAGGCATTCATCTGATACGTCCCTCCAATCAGGGTCAGGAAAGTCAATTTTTCCATGGTATAGAGCAGATTACCTTCCTTTCTCACATCCTCAAAGTGACTGTCACTTATGAACCTATCTCGTTAGCTAGGATCTAGTTACCCAGACTGAACTGAAGCAGAGATGAGGCTGAAATTTTAATACAATCAAGATGTATTATGAATGGATCTACCTTCCTAGCTATTGCAGTTTCCCTTAAACCATCCCAACTCAATCAACAGGAAACAATTCAGTGTAGGTACAGTTATACCTGTATAATACCTGTTAAATATGAATGAGAGCATAATGACATTATTTTTCATCATAAGCATGTGATTAATTTAGCTCAGTTTTATTTCAAGTTCTTAAATATACAAATAGATACAGTGATATAGAGTAGCTACAAAAAAACCATTTTTTTCCCAGAGAAGGAGCCTGCATATATATTTATGGTGAGGTCATAGAATCACTGAGTGTTTTTAGAAGAAACAGTCATTTGAAAAAGTCTAGGTATAAGTTTTTCTAAAGCAAGGAGAATATGGGCTAGGTGACCTTTAGTAATCCCTACCAGCTATATGAGTCTATGATATTTCCTTTAGCTCTCTAAATTATATCCTATCCTATTGTGTATACTTTATAGTGCTTGTGAAGAAAGTCCAGAGTTTTTACCATATTCCCGAGAATTTTCTGCATTCAAATAATATTAATTGTTGCTACTCCAAATTGTTTTTCCATTTGCTGAAATTGTATAAAATAGCAGTAACAATAAACATAATAAACCACGGACCGTTTGTTCCTCCCTTGACGTCTCCATGTAAAATTCTAAATCACAAGAAATCTAAAACACCTGTAATGAATGCACTGAAGTGTGTGGCAATAGATCTTCCAACGGATAGAAAGTGCTTGGGGGAAAATTTAGTCCTGCACCTCTTCTTTTATGAAATTAGGTAAAGTTCAATGTATCATGGTTTTTCCGCAAAATTTTCAGAATTCGGTGCGGGTCGGGGAGGGCAGGGTATGTGTACTTAAAAACATGTTGCTGCATCGACTGCCTGCCCATCTGATAGTCATTTTCTTTGTAATACCAACTATAAATAAGTGATCACAAAAAGGACAGAAAATTGAAAGAAAAACCTACCTCATTGATCCCATGTTTACTTAGTCTTGCCTGTTAAGCTTAATGTTTGGTTGTTGTTGCACCGCCTGCTGCCGCTCTTGCTAGGTCAAGATGTTGAGACTACTTCTTCATTCCATGAAAAACTCTCCCAAGCGAGCCCCAAGGTTTTCATGCTCAAAGCAGCCCGACTTCCTCAGACCATTCCTCCCTATGATTTATTTATGTTAAAATTTTCTATTGCTGCTCAACAAATTATCACAAATTTTGTGGCTTAAAACCACATTTATTCTGTTATCACTTGTATGATAGGAGTCAGGGTCAGGCAGGGGTTAGCTGGATCCTTTTCCTAGGGTTTCCCCAGGCTGAAATCAAGGTCATATTCCACGCTGCTCTTTTTTTAAGGCTTGGGTCCTCTTCCAATTTCATGCTATTTGCAGAGTTCAGTTCCTCCTGTTGTATGAGGGAAGTCTTCATTTTCTTGTAACTCTTGGGCAGCTACCTCACCAAGTGCTACTAAGTCCTTCCCATGTGGCATCCTTCCAAGGTCTTTCGATATCATACCGGCTTACTTTTCAAGGCTGACAGGGAGAATCCTCTCCCCTCTACCAGTTTTCTGAGATATAATCCTAGGAGAAACCATTCTAATATCTTTTCCACACAACATTAATCTATCAAGGAAGTGCCTTATGCCATCAAATTCACAGATTACGCCTACATTCATACAAAAAGAATACATGTGATGTGTTCATCAGGGAGATGGATTTGGGTGCCATGTTGTAATTCTTTCTACCACATAATTTTTTAACTCTTAGAAATAATTTCTCAGAGTGATGTTATAACTAATACCTAACTGGAATTTTACTCTGCTTTAAATTACTACTGATTTTTTAGTTTTTAGTTTTAGTGCAGAAAACAAACATGGGTTGGTTGTCTGCTGACAGTTCAATAAAAACTTAGATTTTCCTTAAATGATCCATAAAATACTTAAATATAAGACATTTTTAACTGGTAAGAAAATAAAATTAGGAACAATTTTGCCATATAAAACTTGCATTTTGATGGATCAAGGATCTTAATATCAGACCCCAAACTCTTAAGTTGATACAAGAAAGAGTAGGAAATACTCTGGAGTTAGTAGGTATAGGTAAGAACTTTCTCAATGAAACCCCAGCAGCACAGCAACTAAGAGATAGCATAGATAAATGGGACCTCATAAAACTAAAAAGCTTCTGTTCATCAAAAGAAATGATCTCTAAACTGAAGAGAACACCCACAGAGTGGGAGAAAATATTTGCCAACTATACATCAGACAAAGGACTGATAACCAGAATATATAGGGAACTTAAAAAACTAAATTCTCCCAAAACTAATGAACCAATAAAGAAATGGGCAAGTGAACTAAACAGAACTTTCTCAAAAGAAGAAATTCAAATGGCCAGAAAACACATGAAAAAATGCTCACCATCTCTAGCAATAAAGGAAATGCAAATTAAAACCACGCTAAGATTCCACCTCACCCCTGTTAGAATAGCCATCATCAGCAACACCACCAACAACAGGTGTTGGCGAGTATGCGGGGAAAAAGGAACCCTCTTACACTGTTGGTGGGAATGTAGACTAGTACAACCACTCTGGAAAAAAATTTGGAGGCTACTTAAAAAGCTGGACATCGATCTACCATTTGATCCAGCAATACCACTCTTGGGGATATACCCAAAAGACTGTTACTCCAGAGGCACCTGCACACCCATGTTTATTGCGGCACTATTCACAATAGCCAAGTTATGGAAACAGCCAAGATGCCCAAGCGCTGATGAATGGATTAAGAAAATGTGGTATCTATACACAATGGAATTTTATGCAGCCATGAAGAAGAACGAAATGTTATCATTCGCTGGTAAATGGATGGAATTGGAGAACATCATTCTGAGTGAGGTTAGCCTGGCTCAAAAAACCAAAAATCGTATGTTCTCCCTCATATGTGGACATTAGATCAAGGGCAAACACAACAAGGGGATTGGACTATGAGCACATGATAAAAGCGAGAGCACACAAGGGAGGGGTGAAGATAGGTAAGACACCTAAAAATCTAGCTAGCGTTTGTTGCCCTTAACGCAGAGAAACTAAAGCAGATACCTTAAAGCAACTGAGGCCAATAGGAAAAGGGGAACAGGTACTAGAGAAAAGGTTAGATCATAAAGAATTAACCTAGAAGGTAACACCCACGCACAGGAAATCAATGTGAGTCAATGCCCTGTATAGTTATCCTTATCTCAACCAGCAAAAACCCTTTTTCCTTCCTATTATTGCTTATACTCTCTCTACAACAAAATTAGAAATAAGGGCAAAATAGTTTCTGCTGGGTATTGAGGGGGGGGAGAGGGAGGGGGCGGAGTGGGTGGTAAGGGAAGGGGTGGGGGCAGGGGGGAGAAATGAACCAAGCCTTGCATGCACATATGAATAATAAAAGAAAAATTAAAAAAAAAACTTGCATTTTGAGAGTTTCATTTTGATGCTTTAGACAAATCAATAAAAGGAAACCCTCTCCCACCCCCACCCCCAGTACTAAGACATTATTAAGTTTATGCTTTAACTTTGAACAAAGTTTTTGAGAAAATCAGTTCAATGTTAACATAGTTTTGTAAAACAGTATGTGCTATTGATGGGAAATTATTGAGACAATAGGGGGAAAAATTATAACTATATTTCCCAAGATCCAAAACAACATGAAATTACTATTATTTAAAATGTGAAAATTTTAAGATAGCATTCATCTTCTATTAAGTAATTTTACAGCATTCTATACAAATTATATATTATATATATGTGTACATACATATTAATTTTTATTCTTTTGTAGTGACTCTCTATCTGAAAGATGGAGAAAAAACACTATTTCCATGTTTTTTTTCCAAATTCACACATCTGATAGTTTACACAAGACTTTATACCTATGATTCTTTAGGCTCAAAGTTTAATTATGATAGCTACCACACAGTAAACCTCAGCACCTTCATATTCAAAGTCTCATATTTCTAGTTAACCAAATACAGGGCTCCTAAGAGTATAATATTTATTATTTGCAAGAGGAATTTGTAATAAACATCAAACTGGTTGAGGCTAAACTTTTCAGTTAACTCAGGAATGAAAAAGATAGATTTTAATCCTGGCACATTTTAATAAATTGTATATAATATTCAGAGAATCCTCATTGTCTTTATTATTTTTATTAAAAATTATTCTGTAATTTAATGCAACAGCAAGTTTGAAGACAGGAATTGACTGCAATAAAAAGGAAACATTGGCCAGGTATGGTGGCTGGTTCCTGTAGTCCCAGGAACAGATAAGGAGGACTGCATTTGAAGCAAGCCCAAGCAAAAAAGTTAATGAAATATGTAAATCAATAAGTAAGCTGGGTTTGGTGGCACACCTGCCACCATTGGAGATAGGTAGGGGATCATGGTCTAGGCAAGACTGAGCAAAATAGGGAGACCCCATATAAAAAAATAACTAAAGTAAAAAAAGGCCTGGGGGTTTTGCTTAAGTAATAGAGAAACTGCCTAGCAAGTGTGAAGACCTGAGTTCAAACTTCAGTACTACCAAAAAAATCGTGGATATGTTATAAAATTCAGACTCTGATTTATGGTGTAAACATACTATCAAACAAATTGTCTGTGGAAATAACAATGACAAATCCAGGAATCAGCTTCAACCAGTGCTCTGCCCTTCACTTCCTAAGTAAAACATTAAACCCCAGTGAGATGGAGATGAATGTATACTGTGAGCCTGTGCACAAAACTCACACAGACGATTTAGAAAAATGTTAAGTGGGATACTTTTGGACTTGGGGTGGGACTTTTTTAGGTGGTGTGGGGTATTGAAAGTCTAATAAAGAAAAGCTTGTCAATGTTAAGTTATTACTGTTTGAAAAGAGTGATCTCAGGGATGATAAAATCAAGACTGATGACACATTTTTCAGCACTTCAGTTTTAGTATAGATAGTTGAGTGAACAAGCACACAAGAACATTAAATGCCCTATTTCCCAGTGGCATCCACAGAGCAGCACATACTTAGTTTGCATTTTAGTGTTTTTTGTTTGTTTCTGACATGCTGAGGTAAAAGTCTGTCCACGTGGAATGCTTGTTTGAGTGTCTAACCAAGTAGAAAAAGACAAAAAATTTATTGAACACCTTCACTATGTAAGAGTTACAGAGGCATATTGAAAACATGGAGCACCACTTGATTCACACACAGAAAGCCCTGGTTTTGAGTGTCGTGTCAGGAAGGTGTTAGCTGTGCTACTCATCAGTGTCTGGTCATCCATCATCTCTAGGACCCTGTGCCCTCACATTCAGAGTAAGAACAATGTCACCCCCAACCTACTTCGGCATCCTAGAAGATGACATGAGGAATATAACACTTTTTTAAAAGCGGTAAAATGTCCTTAAATGTAGATTACATCATCACAAGAAATAAGACATGCTCAAAATACTATGCGATACAAACTAAAGAACAATTATGTTTTTAACATAACTATTCATGTGTATATATGAATATTTATATATGCATATACATTGTATGAATAGTTATTCTTAACGTTTTTAGTCATATGAAACACTATACTTACGTGATACTGTTTTGTGTTTAGCACAACTACTCCTGAAATACTTTATAAGAAAACACCTGTCATGTATTGATTTTTACCAAATTAATTTCAGTTTTGTAAAGAATAAACATATTTATACATTGTATAGAATACATACAAATTGGGTAGAATAACACATATATTGTACAGTGTTATATTTCATTTATCTCCCTTGAGTTTACTTTTGTTATTGTTTTTATTTAATCAATATAATTCTAAGAGAAATTTTAGGTTCAGCAGGAAATTGAATGGAAAGTACAGAAAGTAACATGGGACTTCTTACAGTGTCCCAGCCCACACATGACTTTTGGCACTGCAGTGGTGACTTATTTATACCCAATGAAACCACATTAACACCCAGTATCCAGTCTACACTCATGTACTCTCTTAGTGCTGTACCTATGATGGACATTGACAAATCCACCATTACAGTACTCCACAGAATAGAGTCACAGTTCTAAAAAATAAACGGTCTCTGAATCACCATCATTGCTACCTGGTTTGTAGGTTTGTCTTTTCCAGAAGGCCAGATGGTTATATCCTAAAGCATGTACCTTTTCGGATGACTTCTTTTACTTAGTAATATGCATTTGGGAGTCATTGTCCATGACTTTTCATGACTTGAGATCATGACTGTTAGCTGTGCATAGAATTCCATTTACTGTGTGTTCATAGTTGATCATTCAATTTCTTCAGGACATCTTGGTTGAATCCATGTTTGGGCAATAATAAAGAAAGTCACTATACATGTAGATGTTCATGTATAGATGTATAGTTCATGTATAGATGTTTTGTGTAGATAGGCATTTTCAACTCACTGGGTAAACACAATTTGATACAATTGATGAATCATTTAGTAAGAGCATACTTGGTTTTGTAACAAATTGCAAACTGGGCATGATGATTCATGCTTGTAATCCCAGCTACTTGGAAAATGCAGATATAATATTTTCTCCTCACCTTTCTTGCCTCCTGTGCTCTCCAGCCTCTCACAATCACCATTCTACTATCTAATTACATGACATAATTAGTACCAGTTCCATCCATGTTGTTACAAATGATGGAATTTCATTCTTTTTATGACTGAATAATATTCCACTCTGTATCTACGCCACAACTTTTATCTATAGTTTTTCTGATATTAGCCATTCTTACTGGGTTTCATGGCATTTCATATTGGTTTTGATGTGTACTTCCATTGTGATCAATGGAACTAAACAGTTTTTCCTTCCTGTTTTTACTTTGTTTTTACATTTACTCATATGTGTATGCATGGTTTGGGCCACATCCCCCCATGCCTCCCAGCCCCCTCTGCCAGTTTAAAATTACTATATTCTCTCCTCAACAGTGAGCACATCAACCACATTCAAATTTTAGGTTTCCTTCCCTTTCCCTATTCCTCCCATGTGTGTTCTCCCCTTAGAGTGTGACCCATGTCCAATAATGTTACTGCATTTGTTTTAGGTCTATAATTGCCTACGAATGAGAACATATGAGCCTGGCTAACTTCACTTAAGATGATGTTCTCCAGTCCCATCCATTTACTTGCAAATGACAAAATTTCATTCCTCTTTGTGGCTGAATAAAATTCCATTGTATATAAATACCACATTTTCTTAATCCATTCATCAATAGTGGAGCTTCTTGGCTGTTTCAGTAGCTTGGCTACTGTGAATAGTGCTGCAATAAACATGGTTGTGCAGATGCCTTTGTAGTAACCTCAGTCACATTCTTTTGGGTATATCCCTAGGAGTGGCATTGCTGGATCATATGGCAGATGTATTTTTAGTTTTTTTAAGAAGCCTCCATATTGTTTTCCAAAGTGGTTGTAGGGTTCCTTTTCCCCCACATCCTCGTCAACATTTGTTGGTGGTGTTCTTTATTATAGATATTTTATGATCAAAAATGGACTCTTGTGTGGTTTTGGTTTGCAATTTCTTTAGAGTCTGAGATAGTGACCATTTTTTCATGTGTTTTTTGGCCATTTGGATTTCTTCCTATGAAAATGTTCTGTTTAGTTCAGTTGCCTGTTTCTTTATTGGTTCATTGATTTTGGGGGGAGTTTAGGTTTTTGAGCTCCCTGTGTACTCTGGTTATCAGGTTTTTGTCTGATGTATAACCAGCAAAGATTTTGTCCCACTCTGTGGATTGTCTCTTCAGTTTAGAGACCTTTTTCTTTTGTTGTGCAGAAGCTTTTTAATTTCATGTAGTCCCATTTGTCCATCCTTTTCTTAGTTGCTGGGATGCTGGAGGTTCTACTCAGGAAATCCTTGCCTATACCTATTGCTTCTGGTAACCAATTTCTCAGCAACATTTGTGAAGAGACTGTCTTTTGTCCATTGTATGTTTTTGGCTTTTGTTCCTCTGGTCTTCATATCTGGTTTTGTGCCAGTGCTGTGCTGTTTTTATTGCTATGGCTCTGTAATATAGTTTGAAGTCAGGTATTGTCATACCTCCAGCATTGCTCTTTTTTGCTCAGTATTGTGTTGGTTATTTGTGGTCTTTTGTGTTTTCAAATGACCCTTAGGGTAGATTTTTCAATCTCTGAGATGAACATCATTGGGATTTATGGGAATTGTGTTGAACATGTAGATTGCTTTTGGTAGTATAGCCACTTTTACTCTGTTGATTCTACCAATTCTTGAGCACAGGAGATCTTTCCACCTTCTGTATTCTTTCTCCATGTCTTTCTTCAGTGGTTTGTAGTTCTCCTTGTAGAGGTCATTTACATCCTTTGTTAAGTTTATTCCTAGGTATATGATCATTTACATCCTTTGTTAAGTTTATTCCTAGGTATTTGATCTTTTTTTGAGGCTACTATAAATGGAAATTTTTCCCTATATTATTTTTCAATTTGTTTATTGTTGGTGTATAGAAAGACTACTGAATTTTTAAGTTGATTTTGTATCCTGCTACTTTGCTGAAGCTGTTTATGGTATCTAGGAATTTTGGGGTGGAGTTTTTTGGGTCTTTGAAGTATAGGATCATGTCATCTGCAAATAGAGTACTTTGATTATTTCTTAACCTACTTGTATTCCTTTTATTTCTTCTTCTTGCCTTATTGCAGTCCTAGGGATTCCAGGACTATGTTGAATAAGAGTGGGGAGAATAGGCTTCTTTTTCTCTTCCCTGACTTTAGGGGGGAATGGTTTCGGTTCTTCCCCATTAAGTATGATGTTGGTTATAAGTTTGTCATATTTAGCCTTTATGATGTTGAGGTACATTCCTTCTGTTCCTAGTTTTCTTAGAGCTTTTCTCATGAAATGGTGTTGAATCTTATCAAAGGGTTGTTGTGCATCTATTGAGATGATCCAGTGGATTTTGTCTTTGCTTCTACTAATGTGCTGTATTATATTCTTTGATTTGCATATGTTGAACCACCCTTGCATCTCCAGGATGAAGCTGAATTGGTCAGGTGAATCATCTTTCTGATATATTGTTACATTTGGTTTGCCATTATTTTATTGAGGATTTTAGCATTGATGTTCATTAAGGAGATTGGCCTGTAGTTCTCCTTTTTGGATGTGTCTTTGTCCAGTTTTGGGTTGAGTTAGGCCTCATAGAATGTGTGAGGCAGTGTTCCTTCTCTTTCTAGTTCATGGAAAAGTTTAAGGAGTGTTGCTATTAGTTCTTCCTTAAAGGTCTGGTAGAATTCAGCAGAGAAACTGTCAGGTCCTGGAATTTTCTTTTTTGGAAGAGTGTTTGTTACTGCTTAATTTCATTACACGTTATAGGTCGTTATTATCCTCTTGGGTCTGTTTTGGACGATCATAAGAAGAAACTGAAAATTTTTATATAGCTATTTTATATTTACATGTCTTCTTTTGAATAATGTGTTTGTAGATTATTTTCCCTCCCTCCCTTCTTTGTTTTGATACTGAGTTTTAGTGGTTATTTACAGGTTGAGAATATCAACCACTTGTCAGATGTATAGTTTTCAAATACTCTCATTCTGTATGTTGTCTCTGAAGGCTGATATTTGTTGTTTTTGCTGTGTAGAGCATTTTGGTTTGATGTAATTCCATTTGTCAATTTTTTATCTGTGGTTCCCTCCACTTTGGGGTTTTGGTCAAAAAAACTCTTTGGTCATTCCAGAGCCCTGAAACATTCCCATGTGCTTTCTTCCATTACTATTATAGTTTCAGGTATTATAGATAAGCCTCTTATCCTTCTCAAATTCACCTTTACAGTTGGTGAGAGATGGAAGCCTACTTTCATTCTTCTTCTCCTGCTTTGTTCTTTTATCTCAAAAATGTTTTGATTATTCAAGGTTTTGTTTTTGCTTCAGTGTGTATTGTTTGTTACTTGATATCCTGTGGTTACAAATTTTAGGAATTTTTTTTTAAGTTCTGTGAAGAATTCTATCAGCATTTTCATAAGGACTACATTTAATCTGTAGACCACTTTATGTAGTATGGACATTTTCACAACATTGATTCTGATTTTTGGGTAAGCATGTCCTCTTCAGTTGCTTGCATATCTGTTTTATAGTTTTCATTTTAGACATCTTTCACCACTTTGTCTAAATTTATGTTTAAGCATTTTCTTTCTATGGCTATTACAAAAGAGATTGCTTTCCTAATTTTTTTTTCAAATAATTTGTTGTTAGTATATAACAATAGTACTTAATTTTGAATTTTGATTTTGTACACTGTTACTTTGTTGAATTAATTTATTAGGTCAACTTTTTGTAGTCTTTGGAGTTTTCTTTATATAAAAACATTTCAATTGCCAATATGATGATTTGACTTCTTTGTTTCAAATTCAGATCCTTTTCTTTCTTTTGTAAGATTATTCTGTGTAGGAATTCCAGGAATATGTTCAATAAATGTTATGAGAATGGGCAAACTTGATGTGTTAGATCTTAGCTACAAAACTTTTAGCTTTTCCCATCTACAATAAATTTGTCCCTTCTTTCTGTTGATATCGTATATGCTGCTCAGTGATTTCCCTTGTTGAATCATCCTAGCATTCCTGGGATGAATCCTTCTTGATCATAGAGAGTACTATTTTTGTTTATGTTTTTGAGAAAGTATCCTACTATGTAGCCCAGGCTGGCTTGAACTTGTGATCCTTCTGCCTCAAGTTCCAGAGGCCTGGGTTTACAGACATGTGCCATCCAGCCCAGATATGGGAGTAGTATTTTTGTGTAATGTGAGTAAAATTTTGAGTAATATTTTTGTGTAATTCTAAAAGAATTTTCACTTCTAACTTCATCACAGATATCGGCATATGGTTTTTGCATGTATTCATGTATGTATGAATGTACTTATTAATTTATTTATTGTTTCTGTGGTGTTCTTAGGTCTGGAATAACATGTTTGGAGGAATTCTGTCCTCATATTTTGGGGAGGAGTGAGTTGAGGAGAATTAGTATTATATCTACTTTAAATATGGATAGAATTCAGCAGTGAAGGTATGTCTGGCCTTCTCTTTGATGAGAGAATTTTATTGCTGACTCCACCTTCCTATTGTTATTGATCTGCTCTAGTTGTCCATTTCTTCATGATTCAATCTTCATAATGTGGCTGTGTTTAAGAATTTGTGTTCCAGTGGGATTCTGTGGTATCTGTGTAATGTCCTCCTTTTCATCTCTTGTTCCATTTATTTGAGCCTTCTGCTTCTTAATCTAATGAACAGTTTTTCCATTTTGTTTTTCTTTTCAAGAAACTAGCTCCTTATTTCACTGATCTTTTGTACCATAACTTAGTCTCTGCCATTTATTTCTGCACTGATATTCAGTATTTTGTGTATTAATTTGGGGTTTGGGTTATTTTTGTTTTTCTAGTTTCTTGAGGTGCAACAATTGCTTGTTTACTTGAGACCTTTCTGCCTTTTGGGTTGGAAGCATTGCTTGCTTTAAACTGCCTGATTAGTACTGCTTTTTCTTTATCCCAGGAATTTCAGTTTGTAGCATCTTTATTTTCATTTGTTGCAGGAATTTTTAGCAACTTCTTTCATGACTTCTTTCTTGACCTATTGATTCTTCAGGAGCAAGTTGCTTCAACTAATGCCCGTATTTTCTTACTTCTCCCTCATAATAATACAACTTTTATAGTTGTCCCCAGTTCTTGCATGATCAAATGATCAATTTTTTCCCAGTTTTTCTTCCTAATTACCTTTCGGTTTGGGAAGTTTCTATTTTCATACCTTTAAGCTCAGAAACACAATGTTCTCCTAAATTTCTCCTTCCTTCAATCCTTTTGGTTTGTTTTGTTTTTCGTTTTTGATGATACCAAGGACCAGGGTTTAAATTCAGGACCTTCACAATTGTTAGACAAGTGCTCAACCAGTTCAGCTACACCTCAGCACTTCTATGCATTTAATTACTTTTCAGATAAGTGAGGTAAAGTGTTTTTTGCCCACTTCTTCCTATGCTTCCTGCTTCACTGGAATCCTAGTTATGTGTCACAATGACCACTTTGTTTGTTGAAATGGGGGATCTTGCTAAATTTTTGCTTGATCTGGTTTTAAAACATGATCCTCTTGATCTTTGCCTCTCAAGTAGCTGGGATTACAGTCATGAGCTACACAGCTGGCCCTTGCACTCTTCACTTCTTTAACAATTTTCTTTATCTGTAGCTTTCTTTCTGGTTTTTAGCATATTATTCATGATTTTTAAAAATTCTTGATCTGATAACTCCAGTATACCTGCCATTTCTGACATTGGTTCTGATACTTGTTTGGATATCTTGAAACTATATAATTTCCTTTCAGTATGTTTTACAATTATGGATATAATGTGGGTGAAGGTGACTCCAGGGAAATGATTTTTAGTGTCTGTTGATAAGGGGTGGGAGGAATAGATGTGTTTTATAGTCCTGTGGTTAGGTGTCAGTTTTTTGGTGATCCTATGCTTCTGGTCTTTAAACTTTAACAGTGTATACCAAGTTTTCACTCCTTGGGTGGCACGGGCTAGATAGATGGAGGGAGTGCTGGGTGCTTTTCTTCCTCTAGGTAAATTAGGCTGACAATACCTAGTCAGGTTAGAGTCTAAGATAGTATCTCCCAAGGGAAGCCTTGTTAACAAGATCAGGGAAGTCTAGAACACTTAAGAATAGTTACTTTCCCCATCTTCCATATGTACAAAAGATTTTCTCTGATACTGACTGTGAGGACCATGGGTCTCCTAGAGGCAAATCTCAGTAACATGTGAGAGTCCTCATGAAGAATGGCATTGTCCTGATTGTTAACTTTCACACTTATCTTCAGCAAGCCTCTAACAGTCCTTAAGTCATAGCTTACTTTTCTTCTGTGCTGGTGCTGGACCCTGTCGAGGTCTCTTTCTATGGTTCCTTCTCTGGTAGTTCTGATTCTCTGTAATGCCTGTGTCCCATATTCCTGTGGCACCAGTGCACCCTGTGGTGACAATTTTCTGACAGACAAAAGATTTATTAATTTTTCAGTTACTTCAGTATTTTAGCAGGAGTGACTTCCAAATTCCTCACCTGCTGGCTAGAAACCAGTAGTAAAATTAATTTTTAATTCCAAATGGCAAAAAAGTTCAGTACTCTTGACTAGAATCCCTGCACACTCACAAAACAATTGTCATACACTATCTATACTTTCATTATAATTACTCCAAATCTGAATTTTCAAATTCTAGAATTAAAATATTTTACAAAAGTTGACAAAATTTATTCATTTTGAGCTATATGGATGGAAAATACACTTTTATTTAATACCTAGAGAATTCTTATAATTATCTTGAGGAGAAATATCTAATAACTATAGTTCTAATTTTGATAGACAAATTAAATCACAAGTCAATTTTGTCTGTGTATATTAATGTTAGGTGTGAAAATATTTATAGATAAGGAGTTTGACTTAACATTAGTTTGACTATGTATATGCAAAATTCAGCCTAAAATATTTTATCCTGAGAAGTGAACTAAAAATACTAAGTAGAATTAAATCACAAGAGTTTGAAGATATATGAATCAGCAATTCTTTTATATATATATTTTTAAAAATGGAGTAATATTACCAGGCTTTCAAAGAAGAAAAGTAAAAAAGAAATTATTACTGATTGTGGATTATAAATTCATAATTAATTAAACATCACCCAATAGTGGATTTAATTTTGAAGAAATAATTTTAATCTGCATATCTATTTTTCTGTACAATTTCAGCATTTTTCCAAAACCTTTAATTTTTAATTTATAAAAGTGAAACATAATATTTTAAGAAAATCTACCACAGTAATTTGTCCCCTTCTACAAATGGGAATGAGTGAGGTATGGATGTCATTCTTATTTAAGCACACAACAAATTGAAGTCTGAAAGAGACAAGAAAGTAGGTGACACCCCTCAGTAGTAGGAGAGCCATGAATAAAATAATTTGTAAATGAAATTTAGCCTCTAGTTCTTTTAAAGTATTCAAAACCAGAATGACAATTTCTGAATCCTATTTCAGCTTAAGATAATATTCTGCAATTCCATCCATTAACTTGCAAATGACAAAATTCCATTCTCTTTATTGCTGCTTCAATTTCATTACATGTTGTAGATCTGTTTAGGTGGTTAATATCCTCTTGATTCAGTTTTGAATGGTCACATGTATCTAGAAATTTGTCCATTTCCTCAAGATTTACCAATTTAGTAGAACAGAGATTCACAAAATAATCTCTGATGATTCCCTGGATTTCCTTTGTGTTTGTTGTTATCTCTACTTTATCATTGCTGATTTTATGAATTTGGGTCTTTTCCCTTTTCCATTAAGTCACATTGCCAGGGGCTTGTCAATCTTATCAAAGAACAAGCTGTTTTGGTGAGTCATTGTATTTTTTGGGGGGGGTCTCTATTTCGTTAATTTCAGTCCTAATTTTTATTATTTCTCTCCTATTTATTTTGGGTTTTGCTTGTCCCTGTTGTTCTAGGAGTTTGAGAAGTAGCATTAGGTCACTTTTGTATTCATTTATTCATATTTACATACATTGTTTGGGCCATTCCTCCCCACATCTGCTCCCTGTTCTGCCTTTTTCTCCAATTTTGTTGAAGAGAAGGCATAAGCAATAATAAGAAAGACAAAGTGGTTTTGCTAGTTGAGATGAGGATAGCTATACAGAGAGATTCCTAGCATTGCTTCCATGCACAAGTGAATTACAATCAAAACTGAATCATCGCTACCTGACTTTTCACCAGCTCCCCATCACCTTCCTATATTGACCTCTATTGTGTCAAGTTTTCTATATTGGCTCTGCTGCAGTGTGGACATCAAACATTTTCAAATTTTGGGTTTCCTACTTATTCTCATACCTCCCGTATGTGCCCTCCCCTTAGCATATGACCCAAGTCCAACAACATTGCTGCATTTGCTCTACATCTAATGTCTTCATATAAGGGAGAACATATGATTTTTTGGTTTTCTAAGACTGGCTAACCTCACTCAGAATGATGTTCTCGAGTTCCATCCAGTTACTTGAGAATGATAAGATTTCATTCTTCTTCATGGCTGAGTAAAATTCCTTTGTGTATAAATACCACATTTTCTTAATCCATTCATCAGTAGTGGGACATCTTGGCTGTTTCTATAACTTGGCTATTGTGAATAGTGCTGCAATAAACATGAGTGTGCACGTGCTTCTGGAGTAATCTGAGTCACATTCCTTTGGGTATATTCCCAAGTGTGGGATTGCTGGATCATATGGCAGGTCTATGTTTAGATTTTTAAGAAGCCTCCATATTGTTTTCCAGAGTTGTTGGACTAGCTTGCATACTCACCAGCAGTGTACAAGGGTTCCTTTTTTCCCACTTCCTTGTCAACACTGGCTGGTGATGGTGTTTTTGACGATAGCTATTCTAACAAGGATGAGGTAGAATCTTAGTAAGGTTTTGATTTGCATTTCTTTTATGACTAGGCATGGTGAGCATTTTTTCATGTGTTTTCTAGCCATTTGAATTTCTTCTTTTGAGAAAGTTTTATTTAGTTCAGTTGCCCAATTCTTTAGGGGTTTATTGATTTTGGAATAGTTTATTTTTTAAGTTCCCTGTATATTCTGGTTATCAGCTCATTGTCAGATGTATATCTGGCACATATTTTCTCCCACTCTGTGGGTGGTCTCTTCAGTTTAGAGACCATATCTTTTTTTTCCTTTTATTAATATTCAATACACATTTATAGATTTGCATATGTTGAACCATCCCTGCAACCCTAATGAAGAAGACTTGGTCATGTTGAATGATCTTTCTGATGTTGTTGGATTCTGTTTGCCATTATTCTATTGAGGATTTTTGCATCAATATTTATTAAGAAGATTGGTCTAGAGTTCTCCTTTTTGGAGGTGTCTTTCTCTGGTTTGGGGATGAGTATAATACTGGCTTCATAAAATGAATTAGGCAGTGTTCCTTCCATTTCTATTTCATGGTACGGTTTAAGGAGAGTTGGTATTAGATCTGCTTTAAAGTTCTGATAGAATTTGGCAGAGAATCCATCAGGTCCTGGACTTTTCTTTTTTGGGAGACTCTTGCTGCTTCAATTTAATTTTGTGTTATAGATCTAATTAGGTGATTAATATCCTCTTGGTTCAATTTTGGATGGTCATAAGTATCTAGAAATTTGTCCATTTCTTCAAGATTTTCAAATTTATTAGAGTATACTTTCTTAAAGCAGTCTCTGATGATTTCTTGGATTTCCATGGTGTTTGTTATTTTCTCCCCTTTTGCATTTCTGATTTTACTGATTTTGGTTTTTTCTCTCCTCATTTTAGTTAGTTTTGCCTGGGATCTGTCAATCTTGATTATTTTTTCAAAGAACCAGCTTTTTGTTTTGTTAATTCTTTGAATGCTTTTTTGTTGTTGTTCTATTTCATTAATTTTGGCCTTTATTTTTTATTATTTGTCTCCTGCTGCTTGTTTTGGGATTTGCTTGTTCTTGTTTTTCTAGGAGTTTGAGATGTAGCATTAGGGTGTCGATTTGAGATTTTTCTGTCCTATTAATATATGCACTCATGGCTATAATTTTTCCTCTTAGGACTGCCTTTGCTGTATCCCATAGGTTCCAGTAGGTTGTGTTTTCATTTTCATTAACTTCCAGGAACCTTTTAATTTTCTCTTTTATTTCATCAATTACCCATTGATCATTGAGCAATGTGTTGTTCAGCTTCCAATTGTTTTGCATGTTTTCTATTGTCATTTTTGTTGTTGAGTTTGAGTTTTAATGCATTATGATCAGATAGAATGCATGGTATCGTTTCTATTTTCTTATATTTGCTGAGGCTTTCTTTGTGTGCTAAGATATGATTAATTTTGGAGAAGGTTCCATGAGCTTCTGAGAAAAATGTATATTGTGCAGAAGTTGGATGAAATATTCTGTAGACATCAGCTAGGTCCATATGATCTGTGGTGTGATTTAGTTCTAGGATTTCTTTATGGATTTTTTGTTTGGATGACCTATATATTGGTGATGGGGGATATTAAATTCTTCTACTACCACTGTGTTGGAGTCTATATATGATTTTAGGTCCTTCAGAGTATGTTTGATGAAATTGAGTGCAGTGCCGTTGGGTGCATACAGGTTGATAATTGTTATTTCCTTTTGTTGTATTTCCCCTTTTATTATATGGAGTATCCTTCTTTATCTCATTTGATCAATGTAAGTTTGAATTCTACTTTGTCCAAGATAAGTATTGCTACTCCTGCCTGTTTTTGGGGCCATTGGCTTGGTAAATCTTCTTCCAGCCTTTCACCCTAAGCCAGTGCTTGTTTCTGTCAATGAGATGGGTATCCCATAAACAACAGATTGTTGGAGCTTCCTTTTTAATCCAGTTTGCCAAATGGTGTTTTTTTGATGGGGAAGTTAAGTCCATTAACATTCAATGTTAGTATTGATACATATGTGGTGATTCCTGTCATTTAGTTGTTTTTGTTTTTTAAGGGTTTGATTTTGTGCAGCTGAATCCATGCTACTCTTTGATTCCTTGTCTTTTCTTCTCCTGTGGTTTGGTACTGCCTGTCCTTTCATGGTTTTGTTTGCTTTCATTTTCTTTATGCTGAATTCCTTGAAGAATCTTTTGTAGTGGTGGCTTGGTGGTCATATATTGTTTTAGTGTCTGCTTATCATGGAAGATTTTTATTGCTCCATCTATTTTGAATGATCGTTTTGCTGGGTAAAGTATCCCAGGGTTGATACTATTTTCATTCAGTCCCCAGAATACCTCACTCTGTGCTCCTCTTAATTTCAAGGTTTCTGTTGAGAAATCTGCTGTAATTTTGATGGATTTACCTTTGTATGTTATTTCTCTTTTCTTTCTTACAGCCTTCAATATTCTTTCTCTAGTCTCTGTGCTTGTTGTTTTAATGATAATATGTCATGGGGTAGTTCTATTTTAATCAAGTCTGTTGGTGTCCTGGAGGCTTCCTGTGACTGAATGGGCATAGCTTTCTCTAGATTTGGGAAATTTTCTGTTATTATTTTGTTGAATATATTATGCATTCCTTTCACTTGCACCTCTTCTCTTTTTTCAATACCCATGATTCTCAGGTTTGATATTTTGATGGAGTTTGTGAGTTCTTGCATATTCTTTTCACAGGTCTTGAGTTGTTAGATTAATAGTGCCCAGTTTTTCCTTTAATTTCCTTTTCATCTTCAAGTTCTGAGATTCTGTCTTCCATTTGTTCTAGTCTGCTGGAGTGGCCTTCCATTGTTTTTTGTATTTCTGTTTCCTTCTTTTTTCTGAGGTTTTCCATATAATGTGTCACTTTCTCTTTAATATTGTCAATTTTTGTCTCTAATTCATTTATACATTGCTCTCTTTCACTTTGGTGTTTATTTAGGGCTCCTATGAGTTCATTTATTTGTTTCTGTGTCTTCTCATATTCTTTGTTTTTGGTGTTTTTGAATTTCTTGAGTACCTCTTGTATGATTTGTTTAACCATGTCTAGTAACATCTCCATGAAATTCTCAGTAATCACTTTCAGGTATTTTTTCTTTCAGGGTGTTCTTGTGGGTTTCATTGGGCTCCTTGGTATCGCTTTTCTTTGTTTTATTGGAGTCTGGAACTGGGTATCTCTTTTCTTCTTTTTCCTCTGAATCCTGTATTAAATTATTTTTTAAATTTTTGGGGGGAGATAATGGTTTCTATCCCTTTTTCGTCTTCCCATTGCTCCACTTGGTGCTGTGTAACTATGTTCTTGACAGGCTATTGGTGGTATCAGTCACCTGTTTTCTTTCCCTTGGTTTAATTTTGTTGTGCAGTTGGGTTGGGTTTTAGGTTAGTGTATATATGCTATTTCTGTCTCTGGTCTGTGTACAATTTAGTATTAGCTAACTCACAATAGTAAAATTAAGAAAATAAAACAAAACAAAACAAAACAAAAAACCAACGAAATCAACTGGGAGAGTTGGACAAACATGCACAAACAAACAAACAAGAAATAAAACAGCAAACAAACACACAAAAATTCCAGGTTCAGGAACAATAGAATTTCAGTCTTAATGGTTCTGGTATTACTCCTTCAGCATCCAGTCCTGAGGTTGGTATTTAAGCAGAGGCTCTGTCCTAGTCTTGTCAGGTGGTTGGGGAGTCTTGCCAGTTTTTTTTTTTTTTCCTGTCTTTCAGTGTCAGTTGCTTAGTCAGCTCCACCCTCAGTGACATGTGGCCCTTTGAGTTTGTATATTGTCCTCAGGTTCTGGAGAACATCTCTATAGTCCACCAGCCATCCTACTTTGGAGTTGGGGTTTGCTGTGTTGTTTTATTGGGGACTTGTTTATTTGCCTCGTCCCCTTTCACTGAGGCAAGGTCTGAGGTCAGTCATCTGGTTCCCTGCAGTCAGTGTGTTATGATGGTTTGTTGATTGTTCTTGAATTTTGCGGCATGATTTGACTTTGCATATTGCTCACTGTCTCAGGATATGAGCTTCATGGACTGCAACCTGCCCTATGTTAGGCAATGGCTTATCACCTGCCTGCTGGCAGCCCTTCTGCCTTTCCAGCCTTTCTTTACTGAAACTTTGTGTGGAGATCAGTTCCTTACCCCTCCTCCCTTCTCCAGTGTGCTTACAGGATCCCACCCCCTCTGCTGTGTTTTCCTTCTCAATTCCTTGTTTATTATTCAGTTTTTGTGTTTTGTTTTTTTTTTTTTTTGCAGGGCAGGCATCAGTCTGCCCAGGGGCTATGCTGATTTATCCAAGGGGTGGCTGTGGGAATACCACGTGATGCTCACCTGATGGTTTGCCAAATGTCTCCCAAGCAGGTTTGGAGCTGGTGTCTGGTGATGCAGGAGCTCTCCTGTTTTCTCAATGTAATGTGGCATGGAGAAGCTTTGTATGTGCTAGGGGTTCAGGGTATCAAAATTTTGGTTCTTCTTGGTGCTTTTTTGCTGTCAAATGTGGCTCCAGACTATCAGAAAGATTTTTGATTTACAGAGCTCATGCTGTCTGCTTCTGCACTCTAGTCACCATCTTAAATCCTCCCCTAGGTCATTTATTTGAGATCTGTCTGTCCTTTTAATATATGCACTCATGGCTATAAACTTTCCTCTTAGGACTGCTTTTCTGTGTCCCATAGGTTCTGGTATGTGGTGTTTTTATTTTCATTAGCATCCAGGAAACTTTTGGTATTCTCTCTTATTTTGTTTATGACCCATTGATCATTGAGCAATGTGTTATTCAGCCTCCAATTATTTGCATATTTTCTGTTGTTGTTTTTGTTGAGTTCTACTTTTAATGCATTGTGATCAGATAGAGTGCATGGGATTATTTCTTTTTTCTTATATTTGCTGAGGCTTGTTTTGTGCCCTAAGATATGATCTATTTTGGAGAAAGTTTCATGGGCTGCTGAGAAGAATGTATATTGTGTTGTTGTTGGATGAAATATTCTGTAGACATTAGTTTAGGTCCATTTGATCCATGAGGATATTATTCATTGATTTTTTTGATTTGGGTGACCTATCTATTGGTGATAGATGAGTATTAACATTTCCTACTACTACTGTGTTGGAGTCTATGTATGTGTTTTTTAGTCCCTTAGTGTATATTTGATGAAACTGTATGCACTGACATTGGCTGCATATAGGTTGATAACACATTCTTTTGATGTATTTCCCCTTTTAATAGTATGAAGTGTCCTTCATTATCTCATTTAACCATTGTAGGTTTGAAGTCTATTTTGTCTGATATAAGTAATACTATTCCTGTCTGTTTTGGGGGCTATTAGCTTGATAAATCTTCTTCCAGCCTTTCACCCTAAACCAGTGTTTATTTCTGTCAGTAAGATGGATCTCTTGTAGACATCAGATTCTTGGATCTTCCTGTTTAATCCAGCTTGCCAAATGGTGTCTTTTGATGGGGGAAGTTGAGTCCTTTGATATTCAGTGTTAATATTGTTAGGAATGTGGTGATTCCTGCATTCAGTTGTTTTTGTTGTTTAAGGACTTAATGGTGAGCAGTTGAATCAATGCTACTCTCTGATTACTTGTCTTTTCTTCAGCTGTCGTTTGATATATCCCATCTCTTGTAGTTTTGTTTGCTTTCATCTTCTGTGTGTAAATTCTTTGTAGAATCTTCCATAGTGGGGACTTGATGGTCATATATTGTTTTAGTTGCTGTTTATCATGAAAGATTTTTATTGCTGCATCAATTTGGAATGACAGTTTTGCTTGATACAGTATTCTAGGGCTGAAATAATTTTCAGTCAGTTTTTGAAATACCTCACTCTATACCCTCTGCTTTTAAGATTTTTGTTGAGATATCTGCTGTTATTGTGATTGGTTTACCTTTATATTTTACTTCTTTCTCTCTTGAAGTCTTCAGTATTCTTTCTCTGTTCTCTGTGCTTATTGTTTTAATGATAATAGGCCATGGAGAGTTTCTATTTTGGTCATGTTTGTTTGGTGTTCTGGAGGCTTCCTATACATGAATGGGCAAAACTTTCTCAAGATTTGGGAAATTACCTGTTAATATTTTATTGAATATATTATGTATCCTTTTGGTTCACACCTTTCTCCTTCTTCAATGCCCCTGATTCTTATGTTTAGTCTTTTGATGGAGTCCCTGAGTTCCTTCATATTCCTTTCACAGCTCTTGGGTTGTTTAGCTAAGATTTATTCTTTATTTTTTGTTTTATCTTCAAGCTCTGAGATTTTGTCTTCCAGTTATTCTTGTCTCCTGGAGTTGCTTTCCACTGTGTTTTTTGTTTGACTAAAGGAACTTTTCATTTACAGGATTTCCATATCTTTGTTCAACCCCTCTTTTATATTTTGTGTTGACATCTTTAATTCATATATCTCTCTTTTTATAGTGTCCTTTGCTTCATTTCAGTATTTATTTAAATCCTCTCTGAGTTCATTTACTTGTTTCTGTGTTTTCCATGTTTTTTATATTTGGGATCCTGAAATTTCTTGAGTGCATCTTGTACATTATGTTCAACCATGTCTACTATCTTCTCCATGAATTTTTCAGTGATAGCTTCCAAGATTTCTTCTTTGAGGGTTTTTATGTGGGTGTCCTTGGGCTCTTTAGTGAATTTATCAATGTTTTGTTGATGTCAGGAACTTTGTATCCATTTTCTTCATTTTTCATTGAATCCTGTGTTGAATTTTTTTTTGAAGAAAGTGCTTTCCATCCCTTCTTCTTCTTCCCATTGCTCCACTTGGTGCTGTGCAACTATGTGTTTGATAGGCTACTTGGTGGTTTTAATTGCCTGATTTCTTTCCCTGATTTAATTTTTGTTTTGTGACTGACTTGGTTGTTAGCTAGGTTGTTGTGCTCTTTCTGTCCCTGGCCTGAAAGTGTCATTTAGCAATAACAAATTCACAGGTTCAATGCCAGTCCAGTTGTTTACATATTATATAGAAAGCCTTGCCCCACCCCCAATCTCTGAGGCAGATTCAGCATTCCACCTGCACCTCTTTGTCTTGTGTTAGTTTACGGTATATGTTTTTTCAGTTTTGCTGGGGGTAGGCTGTGGTAGATTTTTTGTGTGTGTGAGTTGGATAGAGGAGTCATGTGTTGTGCATGATGCTCACCTTTTCTTTATACACTTTAATCCAAGCAGCTTTGCAGCAAGCTGATAGGGAGAAACTTCTCCACTATTTTTCAGTGCAGTGAAGCCTAAGAATGCTTTCAATGGGCTAGGGGTCAGGATGTGCCAGAGTTTGATTCTGATTGATGTATTCTGCTTTTTGGAAGAAAAAAGAAAAAGATTAAAAAAAAAAAAAGAAATGGTCAGGGAGCTTTTTTCCCCAGGGCCAGACACACCTTGCTGGCTGTGCTGTGTGTGGAATTTTTGCAGCTGTTATATATTTTTATTTTTTATTGTAGTATATCAAATAATATTAGTTCTCTAATTTCAAATAATCTTCTTAGGAAATCTGTCCTGTTCACCCTACTTTTTAAATAAGCAACAAATTTCTTGGCTTTGGCTTAGTATTTAGGATGATATGTTGATTCCTTATATGTTATAATAATCTACAGATTATTTTCTAACAATTGATCATTTAAAATTTGGATTATTATGCATATTTTAAAGCATATGCAACTACTTTGTACTTTCTGCAGCCAAATGCCATATAAGAATAAATGAAAATTCATTTGATGCTTTCTTCAAGTTGAAATATTCAACCTTCCAGCTTCTGGGGACAATCTTCTTTTTGACTATTTTTTGTCTGAAGCATATAATGACCTTTAATGAGAAATTGCTGCTTTATCTTTTGGTCAGTATTCACCCCAAGTACCCATTTATCTGCTTTGAAAGCTCAAAATTTGTTGGCTTGGCACTCAGAGTAGCAGCATCTACTTTTATTCACATTTGTATTTGGAAAGAATGTTAAAAAACTCGTGTCTCATTTTGTTCAATGAAGGTTGTTTGATCAATATAGCACTTATGTCTGTCACAGAATTTATATATCTACTGTCTTTTCATAATTAATCACTCTGTTTTCAGCATAAATTCAAAGTTGATTAACTTTTAAGTGATTATTTTCATCATCAGCAAAACTGTTATTATTGCCATCCCTACTTTTTGGACAATTTTAAAATGGTCACCATGCAAAGTCCAAACATGGATTATCTCATTTAACACAACAAGCAACAGATAATGTTGCTACTGCTGTGCCTGTATTACAGAGGTGAATTTTGATGCTTCAAGTATGATATATTTGATACATTTTAAGAACCTCTGTAAATCACACAATATACCCCTACCCAGAGGTAGGGTAAAAAAACTTAATTAGGTCTCAGTGAAATTAGATAACCAGGATGGACTGCATAACATTGGGAAAATCTGTCTTAACAATATATAACATTGTAACACAATGTCTTCATTATTTGTCATATTCAGAAAGCGGTCTTTTTATTTACTTATTTTGCCATTTACCATAATTTACTAATATTTAATATTAATAATTACTATGTGTTTATCTCAGGTTTCTGAAACAAATAACTTTTTGCTCTTACAGAACTTTAAAATTTTTATGCAAAGTGCACTTATGGAACATATTCCCCCGCAAAATGTGTAGGCTATGATTCAAATGTCACCTTCAGACAGATCAATAGCACTTTACAAAAGCTAGGGTCCATGTACATTTTATATTAAAATTTAAAATATTTTCAGATCCAAGGAAAGATTTTAAAGATGATCCAGCAATGTCCTTGCTCACTAAACCTCTGATGGAAACACTAATATAATCACTTCAATGGACAGAGTGGGAGAGTTTAGAGGTCATTGAAAATAACTTCTTTCTTTATCACTTCTTTACTTATTCTGAACAAATTGTATTGTTGTTTGAAACTACATGTAACAGCAGGCTGGCCTCATAGCTTTGTCAATATCTATGTTCTGCTAACCCCACCCCCCAAATAAAACAGTAGTTAAAGCTAACCCATTCACTGAGACCCTGACATTCTAACTTCTGCATTCAAATGCATCCTACTTGAAATATGTGGGAAAAAGACCAAATACAAGAAAGAGTGATCATTTTGTCTTCAGAGTTTGTTAGGCTTTGTGACAAAATGGTGAGAGCAAATAGCTGAAATGACATCATACATCACAATAAGAAGTTTAAAGAAAAGTGATTTTTAGTTTAAGATGTATCATCCTATTTTGAACAATTTAAAAATTGCATCATATATAATAAAATCCAGATATATCTTGTTGCAAACACAGGGAACAGGTGATTACATGAGAATCTTTTGATCTAGATTTTTTCTGAGTGTCTAAATGGTAGCTTGAGGTAGCATTGTGTAAACAAACAATGAGCCTACAGCATGCAGCACCCACGACGTGTTGGGGACTCAGGTCAGCAGATGTGATTGTTAATCTTCATTGTCAGCTGGACTGACAGATGTTCAGGGGATTATTAAAGCATACTTCTGGGTATACACATGAGTGTGTTTCCAGAGAGATTGACATGTGGGAAATAGGCTGGAGACTCAGATAGAATAAAAGTGGAAGAGAAAGCCAGAACATTCCCAGAAGTGAAATGGACATGACACCTACTAAATTTTTACATAATCTACATAAGCAAAAGAAAAAAAAATCAGGGAAAATGAACTAAAGGCTACCTGGAATCATGACAATAATCACAGCCCCTCTACCAGTTCCTACACTGGAGCCAGTTTACAGATCCAGAACCCTTTGAGTGAAGGGGAGCAGTTCTCCTTATGGATGGGCTTTGCTACATTACCAGAGTTTTACTGTTAATCTTTTTTTTACTCTTCCCCAAGGGAACATATAGACTTTTACCAGGGTTACTGAAAATTGAGTAATAGGAAATGACCAAGCTTTGGGAGAGGGCAGGTAATGAACACTGGCTTTGAACTGAGATTGATTCTGGGAGACCTTAAACAGCATTGTGACCTTCCATTAAAAGCAGTAGTTTATGGAGGCCAGGTGACTAATGGTGTTTCAGCTAAAGTCTGACTCAGAGTTAGACTCTGCGTTGGAACCCAAACATATCCTATGGTTATTTGCGTAGTCCCAAAAAGCATAATTGTGATAGATCTCAGCAGAATCCCCATTAATCCCTAACCTCTGAAATGAGGACTATTATTGTGGGGAAGGCCAAATCAAAATAAATAGAGTTGCCTCTATTGGGAAACTAGTAAACAAAAACCAGCATTGCACCATTGGAGGATGGCACACTATGAGACACTTGAAAGGTACAGGGGTGGTGCTTCCCACCACAACCATTTAACTCTCCCATTTAGTCTGTGGAAAACAGATGGACCTTGGAGAATAGCAGTTGACTATGTAAGCTTTTAATCAAGTAGTGACTACAAAAGCAGCCACTATCCTTATTTGAGCAGATTAACACCTCTCTAGTACCTGGTATGCACCCCTTGATCTGATTACTTTCATGTTTTATTTCTTCAAGTTTATATAGTTTGCATTGCAGAGGTCTTTAACCACCTTGGTTAAGATTATATCTATGCATTTTTTGAGGCTATTCTGAATGGAATTTTTTTTCCTGACTTCATTCTCAGCCTGTTCATTGCTGTCATATAGAAAAGCTGCTGTATGTTGATTTTATATCTTGTTATGTTGCCAAAAGTGTTTATCAGATCTAAGAAGTTTTGGGTAGAATTCTTAGGGTCTTGTAGTTATAGAAACATAGCATCTAGGTAGTTGTTTGATTTGCAGAGTGTTGTTTGCAGGTGGCTCTTGCCAAAGAAAAGCTGGGCTGGAAAGGGAGAAGAATGGGACAAATCAGATTCCATTTCTGTGTGTCTGCTCTGGGTTCCACCTAAGAAAATGCTTCTCTTTGCTTCTTTTAGACCTATTGCTATTTTAAAATTTTCTCTACCTACCATCTAGTCTTTACTCATACCCTATGCTGACTTACTCACTTGTCTACCATTCCTTCTAGCCATGTACCTGAGGTTTCACTTCTAGTTTATGGAAGTATCTCTTTATGCTGGCTTAACATTCCTTCAGATATGCCTAGGAGTAATACAGCAAGATCACATGGAAATTTTAGTTTCTTGATGAGCTTCCATACTGATTTCTTTAGTGGCTGCACTAATTCACATTCCCATCAATGTGGTTAGTTACTCCCCCCTCAACACACATCCTCACCAGCATATGTTGTTTGCTTTCTTAATGATTACCATTCTAACTGGGGTGAGCTGAATCTATGTCATTTTGATTTGTTTTCCCTTTATGGCTTGGGATGTTAACATTTCTTCATATCTATATTGTTCATTTGTACTTATTTTGAAACCTGTTCAATCTATTTGTCCATTTATTAATTGAGTTATTTATCCTTTTGTTGTTTAATTTTTTGAGCACCTTATATATTATAGGCAATAATCCTTTGTCTAAGCAAATATTTTCTCCCATTCCCTGAGTTGTTTACTGATTCTGGTAATTGTTTCCTTTGATTTGCAGAAGCTTTTTAACTTGATGCAATCACATTTGTCAATTATTGCTCTTATTTCCTAATCAATTGGAGTCCTATTCCGAAAATCATTGCTTCTTCTTATATTTTGAAGTTTTCTACCATAACATAAATTTCAGATTTTAAATTAACATCTTTAGTCCATTTTTAATTGATTCTCTTACAGAGTGAGAAGTAGGAATCCAGTTTGCATCTTCTATGTGTGGACTAGTCTTTAATATGAAAACTATTATAAATGATTTTGATCTGTGACAAATAGTATGTGGATTCAATAATATACAATGCTTCCTTGGCACTGTTAGTCTATGCCATTTGAGTCATAGTAACCATTACATGTGTATACATGGTTTACACAAACATTAATAAAAACTCAAATATTACTTAAAAGTAATATCTTAACAAAATATACAACTAGAGGAATGAAAACAAAGCAAAGATCAGTGTAATGAGTGCATATGTGTACCTTTCTCTCTCCCTCTCTTTATATGTATATAATTATATATATATATGCTTATATATTTATATATATATATTTATATATAAACACACATATGTATTCAGAGTCAGAGAAATTTATTAATCCAAAAGAATATTCAGGATTAGTAGTTATTCATTCAACAGATTAACCAAGAAACTCAACAATTTGAAGTGTATTTAATACTGTTTTCCCCATATAACCCACTAACATAAGGAGTAGTACTTTATTGGTGAACCTCTATTGTTGGGGAAACTTCTTATCAAGGATCATCATCATGTACAAAAGCAATTATGTCTCTTAACAAAAAATGATCAATTATAGGAAGATAAATAAGTTAATCATTTCATTACTTGTTTTTAAATCATTTTATAAACAAGTGCAGATAAATGCAGGTTTGTTTTTGCTTTTATAGAAATTATTTTATACAACTGACCATTCCTTAAAATTCTTCATCTATGATATTAATCATAAATTTAATATATAGTACCAGGCACAGTAACTCACATCTGTAACCCCAGCTACTCTGGAGGTAGAGATTGGGATGATCATGTTTAGAAGACAACCTGGACAAAAAGTTAGTGAGACCCCATATCAACCAATAAGCTGGATGCGGTGGTTCACACCTAATTACATTAAAATCACTGATCAGATGAATGTGGACCAAGGACATCCCTAGGAATGAAAAATAAAGCAAAATAGTGGTGGGTATAGCTCAAGTGGTAGAGCACCTGCCTAGGAAACAAAAGGCCCTCAGTTCAAACCCAAGTACATACACCAAATAAAATAAATAAATAGGTTATACAGACATAACTCATGACAAACTATGTAAATTTGAGAGTGTTCTATATATCTTTTGATGAAAATTGATATTCTATTGTCCTGGGTAGTAGTGAGTAAAGCAGAGTAGCTTAATCTTAGTAATACTTCATGACAATATTAGAGTAGAGGTTTACTTCGTTCCATTTCCTCTCTGTAAACTGCTCTGGTTATCAGTAAACATAATGAAGAATAAATGAGAACATTTCCCATCCTGATCCAAACAGAATTTACTTAATGATTTCAATGTCTTGAGCTACATGTGAACATCCTATTAATGAATAGAGACTGATTCTGTGAAATGTTTGAACTTTAACAAGTTTAAGAGTTTCTTATGCAAATTTTTTTAAGTTGCCAAAATGATAGAACAATATGCATAGAACCAGAAATTGTCATATACAAGTATATGTGGTATTTTTATAAAGGTCTACTTTTTTGAAGATTAACAACTTTCCTTAACACTAGATGGTATGTTTTCAATATTAGTCCTCTAAGGAAGGAAATACATTATAATGAATGTGTATTAGGGGGGATTTATATTAGAGTGCTTTGTGGAAAGCATTAGCAGCCATAAAATGTCAACCAGGCAGGAGGGCGTTGAAAACCAAATGTGCTTTAAATTAAAAAAAGAAAGAAAAGTCTGGCTTTGGGATTAAGATGCAGCACTAAAGTGGAATCTTGTCATCATTTCAATGTTGGTGTTCCCCCCAAATTTTTATGTCAGGACATATACCAGATTTGGTAGACTTAAAAGATGGTTTTAGGAGGAGGAGAAAATTATTAAGCAAAGCAAGCTCCACAATTTGTTTTAGGCTTTGTAACTTCCAGAATTATGGGCAACAAATTTCTGTCATTCATAAATTATTCAGTCTATGATATTTTGTAATAGCTATTAAAACAGATCAAAACACAAATTGGCACAAAAACTGAGGTGCTGCTCTAATATACCTAAAAATTTGCAAATAATTTTAAAATGGGGGAATGGTCAGATATTGAATGCTAGAAAAAGACTATGTCTCCATGAATGGACCATAAAGGGAGTTTCTGGTGAGAGTTCAGAGGAAAAGAAGAGCTGTAGAGAGATCTTCAATTTCATTACCTAAATATCTGTGATAAACAAGTTGGAGAAATATGACCTGTAAAGGACATGCTCATGAAATCTCAAGTGGAAATAAGAAAGAAGTCACTGGGAACTGGAAAAAAGGTCATTCATTTTAAAAAGTGGCAAAGGATTTGGTTAATTGTGGTTTTATCATAGTATTTTTGAAAGAACTTGCACACAATGAAATGGGGCAATAGCAGAAGAAATCTCTAAGCAACGTTTGAGTGTGTGACTTGGCTTCTCCTGACTGCCAATAGTAACATACAAGAAAAAAGAGACAAGTATAAGGATGGTCTTGATAATCCAAAAGGAAACAAAATTTGACATATTCTCAGCCTTGTCACATTTACAGGAGTGAACACCAAAAATGAGGCATCCTCAAAGATGTCATACAGCCACTTGATAAAGAAATTAGAATGGGTGGGCAGTATCCTGGTGCAATTCATCAAAACAATTGAAGAATAACCCTCAAAACATTTTGGAGAACTCCTTCCAGCCTTTCACTTTCAGCTAGTGCTTATTTCTGTTGATGAGATGGGTCACCTGTAGGCAGCAGATTTTTGGATCTTCCTTTTTAATCCAATTTTCTAGTCGGTGTCTTTAGATGGGGGAATTTAGTCCATTAACATTCAGTGTTATTACTGATAAGTATGTGTTGATCCCTGTCATGTAGTTGTCTTTATTTATTAAAAGTTTGATTATATGTAGCTGAATCAATGTTACTCTTTACTTTCTTTTCTTTTCTTCTCCTGTGGTTTGCTATTGCCTGTCCTTTCATGGTTTTATTTGCTTTCATTATCTGTGTGCAGAATTACTTGGAGAATCTTTTGTAGTGGTGGCTTGGTGGTCATATATTGTTTTAATTTCTGCTTAACATGGAAGACTTTTATTATCCCATCTATTTTCTATGATAGTTTTGCTGGGTAAAGTACCCTGGGACTGCAGTTATTTTCATTCAGTGCTTGGAAGATCTCATCCCATGCTCTTCTTGCTTTTAATGTTTCTGATTTTGATGGATTTACCTTTGTATATTATTTGTTTTTTTCTCTCTTACAGCCTTCAATATTCTTTCTCTAGTCTCTATACTTGCTGTTTTAATGATAATATGTTGTGGGGTAGCTATATTTTGGTCAGGTCTGTTTGGTGTTCTGGAGGCTTCCTGTACCTGAATGGACATCTTTTTTTTTAGATTTCGGAAATTTTCTGTTATTTTGCTAAATATATTACCAAGCCAATGGTCCCCCAAAACAGGCAGGAGTAACAATATTTATCTTTGAAGTAGACTTCAAACCTACATTGATTAAATGAGATAAAGAGGGACACTCCATATTAATAAAAGAGGAAATACACCAAAAGGAAATAACAACATTAAACTATGTGCACCCAACGTTGATGCACACAATTTTATCAAACATACTCTGAAAGACCTAAAAACATATAAAAACTCTAACACAGTGATAGTGGGAGACCTTAATACTCCACTATCACAAATATATAGGTCATCCAAACAAAAAATCAATAAAGAAATCCTACCAGAAATCATGAAACAAGCTGATGTCTACAGAATATTTCATACAAATTCTGCACAATACACATTCTCAGCAGCCCATGGAACCTTCTCTAAAATTGATCATATCTTAGGGCACAAAGCAAGCCTTAGCAAATATAAGAAAGTAGAAATAATCACATGCATTCTATCTGACCACAATGCATTAAAACTAGAAATCAACAACAAAAACAGCAGTAAAAAATATGCAAAAAATTGAAAGCTGAACAACACATTACTCAATGATGAATGGGTCATTGATGAAATAAAAGAGAAAATTAAAAGGTTCCTAGAAATTAATGAAAATGAAAACACGACCTACAGAACCTATGTGACACAACAAAGGTAGTCCTAAGAGGAAAGTGTATACCCATGAGTGCATATATTAAAAGGATAGAAAGATCTCAAATCCATGACCTAATACTACAGCTCAAACTCCTAGAAAAACAAGAACAAGCTAAATCAAAACAAGCAGAAGGAAATAAATATTAAAGTAAGGCATGAAATCAATGAAATAGAAACCAAAAAAACCATACAAAGAATCAATGAAACAAAAAGCTGGTTCTTTGAAAAAATAAATAAGATTGACAGCCCCCTGACAAACTTGACTAAAATGAGGAGCAGAAAAAATGAAATCAATAAAATCAGAAATACAAAAGAAGAAGATGACAACAAACACCATGGAAATCCAGTAAATCACCAGCAACTACTCTGAGAGACTATACTCTAATAAATTTGAAAATCTTGAAGAAATGGACAGATTTCTAGAAACTTAAAACCACCCAAAGCTGAACCAAGAAGATATTAATCACCTAAATAGATCTATAACACAAAAAGAAATTGAAGCAGCAATGAAGAGTCTCACAAAAAAGAAAAGTCCAGGACTCGATGGATTCACTGCTGAATTCTATCAGACATTTAAAGAAGAACTAATACCAACTCTCCTTAAACTGCTCCATGAAATAGAAAGGGAAGGAACACAGCCTAACTCATTCTATGAAGCCAATATAACTCTCATCCCAAAACCAGACGACACCTCCAATAAGAAGAATTATTGGCCAATTTCCTTAATGAATATCTATGCAAAAATCCTTAATAAAATAATGGCAAACTGAATCCAACAACACATCAGAAAGATCATACACCATGTTAATGGAAGCAAAGACAAAAACCACTGAATCATCTCAATAAATGCAGAAAAAGCATTCAACAAGATCCAACACCACTTCCTGATAAAAACTCTAAGAAAATTAAGAATAGAGGTAAAGTACCTCAACATTGTAAAGGCTATGTATGACAACCTATAGCCAACATCATACTTAAGGGTGAAAAACTGAAACCATTCCCCCTAAAATCAGGAACTAACCCTACTCCTATTCAACATAGTACTGGAATTCCTAGCCAGAGCAATTAGATAAAAAGAATAAATAAAAGGAATACAAATAGTAAAGAGACTGTCAAAATATCCTTATTTGCCGATGATATGATCCTGTACCTTAAAGACCCAAAAAACTCTACCCAAAACTCTTAGATAATCAACTTACAAAAATTGTTAGCTTTTATATACACCCACAACAAACAAACTGAGAAGGAATATATGGAAACAATTCCATTTATAATAGCCTCCAAAAAAAAAAAAATACCTAGGAATAAATTTAACAAAAGATGTGAATAAACTCTATAGGGAGAATTACAATATCCTAAAGAAAGAGATCAAGGATGACTACAGAAGATGGAATGATCTCCTGTGCTCATGGATCAGTGAATCAACATAGTAATAATAGCTCTACTACCAAAAGCAATCTACATGTTTAATGTAATTCCCATCAAAATCCCAATGACTTACATCACAGAGATTGAAAAATCTACTTTAAAGTTCATCTGGAAACAGAAGAGAATGCAAATAGCCAAGGCATTACTCAGTAAGAAAAAACAATGCTGGAGGTATCACAATACCCAACGTCAAACTATATTACAAAACAATAGTGATAAAAACAGTATGGTACTGGCACAAAACAGACATGAAATCCAGTGGAACAGAATAGAGGACCCGGATATGAATCCACACAACTATACCCACCTCATTTTTGACAAAGGTGCCAAAAATATATGATGGAGAAAAGACAGCCTCTTCAACAAATGTTTCTGGGAAAAGTGGTTATCTGTCTGTAAGAAATTGAAACTATATCCATGTCTATCACCCTGTACTAGTATCAACTCAAAATGGATCAAGGACCTAAATATCTGACTTGAAGTTAGTACAGCAAGGATCAGGAAACACTCTGAAACTAATAGGTATAGGCAAGGACTTACTCAATACAACCCCAGCAGCTCAGCAACTAAGAGAAAGGATGGACAAATGGGAATTCATAAAGTTAAAAAGCTTCTGCACAACAAAAGAAATGGTCTCTAGACTGAAGAGACCACCCACAGAGTGAGAGAAAATATTTGCCAGCTATATATCAGACAAGGGACTGATAACCAGAATATACGGGGAACTTAAGAAACTAAATACTCCCAAAATCAATGAACCAATTAAAAACTGGGCAACTGAACTTAGTAGAACTTTCTGAAAAGAAGGAATTCAAATGGCAAAATAGCACATGATTAAATGCTCACCATCTCTAGCCATAAAGGAAATGCAAATCAAAAGCATACTAAGATTCCACCTCACCCCTCTTAGAATAGCCATCATCAAAACCACCACCACCACCAGGCATTGGCTAGGATGTGGGGAAAAAGGAACCCTAATCCACAGCTAGTGGGAATGCAAGCTGGTACAACCACTGTGGAAAAAAATTTGGAGACTTCTTAATAATCTAAACATAGACCTGCCATATCAAACAATCCCTCTCCTGGAGATATACCCAAAGGCATGCAACACAGGTTACTCCAAAGGCACCTGCACACCCATATTTATTGCAGTGCTATTCACAATAGCCATGTTATGGAAGCAACCAAGATGTCCCATTATTGATGAATGGATCAAGAAAATGTGGTACTTGTGCACAATAAAATTTTACTCAGCCATGAAGAATGAAATCCTATCATTCTCAAGTAAATGGATGGAACTGGAGAACGTCATTCTGAGTGAGGTTAGCCAGGCTCAGAAGACCAAAAATCATATGTTCTCCCTCATATGCAGACTTTAGATCCAGGGCAAATGCAGCAATGTGGTTGGACTTGGATCACATGACAAGGGGAGAACATATATGGGAGGGATGTGGTTAGGTAGAAAACCCAAAGCATGACAGCATTTGATGTCCCCACTGCAGAGGAACTAATACAGAAACCTTAAAGCAACAGAGGTCAACACGAGAAGGGGATCAGGAACTAGTGAAAAGATCAGTTAGAGATGAACCAACCTGGGTTGTAACACATTTGTACATGAAAGCAATGCTAGGAATATTTCTGTATAGCTATCCTAAATTCAACTAGCAAAACACTTTGTCTTCCTTATTAGGCTGTCTCTTTTCTTGGAGAGCTTGGAGGAGGGGGGCAGGGGGGAGAAGTGACCCAAACAATGAATGCATATGTGAATAAAAGAATAAAAAAAATCTAAAAACAACATTTGGGAGGTCATCAGGACTGCCTTGGTTATCTCTTCTAGAAGGCACAAGCATTAACCCTAGACCATGTCCAGACTTAGACATCTCCACCAGTGTGCAGAACTCACAAATGGTGAGAGTATGGCTCCCTCCCAGGATGTCCTTAAAGCCCTAAGGCCCAGGCAGACAACTGCTACAAGGGAGTATGGAAAGAACTCTATAGTACAATGTTCAGAGATTTGTGGAAGCAATCCCACCACAGAGGATCTCCACGGGGGAAATGCCTAGGAAGATGTGAGAGCAGGGTCAACAGACTGGTAGAGCCATGTACAAGCATGGAAATCTGGCATGAGTCTCTGATCAGGGAAAGCTGATTTGGTGATCATCCTTCTCACACCTATTTTTACTGAAATATTATAGTATAAACATATAATGCACATTTGAACAAAATGAAGTATATTTTAGGAAAAGTTTACAATAAGTGTTAGTTAAAAATGCTCAAAAAAAGATAGCAGACATTATAAATGGGAAAATAAACTGTGATTGTATGGAGTCATCTAGACATTAAAATACCTTCCACCAAGGCAGCACAAATATTTGTGAGTTTTTCATTATACTTAAAATTCTTTAATAAACACTTTGGGTTTGGATGTTTCCCTTTTCTTGCCTTAATCAAATTGTTTTAATACGATTTGTACTCCATAAGATATTAAATAATCTACTTTTTCATTCAGCATAACATATAGAAAGTATTGCTAGTTTAGTACAATAAATATATATGCATTCATATGGATGGACTTTTTCAGAAATGATCACATTTTCAACTTTACCTTTAATGACTTGACTGCTTATGCCTTGGTATTTTGTATTGATAGATATTATCGTACTTTTCTCTTAGACCAGTGTTCATTACTACAGTATTTGAGAAAGTAGAAGTGTTCAATAAATACTTATTAAAAAAATAAGGAAATGATTAGGTACTTGAATAAATCTCTGTTAGATGTGACAGAAAATAATTCTATTAACTGTCAACATAAAGCTTAAACCATTGAGTAAAATAGAACAATTTTTCTTGCTCATAACCACAGTAAAATATCCGCATGTTCAGATTCTCTTTCTCTGTGCTTGTCCTTATTAAGAAAGAGAAATGGAAAGAGTACTTCCTCTTTTTGCCCAGTCCTATTTCTGACCACAAAAACTGTCACAGTGATCTATTAACATTGTGGATTTCTTTCTTCAGTCCAAGTGACAAGGTTGCTATTTTTGAAATAAGTTCTATCTTTTTGTTACAGGAACAATGAATGATTAAAGGTTTCAGCACTGGAAATTACTAAACCTTTGTCTAAGACTATAGGCAATCTTAAAGTTGACTTATTGTGATAAGAAGAAAAAGTAGAAATTCTGCCTTTTCTGTTACACAAAATGTACAAGATATGATATGATGGGTCATAATGAAAGGCAGGGGTTATTATTTTTCTTCTTTCAGTAGAAATGTCTTTTATGGAACAGTGAAGTGCATTATCCCAAATCCAATTCTTAAGAAGAAAAAGGATAAATCTAGTGAAGAAGTCAAAATTCGCTCCAGTCTTCTCTTACATGAACCTGATAAATATGTTTTTTGCTTTATTTTATGTTACACAACTGAGGCTAAAAAAAAATACCTTCCTTACATGTTAATATTTAACTAAAAGTTACTTTTCATCATTTTGGGAAGAACACAGAGAGGACATTTTATTTCTTAAATTACATGACCAATATTTTAATGAGTATTATCACATCATATGGAGATGAAACTAAGTTTACATTTAACCTATAAATGTGAAACTATCATTTTTTAAAGCACCAAATAAATTTATAACTGTTTTGGTTTCTTGAAAATATTATTATTCTAAATGCAAACTAATACTACTTGAAACTATTCCAGGATCTAGGGGATTGAGGGGATAAAGGAGAGAGGTGAAGCGGTTAAATAGAAGTATGATATATTTGATACATTGTAAGAAATTTTGGTTCCTCATCCCCTTCTCTGCATTTTGGGCAACAAATGCTATCTAGTTTTTTGGCTGTCCTACCTATCCTCATACTTCCCTTGTGTGCTCTCACTTTATCATGTGATCAAAGTCCAATCCCCTTGTTGTGTTTACCCTTGATCTAATGTCCACATATGAGGGAGAACATATGATTTTTGGTCTTTTGGGCCAGGCTAACCTCAGAATGATATTCTAGATTTCCGTCCATTTACTTGAGAATGATAAGATTTCATTCTTCATCATGGCTGCATAAAATTCCATTGTGTATAAATACCACATTTTCTTAATCCATTCATCAGTGGTGGGGCATCTTGGCTATTTCCATCACTTGGCTATTGTGAATAGTGCTGCAATAAACATGGTGTGCAGGTACTTCTGGAGTAACCTGAGTCACATTCTTTTGAGTATATCACCAAGAGTGGTATTGCTGGGTCATATGGTAGAACAATGTTTAGATTTTTAACAAGCCTCAAAATTTTTTTCCAGAGTGGTTGCACCAATTTGCATTCCCACCAGCAGTGTAAAAGGGTTCCTTTTTTCCCACATCCTCACCAACACCTGTTGTTACTGGTGTTGCTAATGATGGCTATTCTAACAGGGGTGAGGTGGAATCTTAGTGTGGTTTTAATTTGCATTTCCTTTATGGCTACAGGTGGTGAGAATTTTTTCATGTGTTTTTTGGCCATTTCAATTTCTTCTTTTGAGAAACTTCTATTTAGTTCAGTTGCCCATTTCTTTATTGGTTCATTAATTTTGGGAGAATTTAGTTTTTTGAGTTCCCTATATATTCTGGTTATCAGTCCTTTGTCTGATGTGTAGCTGGCAAATATTTTCTCCCACTCTGTGGGTGGTCTCTTCTTTCTTTTGTTCAACAGAAACTTTTTAGTTTTACGGTGTCCCATTTATCTATGCTATCTCTTAGTTGCTGAGCTGCTGGGGTTCCATTGAGAAAGTCCTTGCCTATACCTACTAGTTCCAGAGTATTTCCTACTCTTTCCTGTACCAAGTTTCGACTTTGGGGTCTGATATTAAAATCCTTGAACCATTTTGAGTTAATATTGGTATAGGGTGATAAACATGTATCTAGTTTTAGTTTTTTGCAGACTGGTAGCCAGTTTTCCCAGCAGTTTTTGTTGAAGAGGTTGTCTTTTTCCATTGTATATTTTTAGCACCTTTGTCAAAGATAAGTTGGTTATAGTTGTGTGGCTTCATATCTGGGTCTTTTATTCTGTTCCACTGGTCTTCATGTCTGTTTTTGTGCTAGTACCATGCTGTTTTTATTGTTATTGCTTTGTAATATAGTTTGAAATTGGGTATTGTGATACCTCCAACGTTTTTCTATTTACTGATTATTGCCTTGGTTCTTTGTGTCCTCTTGTGTTTCCATATAAATTTAATGGTAGATTTTTCATTCTCTTTGATGAATGTCATTATGATTTTTATGGGAATTGCATTAAATATGTAGATTACTTTTGAGAGTATCGACATTTTTACTATGTTGATTCTACTAATCCATGAACATGGGAGATCTCTCCACTTTCTATAGTCTTACTCAATCTCTTTCTTCAGAAGTTTATACTTTTCCTTATAGAGGTCATTCACATCCTTTGTTAAGTTTACACCTAGGTTTTTGATTTTTTTTTTTTGAGGCTATTGTAAATGGAATTGTTTTCATATATTCTTTCTCAGTTTGTTCATTATTAGTGTGTAGAAATGCTAATGATTTTTCTATGTTGATTTTATATCCTGCTATCTTGCTATAGTTGTTGATGGTGTCTAGGAGATGTTGAGTAGAGTTTTTTGGGTCTTTAAGGTATAGGTTCATATCATCTGCAAATAGGGATATTTTGACAGTTTCTTTACCTATTAACATTCCTTTTATTCCCTCTTCTTGCTTAATTGCTCTGACTAGGAATTACAGTACTAGCTTGAATAGGAGTGGAGATAGTGGGCATCTTTGTCTCATTCCTGATTTTAGAGGGAATGGTTTCAGTTTTTCACTGTTAATATAATGCTAGCTGTAGGTTTATCGTGTATACCTTTTATAATGTTGAGATACTTTAGAGCTTTTATCATGAAATGGTGTTGGATCTTATCCAAGGCTTTTTCTGTACCTATTGAGATGATCAAGTGGTTTTTGTTTTTGCTTCTGTTAATGTGGTTTATTACATTTATTGATTTTCATATGTCAAACCACCCCTGCATTCCTGGGATGAAGCCTACTTGGTTGTGGTGAATGATCTTTTCGATGTGTTGTTAAATTTGGTTTGCCATTATTTTATTGAAGATTTTTGCATCAATCTTCATTAAGGAGATTGGAATATAACTCTCCTTTTTTGATGTGTTTTTGCCTTTGCCTGGTTTCGGGATAAGTATAATACTGGCTTCATTAAATGTGTTAAGTAGTTTTCCTTCCCTTTATGTTCTGTGGAACAGTTTAAGGAGGGTTGGTATTAGTTCTTCTTTAAAGGTATGATAGAACTCAGCAGAGAATACATCAGGTCCTTGACTTTTGTTTTTTGGGAGAGTCTTGCTTGCTGCTTCAATTTCATTTTGTATTATAGATCCATTCAGGTGATTAATTTCCTCTTGGTTCAGTTTTGGATGATCATAAGTATGTAGAAATCTGTCCATTTCTTCAAGATTTTCAAATTTATTAGAATATAGTCTCTCAAAGTAGTATCTGATGATTTCCTGGATTTCCATGGTGTTTGTTGTTATCTCCTCTTTTGCATCCTGGTTTTACTGATTTGGGTTTTTTCTCTCCTCATTTTAGTCAGGTTTGCCAGGGGTCCATCAATCTTGTTTATTTTTTCAAAGAACCAACTTGTGTTTCATTAATTCTTTGTATGGGTTTTTTAGCTTCTATTTCATTGATTTCAGCTCTTATTTATTTATTTCTCCCCTTCTACTTGTTTTTGGATTTGCTTGTTCTTGCTTTTTCAGAAGTTTGAGATGTATCATTAGGTCATTGATTTGAGATCTTTCAGTATTTTTGATATATGCACTCATGACTATAAACTTTCCTCTCAGGATTGCCTTTTCTGTGTCCCATAGGTTCCGGTAGGTTGTGTTTTCATTTTCATTGATTTCCAGGAACGTTTTACTTTCCTCTTTTATTTCATCAATGATCCATTGTTCATTAAGCAATGAGTTATCCAGTTTCCAGCTGTTTGCATGTTTTTTGTCTTTATTTTTGTTGTTGAGTTCTAGTTTTATTGCATTGTGATCAGATAGAAAGCATGGTATAATTTCTATTTTCTAATATTTGCTGAGGATTGCTTTGTGCCGTAGGATATTATCTATTTTTAGAAGGTTCCATGGGCTGCTGAGAAGAATGTATATTGTGAAGAAGTTGGATGAAATGTTCTGTAGATGTCAACTAGGTCCATTTGATTTATGGTGTGTTTTAATCTAGGATTTCCTTATTGATTTTTTTGTTTGGATGACATTTCTATTGATGATAGTGGGGTGTTAAAGTCTCCCACGACCATTGTGTTGGAGTTAATATGTGCTTTTAGGTCTTTCAGATTATGTTTGATGAAATTGGGTGCATTGACATTGGGTGCATATAAGTTGATAATTGTTATTTCCTTTCGGTCTTTTTCCCCTTTTATTAGTATGGAATGTCATTCTTTATCTCATTTAATTGGGGTGGGTTTGAAGTCTACTTTATCCTAGATAAGTATTGCTACTCCTGCCTGTTTTGGGGGGCCAATGGCTTGGTAAATTTTCTTCCAGATTTTCATCCTAAGCCTATGCTTATTTCTATCAAGGAGGTGTGTCTCCTGTAAGCAATAAATTGTTGGATCTTCCTTTTTTATCCAGTTTGTCAGATGGTGCCTTTTGATGGGGGAATCAAGTCCATTAACATTAAATGTTAGTACTGATAGGTATGTGGTGGTTCCTGTCATTTAGTTGTCTTAGTTTTTTGAAGGTTTAATTATACATAGCTAATTTGATGTTACTCTGTACTTTCTTGCTTTTTCTTTTCCTGTAGTTTGGTAGTGCTTGCCCTTTCATGGTTATGTTGGGTTTCACTTTCTGTGTGCAGAATACCTTGAAGAATCTTTTGTAGTGGTGGCTTTTTGGTCATATATTGTTTTAGTTTCTGTTTATCATGGAATACTTTTATAGTTTTGTAGCTTATACTCTCTCTTCAACAAAATTAGAGATAAGGGCAAAAAAGTTTCTACCTGGTAGCGAAGGGGTAGGGTGGGAGAGGGAGGGGGTGGGGTAGGTAAGGGAGGGGGTTGGGGAAGGGAAGAGAAATGACCCAAACATTGCATGCACATATGAATAAAAGAAAAAATTTTAAAAAAACGGGGAGATTCCAAGATGGTGGCTAGAGGTAGGAAGCGGAAAGTGAGCCTCCTATAGTGAAATCTTGAAGAGACACTGGAGACACACTTTGCAGGCATAATCACTGAGAAAAGGCATAATTTTGACCCCTCCACATCTCCAGCTGGCACAGAGAATCTCCACCTCACATTAAATGGAGAAATGAGGAGGGCCCCCAGGCTGCCAGTGGCCAGCACCCAGATGGCTTGGGAAGACACAGACCCGGTGAGATTTGCGGTACCACAGTACCCCCACAGACAAGCCTGGGCCAGAGCAGCATAGCCCCCTGGACAGACTGACCTCCACCCAGGGAAAAAAAGAGAAACTGAGTAATAAGCAATAAGAACAATTAAGACACGCTGAAAAGAGGGTGGGGAGCCCTGAGCACTGAAGATTGGGGGAAGGGAACACTTCCCGGGACTGTAAATAAACAAGCCGGCCTGGCTGGAGAGCCTCTGGCAGGAGCAGGGCGCGCGCCCAGCAACCAGGAGCGGGAAAGCTTGTGAGAGTGGCAGAGGGAGGAAAACCCCACAGGAGAGGAAGGACGACTCACTTCCCATGTGAACTGTAAATAAACATGGAGGCCAGCAGGAGCAGCAGCACCGCCCAGTAATTAGGAGCAGGAAAACTTGTGAAAGTGGCAGTGGGAGGAAAACTGCACAGGAGAGGGGGCAAGACCCACCTCCCACATGAACTGTAAATAAACATGCAGGCCTGACAACACAGGGGCAGTGTCACCTTTCCCAGTGCTTGGAAAGGGGAAAGCCTGAAGCAGAGGCTCCTGCACAGGAGAACACTGAACAAACAAAGCCTGTGGGACCAGGTGAGTGCTATGTTCACCCCAGAGATCTGCATAAATAACACTGCCAGCTGCAGCAGGCTGAGAGCAGCAGGCAGGCAAGCCACAGTTGCAGATACCACTCTCAGAACTGTATCCAGATGCTTTTTTTTTCTTTTTCTCCCTACCTTTGATGAGAGAACAACCTGCAAGCCGAAAAACTTACTGAAACTGTATTTCATTTGAACTCAGGACACTTGGTGGGGTTTTTTTTGTGTATGTGTGTGTGTGTGTGTGTGTAGTTTTGTTCTACTTTATGCATCCCCTTTGATGAGACAACTACAGAACAACATTTGAGGCATGATCTCCAGGACTGGAGACTGAAATGGACACCCAAATTATTAAGACTGAAACTGTATTGCATATAAACTTGGAGGTTTTTTTGGTTTTTGTTTTTTAATTTTCTATTTTCCATTTTATTTTAATTCATTTTTATATATACATATTTCTTTCATTTACTTATTTTTTATTTTTTTATCTTTGATTTTCAATCCTCCCTCTGTCTCTCTAATGTCTGTTCAGCTTACTGTCAATTAGTACACGAACGCTCCCTGTTTATACCTTTGAAACTTTCTTATCTGAAACCTTGTTCTGTTTTCTCCCTCCAGTCTGTGTATTTGTTTTCCCCTTTTCTTTAACTTCTTGCTTTCCAATTCAGCTCACCCTTCCATTCTAAATATTACCATTGTTATTATTACAAGTTAGAAAATATTTAATTGCACACAGTACAGGGACAGTAACAACACCAAAGACAATGACGGGAAGACAGAAAAAACAGGAAAACCAGTTTCCCCACAGCAAAATATTAGTACAGGAACCAGAGGGGAATGAAGAAAACAGGTACTCAGATCCAGACTCCAACAAAATGAAGATAAACTATGCCAAAGGACCCAATGAAGCCCACAAGAATAATTTAAAAGAAACATACTACAAGTACTCAATGAGAATTTTATAGAGATGATACTGGATAGGGTCAACCAAAATGTACAGGAGACACTCAAGAAATTCCAAGACAACAAAAATAGAGAATTTGAAAAAGCAAAAGCAGAAATAAAGGAAACCATAGAAGCACTGTATAAACAACAAAGTGAAAGAGAGAACACAATGAATAAATGGATAAATGAACTCAGGACAAAAATAGACAACATTAAAAAGGAAAACTGCCAGGATATGGAAAACCTCAGAAAACAGAATGAAACAGAACTGCAAAACAAAATGGAAGGCCAATCCAGCAGAATAGAACAAACAGAAGACAGAATCTCAGAACTTGAAGATGAAATGGTCATTAAAGGAAAAACCAAAGAACTATTAATTAAACAACTCAAGACCTGTGAAAAGAAAATGCAAGAACTCACTGACTCCATCAAAAGACCAAACTTGAGAATCATGGGCATCGAAGAAGGAGAAGAGGTGCAAGAGAAGGGAATGCGTAATATATTCAACAAAATAATAATGGAAAATTTCCCAAATCTAGAGAAAGATATTTCCATACAGATGCAAGAGGCCTCCAGGACACCAAACAGACCAGATCAAAATAGAACTACTCCACGACATATCATCATTAAAACAACAAGTTCAGAAACTAAGGAAAGAATATTGAAGGCTGTAAGAGAGAAAAAACAAGTAACATACAAAGGTAAACCCATCAAAATCACAGCAGACTTCTCAACAAAAACATTAAAAGCAAGAAGAGCGTGGGGTGAGATCTTCCAGGCATTGAATGAAAATAACTTCAACCCCAGGATACTCTACCCAGCAAAGCTATCATTCAAAATAGATGGAGCAATAAAAGTCTTCCATGATAAGCAGAAACTAAAACAATATGTGACCACAAAGCCACCACTACAAAAGATTCTGTAAGGGATCCTGCACACAGAAAGTGACACCCAACTTAACCATGAAAAGGCAGGCAGCACCAAACCACAGGATAAGAAAAAGCAAGACAGTAGAGAGTAACATCAAGTTAGGTACACAAAATCAAACCTTCAAACAACTAAGACAACTAAATGGCAGGAATCACCACATACCTATCAGTACTAACACTCAATGTTAACGGACTTAATTCACCCATCAAAAGACACCGTTTGACAAAATGGATTAAAAAGGAAGATTCAACAATTTGTTGCTTACAGGAGACTCATCTCACTGACAGAAATAAGCATATGCTTAGGATGAAAGGCTGGAAGAAGATTTACCAAGCCAATGACCCCTGAAAACAGGCAGGAGTAGCAATACTTATCTCTGACAAAGTAGACTTCAAACCGACATTGATCAAACGAGATAAAGAAGGACATTCCATACTAATAAAAGGGGAAATAGACCAAAGCAAATAATAATCATCAATCTGTATGCACCCAATGTCAACGCACCCAATTTCATCAAACATACCCTGAAAGACCTAAAAGCATATATAAACGCCAACACAGTGGTTGTGGGAGACTTTAACACCCCATTATCATCAATAGATAGGTCATCCAATCAAAAAAATCAATAAAGAAATCCAAGATCTAAAATATGCAATAGATAAATGGACCTAGTAGATGTCTACAGAACATTTCATCCAACCTCTACACAATATACATTCTTCTCAGCAGCCGATGGAACCTTCTCCAAAATAGATCATATCCTAGGGCACAGAGTAAGCCTCAGCAAATAGAAGAAAATAGAAATAATACCGTGCATACTATCTGATCACAATGCAGTAAAAGTAGAACTCAACAACAAAAGTAAAGACAAAAAACATGCAAACAGCTGGAAACTAAATAACTCATTACTTAATGAAGAATGGATCATCGATGCAATAAAAGAGGAAATCAAAAAGTTCCTGGAAGTTAATGAAAATGAAAACACAACCTACCGGAACCTATGGGACACAGCTAAGGCAGGTGTGAGAAGAAAGTTTATATCCATGAGTGCATATATTAAAAAGACTGAAGATCCCAAATCAGTGACCTAATGATACATCTCAAACTCCTAGAAAAACAAGAACAAGCAAATCCCAAAACAAATAGAAGGAGAGAAATAATAAAAATAAGAGCTGAAATCAATGAAATAGAAACCAAAAAAACCATACAAAGAATTAATGAAACAAAAAGTTGGTTCTTTGAAAAAATAAACAAGATCGATAGACCCCTGGCAAACCTGACTAAAATGAGGAGAGAAAAAACCCAAATTAGTAGAATTAAGAATGCAAAAGGGGAAATAACAACAAACACCATGGAAGTCCAGGAAATCATCAGAGACTACTTTGAGAACCTATATTCAAATAAATTTGAAAATCTAAAAGAAATGGACAGATTTCTAGATACATATGATCATCCAAAACTGAACCAAGAGGAAATTAATCACCTGAATAGATCTATAACACAAAATGAAATTGAAGCAGCAATCAAGAGTCTCCCCAAAAAGAAAAGTCCAGGACCTGATGGATTCTCTGCTGAATTCTATCAAACCTTTGAAGAAGAACTGATACCAACCCTCTGTAAACTGTTCCATGAAATAGAAAGGGAAGGAAAACTGCCAAACACATTTTATGAAGCCAGTATGACACAGATCCCAAAACCAGGCAAAGACACGTCCAAAAAGGAGAACTATAGGCCAATCTCCTTAATAAACATTGATGCAAAAATCCTCAACCAAATAATGGCAAACCGAATTCAGCAACACATCAAAAAGATTATTCACCACAACCAAGTAGGCTTCATCCCAGGGATCCAGGGGTGGTTCAGCATACGAAAATCAATAAAGGTAATAAACCACATTAACAGAAGCAAAGACAAAAATCACTTGATCATCTCAATAGATGCAGAAAAAGCCTTTGATAAGATCCAACATCATTTCATGATAAAAGCTCTAAGAAAACTAGGAATAAAGGAAACTTCCTCAACATTATAAAAGCTATACATGACAAACCTACAGCCAGCATTATACTTAATGGAGAAAAACTGAAACCATTCCCTCTAAAATCAGGAACCAGACAAGGATGCCCACTATCTCCACTCCTATTCAACATAGTACTGGAATTCCTAGCCAGAGCAATTAGGCACGAAGAAGGAAGAAAAGGAATACAAATACGTAAAGAAACTGTCAAAATATCCCTATTTGCAGACGACATGATCCTATACCTTAAAGACCCAAAAAACTCTACTCAGAAGCTTCTAGACATCATCAATAGCTATAGCAAGGTAGCAGGATATAAAATCCACATAGAAAAATCATTAGCATTTCTATACACTAACAATGAGCAAACTGAAAAAGAATGTATGAAAACAATTCCATTTACAATAGCCTCAAAAAAAGTCAAATACCTAGGTGTAAACCTAACAAAAGATGTGAAAGACCTCTACAAGGAAAACTATACACTTCTGAAGAAAGAGATTGAGGAAGACTATAGAAAGTGGAGAGACCTCCCGTGCTCATGGATTGGTAGAATCAACATAGTAAAAATGTCCATACTCCCAAAAGTAATCTACATGTTTAATGCAATTCCCATCAAAATAACAATGACATTCATTAAAGAGATTGAAAAATCTACCGTTAAATTAATATGGAAACACAAGAGGCCACGAATAGCCAAGGCAATACTCAGTCAAAAGAACAATGCAGGAGGTATCACAATACCTGACTTCAAACTATATTACAAAGCAATAACAATAAAAACAGCATGGTACTGGCACAAAAACAGACATGAAGACCAGTGGAACAGAATATAGAACCCAGATATGAAGCCACACAACTATAACCAACTTGTCTTTGACAAAGGAGCTAAAAATATACGATGGAGAAATAGCAGCCTCTTCAACAAAAACTGCTGGGAAAACTGGTTAGCAGTCTGCAAAAAACTGAAACTAGATCCATGTATATCACCCTATAGCAATATTAACCCAAAATGGATCAAGGATCTTAATATCAGACCACAAACTCTAAAGATGATATAGGAAAGAGTAGGAAATACTCTGGAGTTAGTAGGTATAGGTAAGAACTTTCTCAATGAAACCCCAGCAGCACAGCAACTAAGAGATAGCATAGATAAATGGGACCTCATAAAGCTAAAAAGCTTCTGTTCATCAAAAGAAATGGTCTCTAAACTGAAGAGAACACCTACAGAGTGGGAGAAAATATTTGCCAACTATACATCAGACAAAGGACTGATAACCAGAATATATAGGGAACTTAAAAAACTAAATTCTCCCAAAACTAATGAACCAATAAAGAAATGGGCAAGTGAACTCAACAGAACTTTCTCAAAAGAAGAAATTCAAATGGACAAAAAACACATGAAAAAATGCTCACCATCTCTAGCAATAAAGGAAATGCAAATTAAAACTACACTAATATTCCACCTCACCCCTGTTAGAATAGCCATCATCAGCAACACCACCACCAACAGGTGTTGGTGAGGTGTGGGGAAAAAGGAACCCTCTTACACTGTCGGTAGGAATGTAAACTAGTACAACCACTCTGGAAAAAAATTTGGAGGCTGCTTAAAAAGCTAGACATTGATCTACTATTTGATCCAGTAATACCACTCTTGGGGATATACCCAAAAGACTGTGACACAGGTTACTCCAGAGGCACCTGCACACCCATGTTTATTGCGGCACTATTCACAATAGCCAAGTTATGGAAACAGCCAAGATGCCCCATCACTGACGAATGGATTAAGAAAATGTGGTATCTATACACAATGGAATTTTATGCAGCCATGAAGAAGAACGAAATGTTATCGTTCTCTGGTAAATGGATGGAATTGGAGAACATCATTCTGACTGAGGTTAGCCTGGCCCAAAAGACCAAAAATTGTATGTTCTCCCTCATATGTGAACATTAGATCAAGGGCAAACACAACAATGGGATTGGACTTTGATCACATGATAAAAGCGAGAGCACACAAGGAAGGGGTGAGGATAGGTAAGACACCTAAAAAATTAGCTAACATTTGTTGCCCTTAACACACAGAAACTAAAGCAGATACCTTAAAAGCAACTGAGGCCAATAGGAAAAGGGGAACAAGTACTAGAAAAAAGGTTAGATCAAAAAGAATTAACCTAGAAGGTAACACACACACAGGAAATCAGTGTGAATCAATGCCCTGTATAGCTATCCTTTTCTCAACCAGCAAAAACCCTTGTTCCTTCCTATTATAGCTTATACTCTCTCTACAACAAAATTAGAAATAAGGGCAAAATAGTTTCTGCTGGGTACTGAGGGGGTAGGGGGTAGAGGGAGGGGGTGGAGTGGGTGGTAAAGGAGGGGGGTGGGGGCAGGGGGGAGAAATGAACCAAGCCTTGTATGCATATTTGAATAATAAAAGAAAAAAAAAGTTCAGGCCCCCCCAAAAAAATAAATAAATAAAAATAGAAAAAAACAGAACCTTTGTAAATGCCACAGTGTACTCCCATGAAGCACAACAATGAAGGAAAAACAAAACAAAACACACAAAAAGAATCAAAAAAGAAAATATTATTATTATAATGTTGTAAGCACTAACAAATATTAATACTGGTTTAAAGTATGCAATAGGTAAATACCCATGTTGGCATATGAACCACTTCATAACCTTTGATATTTCTAGGTGGAAAAATTTTGTACCTTTCTACAAATGTTATTCTGAGAATATATACTATAGATGAATATGAGAGACTTAAACAACAAGTTTGTTGTTTTTCCTAAGGCTTCTAATCCCCACTTGCTAACTGCAGTCAGCTATAGAAAATACTGTATGAATGTTCAAAATTCTTCAAAACTACTTTTTGCAATATAATTGTATATCCATATTAGACATAGCCCATGGCAACCCCTTTAATCTATTTTACATACTGAGCAATATTTCATTTACCCCCAGGTTGAAATAAGAGCTAGAAGCATCAGGTGGTGAATGGAGAATGTGCTGATCCCAGTCTACCTTTGATCATTAATTCCAGGGACTTCTGAGAAACAAACTATGGCTGAAATAACTTCTTAAATGTACTATGTAAAAATTGTGGCTCTAAAGTAATAATTCAAAATGTTTACTTACTGAGCATGTTTTAAAATGATGATAATTTTTATTTAAGTATTCATTGTCAGAACCTGTGTTATATAACACAGGTTTATTCATGGAAAAAAATCATCAACATTTGTTTCCAGTTGTTTTGAATCTTCCCTGGACTTGCTTGACCAATGGGTTGTAGGAGAGTTTATGAGATTTGGAATGTTAGGTCTCAAGGGATACTTCTATATTTTAACTCTTAGAATATTTCCCTGAGGAAACAACCTTTTGAGAAAAAAAAAACATTTAAAATGAATGACCACTCAAAGACAGAGGCCCAGTTCTCAGCTGAGCCAAGCTCCAAGTTCACCCACCAGGTAAATTGAAAAGTATGAATGAACGTAAGTAGGATGGCAAAGCTTCCCATTTTTATATGACTGAGGGTTTTCATGAGAAGTGGATTGAATGATGCATATGGAACTTTGAGTTCTAGACATCTGTGTCTGTAAGAATTAATCAGTATGACCAAGAGATTACAGTATCTGAATTTGTGGCTATAAGTACATAGTTAGTTTTATGATCTCACACATTGATATATATATAAAAAAACTAGAAACCATGACTGATATTACCAATTTATCTGAACTGCTCAGGTTAACCAGATTGCCAATAATAGGAGACATTTGTTGTCTACTGACAGAAAATTTGCCTCACAGTGGCTTCAGTAATAATGAAATAATTGAGTCATATAATATGGACCCCAAATTAGGACAGACATTAAAATTGTTATATATTGAAAAGAAATTGAAAGTAAGATGGCGGATTGATTAAAAACTCCCTCCATATGACTCCATGAGTGAGAAGAGTCAGGACAACAAAAGAGATAGAACTATATTCCAAGGACAGAGAGAAAGACTATCAGCAATAAAGAAAGAAGTTTCATAACAGCTAAAAAAACATGGAGAAATAAAAAGGTGATGCAAAGAAAAGTAGGAAACAATGTGCAGTCCAACACCAGCTCCTTGGAGGGGAGGGGAACCCAACACCATGACTGATAAGCATAGAGTGTGTAGGTAGCTCTGGTAACAGCAGACTTGCAGTCCTACCCATAGGAGAAAGCCAGGATTCTCACAAGTCTTAATTCCAGTGGAGGATTGAATCTGAGAGTGAGTCATCCTGGGTGACAGCATTGAAAAAGAAATCCATTGAATCTCTCTCCCTACATTGGCGTACTTAACTAGGCAACATCTTAAGGAAGGCTATTGTTTGACACTGAGTTACTCTGTGCACCAAAAAATGGAATAATCACTAGTCAGGGAGGGTGGGGATTCTCCAACACTATGTCTGCTTAGGAGACAGTTATGAGAAACAGTAACAGGAGAGTGAGATTGAAAGAAGACCCACTGAAAAGTCTTAGCAGTTAGTTCAGACTGTGGAGGGCTTTGTGGTCAAGGGTCCCAACCTCTGTGGCCAAGAGGTAGCTCTATCACCTATGGATTACTGGGTGGCTATTAGCTCCAAGAACTTGTCTGGCAATTGCTTCCCTTCCACAGCTAAATCCTGACCACAGTGCATGATTTGCTGCCAGATATGTCTGAGAACTCTGACAGCAAGTTCAATGGATCACCGTATTTCGACAGCTTCTTCTTTCCTACTAGGGAGTTTACAATGAGTGGGTACAAAAGCACTGAGATTAGCAGACAAAATGCTTGGTATCCTCAGTTCTCCCTTGCAGTGCAGAACTTACTTTTGTTTCATTCCTCCACTCTTTGACACACTCAGGGCGCCTGTTGTCTGGGACATTTAACATATCACAGGGCACAGACTAGAGTGGCTTCTGAGTGAGTGAAAACCTGCTCAGCCTTCAGGATGCAAATCTCATTTAGACCAGTAGCAGCTCCTGGTGCACAAAGAAGGGAAGCTTCTGAAGCAAATCCAGTACTGTTGATGACAACATACTGGCCTGGCCCTTGACCCACACCAACATCAACTAGCTGTTGATTATTCAACAGATTATTCATTTATTTTTCTTTTTAGTGATTTTAGAATTGTTTTATTTTGCTTTTAAAAACTTTCATTTCCAATTCTTATGCCTTGTCTTACATTCATCTGATTTTATTTATATATTTGTTTTTATTGAGTAATTAGAGTTTTTTGAAGTACTAAGGATTGAAACCAGGGTCTTGTGTCTGCTAAGCAACTGCTCTGCCACTTGAGCTATGCTGTCAGCCCTTGTAGTCAAATGTTTGTATCTCCTGCTCTTTTCTTTACCTCTTCATTAGATTCTTTTTTTGCTTTATCTTTTCATTTTTCCTTTCTTTAATTGTGTTCTTCTTTTCTGTCTTCCCTACATCTGTCTTTATTTCATATTTTGTTATTATTTTTACTTTTACTAATTTTCAACCTCAAAGTTCACCCTAAAATATTCTTCTCTTTCTTTTCTATGGTAAGTGGTGGCATAGAAGTTGTGTTAAATTGGTTTTTATTATATTTTTATGCTTGCTATAGTATTGTTACTGTTACATTGACTTATTTTCTCCTCTCTGAGTGGTTCTGGGGAATTGAAACCTACAAGAAAACTGCTAACTCAGAAGAACCCCTACATAAAAATGAAAGAAATATCCATCTCAATAAACACACAAGTATCTCCATAGAAACACAGGAATATGAAAAAGTGAAGATAACACAACTCCTTCAAAAGTCTATAACTCTTCATAAAACCGATGAAAAAATTGAAGTGGTTGATATACCAGACCAATTATTCAAATATTTAGTTTTAGAAATGGTCAGTGACCTCAAAAAGAATTCAAATAAGTAAATAAATAAAGTAAAGAAGTCAATTCAAGACTCAGATAAGAAATCCAGCAGAGATTCTGAAAAGAAAAGGAAATATTGAAGATAAGAAAATCCATAAACCACCTAAAAAATTAAATGGGAAATATCAGCAATAGACTTTAACAGGTGGACAAGATAAAAACCAAAAACAGAGGACAAAGTGGAGGAATTATTACATTCAGAAAGTACCAAAGAATAAAACAAGCAACCATGACCACAAATTTCAAGAGCTCTGGGACACAAGAGAACAGACCTATGAATCTTCAGTGTAGAAGAGGAAACCAAGATGGTAACTAAAGACATGAAAACCTATTTATTGTGATTATAGCAGAAAATTCCACAAGTCTAAAAGAAGATATTGACATTCAAGAACAGGAGATTTTTCCACTCCTGAGTACATAAGACCAGAAGAAAACCACTGAACACCTTACAACAGTTAAACATCCAAGGGAACATAACAAAAAAAATACTAAAAACTGCAGGAAAGGGGCATGTACATACTTACAAAGGCAAATTTATCAGAATAACAGAAAGCTTTTCAGCAGAGATATTAATGACCACATCAGGATGGACTGATGTCTTTCAAGTCTTGAAAGAAAATAAATGTCAAACAAGATTACTATGCCCCCAAAAGATTATCCTTTAAAAATGCAGAAGAAATAAAGACTTTCTGAAGACTAGCATAAACTAAATCATCATGAACCTATGCCAGCATTGCAGAAGGTACCATACACAATAAAGAGGAAGGTAAACTAATACAATCATCAGAGCTTAGGAAATAATAAACCATCTAAAAGAATCAATAAACAAATAAGAATTAGAAATAAGGTGAATGTCTTAATTTAGTAAACCAGCAAATCTATAAGGTAAATATGGGGAAAATTAGTATATATCTTCCAAAAATAACCCTACATGTAAATGGTATTAACTATCAAATCAAAAGATGCAGACTGATTAAGTGGATTTTTTAAAGAAAAGAATAACAGCAATACAGATAAATGAGTGCATAAATGAATAAATAAATATATTATCTAACTGTTGCCTATAAAACCTCACCTCAGCAGTAAAGACCTACAGAGACTGAAAGTGAATGGATAGAACCTGAAATGCCAAGAAAACAGAATCCAAAAGTCATCTGGAGAAGTTAAACTTGTACCTTACAAAGCACACTTTCAACCAAAATTGGTCAGAAAATTAAAGAAGATCACTACATATTAATAAAGGGAATAAAAACACATGCCAAATTTTGGCACACTAAATTTCATAAGACACATACTACTGGACTATTCATAAGACAAATACTAAATAAATTATCTCTATTTGCAGATCATGTGATTTTAAGCAACTTGAAAGACTCCACCTCAGTTTTATTAACACTTTCAGCAAAATATCATTTTCACAAAGACAAAATACAAAACTACATAGCTTTTCTGCACACCAATAATGAACATGCTGGGGGAAAAAATCAGGAAAACAATGCCCCTTGAAACAGCCTCAAACAAACATGCCTAGAAATAAATCTAGGCAAGTAGGTAAAAGGCTTCTACAAAGAACACTACCAAGAAAGAAATTGAAGAAGACAGCAGAAGATTCATAGACCTCTTGTGTTGATATATAGGCAGTATTAATATTGTGAAAATGTTCACAGTACTGAAAATAATCTTCAGACTCAATGCAATTTAATGACATTCTTCAGAGAAATAGAAAAAAAAAATCCTAAAACGCATTTGGAAGCACGTAACAGCCTGGATATTCAAAGCTGTCCTGAGAAAAAAAGCAGTGCTGGAGGTATCACATTACCTGATTTCAAATTATGCTACAGAGGTATAATAGCAAAACTGGCATGAAACTAGAACAAAAACAGATACCTAGATACATAGATATAGAGAAAATCCACATAGCTATAGTCATCTGATTGTCAGCAAGGTGCTTAAAGGATTCCTTGAAGAAAAGACTGCCTCTGTAGCAAATGGTGCTGGGAAGATGGAACATCCACAAGTAGAAGAATGAAATAAGACCCCTGATTCCCACCCTACACAAAAAATAATTCAAAATGAAAAAAGACCTGAATGTAAGGCTGAAACTTTGAAAGTAGGTGAGGAAATGACTTCAAAATACAGGCACAGCCATGACTTTCTGAAAAGAACTCCAATAGCTCAGGAAATAAGAGCAAGAACTGACAAATTGAATGGCATTAAAAAAAAAAAGAGAACTTCTGAAAATCAAAGGGAACAATTTCCAGACTGAAGAGATAGCCTACAAAATGGAAGAAAATCTTTGTTAGGGTATTAATATCCAGATTATAAGTGGAACCAAGAAAAAATAATAATCTAATAAATGAATGGGCAAAGGAATTTAGCAGACCTTTCTCAAAAGAAGTACAAATGAATCAGACACAGTGACTCACACCTGTCATCTCAGATACCTGAGGCTGAGGTCTAGAAAATTGTGTCGACGTTAACCTGGCCAAAAAACTCATGAGACCCCATCTTAACACGAAAAGCTGGCCATGGTGGTACATACATCCCAGTTATGGATGGAAGCATAAAACTGGAGCATTGCTGTTCACACTGGCCTGGGCAAAAAGTGAGATCCTATCTCACAAATAACCAGAGCAATGTGGCTGGCTGCATAGCTCAAGGGGTGGAGCTCCTGCCTAGGAAGTGCAAAGCCCTAAGTTCAAATTTCAGTACAGGCATAAATAAATAAATGAATAAATAATAAATTAATAAGAGAAGTATAAATGGTCACAATGCTGGCAAGAATGTGGGGAAAAGGAATCCTTAAGCACTCTTGGTAAGAATATAAATTAGCCACATCTATATGAAAATCAGTAGAGTTTCCTCAAAAAATTAAAAGCTGTTTATCTAGTTATACCACTACTGAGTACAGACCCAAAGAGGTCAAAGTCAGCACACAAGGAGATTACCTCACACCTGTGACCTGCACAGCAGCACTCATTCCAATCAAGTTATAGAATCCAGCAAGGCGCTTGTCAGTGCATAAATGGATAAGGAGAATGTATATCTATGCATGGAGTTTTCTTCAGCCAAAAAGATGAACAAAAACATCTTTTGTGGGAAAATGAATGGAACTGGAGATCATCATGTTAACCAAAAGAAACCTGACTCAGAAAGACAATTATTACATTTTTTCTCTCTTGTTTGAGATCTAGATATATCAAATCCACAAAAGTAGAAGAAAGTGTTTTGGTAAGAGGAAGGAGGCCAGGAGAAGGGAAGAAAGAAAGGGTAATAGGGTTCAACATGCTCAAATATATTATAGGCATCTATGAAAATGTCACAAGGAAACCCATTATTTTGTATAATTATTATATAATAAAAATGATTGGGAGTGTTCAGCTACTAAATATAATATTCTACAAGCTTCTGTTCTGCATTTCTCCAAACTATCATACAGAATGTTATTTTCTTCCTATTGCTGATTGCCTATGGTCACAATATGCCAGGATAAACTGGTTATAAGTCCTCCCTATTTACAGGAAGGAAGTAGTCCTAGGAAAAAAGTGATAATAAACTTTTCCAGAAAATCTTTGTCTCATTCATTCGATTGCAGTGTGAGTCCAGTTTTAAAGCTGTCACTAGCCAAATAGGTGGTGTATCTCTGATCAGAATGCTTAATCAGGACAAATTTGGAGTTTGGATGGAGGCAGCTTCCTTTCAGCCACATGGGTTGCATAAACAGAAGGCGGAGGTTGTAAGCAGTACTCAGAATAGTCTTTCTGTTCAGTCTCTCTAAAGGTCTTCAGTAATCAGTACATCAAAATGTCTATTCTGACAAGTTCATTATCAGTCTTTCTGGGCATTTCTCTTCCATATTCTTGAATATAGATGAAGTTTTATGAGTGGATGGTGAAGGAGGTTTGAAAGTGTGGGTGAAGCTCCACACCCTGTATTGTCTCTCAGTTCAGGGAACTCAGCTATTTCATTGGTTCAGCCCTTTAATCCCATTCAATACAGCTTTGCATACAGATTTTGATGAGAGGAGTGACTTGTCCTAGCCAGGGGGCACGTGCTAAACCCGATAAAGCAATGCCAGCCATTCCTGACCTTTGTTTGGGGAATCTTGGTGGCAGGGATTCCCTTCCCTGTGGCTGGGGTCCCTACTTCTAATCTCCAAAGAGACCTTCTCTTCTTGTCACTCTCAGTTCTATGGCCTGCAAGCCATTCTCCCCAACCACTCTGCGTGTTCTCAGGACTTATTTTATGCCTTAGAATCTGATTGATTTGCCAAGAATCACTGTGTCCCCAGGTACTGGCTCTGTGTCCCAGGAAAAACGCCTGTCTGAACCTCACTTTCCTCATCTCTAAAAATTTAGATAATTTTTATTTGGCATAGCATCTAGTTATCATTTTAGCTTGAAGTTTAAGTAAGTTCATAAATTGATGCTTATAAACCAGTACTAACACAGTGCTTAGCACAGATTAATGGCTGGATAAAGGTTATTATTATATTCTGTCCCATACACACATGCCATAGCTAATGTGTGGAATGGTTAGGTGTATTTACCCAGGTCCTGATTTATATCATTTCTGTGTTATTACGGGTTGTTCTTTGTTTATTGATTGGATTGACTGAGTGAAAACCTCATTCAGATGCACCTGGGAAAACATAATAAAAACCATGACCAGCTGAGCCTCAGAGAAACATGGATAAGCACTTAATATAGAGTGATCTCCCCACAATTTGCTCAGGAAACCAGATTTGAAACCTCTCAGTAATTGTTTACCTCTCCCTCTTCTCCAGAACCAATTAATTCGTAAATCCCATAGATTTTCTTTCTGTAAACTCTTTCCCATCTGTCTGTTCTCTTGGATTTCCTATTCCATCATCCTAATGCTGATCAGTATTAACACTTTCCTAGCCTTTTGTCTTTTGTTCATTGTGTTAATGTATGGACAGTCACCGTGCCACTGCCACTGTTTATTTGGCATAGGCCTTACATAGTTGGGATAAGACACACTTAAGATAAGGATGCAAAGTTTGGCTGAATCTCAGCAGTTACTCTTGACATTTCCACGTTGGGAAACTAGGTATGTATATCTCTGCTAAGCTTTCAAACTGAATTTCTGAACAAGGGTTATTAATAAAGAAGAGAAGAAAAAAGTCCAGTAGCAACAAGTCATGACACTCACAATTTCAACCTTTTGTATTACAGTAAAATTTCATATCTCATGAGAGATTTGGAAGGGATAGTTCTTACAATCTTAGAAGTAACCTGATACAGGAAAATTCACCCTGACTGAGGTAATTTTTTTCCTCGAATATGAACTCAAATATTTGAACATAAATTGCTTACTACTTACAATATGGAGATCAGATAATCAGAAGAATGTAGATATTGCACACAAACACAGAGAAAGTGAAACAGTCAAAGTCCACCTAAGTGCATGTAATGATGAAGGACTCTCATGTGAGAACATACAGGAATGCATATTAATGGACTCTTTTAACTTATTGCTGAGCATCTTTACCCCAGAACATTGGGTTTGTGATGGGCTCAGAATTGCTCTACAATGAGATATAAGATATCTTCAGTCCAACTAGGATTAGTCATGCAATTTCCTTTCTAACAATTTCAATAAATTTCCATTAATAACACCATATATAAACAATGCTATCTTACAATTATAAAAATTCAACTCCTATCCACTGGTGGCTCATGCCTGTAATCTTAGTTGCTTGGGAATCTGAGATCTGGAGGACTACAATTTCAGACCAACCTAAGCAAAAAGTTCATGAGACCCCATGTCAACCAATATAAGGGTGCAGTGGTGTATGCCTGTCATCTGAAACTACACAGGAGACAGATTGGGAGGATTGAAGTTCCAGGCCAGTCCTGGCAAAAAAAAAAAAAAAAAAGTTGGTGAGATCACATGTCAATAGAAAAAAATCTGGGAGTGGTGGCATGTACCTGTCATCCCATCAATGATGGGAAGAGTAATATAGAAGGATCATGGTCCAGGCAAAACTGGGCAAAAAAGAGAGACACCATCTCCAAAATGACCATAGCTGGAGGTGTGGCTCAAGCAGTAACCACTCACCTAGCATGTGTGAAGCCCTGAGTTCAAACCTCTGTACACCACAAACAAATTCAACACCAATCTATAATACATATATATGTACAGGTATATAAAAATTTCTTCAAACATATCCCAAACTTTTCAGTATCATAGTTTTAGTTTACTATTCTGGTTCTTCATAAATTCCTCTTTTTTTGGTATCTTTCCTTTCATGATGTAATTTCAAACACAAATCTTTTTTCTGCTGACTTCACTTCAGCTTCCAGTCTGTGTTTTTAAACATAAAACACAATTTTGGTAAAACATTTTCTTGTTGGCATAAAAAAACTCAGTCTTTTCTACTAAAATACATAGTTCAGTATAGAATCAAAAATCATAATCCCATTGACAAAGATGATCACTATTCATAATCTGCAATCTGCATACTTCTTTTTGTTACTTTTCTATGAAAAATATTATATATATATATATATATATATATAATATATTTCACACTATTTCTCATACAGACAAGATTTTAAAAACATTTGAGGAGTCTAGCTTATATTTCAGGCCTGATCCTAAGCACACAAATGCTTTAAATGATGGATCTCATGGGGGAACTCCCACCCGTACAGCAGGCAGAGCACACAGCAAATCCACTGAGGGTCTAAAAGAAGTTGCTATTAAGAGCACAAACCCCTGGTCAAGTATGATCTTAACTATACCTGCATTACCACTTTGGAAACCCGTATTTCCAGGGTGCTTTTTTGAGGGCCATAGACTAAGCTTTAAAGTGCTTCTGCCTAAACTTTTTAGGAACTTTGGGGAGAACCTGAAAAACACATTTTTCCAGTTTCATTTAGTCCTCACTACTTTCTAGTCCTTCTCATCTCTCTCTCTGGCCTGGAGCCTTAGCAATGTAGAAGTCTTTTGTCTGGGATTTCTCAGCTCCTGTGCTGACATAGATGACCTTTAATGTGCAGTTCCATTGGAGAAAATGGGAGGATAGACAAAGATGGCACTTCCTGTGTTATAGTCTCTTGTTTAATCCTTTCCAGGAGAGGATTGAAGGCCTCACTCTTAACTGTATTTTGGCTCAATGTGCTAAAGCTGCCTGCAGCTCAGCTGCTGATAAAATCATATCCTATTTCTGTCACTGTCCTTCTGTCTCACTCACACTGTTAGAAAAAGTCAATGAATAAAGTCCATGTGACTCACCCTGGTCTACCGACTCTGGATGATCTGGACTTAACATAATGTAAGTACTAGTACTTACATCATTCCCCACTTTCCTGATCAGTCTTCACTGAATAAGCCTTATTTTTCTCTCAGAGTAACTGTGCTGATTCTGTCTCCCTAGGCTGTTGTTCCCTCCCCTATTATATTTTGGGATTTACCAATCAGCAAGATGACATAAAATATAATTTTTCAGAATAACTTTCACTAATTTATATGAAAATCAACTTCTTTCTCACTCCTCACATTCTTGCCTCCTCTCTTTCTCTTCACTGCTGTATCCTGACTATCAGGGTAAATTGTCTGGTAAAATGTTTGAGTAATTAATATTTGCTCAATGAGTGATTTAATGAGTGAGCAAATGACTAGAATGAGAAAAATATATTGGTTTTATGCTGAATTTTTGTTGTATTGTTTTAAAGTATTTTCCAAATTACTGAATGTATTTCAAATGCATGTTTTTCTCTTACTTGTGACTTTTTGTTTTATATGGCTGCATCCATCCCAGTTAACTTAACTCTTGTTCTAGTACTAATCAGTTATTTTATTTCTTCAAACATTTTTTCAATAGTAAAAAAGGGTTTTGATAAAACCCTTGAGCATATTTTTTGGGTATCATTGAGATTAAGGCCATAAAATGTAGTTTAATCTGGATTAAATTTACAGCTCTGAAATTTATTCTTTAGATGATAATACTTAACCAATATAGAATCTTTTGTTAAGATTAAGTGAGATAACACAGGAAGTTAGATATTAGAATCTCTAGCATATAATGAATATTAAAATGTTATTTCTTAGGATTCCAAGTTGGCGGCTAGAGGGAGGAAGCAGAAAGCATGTCTCCTAAAGTGAAATCTTGAAGAGATGCTGTAGACACACCTTGTAAGCAAGGCCACCAAGAAGAGGCAAAACTTTGACCCCTCCACACCTCCAGTCTGAGCAGAGTATCTCCACTTCACGTTGAACAGAGAAACCAGGAGGGCCCCTGAGCTGCTGCCAGACGCCCGCACCCAGAAGGCTTGGGAAGACATGGATCACAAGGTGAGCTAAGTGGTACGTGGTACTCCCACAGACAACCCTGGGCCAGATCAGCATAGCCCCCTGGACAGACCGATCCCCAAATGAATCAAGAAAATGTGGTACCTATACACAATAGAATTTTTTGCACCCTTGAAGAAGACCAAAATGCTATCATTCGCTGGTAAATGGATGGAATTGGAGAACATCATTCTGAGTGAGGTTAGCCTGGCCCAAAAGACCAAAAATCATATGTTTTCCCTCATATGTGGACATTAGATCAAGGGCAAACACAACAAGGGGATTGAACTTTGATCACAAGATAAAAGCAAGAGCACAAAAGGGAGATATGAGGATAGGTAAGACTCCTAAAAAATTAGATAGCATTTGTTGCCCTCAAAGCAGAGAAATTAAAGCAGATACCTCAAAGGCAACTGAGGTCAATAGGAGAAGAGGACCAGGAACTAGAGAAAAGGTTAGATCAAGAAGAATTAACCTAGAAGGTAACACACATACACAGGAAATTAATGTGAGTCAACTCCCTGTACAGCTATCCTTATCTCAACTAGCAAAAACCCTTGTTCCCTCCTATTATTGCTAATACTCTCTCTTCAACAAAATTAGAGATATGGGCAAAATAGTTTCTGCTGGGTATTGAGGGGGTGGGGGGGAGAGGGAGGGGGCGGAGTGGGTAGTAAGGGAGGGGGTGGGGGCAGGGGGGAGAAATGACCCAATCATTGTATGCAAATATGAAAAATAAAAAAAAAATTTTTAAATGTTATTTCTTATTGTGTGTAATTTAAAAAACTTAATTGACATAGATCCATGGACTCCAAGGGAACAATCCCTTTATGGTTACTAATATGTTGTATAAAATGTGTTTCAAGATATACTAAACTTATACTTCTGTCAAGACAGCGGTTGGTGCTTCTGGAGAAAGCTCCCAGTGTTTAGCTCTGTATAGTTCTCCTAGCACAGTGATGTGTTGGCTTTTTTTGCCATATGGATGGCTCCTAGTATGTTCAGGGGCAAGGGACTTGTATTACTTCCAGGCCATAGCATTTAATTATCTGTGATTGTCACCTCATTTCTCCATGGCTTTTCTAACCAGAAAATCCATGAGAAGTTGAATAAAGATGGCAATGGCATAGATTGTATAGCACAACTAAGAGGAAAATAGGCCCTTTACATCTTGCAGAGGGCATGATCAAGAAGCAAACATTTAACTTGAAATCCAGAGTTGTTCCTTAACTCAGAATAACTTGGCACATGGTACTTGTTACACCACTGTAAACTGATAGCAATATAGAGAAATATGGGATGAAGAAACTGATAACAAGTAGATCCTAATATTTGCCAATTTATACTTAAGTATTATGTAGATTGATATTTCTGCATAAATTTGTGTATTCTTGGATATTGGATAAACAGAAGATTTGAACACTTTTGAATATGTATCAATTGCAGTAATTAATTTGTGTTGTATAATATATACATTAGTAATATTTTACTTATAAATTTCCATTTGTAATTTTACCCTTTGTGTTGCTTTCATATTCTGCATTGAGTTTTAGAATTTATCTGAAAAATAAATAAGCTTTAATCCACTATTGTTGGAAATTGTTTACCATTTATTATTTAACTTTTGATTTCCTTTATTTTATTTTCATCATACTTTTTGCAGGGGTTTAATATAAAGATACGGTGAAAAATTTTTATTTTTTTCTCTTTTCCATTAGCCATTCCATAGAGTGCCATAACAAAGGACCACACCTTTCCATAATTGTCTTATTTAAAAAGCCCTTCTTCCAACATAATACTTAATGGTGTAAAACTGAAACCATTTCCCCTAAAATCAGGAACGAGACATGAAACCCCACTCTCCTCACTCCTATTCAACATAGTACTGGAATTTTTAGCCAGAGCATTAGGTGAGAAGAAGAAATAAATGGAACACAAATAGGTAAGAAAACTGTCAAAATATCCCTATTTGCACATGATATGATCCTAAACCTTAAAGACCCAAAAAAACTATATCCAAGCACTCTTAGACACCATAAACAGCTATAGCAAGGTGGCAGGATACAAAATCAACTTACAAAAATCATTAGCTTTTCTATACACCAACAACAAACAAATTGAGAAGGAATATATGGAAACAATTCCATTCACAATAGCCTCAAAAAAAAAAAAATCAAATACCTAAGAGTAAACTTAAGAAAAGATGTGAATAACCTCTACAAGGAGAATTATAAATCCTTGAAGAAAGAGATCAAGGAAGATTACTGAAGGAGGAAAGATCTCCTGTGCTCATAGATTGGAATAATCAACGTAGTAAAAATGGCTATACTACCAAAAGCAATCTACATTTTTAATGTAATTTCCATCAAAATCCCAATGACTTTCATCATAGAGATTGAAAAATCTACCCTAAAGTTCATTTGGAAACACAAATGACCGCGAATAGCAAAGGCAATACTCAGCAAAAAAAGCAATGCTGGAGGTATCACAGTACCCAACTTCAAACTATATTACAAAGCAATAGCAATAAAAACAGCATGGTACTGGCACAAAACAGACATGAAGACCAGTGGAACAGAATAGAGGACCCAGATATGAAGCCACACAACTATGCCCACCTCATTTTTGACAAAGGTGCCAAAAATATATGATGGAGAAAAGACAGCCTCTTCAACAAATGTTTCTGGGAAAAGTGGTTATCTGCCAGCAAGAAACTGAAACTAGATCCATGTCTATCACCCTTTACTAGTGTCAACTCAAAATGGATCAAAGACTTAAATATCAGACCTGAAACTCTAAAGTTAGTACAGCAAGGATCAGGAAACACTCTGGAACTAATAAGTATAGGCAAGGACTTACTCAATACAACCCCAGCAGCCCAGCAACTAAGAGAAAGGATGGACAAATAGGACTTCATAAAATTAAAAAGCTTCTGCAGAACAAAAGAAATGGTCTCTAAACTGAAGAGACCACCCACAGAGTGGGAGAAAATATTTGCCAGCTATACATTAGACAAGGGACTGATAACCAGAATATACAGGGAACTTAAGAAACTAAACACTCCCAAAATCAATGAACCAATTAAGAAATGGGCAACTGAACTAACAGAATTTTCTCAAAAGAAGAAATTCAAATGGCCAAAAAACAGGTAGAAAAAATGCTTACTATCTCTAGCCATAAAGGAAATGCTAACCAAAAGCACATTAAGATTCCACTTCACCCCTGCTAGAATAGCCATCATCAAAAACACCACTAACAACAAGTGTTCAGGAGGATATGGAGAAAAAGGAACCCTCACAAACTGCTAGTGGGAATGCAAGCTGGTGTAACCACTCTGAAAAAAAATTTGGAGGTTTCTTAAAAATCTAAACATAAATCTGCCATGTGATCCAGCATTCCCACTCCTGGGGATATATCCAAAGGAATGAGACACAGGTTACTGCACAGGCACCTGTACACCCATGTTTATTGCAGTGCTATTCACAATAGCCAAGTTATGGAAACAACCAAGATGCCCCACTACTGATTAATGGATCAAGAAAATGTGGTATTTATACACAATTGAATTTGACTCAGCCATGAAGAATGAAATCCTATCATTCTTAAGTAAATGGATGGAACTGAAGAACATCATTCTGAGTGAGGTTAGCCAGGCTCAGAAGACCAAAAATCGTATATTCTCCCTCATATGCAGTCTTTAGATCTAGGGCAAATGCAGCAATGTGGTTGGACTTGGATCACATGACAAGGGGAGAACATATACAGGAGGTATGGGGATAGGTAGAAAACCCAAAGCATGACAGCATTTGATGTTCCCACTGCAGAGGAACTAATACAAAAACCTTAAAGCAACAGAGGTCAACACGAGAAAGGGATCAGGAACCACTGTAAAGATTATTTAGAGATGAACCAACTTGGGTTGTAACACATTTGTACATGAAAGCAATGCTAGGAATCTTTCTGTATAGCTGTCCTTATCTCAACTAGCAAAAATGTTATGTCTTTCTTATTATTGCTTATGGCTACTCTTCAATGGAATTGGAAAAAAGCACAGAACAGGTTCTGCCAGGAAGCGAGGGTAGAAGGGGAGAGAGGATGGGGGAGGGGTGGGTAGGGGGAAAAATGACCTATACAATGTACACACATATGAATAAATGAATAACAAAAAAAATGAAGAATTAAAAATTAATGAATAAAAAATGCCTTCTTGTCATTGTCATTGAAGATTTCTCATGACAATAGCTATATGTTATATTTGCATGAGTCATTTTAGATGGTGCTATGCATGACAATAGACAATTCTTAAAGTGCATTGCCTTAACAAAATAGTTTTTCCTTCTTCAGTATAGGCTTGTATCAACCTAAGTGTCCATTATCAGATGAATGAATGAGGAAAATCTGGTTTATGTAAACAATGAAATTTTATTAGGCCATAAAAAGGAAATCTTGTCATTTGTGACATCAGGATAAACCTGGAAGACATCATGTTAAGTGAAATAAGCTAGACAGACATAGACAAATACTGCATGATCTCACTTATATTTGTAATCTAAAACAGCTGATCTTGTCTATGTAGGGAACAGATAGATGATTATTGGGGACTAGAGTAGTATGAGGGAAGGAGGTGCAGAGGTGTTAACAAATGTTACAGAATTTCAGTTTGACATGAGAACTAAATTCAAGAGACCACTTGTATCACATGGTTACTCTATTTAATAACTACTTATTCCATTCTTTAAAAATGCTGATGATGCAGGATCTTATGGTATGGAAACAGTACACAGAGGACCAAGTCACATATTGGGAATAAGACAAGCAAGACTGATGAGCAGAAGGGGGCTAACACTGATCAAAGAAGTGATTAGGTATCTTGCTCAAAGTGAGCAGCAGGATTTTATTGATATTTACATTTTGTGAGGAATGCAAAAGTTTGGTGATTTTCCTTTAGGAATGGGTACAGTTTTAATGATGTTTTTCTTCTTGTTGACACACTTCTTCACCTTGTGCTTGCTAGGCCAATGGATGGTGACTTCACTCAGGAGCTGCTGATTTTCTCCCAATGCTGACATCCTTGCGGACAGGGGTAAAGGACTTTCAGTGCTTAGGTCAGGAACTGCTGAGTTTCTCCCATTAATACTGTCACTATCTTGCATAAACATCCCAGCATATGGTTTGTTTTAGGAGTTTATGATAAGGCTGAGGGACTGTAGGTGCTTGAGCTGCTAAGAAGACATGAGTGCAGGGCAGAAGAAACACACAGCAGATCCATGTCAGCAGGACGAGGTAACTATGTCCTACAGTATATTTGATAACTGCTTACCATGTACACACGCAGAGCTGAATAGAGTCTGACCCATATAGTCAAGGGGACAGACATGATATGAAGACAGAGATGCCAGGCCTTCAATGCCACTTTATTCATCCATTGGAAATTGGTTAACTCTAGTAAATGCCCATCATTTTTGACCTTCAATTTTCTGCAAGGTCACTTAGGCAATTATAACCATGATCCATACATCAGAGATGTTATCTTATTGTATGGCCAGTGGGAAGTTAATGACGTATCACTTAGCTGTTATAGTCATAAATGATCCTAGTCTATAAATAATCTGGCCTTGTGATCTGATCTGATGTTTTATGACAAACTGTAGAGAACATATGATTGCAGGCAGAAGCAAACATACATCATACTTTTAATGAGCAATATTTTAAGAGTCTGGAGATTTTTTTCCTTTTGTTCCCTGTGGTGGTCCCTACTTATTTCACTAAGACAGTAGAATTTGAGCATTCTGAAGAAGGAGGATCTTAAATTCAAGGCCAGCCTGGACTAATAACAAGACCCTATCTCTAAAACAAACAAGTAAACAAACAACAAAACCAACCAAATGAATAAAAAATTTAGAAATAAAAGTAAAACAGTCTTCTAGTTTTTTAATGAATTTTACTTTGGGTTCCAAAGCTTGTCAAAGTCTCTCTTCTTCATGTACAAAAGACAAAAGGGCTAAAGGTTGTCCAGGAACTCTGAAAAAGTGGTTAAAAAGATAGGTGCTGAATACCAATCGACTTCTGCAATTAATTTCTTATTATAAAATAACATATGTTATATCTCATTTATGAATCACAGGTGAGAAATGTGGAAAATTCAAAGGACACTTTAATACCAACAGTCTTACTTTTACAATTGAAAATATAAGAGTTAGTTTAAGCCAATTATTCCCAAATACTATTGATTGTAGATAATAACAGAGATAGTTTATAGTACACTATGGTATTACGGAATGTAAGTTAGATATTCTATAAAATATTAGAAATTAAAAGTATATTGGAACTGAGATATTATGTTAATTATAAGACATGCATAAACAGAAATTTAGAAAGGTTAAAATACAATTGGATGGAAATTTTAATAGGCCTTTCTTTATTCCCTTTAAAGCATAATGTAGACTGGAGATAGTTGCATTTCCTTTTTTTGTTAAAATCAAGTGTAGGAAGGCAAAAGTTTGCTGGCTGTTACCTTATACTTCAGTTGAATTGTCTGGATAATGTCTATTCCAATATTTTCAAGGGTAGAATTTTTACCAATCAAGAAAAGGCAGTGATGAGGGCTGTTCTCACACTCAGTAAAGGAAGGTACTTGATATCCGCTTTGTATTTGGAACTATACACCCAGAGGTAGAAACAAATAATGAGGGGCCTTCAGAGCATGTGTACAGTGGCTGCAGAGACTACCAGTTAGCCAAGATGTGGTGGAGGATCTGCAGTCTTAGCTGACAACTAGCCCATATCGCTCTGCAATAGAACCATTGGAAGAAGCATTTCTGTACTTTTCTTACCTGTTTCGTGGTAGACATTGTCTCATTGTGCAAGAATGAACACAGTATTTCCAAGAGTCTGTTCCTTTAGCTTCAGGAAATAATGCTCATTCACTTTCTTTTATTACTGTATAGTAATTGTGTGAAAGGATTTCATTGTAATATTTGCATACATGCATATGATGTACTTTGATAAAAGTCATCTCCTCTATTATTCTTTTCTAATGTCCCCTCCCATTTTTTAAACAATTTTAATGGAATTCATTATTTTATGAATAAATAATTATTCATATTATTATTAATTATTTATATTATTATGAATAATTATTTTATAAAAAACAGCAGTTTGAACTCAAGACCTCTTGCTTGCTTGGTAGGTGCTCTACCATTTGAGCCACATTCCCAGCCCTTTTGGCTTTAGTTATTTTTTGGATAGGGCCTCATTACATATTTATTCAGTCTGGCCTTGGACCATAATCCTCCTATGGTGATGTTAGTTGAAATGGGATCCAGCTAACTTTTTGCCTAGGCTGGCCTCTGACTTGGATTACCCTAATCTCGGTCTCCTGACTGGCTGGGATTACAAGCATTAAATCATGCTTGCCCTCCATGTTCTACTTTCATACATGTGTACAAAGTACTTTCATCATATGCATTTCTCCTTCACCTACTAACTTGTTCCCAATGAATCTTCATTTTACACTCATACATGTAATTGTCTCCAGAAAACAGCGCTAGGTCTTGCTTTTTACTTTGCAAACATCTCCAAAGCACTCATAAGATTCTAATTTAGAACTGGTTACTATAATAAATACCCAAGGTGAATCAAGTTAAAAATGGAAAGCTTTATTTTGGCTCACAGCCTTGAAGATTCAGTTCATGATGGATCGATCCCATTGCTTCAGGTCTGTGGTGAGGTAGCACATCATGGCTGGAAGCTTGTGGTGAAGAACACATGCTCTCTTTTTTGTCCAGAATTGGAAAGAGAGATAAAGGAAGGGGCCAGATTCCTACTGTGACCTTCAGGGCAATCCCACAATGGCCTTAGACTTTCTATGATACCCTTCCTTAAAGATTCCATCATCTCCTAATTGTACCAAACTGCAGACTAAGCCTTTAACACATTGCTCTTTGGGGACATATGAGATCCATACTATTACATTGATGCTTATTCTGCAAAAAGGCAGAAAGTGGCTCTTAGCATGTGTGAGCATGGCAATGTTGAGCTCAACCCAAATTCCATGTCAAGGACAATGGGAAGTTGCATTGTTTTATGACATGTTCACAGAAGCTGCTCAGATTTTTTTTTTCCTGAGTTCCCTTGGTTGTGTCTATGAATCTTTGCTGAACAAGAATTCTGAGGGCCAAGGAAGGCTGTAAGCAAAGTTGGTCTCCTTATTCAGAATTATGTCATTTTCCTTCTGTGTGTCTGCTCTGTTCATTCCACTTAGCCTGCTTATATCCCTGGTGGAGGCAGAAGTCAACACTTAAAAAATGCAGTTTTTAAAATTTGTGAATTTATTCCTCTAAAAATATCTTTTGAAAATAGGTATCTCATTGGTAGATAAGAAAAAATAGGAAAATTATTTATGTCTATCCATTATAAAATTTTATGATTACATTATCCAGAAAATAATGAATTTAGAGAAAATTGTATGATTACATCTTGAAATACAAAGGTTAACTTTAATACTCATCTCAGTAGGAGGACTACTAACTTCCTCAGCTCTAATTCATGGTTGCCTATAATTTCAATTTGACTTTTCTTTACTAAAAAAAGTACTGCTGTGAATCCTTATTACCAAAAGCAATTGAATACTACAAAATGGCAAAAATGTAAATAGGTAACATTAAGGAGAGAAAAAGAAACCACTCAAATATTTCAAGGCACATTTCCACTACAAGAGAAATATTCAAATTAATCTTCTCCCCAGAAGTCTAATAAAATATACTATTCAGAACATGAAGTGATTGTGAAAGGAATATACCCCCTGTTTATGGTCAACACTCCCATTATGCAAAATGTAAAGAGCTTTCAAGAATATATTAAGGAGAATGTAAATGTCTCACACTGTTTACAGCATTATATTATTAATCTGTGCAACAGGTAGGTCATATATAAATTCATGACTTTCTTTTTATAAGAACCCATTTGTATGCTCTCCCTATTAAGCTTGTCAGAGAAAAATTTCTGTAGTAAAACATTATCAAATTATGTGTGAACTTTATGCAGACATTTTAAAAAGCACTGTTTGTAAGCCACCTATACTATATAAATGAGTTCTACTGCTTCAAGTGTATGGATTGGCTCCATGCAGACATAATCATAAAATTCCAATAGGAACTTACTTCTTTCAAATAAAGTATTTAAATTCCAAACCAATGACTTAAAATTGAGTTCAGACATTTGCTTTCTTAACATAAAACACAATATTATTGAAACATCTTAAAATATCCCTAACGAAACTAAATTATCCCTTTTTATCTTTTGCAATTGTAATAGCTCAGTTCTAATTTGCTCATGAAAAAAACAAAGGAAAATACACACCCATTTGAAACTCATGTAAAACCTCTTTTTGACAGTAATGAAGTTTGAATTCAGAGTCTTATGCTTGCTAGGTAGGAGCTCTACAACTTGAGCCACTCTACCACTCTTGTTTTCTGTTGGGAATTTTCGAATTAGTGTCTCTAGAATTATTTTCCCAAGCTGTTTTCAAACCCTTGTGACCTCTGTCTCCTGAGTAGCTAGATTATAGGTGTGGGTCACTAACAAGGCACTGAAAACCTTTTTAAAGATCACATAAAGTAGTTAAATTAAGTAATGGTTGGTGACAAAAGCTAAATCTGCCTACCAATCCTGCTGTATTTCTCTACAGGATTACTCTGTAACTCTTTTAAAACATGAATTTTTTTCTTTCTTTTGTTTTATCATTTTTACGTTTACTTACATGTGTATATATTGTTTAGGCCACCTCCCCATTCCTTTCATCCCCTCCGCCTTTTTTCCACTCTAGCAAAGGTTCAATAATTCCACTCCAACATTCGCTCCGAGTTCATTCTTACTACTTTCCTAAGGACATGAAACAATCAGTAGAGAGTTTGCAGGGATTACTACTACCATGTGTAGCACCCACCAGCCTCTTTCATCACATCTTCAGCCATTTGTTCTTTTTGTCTAACTAAACTGCCCTAACTCTGATCCTTATTAACACACTACAAGTTATCACTCCAGCAATTTTACAAACTCATTCACTCAATCAGATTTTGTCTCCACTACACTGTAGAGGATTCCAGAAATGTGACTTCCATGGTTTATGGTGAAACCTTAAGTACTTACATACTTTGTCTTTTTTAACTGATTTACTTAACATGGAAAAAAATATCCTCTCCACTAGAAATTACTTTCATCAGTTGGGTTCCAAACATCATTTTCTCTTAGTTTTCCTCTTGCTTTTCTATTACTAAATCGATCTACAATCAATTTTCTCTCTCTTTTTTTAATCAAGTCCTTCATAGTAGTAATTTTTAATAAGCATATGATGTTTGTACAGGGGGATATGTTGTGATATTTGCATATAAACTTATAATATGCCTTAATCAGATTTACCCCCTCCATAGTTCTTCCTCCTGCCCCTATTCCCTTCTTAGAACAATTTCACAGGATTCATTCTTCTATCTTCATATATGAATGCAAAGTACGTCCACTATATTCAACTTCATTCACCTTTTCCTTATGCCCTCTCTTTCCCATTGGCTCACAACCCAGGAAAAGATCTGTTTTTATCCTCCTGGCTTTCATTGTTTTAAAAGTGTATTTTGATAGTCTAAGGGGGTTTTCCCTTGGTATTTTAGACATATATATATATAGGGTACTTTTATTAGATTAATCCCCTTCATTATTTACTCTTTCTCTATCATCATGATCCTCTACTATACAACAGCTTGCAGAGTATTATGCTATATTATATTCATATGTAGATGGGATGTTTCTATATTTTTCATCAGCAGTAATGACAATCCTGTACCTGAGATTGATAATTTATATGTTTACTCTACTTTGTAGTTAGCCCAGTCAGAATTTTATTCATTTCATTTAACTTCTCAGAAACCATATTTTATTTTTTCTCTATTGTTTTGCTCTCCTTAAATTAATTGATTTCTGTTCTAATTTTTGTTATACCTTTTATTTTTCTTGATTCATCATTAAATTTGTGTAAAATAAAATCTAAGTTTGTTGATTTTAACCTTCGTTCTTTTCTAATATATAAACTGTATATAACACAGTATGCAATATTTTCACTGCTTCTACTCAATATTTTACAAGTTATATTTTAATTTTCACTTAAATTTAAAATATTTAAAAATTTTTATTAGTGATTACTTTGACTTATGAGTTAATCTTTTGTTTTAAATTTCCAAATATTTGGAAATTTTCCAGCTCGTTCTACTGTTGAGTTCTAGTTAATAATGTTGAGATTTGAAAAGAAACATTGTACTATTTCAATCCTTTACCTAGGTACAGTATATCGTATGGCTTAGACTGTGTTCTGTATTGGTGAATGATATATGCGAGCTTGAGAGGGAGGGTGTTCTGCTATTGTTTGATAGAGTGTTCATTAGAATGCAGAGCAGATCAAGTCAGTATTCTGTTCAGATTATCTCTATCATACTGAGTTTCTACATGATTGACTTATCAATTTCTGACAAAAGGGTCTGAATTCTCCAACTATAGTAGTGAATATGCCTATTTCTTTTTTGAATTCTATCATATTTTGAAACTCTGATGTTAGTTATATACATATTTAGGGACCTTCTCCTCCTCCTCCTCCTCCTCGTCCTCCTCCTTCTTTCTTCTTCTTCTTCTTCTTCTTCTTCTTCTTCTTCTTCTTCTTCTTCTTCTTCTTCTTCTTCTTCTTCTTCTTCTTCTTCTTCTTCTTCTTTCTTCTTCTTCTTTTCTTCTTTCTTCTTCTTTCTTCTTCTTCTTCCTCCTTCTTTCTTCTTCAATCTTTTTTATCCTGTCTTCCTGTTCCTTCTCCTCTTCTCCTCCTCTTCTTCCTCCTTTCTCTCTCTTTCTCATTTTGAGCTTGTGGGCTCAAGAAATCTTTCCATCCTTCTACCTCCTCAGCTTCTGAAAGTGTTGGGACTACAGGTATGCCCAGATTGTAATATCTTCTTAGCATTAAATAATGTCCATCATAAACCTGTTTGTAGAAAGCAGAAATAAATGTACCTAACCTAACTTTTAAGAATATTATTAGCTTGATGTGTCTTTCTTCTTTGTTTTACTTTGGAACTACAAAATATAGTTTTATACTATTGTATACACATATAGTACAGTACTTTTATTTTTATTTACTTATTTTTTGCAGACATTTTGTGAAATTTTTTTTAGTATTCTACTGTGGTGCTGGGGGTACAGTGTGACTTTTATAAAGGTTCTTACAATATATCAAATATATCATACTTGAATTCACCCACCCATCATTCTAGTGTAGTATTTTTAAAAATCTACTCTGACAATACCTTTTAACTGATATATTTAGGCTGTTCACAAAAAAGTGGTTATTAATTATTTCCATGTTATTAAATATTTTCCACTTGTTCTGTTTATCTTTTTTCTTTCCTTTTGGTGCTTTTCCCTGATATTCTTCCTTGCCTGGTTTTAATTATCTTTATACCTCCTTTTTGTTTCATCCCTTAGCATGCTAACTGTATATCTCTTTAAAAATTTTAGATTTTGTCCAAGATATTCCATAATGCATTTACAATCAAGTTAGTTAAGTTCATGCTCACCTTCAAATATACTGTGGCATTTCATGCATAGTAGTACATAGACATTGTTGCAGTTTCTAATGCCTACTTGCAGTCACTTATGTCATTGCTGTCATTGATTTTACTTGTGTCATATAATCACATTTGTTACTAGTGGTAATTTAAATAAACAATTCTATATTAGGTTAATCCCAAATTAGAAAGCAGTATTATTCTACTTTCACGTTTCCTTTTCCAGTACCCTTCCTTTTTGTATGTCAATTCTCTACATCATTTTGCTCTCTCTAAAAGAACTTACTTTTATACGTCTTTCAGGAACTTTGAAAGTCTTCATTTTTCTTTTGCTATTATAGTCCAAGTTCTCATTATAAGGATTCACTGACTTCACTCTCAATAACTAGATCTCACCTTTGACTCTGGATTTGTTTTGTCTTTCCACATTTTAATGTGGCAGCTTGTTTTATATTGAGTTTTCTGAGTCTAACCAGAGTTCTTCATTTTCAGTTTATTTAGGTTTTCCTTATTGTAGTGATGGCAGCAACTACTTCCAAATACTTCTCATATTGTATATGAAAGCAGAAATCACAATAATACTTTAATATCTCCTTTACAATCAATGTTTTAAATGGTGAGTTGTGCCTGTGAGAAGTATAGCTTCTAGTTAGGGGATATCAATTATAATGTTTAGGTCACTGTATTTTGACTGTGAAAATCTTTACTTAAAAATGAAAAACTTAACTGTTGGTGCATTCCCATAAACATTACTAAGTCTTCAGTTTTCTGTTTCATAGTTGCTCTGGGAGAATCTCCTATATTTATATTTATTCATGCTCTGATGAGCCTTAGCATATTTCTAGCTGATTTAATTCGCAAGTTAGTGAAATAATGAATTTTAAAATGCTTGTATTCTTGGAAAAAAATCTATGGAGTCATAGATTAGAAACATAAAACAGAGTGAAGCTATTGTGTCATGTTCCACAAGGAGATATATTTCCCCTTCAGCAGCAAATTAGAAATGCATGTTTTATAAGTGGAGGAAAACTACAGAGGACTTTCTTCCCACAAGACACATTTCTCAGCTTGAGCAGAAGTTCTGTCTTCATAGATAATTTTTGTGTGTATGTGAAGGGAAAACTCATGAGTTTAATCTATTTACTGTTATTCTTTGCACTAGGAAAAATTGGCACACATAATACTAAATCACGTTGAAAGAATAAACCATGCATTTTTCAAAAAGTTTTTCATTTTTGGTAAAGAGATGTCATGTTTCTCCACAAGATCTGCCAACGCACTTCATTAGAACTTAAAAAATAAATTAAATTCATAGCTGACATTATCTAAAAAAGTCTAAAAGTGAAATAATAAATATGAAGCTTATTGCATGATGAAAATTACATTAAAATAAATCAATGCAAATTTCATTTTGATTTATAAAAGCCAAGTTTTACGTCTATTTCTCATTTTTGAAATATTCGGGGTTTTTTTAGTTAATGATATGAAGGCACAATTTTCTTTAATCAGGCAAGACATTATATGTCAGGAAATATCAGAGAAAATCCTTATTGATGAATCACTGTGAGAATTTGTTCAACAACTATATGCTTCATTTAGGCATCTAGCCAGTAGAAAAAATAATTACATATGTTAAATTATATTGAATTAATTTATCATTTAATTCCTTCAAAAATTGTATTACTTTTGCTAACTGTCCCCATTATCCTCATTTTTTGTGGACTGAAACTTCCTTAAAGTACTAACAAAAGATTAAAAAATTGCAGTATCTTTTAATTGCACTGTTCTTTTCAGATTGCTAAACTCCTTTAGACAGACATAGGAAAGGAATATGTCTTTAAATGGAGGGACTATTCTTTCACTTTTCCCTAATATATGTCAATTACAGCACTATCATGGAAACACCTTAGTTCTCCAGAGCCCAAGATGCTGCATGTCAAGGAAGAACTGGCAACCGCTAATTCCATGGAAGTCATCATGAGCTCCCAGCCTGGAGCACACAATCATCCCAAAAGGTATCAGTCAGAAAATGCACAGGGAACTCAAATGAATGATTTCAACACAGCGTCACTGCTCATGATATTGGAACTGAAACAATGACAAAAATTTGAAGAGTTAAACAATTTAGTGATAATACAAGACTTCCTTGAGAACAATCTCCCCAAAATGCTGACAATCCTTTGTTTTGGCTATTGGGATTGCAAAATACATCATGATATAAAGAAAGGTAGTTTTTGAAATGAAACAACTTTAAATTATTTCTAAATGATTATTTTAAAAAGCATTAGGAATTTTTCTAGATTAAATTTGCCAGTGCATAGGAAAGACTATTCAGAATGTTGAACACTTAGGACCTGGGACACTTTGTTCTGAAGTCAGAACATTTATGGCCTTCCTCTGCCCCTGGGTTTTGTAGGGCAGAGTCTGGGAAGGCACATGGCTTTCTTGAAGGCCTGTTACTTAGCAAATCTGAATCTACATGGTGAGGAGATGCAGGATTGTGTGGGGATCAGCCATGCTCTTCAGGAATGAAGAGAGAGCCTCATACAGGTTTTGCCTCTTCAAGTTGCTCTCAACTGTTTAGAATGTGGTGCAATTGAGTGGACTGTTCGTGAGTTCAGACACTGAAGTTATGCTGCATTCCTGATTCTGTTAGTACTTTTTTAACAGCTGCAGGAGTTTGGAATGAGCTCTGGGTCTCCACTTTGAACTTTGTATGCATTATTTTGTGACTCCTTTTATCATTTGAGAACTCCTAAGTCCTGTTTCTGTAATTAAACTAAATACACATTGGAATTTGGTTGACACAGTTTAAAGAAGCGATACATGTATTTCCTCATGGACTTACTCAAAAAAAATTTATTTTTGATGATATTTTGATAGTAATATACTAAATCTCTTTCATAGGATGTTATCAGATGGACTCCACTTTAGTAAATTATAATTCTATTTGAATTCCTAGTTACCATAAAAAGAACGTGTTCCTACAACATTTTATAAGAAATGAGATTATATTTAAGAAATAAGTAATTGTGCTAATTAAGAATTTTGTATTGGCAATGAAAAACATTAAAATATTAAGCAGCTTGTGAAAACTCACAGAAAACCATGCATTTTCATACTGAATTTGTATAAAAACATAAAGCATTAGTATCTATGTTCATAGTCAGTGTTTGCTTTTACATGAAGATTCATATGTTTTTCTAAAAGTAAGAGATTGTGTTAACATGTCTCATAAATTAAATATAGTAATATAAGATGAATAAAATAATCCATTAGTAGTACTAAAGATATTTTTCTCTAACAATAAGTTATAAAAGAACAGTCAGTTGTTTGGGGAAAAATCTGTGTATTAAAAAGCACAGTGACTGAAATGTCCTGTAGCATCCTTCTTTTTTTATGATTTGACTAGCATATGAAAGTTGCACAGGAGACTACATTGTGATATTTACATATGTTTTTAAAAAATACCTTAGTTGGATTTACCTCCTCCATCATTCTCCCTCTTCCCCCTCCTCCTCTTCTTAGAACAATCTTAACAGGTGTCATTTTTCTATTTTCATATATGGACACATAATACAGACACCATATTCACCCTCATTCCCATTGCCTCACACTGGTACTTACCCTGGAAAACAATTATTTTCCCTTCCACCCTTTGCTTTTTTAAATGTATATTGACAGTCCAAGGGTACTTCAGATCTGTATACACTGTGCTATTATCAAATTAGCTCCTTGTCACTTATTCATTCTCTGTCACCATGCTCCCCTAATATTCAGCAGCTTATTGTTTAGTATATTATATTATATTCATATAAGATGGTTTTTTCAGTATTTTTCATTCTCTAACATTTTCTTTATCTCTTCCACTTCCCACAGCTCCCTCAGATAGACTCACTAATACAATTTTGTTCTATCTCTCACTCTACTTTGTTCTCTCTCTCTCTCTCTTGCACACACAAATTATATATATATATATATATATATATATATATTATATATATGGAATCATACATGTTTCTATATATACATTTATCATATAGGTTTAACTTCCATATGTGAGAGAACACATGTGACCTTTGATTTTTTTTGAGCCTGGCTTACTCTACTTAATATGAGGTTCTCCAGTTCCATTCATTTGGCTACAAACAATCTAATTTCATTCTTCTTTATGGCTGAATAAAACACCATTCTCTATATACTACATTTTCTTCATTCACTCATCAGTTATGGGGCATCTGAGAATTTCCAAAGCTTGGCTATTGTAAATTGTAGCATCTCTCTTATAGGTAATTTCACTAATCTAAATTATCATATTTATCCAAATTTGGAAGCATAAATTATAAAATTTGTGAATGTTAGTAATAATTACTTTAAATAAATGCATTTATGGTCTTTTTTTAACTGATTAAAACCATGGAAAACAGATAAACTAAGAATTTAAGAAGGTGAATAGACCTATAACTGAGGAACAGATCCACAGTGAGGAAAGCTACCAAGAGATAAGATTTATTTTATATAAACTAAAGAAAAAAGTAGAACAGGAAGGTGCCAAAGCATAACCTGGGAAAATTTTGTCCATAATAAATGAAATAAATGATTAAAACTACCTTCAATCACTCATAATTATTATATAAGCCAAGCACTGTGTCTCATGTCTTTTCTGATGCAGTCTCTCCAATAGCCCAAAGATAAAGGTACTGTTAATCCATATTTATACATGAAGAAATGAAGCTGGGGGCATTTTGCACAAGATCAGTGCCTGCATTTAACAGAAAAAAGGTAGGAATTGAGGATTAACTGGGTTAGAAGATCACTGTCTTAAATGTAGTTTTTGTTTCTATTTTCCTCTAGGGAACTACATAACTAGCTACCACAGGAAAGTGAAAAAATAATAATGGCAAAAAATTTTTACTGGGAACACTGAATCTTTGTCAGAAATACATTTAGGGAATTCCAAGATGGCAGCTAGAAGGAGGAAGCTGAAAGCATGCCTCCTATAGTGAAATCTTGGAGAGACACTGGAGACACACTTTGCAGGCAAAACCACCAAGAAGAGGCAAAACTTTGACCCCTCCATGCCTCCAGCCAGTGCAGAGAATCTCTACTTCACATTAAATGGAGAAACCAGGAGGGACCCTGGGCCACCAGTTGCCCGTGCCCAGATGGCTTGGGAAGACATGGACAAGGTGAGCTTAGTGGTATGCAGTACTCCCACAGACAACCCTGGGCCAGAGCAGCATAGCCCCCTGAACAGACTGACCTCCACCTGGAGAAAAAAGAGAAACTGAGTAATAAGCAATAAGAACAATAAAGACAAGTTGCAAAAAGGGTGGGATGCCCTGAGTTCCAAAGAGGGAGGAGTGGAATCCCTCCTGGAACTGTAAATAAACAAACTGGGCCTGGCCAGAGAGACTCGAGTGGGGGCGGGGGTGTGCCCAGCAACAAGGAGTGGGAAAGCTTGTGAGACTGACAGAGGGAGGAAAACTCCACAGGAGAGGGGGGAAGACCCACTTCCCATGTGAGCTATAAACAAACACACTGGCCAGCAGGAGTAGCAGCACACACCCAGCAATCAGGAGCGTGAAAGCTTGTAAAAGTGGCGGTGGGAGGAAAACTCCACAGGAGAGGGGGAAAGACCCACTTCCCACGTGAACTGTAAATAAACATGCAGGCCAGAGAAAGCAGGTGCAGTGTCACCTCCCCCAGTGTGCTTGGAAAGGGGAAAGCTTTTAGCAGAGACTTGCACACAGGAGAATTCTGAGTAAACAAAGCCAGCAGGGCCAGGTGAGTGTTAAGCTCATGCCAGAGATCTGCATAAATAATGTCTCCAGCAACAGCAAGCCGACAGCAGCAGGCAGGCAAGCCCAAGCCGTAGATAGCCATTCACAGAACTGTCTCCAGACTCTTTTTTTTCTCTCTCCCTACCTTTGATGAGAAAACAAATGAACTACACCTGCATGCTGAAAAATTACTGAAACTGTATTGCATTTGAACTTGGGACACTTTGTGGTTTTTTTTTTGTGTGTGTGCAGTTTTGTTCTACTTTATGCATCCCCGTTGATGAGACAACTACAGAACAAAATCTGAGGCACCATCTCCAGGATTGGAAGCTGAGACAGACAACAAAATTATTAAGACTGAAACTTCATTGCATTTGAACTTGGAGGGTTTTTTTTTCTATTTTTCATCTTGTTTTATTTTATTTATATATATATTTCTTTCATTTACTTATTATTTATTTTATTCTTATCTTAATTCTTATTTTTTATTTTCAATCCTCTCTCTGTCTCTCTAATGCCTGTTCAGCTTACTTTCAATTAGTACACTAACGCTCTCTGTTTATATCTTTGAAACTTTTTTGTTTGATTCTTTGTTTTTTTTTCTACTTGTCTGTTTATTTGTTTTTGCTTTTTCTTTAACTTCTTTGCTTTCCATCTACTCTCACAGTTCCATTCTAAATATCACCATTGTTATTATTACAAGCTAGAAAATACTTAATTGCACACAGTACAGGGACAGAAACAACACAAAGAGCAATGATGGGAAGACAGAAAAAACAGGGAAACCAGTTTCCCCACAGCAAAAAAAATGTACAGGAACCAGAAAGAAATGAAGAAAAGAGATACTTAGATCCAGACTCCAACAAAATGAAGATAAACTATGCCAAAGAACACAATGAAGCCCACAAGAATAATTTAAAAGAAGACATACTACAGGTACTCAATGAAAATTTTATAGAGATGATACTGGATATGGTCAACAAAAATGGGCATAGAAGAAGGAGAAGAGGTGCAAGCAAAGGGAATGCATAATACATTCAAAAAATTAACAGAAAATTTCCCAATTCTAGAGACAGATATTCCCATACAAATGCATGAGGCCTCTAGACACCAACCAGACCAGGTCCAAATAGAACTACCCCATGACACATCATCATTAAAACAATAAGTTCAGAAACTAGGGAAAGAATATTGAAGGCTGTAAGAGAGAAAAAACAAATAACATATAAAGGTAAAACCAAACAAAATCACAGGACTTCTAAACAGAAACATTAAAACCAAGAAGAGCATGGGGTGAGATCTTCTGGGCACTGAATGAAAATAACTTCAACCCCAGGATACTCTACCCAGCAAAACTATCATTCAAAATAGATGGAGCAATAAAAGTCTTCCATGATAAGCAGAAACTAAAACAATATGTGACCACAAAGCCACCACTACAAAAGATTCTTCAAGGGATTCTGCACACAGAAAGTGAAACCCAACTTAACCATGAAAAGACAGGCAGCTACAAACCACAGCAAAAGAAAAAGCAAGAAAGTAGAGAGTAACCTCAACTTAGGTACACACAATCAAACCTTCAAACAACGAAGACAACTAAATGACAGGAAACACCACATACCTATCAGTACTAACACTTAATGTTAACAGACTTAATTCACCCATCAAAAGGCACTGTTTGATGAAATGGATTAAAAAGGAAGATCCAACAATTTTTGCTTACAGGAGACCCATCTCACTGACAGAAATAAGCATATGCTTAGGATGAAAGGCTGGATTAGGATGAAAGGCTGGAAGAAGATTTACCAAGCCAATGGCTCCAAAAACAGGCAGGAGTAGCAATACTTATCTCTGACAAAGTAGACTTCAAACCGACATTGATCAAACGAGATAAAGAAGGACATTCCATACTAATAAAAGGGGAAATAGACCAAAAGGAAATAATAATCATCAACCTGTATGCACCCAATGTCAACACACCCAATTTCATCAAACATACCCTGAAAGACCTAAAAGCATAAATTAACGCCAACACAGTGGTTGTGGGAGACTTTAACACTCCATTATCATCAATAGATAGGTCATCCAAACAAAAAAATCAATAAAGAAATCCAAGATCTAAAATATACAATAGATCAAATGGACCTACTTGATGTCTACAGAACATTTCATCCAACTTCTACACAATATACATTCTTCTCAGCAGCCCATGGAACCTTCTCCAAAATAGATCATATCCTAGGACACAAAGCAAGTCTCAGCAAACATAAGAAAATAGAAATTATACCGTGCATACTATCTGATCACAATGCAGTAAAAGTAGAACTCAACAACAAAAGTAAAGACAAAAAACATGCAAACAGCTGGAAACTAAATAACTCATTACTTAATGAACAATGGATCACCAATGAAATAAAAGAAGAAATTAAAAGGTTCCTGGAAGTCAATGAAAATGAAAACACAACCTACCAGAACCTATGGGACACAGCAAAGGCAGTCCTGAGAGGAAAGTTTATAGCCATGAGTGCATATATTAAAAAGACTGAAAGATCCCAAATAATGACCTAATGATACATCTCAAACTCCTAGAAAAACAAGAACAAGCAAATCCCAAAACAAATAGAAGGAGAGAAATAATAAAAATAAGAGATGAAATCAATGAAATAGAAACCAAAAAAACCATACAAAGAATTGATGAAACAAAAAGTTGGTTCTTTGAAAAAATAAACAAGATCGATAGACCCCTGGCAAACCTGACTAAAATGAGGAGAGAAAAAACAAAATTAGTAGAATCAGAAATGCAAAAGGGGAGATAATAACAAACACCATGGAAGTCCAGGAAATCATCAGAGACTACTTCGAGAACCTATATTCAAATAAAGTTGAAAATCTTAAAGAAATGGACAGATTTTTAGATTAATATGAGCATCCAAAACTGAACCAAGAGGTAATTAATCACCTGAATAGATCCATAACACAAAATGAAATTAAAGCAGCAATCAAGAGTCTCCCCAAAAAGAAAAGTCCAGGACCTGATGGATTCTCTGCTGAATTCTATCAGACCTTTAAAGAAGAACTGATACCAACCCTCCTTAAACTGTTCCATGAAATAGAAAGGGAAGGAAAACTGCCTAACATTGTATGAAGCCTTACAAAAATCCTCAACAAAATAATGGCAAACCGAATTCAACAACACATCAAAAAGATTATTCACCAAGACGAAGTAGGCTTCATCTCAGGAATGCAGGGGTGTTTCAACACGAAAATCAATAAACGTAATAAACCACATTAACAGAAGCAAAGACAAAAACCACTTGATCATCTCAATAGACGCAGAAAAAGCCTTTGATAAGATCCAACACCATTTCATGATAGAAGCTCTAAGAAAACTAAGAAGAGAAGGAAAGTACCTCAACATTATAAAAGCTATATATGACAAACCTACAGCCAGCATTATACTTAATGGAGAAAAACTGAAACCATTCCCTCTAAAATCAGGAACCAGACAAGGATGCCCACTATCTCCACTCCTATTCAACATAGTACTGGAATTCCTAGCCAGAGCAATTAGGCACGAAGAAGGAATAAAAGGAATACAAATACGTAAAGAAACTGTCAAAATATCCTTATTTGCAGATGACATGGTCCTGTACCTTAAAGACCCAAAAAACTCTACTCGGAAGCTTCTAGACATCATCAATAGTTATAGCAAGGTAGCAGGATATAAAATCCACATAGAAAAATCATTAGCATTTCTATACACTAACAATGAGCAAACTGAAAAAGAATGTATGAAAACAATTCCATTTACAATAGCCTCAAAAAAAGTCAAATACCTAGGTGTAAACCTAACAAAAGATGTGAAAGACCTCTACAAGGAAAACTATACACTTCTGAAGAAAGAGATTGAGGAAGACTATAGAAAGTGGAGAGACCTCCCATGCTCATGGATTGGTAGAATCAACATAGTAAAAATGTCCATACTCCCAAAAGTAATCTACATATTTAATGCAATTCCCATCAAAATTCCAATGACATTCATTAAAGAGATTGAAAAATCTACCGTTAAATTTATATGGAAATACAAGAGGCCACAAATAGCCAAGGCAATACTCAGTCAAAAGAACAATGCTGGAGGTATCACAATACTTGACTTCAATTATATTACAAAGCAATAACAATAAAAACAGCATGGTACTGTCACAAAAACAGACATGAAGACCAGTGGAACAGAATATAGAACCCAGATATGAAGCCACACAACCATAACCAACTTGTCTTTGACAAAGGAGCTAAAAATATATGATGGAGAAATAGCAGCCTCTTCAACAAAAACTGCTGGGAAAACTGGTTAGCAGTCTGCAAAAAACTGAAACTAGATCCATTTATATCACCCTATAGCAATATTAACCCAAAATGGATCAAGGATCTTAATATCAGACCACAAACTCTAAAGTTGATACAGGAAAGAGCAGGAAATACTCTGGAGTTAGTAGGTATAGGTAAGAACTTTCTCAATGAAACCCCAGCAGCACAGCAACTAAGAGATAGCATAGATAAATGGGACCTCATAAAACTGAAAAGCTTCTGTTCATCAAAAGAAATGGTCTTTAAACCGAAGAGAACACCCACAGAGTGGGAGAAAATATTTGCCAGCTACGCATCAGACAAAGGACTGATAACCAGAATATACAGGGAACTTAAGAAACTAAATTCCCCCAAAACTAATGAACCAATAAGGAAATGGGCAAGTGAACTAAACAGAACTTTCTCAAAAGAAGAAATTCAAATGAACAAAAAACACATGAAAAAATGCTCACCATCTCTAGTAATAAAGGAAATGCAAATTAAAACCATATTAAGATTCCATCTCACCCCTGTTAGAATAGCCATCATTAGCAACACCACCACCAACAGGTGTTGGCGAGGATGCAGGGAAAAAGGAACCCTCTTACACTGTTGGTGGGAATGTAAACTAGTACAACCACTCTGGAAAGAAATTTGGAGGCTGCTTAAAAAGCTAGACATTGATCTACCATTTGATCCAGCAATACCACTCTTGGGGATATACCCAAAAGACTGTGACACAGGTTACTCCAGAGGCACCTGCACACCCATGTTTATTGTGGCACTATTCACAATAGCCAAGCAATGGAAACAGCCAAGATGCCCCACCACTGACGAATGGATTAAGAAAATGTGGTATCTATACACAGTAGAATTTTATGCAGCCATGAAGAAGAATGAAATGTTATCATTCGCTGGTAAGTGGATGGAATTGGAGAACATCATTCTGAGTGAGGTTAGCCTGGCCCAAAAGACCAAAAATCATATGTTCTCCCTCATATGTGGACATTAGATCAAGGGCAAATACAACAAGGGGATTGGACTTTGATCACATGATAAAAGCGAGAGCACACAAGGGAGGGGTGAGGATAGGTAAGACACCTAAAAAATTAGCTAGCATTTGTTGCCCTTAACGCAGAGAAACTAAAGCAGATACCTTAAAAGCAACTGAGGCCAATAGGAAAAGGGGACCAGGAACTGGAGGAAAGGTGAGATCAAAAAGAATTAACCTAGAATGTAACACCCACGCATAGGAAATCAGTGTGAGTCAACTCCCTGTATAGCTATCCTTATCTCAACCAGCAAAAACACTTCTTCCTTCCTATTATTGCTTATACTCTCTCTTCAACAAAATTAGAGATAAGGACAAAATAGTTTCTGCCAGGTATTGAGGGGGTGGGGGGTAGAGGGAGGGGGTGGAGTGGGTGGTAAGGGAGGGGGTGGGGGCAGGGGGGAGAAATGACCCAAGCCTTGTATGCATATATGAATAATAAAACAAACAAACAAAAAGAAATACATTTACGTGCAGTCTTGTTCAATATGCACTTCAGCTGCTTTCCTACACTAAAATTTGCTTTAAAGATATAATGTGTGTACATATACACATACAGATAGATAAATAGATAGATAGAAACATACCTATATCATCTTCTGAAAATCAGGAAGGGTATTGCTTACCTCACAGTATTATAGAAAAGACAAAACTTTGAAATGATCACAAAATACCAAGTAAAAACCTGAGCTATTCTACCTGAGAATTCACAAAGCATAATACTACCGTTGGGATCATTTATAGGTTTGACACTCACCTTGTTCCTGGAATTTTATCCAAGTGTGACTTACATGTTTAAAATACCAGGACTGGGGTTTGAACTCAGGACCTCACACAAGTAGACAAGCACTCTACCATTTGAATCATGTCCTCAGTCCAAGCATTTAAATTCTTAAAAGCTGACTCCTTTCGAGTGAACACAGTTGTATCTTTAAATGTTCCATAGTGATACATTTTTAGTTTTTCAAATTTTTGGAAATTTGAATATTATATATTTAGATAAATGAGAATTATATATGTGTTTTCTTAAATTCCTACTTTTAGAAAAAACACAGGTACATTATTATTGATACATATCAATTTTTTGTGGGACTGAAGTTTGAACTCAAGGACTCATGTTTGAAAGGCAGGTGCTCTTACCACTTGAGCCACTCTGCCAGCCTTACATTTTAGTAATATGATTTAAGAAATCAAATGCCTCTTAAATATCTTGCATGGGAATACATATTGGAAGTTTCATGTGTGCTATGTAGCCAGTGATTTAAATTCCTATATAAAATATTATTGTTTTAAGTATCAGTAAAATGTTTATTAAACCACGATCAATACATTATTTAACTTAAATATGTAGTTAATTTATTGGGTATCTTAAGGATGAATAGATATCAAGATACAACCAGTTGAAAACTGAGTTTTTAAAAACCTGTTAAAACAAATTAATTAAGAGATGAGAGTGGGAAAGGGAGAGGAGGGAATAATGTAATGTAAGAACATTATATGCATGTATGAAAAATTTATGATAAAACCCATTTAAACATTGCAAGAAAGATTAAAGTGGAGGTGGTGAATTTGATGGAAGTATGTTCTATGCACATAGAGAAATGTCGCAATAACCCCCACGCTGTACAGTTAATATGCACTAATAAGAAAAGAGTAGCTGAAGAGAAAAAAAATTAAGAACAAGTACAGCAACATAAAACTGTTAAAATGGCCGATGTTATTCTGACCTATAAGAAAGGCAAGAGCAAAAGTCACGTTGTAGTAAACATAAGCCAAAAAAAGAAGAAAGTGTATTTCTCCAGAGGTATCTTTTAGGTAAGTAAAAGGCAAATAGCTCCTTTAAATCTTGAAAGTAGCTCTCTAAAATGAATACTTCCCTTACAAAAATATTTAACAAGCAGCACTTAGTGACTAGATAAAGTTAAACTTAAAGATTCTGATTCTTGCCTATTCTGGCTTAACAATTAATAAAAATACACTCCTCAATTTTAAATATTGTACAATGTATAATGATACAGTTGCCAGATCAGTTGTCAGTTAAACATGAATTTAGACTGATAACATTTTAATGTCAGTAAGTATAGGAATACATTGCTTGGGATATACTGGGTACATTTTATTTCTGTTTGCTCAGCCAGCAACTCTAAAGAGGAGTCAGGATTCAGTTTATCTTTTTTTGTGTTATTGTGATACTGGGGGTGCATTGTGACATTTACTAAAGTTCTTACAATACATCATACTTGAATTAACCCCCTCGATCATTCTCCTTTATCCCTCTCCCCCATCCTTGGAATGGTTTCAATATATGTCAATTTTCCTTTTTCATACACAAGTACGTAATATTTCTACTGCATTCACCCTCCTACATCCTTTCCTCATATCCTCTCTCCTCTCAATGGTACCATTCCCCAGACAAACAATACTTCACTAATGATCAATAATTATATTCCTCTTTTGTTTATTATGTGCATATTGCCATCAGAAAATAAACTAATGTGTCATATGTATACACGTCAAACATACATATCATATATATATCAAAGAGAACATTAGAATTTCCAGTTTACCAGGAAATGTAAGCTACACTATTAGGAAATACATGAATAAAATAATTTGGGGAAACATGTTCACACAAAATAAAATGATTGATTAGAGCAAAATTACATAAGCCAAAATCAACACTGCTATTAATATTGTAACTCAGGTCAATCAGAACATGGGGAGAAAGTGAGAAAATCACGTATCTGAATAGAGAGTGAAAGCCTCACTACTCTCAGACTCCAAAGGTGCACTGAAAAGATGGTTTCTCTTACTGAGATGAAACTTCAGAGCTCAGGCAGTGAGAGCAGAGGGGCAGAGTCACTGCAGCTCTAAAAAGCAACAGGTGCAAGAGGAGACAAGCAAGGACATATCTGGTCAGCTCTGGCATGAAGCATCACGGGATGACAGTCCATTTGATCCTAAGTGAGAGTGCACAGGTACCATGATTAGAGTTAGGTAGGCGTCTCACTTTAAAGAGTCCTTAAAATTTCTCATGTTCCCTCTCCTCTTTGTCTTTCCCATCTCTAGTGTCCACTATTCCATTCTATACTTTTTGAAGTCGATTTACTCGTTTCCATAAATGAATGAGAACATGCAGTATCTTCTTTTATGTTCCTGGATTATTTCATTCAACACAATCCTCTCCAGTCCTATCTGTGTGCTGTAAATGACAGGACTTCATTCTTCTTATGGCTGAATAATATTCTGTTGCATAAATATACCACATTTTCTTTATCCATTCATCTGTTGAAGAGAATTTGCCTTGGTTCTATGTTTTGGTTCTTGTAATGTTGCAAGAAGCATGGGCAGTGACCACATCTTTACGATATAAAGATTTCTTCTCATTTGGGTGAATACCCTGTGGTATAGATCATACAGCGGTTGTATTTTCAGTGCTTTGAAGAATTTCCATACTGATTTCCATAATGGTGATACTAACTTACATTCCCACTCACTGACAATGTATAGGAATTCCTATTTCTCCCCTGTGCCAGTGACTCATGCCTGTAATCCCAGCTACTTGGGAGACTGAGATTGGTAGGATGATGTTTCAAGGCCAGCCTTGGAAAATCATTCATGAAACTCCCATCTCCAAAACAACCAGTGAAAACTGGACCAGTGGAGTGGCTGATGTGGTAGAGTGTTGGCTTTGCAAGTGTGAAGCCCTGAGTTCAAATCCTAGTTCCACACACACACACACACACAAAATTCTCATTTCTCTGTATCTTCTTGTCATCTTGATGATAGCCATTCTACCTGGGATGAGGTGATAGCTCATTTCTGTTTTGGTTTGTATTTGTCTGAGGATTATTGAGAATTTTAAATGTATTTCTTGGCCATTTAGAAGTATTCTTTGGAAAGTGTTTGTTTAATTCTTCAGCAATTTTTTAAATAGATTGTTCATTTTAGAGTTCATTTTCACAGTTTCTCACATATTCCAAATGCCAACCCCTGGTTAGATGAACCATTTGCATATATTTTCTCTCATTGTGTAGCTTGCTCATAATCTCGCTTACTGTTGACTGCTATGTAGCTTTTTAGTTTGAGGTAATCCATTTTGTTGCCTGTGAGTTTGAGATCATATCTAAAACAAATGTTTTGAAGTGCTTTCCCTATGTTTTTTAGATATAAAATGGTAATGAAAGAAATTATAGAAGAAATACAAAATGGAAAGATTCATGGATTGGGGGAATCAATATTGTTCAAATGACCACACTACCCAAAGAAATCTACAGATTTAATGATATTTCCAGCAAAATTCTCATGACTTTGTTCACAGAAAAGAAAGAAAATCCTAAAATTCATATGGCATCACAAAACACCCAGAATAGCTGAAATGATCTCAAGCAAAAAAACAAAACACTGGAAGCATTGTAGCATCTGACATAAAACACAATACAAAGGTAGTCACTAAAACATGTTGACAGTAGGACTGAGAGGATCAGACACTAATCCTTGCTGCTGCAGACAACTGAGTTTTGACAAAAGTGCCAAAAGCATGCTGTGGAGATAAAACTGTCTCTTCAATACAAAAATGAGGATTTTTTAATGAAATGGATGCACATACGATTAAAATTAAAAGACTACAAGGAGAAGAAGACTGAAAGGAATGTGGGGACAAAAGGAGAGAGGGAAAAAAGCATAAATATTGAGACATTTCAAACATTGAGACACTTTTAAGGTATTTGCATTGAATTTTAAGATTATCTCATGCAATCTAAATTTCCTATTTTATATCTTTTTCTCACTTTATTTGAAAAATACTCTGTACTTAATATGTTTTCATGTCTTCAACAATAACCAAAGATATATCCTATCTCTAAGAGCACTTGGGAAACATGTGAGAAGTTATTTTTTGGTAACTGAGGGAAAGTAAGGAGTGAGAAGAAATAGTTGTATGTGAAAATTGCCTATGACTTTTTCTGCACCTAAATCAAATGAGTGTCTTCCAAAGTCTGATTTTCATGTTAATGTTAGTAAGTTTATATTGCATACACTCCTACAAATAGTTATAGGAGAAGCTCTTGTAAAGTATGTGCAAGGTACATCAAATTATAACTGTACTATTTGAAATACCGTAATATAGAAGTAAATACCAAATGCAATCACATTTCAAAAAGTTGTTTTCTCCAATATTCAGAAGGAACACAGCTACTACATAAAAGTCAATTGCCTGTTCTGGTGAGAGGCTTCTCCTGCAGTGTCCTCACCATCTCTGCGTGTGCCAGTACTGTTTGAAAATTCTTCAGTGCTAATGATTTAATGGGCTGCCTCCACCCTGCTAGATGCTTTAACATGATTTGCAATTACCAAGTGCTGTTTGGCTCTCCCCAAATTTACATGTCTCCCTTATATATTGTCCTATGTATTTTGGGACATAAAGTTTCCCAAAAATGCAGCCAACTACTGACTTTATTATTTTAATTACCTGTTGTGATATGTATTTTAAAATCAGGGTATGTCAATATAGGAAAAACAAAGTTAAAAATGGAAATAACACAGTTTTGGAGTCAAAAATAGAGTTGATTTAGAAAAATGTATGCTGAGCTTCTGCGTATCATATTTAACTGTTTAAATCTTTAAGTCCCTTTATTCTAGGAGAAATCTCTCATTTTGTACTTTTACAGTGAATATGTAGTTATAACTAAACTCTATTGTGAATCATGATTTTTTTCCTCCATTTTCTATCAATTGATTTTAAGACTTAGGAATTTTTGTTTATTGATTTAATGCTTAATTCATTAAATTTCTATTAAAGTTACTCAGAGATGGTCTTACTTTCAAGAAAGTTTAAACTAACAACATTTTCTTTTTCTTTTGATGGCACTGGGACTTGAACTTGGGGCCTCACACTTGCTAACAGGTGTGCTACCACTTTAGTTGTGCCTCAACTCTCAACCCTGACATCTTGAGAAGAGAGAAATAAGAGTAAACTTCATGTCTGTTTACCAATATTATGACTCCCTCAGTGGCTAAAAGGAACATTTATTTGGAGGGTTTAAAGATTGTTCAAGGAAACATTGCTAGAATCATAGAGGGTAGTTGTCCCACCTTCTTAAATAAGAATAGGGCTTAATGTTAATACTTTTAAAATCTATTTGTATTTTAACTTAAATAAGTGAAATTACATCTATAAAATTAACACCGTGACATTGTTATATTATTACATTTGTCTTAAATTCACCTCCTATGAAGGGCAATTTTATTTTCATTTTATAACTAATTATCAGGATAACTTTCAAACTTTGAATGGTTCCCATCACCTTGTAGATTATTCTAATCCTTGTGCAGATATAAGCATAAGCAGTGAACTTTTAAAGTACTGCTTACACAGTTAGAAGAGAAGGATAAATCTGGCCTGAGTACAGTGGCTCAGGCTGTAATCCCAAACACTCAGGAGGAACAGATTGAGAAGATAGTGGTTTGAAGCCAGCCCAGACAAAAAAAGTTAGCAAGACCTCATCTCAACAAATAAGCTGTGCATCATGGCATGATTCCATAATCCCAAATACAAGGAGGTGTAATCAGGAAGATAACAATCTGATGCCAACCCCGGGCAATAACATGAGATGCTATCCATAAAATAACTAAAGCCAAAAAGTGTTGGGCTATAACTCAAGTGGTAGAGCTTCTGTCTAGCAAGTACAAGGCTCTGAGTCTAAGTACCACCAAAAAAAAGAATAAATTTGGCTGTACAGTATTTTTATTGTTATAGAACTAACAATATTAGACTATTTTCAAATAGAAGTCTCTTTTTACAACAAGTCATTATATTTACATTGGGTTTTTTTTTAAATTTTTCTTCATATGTCTAAGTTCGAATATAAGATATTAGATGTAAGTAGAGTGAGTTTTTTTATTCAAAGCAACAACATGCTTTCTCACAGATTTTTAATTTACTTTGGTGGGGCAGTACTGGGGTTTGAATTCAGGGCCTCATCCTTGCTAGGCCGGCACTCTACTACTTCACACACTCCACCAGCCCTTTTCTGTGTTGTGTACTTGCAAGATAGGGTCTCACAAACTGTTTGCCTGGGCTGGCTTTAAACTGCCATTCCCCTGATTTCTGCCTCTTCAAGAGCTAGCATTACAGACATGAGCCACTGGCGCCCAACCTCTAATATACTTTCTGATAATCTTAGCATTTATATTGGGCTATTTGTAACATATACACTAGGTGTGGTAGGTGTGGTGTTTTATAGGAACACACAGATGCTCTACATGCAAATTATACCGCTGAGTTTAATACCATGTATATGTACATATTAGCTATAATATTTACAGTATTTGTTTTAAATTCATTTGTGTATGTTTTCCTAGGTGAAACAATCTAGAATCCCATTAAAAACAAAATCAAAGTATATCTTGTAATTCATTTCTTGAGTACTTAAGTTTGTGTTTGTAAGCTGGCATATTTTACTGTAGTGAGATTTTTCAGATTTATTATACTCAGTTTAACTTTTGGGAATGTTTACTCCTACAATACAGCACAGTTTCTCATGTTCTACTCTTGAAAGAAGCAATTCTATAAAGACAGTGGAGGCTTTATTCTGCCTGTTGCAATGGTTTTTATGGAGTTATTGTGGCAGTATTTAGAAGCAGCTTTAACTGAAAAGCAATGACTCCTCACTTGGGCGAGCAAATGTCCAAAGGACAATTGAAAGCCTGGCATCTTTACCTCCGTGTTGTGCCTGTGTCCTTTGCTCTGAGCTGTCCTCTCTTACAGTAATATTTGCAGTCACCTTGGAGTCTAGGAAGGACAAGGCTCATGGATAAGGATCCTGTGACTGGAGACAAAGCCACCTCCCGCCAGTAGACACTTATTTTCAAGGCCCCATCCCACCAATTGTGAGATATTGAGCAACCAGAGCACACCTGTGACGGACTGGTTAATTAAAATAATTATGCACACGTCTCTCCCCTCCTCAATTCTTCCTCTGGTTAAATCTAGAGCTCACATCTATACAAGGAAGATGGTCACAAGGGCTTACTTTGTCTCTTCTTGTGGCAGCCTACTCCATATAATAAATCCTTTTTTTCTACTTTTCACTACTATTCAGCTGTTTATTTGGTATATTGGGAAAGTGACCAGCCTGGATTTGTGGATCCTCTGGAGTTGAGTTGGGCTTTGGCCTAGGACTCCAGCTACACACACACACACACACACACACACACACACACACACACCTTACTCATTACTAAGAAAACAGAAATTAGAAGTGCTCCATGTTTGCATGGTACAATGCTTGCTCTATGTTTTATATCTCTTCAGGGTTTTCAGTACAATTTTTCTGAAAATGTTACTGGAGAAAAGAGACAGACAAGGGGGTCTCTGGGATTCCATTTCCACACAATTCACAGAATTGAGATCCATAATGAAAAAGCATTTTGAGGGGTTTCACAAAATGAGTCTCACAATGTGAAAATTTTCAGTCAGGGTTTCTTTTAGTAAAGCAGAATGAAGTAGGAAAATACATATTTTTAAAAAAAGCAAAGCATCTCCTTCTTGAAATGCAGATGGGGGAGCAGGACTTAAATCAATGGGGGGTTTAAGAGAGGGTTTGTTACCCAAAACATGTTCAAAACATGGAGACAAGGGGCCTAAATTTACCCAGAGTGACAAAAGTTCTGAGTTTTATTAGTTCCATTCGCCAGACAAGCCCTTTAATTTTCTGTCTCACTATCTATGAAAAGAGTTTACAATTTATTAACATAAGTTAATAATAAACTTACCCATTTTTCTATGTTTCCCTATTCAGTTAACTTCTTTAAAATCTATAAGGAAAAGGAAGGGTGATGGGCTTAAAGCTCTAATTTTTTAGTTTTATTTTAATTCCTGGTTCTGTTTTATTTCCATGTCTGGCCATGAAAGAGATTTTAGTTTATAGCTGATGTTATGGTATATTGCTCTACAGGAATGACTAGAAAAATCAGGAAGTTACACATGTGTCCATTCCACACCTGTGACCAGCTACTCTATTACTAAATTCATTCAGAAAGTTTCAGAGTTCAGTTGACAGTAGAGAAGGATGCTAAACCTTGTGCATTTTATCCTACCATATAAGTCATTTTGGGATTAGGTAACAAATGATGTCAGTGACAAAAAAGGCTCCTAAGTATGTTCAAGAGTAGAAGACTAGTTTTAAACTCACAGAATTAAGAACCAAAAAGGAATAACAGGTCATCTTAGATACTCTAGCATAATCAAACACTTGGGCTCTGAAGGGAAAAAGAGGGTCCAGATGTATTACAGAAGTGTAAATTAGATAAACTCACATCATACACTAAATTCTGTCTAAAAGCTTCTATTGTATATTTTGCAGCTTTTGACATATAAGAAACAATTCTGTAAGAAAACTCCATGCTGGGGAAGATGCTGTGCCCCGTGGAAAGCATTGGCACATGGATGACTCATCTCCCAGATGCTCCCTCAGTCTTGCACAAGTTTCCTGGATTTGTTTCATCTTTTCTGTAAGCTGTGAGTGCTGTGAACAAGAGCAAAGTGGACATGGGTTGAAGATTTCTCTCTTTCTAATTTTGGCCAAAATATAACAAATTTATTTCTAGTTTTCTACATACTGTGTTGCTTTGTCCTATTGCAGACAGGAGTTTGAATCCAAACAAGTGTCAGCTCCGTAGGACAGTATCCAGTGGTACTTTCTGCATGCAGTTCTACTGTCACCAGTGAGTGGTCTCAAAAGACCCTGGTCAAGAAGATGTCAGACCCTAGGCATCCTGAACAAAGAACTAGATGGAGACAAGTAGATTGCAGAGTCACAGCAGAGTTTATTGAGAGTGAGAGAGAGTAAGTGAAAGACTTGCAAAATATGCCTTCCAAGTATTATACACTCGTGCAGTTATATCAGTGGAAATGGACTTGTCAGGAAGGCAATCCCTAATAAAGCATGGAGCTATTGGAGGCTATTCACCTATGTAAAGAGGTGCAGTGATCCACTTCTAAGAACACCAGAAAGATTTAACCCTGGTATCACACGGCTGGGCTCCGCTCAGGAATGGGGGCAGTCAAGACTCCAGTGCCAAGAAACTGCTCTTTTCTCAAAGAAGTTGCAATAAGGGCTGAGATGTGGTTCTGGGCAATCTGGCAAAATGTTGTGACTTCTTCACTTGCAACGGGTTGTCTTCTTTAGATTGCCACCTCTCTCACCTGAGGATGGCTTCTGAGTCTTGACTCAGATCCTCAATCATGGTGGTCCTAACTTTGGCCTGCCTCATTTCTTACCTTGTCCCTTCCTTTCCTCTTCCAGATTGCAATTGTGATAGACTGGAAAAGCCACATTCCACAGCTGAGTCTTATTGGTCTGAGGCCCCAGCTGTAGGCTCTGAAGCTTCTGAAAATGCTGGCTCAGGAGAACTACTCCTTCTCTGGAGGAGGAGTCAATATTGGTATGTTTTTTAAAGTCTTCCTCCAGTCTGCCATAAAATGATGCAGGATTTTCTTTCTCTTCCTGAGTAATTCCTCTAACCTTATAAAAATTAACAGGTTTGGCAATTCCAGACATTTTGCCCTGAAGGATTGCCTTCACCATGTTAGCCCTCCTTTGCATCTTCTTGGAGTCCTGAAGTCCCCATTAACCTCATTTTCAGATGCAGTGTCAGCTTCTGGATGGTGATCCTGAGCATTCATGGCAAAAGTCTCATCTATTTCCCTAATGACAGCAGTGAGAATTCTTTCCTTTTCTATGAGTGTATGAAAATTGGTCAACAGGAATTGAATATTTCTCCAGGACATATTGGAAACCATCGTCAGTCTGTGAAATACATCTGTGAATTTATCTGGGTACTCAAAATATTTCCCTGGTTTAATTTGCAGTGTTGGATTTCAACCATGGAAAAAGGCAATGGACCCTGAATTGGGCCCTCTGGCCTCACCACCTCTCATAGCAGGAACAAGGCTTATGAAGCCTGAAGGTAAGGGGGTTCAACTTTGAGTATGTGAGGGGCTTGTGAGCAGTTGGGATGCAGAGGGAGGATTATGGTAAGGAGGAGGATGTTCCCCCTGAGAGATGGGTGTCACTCTATGTAGCAGGAGATCATCAAGGACATCTACATCTTCCTCATTTGGTTTCCCTATTTGAGTGTGGGAGTCCCACTACAAAGGGAAGGATCTTCATTTAAGATTTGGATATATGGCACTTCTGACATTTTCTTTGTCTCAGAAAATGAATCCAACTGTAAGATGGCACTTTAATTCCAGCTCCTGTTCTTGGGCCATTTTCCTATACTACACAGTTGGTAGTTGGGCAAGGGTACATTACAGTAAAAGAGAAGACATTTTTTTCTCAGATTATCAAAAGTTGAAATGATCCCAATGGTGAAGGATACATTTAAGTGGAGAATCTGTTGGGGTAGTTGCAGTTCCCTCCATTTTGATCTGCAGAAGATAATGGGGAAGAAACGAAACACACAACTCTTTGGGAGGTGATGAGCCTGGGACTTCATGAGTCCATGTCGTATCTCCTGATGGTCCTGGGACTCCTGGTATAGGGATGGGGAGCAAGTATTTTCCCCAAATGTATGTGACATGTCTCTGGATCTACATGATTGGCAACAACACTAATTTCTTTTGGCTGTCTCCAAAGTCTGGGTCCAATCTCCACAAATTTGATCCCTGGATAGAGACCTCAACTGCATCTAGCAAGTCCTGAATCAGCTGTGGTTGGTAGTACAAGGTGAGGGAGATGTGGCAGATGACCAAAACAAGTAAGAAAAATGAAAGTGGAAAGTTTAAGTGGAAGCACGCAGTGGAGATGGCATTTTGAGTAGGGGACTTACCTCCTGGCTGGCTTGCCAAAAATGTTACCAGTAGGTGATCTCAGAAGACCCTGGTTAAGAAGATCTCAGGTCCTAGTCATCCCAAACAAAGAATTAGATGGGAGACACACAGATTGCAAAGCAGCAGCAGCAGAGTGAGAGTAAAAGTGAATGAAAGTAGGAAAAACTCTTCTCAAGGAAGTGGGAGCAGGTTCTGAGCAAGGTGGCTTAGGAATAGCACCAGAGCCTTGGTTTGGGTGGTTATTTGTACTGTACAGTGGGTGAACAAGAGGAGAAAGGAGATTGGGTTACTTCTTAGGAGTGGCTCTTGGTGATTGACTGTGCATGTAAATTCAATGATCTATACTTAAAGGCCATTATATGCATGCCTGAGTTTGGGTCCAAATGAAAATGGTATTTCAAAAGGGGCATTTTCAGGTGATTCTGGATGGAGCTAGATCACTTGTTCTCTATAAGACAATCTACAATGTATATGGAACAAGGATGTCACCTGTTCCCCATGAATTGTTTGGGAACTTTCCCTAAATTTCCTGCTTCAGTAGCATAAATTTCACTTGTGGGCTGCAGGCCCTGGAATCTTATTTTCTTTTAAGCCCATCCCAGAGACCCTTCCTAACTTATGGGGTAAAGAGGGAAAATAAGTTTTTGAAATATACAGGTCCAAAGTTTGTTATCCTGGTCAATTCTTGGTGCATACTGAGACACCTGGCACTTGGTTTTGTCATTTGTGGTTTTGTAGCTCAGTTTTGATGAGGTTCTTGAACCATTTGTTTGACAAGAAAATTTGGGTTTGTTTTATGTTTTTGGTACCAGTATGTGAAGACATTAAGTAGCTAAAAAAAAAAAAACCATAAAACACAAATACACAAAAAGCAAACAGGCATATCTAGAAATCTGCTGAGGTTTGCATGAGAAAAGAAAGTGCTAACTCTTTTGGAGTTGTCTTACCTGGTGCTGCTGGTTTTTGGCCCTTTTGGTTGTTGGTTGATTGCTCTGATGAATTTACTTTTTAGTTCTGGGCATTTAAATTAATATGTTTTCATTTTGCCTCTTTCTTTTTGTCTTTGTGTTTCTTTGGTTGGCGTGCTGTGGCCCTTTTCTCTAGGTGGCTTTTCTTTGCTGTTAATATAATTTATTACTCAAAATCACCTGAAAGATTATAACTTAGAGAATCCAGACTATAATTCAGACACCAAATGAAACAGCTCCAACTGTTTAGGACCAAAAGAAAATGTAATAATTTTTTTCTTTGATATAAGAGTTATAAGGCTTGAAAATTTTAAAGTTTAGTCATATAACCAAGTGGCCTCAGGTTATTTCAGTTGGTCATAAATATAATTTGAAGTTAACTGTCTGTTTATAGACCTAGTAAATTTTTATTACCATACTACTTTGTCTTTTGAGTTAAAGTACATTTGCTTTCTTTAAACATATAAAAAGAATTTATTTTTGTATTAAATGTGTTTCACAGATTATTAATATATAGAAATATTTTTGTAAACTATTAAGATATATAAAATCTAACGATTTAGAGAACAAATATTTTAGTAGGACAATAAGTACCTGAAAATAAAAACTTTATTTAAAGTACATTTGTATCCAATATATACCAGTAATTTGGAAAAAACTTTGAGGCATAGAGCTCTAAGATGATTGAAGGACATATTTATCCATCAATTTAAATATCCTAGAGTCTTTAATTTGTATGAATGCAATTCATTTCATTTTTGAGTTATAAAACAGTCACAGTGTATAATTCTTAAACTGCTTTACATTTTTTTCTTCTATTCATAAACATGGCTGATTGATAAGAATGCTGTGTACACAACATGTTTGTCTATATGTTGAATATACAGTTTTATATCCACACATACACATATATATCTGTATATCTATATAAATAACATTCATTAAGTCATAACATAGAAATTATTTTAAATAAATGGAATTTTTTCAGCTGATTAGATAATATGGTAGAAAAATATTTCTTTTTGCTTAATAACCTCAGGATCATGTATTACTTTTAATATATTTTATTTTATTTATTTCAACTCTTAAAATATGATAAGATAAAAAATGAATGCCTATATTTTGAGCATGAACCTATTAAGATTTTAAAAAATATTGCTTTGATACAATAGGTTAGTTTTCTTAGGGAAATTTCTAAAAACATGTTTGGTAAAAATTTTCATTTGAAACAGATTCTAGAAAGGAATTGTTTTGGGATTTGGAGACATGGATTGGTAAGAGTTCTATCAAGAAGTGTAAGTAGGAAAACTAAGAGTTTTATTAGGACACTGCTTAAGATAACAGGTACAGCTAAACAACCAAGGAGTCCATTTCTGCTACTGCCCTTACATGGACTTGCAGGGGGGATGGAGACTTCTAAGGGATCACTTGGATTTTGCTGTTTGACGGTCTCCTTTTCTGTGAGTCTACTGATTGGCGGTCTCTTCCTCTGATTGTGCTTGAATTTGTTCCTGAGAATTTCATTTCCTCATTCCAGCATTTTGAGAAGGCTGCAGTTACTTCCTTATCCTGCCAACTGGTATGTTGTTCCCACCATGACGCCTTAAGTGGGGGCTTTATTCATGAGGAATTTGTCTTTTTTGAACAATTAAGGATAATAGAAAATAAGAAGACATGGGAAGTTTTTATATATTAATCAAAAAGACAATTTTTAAATTAATTTGAGAATCCAATGTATAACGTATCCAAATATATTCACTTTTGATGTTTTCTTGACATATGGAGATTCCTCACAATCAGTTCACTGAAACATGTAGAAATACATGTAGAAATATCTTAATATATATTTATTGAAATAAAACTAGAATACCTCTAAATGATGGCCATTGGCCAAGCTACTCCTGAAACAGAGATTGAGAGGATCAAGACTCAAGGCCAGTCTGAGCAAAAATTCATGAGAACTCAACTCAACCAAGCTGGGTATGGTGGATCATGCATGTCTATAGTAACCCTAGCTATATAGTAGGTATAGGTCAGAAGATCACAGTCTGAGGCAAAAAACCCCATGAGACCCTATCTAAAGTATACCTAAATTAGAATAATTCAATAATTTATATATATTATATTTAATTAATTTGCTTCATATATTTTATTATAATAATATATTTTATTACAACAATATATTTTGCTCAATATAATATATTATGATCATATACATATTGTGTTCCTTTATTGTTGTGCTGGTTGGGGATACATTGTGACATTTGCATGGGTTCTTACAATGTATCAAACATAACATTCATGAATTCACATTCTCAACCATTCTCCTTCATCTCCCCTTCCCTGATACCTGGAGTAGATTCAACAGGTATCATTTTGCATTTACTTACATGTTACACATTTTAATGCAGTGAATTCACCCTTCTAACCACCTAACCCCTTTTCCCAACACTTCCCCTGTCCCCCTCATTCTTCGATTTTGTAGGAGAGAAAAGAGAAAAAATGAAACGAAAAGCATGACATTTTAGTTTGCAATAAAAGTAGCTACACAGGGAGTTTCTTTGTGATATTTCCATGTATGTATGTATTATAATCCCAGTTGGTTTATTTCCTCTAATTTTCTTCATTTTACCTTAGTCCCTTTCTTATGATAGTTTCAATCTACTTAAGATTTCTGTATTCATCTTGTATAGTGAGTGTGTCAACTCTATTCAAGTTCTTAGTTTCCCTACCCCTCTCATTCATGAGCTCCCCTTAGTGTGACCAATGTTTCATAATATTGCTACATTTGTGTTAGGTCTATATTCCACAAATGAGAGAGAACATGTGGGTTTTGGCCTTTGGAACCTAGCTAACTTCTCTTAAAATGATATTCTCTAGTTCCAGCCATTTACCTGCAAATGACAAAATTTCACTCTTCTTTGTGGCTGAGTAATATTTCATTGTGTAGAAATACCACATTTTCTTAATCCATTCGTCAGTTCTGGGCATGCAGGCTCTTTCCATAGCTTAGATATTGGGAATAGTGCTGCAATAAACAAGGATGTACAGAGCTTTTGTTGTAAGCTGACTCAGAGTCCTTTGGGCTTGTCCCTAGTAGTGGTATTTCTGGGTCATATGGCAGATCTATTTTTAGTTTTTTAAGAAGTGTCCATATTGTTTTCCATAGTTGTTGTACTAGTTTACATTCCCACCAGCAGTGTGTGAGTGTTCCTTTTTCCCTGCATCCTCATCAGCATTTGTTGTTGTTTGTGTTCTTGATGGTAGCTATTCTAACAGGAGTAAGGGAGAATCTTAATGTGGTTTTGGTTTTGATTAGCATTTCCTTTATGTCCTCGGATGGTGCACATATAATCATAGATTATTCAATTATCTTTCTTTTAGTTTTATATACATATATATAAAACTGAATTATTGTCATGGATTTCTTTGCTTGCCAGGTTATTTCATGTGTTCAGTTGTTAAATATAAAATTTATTAAGATTGCTATATATTTGAAAATCCAGGATGTAAATGTTTGTGAAAGATGTTTATGTTAAATTTGTATGGCATAAGATTTGCTTCTTGTGATAAAATTACAGAATATGTGAATCTCTTTGAATAATACATCTTCAGAGTTGGGTGAGCATTTTCATTGCTCTGCAAATAATAGATAAAATGATTGTGTTATTAAATTTTTTGAAGAGGTTGCATTTGAGGGGTGATGACATCACTAGAGTTTGATTTTGTTCATTGATCACAAAAATTTTTAAACAGCTTTTTATTAGGTGATTTTAGGATGTGGGTTTAGGAGATAAGCGGATGAACTATGTGTAGACAGTTTTTGCCTAACTTCTAGGCTTTACTCCACATCATTATGCTGGGGAAATGTGTATAAGTCATGGATTACAGGGTAGGCTATTTTTGTCATTAATTCATTAAATTGTCTCTCAATATTAATCAATTTACATGGATACTGTTATATATTTTGTCATAATGTTATGAGGTTAAATATTAAATACCTAACTTGATGCATATACAGACATAATTATAAATACCTGTAAAGTTATTAAGATAGAAGCACTGTTATTTACAAAAAGCAATATTAGATTTAGATTCCCTGTGTTCATCAGGTCATACAAGTCAATTTTTATGTTGTGGTATATATAATAGATTTTCTCGTGATCTGCATATCCATCTGTGTATGCATACCAAATATATGATATAATAATATGTCAATGACTTTGACAGATGCAATGTAGTAGAAATGTCATTAGAAAACTCAGTTCACTTTTTAATGACTTTCAGATATGTGTGCACACCATACACACAGGTCTTTGTAACACAGAAAAATCTCCATATTGTTCAATACATTGGTTAAAAGGATTCAGAAACAGAAACCTTAGGCTTTTTACCCCGGATCAGTTATACTTGAAGTGAAGGTGCAATGCTTGTCTCTGTGAGTGGCACCCAGAGTCATGTGCAGTACAAATATGATTACATATGGGTATTAATTTATTAGCAAATATTTAGATATCTAGAGATAAGGCTATATACTATGCATAGGCATAAGCTAAAATTCTAAAGAGTTTATTGTTAAGTATTGTTTAAGACATATTATCAGATTTTTTTGGGAAATTTAATTCTATTTCATTTTTTTTTCCTGATTCCAAGTCTAAAAAATTGGAAAGAACTGACAGATGACTTGTACAAAGTATTGACACTGTACATGTGTTTCTGGTTTAAGAATGGCATCATCTTGTAACAATCTGAGGATTATATGTTTGCTGTAGGTAAAGGTCAGGTCAAGTTTCAAAATTTCTACATCATTATAGGAGGCTTATAAAAGATATGTCTTATGAGAGATTTATGTGCAATTAAGTTGGATATAACTCAAAGGTCACTTATAACGTTTTTTTAGTTTTTTTATGCTTAAAACCAATAGACTTTCCTAAAGTATTGATCTAATCTTAGTAAAATTTTCAAAAGAACTAACTTTAAAGAACAAAGGTTTTTATAATATTGAGATAATTTTAGCCAGGTCCAGTGGCTCATATCTTTAATCCTAGCTACTCAGGAGGTAGAGGTTCAGAGAATCACTGTGGACAGCCAGCAAGAAAAGATCATGAGAAGCCATCTCATCCAGAAAAAACTGGGCATGGTAGTGTGTACCTGGCATCCCAGTGAGGCAGGAAGTGAAAACAGGAGAATGGTGGATCCAGGAAGGCTCAGGGATAAACATGAGATCCTATCTCAAAAATAACCAAAGCAACATCTGTTTTAAGGTTTCTTAAATCAGGGTTATTTTATAGCTGTTTAAATGAGCTATTATTGTTTTATTGATACTAATTTAATAAAATTTAAAAGCTTAATGACCCTAATATAATACTGTCTATTGTGATTGTAACCTTAATATGCTATAAAGATAACTAAAATTGGGTTGCATACACTCATGCTGTTATAATCATTTAAGATTAAATGAGCCATGTCTTTTTAAGTCAGTAATGGACAACCTTCATTTTTTTTATCCTCATTTCAAAATGAATTTAAAATTAAGATTTGAATGCAAGATAAATATAAGATTGGCTAATTTAAAGGTTTTTAAATCATTTTTTTACAGTATATGAATGCCTGAAACTTAGTAATGTTGCCTATATATCTATATTTTTTTCCTTTTCTTTTTTTGTGGTACTGGGGATTGAACCAGCAGCCTTGCACTTGCTATGGAAGAACTGTGCCATATGAATTATGCCACAGCCATTTAATTTTTATGCTGGAACTCAGGATTCTCCTGCCTTCACCTCTTTGTTAGCTGCAACTGTACTCATGTGCCACAACACCCAGCTTAAATAAGCAATGATTTTTATAGGCCTTATTCTAACTCTGCATTACTGTTATAGATGTCTAAGGGCCACTGTTTCGAAACTTTTGTTTTTTCTTTTTTTAATTTTTTTTTTTGCTCAAATTTAGCAAAAAAAAAAAAAAATGGGGGGAGGGGGATTTTTTTTTTTTCCTAACACTGACTCTAGTTATGTATTTCTTCTCTTTCCACTAGAACATGCAACACAAACCGGGACATCCACCATGGGGGACCAGAACACAGAATGATTAATTGGTCAAGCTTCAGAAAAAAAAAAAACTGTTGAGAAAAAACAGGGAAAAATATCACAATCAAAATAGAGTCGTTCATATTTTTCTCCCCAAAAGAAAACAAGCAGTACCAAGAGAAGTCATTAAAGAAAGTTTTTAATTCATGATGCTTGTGCTTCCATTAGGAGGAGCTATTAATATATTATTATCATCTGGCCTGAGTTCCTACTCATATTTTGCTCATGGATTTATTTCAGACATGGAACTGTGACTTTTTTTTTAACCTATATACTTCAGATGCCCTTGATGGAATCTGCACACAAAGTCCAGCAATAGGTGTCAGAGCACTTCCAGTCATTCAAGCTTCAGGAATGGGGGATTAAAAAAAGGCAGATGGTAGGAAGGGTCCTAGAAATTAAGATTTCTCTGGTAAAATTACATGATCACCTTGAAGACAGGTCATCTGTGAAAGCCCTGGTGCCAGAAGAAAGATTCATCTCCCAGAAGAAATACAGATTTCTTGGCTTTTATCTCCTTTTTTCCTATACATTTTGATTGCTGTGAGCAAGAGCAAGGCAGTAACAGTTAGCAGATTTCCCTCGCCCCAGGTTTTGCTAAAACTATAATTAAATTCATCTTTACATTTCTGTATATATTATATTGTTCTCTCTTAATGTGTGTCAGTGTTTGGATGTGGAGCTAGGCCTTATAGTGCACCACAAAATACAAACACAGAGGGATATACATTGATTTTTGCCTCTGAAATAATTTAATTCATTGTTGAGTAAACAAGGAAGAAAAACAACTGAGAAAATATGCGATAACATGTCTGAGAAAACACTCTATGGACTCCAAGGAAAAGTAGATATTTGGAATAGTTATTGTTAAAAGGAGAACACTAGAATGTGTTCTTTTATTCTTTTATTTTCTTTTATTCAACATTTAGCTAAAATTAAGTCAATGTTAACAAGAACTATACTTTATAGAAAACAATGAGAAAAATGTCAGGCTATACATTTGCCTTCATGGGGATAACTGTCTAGCATTTCAGTAAACTCTGAGGAAACATATGGTGAGACATGCTAGAACAAAAGGATGCAGATCAAGTAATACTTGACTCGATGAAATTAGAACATGGACACTCGACGCAAAACTCAAAGCATGTGTTAGAAATCATTAAATGTTGGTGTGATACAGGGCAAACAAGCATGAATAAAAACCCATGGCTATGTGAACCATTCATGTAGCTAAAAATATTAATAATATAAATAAAACAATTTAATGTACATAATTAATTTTAAGAGGTTAGAATGGAAATGTGGGGCTTCTCCATATCAGACTATTTTATCTTATAAATATGAAATAAGGTTATTTCTGGAAAAAAATGTGTAGAATAAATGGAATAGAATTACTGATCAAATACATAATCTGAATAATCTTTTCTAAGGTTAAAAATGTAAATAAAACGATCTCACTAGAGATTGAAGGATCTCATCGTTTTCCATGAAAAAAAGTGATTTAAAATAGTCCTATACAAAGACAATCTAGTACGTAACAAATTTAGCTAGTTGTTTAAATATCTTCTTGTACCTTATCAAGAGAATCTTCCAACATTTTTTGCCAGACTTATTCTTCCTTTCCTCAAAGCTTATGTAATATACACCCTTCATGTTTCGTCTTTACTTCCCTGTTTTCCCAGTGTCTTATTAGACTCTGATATTTTAATAAGAGTAACTTTTACATTTCTGTCTTGACAATCATGGGGACATTGGTGACATTTATTGAGATATCCATTATAGAAAGAGAGATGGGGTTTAGAAGAGCTCTACTTTTCTTATAGAAGTTTTGGGGATGTCTTATGACCTATCAAATATTAAAATGCTTTGATAGCACAAGTTTATACTGTCATAAAAATGTCTACACCTGAGGTTTAAGTTCTTAAATTTATAAGCATAACTGAAGTCACAGGAGCTTGGTGGTCACCTGGGGATAGTGCAACATGACAAAAAGGATTTAGCAGGATCATTGGGAACAATCTCACTTGAAAAGACTGGTAACAGAAGTTTCAAAGTGAAGAGAGAGTGTTGGGCATAAAACCAGAAAAAGTTTGAAACAAACCATATGTACAAAATATGGGGTAAAATTCACCCATAAGAAGTAGAAAATTATTATGTTGAGGTACGATCATTCTAGTCTTAGTTTCTTCATAGTTTTATCACTAAGTGATGCAGAATTTTGTCATGGTCTTTTCTTGCATCAGTTGTGACAGTGGGATTTTTTTTCCTTGAATTTGCTTATGTGCTTCATTATGTTTATTTATTTGTGTATATCATAGTATCCTTGCATCCCTGGAATGAAATCATCAGGATCATGGTGAGTGATCCTTTTAATGTGTTGAATTTTGTATGTATTTTTAAGGGTTATTTTTGTTTGGGGGTTTTCTTGGGGGGAAGTACTGGTGTTTGAACTCAGAGCTTCACACTTCATAGGCAGATGGTCTCCTACTTGAGTCATGCTTTTAACTATTTTTTTTCTGGTTATTTTGGAGAGATGGACATGCTTTTTGCCCAGGCCTGCTTAAACTGTGATTCTTATATTTTACATTTTCCAGCATGGCTGGAATAGTGTGTGTGTGTTGTAATGCCTGACTGTTTTCCATGGAGATGTGATCTCACAATCTGTATTTCTGAGCTGGTCTGTAACTGCTCTCCTTCTAATCTCATCCTTTCACATAAACAAAATTACAGACATGAGCCACTGGTGCCCAAGTTTACTGAAGAATTTTGCATCTGTGTACATTAGATCTGATAAAAACATTCAGAAAAGAAATAAGACACAAAATCAACATACAAAACCCATTAGCCTTTATATACATCAATAATGAATATACTGAGAAAGAAAACTGGGGAAACAACTCTACTTAAAACATTCTAAAAAGTGGATAGTAATAAACCTAGTCAAGAAAGTCAAATATATTTACAGTGAAAACAATGAAGAAAGAAACTGAAGAAAACACTAGACAATAGAAAGATCTCTCATATGCATAGATTATCAAAATTAAAATAGTTAAAATGGACATATGAATCAATCCCCATAAAAATTCCAGTGACCTTCTTCACACACTTGGAAGATTCATATAGAAGTATCCAAAGTAATTCTGAGAAAAGAGAAAAATGCTGAAGTGTCACAATACCTGATTTCAAATTATAGTACTGTACCACTATAACAAAAAAATGCATGGTACTGGTAAAGAAACAGACACATAAACCAATGAAGTAGAATTAGAGGACTCAGAAAAGAATGCATCTGATTCCTAACAAAACTACCAAAAATATACATAGGAAAAAAGACAGCTTCTTTGCCAAATGGTGCTGAGGAGACTGGCCATCCCATGTGGAAAACTGAAACTCACTTCCTATCATGCACCTTGATCTTTTTCAGGGTGAAGGCACATTACAGTGCACACATCTGATTTTATGTGAAATATTTGCAAATATGTCAAGTTCTTAACCTGCATGTAACTTTAAGCCCATTACTGAGTTAAGTGTGGACATGCATATTAGGCAGTCTCTCTGAAACAGACATCGCTCCCCCTTTTTCTTAAGCGAATCTTCCATTTTTAAGAGGTCTTAATTAAACAAAATCATGTAAGTTTTTTTCTGGATATTATCAGTTATTTATAATTTATCAAATTATGTGTTTCTGATTCCAGAAATACATTTTTGACTATCAGAATACATTCTTTTTTAAAGAATTCAACTATTTTTTTATTTGAGAGATATTATTTCATTTGACTTCAATCTAATATCAAGAGTTCATCTAAAATATATACTCCAATCAGCTATTTTGTCCAACATTAGAAACTAATCCACAGAGTTGTTTATTTTGACTAAAAAACCACTTTACCAAATAAATTATATGACAGATTTTTAAACCTCATTGAATAATTCAAGTGAATATTTTCTATTTTATGAATTGTCAACATTTTAAGAAAAAGTAGTTATCAGTATTGAATCTGAATAATTTCTAAGCTCACCTTACTATATTTAGTAAAGTGTGTTTAGGAGGTTTAATTTCTTAAATGAATAATTTTATGTAAATATCTCCATTAAATATTACCATAGAAATACATATATACATATATATAAATGATAAGTAGTTATTAAGCTCTTCCATTTACTCAAGTGTCATGTGTTGAACCTCCTTTTAGTTTCAGAAACTATGCAAATTGATATAAATAAATAGTATCTAGGATAGTGTCTTCCCAAAACTCACAGCATAGAAAGGGAAATAAGCACATATGACAAGGTAACCTAAAATCTCACCATTAAAATTATGTAAGAACGATAAAAGAACTGCCAAGAATATTTATCACTTTTAAGAGATACCAAATGCTAAGAACTTATGTGACACATATTGTACTAAATACATGCATTAACTTATTAAATCAGTGTAATAGCTTTACTATAATCCCGTCATATAGATGAGCAAACTTAGGCTCAGAAATGACTTTGCTGGGCAATGTTAACACACATTTTAAAAAGGCAACAAGAGACTTCAAAAGTAAAATATGAGATTTCAAAACCTAAATTTTCAACTTCTCATATAGCCTCAAATAACAGGTGATCTGCATTTGATGAGAATAGTAAAAATGAATAAATAAGTAATTAATTTTTACTAAGAGTGTGTACTGGGATCTTCTATGACACAATAGATTGGAATTTGCCATCCAGGCAATTGTAAGTCATGGACTATTTATAATAAAAAGCAGATATAAAAGTTTTAATGTACTAAATCTCTTTTTAAATGTCTTATCATTTCCTATAATGCACATTATATTGTTTCATATTCTAGCATATCAGAAGGTATTAGGAGCACAAATTAAAAACCTGAGAGGAAGAGTTGACCAAAGACAAGTCGACAGTGGTATCTGCAGTATAGAAGTGAGACATGGACCCTAGAGCCATGGCACAGGAGGGCAGAAGAAGAAATAAATGGAAACAATTTTATTTTTGGTAAAAAATTGGTACAATATGAGATTCCTCTCATATAATGAATAATGCAGTCAGTTTGTTCTGATCTATAAGTATATAAACTGCTATTCTTAAAACTAGAAAGAAAAAGAGATTACCTTTGGAATTCCTTGCTTTTATTTTCCTTTTAAAATATATTGCATATCTAATATTTAAAAATATTTTAAGGCAAAATTCTTAAATCTGAGGAGCTGGGAAAAGTACTAATATTATGGCATGTTTAAGAATTTGGTTCCAGAGCCATGCATGGTAGCATACATCCTCTACACTGGAGGCAGAGATAGAAGGATTGTAGCCCAAGAAAAACCCTGGAAAAGGTTTTAAACCCTATATGAAAACAAACTAAACCAAAAAGGACTGGAAACATGGTGTGAGTAGAAGACCCCTGTCTAGCACTGTGAGGCCCTGAGTTCAATCTCCAGCCCCACCACCTACAACAACAAAAATGAATTTGTTTCTGGATTCAGTATTTTCAACAATTTGCTAGCAGTATTGATTTGGGAAGGCTACTGAATATATCTCATTTTCATGGAACTACAAATGCATTATATGCAGATTAAATGAATTAGTGTGAAACAAGCAATGAATGTTGCTAACATAGTTTCAGAGCCTAAAAATGTTGGGGCTTTTTCACTGTGCTATGCATAGCCAATCCATTTTTAAGGATTAAAATACATTATGATCTTCATTTTATCAAAAATAAAAATGTACTGATTCATTCAATAAATATTTATTGGGTGTCTTTACATTTATTAGGCACTCGTTACTGAAGAAAATCAATGGAAAAAAGAGAAAACATTTCTTTCCTAGTATTAGTTTTTTAACATCTTTCTTTCATCGTATTAATTTTTAACTGAGTATTTTAAAAGTTAATGTTAAAGAAGAAAAAAAAATCAATGGAACCATAAGGAAGGCTTTATTCAAAATGGATAAGTGGTACTTTTGAGATAGGTTTTGGGGCCACTTCAATTTTTATTGGGGAAGATATTTAGGGCTCAACTCCAAATGTAGCATAACTCAGGTGGGAATTAATACCCCAGGATCAGGGTATGGTCTGCAAATAGAAAATTGCTGAGGAAATATCAGGGATAATCAGGATAGTGGCTAAGCCAAAGTAACAGCATTTTTACAGAAGTCAGGCAACAGTGGTCAGTTATCCTCTGGAGGATGCTGGGGGATGAGGAACCCAACCAGATATTGAGAGCTATCCCATATTAAGGCTGAGAGGTTTCTGTTGAATTGACTTACCAGGGTTCTTGCTGAAACTGAAGTTTGCAGAAATGAACAGATAGGGCTATGATAGTGTTCAGAAGAATTACTAATTTGGTCAAACAAAGATTCCATGTAGCTACTGGGAAGTACTTTCAAAATGTCATTGTTAAGAATGAGAAATTCCACTACTTTCTTAAAAGGAATAAGAATACTGGCAAGAAATTGTCAAATTTTGGAACTTAAAAAATTAACCATAAGTTTACTATGGAATATTTATTAGAGAAAAACTGCCTAAAAAAAGAAAGGAAATGAAACATTACATAATTTCAAATTTCATGATCTATTTACTCATTCCCAACATCATGATAATATTGAGAAAACAACAACAAAAAGAAAATAGCCCCATAATCAACATTGCTGTGAAAACCAGGAGCCAATCACCACTGCAGGAGGCAAAACAGATTTGGGTCTCCCCAAAACCTCAGTCCAAAAGAAGTGTCATTATTTGACCTGAAAAGCAGTTCTGTGGAAATCTTATTCCTTGGACTTTTCTTGACTGATCTGACTTAAATTTCATTCATATGAAAAGGTCTTTTCCTAGGGAAGTTAAAATATTAAACATTGGCAATAAGTTTCATCATCACAGCTGAATAGGAACTGTAAAAGAACAAACAAGAGGTCAACCAAAAAAACAAAGCTAGAAAATGTAATGTCCATATGGCACTTTGAAAAGCTAAGCATATGCTTGGTAATCTAGAAGGCCATGTTTATGAAGCATGCTGTGTATTTGTCCAGGAATGACTTCAGAAGGCAAATTGCTCATGCCTAGCTTACTCTGAGTCTTTCAGAGCAAGAAATGAGCATTAAGGCATGGATGGAGACTACCTAACATCCCATAGGGAGCATGCAAATTTCAGCATTTCGGAATTGTGAGGACAAGAAACTGGGAAAACTGACTATAGAGCACCATTCTCAGCTTCACTTTAATCTGCCTATTAAATTAGAATATTATTCACTTTGGACAAGTTCAGAAGTACGGGAGATGCGTAGTTTCTATTTTTTTTTCAGTCTCCTTATTCACTGCTCCCCAAAGATAAGTAATAAAGATAGCAAGCTGACAAAGGGATTTATGCATACATCTCTCTCATTTCTAATTCCACCAACTGTAGAATTCATCTGTCTCTTGTTCTCTATACATAAGCACAATAGGGTCACATGTTAGGAACCAGAGGGAGGGGACAGGGCAAAAGGAGAGGGTGATAGTGGGGATGAATATGACCTAAGTACTTTACATGCATGTATAAAAATAGAATAATGAATCCCATTAAAATTTTAAAAGTGGGGGTGGGTAAAGAAAGAATACAAGAAGGTCTGAAAGTGATCAAAGTACATGTATAGGAATATTACAGTAAAGCTCCTTTGTACTACTAATATGTGCTAATAGTAAAAGACAAGCCTTTAAGCATATTCCTCATGTGACATGCCATTGAGAGTCTGAGAGTTATAGGGAAGCCATCCCTCCTTATATTGATTGAAGCATCAGATACAAGCTCTCCCTTAAGTAGACTGTCCCAAGATCTAAACTGGATGAACCAAGGTTTTGGAAGGCAAGTTTAGTAACACTGGCACATAAGAGCTAAGATGGGGGCATGTGGCATGTCCCATAGCTCTTCTGAGATACTGTCTCCTCTGGGACAATTGTCTTGAAGTGGAGATGGGCCTTTGGCATTTAGAACTCATTAGTAGATATGGTCACAAGGACAAGTCAAGACAATGGCAAGGGAATTTGATGAAGTGTCTGAGACATTTGTGTGATCTTTCCCTGATCTACATATTTAGTCTTACAGCTTTGGGAAGCTAAGAGTCATTAATCATCCACATTAAACCTTGTCGCAAAGTAGCCTCTACTGACATTGTTGAATAATTAACTCTCCTTGAATTTGCTGCTAACTGCTCTATACCAGATAGTGCCTGGTGGCAAGTTTGGCTTCTTATTAAGCACAGTCTTGTGACACTGGCTCTGTCCAGTCCATCATCGGAGCCATAGTAACTATTTGGCACTGCTTACTCCACTATTTTCCCACTGAAGAAAGCAATGTTCATACTCAGAGATGGCCTTCAGCACAAAAAGTTAAATAGTGTAATGTTTAGTGAGTCCAACAGATAAATGCCATACATAATATATTTGCATACTTATAAAACCAAAAGCCATCTCCTAATCTTCATCTCTCTCTCCCTCTCTCTCTCTCTCTCTGTCTCTCTCTTTCTCTCTCTCTCTGTGTGTGTGTGTGTTTGTATTTATACAGAAAACTATTTCCTTAAGTGAAGATAACTGATAAGGTACCTAAAGGTTTTTTTTTTTTTTTTTTGATTTATATTCCCTTATGCTAGGAAGACAAAATTGATATATCCTACAAGATGTGGCTATTTCTCAAATAAAATCTCCTGTAATCAGGAACTAAGATGTAACTCAATTTATTAGTACAGACCTTGAATAGTTTACTCTTTCCTCCTGCCAACACCTCCCTCAGCTCACATGCCTGAAGACAAGGAAACTCACCATCAAGAATAACATGCTGTGTGTTTATCTCTTTTTTCATTTTAAGTCTTTCTGGCTGTCTTCCACCATACTGATTCTGCATCCTCCAGAGTCAGATCACAGTGCGTATGAGGAGGAAGATAGTAAGGTACTTTGTTGACGGGCTGTGTGGCACCCAGGCATCATGCTCTGTGGCCCACACAGCTGTGTGAACCTCATATTCTTCCATAACTGCTGTCATGTGTTCCTCAGAAAACCTACTGATGTTTGGGAGCCTCTCAACTTCAATTTCCTGTGGTCATTCCCTGACTTTTTCCTTTCTAATGTACTCCCCTCTAAAAATACCTCTAGATTCTCTCCAATGATGTCTGTTCTTCTTTGCTCTACGAAATAATTCAAGAGAGCCCCATGCTGTCTTTCTCACCATTGCTGTCACATCAGCTTCATAGGAAACAGACTCCTAATATTTTCTTAACAAAATCCAAAAGTGTAGAATGGTGAGTTCTGCAATTTCAAATTTGGTACACTCTTTAGCAGCCAGTCATGTTACCCTCTTGATTTAAGATTTGAAAGATGAAAATACTCCTGGGTCTACTTCTGATGACAAACTGTTAAGCTCTCAAAGTGACTCTATTCAAGTTCCTTTCACTAAGATTATAGATGAACTTGAAACACCAGCCATTCCCCCTCTTAAAATGGTAGAGTTTGTAGTTCAACAAAAAACAAGGTACTTCCCCTCCACACTACTTTTCTTAGTTTTTCAAGTTTTTTGGTTGATAGATTTTCTGTCATTAACTTTCTGCAATTCCAGCACAGTGGGTTTAATTGGAATGCAGCATTAATTCTTTAAAGTTTCATCCAAAATTGATCTGTAAATTCTAAATATGTTTTGTTCTCTCTCTTTTTCTGAGTTTGGATAAGTGGATGTCTTTACAAATATGAAATTCTCCAACGCTGAAATATTTATACATAACTATCCTTAACTACCTTCTTTACTTTCAGACTGTTGATACACTTATAAAAAAATTATCAAGGTTTCCAACCAAGATTGAGTAATAAGGATCAGATTTATTCACACTTTTGAAGAGCAACCAAAAATAAACAAAATGTGTGAAGCATTGGTTTCAAGCAATTGGACATCAGATAAGAAAAAGTGATTGAGAAAGGAGAAAAAAAAACAAAGGGGGTGAGTCTTAAAATTGCAAATCACCACCTAGAGAAATTTTACACAGTAAAATTTAGGACCCACTGAGAGGCTGGTTGACTCCTTATGTGAAGGGAGAGAGCTGGTAGCCAAGACAGGCTGGGGTGACATGAGTTCACAGGGCAGAGTATCAGTGAGAAGACAGTTACTTAAGCAGAAAGTCTGGGTAGTCAGGGGTTACCCCTTACATATTCAGCTGAGCACACATATATCAGGAGACTGAAGGTCATGGAAGCAATTATGAACGACAAACAAAAAAAGCAGAGAAAATAACACCCAAAGTTCTAAGATCATTAGGAACTATTAATATTTCTAGCATCCCACAAAGAAAACTCTAAAATTTGTGAGCTATTTGGTAGTGTACTCCAAAGAGTATTGTCTTAACAGTTACGTAAAATTAGTGCTAAGGTCCTGCCTTGGTATTACCTAATAACACTGAAAACAAGATCTGAAATAATGATTTTGTTTGGGATATTTTAAATAAAAGCTTAAAACATGTATATAAAAAGGAAAGAGCAGTTATAGCTAAACAATTTGTGTGTGTGTGTGTGTGTGTGTGTGTGTGTGTGTATTATTGGGGGGGGTTGAACTCAAGGCCTCATATTTGCAAGGCAGGTATTCTACTACTTGAGATAGTCCACTAGTTCATTTTGCACTTGTTATTTTTGATAAAAGGTCTCATTTTATGTCCATCCCAGCTTGCACTGAAATCCTTCTAATTGTTTCCTCTACATAGCTGGAATGATAGGCATACACCACTGGACATAGCCACTGGTTGAGATGGGAGTCTCACATACTTTTTGCCATGGCTGGCCCAGAACTATGATCCTTCTGACCTCAGACTCCCAAATAGCTAGAATTACAAGTGTGAATCATGGTACCAGGCCCTTAAGAAATTTTGATGAGATGGCTGCAGGAAATTGTGTTACCTGCTTTACAATCTTAAAAGATCTAATAAATGAAGGCACATTTGAAATTTTGAAATACTGTGTTGTCATTGTACCTACTTGATCACAATGATGCAAAAGACTCATAAGAAATGGTAGTTTCTTCTTTCCTGTTACTATAACCTATGGAAAACTTGTTGTGTGAGCTCCATCAGTTGTGTGGGCTCTCTTTGAAAGAGAAGACATAAGCATTAGTGGATTAGTAATTTGTGGAGGGCTTTTTTATGTAGATAGGTTATATGTACACTGACAACCCATGTGATTGTTAAAACAAATATTTGTGAGCATCTGGAGCAATAGGAACTCACACAATAACACTGGAGGAAATGTAAAATGGAACAGAAACTTTGGAAAATAGTTTAGCAGTTTCTTCTACAAAATACATTTATTGTACATGAAAAATAGCTCAGCAGTTTCTTATGAAGACAGACAACATAAAAAAACAGGACTTAAAAAATATAATGATGGAAATAAACCAGGAAACATTGTCACCATTTTTATTTTTCTTGGAATTTGATCTTTTCTCTACAACTTATATGTCCTAGTATTTACCTTAAAGATTCCTGGGACATTTCCTTTGTGTATTCTGTCCAAAGTTTAGGACTTGCAATCAGTGGGAGACACAACCTGAATGAACTTTTATTCCATTTTCTGTATTTCAAAAACGTACTCCCTCTAGGTAATTACAGAAGAAATAAAGGCATATAATTTATTGTAGTAATGCAAAGTCAAATGTGGCCACTTTATTCATAATTATCAGAAGTTAGAACAATCAAAATTTCCATAACTGCTGCAGGGATAACCAATCGTGGTATCAGCATAATATGGGTTATTTAGCATCCAGAATGAACGAACCTCAAAAACATTACACTAAGAAAAAGAATACAGACACAGCACATTGCATATCATTTTATTTCATGCATGCAATGTCTGAAAAAGGCAGAAATATAATGACAAATCAGTGATTACTCAGAGTCATAAGGAACTGTTAGGGGTGAGAGCAGTGCTCCATGTTAGGATTGTGGCAGCAGTAATTACACAAATTTCTTATTGGCACATAAATTTGTAACCATTTATACATTTGTGGAGTTCTGAGTACATATTTGTCAAGACATGTTATACCCAAAAATTGGTAAACTTTATTGTATTTTCACTTATAATTTAAGTTCATTTAAAAATTTAAATATAGATTCAATGTGCATTGTATTTCCTGCCAGTATCTCTCCAGCAAGTTAAGCAAATAGAATATTTTATGTCTTGTTAGCTTGATAACCAATGTAAACCTGGAAAAACTGTAGTGATTATGTGAGAAATGACCCCATATGCCACATGGACCCTGTATGCCTCAACTTTGTGTGAAATAAAGAAAATCCCTAACCCAATTTACATTCTTTGTGTGAACACTAATTCTTCCACATACTCAAAATTTTCCCCAAAATACTTGAACTACAAAAAGGGGACATCACAGATAGAGTTTACTAAGTTTAATTTTATCTGCTTAACTGAAAGAAACTTATTTATGGGACAGAATAATGAAAATAACCACTTCAAGTCTCCAAATTGTCTTCTTTTTAGAAAAAAACAGAATTCCTTTGTTGGTGACTCTTTATCAGAACTTGTCCATTTGTCATATGACCCATTCAATTCATTTTTGCGTGAATAATAATTTATTTTACATTTCTGAATATAGTTTCCTAAATTTTTCTCTGAAATTAATTTCTAGAATCTGTATCTATCAATACTTGAAGAAAGGCAAAATGTTTATTCCATACCAAGAAAAAGCCTGCATATCTCTATTTGTATGTAATAGAAAAACATCATCTGTAATACTAATGTCATATAAGAATATTTATCATGTCTGAGCACCAATTTCAATAGGCAACACAGAATCCACCAGACCTACTAGTAGCCATCTTTTTCATTATACCTCTCATACAACATTTAGAATATAACATATTATATATTATTCTGTTATTCAGAAATTTCATTGAAGCAAGAAAGGATAGAAAATCACCAATTCCTTTAGTCACATTTTCAAATAGTGGACCCTCCATAAATGTCTGTTGAAAGAAGGAATGCAAACTTTTTGCAAATGAATGACTAAATGATCTAATAGTCCTTGTGTTCCATGATACCGAAAACTAGAGTTTTAGCAGCAAAAACAAATACAAGAGAAAGAAAAAAAAATAAAAACATATGTCATTCTACTCAAGTTATAGAAGAATCCTGATATTTTTTAACTGCAGTGGTGACAGGAAGTGAGAACTTGGTCTCTAAAATAAGATGTCTGGGCTAAGATGAATATATATTTTCAAAATGGAATAAAACAACTCAAGAACCCTAAGAAAATTAAAAATATTAGCACTATCATTTTTATTTTCATATCTCATATAAATGTGGATCACCTAAAATAATCATCTTAAAAATCAATACAGATTTTGTATAGCAGTTAATATTGTAGCTGTTGATTAAAATATCTATTAACATATTTAGAAGTGTAAAGAAATTCTTCACTTTCAATTCCATCCACTCAAGAATGTCATATTATTTTTGTTTTTAAAGTGTCCAAACACTAGGTTATAGAAGCATGCGTATATTTCAATGTGTCATCTTTGCCACCTGGACAAATTACTTATCCTTTTGGGATCATTTTTCATCACCAAATAGAGCTACAAACACCCCTACTGAGAAGTAGAACATCTTTTCCAAGTCCATGCTATTAGATAAGGCAGGCAGTGTGATTTATTTTTCAATATCATTACGACTTGCTACCTGAGCAAAGACAGGCAATTCAGAAAAATACTTCCTCTAAAATCTTACTTTTTGTTTCATTTTTTTATTTCAAAATGTCTTTACCTCTTTCAGAAAAGGGGCTCTTGAAGAAGATCCTTCCTCCAGCACTCTTTACATCAGGTATTTTTTATGAGATCTGCTCCACAATGCCACCAGTGTTGATCACAAGAAAATAAAACCTGCCTTTCCTGTTTGCTGTGGTCTGGTGGTCTGGCTTGTGCCTTTTGTTTGTAATCTCCCATTGGGCTACAATAAACCACTAAGATAATTCTTCTACTAAATGATCATATTTCACATTGTTAATTTTTCCATGGGTGAAATGAAGTTTACCAAAAGATCTGGAAAATTTTAAAGTATATGGTAGAGTTTTGTTAACTGTCAGCAGTATGCAGTAGTAGGTCTCTGGGATTGACTGGTCTTTTATAACAAAACCTTACAGACTTTGATTACTCATCTCCTTTCCCCCTCCACTTAGACCCGGTCTGTCAACCATCTTTCAAGTTTATGAGTGTGATTATTTCAGATTCATTATAGAAGCGGTACTTGGTATTTGTTTTTCTATATCTGACTTAATTCTGTGTCTGACTTGCATAATATTCTCTGTGTTCAATTCATGTTCTCACAAATGACAGGATTTTGTTCTTTTTAAAAGGTAAGTATTCAATTTTATGTGCTATGGTTTAGATAGAGCTCAAGTATCACCAAAGTTTCATGTATTACAGGTTGATTTCCCAGGGTAGTGGTATTGAGAGGAAAGAGGAAACCTTGACAGGTGGGATCTCACAGAAACTTCTTAGGTCATTAGGAAGCATTTCCCTAAAGGGAGCTAGGTAGCATTCTTGGATCCAGTTAATTAATGAATTAATTAATAGCAAGCCTGACTTTTACTATTTGATTCCTGGTTTAAGATGTGCCTACTTGCACATACACACACTCCCACCATGATGTGACAGCGTTTGCAGCCCTCACCTGAGGCTGAATGAAGCTACTGATTATGAACCTTGATCCTCCAAAACTGTGGGCTAAATAAACTTCTTTTCTTCATCAGTAGCATGACTCAGGTATTTTGCTATGGTAATGAAAGTCTGAATATACCATATTTTCTTCATTTATTTGTATGCTGATGGATATTTGTCTTTTCAAACTCCTGTGTAGCTTGTGTCTTACTGTCATAGAAGAAATTTGCTTCCAGTCATTATCAAGTAAATCCTTTTGCTATTCTAACTTGGTATGTACTGGTCTATGGGCTAAACTTGGTTTTGATATATGTGCAAGAGAGTGTGGTGCCTTTTCTTATTCCGCTTTATAGGACTAAAAAGATATACATGAAAATGTCTAGCATGATATGTGTCTGATACATAATAAGTGGAAAGTGGCTCATCCATTTAGCTTGAGATAACCACAATTTAACCTGTTAAACATATGATATTTTTACAAAATTTGAAACAAACTTGTAAAGAAATCAAAATACTGAGAAACGGGCTATGAAATTTCTGTCTGCAAAGTTACCATGGCCTAGTGTTATTTGCTCCCTTTTCCTCTTTTATTGCCAAGGTTTCCTCTCTGTATCAGGTAATTAACTTGACTTACAGCATCTTGCTTGCTTCTTAGTTTCTTTTTATTGAACACTTTGAAAATGCATTCCACTTTCTTTGTTGGGATTTGGCAAATTATCCTGTTGAACATTCTTTCAAAATGACCTTTAAAGGCCTGTGGTGTATCAATTTCTCCACTGTATTGATTTCATTATGCATTAATTGAACCTACTGGTGCAAACCCATTAAAACACTGGTTCTTGTTGCTTTGCAGTTTCAGTTTTGGAATAATCGGCAGAAGTATCTGTATCTTTCAGAGTTTACTCAAAATGTTAAAGTTTTCATAACAACAAGCAATTGGTTCTTTGATCTTCTGTTTTCTAAATTAATAGTTTAGGCAATCTCTTTCAAACACAGGACAAACTAAAACTGTGTTTCTTGGTATCTGTGAAGTCATGATCCTCAATATGCAACAAAAATTTGGAATTAAATTGCTAGATTTGAGAAACCATCTTATCATAACGCATACAGAATTTTTCTACTATATAAAATTATCTTTCACAAAAAGCTAATGAAAAATCTCAAAAGAGGAAGTGACATCAAACATGAGTCTATCTTGCCCTTCAAAATGAGTGACCAAAGTAAACTTGAAAAATATTCAATACATCAAAGAACCCTCATAAAGAAAAATGTATAGAAATAAGACACCATTTATAGTTTGATAGTGTGAAGAAATGGGCATTGCTATGTCCTACAAATATAAAATTAAATTATATTAACATATGTATATGTGTATAACGGTACATATATGTATATGTACACATTTATGTTTACATATGAATACATACACACATGCAATTTAAATTCAAATTACAACTAAATATGTATATGTGCATATACAGATGTTTAAATATAAGTTTTCATATATTATCTCACCAAAAGAACGTTAAATATGGTAAGGTTTTTTTTCCTAGCTAATCTCTAAACAATTTATTTTCAAACTTACAAAAGTCCATCAAAGATTTATTTTCAAGGCCATTCAGTGTAGCTTTGTACATAGAAGTAATAAAGGAAAATAGAGTCTCCAAAAACAAAGAATTGGTTGTCACAGTATCTATAGCTATATTATGGATTAATATGAAAATATTAGAATTATGTTTTAAATGGAAAGTAACATAGTAATAGCCAAACATTAAAATTATGCAGTATACAGTATCCTACTAGTGTACTCTAAACACATCAGAATGAGCACACAGTGATGAATATTTCTTATATTTTAATATTGTACTCTGAATAACAACTTAAATTTCTTTAGAGCATTAAATATTTTGGTTCCACAACTTCTACTTTATGTTTTAGAAATGAAAAATTTACACAGCTGTACCCTAAGGTACATACATATGTACATTATCAAGATAGTTTATATTTTCATGTTTAAATAGTCCTATCTCTAGTTAGAATGCCTAGATAAGGAAAATTATTCTTATGAAGAGAAGATGCCTAGCTTTCTGTCCATAAGTAAAATTAATCTATATATTTACATCTAGAGGAGGTCCTTCCTGAAGGAAATTCTTTCCAATTGTACATTGATATTTTCAGTTTCTGAAGCTTCAGAACTGTAAAGCAACAGCTAGACTCTTTGAATAACAATTGTGTTTAGATTGAATATGCTAAGTAGGAATGGCAGATCTGCTTTTTCTTGCTATTTATGTAGTAATGCTTTATTTTAACAAGAATCTTGGCTAGGGGCTTGAGTAAGTAGAAATGCATGAAGACCCAATGTAGTAGTCCTTATCATTGGAGAGTTTCCATGGAAAATTAATTAATGCAAAATCAACAAGGGATTTTTCATGACAAGAATGTGTCAGATGTCAATAAATGAAAACATAATTTGTGCATGAATTGTGATTTGAATTCAGGGCAATTAAAGTGAATGCAAGGATCTTTGTGTCTTGTTTAATAGCTTGAATACGCCAAAGGAATTATCAATCTAAAAATTATCAATTTTTAGGATGTTTGCTCTTCAGACACAAACATATATTCATAAGTAAAATCAAAATCTTAACATTTTTATAGTCAAGTAATTAAAACTTGCTGTTTGAAAGAGGGACATAAATTGTAACATATATTGTTAGAATAGAAATTTAAGATAGAATGAAAGAATGAGTTTTGGGTGTTAAAATCATTAACAATTTAAAAATTTAACAATTTAGTTTTCCTACAGTTTATAAAATATCTGCAATAAACATTTTGCTTTACATTTCTCTAAAGAATGTTTATGTAAATAATAACATCTATAAATGAAATTGAAAATAATCACCTGAGTCTTAAATATTCATTTTTGGGCAAAGGGCTGGCCAAAGGGTTTTAAGTATGTGATAACATTATCAGTTTTGTATTGAGTTCAGAAATGACTTAGGCCGAAGTAGTTTGTATAATGTGGACAGCATCACTCTAAGCTGTAATCATTACTAATAATTTTTAAAAATAACTTTAAACATGTTGTAATAATGTTGAAGAGACCAGGAATATGTTCCCTTTGTATAAGGAAATAGGGTAATAAAGTCAGATTTAAGAAGAAGCATTTTTTAAAAATATGAAAATCACTTCAATATGCACACTAATTTTTAATTTTGAAAGAATCTAATTTATCAAGGCGTCTTAATTAAGACGACTGCTGGATCAGGCGTCTTTCTATATCTACAGTCCGTAGTTTATTCAGATTACTTTAGTTCTCACTGTCGATGTCCTAAGATCCCATTCTGGATACTATTGTTGTCTTTACTTCTTTAAGTCCCCTTGATTGTGACAGTTGCTCAGACTTTCCCAGTTTTTTTTGTTGTTGTTTTTTGGTTTTTTTGCAATTTATTTTTATTTGGGCTTTTTTTTTTTTTCATTTTTCTTTTAGTATTCATATGTGCTTACAAGGCTTGGTTCATTTCTCCCCCCTGCTCCCACCCCCTCTCTTACCACCCACTCCGCCCCCTCCCTCTCCCCCCCCTCAATACCCAGCAGAAACTATTTTGCCCTTCTTTCTAATTTTGTTGTAGAGAGTATAAGCAATAATAGGAAGGAACAAGGGTTTTTTCTGGTTGAGATAAGGCTATCCTTATCTCAACCAGTTTTTGATGAATTTAAGAACTGTAAAAATAAGGTATATCTCTCAACAATAAAGTGTATCAATTCATTCTCCTCGCCCATTGATTTTTTCATTCATTTATCTATACCAGTATGAAATCACAGCTATTTTATTTATACTTTGAGCAATTGTCAACTAATACTGTATTTACTTAGTTGCTTATTGGAATATATTTACCATTTTGTGAGAAACGGCTAAAATATCTTCCAAAGTTTTCATGCCATTTTGCTTTCCCACAACCACTTAGTGATTTAGTTCCAATAGTTGTGTTTAGTGATATATTAATTGATTTTTGAATGTTGAACCAAACTTCAAGATAGCTAATATATTCCATCTGCCATGGTGTATAATTAGTTTTGTTTGATACAATGCACTTCCAAATATTATATGGGTTAAAGAACAAGTTTCAAAAGAGATTTTAAAGCCATTTGTGATTAATTAAGTTTTAAATACAACATATCAAGATATTTAGTATGCAGTACAATTGCGCTTTCAGAGAAATTCATGCTACAAATGCATATACTGGAAAAGAAGAAAGCTCTAAAGTCAGTTTAAAAATCAATAATATAAGCTTTAATCACTGGTAACAAAAGATGTATGCCTACAGCAAACTAAAAAAAAAAACTACAAAAACGTAAGCAAAAAAAAGTGTTTAAAAATAAGAAAATAATAAGAAAAAAGCAACCAAAACAAAAGCTGACTCTGAAAAATAAATAAAGCTGGTTCATTTCTAATGAAGTTAATCAATAACAAAAGGCACAAATTAATAGAAATGAAAGACAGGCTACTCATGACTACTAAATTGTAGGAAAGGAGTCTATGAAAAAATACTCACAATAGCACACAAGAAATTATTAATAAATTGAATTTTTAAAAGTACAATGTAAATTTTGATATTAAGGTTATTTTGTCATTTTGTAAACCCTTCCCTTTAATATGCTAAAGTTTCTTATAGTATTTCATTTCCTCCTTGAAAATATGACTATGTTTCAGCCTGGTTTTGTTATTAATCTGATTTTGTGTCATCTGTTGCCAGAAAACTAAGCAAAGAACTAAGTCCCATTTTACGAAAATTTGGTTTCTAACACAAGTCCTTCTACAACCTGGGAAGATGAGATGGAATTGTGAAACTGTTACCTCAAACTACCATGTTTGACACCTGTAGAAATCAGTAAAGTACTTCAGTCTTTGAATTTGACACTGGCTACTCTGTCTAATATTTTAACATCATGCAAAACAGCAGACAGTCTAATCTATTTAGCTCGGTTTTCTCCCCTCCACTGCCTTTTTCTTTTGTCATGAGTGAGGTGATATACTTTGGAACCATGACATGATTCCTCCCATTTGTATTCCTTTTCCAAGATTATCCACGAGAGAAGTCTGGTATGCTGTTGGAGGGTTTCTTCACAATTACTGCTTGACTTTTCAGCCTGCTCGTTAAACCCACATTCAACTTCTTAAAGAGGTTCAACTTCCTGATAATTATGCATGACTCTTGCAATCTCAAAGATTTCAGAATTTTGGTGATTTCATCAAAATCTGCTTTTGTTCTTTTGAGCTAACTGTTCTTGTGAAATACATTTTTGTTTTAATGTATAGTTAATAGGAAACTTTTTTTCTGAATTGTTTATCTTTTCAAATACATTTAAAATTGCTCTGTTAGCCTCATATCCTAGATACTCCTTAAAACCTTCAAAAGCCATGTTTGAAGACATCCTCTTTCCCAGGTTTAAGCTATCTCTGAGCTTCTTTAATCAATATTCTCTCAATAGTTTTTTCTTATTCTTTTTGTACATCAAACTACCATCAGCCTAATTTGAACAGATTTCTAAAGCTTACATTCAATAGCATATTTGGAGAAATTAAAGAATCCTTTTATACGAAACACCTTGTGTCATACAAGACACCTTTTGTTGTCAGTCTTCTGCTAATAGCTTTCCTTTTTATTCTTTTCCCCCAAGGAGGTCAATTGTTTCCTATTTAATCGAGCCAGCTTTTAGCACTGTGAACACTAAAACCTTTATGACCTTTCATGTATACTTAAGGCCTTCCTGGTCATGTGGCACACTGCTGCCATGCCAACAGGCTAGCAGACATCACTTTCAAGTGACAACAGGGACATCTCTCCTGCTGATGTGGATTCTTTTGAAATTCATCCTAAAAAGCATATGATTAAAAAGCAACATAACAATAAGTATTGTACTCCTTAATCTCTCTAAACTTATTTGTAAAGAAATGCACAGAAAATTTTCTGTCTTAATATTTTTAATTTAAAACACTTTAGTGTTGTGTAATTGTTCCTGGGAGGTACAGTGTGTGATCTGTTTACATGAGATAAATGGAACCATGAATTTATAAGTACATGCTCCATTACACTCATAGTGTATTGCTTCTTAATTTACATCTTGCTTTGGGCTATGAAAATTATTCTGGCAATTTTTGGAGAGCTGTTCCCAATTCTGTAGATTCATCTCCCAAGGCTCCTTTCTATTCTGTGAGTTGAAAATCGTTTGGTTTGCAGATATTTCACCATGCATTTGTCAGATAAATTTCCCACTTATCATACTTGGCTTATGGCAACATAGTGGTTTTAGAAGAAAGCATGCATCCATGACTTACTCTAATGGGACTGGATAATGTGGAGCTAGAAGACAAAGAATATAATTACATTTCTATGAATAATCATGTAAATATATTGCATGCAGTAAACAAAAGACATTTAACGTCTTTTCAATATACAGAACCATTGACTACATATACTTGTATTCCTTCTACACGTTTGTGTGTAAAAGTCATGCAAAGCAAGTGTTCCCTAAAAGTAAGGACACAGAGGACATGGAAGGATCACTGAGAACCCCCAAATAAGATGACAGGTTCTGTGTTCTGAGACTTGTTGTAGAGGCTCAGACTCTTACCTTTATTTCAGACTAGAAATGAGTAGGAAGTATACAACTGTCTAAAGCAAACATGAGTACATGACAATCAAATATAAATAAAATAGTTTACTAAATACACACTATGTACCAGGAAGAATGTTAAGTATACCTTCCTTAATCAACATTGTAACCCCATTAGTTTTATGTTTCCCTATTTTGGTGAACTTATGAAAGCTAAAAAGCTCATAAAGTCTTAAAACTGGTAATAGACAGTTGGTATTCTACACAATTATCCATGATTTTTAAGTGTATGGACCCAAAGTTATGTGAGGACCTGCATTACAGCCCTCCAGTGCATCTTACTCAATATACAATCATGGGAGAGCTTTTGATAACTGCTATATAGTCTGAACATTCACATATGTCTGTAACAAATCTGCTCTTCTACCTGCAGTCAAAGTGCATGGGCAAACAGAAGGCATACAAATTTGTTCAATGTGCATGAACTAAGAAAGAGGGGTGTTTGTTTTAACATTCAGTCACTTCAACCTGTCATTGCACCATAGCAATGCTATCACTGTTTGTATGTCAAGTACATATTAAAATCTCTGTTATAATGGATTCTACTTAAGTTAAATGTTCATGTATGGCTGTATATACAGATATAGACCTATAGTTCTATAGACATTTAGATATACAGAAATATATATGTATATATATATATATATATGTATATATGGTTGTAGTTATATAAACACTAAAAGTAAGTCTCCCTCAAATCTTTCAGGTACTGAAGATATGTAAAAACAGACTGTGAAAACATAATATTCATGTTCCTTAGATTCATGTTACAAATATTTAATTCTATCCTTCCTACACTAGCTCCACTTTTCTATTTACTCTTCATTCCTTCCATAGATTAATGCATAGAAGTTCCTAATATGTTGATCATAAAGATAGTTTGGTGTTGGGAGCCATAAACTGAAATCTGACGAGGTTGTTGCAGTTTAGCAGGATCCTGACAAGGTCAGGGACTGCAAGTGCACATGTCTGTCACTGAAGTTTGAGGAAACATGGAGTGGCTCCCTTTGTCTGGAAAAAAGAAATATTAACCTGAAGGTATTTGTTTATGAAAGGTCAGAAACAGGGTCAAAGCCCTTTGCAACCAAACCGAGTTTTATGTATGTGAAACCAAGTGAAGCTAGGTGAAAACAGGGAGGTTTGGGTGTCAGCACTCTTACTAGGAGGGTCCAAGTTTCGCTTGTGTAACCTAGGAGATTGGAGCAAGGATGTTGTTTTTCAGGTAGAGTACATTGGTTCTCAAGAATAGAAGTTTTTCTTGCATTGTATAACTTTCTGCTTTGTACTGCATAAAAAGCCAGTTAGGTCACCAGCCTTCTGGTATGTGTCTCGTCAATCCCTTCCTGAGTGAGTGAGTCCTTTCCTGTGTCTTGTGTCTTCAGTCCTTCCTTAGGTCCATTCGGGTCAGGGACCCTCGAGATCCCGGCAGTTTGAGATGTGTTATCTCAAAACATTTTTCACTTACCACTTAAAATTGCTACCACTTCTCAGTCTTCCTACAATTAAACAATCATCATGGCTTGCAAGCACTTGGATGATATAGCCATTTTATAGATTCTCCAGGCTTATGTTCCATCATGCTTGCTTTCTATCATAGGTTTTCATAAATATTTAAAACCTTCTTTAATTTTTCCCAGTCATGGTTTGTGAAAACATTGTGCTTTTGTTGGAACAGTTCTATTTTTACCTGTTGTTTTATAGCTAAATCTTATTCACTTTTTAGTCTAGATCTGAAGTGTTAACTCTCCAGTGCAGCTAACTTGAAAGACAGGTAAAGTCTTATCTTTCATTAGCATTCATTTCTGATTCTTTATAAGAATGGAATTATTTGACACTTACTGTGACTGTGCTAGTTAGATATCCAATACTATGAGAAAATCCTTGAGATAGTCAATTTATAAACAAAAATGGTTTATTTTAATTCACAGTTATGGAAGTTTCAGTCTACGATAAACTGCTTTTGGACATGTGGTGAGTCAGCACATGAAGGCAGGGACTGTGTGGCAGAGCAAAGCCACTAATCTTATGACAGTGAAATGAATAAGAAAAAGGAAGAAATTGGATTCCCATAGTTATCTGCAAAGGAACCGCAACCCGATGACCCGAAGGACTCCCACTAGGCACTATCTCTTAATGTTTCCAGCATGTACTTGTAGTGCAAAGCTGAGAAAAAACCAAGTCTTAAACTCGTGTGCCTTTTAGGGACATTTCAGAGTCAAACTATAGTAGTGAATGGCACACAGTATGTGTTTAATAAGAAAAAATGAATGCATGATTCTTCATTTTCATTGAATTACACACTCACTTAAAAATAATGCATTTAAAAATCTAAATAGAGGAAAATCAGCTCAAATACTCTTTTGAAAGTATTTTGTTTCTTGCAGGTAAATTTTGTATTGAAGCATTTTTCATTAACTTGATTTTTCTCCTTTATGTAGCCCATTTATAAAGTATTCTGCACAGTAAATCTCATGTAAACATTGACATTGCAATTTAATGGGTTTCAAAACTGTTTCATTATCTGTTCTTTTGCTAATGATATTTTAACTCCTTACGTTCATGGCATATGTCTGATAATTTCTATGCTCCACAGTATTCAAAATTAAAGTTGTCTTTCTTATTATGTGTCATAGCATCATATTATTGCTTACAAAAACAGAGGGCATATTTAATTCCAGATATATTCATTGCAACAATATTGAAAGAAGTACAGATATTAACCTCATTTAAAAATTGCAAAAAGCATAAGTTTCATTAACATGTAGCCTGGAAAAACTGGACATCCACATGTAGAAGACTGAAATTAGATCCCCATCTCTCACCCAGTACAAAACTCAACTCAGAATGGATAAAAGATTTTAATATAAGCCTAGAATGTTAAGTGCTTGAGGAAAACACTTAATGATCTAGGCATAAGCAATGACTTTGTGAATAAGACTCCAATAGCTCAGAAAATAAGATCATGAATTGACAAATGGGAGAGCAACAAATTTAAAAGCTTCTGCAAAGCAAAGGACACAAAAAAGGAAGAAATAGATAAACAGAGACATCTTCCAAAGACCACATTCATCAAATTTCAGAGAGAAAATTAAACACAGGAGTTTATCTATGTACTTACTTTTATAATTAGTGTTAAAAAACATGTTTTTAATAGAATAAGATTGCCATAATAATTAATAATCCATCAGTGTTTTCATAATTCAGTGACATAAAGGCAATCAAAATAAGAAGGTGTGCCTTGGGCTGGAGCCAATGGATAGGTTTTATCCATCCAAGAGAGAGGCTGCAAATACAACAGTGACCAATAATGAAGCACATTATGATGCTGATAACCCTTTGCTTCCTCTGAGTCTCTGTGTAGTCTTATAGCAATGAAATCCTGCCCTGCTGTCACAGTAGCTTACTTTAGTAAAGAATTCAAGTGAAAATCGGTTGTCACTGTGGGCTTCTTGACATTAGCAATTTCATGAAAATTTATGTTTTTCTACTTCATAGTAGTGATTCATATGACTCATAGTTTATGTTATTTATGAAGCAGAAAGCAGCTCCATTTTGTTAATTACTAAAAGAAATGGTTGTCAACTATGTCTGGTTTTTCAAATGAAAAAACTACAAAGAATATATTATAATTGCAAATGGCATTTTTTCATAAGTTCTAAAGTGTTAGTAAAAAAGTGTGATTGTTTTAGAAAGTAATTTGATTTTAAGAAGAAATTGAGCAGAAATAATTTGAAAAATATTGATAATGTAAGAATATTATTATTTTTATATGGTCAAATAAATGAACTCCTGTTCTCTATTCATTTGATTTTGTGACTTTCTTTAAGAAAAGTAGATGTATCTCTCTTTGGAGGTTCTAAGTAATCATAACACATAAATTAACTTTGTCACCTTGTGTACGTTTAAAAAAAAAAATGAAGAGCCATTAACAAAGGAAGCATGTTATCACTTGACTAACTGACCTTCTCAGTTCTTTCTCAGTAATTTGAAAAAAGAAATAGAGGAATGGCTGCCCCAATCTGGAATTGACATTGGAACACTAAAGTTAAGTAGAACCAGATTGGAGGCTGCACTACTCTATCCCTGGAGCAGGACAAAGCTTGAATAAACAGAGACCAAACACTGAGGAGAAAAATGCTACATCTAGGGGAAAGTGAAGTATGTCATAGCAAGACTAGAGACAAAGACAATGAAATCACCAAAATAGAGTTAAGATCGCTGTTTAAAGACTTCAGTTTTTGTTTTATTTATATCTCCCAGAAGGGGTGCACCATTCCTGGAGGTAGTGCAACACCAAGTCGATGCATGGAGCAGATAGGGCAAGCTTCTATTCTATCTCCCTCTTCCAGAAATCCATTTAATATATTTTCCTCAGACAGAAGATGCATCAGATATTAAACTGATAAGAACATATGCTACACTTGATCTTAGCAAGGCTCAGAAGCAATAAGAGTTGAATTTTTGAGATCCAAGTGTGCTGCCTGCAACTGAGAACTTGGAGGGTTCTCTGTACTCAACCAGTAACCTAGTTTTGTAATCTCAGCTTATCTGCAAGATTTTTGGATCCTAGAAACCAAAGATTTTCTGAGTAAATCTCATTCTAAATGGGTTTCTAATGTATTTTCATTCATTGTTAACATAATACACAACAAGGATAATTGTGTATTCAGGAATTTGTTCACTATTTTGCAATTTTCATTCTAATTGTCCAATAAAAGGATTACTTCTAGAATCTTCAATATATTAAAGATGTTTTTAAAAACCAAAGCTTCAAAATTACATTATAAGAGTTTAATGAAAATGACTAAAACACTGCACAATGAGAACTATTTACATTTTTTCCTCCAACTCAAAAAAAAATTCTAGTAAGTGATATGGATAGAATTACACATTGTAGCAAGGAAAATATACTTCTAATAAGTTATGTAGATAGGAGAAATTGTACAAAGGATGTCTGAGTTGTAGTTATCCTCACAGAAATGCCATAGAAGTTCTTAGAAGTGCAGCTGGTTGGGTGCATTGACATCACAGGCTAGTTTTTAACTAATCTTTCCTTTAGCAGGAGAGGCCATTGTCGTGTATTTCAGGCTTGAGAGGACTCCATCCTACTCTCCATCTTCACATGGTCTTGTTTATGGGGTGAAGAGTCCTTAAGCCAAAGGCAGTGTGATAACTGATTTTGTGCTCCTCCTCCCAGATCACTTTCCTGATAACCAGGGCCCAAAAACCATGCAGTAAATGCTTCAGAATCCAGTTCCAGGACCTGCATGCCATGGGTATCTTTCCCAGTATGTCATCTGTGGGGTCCACTATGTTGCTAGAATGTTCAGCTCTAATACCAGGGGTTGGGGTTGGATGTGAGAGATGGATCTTGTCACTCATTGTGAACACAGTTTGAATTGGCAAGCTGCCATGTCCTTGTCCCAGTGTAAACATCCCCTCATGATGTCAGGTGAGAGTGGCATAAATGAAGAGTGGCCAAGGCCCTGGAGCTTTCTTTCTCTTTTCTAGTGCATTTTTTTTTGTAGTGAAAGTAATAGTAACATTCATCAGCAAAGGAACTTACTGTAACAGGATAGATGTGGGGTAACATACAGAAACAGTTCCTGTTCTCCATATAGGAAATGGAAGCAAAGACTTCATTAGTACATTCTTGATTCAAACTCAAAAGAGTCTGAAGTTGTTATATTCAAACATGATCTTTCACACTATTATGAAGGTATGGTTGTCAAGTAAGAAGATAAAACCTATATCATTTCTTGGTTTATTCCTTTTGGTATTAGATATACAGAATGGGATTTTTAAAATTTTTATTATTCATTTATTCACATGTGCATACATTTTTTGGGACATTCCTCTCCCCCTGCCCCATAACTCCACGCCCTTCCCCCCACTCCCCGTCGCTTCCAGGCAGAACCTGTTCTGCCCTTATCTCTAATTTTGTTGAAGAGAAGACATAAGCATAATAAGAAAGACAAAGTGGTTTTGCTAGTTGAGTTAAGGATAGCTATACAGAGATTCCTAGTATTGTTTCCATGTACAAATATGTTGCAACCCAAGTTGCTTAATCTTTAACTGATCTTTACACTTGTTCCTGATCCCCTTCTCATGTTGACCTCTGTGGCTTTAAGGTTTCTGTATTAGCTCCTCTGGAGTGGGGACATCAAACACTTTCATGTTTTGGGTTTTCTACCTATTCCCATATCTCCCATATGTGCTTGCTGCTTGTCATGTGACCCAGGTCCAACCACATTGCTGTATTTGCCTTAGATCTAAAGTCTCCATATGAGGGAGAACATACGATTTTTGGTCTTCTGAGCCTGGCTAACCTCACTCAGAATGCTGTTCTCCAGCTCCATCCATTTACTTGCAAATGATAAGATTTCATTCTTCATAGCTGAGTAAATTCCATTGTGTATAAATACCATATTTTCTTGATCCATTCATCAGTAATGGGGCATCTTGGTTGTTTCCATAACTTGGCTATTGTGAATAGCATTGCAATAAACATGAGTGTACAAGTGCTTTTGGAGTAACCTGTGTCACATTCCTTTGAGAATATCCCCAAGAGTGGGATTTCTGAATCGTATGTTGAGATCTATGTTTAGATTTTTAAGAAGCCTCCAAATGTTTTTCCAGAATGGTAGCACTAGCTTGCATTCCCACCAGCAGTGTACAAGGGTTCCTTTTTCACCACATCCTCATCAACACCTGTTGTTGGAGGTGTTTTTGATGATGGCGATTCTAACAGTGGTGAAGTGAAATCTTAGTGTGGTTTTGATTTGCATGTCCTTTATGGCTAGAGATGGTGAGCATTTTTTCATGTGTTTTTTAGCCATTTGAATTTCTTCTTTTTAGAAAGTTCTGTTTAGTTCAGTTGCCTATTTCTTTATTGGTTCATTGATTTTAGGAGAGTTTAGTTTCTTAAGTTCCTTGTATATTCTGTTTATCAGTCCTTTGTCTGATATATAGCTGGCAAATATTTTCTCCACCTCTGTTGGTTGTCTCTTCAGTTTAAAGACCATTTCTTTTGTTATACAGAAGCTTTTTAATTTTATGAAGTCCCATTTATTCATCCTTTCTCTTAGTTGCTGAGCTGCTGGGGTTCTATTGAGGAAGTCCTTGCCTATACCTATTATTTCCATAGTGTTTCCTGCTCCCTCCTGTACTAACTTCAGAATTTCAGGTCTGATATTAAGGTCCTTGATCCATTTTGAGTTGATACTAGTACAGGGTGATAGACATAGATCTAGTTTCAGTTTCTTGCAGATGGATAACCACTTTTCCCAGCAACATTTGTTGAAGAGGCTGTGTTTTCTCCATCATATATATTTAGCACCTTTGTCAAAAATAAGGTAGGTGTAGTTGTGTGGATCCATATCCAAGTCCTCTATTCTGTTCCACTGGTCTTCATGTCTGTTTTTGTGCCAGTACCATGTTGTTTTCATTTCTATTGCTTTGTAATACAGTTTGAAGTTGGATATTGTGATACCTCCAGCATTGCTCTTTTTGCTGAGTATTGCCTTGGTTATTCATAGTCTCTTATGTTTCAAATGAACTTTAGGGTAGATTTTTCAATCTCTGTGATGAAAGTCATTGGGATTTTGTTGGGAATTGCATTAAACATGTAGATTGCTTTTGGTAGTATAACTACTTTAACTATGTTGATTCTACCAATCCATGAGCATGGGAGATCATTCCATCTTCTGTAGTCTTCCTTGATCTTTCTCTTCAAGGGTTTGTAATTCTCCTTGTAGAGGTCATTCAAATCCTTTGTTAAGTTTACACCTGGGTATTTGATTTTTTTTTTTGAGGCTATTATAAATGGAATTGTTTCCATATATTCCTTCTTCTTAGTTTGTTTGTTGTTGGTGTATAGAAAAACTAATGATTGTTGTAAGTTGATTTTGTATCCTGCCAACGAGCTATAGCTGTTTATGGTATCTACAAGTTTTGGGGTAGAGTTTTCTGGGTCTTTAAGGTATAGGATCATATTGTCTGCCAATAAGGATATTTTGACAGTTTCTTTAACTGTTTGTATTCCTTTTATCTCTTCTTCTTTCTTAATTGCTCGGGCTAGGAATTCCAGTACTATGTTGAAAAGGAGTGATGATAGTGGGCATCCTTGTCTCATTCTTGTTTTTAGGGGAAATGGTTTCAGTTTTCCACCATTAAGTATGATGTTGGCTGTAGGTTTGTCATATATAGCTTTTATAATTTTGAGGTACATTCCTTCTATTACTAGTTTTCTTAGAGCTTTTATCATGAAATTGTGTTAGATATTGTCGAAGGCTTTTCTGCATGTATTGAGATGATCAAGTGGTTTTTTCTTCGCTTCTGTTAATGTGCTGTATTACATTTATAGATTCGCATATGTTGAACGTCCCCAGCATCCCTGAGATGAAGCAGACTTGGTCATGTTGGATGATCTTTTTGATGTTATGGATTCTGTTTGCCATTATTTAATTGAGGATTTTTTTGCATCGATCATCATTAAGGAGATTGGCCTATAGTTCTCCTTTTTGGAGGTGTCTTTGTCTGGTTTGGGGATGAGAGTAATATTGGCTTCATAAAATGAGGTAGGTAGTGCTCCCTCCCTTTCTCTTTTGTGGAACAATTTAAGGAGGGTTGGTTTTAGTTTTTCTTTAAATGACTGATACAATTCAGCAGAGAATCCATCAGGTCCTGGACTTTTCTTTTTGGGGGGAGAGGCTTTCTTGTTGCTTCAATTACATTTTGTGTTATATATCTACTCAAGAGATTAGTATCCTCTTTTTTCAGTTTTGGGTGGTTGTAAGTTTCTAGAAATCTGTCCATTTCTTCAAGATTTTCAAATTCATTAGGGTATAGGCTATCAAAGTAGTCTCTGATGATTTCCTGGATTTCCATGGTGTTTGTTGTTATCTCCCCTTTGGCATTTCTGATTTTACTAATTTGAGTTTTTTCCTCTCCTCATTTTAGTCAGGTTTCCCAGGGGTCTGTCAATCTTATTTACTTTTCCAAGGAAACAGCTTTTTGTTTCATTGCTTCTTTGTATGATTTTTTTGTATGTTTGCTTCTATTTCATTGATTTCAGCCCTTATTTTTATTATTTCTTTCCTTCTGCTTGTTTTGGGATTAGCTTGTTCTTGTTTTTCTAGGAGTTTGGAATGTAGCAATAGGTCATTGATTTGTGATCTTTCTGACCTTTTAATATATGCACTCATGGCTGTAAACTTTCCTCTTAGGACTGACTGCTGTATTCCATAAGTTCTGGAAGGTCATGTTGTCGTTTTCATTAATTTCCAGGAATCTTTTAATTTCCTCTTTTATTTCATCAATGACCCATTGGTCATTGAGCAATATGTAGTTCAGCTTCCAATTGTTTGCATGTTTTTTGCTGTTGTTTTTGTTGTGATTTCTAGTTTTAATGCATTGTGATCAGATAGAATGCATGAGATTATTTCTATTTTCTTCAAATTGCTGAGGCTTGCTTTGTGCCCTAAGATATGATCAATTTTGGAGAAGGTTCCATGAGCTCTGAGAAGAATGTATATTCCTGTACCTGAATGGGCATAACTTTCTTAGATTTGGGAAATTTTCTTTTATTATTTTGTTGAATATATAACAAGTTCCTTTTGCTTTCACCTCTTCTCTTTCTTCAATGCCTGTGATTCTCAGGTTTGGTCTTTTGATGGAGTCAGTGAGTTCTTGCATATTCCTTTCACTGATCTTGAGTTGTCTGACTAATATTTATTCAGTTTTTCCTTTAATTTCCATTTCATCTTAAAGTTCTGAGATTCTGTCTTCTGCTTGTTCTAGTCTGCTGGAGTGGCCTTCGATTTTGTTGTGTATTTCTGTTTCATTCTTTTTTCTGAGGTTTTCCATATCATGGGTCACTTCCTTTTTAATATTGTAAATTTTCATCCTTCATTCATTTATCTTGCTATTTATGGTGCTCTCTGTTTCACTTTGGTATTTATTTAGGGCTCTTATGAGTTCATTTATTGGTTCTGTGTCTTCTCATATTCTTTATTTTTATTGTCTTGGAATTTCTTGAGTGCCCCCTGCACGTTTTGATTGATTATGTCTAGTAACATGTCTGTGAAGTTCTAATTGATTACTTGCAGGATTCCTTCTTTCAGGGTTTTCTTTGGGCTTTGTTGGGTTCATTGTTATAGTTTATCTTTGTTTCATTGTAGTCTGTATCTGAGTATCCATTTTCTTCATTTCCTTCTGAATCCTGTACTGATTTATTTTTGGGGGTAGAATGGCTTCCATCTCTTTTTTGTCTTCCCAACATTATACTTGGTTCTTTTTGTCCCTACTCTGTGTGTAATTTAGTATTAGCTAAGTTACAATAGTAAAACTAACAAAACCAAGAAATAAAAAGAAAAAGAAAAAAAAAGTAGAACCAAAGAAACCAGTGGGGAGAAATACTAGACAATCAAACAGTGAAGATGATAAACAAACAGTTAAAGAAAAGCCAAAAAAAAAAAAATTCCCAGTTCAGGAACAGCAGCATTTCAGTCTTAGTACTTCTGGTGTTATTCCTTTAGCATCCAGTCCTTTTTGTCTGCATCTCCTAGGCAGGCTGGAGCCGGCAGCTGGTGGTGATGGTGCCCTCTTGTTTTCTCATTGTAATGTGGTATTGAAAAGCTTTTCATAGATTGGGAGTTCAGGGTTTCGGAATTTTGTTCTTTTAGCTTTTTTTTTTTTTTTTGCCAAGTGTGGCTCCAGTAGGAACATATTTTGTTTGTTCTGCTGAAGGTCTCCCAAGCCACCAGCTGATAGACTGGCCAGGAGGCCAGCGGCCAGTATGCCAATGGGACAGTGGGTGGGCAGGTGGTGTCCTGGCAGGCTGGTGGGTGGTGTCCTGGCAGCTCGGTGGGCCTGCCGGGCAGTTGGTTACAGCCTGGTGGGCCTGCATTGCAGAGGCCTGGACAGCCAGTTGTGGCAGCATGGGGGTAGTGTCCCGCCTGTTCTTTCAGTGTATTGTGGTGTGGAGAATCCTTCCACAGGCTATGGGTTCAGCGTGCTGAAGTTTCAGCTCTCCCTGGTGCTTTACCTCAGCCAAGCATGTCTCCAGCATCTCATATGGTAAGGGAAAAACAATGGTGGAATTCAATTTTTTCTTCCAGTTCCTATTATTACCACGTTTTTTTTTTTTTTTTGGTTTGGAATATCAAAATGTTTTAGTTTTATTTAACATTAATGTGAACCAAAGTTCTAAACAGAATGACATTTCATTTCTATTATGGGCTTCAACTGGTTAATGGATTAACAAAAGTTCAGTCAGGACATATTTTGTGGCCCAAATTATTTCTACTTCAGGAAATTTGCTTTTGACTTTAGTACTTTTGTTTTCTAGATAGTTCTTGGTGTTTACTAATTCATTAAGCCAAAAGAGGACTATTAAATACATTGTCTAAAGTTTATTTATGTGAAAGATTACATTTCCCTGTAATGTGTAATATTTTCTGGGTAGTGCTGAAGCCCCTTGTCTGTGCTGCAATGGATCTTGAGCCTATGGGTGGCTATGCTATGACAACGGAGGTGACTCAGAAAAGGAGTCCTCACAACATCCCCTCCTCACTCCACCCACCAAAGTCAAAACAGGGAAGGATCTGTTACTGATTGTTTCCAACAGTGAATTTTTTTCTCATCCGGTCAACATATTTTCCTCTTATTAATTAGCATTTCATTCAACCCAAAGAAAGAAAGAGGTAATTTAGCATTTTACTTGCAAAAAGAGAAAGTTTTTTTACTTTGATTTTGAACCAGAAACTGATCCCCTGTAGGGTAGTTCTATGACTTTTCCATGTAATGACAGGAACTTTCCTGGATGAATAGTAGCTAGAGGCAACATTTTTACACCCATTAACAGCTGATTCACTACAGATAGTAGAAATTATATACACCCCAGTAATAAAACACAAAGCAATGCTAAAATAATATAGGAATGGTATATTTTCTCTGAACAGATTCAATAAATAAGCATAATTTTTTTCTGCTACTCTGTGTGCTTATACTTTTATTTTGAATTGAAAATGTCATCTTATGACTACATTAACAAAGGAAGACAACTGATTTCTTTATATAAACAGAATCTTTTATTGTATTAACCCCCATTTTTAAAGGGTTTTTTAATGTGTTTTTACTCTAAATACATTCTAAAAGATCAATGGCAGTGGATATTTTCCTGATCTTTCTCACTGATAATCTTATTATTCTTTAAGACAATGTGAATGGTGTATGCCACAATGCACAACATAGTTGCAATAGATACCATCAATGTGTATTAAATGTATTATATATTAATAATGCTGGACTTTATTCTTAGTTTTTCTCTTTCATTTACGTAGATTTTTCCACAATTTTGAAGGGATAGGGCTGTTATGTTTTCATGTATTATGTCATTCTACATCATATTTTATGTAACATTACTAAAGTAAGCATGTTAACTATTATGTGCCAATAAATTATTTATATATTTTAAAATGTGTCTTTCTTGCTTTCTTCTTTCTTTTTCTTTTGTTCCTTCTTTCTTTTTCCATTCTTTTTTTTCACATTCTTCCTTCCTTCCTTCCTCCCTCCCTACCTCCTCCTTCTTTCTTTTACTTTCTTCCATCCTTTTTTCCTTCTTTCTTTTTTCCTACATTACTTGTTCCCTCCTTCCTTCCTTCCTTCCTTCTTTCCTTCCTTAGTTCCTTCATTTCTTCCTTCCTTCCTTCTTTCTTTTTTTCACAGTGCTGAGGATCAAAAAGGAATTTGCTCATGGTTGGAAAAGACTCAACCACTGAAGTATACCCCTATTATCAATCAATTATAAACAACTAAGAACACTTAAATATTTTAGAATTTTAATTATTTGTATTATTCAGAATACAGTGTAAAATATAACATAAATGTATATTAAAGTCATATAATGTTAATGGTAGTAATTCTTTATTTCCTACCAAAATTATATTTAAGTAAGTAAACAGTGTTAGGTATATTTTTTATTAACTAATATTACCATAAGCTATTAGATCTGTTGTACTTGTGTTTATAGTCATTGGTTCCCTCAAGAAATAATGTTGAAATCATCGTTTGATTTTGTTGACTTTAAAATTGTTAAATCTTAGTTTGTGCAACAAATGATAGGTATAGAATTTCAGTTTACACACTAATTCAAATTACAAACTGACTCTTATAGCACCTACTAGGTCAACAGAAAAAATTACATATATTAATCTTTATTAAAATATTTTATTAGTGTATATTTCAAATACTTTGATATTTTTATCACCATTAATCTGTTACCCCTCTTTTAAAAGAATCAGTAGAGAACCTATTGAGACATGTTGTCAATGTCATATGGATGTTGCCATTACTTTGAAGAAATGAATGGATAATTTCCTGATTTCATGAGATCTTGTTAATTATGAAAAATGCAAAATAATTTTCACGATGGGATGCATAGTATTTCAAAATGAAAACAAATAAGGTTATAGTAAGCATATAGACTAAAAACAATATTTAATGAAAGTGCTAGTCATGGAAAACATTCATGTCAGAAACCCATGCACAATACACTTTTGTCAATTACAGAAGAATCTTTTAGAAATTAAAGGGGTGGAATTTGTGTTTTAGATTATTTAATTTATTTTTTGTGCTTAAGGATTATGTAACTTGAATTATTTGCCTTGAAAAACATGGTAATAATTACAATGGTAATAAAAATAATAATAATAGTTCACAAACTTTGTATTAAAATTACCTCAGGAAAACAATAAAAGCAAAAACACACAATAAATCTTCAATTTGACCCCAGAAATAAGACTCATGTAAGGCTACAGATGTTTAACTTTATTATTAAAGCTTATTTAGAAAATTTCTCCACTGATTTTAATCTAAATTCATAATAGAGAAGGATTTCTTTTTTTAATTTAAAATAGACTTACCATTACAATTATATACAGATATACATAAAATAGCTACATATAGGGCTGAGGTGTGGCTCAAGTTGTAGAGTACCTGCCTTTAATGCACAAAGCCCCGAGTTCAAAACCCCAGTAGAGTCAAAACACACACCCCAAAAGCTACATGTCATTCATATTTTTGTGGGAGGTTATCAGCAAAAATAAGTTAATATTCAATGTCAGAAAAAGTAACATAAATATCAAAGAAAAAGAACGAATTCCCTTAATTTCTAAATTAGCAAATGTCTTTATTTCCCTTTAAAATGAATTTAAAAATATGATAAAATACAAGTTACATAATTGTCAGTACAACATAATCCTTTTCTCTAGTTTTATTGAGCTGTGATTAACAAAAAATTGCATATATTTAACATGTACATTGTGATGTGGAAATATATGCTTACATTCTAAAATGATTTCTGCAATCAGGTTAAAATTATCTATCCAACACCTATTTCTCCTTTTGAGGTGGGGAGAACACAAGTTTTGCCATCAGCAAATTGTTTATAAACCAAAATTATTTCTTAACTGTAGTCACCAGGTTGTGCATTCAGCTCTAAGTTTGTGCCCTTTGAGCCAGATTCCCCACACAACCCCCTCTCCCTCTGAGCTTCTGACTACCACCTTTCTGCTCACTTTTCATGTGAATCTAATTTTTTAGAATTCCACATATAAATGAGATTCTGCAATATTTGTTTGTCTCACTTACTCACTTAGCTCTCTTTTCAAGATTCTGATTTCATTTCTTTTGGATATATGCACCCATAAGTGGGATTACAATAACAGTTAGATGGATAGATAGATGATAGATAGACAGATAGATAGATAGATAGATATAGTGGCTCTATTTTTAGTTTTTTGAGGAAACTCCATACTTATTTCAAAATGGCTATGCAATTTATAATTCCACCAAGAGTATACAAGAGTTATCAGGAAAAGATTTTTTTTTCACATTTCTGCTGACACTTGTGAGTTTTTTGCTTGTTTGCTTATTTGTTTTTGATTTTTACTTGGCTTGAATTGTTATTTTATGGTAGATATCTGCATTTTCCCCTTTTTTTTGTCAGTCAGTATTGGGATTTGAACTCAGTACCTCATGCTTGGTAGGCAGGCCCTCTACCACTTGAGCCATCTCACTAACTCATTCATACTGGATAATTAGAGATATTGAGAACTGTTTTAATATACATACTGACTGTATGCATGTCTTCTTTGGAAAAATGTCTGTTCAGATCCTCTGGATATTATTATTGGGTTGTTATAATAATAATTATAATAGGTATTTTTTATTGCTATGAATTTATATGTTCTTTATACATTGTGCTTATTAGACCCTCATCTGATACCTTTTTTGTAAGTATTTTTGCTGCTGGCTAGCTCACCTATTCTTTTTATTAACTTCTTCCTTCACTGGGCAGAAATTTTCACTGATGTTATTCTTTACTTTTGCTTTGTTACCTGGGTTTTGCTGAAAACCCAGAATACATTGCCAAGACTAATGTCAAGAAGCTTTGTCTATATTTTGCACTAGAATTTTTTACAGATTTGAATCTTTATGTCTTTAGCCCATTTTTGAATTGATTGTTGTGTATGTGTAAAATTGAGCTGATTTTGTTTATTTTACATATGGATATCCAGGTTTTCAAAATGAAGAGCCAGAAAAATCCCTTCATGGTTCTGGCAGGAGAGAAGGGAGGAGTGATGACTGTTAAATATAGCTGAAGCACTTTCTATGGGGGTGATAAAACAACTATACTTCAAGACACAAGATTTTGTAAGTTTCATCTAACCTGGGGAAAGGGTTTTCCTTTATTTCAACTCACTGTAGACTTCCTGTCTTACCTAAAGAAGGAATTCCTTGTGGAGGTCACAGCCCACGGATATAACCTCACTCAAAACACTGAAAGTTAATTATAAGATTATAGAATACTTCCCTTCTGTACAACTTAATACCACACAAGCTGCCCTCCCTATAATCACAATGGATTGCAGAAGAAAGCACTACATGGTGCCAACTCTAACTGAAGAGGAATTCTAAGGGAAGCCAAAGATTACAAAGAAGGTAAAAAGAAAGAGCAGGAAAGGAGTTCAAAGCCTCTGACACCTACAGCTTTAGCAGACATGGAACACAAATACTGAACATCCCAGGAAAGTTATGTTTATGTCAGTTCCTAAGACCCAATACATCATGTCCATCTTTAAACATCACCACCACCAACTTGTGAGTCATGTTAGAAAGAAAAAACATGCAACCTAAACAGACTAAATATCAGAACCACACTCATATATAGTGCTAATCTTGGGCTTATCAGATGGGGAAATTAAATAAGCAAGAGTAACATGTGTTGATGGATAACATGCAAACAGGCAACACATAAGAGTAGAAGGATAATGCAAGCAAATGGCTGAAAATTATCATAGCATAAGTCAAAATAATTAAGTTATGCAATCAGCGTAAGTGTACATCAACAGAAAAGAGATAAAAGAAAATGTGATATATATATACGCAATGGAATGTTATTCAGCTGTAAATAATTAATCATATCACTTTCAGGAAAATGGATGGATCTGGAGGACATTATGTTAAACAACATAAGTAAATTCACAAAGACGAAAATGTCCTACTTTCCCTCATAAGTAGGATCTAGAAAAAATAAAAACAATGACATAAGAGTAGAATTAAAAGTATTAGAGAAGACAAAGGGGATTAAATGGTAGAGGAGAGGAGCACAAATGAATAGGTTATGAACAAAATGTTCATATGCATGTATGGAAATTTTCTAATGAAACCCATTGATCTGTTTATTATGTACTAATAAAAACTCCAGTAAGAATCAAAATGAAATTCTAAAAGTATCAAACATAAGAAGTGAATGCCAGACACCAGTGACTAACACCTATAATCCAAGCTACTGGGGAGGCTGAGGTTGGGAAGACCATGGTTTGAGGCCAACCTAGGCAAAACTTTTGTGTGAGACCTAGTCTAGATGGGAAAAAGCTGGAGGGTGGTGTGTACCTGTCATCCCACCTACAAAGGGAAGCTTAAATAAGAGAATCATGGTCTACGTGGCCCTGAACAAAAAGTAAGAAACTATCTTCAAAATAATCAGAGCAAAGAAAAGGGTAGGGGCATGGCTCAAATGGTAGAATATCTTCTTCATAAGTGCAAGACCCTGAGTTCAAGCCCCAGTATCACCAAAAAAAAAAAGAAAAAAGAAAAAGGGCACATGTTATTTTGTTTTACTGAGTAAAGAATCAGTAGGTTTGAGGAAATATTAACAGAATATTCACAAACTGAAATACAGAGAAAAAAATAAAACAATGAATGAATGTTGATAATCTGTAAGGTTGCTTCATAACATATTCTAAGTACCAATGAAAGAGGTACACAAGACTAGAAATATTGGAGGCAGCATTGGCTAAGAAATTTGCAAAAATAATAATAGATAGCCATCTATAGATCTATGAAGTTCCATGACATTTAGATGGATGAATGGCTAATTTTGATAAAGGGCATAGTACACTTTAAATAGATCAAATAAATTAAATTTTCATGGTTTGAGATGTGAGAGGAGATACCTAATTCCTATTCCAATCCACTGATTGTAAACCAGGATTGATAGAGCTAATCTTTGGACATTTAGGTCAACTCTAATTTGATATACATTTGGGTTTCTTTACAGTTAGTCAGGTATTATGAAGAAAATCCTTTATAAACAATAGCAAAAAATACATTTTTGAAATTTTATTTCTAGTTTTTAATTTTATTTGTATTTTAAATTTAATCAAATTTGTTTTGAGTAAACAAATTTGCAAATGTTATGTTAATGTTATACACTTTTATTTTCATTAAAATAAACACTATTTACTTTATAATTATTGACATTTATGCCATATATAATTCTGTAGAATTTTCTTATATTTTCTACTTAAATAGTATTTCCAACTACTTTTAAATAATAATAAAAATAAAAATAAATCCTCAACTAAGCCTTCCTTCTTTGGCATACACATTTTAATTTCAGTGCCATCGCTAAGAACAGAAGTGAGAATTGATTGCTCTTAGTGCCTACAGAAATTAAGAAAAACTAAACCTTTATTTCAAATTTACCCATGGCAAATTTTAAGATATCACAGTTATTTTCATGTTTTGTAGTTACTCAGATAAAAGAGAAGGAGAACACATATGAAAACTCTTGTCAGCATTATTTATTATTTTCTTTCTCTGTGTTTTCAGTTGTTTTCTTATAGGTTAAGCAAATGCAAGGAGTTGTTTCCACTAATAGAAAGTAGGGACACAAAGATGAGTGAGAAGCTAAGGATAACTTCCTAAAGAGCTCCCTTACCCTCCTTCACTGTACCCAAGATATTTTTCCTCCAAATGCCCTGTCTGTTCTCTTGGAATGGATACTTCTCTTTTGTTTGTTTGTTTATTTTTTCTGGGTGGGGTTCCACTGTGACATTAGCAAAAGTTTTTACAATTCATTGAATATATCATACTTGAATTCATCCCCTCTATCTCTCTCCTTTATCCCCCTCCCTCCCCATTCCTGGAATAGTTTCAACAGGTGTCATTTTTGCATTTACATATATGTAAACACAGTGTTTAAACCATATTCACCCTCCTACACCCTTTGCCCACCACTTCCTCCTCCTGCTGGTACCAACACCCCCCCCCCCGTCCCGAGTCCCTGGGCAGGATGTGTTCTACCTTCCTGTTCTCCAATTTTGTAGGGAACAAAGAAAGAGAAAAAGAACAAAGAATAAGAAAAAGGAAAAATATTACATTTTTTGCTTCTTTGAGATAAAGGTAGCTACATGAGAGTTTCCTTGTGATATTTCCATGTATATATGTATTATAACCCCAACTGGTTCATTTCCTCTGTTTTTCTTCATTCTATTTTAGTCCATTTCTTATGGTGGTTTCAGCCAGTTTAAATATTTTGTATTCATTCTTGTATAGAAAGTATATCAACCAAGAAACAGCTTCTCAGTTTCCTTCTTTTACTCTACACCTCTTGTGTGTGACCTTCTCTTAGTATGAACAGTTTTTCAATTCCATAATTTTGCTGTATTTGTATTAGGTCTATGAAATGGATACTTGTAATGTGAAACAATTTGAAACCTTATACAACCAAGCCAAACATCTTCTATTGCCTATTTAATGAGATTTGCTAAATATTTTTAGAAGCATCAATCCTCCTAATCAGAATAATACATCCATTTGTCACATGCAACCAGACAAGTCAAGAAACAGTTTATTTGACAGTGTATATTGTTTTTGCAACTGACTTTTAATTTTTGTGTATAAATTGTTCAGGTTCTAAAACTGACACTGATACCATGAGCAACAGAGAAGTAAAATGATTGTAGAAGTATGCAATCAATAAGTAATGAACTGTAATTATTTATTGGACAGTAAATCAATAGAAGCAGCTTGTGCCCATTTTTATAATGTCACACACATAACAGATAACCAGGCATAATCAATAGAAAGTAATTCCTGTAGCCCCCCCCAATGACTGATTTCATAAATATTTATATGCTCAATATATCACATTGGCATGAACTCCTTTCAGAACAAATTAGAAATGTCCTACACTAGCCATTCTTGTTAATTTCCTGCAGCTTATTTGTGAAGATTTAAAAAATGCAATGCTTATTTTACATTGAATACAAGTATACTGACATCTCTGTGAATATTCCTTATTCATTTATAAGTGTCAAATTGTTACAAATATTTTATCATTAAGTATCAGGGAACTAATCAATCTTCTCATATAATAAAGGAAATTCTTCATATTATAAAGAAATTATTTCAGATGCAAATTCAAATCTACGGGAAGATGATGACAAGAATAATAAACACATAGCAAATAGTCTAATGAAGATATTGAGTTATTTGATAAAAAGTTACAAAAGTCTTTTGAGGTTCACAGTAAACACAGAACTGCATGATAGTGGCAGAACAAGAACCTGCAGATATCCGAGGGAAGTATATTGTTGTTAGCTTTTCATGTGATAATTGAGTTGATATGCATGTGAGAGGTGAAATGCAGTAGCATCAATTCAAATTAGATTATAGTATTATCATATATGTTAGTCCTTAGAGAAGCTGAGGGAAGATTAAAAAGGTTTAGTTGCATTTCCATAGAAAGGGAAAAAAAAAAAACCTAATTATTTCACTGTTTTCTGAAACAATTATTCCAAAGAACGTAAAAAGAAATTAAAACAAGTAATATATATGCTATTTTCATTGCTTTTTAAAAAAAATCGTAATATAAAATGAAATATAAAAAACACGCCCAAGATTAAATAGCTGTTTAGTGTAAGGTCAATATTCAGAGGCCTGATTTATTCTAATTATATTCAGTCTTTAAACTGTGCTGAATTAACATTTAAATCAAAGTTATGGCTGAAGAGTAACACATTTTGACTTGATGTACATTATAGTGTAAATACTTCTGCTGAAAAATATGTTTAGATAAACTATTAAAATAAGAATGAGGTAAACTCTTAGTTTTCTTTTTATTTCTATCTTTCTACTTCATGGTTTCAATTTAAGATAGTCATTTTTTTTCTTTCTATTTTTCTCTCTGTCTCTCCCTCTTTCATTCTCTATTAATTTTTTTGTTTGAGGCAGAGTCTCTCTGCACTGTCCACACTGGTCTAGAACTCATGAGTTCAAATGATATTCTTGTCTCAGTTTCCCAAGTAGTTGACACTAGTGTATGTAGATGTGCACTATAAGGTCTGACTCTAAACAGCCATTTAAAAAGGTAAATAAAAGAGGAAGTTGGAAGATGGAAGCTAAGTGACATTACCCAGCATCTCCCCTTACCGACACACATTAATGAACAGCTTTTCTCATACTAAACTCCTTACAGAATTGCTAAAGAAGTCAGTACTGGTAGTGGAAGAGATTTGATTCCATCAGTATCCGTGAGCTTGAGGAAGATGTAGACAGGCACATACCTGTAGGCAACACAGCACAGATTCTAAAATAGGTAGGGAGAGACCTGGACAAGAGGTTGAGGAGTCTCTGGTCTAATCAGGCTGGGCCTCTGGGGAGAACTGCAGTGACCACACTAACCACATTACAGAAACCACGGTGAGACTAATGTTAAGAGTCCTGAGGAACAGCATAGTCAGAGCACCATCTAGGAAGCCCTGGCAGCATAGATCTATGTGGTGTAACTGGGGAGAGTTCCAGTACACCTATAGCACAGCACAGAAAACTCTGACCCAGAAACTTAAGAACACCAATATAGAGACAAACAGACTTCAAGTTGTAGGAGACTGAGCTTGCCACATGTTAAGAGGGGTGATTGGGAACCATGGAGTTGAGAGTACACTCTGTAATCACATCTCTGAATCTATCTTCCAGCACTCCAGAATAAACCAAGGACTCAGAGCAGCCAAGTTAGACTTCCCTAACTGGAATAGCAAGTTCAGACTTTGAAAAGAAAAAAGAAAAAGAAAATAAGTTGTATAGGAGTGCCTTGGAGGCAATACTGTTTTGCTGTTGTTGCTTATCTTTGTCTTTTTTACTGTTTGTATGTTTGGTTTGGGTATTTTTCTTTCTCTTCAGTCTGCTATTTCTCCCTTGCTTTTCTTAAAGTCATTATATGTGAGTTACATAAAATTGCTAGTAGTCATAGCACTATTTTGATATTCATTTTTTTACCATACCCTCTCTCTCCCTTTTCTATTGCCTTCCCCCATGTCTATTTTCTATCTACAACTAAAGTAGCTCTTCTCTCTTTATTTACCTATCCACAATCCTGCTTTGTTGCTTTTATCTTCAGAAGGTAGGAAGACTGTCAGATCATTTTTTTTTGTTTTGCATTTCTTCTTTTCACTTTTGCTTTTCTATATTAATACAACATTGGCTAGATCTTTGCTAGTTCTCATGTTCTTTTCTTACCCTGTTAATCTCAGCCGCCTCCCCTTCTAGCCTTATTACACTTTACAACTTATACTATTATTACCATTGTCTCTCCTGTATTTGTTCCATTACTACCTCTACAAACTAAAGCATTGCTAGTTCATGAAGTATTATATTTACTCCTCTATTTCTCTAAAGATACTGGAGCAGTGGTGATGAGAATTCATTGTTAAGAACATAGAAATGAAAATATAGCAGTTGATATACACACTGCTATATTCTTGCTTAAGTAGCTAGGACAGTTTATCAACAGTGACGTTTTTCTACAGCTAAGCTTCCTCTCCTAAAGTAGAGCAAGATGATTGATACAGTGTCTTGAGCTCTATGACTAAATGTTTGACTACTGTGCCAAATCCTCCACTTCACTAAAAAGAAAATACTCCACAACATAGCCACTACCAATTTCTACCTAATCATTGTGAAAATCTCAACTGAAAGGTAATGGAGACTAAAGTCCCTAATGGAAAACAGGACCTCGGATACATAAATCCCAACTGAGAAACACAAATAGTATGAAGAAACAAGGTAACATGTCTCCTCAAAAACTCAACAATTCCATAATAAATGACATGAAAATAAGGCAGGTGTGGAGACTCACACCTGTAATCCTAGCTACACTAGATGAGATTGGGAAGATAGTGGTTCAAGTCCATTCTAGGCAAAAGGTGCATGGGACTGCAGTTCAAACAATAAAGTTGGGCGTGGTGGCACAAACTTGTCACCCCAGCTACTGTAGGAAGAGTAAAAAGGAGGAGCTCAGTTCTGGCTGGCCAAAGCATATATTTGAGACCTTATCAGACATATAACTAAAGCAAAAGATGTTTTGGGCATGGCTTAAGAGGTAGAGCATCTGCATAGCAAATGCAAATCTCTGAGTTCAAACCTCAATACTGTCAACAATAAATATATAAAGTAAAAAATAGTGAAGGGGGTGAAACTTCAAACAAACTTGGAAAAATGACAACAATGATCAACAAATTAAAGAGGATATACATATAAACACCTGAACAAATTCATAGTAGATACAAAGGAATAGCTGAGTGAACTCAAAGAAAATTCAAATAAATAGCAGAGTGAAATAGGCAAGATGATGAAAAATAGAAAAGAGGAATTCTTAAAGAAATAGAAATTTGAAAAACAACCAAATTAAAGTCCTAGAAATGAAAATCTCAATAACCTATATAAAAATGCAGTCAAAGCCCTTGCTAATGAAATGGAACAAGTTGAAAATATAATGTCAGGAACTGAAGATAAAAGTAGAGGAATCAGATCAATCAGATAAAGACAAAGAAAAAATAACAAGAAAATATAAATAAGAAGTACAATACTCCTGAGACACCATTAAAAGTATGACTTTATGAATCATGGTATAAAAGAAAAAGAAGCAAAGCTAAAGGCTTATATAAGTCATTCAACAAAATAATAGGTGAAAACTTCCCCAATCTTGAGAAAGAAAGGGTGATTCAGGAATAAGAGACCTTCAGAAGAAAAAAAAAAAATAGGCAAGATAAGAAAAGAAACACCCTGAGATGTTTTATAGTTAAAAAATTAAATATACAGGACATAGAAAGATTACTAAAAGCTGCAAGAGAGAAGTGACAAGTCACATATAAAGGAAAATCTACCAAAATAATTGCAGATTTCTCCAAAGAAATTCTAAAAACAAGGAGGACCTGAAATGATAAATTACTATTTCCAGCAAAGCTAATTGTCATGACAGCAATAGATTTAAAAAAAAAAGTAAAGTGATTTATGACCATACAATTAGCCCTGCAGAAGATTCTTAAAGCAATCCTACACACAGAATAGAAAGAAAAGCATAAGCCAGGAAATTATAGGAAAGAATGAATCCCAGTAGATGAGTGCATAAGCAAATGGAGGATTAGGAAAGAAATAACCATCACAAAACCAACAAAATGACAAGAAATACTACATAACATTCAATAATAACAATGAATGCTAATAATCTAAGTTTCCAATCAAAAGATAGAATGGTGGGTTGAATTAAAAAGGTTCAACATTTGTTGCCTTCAAGAAATGCATCTCACTGACCAAGGTAAGCACTGGTTTATGATGAAAGGATGGAAAAGGATTTTATAAGCACATGGACCCTGAAAGTGGACATAAGTAGCTATATCCATTTCTGATAAAATAGAACAAAAAAAATTAGTCAGAAGGGATAAAGAAGGTCAATTAATATTAATAAAGGAACAATCCAACAAAAGCAGACAAAAATTGTTAGCACAAGCACACCAAATGATGGCATTAGCAACTACATTAATAAAAACAATACCGTACTTAATAAAACACAATACTGTATGTTAATAAAAACAATACTTTAAGCACAGACAGACTTCAACACAATATATAGAGAGATATTTTAATTCCCCACTCTCACCAATAGATAGGTCATTCAGATCAAAAAATCAGCAAAGAACCTTCAGAATTAAATGACACAGTAGTCCAAATGGACTTCAGAGAGATTTACAGAATATTTCATCCAGGAGCTACAAATACATATTCTTCTCAGCATTCCTGGCACTTTCTCCAAAATAGATCATATTTTAGGACACACAGAAAGTATTAGCAAATAAAAGAAAATCAGAATATCCCCCTGTATTCTATTAGAACATAAGGGAATAAAAGTAGAAATGAACAAAAGGAAATTACAGAAAATAATCAAACACATGTGGTCTGAGCAATACACTGTTGAATGACGAGTGGATCATCAAAGAAATAAAGGTGAAATTTTTAAAAATGCTAAAATCTAGTGAAAGGGAAAATATACCTAATAAAAACAATGAGGATGCATCAAAGACAATGCTAAGAGAAAAGTATATAGCTAGAATACCTATGTAAAAAAAGAAAAAAAAAAACAGAGAGATTACTAATAAATAACCTAATGATACACCTAAATCTCCTAGAAAAACAAGAACAAAACAAACTCAAAATTTGAAGGCAGAAAAAAATACCAAAGATTAAGGGAGAAATTAATGAAATGGAGACTAATAAAGATTCAAAGAATCAATGAAACAAAAAAGTTCTTTGAAAAAATAAATAAGATTGAGAAACCCTTAGCCACACTAACAAAAGTAAGGAATATACAGACCCAAACTAATACTATTAGAAATGAAAAATACCAATGACATTCATTAACACTAGGGAGTATTTTGAAAACTTATATTCTAATAAGCTGGAAAATCTAGAAGAAATGGATAAATTTCTAAATGCATTTGACTTAGCAAAATTGAACCAAAAGGATATAAACCACTAAAGAGTTCTATGACAAGTAATGCAATTTATGCAGTAATGGTCTCACAACAAAGAAGAACCCAGTCCATATGGATGTGCTGCCAAATTCCACCAGACCTTTATTGAAGAATTAGCACCAATGTTCCTCAAAATATTCCATAAAACAGGAAAGGAATGCTGTCAAACTCACTCTACAGAACCAGTACCATCCTGATATAAAAACCCAATAAGGGTACAACAGCAACAAAAAAATGAAAATTATTCAGCAATTTCCTCAATGAACATAGACACAAATATTCTTCAACAAAATACTTGTTGACTGAAAACAACATACATTATATATTATATCATACACCATAATAAAGTTGGTTTCATTCCAGGAATTCAAGGATGGTTCAACATATACAAATCAATAAACATAATACAACATATAAACAGAATAAAGGACAAAAACCACATGATCATTTAAATAGATGTCAAAAAATCCTTTGAAAAAATTGGACATCCTACTGTGATAATAATTATGAAGAAACTAGGAATAAATGGAGAATACCACAACATAATAAATGCTATATATAACAAACTTTAGCCAACATCATGCTCAGTGGAGAAAAAGTGAAATCATTCCTTCTAAAATCACTAATGAAAAAAGGATGTTCACTCTCCTTGGGATATTATTCAATATAGTACCAGATTCCTAGTCAGAACAATGAAGAAAGAGAAAGAAGTAAAAGGAATTCACATAGAAGAAGTTAAATTATCCCTACTTGCAGAAGATATGATGCTGTACATAAAAGATCTTAAAAACTACACCAAAGAATTCCTAGTCCTGATAAAAACTTTTGGCAATGTAAAAGGATAAACGAGTAACATTCATAAATCAGTATCTTTTCTATATTCAATGAACATGTTGAAAAAGTATCAGGAAAACAATTACAGTCACAAAGTTCCAAAAAAAAAAAAAAAAAGAAAAGAAAAACTTTGGAATAATCTTATCCAATGAGTTGAAAGATATCTATAACTAATACTACAAAACCTGGAAAAAACAAATTAAAGAAATCACCAGAAGATGGAAGACCTCCTGTTTTAATGATTACCAGAATTAATATTGTGAAAATGCCTATACTACCATAAGCAATCTACAGATTCACTGCATTTCCCATCAAAATACCAATGTCATCCTTCACAGAAATAGAAAAATCAATCCCAAGGTTCATATGTTAATATAAAAAACCCTGAATGGCAAAAGCAATCCTGAGCAAAAGGAGCAATGTTAGAGGTATCGCAATACAAGTGTTCAAATTATACAACATAGCCACAGTTAAAAAACAAAACAGAAACAAAAAAACAGCATGATCCTGGCACAGAAACAGACAAAAAAACAGTCACGAAGACCAATGGTACAGAATAGAAGAGTCATAAATAAATACATGCTTCTACATTTATCTACTTTTTAAAAAAAGGAACCAGAGGTATACATTGGAGAAAAGAAAGCCTATCCGTGAGTTGATGACTGAAATTTGACCCTGTTTTGGACAGTGTATAAAAATCAATTCTAAATGGATCAAAGATCTCAATGTAAGAATACAACTGAAATTAGTATAAGAAAACCTAGGAAAACCCTGGAAGACACCAATATAGGCAATTATTTTCTGAATAGAATTCTAATTGCCTAGTAAATAAGCATAAAAAATGAAAATGTCATTTTATGAAATAAAAAGCTTTTCCCAGCAAACTAAATAATTACTAGAATAAAGAGACAACCCACAGAATAGGAGGAAAACTTGGCAAGCTATTCCTTGGATATATTTGATACATTGTAGACATTTTTGTAAATGTTACAATGTACTTCCAACCAGCAGAACAGTAAACAGTTTAGATATCCAGTATATTCAAAGAACTCAAAAATGGGGAAATGAATTAAACACATAGTTTTCAGAAGAAGAAATAGAAATGATTCACAAATGCATGGTAAACGTTTGACATCCTTAGCCAGAAAGGAAAGGCAAATCAAAATGACTCTCAAATTCCATCTCACCTTGCCAGAAAAGCTACCATCAAGAAAACAAACAATTGCTGATGGGAATGCAGGGAAAAATGAACACTCATACAGTGTTGATGGGAATGTAAACTAGCACAAGTACTATGGGAAATCAGTGTGGAGCTTTATAAAAATCTAAGAATAGACCTACATTTTGTCCCTGCTGTACAAGTCTTGGGCATATAGAAAAACAAGTGTAAATCAACATAAAAGAGATACTTGTACACCAATGTTTATTAACACTAGTCAAGCTTTGAAAGTGGCCTCAGTGCTCAACAACTGATGAATGTTCAAAGAAAACATACACAATGTAATATTAATCAGCCATAGAAAGAGTAGAATGAGGTTATGTCATTTGCAGGAAAATGGATGGAACTGGAGATCATCGTGTTAAGCAAGATAAGCCAAGCTCAAAAAGCCAAATGTCATGTTTTCACTTGAATAAATATTCTAGATCTTTAATGATAATAATATTAATATTAGTAATGAGACAAGAACATAAAAGGACAGTCAGTAGGGAGGAATCAGTAAGAGGTAGGAGGGAGAAAGAAGAAAGTACAGAGGGCATGAGCAGGACTGAAATTTGTTAACAATATTTATATGAAAGTAGCCTAATGAAACTCAATAAATACCGTTTGGAAAATGGGGGGACAAAAACTACATTAAAAATGTACAGTAGAGGCAGTGAACTTTTTTAAAGTACAGTGTATACATCTGTGGAAGTATAGAAATGCAACTCCTTTTTACAATTAATATACACTAACAAAAAAGTGAAATAAAGTCACATATGTACCTGCCAATAGAAAAGATCTATTAAATAGTCATAAAAACATCAGGCAATCCAACAGCCGTAAGAAAGGAGAGATAATGAAACAAATAATCCTTAAAATAATAAAAAGTAAAATCATGAGTGTACATGAATATAATCACATCAATAATTACATTAAACATAAATTGAATAAATATTTAAAATAGGGGAGATTTTTAGGATAGAGTAAGATAAATAAAAACCAACTCCATAATATCTTCATGTGCTGCATTTTAAATGTAAACACACTGATAACTTAAAAGTAAAAATATAGGAGAAATGTATATATAGTAGAAACACTAGTTATAAGAAATATGTGACCATAATCATATAAGGAAAAGTGTTCTTAAAGACAGACACTATCATTACAGATAAAGCAAGACATCTCACAGTTATAAAAGTATTGATTTTTCTAAAAGACATATTAGTCTTAAAAATAGATGTGGTCAATAGAACTTTAAGAATATAAAACAAAACTAGTAGAACTACAAGACACAAACAGACAAAATTTATAATTACTCAAGATTTTAATCTTAAATCTAAAGCAATGAAGATAATATGGGAAAAAAGTGAATTCTATGACTTGACTGTGGTTTCAGTGTTTTCCCCAAATGTTCAAATGCTAGAATCTTGGCCTATTGAGGTGATATTGAGCAGTGGTGAAACCTGTGAAAAGTAGGCTAGTGGGAGTCATAAGGTGTGAGTGCCTCCTTTGGAAAGTACTAACATAATGTTCACAAGAACCTTGAGTAGTACTCTTGAAAGTCAATACGAAAATGGAAAGCAATTCCCTAAAGTTCTCTGAGGTCCCATCACACCACGTTATCTCTCCTTGTCTTACAGGTTTCCACCAAGATTGTTACTCACTATGTTGTGATGTATCCCTGGCTCTAACCAAAGCACAACTGAAGCTGGCATTGTGCTGTTTAACTTCCAGAACTGTGAGCTAAATAAACCTTTTATGTTTATAAACTTCCCAGTTAGGTATTCTTTTATAGCAGTAGCAACGGAAAGTGTGCTAAAACAGTAAGGAACATGTATTTTCAGACATGACAGAATAGTTATTAGATAACCTTCCTACTAGCAAGAACTACAGAAATGTCCTAAATTTATGAGACAATATTTTCATAGTAGAAAATAAACACTATAAAAAGTGAATGACTGAGAAAGGGGTAAACTCACAAGGTGAAACCTATGATCATTCCGTCCCATTGCCTGTGAATACCTTCTTGATGCATTGCCATCCTGTTGAGCTGAGGATAAAGAAATCAGAATTTGAGGGTGCAATTATGGAAGCAGAGCATTTAAGAAGAAAGTGGATTGAGAACCAAAAGCCTGTATGGCAGTTCCCCAAAAGTTCTAGGTTGAAAGCTGGGTTGTGTAAATAATACAATATTTACAAAACAGCTGCTGTGAGGCTGAGAGCAGAAAGAGAATGAGGCCAAACATTATGAGAAATCATTTAGTTCTTCCCTAACCAGAGTATATAAAATCGAAAACAGAATTCAGATTCTCAAAAACACCATGATGTCCAGGATTTCATTTAAATTTTTCTGTACATCAAAGTAATAGTGAAATGTTACCCAAAGTCAAGACAGAAATCAGTCAGTGTTTTTAAGTTGTTATTGAATGAACCGCAAAATTACAGTAAGTAAAAAAAAACTTTCAAGCACTTATAAGGATGTTTAAAGTAAAGTATATTAATAAGTAAAAATATAGATATTTCCAGAAAAAGTAGGAACTTTAAAACAAGTAGAAATTCAGGTATTATAAAATGAGGCCCCTGATATGAAAAAAGTTGTCTGACATATGCACAAAGTAAGTCATCTACCAGAAACAGCATAAGAAGTTGGGGAAGTTAAATGAAATAACACTATTTGTTTATTACGTTTACAAATGAAGAAAAGGGAAAGGGGGAAAAGAGGGTGGGAACAAGGCATGTGGGAATCATAAAGTGAGGACTAGGGGGAGGTGAGTTGTGCATCCTAGTTACCTGCCAGTTAAAAGTCAGAATTGTTGTTTGATGCCAGTTGGATGAAAAGTTCACAGGACTCCATTTCAACCAATAAAAGCTGGGTGTGGTGGTGCATGCCTATCATTTCAGCTATTTGGGAGGCATAAATAGGAAGATTGCAGTCCAGGCCAGCCTGGGCATAAATGCCTGACCTTATGTAAAAAATAACTAAAGCAAAAAGGGCTGGAGGCATGGCTTAATTGGCAGATTACTTTTCAAAAAGCATGAGGCCCTGAGTTCAAACTCCAGTAACACAAACACACACAGAGTGAGAATATCCAGTCATGAAGTCAGATGTGGAAAATGAAAATTGGACAATGTGAAGTATAAAATGGAATAGTGTTAATGAAACATTCTTTAGTGATTTGGGGATGCCTGGATTGAAAGAAATGAGACTTAGTAATCAATAGAGGAAGCAAATAAAGTAACAAAATAATAATATTTTATTAACTGGAAAAGAACTACTGAGACATTTATAAAGGTGGAAAATTAATAAAAAGTTCTTAGACAAACAAAAACAAACAAGAAGTTAGACTAAAATATTAATAATTACATTAAATCTAAAGCAAGTAAATTTTGTAATTAAAGAATACAGATTGTCACATTGGACTTTTTAAAACAGATCCAAATTTAAGCTATCTACAGAAACAGACCAACTGAAAATGAAGATATACACACCAACAGCAAAGGAAAGCTGGTGGCTGTCTCACTGTTAGACATGGCAGACCTTCAAACAAGGAGAATCCAAAGGGGCATTTGATAATGATAAAAGAACTAACTCACCTGTAAGAAACAACAACTATAGCTATAGAAGGAAAAGGATTAGATAAATCCACAATCATTAGCACTATTCTCTTACTAATTGGAAAAACAACCTGTTATTCACTGTGCAAATTTGTCTTAGTTTCTTAGCGTTGCTGAAAAAAAAAAAGAAAAGAAAGAGAAACAAAACAAAACAGTAAGAACAACCACAAGCTCAGTGGCTTAAAGTGACAGTTTATGTCTTGTGGTTCTGGAGGTCAGAAAAAACAAAGAGATCATTCTGGGCTGAAATGAAGATGTCAGCAAGCTATGCTGAATTTACCATCTGTGTGGAGGATTTTCTTTTTTATGTCCTTTCTAGCTTCTAGAGGTTGCTTTCTTTTCTTGTCTCTTGGCATCCTTCCATCTTTATAGTTCCAGTAATGGGTGTACTCTTTCTCATATGTCATTGTTCTGATGGTGGCATTTCTGCCTTGTTTTTCCACATTTAAGGACCATTGTGATTACAATGGTTCCACCTTGGATAATCCGAGATAATCTCCTTTATTTGAAGTCAACTAACCAGCAAACTAAATTCTCCATTACTATGAGAGGTCACATAAAACATAGGTTCCAGGATTATAATATGGGTGGCCACTAACCTAAATTGCATAAAATTATACCTGAAAAAAATAATTGAAGGAGCAAATTGTTTAAAAGACTGATATAAATAGCTCCCATATGTTTAAGCCATAAATACAAATTCATAAAAATGTTAGGCACAACAACATTTTAATGATTTTATGACTTGTCTGACTTCACATTCTTCTATTTGATAGCTTCCCCTGGCCTCATGCACTACCTTCTTCTCATTCAAGACCTGTACTTGGTAGTTTGGAGGTTCCAGCAGGGTTGTGAGCTACTCCTATACATTTGTTTTAAGAACAGTCCTCCTCTATCAGCACTCAGCTTTGGGACGGATGCACATGGGATGGTAAAGGAAAAAGGCGACATCCACCTAGCCAGCCAAATCAGCCAAATCAACCCTGGCAATCAACCGGTGACTGAAGTCAGTTACAGTCAGAATGCTCTCACATCCTAAGAGCTGTCCTTATGCAAGGCAGAGTGTGTCTCCTTTGGTTAACCAGGAGTCTGAACATTCTATCAGTTTTAACTTGTGCATAACTAGGTCCAAGTCATTGTCTTGATTCTTATGTTTTTCAGACCTATGTGTTTGTAATTATGTGGTGTTTGTCTATATGAAATAGCTTAGGATAAAACTGATGGATTTTGCAAAACACCATGAATAAAATGTTTTTTTCCCAGTGCCAAATCTGTTAATCTTAACAAGGACATTTCTAACTCAGAAACTTCAAACCAGTGTAGCCTATTTTAGTGAAGGAAATTTATTTGACTCTGTTATTTTTTTCCTGACAAAATTTCTGTTTCAGTAATTTTGTGCCTGTTCTGAAGGCACAATGGAATTGGTAGAAGTTAGGAGAAAAACAACTTCACCAATTTGCACTTTGGTGTCACCTCACAAATTGTCTTATATCCCTTGTCTTCTGGTGGTTGCTAGAGTACTTTGTTCTATGGCTCTTAGTAATTATCAGCTCATACTGATTTCCCCTGTGCTGACCAGACCATAGATCTTGGTTATCTTTCCTACTATGGTTGTGCAGTACATAATTCCGCTCTGAATGTGAGAGCACATGAAAAACGATGGTTCTTTAAAGTTATAGTGCAGTGGAAAAATTCTATCACTCCATGACAATGTAGCCACTGTAACATTACCGTGCAAGGCATCCCTCACATGTTTGTGGCAGTGCTGGTATAAGGAAATCTGCTGTGCTGCCAGCTATACAAAAATTCAGCACATTCAATTATGGAGCATACATGATATGTGATGATAGTTATGAATGACTATGTTACTGGTTTATAATACATTTTTATTAGTATTTTAAATTGTACTCCTTCTGCTTAGAAAGGAAAAGATTACTTTAAAACATAGGACCATGTCAGACTGACCATGGCCTCACACATCTCATGTGTCCTGCATCTCCAGATGGCATCAAGAGGCCACATCAAGGGCTTTCCCTCTTCCACCTAGGTTTGTATGAGTACATTCCATTGTTCACACACTGGAACTGAAATTGGAGTTTTAGACACCAGAACCAAACTCCTTGGCTTCCACATGTTAGGTCCAGTTACTTGCCTCTATATTCCAAATACAGAGACAATAATGGTGAAGGCCAGAGAAAGGAGACTGATTGCATGTCCTGGGACATACCATGTGAAGATACAAAGTAAGCACTCAGCCCATCTTCAACCATCTTTGGAGTACAGACAAGAGTTTTAGCTTTAAATAGACAAAGAATTAGGGTAGGGGACCAAAGGTATACATAATTAGACACTTCCAGCCACAGGTGTGTTCCATTAGTTAAGTGAGACCTGCTTAACCACTAATTCATTGCTTGTTTTATGAGGGCTCTGGAGAAGCTGTTATCACTGTCATCTCTTTAGGGGACCAATCTAATTCCCAAGACATGATAGCTCCTGCTGTAAGGTGCAGACTCATCATTATGGGTAACTATCATCACGTGGAAGGATGGTCTGTTCTATAAGGCTCTGCTGTTCCTTAAGGGTAGTTTCAGTCTCTTATCATAAGATATTATCAATTATTCCTGTTCTACCATGATTCCAATGTGACTGCAGGAGAGTATGGATCAGAGCAAAGTATAACAGGTACAAAATGGAGACAGAGATGTCAAGCTTTTCTCCTGTTTTTAGTTAATTAATGGGCCCAAGTAAGGAGTCAGTGCTTTTCATCTAAAACAGCTTAGCCAGCTCTTACAAAATCATCTAAAGATGTTCTTCTTGTGACATGTCTTTATTATTAACACATGGAAACTTCAGTTTTCTGACTATTTACTTTCAATATTAACACAAATATTACTAGTCAAAAGCTGTCACTGGAAAAGGACATGAAGAACTGCCACTACCGAAGAAATACAACGAAATAAGTAGGGTTTATTCTCAGGTACCTGATTCTTTCTATGTGAGTTTTTACAGTTCATTTAGGTGGGAAAAACTCAAACCATTCATAAAATAGCAGTTAAATATTGGACAATTAAATATTATATTCTTCCAATGAGCAATTCAACAATGAAAATAACACAAAATTTATTAAAAGTGGGTTATGACTACAAATTTTTCTTTCCCATATATCAGTGTTTAATCTTCTTTGATCTTCCCTTTGCTAAAATTGATGAGGAAGCATGAGCTCATCATCTGCAAGAGTGGAACATTGGAATTTAGGTAGTCTCAAGATAAATTAATATATGCTGTCATAATTTATAGGTGTGTAAATCAGAAGTATTCAGATTTATAAAAGGAAATTGGAAAGAGTTGGGTTATCTCTCTTTAACTTGTGATGGAAATTCCGTAGTCTTCCTCTTTTAAATATCTGCTCAAATCATAGAATTAAGTAATCTTTAATTTTTATCATAGATCACAGTTTTCACTGCTAATAGTATCTTACTATCTTTCATTTCAATAAAAGTATTCAATTTAAGACATATTCATTATAAAATTTATATACATTACATATATGCCAAATGCAGCAAGAGAGTGAGAGCTTGATAAACTGTGTGCAAAACTAATAAAATAATAATATGCTTCATTTACAGTATACTTTGAAACTAATTTTATTCAAACTCCTTTCAGATTTGTTCTTTTGGGAGCCTTTTCACTGTTTAGATAGATCTCTTTGAATTGCTTATTTCACTTTTCTAATAGACCTTGTTTCACATTTCTTAGAGCAAATTATCAGAGATAGCGAATGACTTATGATAGATTTCTTTTAAATAACAAAGAGCAGAACTTCCTTGGGAATAAAATTAAAGACATAAGTGACTTCTTCTAAAACTCTATGCTTCCTGCAATTGTTAGAGACACTTGTCTTCTCTTAACAATGCACAGAGAGTGTTTTATAAACAAACAACCTTTTTCCAATGTGCTTTAGTAGAACAATAAAGCTTTGGAGACACTGGTATCTTTGTCTATTTTGGTTTTAGGAACTCCTTTCTCTGAAGAACTTGATATTTATGCTTTACATTGCTGAGGTCTTGGTTGCCAGGTAAAAGGTGAAATTTCTTTTACCATTCATGTTCACTTACAATCTCATTGCCACGTACAATTAGCTTTTCTCTGATCCCATATCCTCTCAGTTGAACCTATGCTCAGCTAGGTAAGTCCTCTTGTAAGTGCTTGATTCAGTACTAAACCCTTAACTTCCTTTTCTTTGAGCATATTATTTACTCTTCAGCTTCTCAGGGCTGCTTACTCTCCCACATCACACATGCCTCAGTATTGGAATGTAACTTTAGCCATCCTTGCTTCAAAATATGAATTTGCTATAGTTTTGGGTTCCCTAAAACCCTTATGGTAAAGCCTGGGTCTCCAACTTGCTGCTATTGGCAAGTGTGGAAACTTTAGGAGATAGGGCTTAGTTGGAGGTTTTAGGTCATTGGGCTGTACCTCTCCCATCATGATCAGTACTTTCAAAATGTCATGAACCAACTAATAACTTAGCATTTCTATTTCTTTTAGAAGCTAAACAGGCCAGGTGACCTTAGAGGAAAACTCCTATACTAACACACCTTCAATATGTTCTATATCTCTCCCTTTTCCTTTCCTTTCTTTCTTTCATACTTTCTTTATTTCCTTTCTTTCTTCTCTCTCTTTCACCCTCCCTCACTCCCTTCATTTCTTTCTTTCGTTTTCCACCATCTTTCCTTCTTGAACTATAACTTTCATCTTAGCATACTCAGTAATATACATCTAAAACTATACATGCTTCATAATATGCCCATCATCAAGGACCTTTCCTATACGAATGTGTGTGTGTGTGTGTGTGTGTGTGTGTGTATATATATATATATATATATAATGTGAATATATACATATCTATCTATCTATCTATCTATCCCTGAATAAAATCCTCTACATTTGCTTTGCTCAAGGAGGGCACTGCTTTTGGAATAAGGCTAGTAGTCTCCATATCTACTACAGGTAATAAATCTTTCTCCATTCTTTTAGTTTCTGGTCATGCTTATTGACTTTGCACTCACAAAGGGGGAACCTGTTCCATTCAGTCACACTGCTTTACTTCCACTTATGCTAGCTAGACATCAAATTTCCACTTGGAACTTAGAGTCAACTGTGTAACATAATTGTTTAAAAGCTATTTCTAAGAAAATAAACACAAAATTTGATTTGGAGTATTTGAAGATTTGCATTTGAAATTTTTTTTCAATTGAAGACAAAATTGAAAGAAGTAGCATAAAATATGGTCCAGCACCCTACACCTTAGAGGTGATCAACTTTGAAATGTTCAGAGACCAACTCCTTACATTTGACTTTTCATCTCAGTTACTTGCATTATCTAACTTTTTTATGTTTAATACAGACTTTAAAATGAACAACATAACTTTTCTCCTCATAAAATCAGTAATTCCTTGGGCAATTGCCAATGTCTCAAAACCTGGAAAACTCTCACTCTAGATTCGTGTACCTGCATGCCTTTTTCATATCTATGCTGAGGCACTAAATGCAAATGTCTTAAGAACTTTAAAAATTGATGTCAGTTACCTAACCTGAACTCAGCACTCAACAATACTCAATTGCTCTACATTTCCTTATGCAATTCATATATGCAAAAACATTTTCAATTTATTCTATAAAATGTAAATATAATAAACTGCTACTTTTCCTTTCATCTTTTGGAAACTATGGAGGATAATGGACTTACATATATATATATATATATATATATATATATATATATATATATATATATAAAATTTTTCAGTTAGTAATATACTTATTTTTCATTAGTAGTATATTATAATTATACAAGGGACACATTGTGATATTAACCTAAGTGTTTATGGTATATATATAGCAGATGTATCTTAATTAGATTCAGTCCCTCCATCTTTTTCCTCTATCCCCCCGCTTTACATCTTAGAACAATGTCAAGAAGTTTCTGTATTATATTTTCATATATGAATATAAAATACTTCCACTATATTCACCTTCTTTTACCCTTTCCTTATCCTCTCCCTCTTCCACTGAGAACCACTTATAGACAAGACCTGTTTTACCTTTCTGTCCATTTTTTTAAAAATATATTTTTGTTAGTTCATGATAGTTAGATAGGCAGCTTCATTATGGCTTTTCCGTATAGACATGTGTTTCTCTCAAATTGGTTTATCTCTTTCATTATTCTCCTTTTTATCCCATTCCCTTCTTATGGTGACTTCAATAGGTTTCAGTGTTCTACATTCATACTTTTATAGAGAGTACATCAGCCATATTCACCCTTTTTCCTTTTTTTCATTTACCCTCCCTGCAACTAGTGCCCTCACCTTAGCATGACTTGTTTTATGGTCCTGTCTATCATTGGTTTGATGTCAGTTCATTCATTGTTCCATGGGATTTTTCCCTGGTATTTTACTTGTAAATATATTGTGCTTCAGTCAGTCTCCACACCTCTTTAACCATTTTCCCTCATAATTTTCAGTTTGTCTTGTTCCTACACAGATGTGATGAATTTCATTATTATTCACTATCATTTTTTCCTTCTTTTCCTCCTCCCATGGTCTCCTTTAATAATCTCACTTTTGGAAATATGTTTTTTATGTATTTTGTATTTGGTTTATACCTGAGAACAAAATTTCAGTCTTCTTTATGGCTGAATAAAATTCCACTGTAGAGAAATCCACATTTTCTCAATTGATTCATCAATTATAGGCCATCGTGGGCTGTTTCTATAGCTCAGCTATTTTTTTTTCAGCTATTGTGAATAATGCCGCAATAAGCAGAGGTATGCAGGTGTCTTTATTGTAACCTGACTTACATTCCTCTGGTATATCCTTAGGAATGGTGCTGGTGGATTGTATGGCAATTCTATTTTTAGCTTTTGAGGAACCTCAATACTATTTTTCATAGTAATTGTACTAATTTGCATTTCAACAACAGTGTATGAAGGTACTTCATATAATATATAGATATAGATATATAGATAGAGATAGATAGATTACAATCTATGCATTACTTTAAGTTGGTTGTATACTTGTAAAAAGTTCAGAAAACCAAATTATTTATTCAGATGGGTCTCTATCATTTTACCTTATTCACTTACTTCTTTTTTACCAAGGTAAGCACTTATAGTTGTTTTCCATAATTATTCACGTATACATGTGCAAGAAATCTATACAATTTATAAAAGAATGATGATTACCTTTACCTTTAATTTTGTGTCTTCCTCAAGTTATACATCAAATTATTGTTTAAAAATAATTCTTAGAGTTTTGCAAAGCATTGATATTGTCAAGGTACTTCATTTCCTTTCATTATTCATCCTTAGCAATTGTGCATCATTAGGGAGCTTATAACTAAGAGTGATATTTTTATTTTTATTTCTCAGGATTGTTTCTTACAATATGTTTCTCTAAGGAGAAGAATTACTTTAAATATGGATACTAGCCCTGTAACTGTTTACAAAGAAAATATTCCACACTTCAGTGGAGATGAGAAAGGTAGAACTTTGTAGAAAGTTGCTGGTTTTGGTGTAGAGGTCTAATTGCCCCATAAACAGAGTGCAACTGACTCTCCCTGTTTTTGACATCAGCCCCTCACCCTGATCAAAGCACCTGTTGATGGCAGCTCCTATCCTTTGAATGCTCTTCAGTGCAAAGCAGGGGTTTTCTCTTCTTTTGTCAGTGTTTGCTTAGGCTTCTGCCATCTCACAGCTGATTCCAGTTAGTTTTAATCTGCGTTCCAGCTGATAAAATTTGTCAGTGTTGTCATCTCTTCTTCATCCCTACTGTTATGGTTTCTTAAAAGTAATTTTCTCATAATAATGAAAGTGTGATTCCCTGAGTAAACAAGATGTATTGTAACTCTTTAAATTACCTTCTTCACTGGAAACCACAACTTAAGCTTTTAAAGTAATTTTTCCTGCCAGTATTTAGTGATTATTGCATAATACAGCCCTTCATCATGTAACATGTTCTTCATTTTACCACATTATATTGTGTAGAATAGTTTCTAAAAGTCAGTATTAGAAAGACTATAACCTAACTTTACACATGTAGGCATAAATCTTTTCTTCAATGAATTAAGTAAGCTGTAAATAAGTAAGCACATAGACTGAAATTACAATGTCCTTTGGTTTTGTATTGACTATTAAAAATAGAATGAAAAATAAAATAATAAATAGAACTATATGTTTATACATTCAGCAAACTGAAGGAGAAAAGAAAATAAATTGGAAAATGTGAACTCTTAGTTTTGAATAAAGGATTGAACTAATATGTCTTTAACTTTATGAAATCTAGATTAGGCTGAGCATAAAATGCCTGTTCATGACATTGTTAAAGTAAAAAATCATACAGTGGGAGAGAGGGGGACTTTAGTGAAGCAAGATATTTAAATAATTTGTGGGTATAAGTCACAGGGAAAATCACAGACAAAGCTATATGCCTGTCAGATAATTTTAATTACATTAAACCCTGCTTTATAATATCTTGGGCTTTTTTGAGTATTGTTTATTAGAGAAATAGTCATGCTGTAACTCATAAACATGAAATTAAATGACACTGGTAATGTCTATTGAGATAGCTAACTTATTTTATCCTAGTTAAAAAGCTGCAAATACTCTCACTTTGAAATGGTAATTGGCATTTTGGTGAAAGAAAAGTTCAGCTAGAAGACAGTTCCTGGAGTTCATTCACTCCTGAGACTGACTTGATTCTTCACAACTGGTGGGAATTGTGGAGTTTGTAACTAGAGAAATGTCATATGTCTTGAAGATATATTTTTTCTGCAGTGTGCCTTAGCATCCGACACTATTGTGTGATTCTGATTTCTTTCTACTGCCATGAAATTGTATCTCCACCAGCTAAACCATGAAGTATTTCAAGTGGATTTGTAGAAATTGAGGAGAAAAATATGAAGTTTCCCAGCCACCTGATGTTTGCTGGTTTAAAAGAGCATGTCATGAAAGAATTTATTCAAAATCCAGCAGGTTTCATCCCTTTAAAGGTAAGAAAAGGCTACTTTCAGAACAGTTGGAAAATGAAGAGTAAATCCATTGCGTACTTCATTTTATGGATGTATGATTGAGAAAAGCCTTCAAAATTCAAAGCCCTGCAGGTCATCATTATGAACACTGCTTTGGGCCACACTGGCACTCTACATTAAAGTTACTTCAGAAGGAGAACTATGCAAATTCTCCCACTTAATTTATCTCCAGGCTGAAATCTGCAGATACTTCAAACCCTGAAGAAAATTGTTGAAGGTTACTCTTGCTCAGATGACCTTAACATTGAAACATGGATTTTTAATTCTTTCTTTGCTGACATGGACAGCAAATCAACAGTGCAAACCGTGCCAAATATGACTTCATTGACTTAAAGACAAAGGGAATGATGCTTAATGAATTTCACTAAACAAATTTTTGCCATAAAAATGGACAGTGAGAAATTGATTGGAGATCAAATATAAAATTTCCTTAAAAGAGAACACTCAATAACTTCAAAAGTCTTTTTCAAGATAATCAAACACATTTTCATTGAAATATATAAGCAGAAGTAAGTTTTACTTTTCAATTTATGTTCACAATGTCCATTTTTAAAGAAGTTGAAGATAATTAATGGACTGCCTCAAAATCCTCAAGTTCTTCCTGAATGTTCCATACACACTAGTCATAAATGAAATTTGGTATTTCAATAGTATTTTGCAAAGGAAAGCTCATTATTTAATCACATATCATTACTTTACCACATACTACCAAAGAATGGAAGGATAATTTTCCTCTTCACTTCCAAAAGTAGTATCTTTTGGTGAACACTTTTAATTTAAAAATAAAAATATAGGTAAAATAAACAAATGTTTGTTTAATGCTTCGTATAATGCTTTTGCATGTCCTATGCCCTAATTCATACTCTTGTTTTCATATTTTTTTAATTTTATCTTATCACATTTACATTTTTGTACATGTGCATACATTGTTTTGGCCATCTCCCCCCGTGTAACAACATTCTGGCCATTCTCTCTATTACTAGATAATGTTAGTATCTGCTTTAAAGCCCAGATTTCAAATAATTTTTGACCTTTGTTATTAGTGCACCCAAAGTTCTGGTTTCTTGTTTTCTTGATCAACTCTTTTTTTCTTTTCTATATTTTTACAACCTTTCTCCTTGACCGTGAGATGGGTTTTATAATTACGGAGAACTCTTTACCATTGAATCTTCCCTTAATAAGTTCCAATTTCAGAACATTCCTATGCCTCCACATTTCTTATTATGTGAATAATATATTCATGTAGTTGGAATGTGAATATATGTAACAACTTTGGTGAAATAAATTAAATTAGATTGAAAAATCGACAGGGAAACCAATACTCCATTATAAAATACAGTAAAAGATAATTTAGTTAAAGAAATTTCAAAAACAAAACTTCAAATGAGTTCATGTCATTTTTAAATAATTCTAGAATCCCAAAAAGTTGAAGAATTACAACCATTATTAGATGTAATAAATATATTTTATGTGTATATATATATAACTACATATATATGGATGTATGAACACATATGTCAGTACTTATGAAAATGTAGATATTGTTTTCTATTTAAAGTAAGAAGGACACTAGGTAGTCACTTAACATGTTATTTCTCTCAAATTTTAATATTCAAAGAAACAGTAGGTATGATACATATTTCCTTTTATTCATCATATCTGTATCCATGAAGAAGTCTGTGCATGCTAGGTACTCAGTTGTAGCACACTTAATTTTAAAGTGATGGATATATTTTGAAGTCCTACTTAGGTTTTAGGATGTGGCATGATAACTAATATTGAATCAGGGAGGAGTTTAGTGAGCAACTATTCTAAGCAAAAGAAATCTAATTGGAAACAATAGTCAACAATGAAGAATCAGAAAATGAAAGACTGCCAACTAGAAAGAGTCAAAACACAGTCGAAAGTAGAGAAGTGAAAAATAGGTAACTGTCACAGTCAAAATTAAATGAGAAAAGCTAGTCTCATCAAATTTCAGGAAAAGAATTGTTTGCATGCCAGAAAACAATTCTATAAACCCATGTACATTTGAGCCAGAATTTCTTAATCTCCATTCAATAGTCATATTGGGATGGAGAATTTCTGTTGAGAGCCTACTCTGAATTATGAGATGCTTCCTGTTCTTATCAGAAGCAGTAATGATTGTCTCCTAAAGCTGTGACAAACAGAACTATCTTTAGTCATTCCAAAATATCTCCTGGGGTGCAAAATTACCCTGAGTTGAGACTCAGTAATTTAAGTAAAGACAAAATAAAGCTGCTTGCACTCCTTATTGGACTCTGGCATCTGTTTTTTTTGTTTTGTTTTGCTTTTGTTTTCCAGAGAACAAGAAGTGTAAAATTCTCATCCTTTTAGCTTTATTATACTATTGAGTGTCAGTTACACTTAGGAGACATACGTCAGTGTTTAGGGAAAAGATAGGGTATTGGCAGTGAGGAAACCAGCATAAAATTGCAAAAAGGAAAATAAAGATTTTATGAAACAATAGCGAGATTAAAAGGAAAAAGTCAATTATGTACCAAATTTAGAGATACATTTGTTTTGATTTTTTCCTTTCTATACCAAGTTGGACATATATAATTTTAGTTGCTCTTCTTTTCAACAAAAATATTCCTACAAATTTCTGCACTTTTTCAAATACAATATTTATGGAAGACATTACACAGCAAGATCACAATTTACATTACAATGTAAGACTGAGAATCACTGTATAACTCCACTCCTGCTGTCCTATATTGATTGTACATTATGCATTTCATTAGATCACCTTTAAAAACTTTATCCAAATGCATTATAGACTTGGTAATTTCAGTAAATATCCTGAAACTTTGACTATATCCACAAGGGACTAAAATGTGCACTGCAGGAGAGCAGTGCCAGTGGAAGATTTCCCTATGCTAAAACTGAAATTTGAAGACTCACTGTGACTTTAATGATTCATATTGATTTGGAACACTATCTAAGTTGAACAACTGGGATGAATTTTGCTGGTTTACTTATTTTTGTTCTTCCTATATGTAAATATCCATTCCATGAAGTTTGATAAATTTACTTTTACTTTTCAACTCTATGCATGCCAAGTGCTGCCTAGACTCCAGGGCATAGAGCCCTCACCTCAGATTCCAGCCTAAGTGCACAACACAGCACAACAGGGCAGAGTCTGCTGAGCCCCTCCTCATGCTGATGCTAACATTGCTTCTATACACCTCCTCCTTCCTTTCTAGGGGATGCCAAAGCAGAAACCCAAGTATCAGCCATGAAACAGGCACATTATTTCATCCCATATTTTAAGCAAAGACATAAAAATGTTTGGCTCAGTTTTCAGGTAATTTTGTATTCTGTTTGAATGATTGATCCATTTTACATTGTATTTATAGATAGTTTAACTTTGATGTGACAATCCATGCATTAGTTATGATCTTACTATTTCATAAGGAAATACCACTTCCGTAAGATGATATAACTGCTCTATAGACTGAAAGTTTTCAATCTAAACATTATGTATTTAGTGACTTATATCCTTCAAAAATTTATTTCACTTATTTAAAACTGTGAATAGATCAAATATGTTTATTGCCTGTTGTCCTTTAAGTGTTGTAAAATGGTATTTTTTATTTCTATTAACAAGGAAACACCAATTTTTTAACTGCCATATGAATTCAGTGAAATAATCCATAGGTAATATTAAAAGAAGAAATAACAGAATTCCTTAAGTTAACAGCCATAAAATTCATTAAGTGAATATTAATAAAATATTTAAAGCACTTTCCAAGAAAATTCCACAAAGTTTTTACTAGAGAAGTAAACTCAAAATTAAAATAAAAAGAATTTAGCTGACATTAGAAAATGTCTTTTCATTAAGTAATAAAATTTAGTTATGAATTATATTACAAAGACTTTGAATGAAACTGAGATCATTTAAATATCATAGGCAACATATGAATAGTAAAATTGTAGCCAATAATGTGAAACCTTTGCACAATTCAGTTTTCAGATTAGTGCATTCCAAATTTGATTAGCATAAATATGGAAGAATAAGAACTTAACACATGAAAAAATGGATTCTAAGTTTTGTTTTCTTGAGCATTGATGTACCCCAGTACACCCATTATTCCTTTAGCACTGATTATATCATACAAATTTAATGATGAAGACAGGAGATGATGGGAGTTACTCTTCCAATAACTTCCAATATTTTTATATTACAATATTTTACATGTGTCTGTTTAATTGAACAGATACATGTCTTTTCAAAGATGGCAGAGAAAGCCAGATCAGTCATTTTCTTTTATGAAGTTGATATTATTCAGTTTTACTAAAGATTCTGGTTCTATTAAGAAAAAGCTAAAATTAGCCATAATGATAAGAACACCAAGCTAGTAGCATCATGGATAATTTCCTCTTTGATAATGCTTAGAAAGTAGGACAATAACAGTTCTCTGAGATTTTACCATAGCTAAAATTGTGTCATAAATAAAACACGTTTTGAAAATACATTAATTAAATTGTGTATCCTTATGTCCTTCCTTAAATTGCAAAGTAGTAAATATATCACATTTGTGGAGCTTTGTTTCTTTCCTGCTGTTGCTCACATAGGGGTCATAATTCTTTGTTTCTGAAATCATGGTCTGTTGATCAATGTGTCTGTCCATAGTGTCAAAAGGAAAATTCTATGTAAGACTTTTCAGAATAAAATCAAATGAATGAAAAAATAAATAGAAAAAACATTTATCAACGTTATTAATATAAAACTGCATCTGGTGAACATTCACCTTTTAAATACAGATTTATATGTGTTGTTATTGCTAAATTTTCTAGACATTTCAGTTAAGATAATTCAACCAAGGCTTAAACATTGTAGAGAATTGGGTGAAAGATATATGGAAACTATTTTTGTAGCTATTCTATGAATCAAATAATAAATCAAAAAAAAGGCATAAAGTATTATGCACTTATGAGTTGAAAAACTGTTGCCATGCCAATTACTTACCCAGGCAACTCGTGTAAGCATTTCTAATTACCCACAGAACAGTATGAGTTATCAATGGCTAGACTTGTATTAATGGAACATTATTTCATAATATGAGTCACAGAGTGAAGGCAGGAATCATGTTATTTACAATAGAATGGAGTATTCTGTTATAAATACATTATATAAATAAAGCAACACATTCATGCATGCAAACATATTGGTTATCCTCTTTTATCAGCTACAGCATTTTCTCAATTTAGGAAAGCATGTGGGAAATAATCCATATTCATGAACATTGCAATTAATGATAACTATAATTTTAAGGCCTTAAAATTACTTAAAATCTTCTTATAGCAGCAGAGATTTCTCATTTGGTGGGACACAGTCATCATTAAGTTGTACTTAATCTCAACTGAATACCAGTATGAGCTTACCATACTAAAGCATCAGGTTTTATCCACAATGAAAGAAATGTTTTATTCACATTGAAAAATCCTTTGTGTGTTTAAAGAATCATTCTTTTGATTTGCAATCACTTGTTCCATAGATCCCCAAAAGTATGTTGCAAAAGTGATTGTGCACATCTCATCAGACAAAACAAAAAATTGATAAAGAAATAAACCATATCCTAGTTTGTCTCAATTAGATAGAGTATGTCTAATACAGTTCCTACGTGGCTTTATTTTCTCGATATTTTACATTTCATGAACAAATAATGATGTAGTAAAATCAAGTACATTTATATGCTTTATATATATTGGAGTTTCTAACACTTTCTGCTTAATGTACTTTAATGCTGTGTTATTTAGCTCATAAAGTTTTATGACTGTGATATTTTCACTGTGTACAGTATTTAGTATTAATATAATATGTCATTTCTTGTCCTTTAAATGCTTTCTTCCTTAATTATACCTAATCTTAAACTAAGTCTATCTTTTAACTTTACTTGTTTTCATATCTTATTTGTGTCCATGCTTGTGCTTTGAAAATTTCTCTGTCAATTTGGGTTTTTTCATACCTTGGAGAATAGCAAAAATTAGTATTGCTTTTGTCATTAATCATTGTGATAATAATCTTGCATTTTCATTGTACGTAAAATGTGGACGTGTCTTGTTATAACTGGTATGGTTAATTTCTTGTTCATGATTTTAATTCTGTACTTTCATTTGTAGTTGCAGTTCTTGTATTATTTTTATTTTGAGGTTTGTTATTTTAGGATTGTTATTGTTTTTTTACTTACAAAGTGCTTTTTGTACTAGTTGTACAAAAAGTAGCCATTCTATTCTAATTTAGTAAGTTTTCATTTCATTATTACTTATCCAATTATATTTTCCATATTTATTATTAATACTTGCATAAGCCAACACATCTTGAAAAGAATTGTATACATGCCTATTTTCAACAATCTCTCCTATTTTATTAGAGATAAAAGTACCTGTGAATTTTGTATAACAACAAGATCTTTGAATTTATTTCGGCCATTTAAAATTGTGCTTTTAATTCACACTAGTGCTTTCTGTGTTCATTTGCTCTATTTAATGTCTTCTTTTGGATCATGAGTGATTTTTCAGCTTTTCTTATTATTATCTTAGAAAATACCCTTTTAAATTATTAGTGAATAATTTGTAGCTTTTTAAAAATTTTAAATATATTATATGAAGAAATATATCTTTTCTTCTCCCTAACAGTAGAAAAATCCTAGAAAACTTGAATCTTGTCATCTCACCATAGGTAATTGTGATTGCCATCTTTTTAGATTTAATTTATTTGCTAAACTCAAATTGATTATTATAAATTTAAACAATAATTTTTAGAAGTTAAGTAACCATTTATTTTGTTATCATTTCTTCTGAAATAATTTTCTTTTTCTGAAATAGCAGTCTGTTTTTATGATAAGAACTATGATTTTGCTTGCCTAATAAAATTATTAAACTGTCCCAAGCCAGGCATTGTGCTGCACTCCTATAACCACAGCTATGTGGGATGCTTAGATTGAAGAATTCCAAGATGAGGCCATCCTGGACAACTTAGAAAGATTGTCTGAAGAAAGGCAAAATAAAAGTGTTGGGGATGTACTTCAGTGATAGAATGCTTTTGTTGTATGCACAAGACCCTTGGTTCAATTCTCAGTACCACTCCCCCAGAAAATCTCAGCAGTCAAATTCTGTTTTAGCTTAGAATAAAAGTTGTGATTTCAAAATTATTTATTTTCAAACTATGTTGAAGACATTATAATAAAGCCATCTCATAATTTTTAGAAAATACTCCTTTTATTATAATTTATATTTAGTAAACTGCTTCATTCCACATAACTATGTGATTTCATACTGGACTTCACAAATATTTAAAGGAGGAAAATTCCACATTACCATTGGTAGATTAAAACCAGTATCACCTTCACTTTAGCTATTTGGTTTCATGTGTTTGAATAACTTGAACATTGTAATCAACACACTAGATACAGAAATTAGATAAGTAGATAGATGATAAATACATAAATGATAAATAGATGATATAGATAGATGATAAATACAGTTCCTTACAGTTTCAGAAACATTATGTTTGTAAGAAGATGGACAGAAACAATCTAGCATACAATTATGTTTCCATAAAATTCTAGACAACAGTATAATCTATGATCACAGAAATTAAAATGTAGCTACCTCTGTAGATATACAGATGTATTAAAAATGGTACAGTGGATATCTTTGGAGTCCAGTTGCACTATCTTGTTCTGTGTTGATTATACAGTGTACAACTCTCAGAAGTCATTGAACTGAGTTTATAAGTCATGTGTATTTTATTTTATCTTTGTACTCCCTTATCATATTTATATTATACTACCAAACATCAAATATATGAAGAAAATAAAAAGCAAACTATAGTCTAGGAGAAAATGTTTGCAATAAATGTATGACAGATGTTGAATTCAGAATATATAAAGCATATATGAAAGTCAATAATAAAATGAGAAGCTCTATAAACTATAAGGAAGAAAATTTAAAGGGATATTTCATTAAAAATAGATACAAAAGCATATGAAAAGGTGCTCAGAATCATTAATCATCTAAGAAAGGCAAATTAAATCTATAAAGAAATACAAATATTATGAACTCATGTATGCAAAAGAAAAATTGAAACCTCTTGAAACTATTCCAGGAATAGGGGGAAGGATAAAGGAGAATGATGAAGGAGTGAATTGAACTGCAATATATTGTATGAACTTTTGCAAATGTCACAATGTAGCTCCAGTGAAACAATAAAATGATATTAAAAAAAATAGCCTGATAACACACAATATTAGGTGGTAGAGAATTGGTATTCACCTTCATTGATTGTGGAAGTATAAAATTGTACTGACCCTTTGCAGTAAAATCTGGCATATTTCAAATAATGAAATATGTATTTCATTTAAGCTCAAACAATTACAGGTCTACATATTTACCAATAAAAGTGAAAATCTACATGTATCAATAGAGTGATAATTTATAATTATTTAGTACAGATTAGAAAGTGCACATATGTCCATCAACAGAAAAATGGAAAAATGAAAAGAAGAAATATTAGCCAATAATAAAACATTCAGAAGATAAATATACAGTATTATTTAACATACATGAAATTCTGAAACAGGCACAACTTGTCAATTATTTGAAAGCAGGTCAATATTTTCATGTTGCCAGGGACTGGAAAGAATTGACTATAAACATGTACAAGGCATCAACTGGGTTGAAGGAAATGTCCCTACTATTTCTGGTAATTGTTGCAAAGATCATGCACATATCAAAACTCATCTAATTTGAGCTCTAAGAAATATTTCCATTTTACCATATTTAATTTTAATCCATTAGAAGATAAAATAATTGTCTGATACAAGAGATTTTACACATTTTATGAGTCAACTGCTTATGGAAATTGTATCATGTAAGCACATTCCAAATAAATGCTCTCTCTCTCTCCCTCTTCCTTCCTTCCTTTCTCCTTCCTTTCTTCTTTCCTTCCTTCCTTCCTTCTTTCCTTCCTTCCTTTCTTTCTTCTATCTCTCTTTCCTTCTCCCCCATTTTTCTTTCTTTCTTTTGGCTGTATTGAGTGGCTATACTCAAGATCTCATGCTTGCTAAGGCATTTACTACTTGAGCCACTTCTTCATCCTTTTTAGTGATGGTTACATTTGAGAGTCTCACTTTTGCCTGGGGCTGGCCTCAGTCTGAGATCTTCCTGATCTCTGCCTCCCAAGTAGTGAGGATTAAAGGCATGAGTCACCATATCCAGTTGTGAATTTTCTTTTTCCTGAAAATTTTAACTAAGTACAACAACTAATTCAGAGATTTTTGTGGGAAAAATTGATTTGGAGTATAAAATTTTATAAAAGAAATTTTAATTATGCTACTCTGGTAGTGCAAATAATGCTACATTAAAGGATTTAAATAATACATACTTAGAATCTATTTTTTGGTAATCCCAGTTATTCAGGAGGTAGAGATCATGAAAGATAAATCATGATTGAAGGCCAGCCTAGGGAAAAAGTTATGGAGACCCATCTCAACAAACAGGCTGGGCTTGTACATGCCTGTGGTCCCAGTTATGTGGAGGTGTAAGTAGAAGGACAAAAGTCCAAAGTCTTTCCTGAGTAAAAATGTGAAACCTTATCTGAAAAATAAAGAAAAAAGGTCTGGTGCCCCAAGTAGTAGCGTGTCTGGCCAGCAAGCACAAGGCTCTGAGTTCAAAACCCACTAGAGCCAAAAAATTATATAAAAAAATCTAATAGAAAACTAATTTCAGTAATGAAATGGTATTATAAAATTGATATTCTAACATAGATTTAAAAGTTTCAATATGAGGATTCATTGCTCATATTAGCTGTCTGGAGGGTCAATATTGAGTGTCAGACATTTATTAGGTTTTCTTTTAAGTCATCATATTAGATTGGTGTGTTTTGGTGGCATTCTCAGAGTTGTGAATGTGATTTTGAAAAAATTAAAAGCCAAGGGTCAATACATAATGGGATAGGTATATTGTGTGGAGGAACCAAAGGCAAAAACAGTTGAGTACATAGATATTAAAAATGGAGTGTTTGTGTGTGCATTTGAGTATATGCATCTGACTAAACTGTGACTATTTACTAAGTCTGTTTTTCATTGATTCTAGAAGGACTAGAGTATTTGTCAGAATTTGTTGTTAGACACCAATCCATTCACATAGACCAATTCCACTAGTTGATGTGTTAAGTATTTCAGGTTATATCCCATATCAGGACATTGTTTTGGTATAATTCAGTTTTCACTAGAAGCATGGTTCTTTTCATTGAGTTTTCCTCTAAAAATGCAATAAAAAACACTTAAGGATTGGGAGAATGGCTTAAGTGGTAGACCATCTGCCTAACAAGTGCATGGCCCTGAGATCAGTACCCACCAAAAAATTCAGAACAAATCAGGTTTTTTTTTTTTTTGTAATTTCTATAATCTTTCAATTTTAGTTGAACAAGAATTTTGTCCCAAATGTTTTCACTGTAATACTTCTATAATATAAATAATTGACTTCACTTCTGAATAATGACTACATTGCTAAGGAATGTAAATACTACCTGATTAACTTACACATACGTAATATATTGTGTAATACATTAAATTACTCACACAAATCAGGAAATAATAAATCTTAGAACTCAACAGCATTATAAAAATATTACTCAATATTCATTTCAAGATGTGCTAATAAAACAGACTAAGTAACAAAGTCTATTGTTTGTCATTCTTTAACAATGAAGTAGTCTGATTAACATGCTTAACTCTTAGAAATGATCATTTTTCAATTATGGAAAAACTAATAGCCAAATCATCAACATCATTAGCATTGTGTTTTGTGTAACATTAAAAAATAATGAACGATTTCAAAATTCTTTGAATATGAGTTGAAAACAATTTTGGTATCAGCAAATGTCAAGGAATAATACAAAATAGTGTACTTTTTTTATTATTCATTTATTCACATGTGCATACATTGTTTGTGTCATTTCTCCCCCTGCTCCCCTCCCCTATTATCTCCCCCCCTCACTTCCTGACAGAACCTGTTCTGCCCTTATCTCTAATTTTGTTGAAGAGAAAACATAAGAATAATAAGGAAGACAAAGCATTTTTGCTAGTTGAGATAAGGATAGCTATACAAGGAGATTCCTAGCATTGCTTTCATGTACAAATGTGTTACAACACAAGTTGATTCATCTTGTGCAGGGAACCAAAAGTACAAGCAGGTCAATTTAGTTCACTGATATTACAAATGGAGTTCCAGATAGTTATAAGTCTGTATATGAGTGTAAATGTGTGAGTACATGTACTTGTGCATGAATCTTTACATGTATTTGAGTGAATTCATTGAAAATGGTTCTACATTTCAAAGTTTTAACTACAGAAAATACTACAACCTTTTATACTGCTTCCAAAGCATAAATGTGTTATAATGGCAGAGTGTGCCATTAATGTAATACAGAAATATGTACTGAAATAACTTTTATAAGTACTACTAAATTCTTTCCAGTAACATATTTGTTCATCAGGCTGACTTATTTCCATTCACAAGAATGGAAATATACCCATCAATGTTGGATTTGATAGTGGGTCAAATTCAGTTAGCTGCTCATGAAACATCCTGTCTGAGAAGTTCCATGTGTGAATTTCTGTACTCCACATGACTCATGCTAGACTTCCTCCAATTATTGTTAAAGTTAATGAGGGAATGACATGGATATGCTTACATTATTGTTTACTTGCTAACAGAAAGAAACTGTAATACATAAAATATTAAATAGGTTTTAAGGATTACGAGGCCAAGCATCTCTGCACATTTTTTGGTGGCACAGGTCTCCTGAGAAAGTTTTACAGACTTTCAAAATTTCATGGATTATGGCATGGGCAGGATACAATACAGAAAACCTGATATTCTTTCCTACTTCCTAATAAGTAGGAAAAGAAACTTGCTGAGCATGGCGGCACATATATAAATCCCAGTTAGTCAGGAGGCAGACATGGGGAGGATCAAGGTTTGAGGCCAGCTTCGTCAAAAAGTTTGTGAGACCCTCTGACGATAAATAAACTGGGTGTGGTGGCACAAAGCTCTAATCTCAGCTATGTGGAAGGAATAGGTAGGAGGATGCCAGTCCAAGGCTAGACCCTGGCAAAATTCATGAGACCCTACCCAAAAAATAACCGAAGCATAAAGGGTTGGGGGCATGGCTCAAGTGGTAGAACCCACCTAACAAGTGCAAGGGACTGAGTTCAAACCATAGTACTGCCAAAAAAAAAATACCAAACAAATAAAAAAATATTTTAATGTAAAAAAGATAGGAATTTCTTTTGAGGTAGAAAGATTGATTCATTTATCTTAGGACAGTTTTTGAGCATTGAACATGTTTTCTTGCTTGTCTGTTATCAAGTGAAAGCAAACAAATCCTAATTTTCTAAGCATACCTTTATAGTACAAGATAAGCCTAGATTTGTGGATGTCACACACCTCTAAACTTCTGTCTTGCATCAATCACAGAAATAGCATGAGTGTGTAATCAAGACATATGTTGTTCTTTTCAAATTATCCAGATAAACGTTTGGTATCTCACTATTTTTGCCAGCAAACCTCCCAATGTCAAAATGTGGAATGAAACAAGAAATATCAGTTGAGATGTTTGTGATTTTGCATAGCTTTCAGAGGACACCCATGGCCTCCTTCTCATTGTAGTTGGTCTCTGAGGAGGCAGGGAAAGCTGGAGAATGTTTTCTGAGGTGGAGGAGAGTGTGTGAAGTGTTGACCATGTGGATGGAGGAAAGAGAATAAATCTGATAATAACCTTAAAATGTGATAAGGAAAAACATGCTGAGTCAGGCTTGCAATTCATGCTAGATGTAAGAAACCCTGTATTCCAACACACAGGACAAGTTAATGCAGTTGTGCACAGTCTTGAAAGCAAAGTGCTACAAATGATAACCTAGTTATTGCCTTTTGTGTTCCAAAGAGTAATTGTTAGAGTTTTCTGTATTAAAAGAAACTAATGTAGTTACACTTGGTAAATAAACTATAGAAATATAATTATAATATATATGCATAGATATACATATATATGAATTATAGAATGCAGACATTTAAATTTTAGCATTTGGGCTATTTCAAGAGGCAATTTGCATTTAGGGAAAGAGCATTCAAGTTGATCTTACATTTCATTCTACATCACTTCATTCAAAGTTCTTTTCCTGTATAAGATGGCATTCAACCTATTACTAATGACAGGTGTTCATATTTTAAAAGTTGCCTGTTATTGTTCACACTATTGTTCTTTCCTTTAGCGTACACTATGCCAATGGCTTCTACAAAAGTTTAACTACTAATAAAATTTCCTAATGTCTTAGTTACAGATAACAGTGTTTTGTCAATCTAGGCAATGACCTCCAAGATAATCCATTGGTTGCCAAAGACAACCAGTTATATATACGCCTGAATCTCCTTGATGGCTTGACTCAAAACATTCACAAACAGATGAAGCATGGTGCTTTTCCTTAAACCAGTGGGAAACCTGAAGGTATTATAAACAGGGGGAAGTGGAGTATTGTATGAACAGTGTGTGATTCTTTCTTATAAATGCTAAAGTGCAAAATTTCAAAATAAAATTTTAACAATCTCAGTCACCCTATTGGCTGCTGTTTAGGAACTGCATTGCTGATCTTAGAACTTATTTAAAAGAGGGAGGACCAAGAATTAATCCAGGATTTCCTTTATGCAATGTATTTTAAAAGCTCAGGTGTTAGGATGAGAGATATTTCTGCTTTATAAAATACTTATACCTAAGATATATAGAATAGCTATGAAATTCAAATACTATCATTTTCCATTCCCCCAATAAATAATAAATCTGGTAAATAATCATCAATATCTACAATAATCATTAGACAGAAAAAAAATTGGCAGTACTGGGTTTTGAACTAAGGACCAGTACTGTCTCTTGAGTTAAATACCCAGCAATTAGATAGAAAATTGATAGGGAACTTTATGAAGGATGGCTTGAAAAAATGATGCAAGAAGCCACAGATTAATCTACTAATGGTAGGGACAAGTAGAGGCTGAATGCATCTAGACAAGATGCTTTATAAAAAAGCAAAATGACACCCAAATTACATCATGCCTGGGGAACTAATGGCTAATTTGAGGAAAATACATAAGGCAGAGGACCAATTACACAACACAAAGACGGAATCAATTCATACCAAAATATAGAAAACTTTAGAGAATAAATGACTAGATTTCTTCTCCACTATGTAAATAACAAAGAAAAGGAACTGTGGTAAAATAGTTACATATTAAAGAGACTTAAAAAACATTTGTCTTTCCAGGCACCAGTGGCTCACACCTGTAATCCTAGCCACTCAGGAGGCAGAGATCAGGAGGATGTCAGTTTGAAGCCAGCCTAGGAAAAATAGTTCCATGAGACACTGTCTCAAAAAACCCTTCACAGAAATAGTGCTGATGGAGTAGCTCAGGGTGAAGGCCCTGAGTTCAAGACCCAGTAAAAAAAAAAATTGGACTCAAGGTGTGGCTCAAGCAATAAAGAGCCCACTTTGCAAACATGAAACCCTGAGTTCAAACTCCAATTTGAACTGAAGTTCAAAAAGAAAAGCTAATGTATTAATATTTATTTATTATTACTAAAATTAATAAATATACACTCATATAATAATTAAAATTATATATATATTAAGGAAGTATATTGCCAATTTTGTTGTTAACACTATTTCAATAGTATATATATATAAATAAAATACCTTGGTTAGAATTGTATTTACTTTAAAATACTATAGCCAACAACAGTCAAGACACCAAAAGATGGAAGAGGGTGGGGTCCAGAAAGAGAGACAGGGATGAAGAATTATAAAAAGGATAAGACAAGATTAGCAAATTAATCATAACTATGGAGAACTGAAGTATGCGGGAAAGTTCAATGTCTATTGTCTATTCTGAGCACATTAAAATTTTTTTAATTCATTATTGAAAAAAGTCATCTAGCATTATATTAGTCATTTAAAATATATTTCAAAATTTTTCAGAAACAAATTTCAAACTTTAAAATTTTTGATATTGTACATAAGAAAGAAGTGGTTAAATTATAGTCTGTGCCATATTTCTAATAGTTATGTTTTATAAGCAGCAGATTTTTAACCTGTTTTATATAAACTTTTATGAATATCTTGCTTAATAATTCTACAATTATGATTTCTAATTTATCCATTTTTATTATTTCCTTATTGCAGGTTAATAAAGATAGTTTTAGGATTGAGATTAGAAGCACTTAAAGTTTAAGCCAAATTCAGAATCTCTTCTCTGATCCCAACTCTAGAATTGCCATAGAGATGTGTTTCCTAATATACCTGGACTCCAGCTCCAGCTTAAATAGAACCCAAGTGTTCTAGCAGGAATTGAGATTCAGGCATCCGTTTGAGTTCATGTACCATGAAACAAAGGTCCTCCTGATTTGTCTGGGCAGTGGACACAGTGAGGGTGTTGAAGGAAGTGCATAGTTTTCTAGAAGAGAGTAACTGCCTGCTCTTCAGGCCATATCAACACATAAACATATGCAAGTCCTCAATTAGTCTGACCATTTCAAAAACTTCAGACGGTCTGACAAAGCATAAGTGTGACTAATGTAACATATCTTTAGTACTAGGTCTCCAGAAATGCAAAACACAGCTAATTGAATTGCATATTTTAGATTATGACATATAAGGAAAACAATAGCTTTACTGACTATTTTCCCATCAAATTGTAGGATTTTTTTTTCTTAGTCCTATCAATGCCTTATATATGGCATCTCTTTCCATCAATCTAGTTGTGGGCAATCACACAGCAGCTGAACAACCTACACAGTGCACCTACAGAAGGAGTTGGGACTCCTTTCCCATTGTTGTAAGGCTGTTTGCAAGGTTGCTTTCAAGTAGCAAAGTTGAGTGGCAATGTAAGTGTATATCTGCCATAAATCCTCTGCTAATCAATGTGATCTGACCAGAGAAAGTGAGGGAAACTCCATGTCACTTTTTACAGGTTCAGAGAACCTAATTTATATGTCCACATTCATAGCCTATGACACTAACCTCTCCAAAATCCCACTAAAAAGGTTATTTTCATTTTTGCTTAGGTATTCTAACATTTTCTGTTTCTGTTTTTGTAGTAAGTCATTTTGTCTCAACCTTCTAATCTTACTTATCTTCCAATTCTTATCCGTAGTGGTTGACCTAGGACAAACTACAAGAAGTGATGGCAAATAACTCCCAAGTTTAAATGGCTTAATACAGCAAAAGACTACGTATTCCTTAATCTGTATCCCTGTCAGAGGAGGACAAGAGAGTGGTCATCATAGTCAGAAGGGATATGAGCTGATGCAGCCAATACTGCTAATCAGCATCCCAGACACCTGAGAGGCCTTGACTTGGAAGGTCTCACACTGGCCACTAAACACAGTTTGTCTAAATATAATGAGCCACACAGATCTCATTGGTCAAAACTAGTCAGGAACTAGTAATATTATAAAGCCTACCAAAATGAGAAGAGACTGTTCAATAACTATTACTAATGATCACCACACTCATCTCTCCACAGCACACATGTAAACACATGTCACTACTTGACAGTGCTTTTGCATCCTTGGAGAATTCTCTTGTTAACTAAGATTATCTCATAAAACTTCACTGCCAAACAAAATTAAAGCTACTTAAACCTGTTACAACTATATAAAATTTTCATGCTTCTTGATAACACCATAGAAAATAAAATCTTTTTTTTTGCACTACTATGGCTTGAACTAGGGCCTTCACCTTTAGCCACTCCACCAGTCCTATTTTTGTGCAGGGTTTTTTGAATTATTTACCGAGGCTGGCTTTGAACCATGATCCTCCTGATCTCTGCCTCCTGAGTAGCTATGATTAGAGACATGAGACACCAGTGTCCAACAAGATAAAATCATTTTATAAGAAAGCTATATTATCAAAAATTGATAGTTTAGAGTTTTCATTCACTTAAAGATCTCTTAGGGCAATATTTCCAATTACCTTATATGGTGTGGATGTTGAGGTCAGACTAAGCAGGTAATTACATTTCTCAAATATTCTATCTGTCATATTAGGTCAGAGGTAACAAATGTTTTGATCAGTATAAGTAATTATACAATGACAATTTGAGTTATTTATTTATAGCCTATCATTTACTCTGTAGGAAAGGCCATATTTCCACAGGCAGCTTCAATAGTCTTAGATCAGTTTCAAGCTTCTTTTGTACTGCCTACTTTCAATTTAAGGTCCTAGAATCGAAGTTGATATAACTGACTTGTCTGTGACTTTTCCAATGTGAACAGCCTCACCATAATAAAATCTCTAGTATATCTCCATATTTTTATTAGGGCAAGAATTGTAGGCATTTATTTTCTACTGTAACAAAATTAATTGGATTGTCTCAAACTACAGAAAAAAAAATGACAAGTATATTTTTAACTTAAAACTAAGAAACTAAAGCAAATGAAATGTTTCTAAGGAAAGCCAGAAGACAAAACTACTTTGCATTATTACAAATAATCTTTAGGATCTAGACCTGTTTCCCTCATGAATAAGTGATAGTGCATAGTGATAGGACAGATGAGGTCAGTAGCTCAGCCATTTGTTCTGAATTCTAGTGCTTGCTATCTATGTGATTTTACTCAAATCATCCCTTTAGCTTTTCATTTGTGTTCCAGGAAAAAGCATATTTTCCTACTCTGAGGTAGGCTATTCAAGACACCCTTCTAGGAAGACACATTGCCTCAACTCTTGGTCCTGCAGTCCATAAATAGTCATCAGTCAGTCTTCAGGGATGGCCTCAGTGTTCGGGAGACACTTCTGTTAGAGTAGCCTCCTGGGGACAACTCTCTTCCACAGACAGACTCAAAAGAATAATTATAAAAAAAAGTAGTAGAATATTACTTCAATTATTTTGATATTAAAAGAAAAATAATAAACAATGGGCCCTAGAACTGATTCCTGGTGAAATATTATCTAATGATGGCATTCTAGGTATGGAATTCCTTAAAACTTAAGGAATAAACAATTGATAACATCAATTAGAAGCATTCCAATTTACTACTCCAAGAGCACAATCCACACACAATTTCCATTTTTACTTGCTTTTCTCCTCTATCTTTGAGGCCTTCTGGCAGCTGTATTTCTGAAGACACGAAAGACTCCAGGTTTTTTATTTCAAAGTCACTCCTCCCTGGATCTGCCTCTCCATGGTGACAGGTAAGAGATTTTTTTTCAAGGAGAGTCAGTTTTCTTACTGACACTGAATCCCATAGACACAGTGATGTCTTAGGCAGGCTGCTACCTGAATTCTAATACCTCAGTAAAGTGAAGTTGTCAAAACTTGCAGCCAAGCATTCCTGTGCTGGACAATTGGCTTTGCCACATCTGCAAACCACCAGTATCTTATCCGTGGTTGGGGAACCTAATGCTTGTCTCTCAGGACAGTTATGTTGACCCTTCACTAAGTGCCAACATTTGGCATGTTCCAAGAAAATGTTCATTTTCTCCCTCACTGGACCATCTTTGTTTCTGAGCTACTTTCCAGTCTTCATCTGCTGAGCTCAATTGCTATCAATTTTTTATCCACATTGCTTTTAGAAATCTCTTCTTCTTTCCTGCCCTGTCATTTTCCCTCCATGATTTTAAAGAAAACGTGAAAACAGGAGAGAAGATGTGTGAGTGCCTTTTGGCAATTGCTTCATAGCCAGTGCTGAGAATGCAGTGGCACATAATAAAAGTATTTTAATGTGGTCATGAATTCTGAGGTCCTAAATTCAGCGAGAACATAGTAGAGATACTCATGTTCAGTTTGATTACCTGGTATGGTTTCTCTTAATCCAAGGAGAAAAGAGGTCACGTGTGTGTCCCCAACACATTTAGCATAGACCAGAGGCAAAAGGGGCAGAAGGGAGCAGGAGTTAGCAGGCATTCACTCCTCAGTCCTTAGCACATGGGAAACTTGGCTGGGCTTGAGGTGTCAGTTCTTTGAGTAGAACCTGGTTCATAGTACAGGTTTTCCTTGCCTCTTAGTTTTGCCATATCACTTTTTCACTGATCCATACTTTTTTTTCCACCAAAAATATCTCTCTTCAGAATTAAATCATATTTAAACTGCTTTCTCTTTATGAAAATTAGAGATTCAATGACCTCCTTTCACTTACTCCTTCTCTGGCCCTTCCAGTCAAAGCCGATATAATTCCTTTAAAATTTTGGTACATTTCTTACATAAGTAAGATAAAATGATTTATACACCACCCTTTAGAGAGAATACTCACTCAGAAATACCATGGAGATTAGACTTCCTACCTTGGCCCTTGTAAGAAAATTGCAGGCCAATGCTTTTTAGAATTTACTGTTGTCTAGTCAAGATGGCCAATGGGGCATAGGCTTAGATTATTCTTAGGGACTTTCATTATTCAATTGAAAAGCATTTCAGAAAGTCTCTTAAATCATTCTGAGGTCTTATCCAAAGACCTTCCGGCCAGCTATCCCCTGGATTCCCAAAGGCTGTGTTTTACTGGTAGTACTCTGGATTTCTTTGATCTTTGTCCTGAGGCTATCTATTACTTTAAAATGCTTCCCTAGCTGGAAATGACAGTCCTAAACTTCTATGTCTTCAAAGTGCTAACTGAAACTAAAAGGGTGTTCTTTATATCATCTTTCTCTTCCAAAATATTTTCAGATATTCTGCTTAGGGTAGACTACTCAGTTTATTGGGTACATTTTCTATTTTCCAAATGAACATGCATAACAAGTTTTCAAACTTTCTGAGACTACACAGATACAGTCACTCTGATTGCAGCTGTCAATATGTTGCCTTCTCATTTTCCTTCAAAACTTCCCTTTGGCAAGGCCCATCAGGTTTTTCATGATCTCAATGCTAGCATCATATATCTAAGGGTTTTGTTGGGACATTTCATTTACTATACACAGTTTTGCTCTGTTTTTCTATTGTTGCAGAACAAAACAATCCAGAATCTTCCCTTTCTGTGTGGAATTAAAAATCAGTAGGGAGAAAGCTATCACAATCCAGTAGTGGATCCTCAGGTTGTAAAACAAAGATACCAGGAGACAGTGGTTCTGTTTCCCTTTCATTGGTGTAGCAGCTTCCTGTGGAGAGGGAAGGGAGCAGCTTCTAGGAAACTGTTTCCACAGGAAGATGACGAAGGGAAGACTGTTGTACAATGTGCAGCAAGCAAGAAGAGGCTTCAGCCCCTTCTGTTCCATGACACATTCCACTCTCTTCTGTCTCATGTTCACTTTTCTGTTGATATTTGTGTGAAATGTTAAGGCATACAAGAGAGTCTGCAGTCATTTCTCTCTTTACTCTGGTTTCTTAAAACATGCAAATGGAAAGCACTATTATTACTAGTTATACTAGCTCCTAAGAAAATTTTAAAACCTGTTATATCTCACATCCCTCTGGTAGATATTTTAGATACAGGTAGAATAAGAGAAACAGAATAATATATTTACTGACAGTGTTTATAGAGGAAAAGAATTGTAAATACACCGAAAAATTTTGTAAAAGTAAGAGAGCTTGATATAAAGATATCAATATTGACATTAAATCTAGCAGAGAGTTACACATAAACATTAAGAAAATGTACTGAATTTTTTAAATCAAAGATTATTAAACACTTAAAGCACCAGATGAATGAGTGATGGAACAGCAGACATGGGAATGCAAAGGTTTAAAGACTATTTTCAGAGAAAGTAGGAGCAGAAAGTGAAAAAGAAAAGTATTGGATAAACAGTTGTGGGTGTTATTGTAGTGGAAAACCAGACAAAGTGAAGCTTTTTGCTCTTGTTTTTATTTGTATTTAGTTGAATATTAACTGTGAAAGAATGAAGATTAAAAAGGGCAGTGAATTAGGTATGACAGAAAGGATACAGATGTGCTCAGCTTTTCCCTGACAAGAGAATAGAGGAATAACTTGTTCTTTGTATTTTTTCAAAAAAGCAAACATATTGAATGAATTGGAAATTGTTTCAGGTCATTTGGAACATTATTCTATTTCATCCCATTTAAAATTGGAATTGTAAAACTGAAGAGATCCTTCCTATCTCTTTTAAATTTTGTAAAGGATTTTTAAATAAAATAATATGTAGCATATACAGAAAGATCACAGACAAGGTTCATAAATCACTATAGATGCAGGAGAAAGTGCAGACAGCAAATATTTGCTAATTGTAATGCTCACTAAGCTCTTGCTAAACCTTGTTTGATCCACATGTAACAAAACACTGATCTTTAAGCTGCTGGTAGGACACCCAACTGGTATTACCCAACAGGAAATTGGAAATGCAGAACAAGTGAGGGAATGGCTTGACTGAGGATAAAGATTAGAAAGATATTTTCATAAAGCTGAAAGCTGACACACTAGGAACAGATGTTATTGCCACAGAATATAAAAAAGACCTTGGCAAAAAAGAAATGCAGAATGCTTGTATTTGAGTCATGGAAGCAGAAAGAGGATTTCTGTTGTACATATTAAACAGAAAAAAATTGAGTGAAATAAAATGTCATTTTTATTTTGGCAGTACTGGGGTTTGAACTCAGGGCCTCAAGATTGTTAGGCAGGTGCTCTATCACTTGAGCCACAGCACCAGCTTAAAATATGACTGTAAAAAAATTATATTTTTATTTACATCCTAATGGAATACAACAAAGTGTATAACTAACATAAGTGGTCACACAAACTGGCTCATTACTCTTGACTTATTCATATATATATTTATACTATTAATATGTGTTAATATAGCTCCTATTCATAAAACTGAGTATGTTGCACATATCCCTTGTTTATACAAAGGATAGTCTCCTGCCTGTCTTCTTATGGTTTATTTATTTATTCATTTATTTAGGTACTCATTAGGTTGTGTGAGTCATTCAGTTTCAGCTAGCATTTATTTATCTTCAATGTTGGATAGTATCCCATTGTCTGAAATTTTTATCCCCTTATCAACAGACTTTTGGAATTCTTTCCTACATTTTTTGTTTCATCAACATTCTTTTGCAGGTGTTACTCAAGGTTTATGAATAGAAACCTTTATGTTTTATGACACATGCATCTTCATTTTCAAATTTACTTCCTATTGCCGAATAGTTCCCGAAGTGACTGTACAAATGCTAATCACAGGCAGCAGTTTAAGCTTTACTTCTGTTCTTCATCCTCTTTGACAGTGCTGCCAGAAAATCTATTTTTTTAATAAGAATTTAATTTTCATAGATGACTGTAAGCTGAACCATTCTTAAAACATGTATATATTCTGTGTATGATTATGTGCTAAGTATTAGTTTTTTTCATATGAGTTACCAATTTTTACGTCTACATCTGTCATCCATATGTTAATCATTCATTCATGAGTTCTGTAAGATGTCATTCCTGGTGTGCATCTTTCATAGAGTACAGCATTTAATTCTCTTTTATTGACCATTTTTTATACTCTACTAATCCTACATGTTACTATTTATTATAGCTTTATAAGATGATACCTCTTAGTAAATCAGTTCATGCTGCTTTTCTTTTAAATATCCTGATTTCACAGTCCTTTATTCCTCTTTATAGAATTTAAGATTAAAATGTGACATGTGAAAAACTCTACTGAGATTTTTCAAGGCAATTGGATCAAATTTGAACAATGAATGAAATTGACATATTAGTAATATTGATAAACCTATAGTTTTTTATTAAGTCATCTTTAAAGTTGCTCAATAAAGTTTTTAAATTTTCATCATTAGTTGTTTTGTACATTCTGTTCCTATGTCCCTCTCTTCCTTCTTTTCTTCCTTCCTTCATCTCTCCCTTCCTCAGCTCAAGTAATGTCCAGTTTATATATAATTTTATAAGCAATGGAACCTCACACATTCAATTCCAAATCAAAATATTAATATTGTGTATAATATTTAATAATCATAATAATGTCTGAATTTTTGTATTAATGAACATATTTGAAAATTGATGATAATCTTTGGATAGTTTTAATATTTACTTGAGATTTTTTATAAAATCAAGTAGAACCGTGATGTCACTCACAGTTACTGTTTCAAATACTCTACTACTTCAAATGATAATTTTTTAAAATCGCACATCTTTATGGAGTACATTGAATTCATTTTCATAATTGTTGGTCAGCATGTAAAGCCATCATTAGAATGACACTTTACTTCAAAGCAGTGATAACAAACCCTAGTCTTCAGATATATCTTACCCTTAGAGAAAACCCAGCTTTGCCCATCCATGTGCCTATTGTCCACGCAAGACAGGAGAGGGCACTAGCAACAGGTAGTGTATGCCCACAAAGCCAAAAGCATTTAGTACCTATTTATAAAGAATATTTTTCCATGATCCTACTTGATAGTATGTAAATACTTTAGCTTTATTTCTATATTAGTTAAGAAAATCAATTCCAAGTTATAGCATTTGTCATTTTTAGAAATTGATTCTTTCAAAGACTTGTAAATAATTTCTCATTGAATGTCTTTTTTTACCATTATTTACACCCACATGTTGTTGTATTGTCAGAGAATTCTGAGAGAATAATTTTAACATTTTTTCTTGAAGATCTGGAGGTTTGCTGAGCAAAGCAAATGGACAAGTAACAGGAGGATGTTATCAACACTGTGTCCCAGAAGAGACACTAACTTTTAACCGTTCAGCCAGAACCAACCATGCTATTGGCCTTTTCTTTCAGTTTCCTTTTTTTTTTTTGGCAGCACTAGGATTTGAACTCAGGGCCTCATGCTTGCTAGGCAGGCACTCTAGAACTTGAGCCACTCCACCAAAAACAGTTGACTTTATGATGGATGATAACTTAAAAAAAGTTTTTGATTGGCACATTTTAAAAGTCACGTGGATTTTCAGCATGTACTTATACCTTAGACCACTTAAATGTTTTGTGAAAGTGAAAATATTTAAATCTTTTCTAAATAATGTTTTAGAACATAAAATGCTTTAGTTTGAGTTAAAAATTTGCAATTTTTTTATTCTAAAATGTGGATACTTAGTGCATTAGTCTGTTAGATCCTTATAAGTCATCCAGTCTGTGGATGACTTATAAGGATCTAACCTTAAGTTCTCACAGCTAGAGTCTGGGAAGTGATCAATACCGGCAGTTTCAGCATCTGGTGAGGACCCATTTCCTGGTTCACAGCCATTTTGTCACTAAAAATTCACTCTATGGCAGGGGCAAATGAATGCTTTGAGGCCTCTTTTGTAAAGTACACCACTCATTCATGAGGGCTTTGCCCTGGTGACTTCATGAGCTCTGAGAGTTTATAATAATATCAATGGGAGGAGACAAACATTCAGCACAAAGCTGTTTACAAAGCACTGACAATAGGAGGTAAGTGGTTATTTGTACTTTTTTCTCTTTTCAATCATTATTTGGTTCACATTTTGTAACTACAGTATAAAACATCACTAAATCAAACTTTTACCTTCAAATATCTTTCAATGTTGAACAAAACTCAATGACAACACATTATACATTAGGAATTTATACGGGATATTAGTGTTACCTAGTGTTTGAAATAAAAAATCCAGGTGGTTCTTCTTTAATTCATCTCAGAGTCAATTCTGCAACATTAGAAATCCATTGCATATTCGCATATCAGAAAGAGTCAAGTTTTTAAGACAATGTTTTTACTTTTTAGGAAATTCAATAATGTGTACACCTGTGTTTTGTATTCTAAGTTGTCATAATTAAGGATAATTTTAAATTTATATTATTTAAAATATACACTTAAGTTATCACTACTGTTTAGAATGGAAAAATATGTTGCAGTATTAACAAGTGCTTTATGAGAGCTTCATATATTTTCATGTATATTATAGTTTTCAATACACTTAACAAGTCAAAGACAATTAAATTGTGTTTGCAAATGAGGAAAACATTTCAGCCAGCATAACTTAATCAAGAGCACAAAAGCTATACCTGCTCTTTAGTAAGCATTTGAAAAATATGGCCTATCTTTGACTTTGATCAAAATTATACCTTTCCAAATATCTTCAGATCCATGTGAATCACATCAAGAAATAACTGTCAAGGGTAGAGATACAGTTCATTGGTAGAAACCATGTAAGAGGACCTGGGTTCAATCCTCAGAACTGCAAAGAAAAGAGAATGAAAGAGAGGGAGAGAGAGAAAGAGAGAGAGACACAGAAAGAGAGAGAGAGAGAGAGAGAATGAGAAATTAATTATCAACCTAAGAGCAAATAAAATCAGGGTAAAATTAAGCCATAAATATAGGATGTTAAGGAGCATTATTATTGATTTTAACATGCCTGTAATCAAAACTTACTCATGTTTCTCAATATTTTTTTACATATTCTACTTTTTGATATATGAAACCTTATTAATCTCTCCCTTTTATGTATAAAAACAATAAATATAATTCAAAATTTCAAGAAAGATTTCCTCAATTTTCTGCTCTGTCTCCTAAAAAGTAGGTTAACTAGTAAAGGACAGACTGCAGTGGTCAAGAAGACACTTCTCCTGCCTAGGAAACACCTATTTGCATCTGAAATGCATTTCCACCCTCAGGCAATGCAAAAATAGGCTATAAAACCCACTCCCCACCTGACCCATGGCATCACCTGTTTCTGGGTCCCCCTGAATTCTCCAATATACAGTCTTTCTCTTCTCTTTTCTCCAACTAAATTCTCGACAAATAAAATCTTTCCATCCTCTGCTGTTAGAGTCTGTCTGTGCTTTCATCCTCAGAGCAGGCTCAAGAACCCTGAGCACCTGAATTTCCTGTGCATGTCATCTGTGCATCATATTTGGTGATGCATGAAGGGACCACCCATCACCTGAGGTCAGTATAGGTTGAGCCAAACTGGGAAAGACTGCCTAGGAATGTGACTGTGAGTGTCCAGCATTCTGGTGCAGTCTGTTTTCCAGGAGAGACCCCCCACCATGGCCTAGCTACAGTGGAACTCTCAGGTCAACCTTTTCTCCCTCTCTCTCTGTCTTGTTAAGGAGGGTTTCTTCCTAGGGAAACTGAGGAAAAGGTCCGAACCCACTACAGCTGTACGGCAGGCAATCTGAGGAAACTCAGAGGCCAGGCAAGGGTTTATACTGTACTGCCAATGCTATGTGGGTGGAACTCGACTTCAGTGAACCAAGGCTTTTTCTTTTTCCTCTCCTTAAATGCTAACACTCTTTCAAGATCTGACCTGCTTAAAGGAGGTCTGAAAACAGCCAGTGGAAAGGAAAGTTTGTCTTCAAGCCACAAAAGGTATTCTGGCCAGGGCACTCCCTGGTGTCACCCAAAGGCTGGAGATGCAACTTCCTGACCCACCCTGAGGCCCCAAAGGCAGCTAAGTCTAGGATGTCTCCAGCCATGTCCGTGGCAAACAGACAATAGGATCTCTTATGCTTCCTTCTTGGTTTCTGTGGCCTGAGAGTGGAGGTCACCTCTTGCTTCCAGTGCTCCAGTACTGCCTTTAGGCAGGATCGACCTGGACAGCAGGGATGATCAATAATACCTCATGCATTGAGCCTGGAAGCTCTCTTTTTCCCCAACCCTCAGCCTCCCCTTTCCCAGGCAATTCAGGATGAGTGTCCCCCTCCCCACCTTTGCTGTAAATAGCAGTGAGCTTCTTTCTTCAGGGAGTTTGGGAGAAATCCCTACAGGCATCAGGAAGTGATAACCTCCAATTTAGACTTAACTGTCTTTGTCAAGCATCAAATTAATTGGTTAAACAGGTTCTGCATCCTGCCCTCAGGAAAAGAAAAAAAAAAAAAAACAGTTAAAAAACAAAAACCTCAGGTCTCCGTTTTTGACCCTTACTGGAGCAAAAGCCTCCAGATGTTCTCTCTCTCTCCTTTCATAGAAAGCACATATGCCTCACAGGATATATAGGGGAACAAAAGTCTACTTCATCAAGAGTGCCCATCCATGCCTCTATAGGGGTCCTCCTTTTGGCCATGCAAGCTCTCTTGGTTACTTTGATAGAGTTATTTTTTAATTACAAGTGCTCAGCTGGTAGAGAAGAACTAGGCCTACCTGAGTCACAGGGCAAGCAGGCAAGTCAAAATAGATGAGAGATTGGTCAAAGATCCACTCAGGGGGGTGGGTACAACTGAGATATCTATCTATAAATCCTACACTACTTTACCCATGAGTGGCAGTGGAAGGAGCAAGGGAGAGTGGGAAGCCCTCTCCCAGTAGAGTTTCTCCTCATGTGAGATGCTTGATAAAAGGAGAAACCTCTGTTAAGGTGACCAATTTTCCCTTGTTTCCCTTTTTAGATGGGAAATCAAGCCTCAAGGATCCAGGAAGCACTCCCCTTGCCTGCTTATTAAAACACTGGAAAGATCTTGATCCAGAAAGTCTTCAGCAAAAGTGGCTAAAGTTTTACTGCACCGAGGCTTGGCAACAGTATCCTCTGGGAGATGAGAAAAGATGGCCAGAAGGAGGGAGCATTAATTATAATACCATTCTTCAATTAGATATCTTCTGGTAAGTGGACCTAAGTTCCATACATTCAATTGTGCTTTTTCCTAAGAGACCACCCAGAATGGCTAAACAAAGGCAGGCTAGATACCCAGACCATGGTAACCCTTTGCAAAAGGCCCCCAAACTCCCTTGAGCAAAAAAACCCATCTAATGCTCCATCATCTCTCCCTCTTCCCCCTTACCCAGCTACCTCACACACTAGATGCTATCCCACAGGACTCTACCCCCTCCAGTTAATTCCTGGAGAGCACAAAGCTCATGCTACTTTTAGAGTGAGTGAATTTAAGAAATGAAAAAGGATTTAGGAAATTACACAGAAAATCCAGATCAGTACATCCAGGCATTTAGAGGTCATCCAAAACTTTGAACTGAGCTGGAAAGATGTCATGCTATTGCTGTCTCAGACTCACTTCTCTAGAGAAATAGCAGGTTCTAGATCAGGCAGTCAGAGCTGGAGACAATTATCACTTAGATAATTGTCTCCAGCTGTGCCCTCACAGGAGGAGAAGGAGGGGAGGAAAAAAAAAGACAAATGCACTGGATACTAAAAGGGAACCTCAATTCCCAATTCCAACAGGAGATTAGGCAGTGCCTATGTATGACCCTAAGTAGGACCCTGAAAAAGACAAGGATGAATGGAGTCATAACCATTTCATCCACTGCATCCTTGAGGGCCTAAAGAGAGCCAAGGTAAAACCCCTTAATTCCTCCCAAGTCACAGCTGTACAGCAAGGACCCTTAGAAATCCAGTAGCCTTCCTACAGAGACTTAAAGGATGCTTTACAAAAGCATACCAGCATTATACCAGAGTCACAGGAAGAGGAAATAGTACTAAAAGATAAATTTCTAACACAGTCAGCACCAGATATCCATAAAAAGCTTCAGAAATTGGTGGCTGAAGGGAGCAGAGATCTGGACCAATTGGTCCACATAGCCACATCTGTATACTATAACAGGGACTTAGAAAAAGAAAGGAAGGACCTAGAAAAGGAAAAGAGAAAGGATAAGCAGCAGGAGGCTCTGATCACAGCACTCAGGCTCCCCAGGGACAAAGTCCAAACCCAAGGACAAGGTTTCAATGTGGACAGGCAGGCCATTTTAGGAGGGAGTGCCCCTGGAGACAGCTACCTCCAGGACCCTGCCCCATTTGTCAGGGAAAACATTGGAAGGCACACTGTCCCCAGTTCCCAGGGGAACTGAGGTCAGAGCCTCCCACCCACTGATGTGTCCCAGGGCCTCCCATACAGGCTTCTCTGACCACCATAAAAGCAGGGGAGCCCCAGGTTTTACTCATGATTGAAAAGCACAAGGTCAGCCTCCTTATCAATACAGGAGCCAGCATCTCAGCTATTCCTTTCTCTCCCGGGCACATGTCCTCCAAGAAAATTACTGTTTGAGGCATATCAGGCCAGCCTCTAGAACATTATTCACTCAACCTTTAGTCTGATCCTGGGGAGATTTCCATTTCTGTCACTCCTTTTTAATTGTCCCAGAAACCACTACTCCTCTGCTAGGGCAAGACCTTCTTTCTAAATTGGGGGTACAGCTACTTTTGCCTCCAGGAGAGTACTTTTGCTTGCTCCTAATAGAGGAACAAGTAGACCCCACAGTGTGGATGGATGGACACACTGTGGGAAGGGCACGAACAGCTGCCCCAGTCCTAATTCATCTCAAAGACCCCTCCTGGTTTCCCCATCAAAAACAATATCCTTTAAAGCCAGAAGTTAAGGGGGGGGGGTAATTCCCATAATACTCCTACTATCAGTGTCAGGAAGGGACCTAAAAAATGGAGGCTAGTACAAGATCTCTGCCTGATCAACAAAGCAGTAATTCTTCTCCACCCTGTAGTTCCAAATCCCTATATGCTTTTAGCCCCAAAACTTCCAGGTACCACTTAATACTCTACCCTGGATTTAAAAGATGCCTTCTTTTGCATTCCCTTACACCCTAAAAGTCAATCTATCTTTGCCTTTGAGGACCCCACAAGACAGTCTGGACAGGTCACTTGGACTGTCCTCCCCCAAGGATTCAGAGACAGCCCCCACCTCTCTGGGTTATCTCTAACCCAAGACCTGGCAGAATGGCAATATCCACAAGCTACTCTGTTACAATATGTAGATGACCTCTTGCTCTTTGGACCAAATGAGCCCGTCATTTCATGAGCCACTGAGTCCTTACTAAACTTTTTAGCAGATAGAGGTTATAAAATCTCTAAAGAAAAAGCCCAATTGTGTCAGTCTAGGGTTACATATTTAGGTCTTGTCCTGGAGAAAGAAATGAGGTCTCTAGGAGAAGACAGAATCTGTCCAATACTGACATTTTCTCTACCTAAAACTCTAAAACAATTGAGGGCCTTTTGGGGGGTCACAGGATACTGTAGCATTTGGATCCTGGGATATGCAGATCTAGCCAGGCCTTTATATCAAATCCTTAAGAATCACAGAAGGAGGGGTTGGAGATTTAGCTCAGTGGAAGAGCGCTTGCCTGGCAAGTGTAAGGCCCTGAGTTCGGTCCCCAGCACCGGAAAAAAAAAAAAAAAAAGGAAAAAAAAAAAAAAAAAAAGAATCACAGAAGGATACCCAGACCTTTATTGAGTGGGATGACAAGTCAGAAAATGCATTCCACAGGTTAAAGAAGGCTCTTATGACAGGTCCTTTCCTGGGTCTCCCAATACAAGGCAAGTTTCAATTATATGTCTATGAAAAGGGAGAATGGCCTTGGGCGTGGTGACTCAGCTCCGGGGCATCACTCCACAGACAGTAGGTTACTTAAGCAAAAAGTTAGATATGTTCTCCCTCATATGTGGACATTAGATCAAGGGCAAATACAACAATGGGATTAGACTATGAGCACATGATAAAAGCGAGAGCACACAAGGAAGGGGTGAGGATAGGTAAGACACCTAAAAAACTAGCTAGCATTTGTTGCCCTCAATGCAGAGAAACTAAAGCAGATACCTTAAAAGCAACTGAGGCCAATAGGAAAAGGGGAACAGGTACTAGAGAAAAGATTAGATCAAAAAGAATTAACCTAGAAGGTAACACCCACGCACAGGAAATCAATGTGAGTCAATACCCTGTATAGCTATCCTTATCTCAACCAGCAAAAACCCTTGTCCCTTCCTGTTATTGCTATACAACAAAATTAGAAATAAGGGCAAAATAGTTTCTGCTGGGTATTGAGGGGGTGGGGGGGAGAGGGAGGGGGTGGAGTGGGTGGTAAGGGAGGGGGTGGGGGCAGGGAGGAGAAATGAACCAAGCTTTGTATGCACATATGAATAATAAAAGAAAAAAAAAAAAGGAAGCCAAGGGATGGCCTGGATGCCTTAGAGCAATGGCCACAGTAAGCCTTCTAGTGCTTGAAGCTCAGAAAGTTATCCTAAACCAACCCCTAATGGTTTATATCCTACACAACCTAAGGTGAATTTTAAACTCAAAAGGAGAACTTTGGCTATCTGACAGCCGTCTACTTAAATATCAGGCCCAGCTTCTGGGAGGTACAGAAATAACTTTAAGGACCTGTCAGAGCCTAAATCCTGCATCCCTTCTACCAGAGGCAGAGGGAAATCCTGAGCACTCCTGTGAGGAGATACTTATGGAAAATTATGCTGCCCAACCAGACCTAGAATTATACACTGATGGCAGTTCCTTTGTCAAGAATGGTGTCAGACATGCAGGGTTTGCAGTTGTGACAGAATTTGGCATCCTCAAATCAGGTCGCCTTCCTCCTAATATAAGTGCTCAATTGGCAGAATTGGGGGCCCTAACAGAAGCCCTAAGCCGGCCAAAAGAACAGAGAGTCAACATCTATACAGATTCTAAGTATGTCTTCCTGATCCTGCATGCTCATGCAGCCATCCGGGAGGAAAGGGGAACGCTAACTGCAACAGGCTCTCCCATTAAACATGCTCGTGACATACTAGCCCTCCTAGATGCTGTTCTGTTGCCTAAAGCAGTCTCAGTGATTCATTGTAAAGGTCACCAAAAAGGAGAAGATAAGATAGCAAAGGGAAATAAAGCAGTCAATGAGGCAGTTAAACAAGCAGCCATGCAGGAATATATAGCTGGCCCTCTCCTCTGGGAAAGGACTCTCCTTCCCCCAGAGAGACCACACTATCGGTCAGAGGAACATAAACAAGCCTCCGAGCAAGGATACCAATTAGATTACCAAGGTTGGTGGGTATCACCCAGAAAGTTATGGCTCCCTGAGGCACTCCAGTGGAAAATTCTTAAGACTCTCCACCAACTCTACCATTTGGGCTTAGACAATACTTTGGTTTTGGTCAACAAAATGTTTGGGGGAACTAAATTAAGGGACACTGCCCAATATATTGTACAGGGATGTGAAACATGTCAAAAAAATAATCCCAATAATAAAAGACTCCAGATGCCAGGAGCACAGACAGGGATCTTATCCTGGGGAAGACTGGCAACTAGACTTTACCCATATGCCAGGGGGACCAAAGTTAAAACTACTGTTAGTATTTGTGGATACATTCACTGGGTGGGTGGAGGCTTTTCCTTGTAGTGCAGAACGTTCTAGGGAGGTGGTCCGAGTTCTAATCACAAAAATAATCCCTCACTTTGGCCTCCCCAAAAGCCTTCAAAGTGATAATGGGCCTGCATTTAAGGCAGAAGTAATTCAGGGACTCTCTAGAGCACTAGGCGTAGAATACCATCTTCACTGTGCCTGGCATCCCCAGTCATCTGGAAAGGTAGAAAAAACAAATGAACTTTTAAAAACACACCTGGTTAAATTGGCTCAAGAAACCCACTCCCCCTGGACCAAGCTCTTCCCTATTGCTCTCATCAGGTTCAGAAACACTCCAGGCAAGCAGGGACTGACCCTTTTTGAATCTCTATATGGCAGGCCCTTCCTAACCAATGGCCTCCTTCTTGACCAAGAGACAGCTCAGTTAATTTCCCACATCACTCAACTTGCTAAATTCCAACAAACACTCTTGGAGATCAAACAAGCCATCCCCAGGGAGGATATAAGGGGACCCTCTCTCTTTTACCCTGGTGACTTAGTCCTAATAAAATCTCCAAATCCAACCTAGGATTTAAGTAACCCGCTCTGGGAGGGGCCATATCCAGTTATTCTGTCTACTCTGAAGGCAGTGCGAGTGGCTGGCCTGGATTTCTGGATTCATCACTAGAGAATCAAGGGCTGGAATTCCTCTACAGACATCATATCTTTACCTCCAGACCCTCCAGACATCTCTGCCTCCTTCTCATGTGAACTTTTGGATGGATTAAAACTGCTGTTCAAAAAGAAAAGGCCTATAGATACAGCTAAGTCACCTTCATAAGACTTCTTTATCCAAACCTCCTAATCATTCTATTCATTCTGCTTAGAATTACTTTAGAAATAGGGTTAGCTCCCCCTAGCTAGACTAGAGCCCCCAAAAGACAGCATCAGCATGTTCCTTTTATTTGCTAATTATATTGCTATGGGGCTTGGTCTTCTGGGTACACTAGCATCCCCATATGGGAAGAGCTACAGCCCTTCATGGAAAACCAATGGGTTCTTAAATCTCTCTTGAGCATTTTGCCCTTCCAAAATCTCCACTAAAAGACTCCTGGGTTTATTATGAGAGACCAACAGCCACTCACCTACTGGCATGGGTTCTATTAAATTTCACTCAGGGTCCATGGTTCCTCTTACAGGGGTCCCATGGAAGAACCAGCCTACTATGTCTTACTCTTGGCTTGGGTTCATTTCTCAGATGAAAATTTGGATGTTTAATGTTTCTGTCCCAGACAACTATATGCCAGTTTGTCATTCATCAATAGAAGACCTAGGGCCTACATCCCAAAAAGACATTTTTGACTTCACCACCCTTAAAGGTGACTATCATCTCACTCCCAGTTGGTGCTGTATGAATAACTCTAAGAACCCCACTTTTATGAGTACCGATATGCTTAGGGCTAATGCTTGTAATGGGAGCCTTGTCTCCAAGCTAAACGAGTCCTCAAACCTCACTGGTAAAAACTCTTATTGCATACTTATGACTGGCCATCACAGATGTATCTTAATGAAATATACGATGGGATTAGGAAAGCTATATAACTCTACGTTTCTACCTCCTGTGTCACCATCTTTTACCAGCAGCCTTAATGTCTCTGACTACTTGTCTCCAGGAGACACCTCCCTGGACCAGGCTAACAACACCCATGGTATCTTATGCCTTGAGGAAAGATATCTCTTTATAGGGAGGTCATGGAAAAAGGACCAGGTATGGGGACTGCCTTGTCTACACCCAAACCATAGTAGAGGAAGTTGGGCAATTGCCCAACTAATACTGAATCCTGAACACATCTCTTTTTGGAATAATACTATACTACAACAAACTGAATTTTCCCAATGAACAGGAACAGCTTCCTATAGGGATAAAAGGAAGGTTACCTTAATAGCTTTAGGGATATCAGCATTAGTTGCAGCCCTTGCTGGAATCAGTTATGGGGTGATTACCAATCAAGTAACTGCAAAAATTCTAACCAAAGTGGTAGAGAATACCTCAGACCAGGTCGGCCCTGCTATTAAGGACATGCAAAGGTCTTTGTCATCCCTTGCCTGTGTGGTAGTGGACCACCACCTGGCCCTAGATTTCCTTCTAGCCAAACAAGGTGGGGGGGGGAGGTATGTGCCATTGCCAATACCTCCTGTTGCACATATATAAACACTTCAGGCATTGTAGACAAACAAGCAGATTACATTCTCCAACAGGCTAAATGGCTCCAGGAGCAATCTCTTGAAACTCAGCTTTCTACACAGGTATGGGAACAAATAAAATCCTGGCTTCCCTCCAGGACTTGGTTCCTACCCTTTCTGGGGCCTATAGTTGACATTATTATCTTGCTTGTGTTTGGGCCTTGCATTTTAAACTTACTTGTAAAGTTTGTTTCTTTTCACCTAGAATCCATTAAACTACAAATGCCTCTGGTGGAGATGAAAACGACCTACTACCATGGTCCCCTTGACAACCCCTCTCCTGGTCAGCTCTGACTCTGTGGGCCCCTCCATCGCCCCCTGTCAGCAGAAAGCAGTTACTGAACAGACTTCGTGGTCCCTATCCCTAACAGCAGTTAGGGTGGTCACTGAGGGGGGCATTTTAAGAACAGACCACGGGAAGTCAAGAAGACACTTCTCCTCCCTAGGAAATGCCTGTTTGCATCTGAAAGGCATCTCCGCCCTCAGGCAATGCAAATAGGCTATAAAACCCACTCCCCACCCTGACCCACAGGATCTCCAGTTTCCGGGTCCCCCTCCATTCTCCAAAATGCAGTATTTCTCTTCTCTTTTCTCCAACTAAATTCTCTACAAATAAAATCTTTCCGACCTCTGCTGTTAGAGTCTGTCTGTGCTTTCATTCTCAGAGCAGGCTCAAGAACCCTGAGTATATGAAATTCCTGCTCATGTCATCCATGCAACACTAGCATTAAAATATAGAGAAAAAATGCTCCCAGCCTTGCAAAATCTCAAATCTTAAATCAGCTGTAAGTCAAAGTAATATGAAAAAAGGAAATTATGAAGTAGAACTAGGATGCAATTTCTCTCTCTCTTTACTGTTTGAACAAATTTTAAAAAGGAAAAATTCTGCATAATTAAAAGTGAATCATTGTGTCTATAAAGAGCTTATTAACTTATTCTATCATGTAGGAAATTTTTGTTGATAGGTAGATAGGCCCCTCTAATAAGGATGATTGTCTCATCTTGAGAACTATAAAATAGCTTATTTTCTAACTTCCAAAATACACATATTTCATCTACTTTTCTCCTAGAATACATACCCTCTTGGCCTTCTTTACCTATTATAAGATAAAAAAATCACCTAGCTCTCTTATTTCTTCATCCTTGCTGAAGTTTTATTTTTGTTTGGTTTGTTGGCTTTTTTCTGTGCTAGGATTTGATTATGGAGAGAACTGGCATTGTGCATCAGAAGTCATCCAACCTTGAAGAATGGGAGGTTAAAGTTAGAAAAAGTGAAGGAATCAATAGATCAATCTCACAGCCTTCTGAGATGGAGGCCAGCTATATAAACCATTCTGTGTTGCTCACCCAGTCCCTGGGGAAGTGTTTAAACTGTGATTTGTTTAGCTGGCTACAATCCTACCCAGGACATACCAACAAAAGACCGGAATTTGACTGTAGTTGTTAGAGTGATGCAGACAGAGTATGAATTTCATTGTCCTTTTATGGAACTTTAAAACTTTTATTTAAAATTTTTATTTGGGGAGATTAACTTCTAGCATGACAGCATGATACACTGATATAATCTCCACTGAAAATGGTAAAATTCATTTTTTTAAAAAAGAAACCATTTAAAGCCATTGTAAGTGGTCCTAAGGGTAAACAGAAAATGAAACATTTATCCAAAAAACCATGAAAACTGTATCAGAAAGGCAAGAGTGTGAGGTATTTCATCCTCACTAGCTCCCATCTCCTCCTTTATCCCACAGTTCTGATCTAAACTGATACAGTTAAGGACACAGGCATCAGGTCCCCTGAGCTCCTGGTAGGAGAGCTCTCTTCCTGGGAGAAGCAGGGTATCAGCTTTTCTCACTCAGCCCAGGCACCTGTAGAGGACAAGTCCTATTGAGTCTCAATTACTTTTTGCCCCATGCTAGCCTTAAACTGTGATCTTTCCTATCTCTGTTCTGAGCAGCCGAGGTTACAGGCATGAGCCACCATGCCCAGTCTCAAATACATTTAATAAAGTTGGCCAATTTTTTTGAAGCATATGGTTTCCTTTAGATGAGAATCCTAGAAAGTAAACCACTAGAATAAATGAGTTGTTGGAAATAGGTATTTGAATCTAAATCTAGAACCTGCTAGTGATAATATTACGAGTGACCTAACTTCTCCATATATCCCCTTTTCCTCTTCTGAAAGTAAGGCCTAACTCTTAAGGTAGAAATACTTGAGTTAGATTTTTGCCTGGCACTTAGTAAATGCTCAGTTTTAGCTATTTTCACATATAGCTGTTTTTAGTATGTGATGACACTGCCACATGGAAGAGGAAATAAATTATATCAGTTTAGGATAAAAGAACAGTATCAAAAAGCACAGTGTTAGTTTTGTGTAATAGGTGGGATATCTTCAAAATGTAACTTGTTGTTCAACAATTAATGTGAAATGTCAAAATTAGTCCAAGATTCATGAAGTTAATTTGTGTATCAGATAATTTTTAGGGTTTCATAAATTCTAATATTCCCTATCAATCTTGGATTATTTTTATAGATAATGTTTGCTAGTGTTTTGTCTTAAATCATATATATATATGTATACATATATATGTGTGTCATATGTGTATATATATATACATACACATATGCATAATTTAAATAGCCATTCCCCATATATGAACAGTATATATGATTATGTCCATATTATGAGTATATAATATATATGTAACAGAAAAGACTGTTTCATTCTAAACTAATTTTATTTTAAAGAACAGCACCTTCTAGTTTGGCATTTGGACTGAGAGCAGGAAACAAACCCTATGTATTCACTATATTAAAGATATTTCTGCCATATTGCAAAATATTTAATATTAATTCATCTGTTACACCTATAATAGGCTTTTTTTTGGGATTGGGTGTAGAGTTTAAACCAGATTCTAATTAAGTTAAAAATCCATTAAGTCTTTAGTTCATCTGTTTTAGAATAAGAAAGTCAAGAAAGAGTCAAGATTTTAAATTCAAATTAAATTAACTGTGCTCTATGAAAAGATTTCTGTTCAAAACTTCCTACGAGAAGTTGTTAGGGTACCTTTAAGGCTTGCAGCCCACTCAGCCTGAAACTGGCCACGGCTAACATGACCCAAACTGCCACTTACTGGAACAAAGGGAGGTGGGACGGTTTCTGGGAACAGGGACTGTTCCTGGTTAATCTTGCTAAACAATATGAGTTAAGACACCTGGTGTTTATCAAGTTCCTGATAAGTAATCTTTAAGTAATCTTGCCCCACCACCAGGATGTGGGTGATATCAGAAATATGTGACCCCAGGGGCTATAAAAATTGCTGTGTGACCATGACTAATGTTTAAAAAATATAAAAGCAGCCTGAACTTTGCATTCAGGGTCCTCGTTGAAACCCACTGCATCGGGGAGATACCCAGACCCCAGCTAGCTGGAAATAAACTTCGCTTTGTGGCTTACATTATTGTGAGTGTCTTTTGTTCCTCTGAGGGGTGGTTGACCTCAGACACCAACATCTGGAGGTCCCACCGAGATATCAGCCCCTCCCTGAGAGGAACAAATGGCCTCCAATACCGAGGTTTAGTTGAGAAAGACCACGGAAGGAGGATTGGCCACCTCTGTTTGGAGGGACTTAGAGTCCCCATCTGAATTTGGTTGAGAATTCTCATTGAGTGGAAAGAAGGGGTTACAGCTCTGGAGGCTCCACTATTGGAAGTCATGGGAGACATCCCCGATGGTCAGGAACTGTGCCGACATCCTCAGTGGACATTTGGGCAGTCTTTGGGTAAGGATCCTGAATCTGGTGTGAATGGAATTATGCCTGTGAGAGTAGTCTGGTTGGCCAGCCGGTACTTGTGCATGTTAGAGAGTCCTGTGTGAATTTGTTTGTCTGCTGGAATTGTCTCTCTTGTTCTATGTTTTCTCCTCTGTACCTCTCCCCTGATCATCATGGGACAGGCTCAGTTAACTCCTAAGATCCTCTTTCTGAGTCATATTTTAGAAATCCGTGCTAAGGGACACAATTATGGCATGGAAATTAAGAAAGGTAAGTTTAACACCCTTTGTTCAGTGGAATGGCCAACCTTCAATGTAGGTTGGCCTCCTCAAGGCACCTTCTCCTTGGACATGATTAAGAAGGTCCGAGACGTCATTAATAGACTAGGTCTTCATGGCCACCCTGATCAATACCCCTATATCCTTATGTGGCAGACTTTGGTAGAGGACCCTCCTTCCTGGCTGCAGCCATTTATCCATGAGTCACCTGCAGACCGGCCTACAATACTGGCCATGTCGGGGAACACCCCCATTCCCGTTACTTCCCCTAAAAAGCCTATTCTACAGGAAGAACCGATTCTCCATTCAGCCTTGATTGACTTAGATTTTGAAGTAAATCCCCCACCATATGCTGCTGCTGAACCACTCCAGCCAGAGGCAGCTGGCTCCCCTGAGCCTCCCCACTCATCAGCCTCCCTGTCTGCACCCCCTGCCCTGGTCTCCAGACCGGCGAGGGGACTCAGGCCCTGTAGGCACTGAGAGGAAACCCCAGAGGAGGAGCCCTCCTTCACTTCCACTGGGGCTCCCATCCTCCTGGTGCGGGCCCTGGGTGGTGCTGGTCCCAATGAGGGACGCACTATAAGTATTGGCCTTTTTAAGTAGTTACCTGTACAACTGGAAAGCCCAGAATCCTCCTTTTTCTGAGGACCCTAGAAGCCTGACTGATCTGTTTGAGTCCATTTTGCATACTCACAGTCCCACATGGGATGACTGTCAGCAGCTCCTTAAGACTCTATTCACCACCGAGGAACGGGAGTGGATTCTCACTGAAGCCAGAAAGAATGTCCCCGGCGACAATGGATGACCAACCACCCTGCCGAACCTGATTGATGATTGTTTTCCTTTGAACAGACCCGACTGGGACTATGGGGACACAGAAGGCAGGGAGTGTCTCCAGGTCTACCGCCAGACTCTTATGGCAGGCCTCCAGGCGGCAGCTTGCTGCCCTGCCAATTTGGCTAAGGTAAAGGCAATAATGCAGGGGGAAAATGAAAGCCCGGCTGCATTCCTTGAGCATCTTTACGATGCACACAGACAGTATACTCCCCTAGACCCACTAGCAGAGGTGATTCAGTCAGTTGTAATAATGTCCTTCATAAATCAGGCTGCCCCAGATATCAGGAAGAACCTATATAAGCAGGAAGGACTTGGGGAAATGACTATCCAGGATCTGATGAAAGTAGCCAAAAGGGTTTTTAACACCCGAGAAACCCCAGAAGAACGAGAGGATACAATCAGTAAGGAGAATCAGGAACTACAAGAAAGGATTCAGAAGGAGGACAGGGAACACCAGAGTAAGGAAAACAAGAAACAGAAAAAGGAGATAGCTCAGATATTGCTAGCAGGAGTCCAGGATCCAGCCGGACCGAGTTCTGGATGGACCGGCCCCTCACGTCCCCAAAGAGATCTACCCAGGCTAGACCAGGGACAATGTGCCTATTGTGAGGAATATGGACACTGGAAGAAGGAATGTCCCAAACTCCAGGGTCACCTGGGACCAAATAGCAGGCCCAATAATGACGCCCAGGTCCTGTTAGCTGGAATGGAGAGTAACTAGAGGGGATGGGACTCAGATCCCCTCCCCGAGTCTTGGGTAACCACATATGTGGAGGGGAGGCCCGTGAGATGCATGGTGGACACAGGGGCCCAATATTCAGTCCTTAATAAACCTACTGAGCCACTGTCCCAGAAAATTAGTCTTGTACAGGGAGCCACTGGGTCCAAGGCATATCAATGGACTAGCAAGTGTCAGGTGGATTTGGGACAACATCAGGTGACCCATTCCTTTCTCGTCATTCCTGAGTGCCCTGCCCCCCTTCTGGGACACGATCTGCTAAGGTGAGGGCTCACATTCACCTTGAGCCAGATGGTATCAAAGTCACAGGTGGACAAGGACAGCCCCTCCAAGTCTTGACCATGTCTCTCGAAGATGAACATCACTTGTTCTCCTTGTGGGACCCTCCCCCGAAACCTATTGAGTGGTCCCCTGAAATGGCTTATTGGATTCAAACCTACCCCAGGCTTGGGCAGAAATAGCAGGTGTGGGGCTGGTGGAACATCGAGCCCCAATAATCGTAGAAATCAATGCTTCAGCTCAGACTATCTAAGTCTGTCAGTATCCCATGTCTTCCGAGGCACGGAGGGGGATTGCCCCTCACATTAACTGTCTCCTGGAGGCTGGAATATTACGGCCCTGCTGTTCTGCTTGGAACACTCCACTCCTCCCTGTTAAGAAACCTGGGGGAAAAGACTATAGGGCAGTCCAAGATTTAAGGGAAATAAACAAGAGGGTTGAGGACATCCACCCCACAGTCCTCAACCCCTATACCTTGCTGAGCCATTTACCCCCCTCCCATGTTTGGTATACCACTTTGGACCTGAAAGATGTTTTGTTAGCATAGCCCTGGCACCCCACAGTCAACACATTTTTGCCTTCGAATGGCATGATGAAAATACGGGGACCCCTGGACAGCTAACATGGACTAGACTTCCACAAGGTTTCAAAAATTCCCCTACTCTGTTCAATGAGACTCTTAATCAGGATCTGGACTCATATCACCGGAGCCACAGTTCCGTCACACTTTTGCAGTATGTAGATGACTTGCTTCTGGCAGCTGCATCTGAAGCTGAGTGCTGGCAAGCCACTGGAGACCTCCTCCAGGAGCTGGGGAAGTTTGGCTATCGGGCCAGTGCAAAGAAGGCTCAAATTTGTAGACAAACAGTCACCTACCTGGGGTATGAACTAAAAGAGGGAACCAGATGGTTAATGAATGCTATGAAAGAAACTATTCTTAGACTCCCTATCCCTATTTGGCTGGAGAAGTCCACGAGTTCCTGGGGATGGCGGGGTACTGCCAGCTGTGGATATTGGGATATGCTGAACTGGTAAAACCCTTATATGGGGCAACTAAGGACGAGGCCCCTTGGGCCTGGGGGCCAGATCAACAAAAGGCCTTTGAGGCGCTCAAGACCGCCCTCCTGAGAGCCCCGGCCCTGGCACTGCCAGACCCTCTAAAGCCCTTCACCCTCTTTGTAGACGAAAGGAGGGGGATAATGAAAGGGGTACTAATGCAGCACCTAGGGCCCTGGAAAGGTCTGGTTGCTTACCTATCCAAAAGGTTAGACCCAGTTGCAGTGGGCTGGCCCCCATGCCTGCGGATCATAGCGGCAGTTGCCCTAATGGTAAAGGACGCAGATAAACTCACTTTTGGGCAACATCATAAGGTGGTAACCACCCATGCAGTAGAGGCGGTCCTAAAGCACCCTACAGTAGATGGATGACCAACACCTGACTGACTCATTACCAAGGGCTCTTGCTGGATGCTCCCCGCATCCTCTTCTCCGAACCAGTCTATCTGAACCTGGCCACCTTGCTGCCAAATCTGGACCTGGAAGCCCCTCTACATGACTGTCAGGAGATCATAGCTGAAATCACCCAAATGTGCCCTGATGTCTAGGACTCAGCACTACCCAACAGTGAGCTGATATGGTATACAGATGGGAGTAGCTTCATCACGGATGGGGTGTGTAAGGTGGGTGCAGCAGTATTGGACCAAGGTGGGAACATAATTTGGAGTGCCCTGTTGCCCCCAGGGATCTCAGCCCAGAAGGCCGAATTGATCACGTTGGCAGAGGCACTCAAGCGGGGTGAGGGAAAATGAGTGACTGTTTATACTGACAGCCATTATGCTTTTGGCACCGTCCATGTACATGGCACCGTCTACTGGGAAAGGGGTTTCATTTCAGCGGAAGGAAAGGAGCTACATAACCTCCTGGAGATCCAGAGACTATTGACTGTGGTGCAGAAGTCCCAAGCTGTTGCGGTAGTACATGTTCCTGGTCACCAATCTGCCCAGACTCCAGAAGCTACAGGAAACTGGCATGCGAATGAAGTGGCCCAAAATGCTGCTTTGGCCTCCATGACCCTAGCTCTGACCTTACCCGTGCCTGAGCTTCCATGCTTGCCACCATGACCCGAGTACAACCCAGAAGACAAACAGTGGATCCAAGATCACCAATGCCCGTAGTCCAATCAGCAAGGTTGGTATCGTGATATTGAAGGGTGGCTGATCCTTCCTGAAAAGTTAGGACTGTTTCTCCTCTCCAAGTTACATCAAGCCAACCATTTAGGCAAGAAGAAACAACTCGCCCTCCTCGGAGTCAGCCCACCTCCGGTTCCTGCGCCAAACAGCCCAAGTTCAAAAGATTGTGGACCAATGTGCCGGGTGCCAGGCTATGAAACCCAGCAAAAGGGACTCCTACATACAAGTACATGGGTATGGGGGAGGGTACCGGGACAGAGCTGGGAAGTGGATTTTACTGAGGTGAAGCTGGGCAGGTATGGGTATAAGTATTTGTTGGTTCTGATAGACACCTTCTCAGGCTGGGTGGAAGCCTTTCCTACAAAACAAAAGGCTGCCCAGGTTGTAGCTAAGGTTTTGCTAGAGGAAATCATACCCAGATATGGCATCCCTGAAACTCTAGGCTCTGATAACGGTCCGGCTTTCATCAGTAATGTCCTACAAGGGCTGGCCAGGGCAGTGGGGACTAATTGGAAACTACATTGTGAATATAACCCCCAGAGCTCAGGGCAGATAGAAAGAATGAATTGGACCCTGAAGGAGACCTTATCTAAATTAGCCATCGAGACTGGCGGGGACTGGATGGCCCTCCTACCCTATGCCATCTTCCAGGTTTGAAACTCACCATATGTACATGGATTGACACCTTTTGAAATTCTATATGGGGCTCTGACCCCCATTGTTGTCCGAACCCTACCGGACCAAGACCCCAGTACGGCCCCAAATTATTTGGCCAGCTTAAAAGCCCTACAGGAGGTCCAACATGAAATCTGGCCCATAGTGCGTCCCTTGTATGAGAGAAAGGACACATTGAACCCAGAACATGGCATCGTCCCAGGGGATTGGGTATGGGTAAAGAGGCACAGAGCCCGCACTCTGGAAGAAAGATGGAAAGGTCCTTACCTGCTGCATTCTGGTTACCCCCACTGCTCTTAACGTTGACAGTGTCGGGCCTTGGGTCCATCACTCCCACGTATGTCAAGCCAGTCAGCAAGAACAGAAAGACACTAGAGCGTGGACCGCATGGCAGCACCCAGATAACCCATTGAAGCTGAAGCTTTTGCGACCCCAGGAACATGCAGAGTCTTCAATAGCAGCCATGGATGGGTTGGCTGATTGCTCTGATCTTGCTCAATGCCCAGAACAGGAGCCTCACAGAAACCAACCCTCACCAGCCCTATAAGCAAACCTGGATACTCACCGACGGGGAGACTCATACCACCCTTAACGAGACTACTCGCACTGCCCCCATAGGAACTTGGTGGCCAGAGCTTCAATTCTTCTTTAGAGACATCAATCCTGCCTACAAGTCTACTGCCCCGGAGTCAGCCCGACATTATGGTTTTTATGCTTGCCCCGGCCACAAAAAGAACAAGGACTGTCGGGGGGTACAATACTCCTTCTGTAAGTCATGGCCATGTGTCACATCCAATCATGGTGAATGGAAGTGGGGGTTATCAAAACTGGACCTAGTCAAATTTGCCTTTGTAAACGGGGTACCCTGGCGGCGCAGAATTCCGTCACCCATCATGAATGCCAGCCCACAGTTACAGATAGAATCAAGGTCACCTTCACTGACAGTGGCAAAGAGGACACCCCCGGGTGGATACAAGGCAAGGTGTGGGGACTTGTGTTTTATAAATATGGTGGACATTCTGGCCGACCATAGTAATCAGATTAAAAGTTGAGCCCATGGGGCCACTGTCCAAAATGGTAGGCCCCAACAAAGTACTCAAGTTGCCCTATGTAGAGCGGCATCTCCAACCTCGCACAACCCTGGTCCCTACCCGGCCTCACAGAAAGGCTAGTATTAAAACTCCAGGACCATTAGGCACCGGCCCTCCTTTGGTGAAGCCCAGTCTCATGACCAGGTCCACAGACCCCCTCTGGAATTTGGTAAATGCTGCATTCCTAACATTGAACCACACCTACCCTAATATGACTACCTCCTGCTGGCTGTGCTATGATGTGAGGCCCCCATTCTATGTGGCAATAGGGCTAAATATCACCTACAATGTCTTGACTAGTGAAAACCCCACTCCATGTTCCTGGGGAGACTGTAAGAGAGGTCTGAGCATACAACAAGTGAGCAGCCAAGGAACCTGCTTAGGGAAGGTGCCAGCAGAAAAACAGGACCTATGTTCTACTATAGATAACAATCCCACCTGGGGCAATGGTATTAAGTGTGTAATTCCAAAAGGCAATGGATGGTGGGTATGTTCACAGTCCGGGCTTACCCCTTGCCTATCAACTAATGTCTTTAACGGCTCTAAAGAATTCTGTGTCCTAGTGACTGTGCTGCCCTGCATCATCTATCATTCTGAGAAGAGCCTATATTCATACTGGCATATAGGAACAGGTGAGAGAAAGAAGAGAGAGCCTATTTCTGCATTAACCATTGCTACTCTACTTAGCCTAGGAGTGGTTGGGGCAGGAACTGGCATAGCCTCCCTGGCTACTCAACATAAAGGGATGTCCTCACTGCGTGCGGCCATAGACGAGGATATTGAGAGGATAGAAGCCTCCATTAGTTACCTGGAAAAATCCCTTACCTCTCTATCTGAGTTAGTGCTTCAGAACCAACAGGACCTAGACTTATTGTTCCTCCAGCAGGGGGGACTATGTGCAGCCCTAGGGGAGGAATGTTGTTTTTATGCTGATCATTCAGGGGTAGTTAGGGATTCTATGGCTAAAGTGAGGGAAGGACTGGCAAAAAGGAAACAAGAAAGGGAAGCCCAAGAAAATTGGTTCGAAGCTTGTTTCAATAGGTTCCCCTGGTTCACTACCTTGGTCTCTACCCTGGTGGGCCCTCTGGTCATACTACTGCTTATCTTAACCTTTGGTCCTTGTATTCTGAATAAGCTAGTGACCTTAGTGAAAGATCGAATTAGTACAGTCCAACTAATGGTCCTGAGACAGCAATATGAAAAGTTACCTAGCCCTGAGAATGTTTACGCTCATCGCACAGATGAGCATGATTCCTCATTATGAACAACTAAAGGGGGGAATGTTAGGGTACCTTTGAGGCTTGCAGCCCACTCAGCTTGAAACCGGCCATGGCTAACATGACCCAAGCCTCCACTTACTGGAACAAAGGGAGGTGGGATGGTTTCTGGGAACAGGGACTGTTCCTGGTTAATCTTGCTAAATGGTATGTGAGTCAATGAGTTAAGACACTTGGTGTTTACCAAGTTCCTGATAAGTAATCTTTAAGTAATCTTGTCCCACCACCAGGATGTGTGTGATATCAGAAATATGTGACCCCAGGGGCTATAAAAATTACTGTGTGAACATGACTAATGTTTAAAAATAAATAAATAAATAAATAAATAAATATATATATATATATATATATATATATATATATATATTTATATATAAAAGCAGCCTGAACTTTGCATTCGGGGTCCTCGTTGAAACCCGCTGCGTCGGGTGGATATCCGGACCCCAGCTAGCTGGAAATAAACCTCGCTTTGTGGCTTACATTATTGTGAGTGTCTTTTGTTCCTCTGAGGGGTAGTCAACCTTGGACCCCAAAAAAGTAACAGGGCTTAACTTCAGTTGAATTATTCCTCCACTGCTTAATACCTGTTTAAGACAATTTATTTTTTACTTCTGATTACTGCTATGCAGGCTAGAAAGGGACATGTTTATAGACTTAGTAGTGTGTACTAGCTTGGTGGTGTTAGTCCAACATTTTGTGTTTAATAGGCTAGGACACAAACTTTCATTTATATCAAAGATAATGCTGTTTAAATAAATGCTGCTATTTATTTTCTTTAAAAAATTATATAAATATATTTTATATAAATATATATGATATACTATTGATCATAATAAATATATCATTTAACAAAGTGACAGTGCTGGTTAACCTTATCATATCAGATCTTAAGATTCAGGTACATTAAAGTATCTAAATCACTTTAAATTATGCATAGATAATTATCTGATCTTATCAGCAAGACTTTTACAAACTTTTGAGGTTTTAGTGTATCCTTTAAATTAAAGGCTTAGCATTGGTGGTGGGGAGCAGAGATAGGAAGAGCCACAGACTGACAATTTCATTGTTCTAGACCAGTCACAAAATATTTTTATAAATGCAATGGCCAATATGGTCAGAGTGAGAGGGGATTCACACTGGCAGCAGACCCTAGGCCAGGACAGTCAAAGAACAAAATCCCAGTGCAATAAATTTTCTCAGCCAGATTCCTTATGAGGAAACAGATTCCAGGCAAAATGTATGTGCTATGACTTCACTGGGTGTTGGATCCCCAGGAAGCAGTGACATGAGGATGATGGAAGCAGATAGGACAAAACAGAGAAAAGCAGGATAGGATGAGGCACTTTACTGAGAGCTTCAGCTCTGAACAATCTGAATAGGATGAGGACAGCCTGAGAAAGATAAGGTGAACTAGGGAGCCTCGATTAACCTGCTGTGCAGAGGGAGATGTAAGGCTTGATCGTCACCAGCTTTCTCTGGTCTTTTATCTCCCCTTCACTAAAAGTTCATGCCAGGGGTGTGCAATCTGCACACACACACACACACAAACACACACACACACACAAGGTTAAGTTGTATGTTTTTATAGGTCCCAAATTTTCTCTAACTCTACCCTGCCTCTAGAGCAGCAGCCTGATGCATATTCCTGCCCCAGTCATGTGACTTGTGAACTCTATTGAGTATGTACTAAACTTCAGTCTATTCACACTTATGAGTTGGGTTATGGCTCTGAATCACAGAAAGTTGTCATATTGTCTCTTAGAAAATCAGGGTGCTCTTATTAGAATAATAATATCAAGCAACCCCGGTGTTTGCTGATTGTGGGGCTCAGCAATGCCCTGTGCAAGAGCTCTGTGATTCTTTCCCCAGGTTTGCTGCCTTTTGATTCCCTAGAAGCTACTTCAGCTCAGACACTGGGTCTACTTTTAAGTCAGAAACAGAGAATGAGCAAATATCCATGTAATTTTCCTTCTATTAGGAAAACAAAGCTTAAGCAGTAACTTATTTCTAATTTTGTGATAGCAAATGACTGTACAAGACACTAAGAAGGGGACACACAGCTCCCCTCTCAAAATTGCAATGACTAAGGAAAAGAGCAGTAAAGATACTAAGATGACTGTATGTGGCCCCAAAATGAATTGATTCATGTTCTTAACTGTAATATCTTTGTGAGAAAAAGAAATAATCATACTTAATCTTGTAATGCAGCACAAAGCAATATACTTTAAAATTCTCATCTTTCTTGAAATTTAGGTGATGTGAAAGATTGGAAAAAAGAAAATGATTATGAATATTATTAATAGACTCTAGGCTGAACATTCACCCAGGACTCTCACACTATTTAAAGACTATAGTCATAAATCACTAGACTGCACAATTCTAATTTGCTAGACTTATTTAATAAGCCTCAGATCAATAAAAGCACATAAATGTTAAAACTCCAATGCAAACAACAAGAATCAGTTTAAACTCTATATATTCAGCTATTTTACCTTAAAGCCTTGAGGGGCAGACTATTTTAACTGCAGTAACAAGTATAAATTCTCCATTTTAATAGTAAATTACCTTTCAAAAGAAACAATAGCTGCAAGAGACACTGAGTCAAGTACTTCAATTGGCTGACATGATCTCTCATTCTGAAATACTTCTCAGAATCAGGTGCCCATCTGCAACTTCCTCAGACTGACAGTTTCTAAAAGGTAGACTCATGCTACAAATGGTTTAAATGTCTAAAATTTAAGCAATAAAAGGCAGCTCAGAAAAATAAAGATGTTATGTCTCTTAGAGTATTCTTTAGTAAGAAATAAACTGGCATTCAGTCTCTTTATTTTCTTTAACCATGAAATGTTTTAAGATAATTGTCAATTTTTAAAGTTATTTGGTCTCTCATGTGACTCAGAGTGGTGAATGCAGTAGCTAAGATGTTTTCTTGATTTGAAGTGCATGAAGTTTTAATTTTAAATATTTTAAGGGAAGTGATTTTAATCACCTTCAGAAAAAGAACTGTAGTATAACACCAGATATTTGGAGAGCATTTATATTTTCTAAACTAGGCATACAGATGAAAAATAAAACCTTGGTACTTATACAAATTAATGCTCAATATTGATATATTGATGATTCATTTTTACACGGCATGTATTGTCCATGTATCTGTGTGGCTGCCTGAGAATTTAGGCCAATGTTGTTTCAACAACACAACATTTAATATCTGATTATACTATATTTTTTCTAAATTTTTATATGTAGCTTCCTTCAGGTAAGTGCCAAAATAGCTTTTGTCTTTTCTACAAAATAATTATAACATAAATGTATTGTTTACTTATTCATTACTCATGCCTAAGGATTTCATTATCTTTCTTTTTAAGATATAGTACTGTGAAATATATATAAAAAGGTTTCTATTATAAATGATTTTCTAAGAAATCATGTCTTTTTGAAAGAGACAGTTTCTTTTGTGATTGCAACAAGAATCTGTGTCTTTGTCTTACCAAAGTAATTCTGAAGAGTTATGTGGATTTTTAAGTTAGTTTTTTAATATTCTTTTGATAATAAGTTCATGTAACATAGAAAGAGGGAATCATATTATTTTAAAATAAATATTATTTAATATTGAATATAGGAAAGCTTTAGATATAATCATAACATACATTTATAGATATCTTAACACATAATTTCTGATGCTATGAATGTTTAAAGTCATAGAATTAAGTATTTATATTTACTACAAACCTTTCAAAGAAATTATAATATAGAATGAATAACTGGTATTTACCTGTCTAGTGAAAAATGAAACCAAGCATATGAGGATACTAAATTGTTTTTAAGTTCAAAGAAAAAGATCCCCTTTGAAATTTGTCTTTCATTATTTCCAGCTTTTTCAATGCAAAAAAAGTAAATAGTCTCTGGATTTTTCAGTACCATTTGTTGAATGGTCATATATTGACAAAAAGTGTGAATTTGAAAAAAAATTCTGTTTTCATTTTTGATCGTGTCATCTTACTCTGAAATAAAACATTATAATTTCTGGTTTTGGAAATTTGTGAGAGGAATTTTAATTTTCACTCCTAAACTAAAACAACTTTCCTGCAAAGCATCCTTGAGCATGAATGGTCTTGACAGTGTTTACTATAAATTCAAGATAAAATGAATATTGTTGCCTCTTAGCATTCTCAGAGGAATAGTTTCGCATTCCCTTCAGATATCAAAATTCATAGGTGCACAAGTCCCTTAGGCAAAATGGTAAAGTATTTGCATATAACTTCCACATATCCTCACATACGCTCCAATTGTCTCTACCTTGTTTTTAATACCTACTGCAGTGTAAATGCTATGTAAATAATTGCTATATTGAATCTTTTATGGAATGATGACAAGGAAAATTTCTCTACATGTTCACCACAGAAGTAAATTTTTTAAAACATATTTTCAGTCCATGTTGGCTGAATCTCCAGGAAGATGAGACCCCATGGTTAGGGAGACCAACTGTGTATATATATGTACATGCATAGCCTCATAGCCTGGTGGTTAAAATTTTAAGACAGGCAAAGTACTTCACAGGTTCAATTGCGGCTCCACCTTGAAAGGCTATGTGGCTTTTTTGTGCCTTTGATCCTTACCTGTGAAATTGGAATAATAAGTGGGCACAACCCTTAAGATTATTATAAAAATCAAATGAGCTAATATATGTGAAACTATTAGAACTATTCCTTGTACCAGTCGTGTTGAAGAATTCAATAAATATCACTTACTATTGATCCCTGATGGCATAGATCATTTATATATGCTTTAAAAGATTACTGCTTAACATTTGATGATTGGTGTTAGTGCTTTTTCATTTTTTTTTCATGTCTTACATATCTCACGCACCTTTCTTTTTGAACAAATCAGAAACCATCTTTAGAACAGTGTGCTTTAATTTCGTTCTGCTTTACAGGCCTCAGCTGTTATCATTTACTATTAAATACACCTCAAATAGTCTTTTGCCAACTTGTTTGTGCCAGCTTTACTGTAAATATAAAAGCAAATATTGGCCCTGAAGTCTTGTTTCAGCAACATGTTAAAAATGTTTTGCTAAGCATGTAGTCTATGTTATATCCTTAAAGATTATCCCAAAATAAAAATAATAAAATAAAATAAAATCTCAAAGAATATTTTCTCAGGCTTCCAAAAATGCTTCAGGAAGTTCACTTTTTAAAAAAATGTCCCTGGAGTATCTGTGCTTTGAAGTATTTCTACAAGTTTCCTAAACCTAAGCTATTTTGTTTTATTACTAAGTGGGTCTTGTTAGAGTCTGACGATTTAACTTGCACATGCTACACCTGAGAAAAAGCTAATTGCTGACCAATACTGATATAATTGAAAGCCCTGTTTAAAAAGATTAAAATTAAAATTATTTATAAATTTAAATACTTTGATAATACACTGAACTAATATTAAAATATTCATGTATTTTCTATTTATTGCAGTGACTTAGAAATTTCATTTATGTCTTATTTATAGCCAAGGATTTAAGTATCTTAAAAATCTTAACAGTAATGAAGAGAAAAATTAAAAAGAAAATTAGTAAGAGCAACAATAAAAATATTCATTTAAAATATTTTACAGAAATGTGTTTAATTGAAAAAAATATACTATTTTAATGAGATGGTTTTTAAAATCATTATGTAAATTGTTCTCACTCCCATAAGGAAAGAAAGGAGGAATATGTTTTGATCTAATGAAGCTTAGGAGATAGGAATTCATTCCCTTCCTTCTGCATAATGGAGTAACCCTAAATAAATGCATAATTATTTCTTCTTAATTATCTTTGCACAAAACACCAGAGGTTATGTGAGTAATAAGCTCCTGCATATTAAGGTGGAACTTACCACTTATCTTATCTGCATGTCCTATCATCACCCATGATAATATTCTGCTTCTCAGCCCAAATTCCCCACTTTGAATAAGTTTTGTTCTCAAATTGAGTACTCTCAAAAAGTCTGCTTTTGTATAAATATTCTTCATTATTTTTTCTCTTTTAAAAGAAAAACAAAATCAATTTAGATATACATGTTCTTTATCTGGTCAAAATCTCTCCCCCAAGTAATCCATCATACAAACATCTTTAAAATTTTTCATGCAGAAAGTAAGTTAAAGCAGTAAGCTTTAAGACTCAAGTCCAAAGTCTTTCTGATACCACTCAAGACTATGAAAATTCTGTTCTTTTCTGCATTGCAATGTTAGTTACCTCAGGATTGCCTAGAGGTCATGGTCAGTCTTCCTTTCAGAGGTCCTGATGCCCCTCAAGGAGTGACAGGAAAATGCTAGCAGTTGGTCTTTCTAACAAGTTCTCAGATGATGCTGAAAGTCTGTGACCAACCTTTCCCAATGAAACAAAATATGTTACAACCACTACCTCTGAATCACCAACCTTAACACCCATTGGTCCTAAACCTGGTAAAAACCAGGGCATGTATGTGTTTCCTATTTCTGTATATACTTAGCTTTGTAATAGGAAGACCAATAATTGCAAATGTCTATTATTAGGCCATGAATAGTATCATATACAAATTAGTTGCTATTCCTGTTAGTGGTACCAATTATTAGATTATTTAAAATATTTTTAGGCAAATATATAAATGCTCTAGCATTTCTACCTCATTGTTAACTCAAATTGGTAACATAGTGTTTGAGAGCTCTGTTAATGAAGGGATGTATAAAGGTATTCTAAAGTGGGTAATGTATTCTAACAGAGGAATGAGGACAGGGTAGAAACATCACTGATCTCCTTTCCTTCATTGACTCATCAATGTATGAGCTTGGAAAAGGCAAGCACTCATTCAGGCATAAATTTATTTTAAGAAATGAGATGGAGGGTGAATTTTACAATAAGTTGATAATATTAATTAAATATTAATATCTCTAGAACCAATCTAATAAATTTCTGCCTTTTAAAAAATTAATAATCCTAAATAACGGTATTTATTGAATGGGTATATTGTCAGAATATGGGAAAACACATTTATAAAATGGAAAACGGTAATTTGAATTCTATTTCAAACTTGTTCCATTTTTTTTTAAGGAAGTGAATGAAGCTTGACTCTATGAAATGCAACTAGTTAATTAATATCACATTCTGTAATTATGTTTACTAGCTTGTTCATCAATAAAATTAAGAGATTTTCTATTGGTGATTGACAGGATTCTTAAGATACCTTTTCCAGTTCCAAGATTCTTATTTCCTGGTTATTCAAGAAAGCAGTAATCCAGGCTCTGCTATGAAGTACCTCTGCAGATGTAATTATACTTACTAATCGGCTGATCTTAATTTTAGAGAGATTATACTAGATTGTCCAGGTGCACTTCAAAGTAGAAAAGGAAGGTGGAAAAGCCAGAGACATGCAAGAGAAGAGAAAGGTTGTTAGGTCATTGAAGGTGCTGCCAGAGAATGGGATTAAGGTAGTTCTTGTGAGACCCTTGGTTAGTTAATAAGAGCTGAGAGTGAGTTGTAATAGAGAGAGACTGAGACCTGTCTTGTGCTTGGTTTCCTGTCTGTTGAAGTAGTGTTTTTCTCTTATGCTTGCTCCCACAGCTGTGATCCCATCTGACAAGAGGCCTTTACCAGAAGCAAGCACCATGCCCTTGAGTCTCCATAACTGTGATGGACAAATGTCTTTACTTTACAAATGTACCCAGATTTGGCTGCTTGTTATGGAGAAGCACTTGTTATGGACATATGACACAAAGTCATATGACGCACTCACCCAAGGAGAGATTATAATGTATGTGAATGCACCTTGAGTTTCAGGGGTTTTAAAAAATTAAGTTTCATGTAATTCCCATAATGTGGGGATATCAGGAGGTATCTCACAAGTTTTATCCACTTTATTTCTTTCCCTGAGGACAAAACAGAGAGAAAAATAAAAATAAGCATCCCATAAGAGAGATTTATCAGAACTCCTAATTTCTTGTTTTTTTTAAATTTATTGTTGTGCTGGGTGTGTGTACATTGTAGCATTAACAAAACTTCTTACAATATATCAAATGTATCATACTTGAATTCACCCACTATGCCATCCTAATTTCACCAGGAAACATATTTTGTCATTAATTCCCCAGCCATATACTATTTCAGTATACACATTAGTATGCATTCTTATAGCTCTGTGTGTACACAGAGAGATGTTTTTATATGTGTGCCTTCATCACATGGGTGTATTGATAAATCATACATACTTCATTGGAAATATATCATAAGTATAAAGAAGAGCACAGCAACTTTCCTACACCATTAACCACAAAGAAAACATACCAAACAGCAGCCAAATGCTTGTCTAACTGTAACAAATACTTGAAATGTGAAATTCTTGAACCATGCTGATTGTCTTTGTCACAGGCTTGTCTTTGTGCTCACTAATGATCGAATGATTATGTTGATTACCATTGAGCCTAGCCATGCTGTTGTAAAGTGTACAGACAGGTACAATAAGCACACATATCACTACATCACACAGCAATCCAAGTGTCAGGTAAGGAAATCACAAGTGAAAAAATTGACAAAATTATCCCTGGAATCCCTAGAGTAATTGTTATATTTCTAAGCATAGTAAAAACAATAATGAGATATTTTGCTTTTCCTCTTTTCTCAGCATTCCATGGTTATTCATTTACAATGATTCCAGGATGATAGCCATGAACAATAAACTATTATGAATAGAAAAACATTGCAGAAAACTCTTAATGTTAAGATATGGATATGGACGTTAATGTAGTTTGGCAAATATGTTTCATTCAATATTTTCTCTCATCATCTATTTGAAAATAATTGTATATGGTCATAAGGATTCTTCAGTCTAGAGTCATTTGTTCTTCTGTGACTCATGGGGAGACTGTATGAAGGAAGAATAAAGCTGGCCAGTACAAATATAATTCCTGGCCCAGTTACCATTCTGAGTCCTTCTTTTTCTCTTTCTTGGTAACAGCTGGATGAAATTACAATGGGGTCATATGCAAGACATTGGAATGAATTTTTCTTTAGTAGCAAAGACTAAAATGGAAGATATACTATCCATAATATGCAAATCTTTCTTACATTCTGTTTGGCTTTTCTCTGGAAGAACACCTGGCTCTTGAAGTCACAAGCCAATTTAGCAATCCAGAATATGTGAAGGGACATCCCTGTTGGTGGGTGATGTAGTGGGGTTTAATCATATGTTCAATGAACCAGATACTATTCTCTGTGTCCTGAAGCTGAGGCATTCACTTTGGAACTTGTAAAGATGTTATCTTCTATTTTAAACTAAACCGTTTGTTTTAGTCTTAGCATTGCTTTCAAAATTAATAAGGTGGAACATGGGTGTTCATTTGTTAGAAATGTTCTTGTAAGAAACACGGTTCTTAGTTAAGAATGAAAAATGACATTTGATTATGTGCTTATGCTTTCAGCATTCATTCTTCAGTGTTATGAACCACACAATGTTTTGGAAAGGTAATTTAAAGAGTAAATCTAGACAGTCAATTTGTTCATCAGCTAAGCATTCAAGCAAAACATTTTATACACACTGCTTGAACCAGCAATTTTTAAAAACCATTGTTTGTCATAGTAGCAAACTGAATTATTCACTATATAGATTGGCATGAAAAGAAAAAAAAGTAAGAAGTATTGATCCTACATACATTCTTACTTTTCTTTATGCTGTAACATGTGATAACATTTTGCCTTATTATTTTATAAAAAAAAAATTCAGGTCAATACCTATTTGCTTAGCCCAAAACTTGGATGACTTCTTGAGCAGAGTATATTTTTTATTTTTATTTGCTACAGATGTACTCTTTTTTTTAAAATTTATTTATTTTTTTATTATTCATATGTGCATACAATGCTTGGGTCATTTCTTCCCCCTGCCCCAACTCCAACAGATGTACTCTTAAACTAATTTTGAAATGTGTAATAAGAATTTTAGCAAAGAAAACCCACCTCATGTTCTAACATCTTTCACAAAGGTCTTAGACTTCTGGGTTAGTAGTAGTTTACACATGTGGGAAGTAATGGGTGATAGGTCCATAGATTAGATGGTCCCAATAGCTATTCAATTAAAGTAGCTCAATTTAGCTGTGGCAAATTCTCAATTTAAAAATACTTATCTTATTTTCTAAAATATGAATTATATAAATTTTCTTACCTATACTACTGCATATATTCATGTATTTATATCTTATTTAATTTGCTTTTATTTTCTAACAAACAGTATTCACTCTCAAGGAATCATTTCAAATTAATTTAAAGAATCAAATGAGATAGAAAACAAACCCCAGCCATGTGTTCTTTAGCAAATACAGGTACAAGGAAAGGAAAAATCTTTGCCACACCAAAATTAAACACTAGAGAGTTGTTGTAGGTGGGCCCCAGTGGGTCACGCCTGCAATTCTAGCTACTCTAGAGGCAGAGATCAGGAAGATCACATTTTGAAGCCAGCCCCAGGCAAATAAATAGTTCCTGAGACCATATCTTGAAAATACCCAAGCTCTTGGCTCTCTCTACTCTCTCCCTCTCCCACCCAGCAATAAAGAATCTCATGGCCAGATCACTCCTCTCCACGTGGTCATTTTGGGGCCACATTTCCTTACATTTGGTGCCATGACTCAGGGCAGGTTTCCCCACTAATCCTGGTGGGACCTGGATTCTGACTCACCCCACGACCACCCTGAGGACATGACTGGCCAGGACTCATCCTTCCGTTCACCCTCGCTCGCATCCAACACTGGACATTCTTTGGTGAGTCCACATACCCTTCTTGGGCTCCCTTTGTGGTCTCTCCCTTCAGCGTCTCTGGGGTTTAAACACCCCCCTTTTTTGGATATCTCTGGGACTCAGATGGTAGAGGGGAGTTCTCTTCCCTCTGTTCAGCTTGGGTCTGTTTTTGTCGTCAGTCTCGGAGACCGCCCATCTGCATAGCCAGGCGCCGGGTGACCCACAGCCTCCAGGCCCAGGGTGCCCTACAAGCCACTTGAACACAGTTGGGTTTGACCCCAAATATAAAACCAAAAATTTGATCTGCTTTTGCACTCAAATTTGGCCCACTTATCCTTTAGACAACCAAAATCACTGGCCCCTTTTTGAGTCTTTAAATCCCAACCTTTTACAGGACATATAACTACTGTGAGCTATGGGGACGATGGGGAGAGATTCCATTATGTCCAAACCTTTTCATACCTCTGTCTAAATCCTGCTCTCTGACTTCAAACCCTCCCTCTGTACTTTCTGTTCCCCTGTGCGGATTCTATCAGCCTGTAAACCAGTTTCTAAATCAGCCAATTCCTCTCCAAACCTCCTCCTTCCCCATGTAAACAGACTTCTTGCACAGCTTACCATACCTATCTCCTCCTATCTTCCTGAAAAACTTTCCCTGTCATGGAGTTAAGCAAGCCACTCCTTGCCAATTCTGGCCTCAAGGCGATTCCAGCTCTGAGAGAGCTCATACTTTATTTGGTGACCTGAGAATGGAGGTTTCGTTTCCTGAAAGCCTGCCAGTACCAATCAATGGGAGTAATCTAGAGACACAGGTGATAGCTAATCCCTCGAGCATGTATCATGCCTACAGGCTCTGCCTTCCCCTCCCTTACCTAAGATGTCAGCACACCTTTCTGCCTCCTCCATGGTCTCACCACATGTCCTTTGTCTCTGTCTGCCTTCCCCTCCCTGGGCTTACTGGGACCCTGCCTCCCATGAAAAACCTGTAGCATGGTACCTTATGACTTAAGCTATTCCAACTAGTTTGTCAGGCCTCTCAGTAACTTTAAATCAGCTGCTTTACAAAACAGCTTGCAAAAAACCTGCAGCTGCCACACTCATGCTGTAACTCCACTCCCACAAGGGGAGGAGGGAAAACCAACAGGTGCACCTGTGCACAGGATGCCGGCTCCTGGACACAGCAAAAATGCCTGCCATAGCTAAGAAAATCCATAGAGGACCCAGCAAATCCTGGGCCGCCAGCCACATGTAGCGATGGCTGTGACCCACTGCCACTTCCCCTAGAATAAACGCACACAGAGTACACAGGAAGGGGGGAGGGGTGACAGGCCGCAAGATCAGGCCTAGGCAGTCAGGGTCATTTGTCCCAGGTGTGTGTGGAAGGAGTGGCGCCTTGCACAAGTTCTGCTTCTAGCCCCACCTCACACCTCAGGGCATCAGACCCTTGTAAGCCAATTGTTAACTCAAGGTTATAGTTCCAGAAATAACAAAATAGACATTACTGTGGTCTCTAAATTTCTCATTTAGAATTTTCTATACCTTTGGCCTCAGCATAAATTTTTACCTCCAAATATTAACACTAGTTGTCCCATATGGCACTGTTATTGGCCTGAAATGCCCTCTGAATGCCCTTACTACTAAATCAGAGTTCATTTACATATTTGCTTATGTGTCTTAAATGACTACCTTGTAACAGTGTTATGTTATACTTTATCTAAATATGGTATGAACATTTAAAAGGTTAAAAGTGTCAATTTATATAAAATAATGAGCTAAAGCTCTCTTTTATCTAAGAGTGTTACATTTAAATCCTGACAGCCCCTGCCTCCCACAGGTCACCTACCTAGGTGTGGCCTTAAAGGGACAGACTCACTCCCTGAATCATAAATGCATCAACCCAATCTTCCATTTCCCAACCCCCATACCATAAGACAGCTTACAGTTTTCCTGGCAGTTATAGGATTTTGCAGAATTTAGATCTCTAGGTATGTAGTCCCTGAACAGACACCTTTTTATGCTCCTCCTAATATTCCTATTTGGGTCTTAGATAATGTATGTCCACCCATTTCTCTTAGAAAAACTTGCCTCCAACAAACTCTGCTCCTCTGGCTCACTACCTGCCTTCTCAGGGAACTTCTCAGAAAGCATGCAGAACAGATCCTGCCCTACCCTATAACAATTTCTGTTAAACCAGGGCATCTTGTTCTTCAAAAGGATCTTCTACCCTCTCCTTTGATGGACCAGCCCTCATCTGGTCATTCTCATGACACCCACTGCTGTCAAGCTCAATAGGTTCCCCCAATGGCAGCACCTCTCAAGAAACAATTAGAAAATGGAGAAGGGAATTGGAGGACTTTTGAAATTGTCTAGGGAACAACATTTCACAGTGGTTCTTCTGGCCAATGCCCATCCTAATGCCTGTGTTCTTCCTCTCCTATTCTTAACCTTCCTCCCTTGTATCATACTACACGTCTGCTATTGATAATCAAAAATTTAACCAGTTGTACTTCCAGGGATACCAACCTCTCCAAAACGCGAGGATAGTTGGCTGATACCTACCATGCAGAGGTCGGAGGTTTGGCTCGAGGCTCTTTACGACCCGTGGCTACAAGGGACCTTCATCAACTTCAGGGAAGAGGAAATCTTCATTTTTGGAACCTGGGTGTACACCATCATGAGGCTCACCACCCCAACATTGTTTGCCAACTGACCCTCCCTTCCCCTACACCACCCCTTGTCAGCTCGAAGAAGCCAGGGCGAACACAACGCCCCCCTTCCTTAACAAACAAAAAAGGGAGGAATGTTGGCAATAATGGTGCCGATAAGTTTCAGTTCTTACTGCACCCTTAAGTTTCTGTTTTCCAGGGTCATGGTCCTGCCTCAAGTCTAGCTTGAATCCTCTTTCTGCTCCAACCTCCAATCAGCATGAACCATAAGATCCTAACCAATCAGATCATGCTGAGTCCCACTGAGGGGTATTTAAGCCCCTGCCCCTCTCTCCCTCTCTCTCTTGGCTCTCTCTACTCTCTCCCTCTCTGACCAGGCAGTAAAGAATCTCTTGACTGATCAAAAAAAAAAAAAAAGAAAGAAAATACCCAACACAAAACATGGCTGGCAGAGTGGTTCAGGAGGTACAGCACCTGCTTAAGAAGCATGAGGTCCTGTGTTCAAGCCCTGTGTGCAAAAAAAACAAAAAGATTTTGTAAATATAGGCATATCAGAAAAAAGTAGATATTTTACTTATAAGTAAAAAGAAACATTCTAAAAGGTTTGATGTATTAATGAAGTAAAATACAACTAAAGTTATGTAACTAATACTGTAGACTGAATAAACATAAATCCCAAAGTGATGATCTTCAAGGAGAAATTTGAAAGATTTATATGAGATTGGAAAATTCTAAATGCTACTCAGTAAGAACTAAAAAGCATTTAAAAAAAAGCAGAAAACAGCCTGGACCCAGTGGCTCTTGCCTATAAGTAATCCTAGATACTCAGGAGGCAGAGATCAAGGAATCACAGTTCAAACCCAACCCGGACAAATAGTTTGTGAGACCCTATCTCAAAAAGCCCATCACAAAAAAGGTCTAGTGGAGTGGTTGTAGGTTAGGCCCTGAGTTCAAGTCCCAGTACCACAAAAAAAAAGCAGAAATCAGGATGTGACAAAATTGGACAGCCTGACTACTGAATTTGACCTAATGACATTTAGAATTTTATTAAATGCATGGAAAATGCTATTTTCTCATTCATTTTAAATAAAATAACTGACACTCCAAAATTATTAAAAAAGAAAGTCTGTATAAAATAAGATGGTCCATAGATAGTACAGTAAATGAATGAATTATCCTTAATGTTTTAGTGACAAACCATCCTAAACTACCTTCATTTTCCTCTATTTTTCAATTTATGTAGAAATAATTTTGTACTAAAACGTAACTTTAAATACTTAGATAAAATTTATGCATACTGCTCTTACCTGACTGGTCTCACTTTTTCTTTCTAGTTTTATCTTGATAGTAGTAAATTTGTATTATAGAATCCTTTTTCTGGGCACCAGTACTTTCCATGGACTTGGCAAAAACAAAGAAAGTATGAAAGAATAGTACATTTTAAACAACATTTTTAAAATCCAGAACAAATGATAAAAGCAGCAGGACTTTTGGAGTGTCCACAAGGCTTATGAAGGAATGGTCAGCACTTTTACTATGCCATTTTACTCCAGACAGGAGAGCTCATAAACTGTACAACTATATTCTTCAAAGGACTATGGCTACCACAAAAATGTATATAATTATAAACTACCTTACAGAAAAGAATTGCAAAATTTTGTAATCCATTTGTCAGTAGTGGGGCATATTAGCTCTTTCCATAGCTCAGCTATTACAAATACTGCTGCAATAAACCTGGGTGTGCAAGTGCCTTTGTTGTAACCTGACTGACCTTCCTTTGGGTATACGCTTAAGAGTGGTATTACTGGATCATATGACAGTTCTCTTTTCAGTTGTTTTGAGGAGTCTCCATACTGTTTTCCATAGTGATTGTACTAATTTACATTCCCATCAAAAGTGTATGAGGGATACACACAGCCTTGCCAACATTTGTTGTTGGTTATGTTCTTAATGGCAGCCATTCTAACAGGAGTGAAATGGAATCTTAGTGTGGTTTTCATTTGCATTCCCTTTATGGCCAGAGATACTGAGCATTTCTTCATGTGTTTTTTAGCCATTTGGACTGTGCCTTTGAAAAAGCTCTGTTCAGTTCTTTTGCCCATTTCTTCATTGGGTCATTGAATTTTTGAGAGTTTACTTTGTGGTACTCATGTACAATGGAATTCTATTCAGCCATTCTTCATTCAAAGAAGAATAAAATTTTGTTCTTTGCAGGTAAATGGTTGTAACTGGAGAACATTTCTTAAGTGAAGTTAGCCAGGTTCAGAAGGCTAAAAGTTCCATGTTTTCTCTCATATATGGAATATAAACACAATACAAATGTAGCAATATTATGAAAAACAGGACACATCAAGAGGAGGTCACACACAAGAGAGGAGGGTAAAAGAAGGCAGTTAAGGTGTATTTATTCAAGAAAGAATATAGAATTTTTAAAACTAGTTGAAACAACCATAAGAAAGAGACTGAAGTATAAAGAAGAAAAATACAAGAAATGAACCAAATTGAGCTATAATACATACATACATGGAAATGTCACAAGAAAACTCCCTGTGTAACTATCTTAAACAAACAAAAATGTCATTTATTTTTCCATTCTTTTGCAAAATTGGAGAAGGGGAAGTCCTGCCTGGAGGGGTTGAACCAGTGAGAGGGGGAAGGAGGTAGGGAAAGTGTGTAATAGGGTGAATATAGTGCAAATGCTGGTACACATGAATGTAAATGGAAAAAAGATAACTGATGAAATAATTTCTCTAAAGAGGGAGGGAGATAAAGGAGAATGGTAAAGGGGTGAATTCAAGTATGAAATATTAGATATATTGTAAGAATATTTGGAAATGCCACAATGCACATCTAACCAGCACAACAATAAAATAAGACTTAAAAAAAGAATTGCTGTTTTCCTCATTATTAAAATATACAAATATGTAATTAAGTACACACTGCAATGTATTTTTATGTCTCTGTTTTCCTATATAACTTAGATGGAGATATAGAATGCCAGATAATACCCTCATAAATTTTATATAAATGGAATCATACACAATGTGTTCTTTTTTAGCTTACCTTGTTTAACTCAATATTAAATATGTGAGTTTCTCCCTTGTTCATGTATGTAGCATTAACATATTTTTAAATGTTTTTATTAGTATATGATAGCCATACAGGGGGTTTCATTATGACATTTCCAGATTATATATATATACCACAGTTTGGTTCACCCCCTTCATTATTCTCCTTCTTACCCCACTCCCCTTCTTAAAAAGAATTCAACAGTTTTCGATGTTCATACTCATTTGTGTATAGAACATACCTCAACCACATTCACCCTCCTTTACTCTCTTCATTTATGTGCCCCTCCTGCTATTTCCCTGCCTTTAAAATTACCTGTATACCATGCCTGTCCTTCATTGTTAAAGTACCTGTTCATTTTTCACAGGGTTTTAGCCTTGGCATTTTAACTATAGGTATATTGAAATTTATCAGTCCACTACCCCATTACTCTTCCTTACCCTTTCCCCCCTCACCTGCATTGTTCATTACTATTCTTTATGTTTTTGTTGTGTCATGTTCCTAAACAGACGTGATGTATTTCCGTATTACTCACTCTCTATTATTCTTTTCTTCCTCCTTTACTCTCATTTAATAGTTCCACTGTGGGGGAAAAATAAGAGAGAGAGAGAGAGAGAGCAAGAACAGAAATATATATGTATATATATATGTTCTGTCTATATCTATTATCTATCTGATAATGATTATATTTATATTTGCATCTATCTTCCACATATGAGAGAAAACATGCAACTTTGGTTTTCTGAACCTGGGTAACCTCACTTAAGATGATGTTCTCCAGCTCCATCCATTTACCTATGAATGACAAAATTTCATTCTTCTTTATGACTGAATAATATAACATTGTATACATGTACCACATTTTCTTCATCTGCTCATCAGTTTCAGGCTACCTGGGCTGTTTCTAAAGCTTGACTGTTGTGAGTGATGCTCCAATAAGTATGGGTGTGCCAGTGTCTTTACTGTATCCTGACTTACATCCCTTCAGGTATATGACTGGGAATGGTATTGGTGGATCATATCGTATTTCTGTTTTTAGCTTTTACAGGAGCCTCCATACTGTCTTCCATAGTGGTTGTACTAGTTTACATTCTCACCAGCAGTGTATGAGTGTTCCATTTTCCCACAGCCTTCTCAACATTTGCTGTTGTTTGTGTTCTTGATGGTAGTCATTCTAACAGAGTGAGGTGGCAACCTAATGTGGTTTTGATTCTCATTTCTTTTATGGCCAGGGATTTTGAGAATTTCTTTATGTGTTTTTTGGCCATTTGTACTTCTTCCTTTGAAAAGTTTCATTAGTTCATTTCTTCATTGGATCATTGAATATTTGGGAGTCTAGTGTTTTGAGCTCCTGTAAATTCTGGTTATTAATCCTTTGTCAGATGTACAGCTAGCAAAGATTTTCTCCCATTCTGTGGGCAGCCTGTGCAATATAGAGATGATTTTTTTGTTGTTGTTGTGCAGAAGCTTTTTAATTTCATGTGATCCCATTTGTCAATCCTTTCTCTTAGTTGCTGAACCACTTGAGTTTTGTTGTGGAAGTTATTGCCAATGCTTATTGCTTCCAGGGTATTTTCTGCTCTTTCCCACACTATGTTCAACATTTCATGTCTCATATTAAGGTCCTTAATCCACTTTGAGTGATACCTGTGCTTTTGAAAAATGTGTACTTTATAGAGTTCTACAATACACATTTGCTGATGGTGTTGTAAAATATCTCTGTATATGTTTATTTATTGTTTATCTGCTTACTATAACAGTTAAAATCTCCAAATACGTAAGTGTGGGTTAGTTTTTATTATAGTACTATTTGTTTCATATATATTGGATTCTTTATTTATAGTAACATAAAAATTTATGTTTGTGTTTTCTCACTGATCTTTTTATTTACGTGAAATAGTCTTTTTATCTTTCTTAACAGTTCTTTCCTTATAGAATACTTTGTTTCATATTTATATATCCTCATGAGCTTATTTTTCACTGTTGGGGACTGAACCTATTGATTAGCAAGTGCTCTACCACTGAGTCACCTCTCCAAGCCCATGTCAGTTTTTCTTTAGTTCTTTTTGCAGTGGTTATATTTTTCCACTTTTTATTTTTAATCTATGTTTGCCATTGCATTCAAAGTCTACCTTTTACAATTAAAGCAAACTTATTGCTACATTATTTTTCTATATTTCTATATAAATAAAATAAATTGCAAATTTTTAAAATTAATTTTAATGTGATTTTTATTCTATTTTCTGCTTTAGATACATTTCACCCCTCTTTCTCTACCTACTTGGGAGAGAAGGCTCAGATTCTTCATTTCCTCACCCTTTTTCACAGTTGTGCTCATGATAGCAAGTCATGAGACCCTTTCCTTTTATCTTAGTGGTCCTCAGATATCCAATGTGTTCTAGTTCCATTAGTGCTTTGGGTTAGGCAAGAATAAGATTCACCCCTTGGGCAGTGCACCCATTGGTCAGTGTTGGTGGGTTTATTCTGCACACTCACTTTCTTCCAAGGCACAAGATGTAGGTCAAGGTGAGCTATCCCAGCAAACTTGAGGTACCACCTTATATGAGTAAAGTGAAATTGTTCAGTCCTGTTTTAGTGTTGCTCTTCTTGGTTATGTGTACATTGGGAGTGCTACAACTTCTTTACTAGTTTCTGGACTTTTTGTAATGGTATTTTAGTTTGCATAACATCTTAATGTTACTCTATAGAACAAGGGCCAACTTTCTATCAAAACTCTTATTTTAATTTTAAGTCCTTGATATATATGTATGTGTGTAAGTATGTACACACACACACACGCACACACACACACACACGCACACATAATTGTTTGTCTTTCCCTAAAAACTTTCCATGGACATTTTGTTCTGTGTTCAGGAACAGGAAAACTTTTTGATTTAGTGAGACTTGCTGTACCTCAGGCTCTTCTCCAATGCTTCTCCATCCCATGCTGTTAAACAGGAAGCTGGTGGGTCTCTCTCCTAAGATCTGTGAGACTTCAGTAAACTTCATTCTGCCATCTGGTGGTTTTCATGCTCATTCTGTGTATTTCCACCCCATGGAGCTTAAGGTCTCCTGACAACCTTAAGAGGGTGACTAACACTATGCTCAAGACTCCTTTCCTTAGTAGGATTTTGTTTCCCAGAAAACTAGAAGACTACAAGAGGAAGTCATTCTGGCCTTCAGAAGTTATGTCCTAGGTCTCCCTCACTGTAAACTTTGTAAGTGTCCCACATGGAAAACTGGCTGTACATTTGTGCTCATCTGGTCATTAGTACCTCATCCATCCTCAATAAACATCAAAACCTGTGCTGATTTCACTTCTCCTCCAATACAGACCTTTGGAAGTCTATATCCAGAAAAGACAAAAAACATCTTGTTGAGAAAATGCCTAAAGATCATTATATCAGCTAGGAAGAGCTCAACTCTATGTACAAATTAGCTTCTATAGTCTTTCATTCCATGGTAGTCTGATGTTTTTCAAACTATGGGTGTTATAATTTACCTATTTTTTTAGTTTTTCAATGAAAATATTAGCTTCCTTTGATACACAAAATCTATCCAAAGAAGTAATTTCATTTATTTTTATATAGTTTCATAGACTCAAGCTTAGCTACACATTTTTGCATATTATGAAAACCAATAAATATTCCTCTAGAATTGTTATTTTAAGTTAAAATGACTAATATGAAGCACACGAATATTTTCTTAACTAGCCACATATGTAAGAAACAGCAAAAATGATAAATGAATTAAGACTATAGTATGTTTCCCAAGTATCATCTAAAACATTTGATGTGTGACAAGGAACAAATAAAACATATTGAGTATATATTCTCCTTAAAGAACTAAACACTCATTTGCTTCAATAGCACTAGGCCTTCAGAACACTTACTTTAAGGGAAAAAATATATTTTAAAGTTTTAATACCAACAAGCAATGCAAATAACTCTTCAAAGTCAATGTATGAGAAATGATTTAGAGTGTATATTGGGTAGAAATTTGATGGGCTCATGAAAATGGAATAGTATGTTATTTTGACAAAACAGGGCAGGGGAAAGACTTGACAATTACAAAAGTAGGATTTAAACAGAAAGAAAACAGTGAGCATTATAAGAAAGAAATCCATCTAGCTAGAAAGTGACAATATATGTTTACATTATGGAACAGTCTGCAGAAAGTATTTTCGTCAGGCAATTTTCTAATGAATACACTAGCTATTCACTTAAGGTTTTTTTTGGTGGTACTCAGGTTTGAACTCAGGGCCTAATGATTGGTAGGCAGGTGTTCTACCACTTGAGCCACTCCAACATCTTTTTCTTTTGTTGGGTATTTTGAGAACTATTTGCATGGGATGACCTCAAACCATGATCCTCTGATATCTGCATCTGAGTATCTAGGATTCACTTAAGTTTATCTAAAACAAGAATAATGAAAATTTTTAATATTAATGATAACCTACTTTACACTGAGGCAGGAACTGAGTCTCTAAGTTCTTGTGTTCATAATTTCTTTCTGTGCCTTAATTTTTTAGTGTGGTTAACACCTCCTACCTCCTCAAGCTGCCTTTAAGATAAAAGATCTAATATATGTAAAGTGGTAGCCAGATTAGAGTGTGGAATATGATAAGAAGCTAACAAACAAGCTTTTAATAAATAATTTTAGTATGTGAATAAAGAAGCAGTGATAGAATGGGAAGGGATAATACTTCTGGGAAAGTAAGGTACACTGAGCAAGTCATCCCTTTCTACTGTGTGCTGTTTTATTTTAAGCATTTCGTATTTGTTAGTTCGTTGATCATTAAATCACTAAGTCTCTGGTGGGATGAAGATCCTCATTTACATAACAGAAAACTGAGGCAAAGTTAGTAAAATTTCCCATGTTTTCACAGTTCTGGTGTCCCAGACACAAACATTGTACTAAATTTCTTTTCATTAAACATGTGAATATTAGCCATGTATGGTGGCTCACTCTTGTAATCCTATCTACTTGGGAGGGTTAGAACAGGAAGGTTGTGGTTCAAGGACAGCTTGGTTAAATAGCTTGTGAGACCCTCATCTCCAAAATAATGAGAGCAAAATGGATTGGAGGTGTGGCTCAAACGATAGGCAACTGCTTTGTAAGTTTGAAGGCCTGAAATCATAGTTCAGTCCCACCAAAATAAATAAATAAATAAATAAAGTATCACTGTACATCTGTACATCAGTATGCTTCAATCACACGAAACACACATGCAGACTTTAAAAATTTATACACATTCCCTCCTGTTCATGGCTCATTAGTTTTGGTTTGGTTTGAGAAAGGGTCTCACTTATTATGTAGCCCGGGCATCCCTTAAATTCACAATTCTCCTGTTTCCGCCTCCTGAGTGCTGGGATTTCAGGTGTGAACCACACAACCAGCTGCTCAATAGCCTCTGCAAATGGTTGGTATGAGTATTTTATCAAGGGAGTTGCTAGGAACAGCATTTGATGCTGTTGGGTGTTTTTAAAAAATGGTTGATTCATTCCCATCGCTAAGAAAGAAAACCAACATAAAATACTTCAAAGTTCTCATTTTTGTCAACTGTTTCTTCAGATTTAGACTTTTTACTTGGGATGTACTATCTCTACTTCACATAACTATTGTGAACAATGTTTTTCAAACCACTGAAAGACATTTACCTAAAGTTCTATGTGAAGCCAGAAAATCATACCTTATCTATGTGTTTGTGTATTTACATGTACAAATGTATACATATCATGTGTGCATATATTCATTATATATATATGTATATATATACATATATATATACATGTATATATATATATGTATATATATGTGTGTGTGTGTGTGTGTGTGTGTGCCTTTTCATAATTGTTTTGTACCAGGATCTCATTTGCAATGCCATGTTATATTTAGTAACCATGCTCCTTAGACCCTTGTAGTCATTACAGTTACCCAGACTTTGTTTTTTATCACCTTTACCACTTAAAGGAGGACTGCTCAGGTATTTTATAAAATGTCCCTCTATTGGGATTTGCCATAAGTTTGTTTGTTTTTGATAGTACTCAGTTTTGAACTCAAGGCTTTGTGCTTTGAAAGCAGGTGCTCTACTGCTAGAGCTATGTTTCTCGTCCTGATGTTATATTTTTAGGAAGAAGACCACAAGGGTAAGATGCCACTCTCTCCATAACACCAAGTGTGCATACAGTGAACATGACTAATCACTCTTGTGTGCTCTGATTGCCTGGCAGATGTACTGTTTTTAAAGTTGCTCCACTGTGAAATCTAGTGTACTTTTTGGAAGGAAGTTACAATGTACAGACAACGTACATGAGTGTGGAGTTCTGCTCCCCTTTCTCAAGGGCAAGTATACTCATAAATTATTTGAAATTCTTCTGCATAGTAGATTTATCTGCCCCACACCAGTTTAGCATATTTATTTACTCAGCATTCATTTTATTATTATAAACTCATGGATATTTATTTTATACATTGTATTATAATGCTGTAGTACTTCATTGTGTCATCCAAATTTTTCCAATTTGGGCCATAAAGAGGTTTTCTTCTTCTTTCATTTGGCTCCTGTTCATGTCACTTTGTCATAAACCCATAATTGTGCATGTGTCTGCATGTCTGTGTGTGTATTGTGCCTGCATGTGCATACGTATCTGTGCGCATGGTGTGTGTATGTGTAGAACTTGCTTCCTAGCACTGCAATGTACTCAAACTCACTTTATATATTTCTTGTCTCAATCTTAAAACCAGTAATTACTTTAAGGGGCCCTGGTTCACTTTATTGAAATAAGATTTGGCAGTACATATTGGCATAACTAGTGGAGTATTATTGCAACACACTTTCACAGCTGACAAATTATGGAAATGTATGGATGTATACCAGTCTGTGTGTATAAACTGTAAATATTTCCATATGTAAATATATATGTCCATATATGTATACAGCTAAACATGAAATTACATTCTAGATTCATACAAAGGTTTTAGCAAGTTGAGTTAGCCATGTGTATTTCTAGTTTGTTGTGAGACTTTAGCATAAACTGTAAGTGATTCTTTTCAATTTTTTTAATGTATTTAGCTAGTCTTGTGAAAATCTTGTTGTTGAAACATGCAATCTCTTCTACATTTGTACATTTGATTTGATAGTACTTTATTATAAATTTCTTTCTTTTCCTGGCTCAATAAGGGCTTATTTATTTTGAGAAAAATAGTACCAAACATCAAGCTGTTCACAAAATAATGCACAGTATCAACTTCAGGAAACAAATATTAAGAGTATTTGTTATATATTGTAATATAATAATTATTTTTCTAAAGGATGTAACTTTTATTAGTAAAAATACATCATAAAATTTGGGTTGAAAAGCCACACAGTACTTATGTGGGTCATAACACACATACCTCCAACCCAAAGCTGCTCTCAGGTGCTGTGACTAAATGAGATTGCCTTTGCAGTTAGGGTGGCAACTACTGAAACCATGTATGGATGGAAAGAACTGTACTCCCTGCATGACAAGAGATTATTTTGGAGGCAGTTGATAAAAACCAACATCCTTTTTATTTTTAAGTCATAAAGAGAAATCAAAATTAAAAGCAATAATTACTGGGAAAGACACAACACTAGAAGGAGCATCAAAGTGAAATGGAACCAGGTGCAGAGCAATAGGAATGAATGACATGGGAAGGATAGGGAGATGGTGAACATGTACTGAAGATACTATGGGAGAGGATCTGGTGACATTTTGATCTTAGACAAGTGCCAAGATAAAGAAATGATGGGATAGTTTCCTAAACCCCTATGTGCTTAAGAGTCATCCTCGCCATTGGCTTTGTCTCCATCATCCTCTCCTTCATCAGCATCTTTTTCATCATCCTTAACCAACTCTGGCTGGTCTCCCCCCTCAATATTCAGTATCATCATGGTACAGTAGCTCTCCCTCCTCAGCAGTCATCTACAGCCCCATCAGACTCCATTTTCACATTAGTCTCATCTTTCTTCTGGGAGCTGCTGTTCTGTTCCTCTTCTGAGTTTTCATTCTTCAGCTCTACTGCCTGTTTTCTCTGTTCCCTTTCAAATTTTGCTAGGCTTTCCAGTAGAGAATTTATCTTTCACTTTGCCTGGGTCAGCTCCTTCTTGATGGCCTGAAGGTTATCTCCTTTCAACATTCTAGACTTGGAAAAAGATCCCTGCTGACTACTCTTAGAATTGAAGCCACTTTTGCCCCATCATGGGGTGTTTCCTGACAAACACTGGTGTTCAGAGGGCAATACGGCCCAAGCAATAGCAAGCAGCAGCAGCACAAGTGCTGAGTAACTGTACATCCTGTTATAATAATCCAGTTGAAAGTAATAATCCAAGTCAAATAAGGAGCTGAATAGAGGGAACAGAGAAGTGTGTTCTGGAACTGATCTGTACATCTCCATTGCAGATTGTTTCACACCTGATTTTCTTCCTATCACTTTTGGCTCTGTAGACAAATTAATATCTAAAACCTGGCCAGCAATCATTCTGCCATCTTCTCCTGCTACAGCAGCCTGGGCATTTCTCTCATTAACATACTGGATGAAGGCAAAGCCTTTATGAACAGAGAAACCCACAATTATCCCATACTTGGAGAAAACTGCTTCCACCTCAGACTTCTTCACAACAAGTGTTGAGATTCCCATTGAATACACAGGCATTCATGGAGGGAGGGTCTGTCTTGTTGGTGACATTGCTAGTCATCGTGTTTGATGATAGGTTCCTCATAATGCTGAAAAGTGTAGCTGATGATTAAAAAAAAACTTTGATCACATGATAAAGCGAGAGCACACAAGGGAAGTATGAGGATAGGTAAGACACCTAAAAAACTAGATAGCATTTGTTGCCCTCAACACAGAGAAACTAAAGCAAATACTTTAAAGCAACTGAGGCCAATAGGAGAAGGGGACCAGGAACTAGAGAAAAGGTTAGTTCAAGAAGAATTAACTTAGAAGGTAGCACACATGCACAGGAAATCAATGCAAGTCAACTCCCTGTATAGCTATCCTTATCTCAACTAGCAAAAACCCTTGGTCCTTCCTATTATTTCTTATACTCTCTCTTCAACAAAAGTAGAGATAAGGGCAAAATAGTTTCTTCCTAGTAGCGAGGAGGTAGGGGGGCAGAGGGAGGGGGAGGGGGGATAAGGGAGGGGGTGGGGGAAGGGCAGAGAAATGACCCAAACATTGTATGCACATATGAATAAAATAAAAATAAAAAAACAAAACCTAACAGGAGGGGTGTATTTAAATATACATTTCAACTAATCTAGGTTTACATTCAAATAACAGTCTTCCACTTCACATGATTCAGGTAATTCCTAAGAGAATATTCCTAGTTCCTCCCTTCTGACCCTGTGACCTTACTGTCATCCATTTCACTCATCACTGTTGCTACACTCACTTAATAACTTGTGACTAATATTACTTTAAACAACTGTCTTTTAGAAATGTAAAAACAAGGAGATCCAAGATGGTGATGGATACAGCCACAGACCGCATGAGCTCCATGAACCAGGGACTTAGCTGAGATGCTGGAGACACACTGGGCTGAGGTAAAACACCAGGGAGAGTCAAAAGTATGCCACTCTAAACCCCTAGATTGTGGAAGGATTCTCCATGCCACAATCTACTAAAAGAACAGCCCGTTTGCCAAAACCCTGTCTCATAGGCCTGTGGAGACACTACTCTGCTCCACCAGGCTTTCTGCCCATAGGACTGGGCCAGGCCCCAGCTCTACACTGGATCCACACTCTGCCAGGATCCCCAACCCCTCAGGCCCTGCCAGGCACCAGCTGCACATGAGATAGCTGCATCCCCCACCCCATCAGAATCCCCACCCCTCGGGCCTTGCTGGGTCCCAGCTCCAAATGCTTGCCAGATAACTGCTCTACCAGGCTTCCATTCAGGCTGCCACAGGAGGGCTCCAAACCTGCCTAAGAGACACAGACAAACAGGACTGGAAGCTAAAGGAGTAACTTCAGAACAATTAAGACTGCAATTTAACTGTTCCAGAACTGGTGATTTTTTTTTTCCTTCTTTAAGGGTTTGGCTGTCTAGTTTGCTGTTTGATCACCCACATCTCTCCCATTTTTTCACTTTTTTTCTTTCTTTTCTTTCTTTCCTTCTCTTTCTCTTTTTTCTCCTTTTCTCTTGGTTTTGTTAGTATTGATATTGTAACCCAGCTAATACTAAATTACACATAGTGCAGGGACAGAAACAGTACCTAGTGGAAATATGGGTAGATGAAAAAGGGATGGAAGCTATTCTCCCCCCAAAAATAGAGTAGAACAGGAATTAGAGCAAAATGAAGAAAACAGATACCTGGATCCAGACTCCAACAAAACAAAGATAAACTATACAAAGGAACACAATGAAGCCCACAAGAACAAACTGAAAGAAGAAATCCTACTATTAATTAATGAGAATTTCACAGAGATGTTACTGAACATGGTCAACCAAAATGTACAGGAGGCACTCAAGAAATTCCAAGACAACACAAATAAAGATTATGAGAAAACACAGAAACAAATAAATAAAATCATAGGAGCCCTAAATAAACCCCAAACTGAAACAGAGATCACTATAAACAGAGAGATAAATGAAATAAGGGCAAAAATTGACAATATTAAAGAGGCAGTAACCCACAATATGGAAAACCTCAGAAAAAAGAGTGAAACAGAAATGCCAAACAAAATGGAAGGCCATTCCAGCAGAACAGAACAAACAGAAGACAGAATCTCAAGAACATGAAGATGAAATGGCATTTAAAAGAAAAATTGAAGAACTATTAGATAAACAACTCAAGACCTGTGAAAAGAAAATGCAAGAACTCACTGACTCCTTCAAAAAACCAAACATGAGAAACATGGGCATTGAAGAAGGAGTAGAGGTGCAAATAAAAGGAATGTGTAATATATTCAACAAAATAATAACAGAAAAATTCCCAAATCTAGAGAAAACTATGCCCATTCAGTTACAAGAAGCCTCCAGAATACCGAAGAGACCTGACTAAAATAAAACTATCACATGACAAATTATCATTAAAACCAACAAGTACAGAGACTAGAGAAAGAATATTGGAGGCTTTAAGAGAGAAAACACAAATAACATACAAAGTAAACCCAACAAAATCACAGCAGATTTCTCAACAGAAACATTAAAAGCAAGAAGAGCATGGAATGAGGTCTTCCAAGCACTGAATGAAAATGACTTCAATCCTAGGATACTCTACCCAGCAAAACTATCATTCAAAATAGATGTAACAATAAAAGTCTTCCATGACAAGCAGAAACTAAAATGATAAATGACCACCAAGCTACCACTACAAAAGATTCTCCAAGGAATTCTGCACACAGAAAATGAAAGCAAACAAAACCATGAAAGGACAGGCAATGCCAAACCACAGGAGAAGAAAAGGCAAAAAGTAGAGAGTAACATTGATTCAGCTGCACACAATCAAACTCTTAATCAACAAAGAAAACTACATGACAGGAATCACCACATATCTATCAATAACAACATTGAATGTTAATGGACTAAATTACTCCATCAAAAGACACTGACTGGCAAACTGGATTAAAAAGGAAGATCCAACAATCTGCTGCTTGCAGGAGACCCACCTCATTGACAGAAACAAGCACTGGCTGAGAGTGAAATGCTGGAAGAAGATTTAACAAGCCAATGGTCCCCAAAAACAGGCAGGGGTAGCAATACTTAAGTTTGAAGTAGACTTCAAACTTACTTTGATTAAATGAGGCAAAGAAGGACACTCCATAGTAATAAAAGGGGAAATACACCAAAAGGAAATAACAACTATCAACCTATATGCATCCAACATCAATGAACACAATTTCATCAAACATATTCTGATGGACCTAAAAGTATATGTAAACTCAAACACAGTAGTAGTGGGAGACCTTAAACCCCACCCCCTATCACCAACAGATGTCATCAAAACAAAAAATCATTAAAGAAATCCTAGAATTAAATCACACCATATCAAATGGACCTAGCTGATGTTTACAGAATATTTCATCCATCTTCTGCACAATACACATTCTTCTCAGCAGCCCAAAGAACCTTCTCCAAAATTGATCATATCTTAGTGCACAAAGCAAGCCTCAGCAAATATAAGAAAATGGAAATAATCCTATGCATTCTATCTGACCACAATGCATTTAAACTACAAATCAACAACAAAATCAACAGTAAAAAACATGTAAACAATTGGAAGCTGAACAGCACATTTCTCAATGATCAATGGGTCATTGATGAAATAAAAGAGGAAATTAACAGATTCCTGGAAGTTAATGAAAATGAAACTATGACCTACCAGATTCTATGGGACACAGCAAAAGCAGTCCCAAGAGGAAAGTTTATAGTCATGAGTGCATACATTAAAAGGACAGAAAGATCTCAAATCAATGGCCTAATGCTACAGCTCAAACTCCTAGAACAAGAACAAGCAAATCCCAAAACAAGCAGAAGGAAAGAAATAATTAAAATAAGAGCTGAAATCAATGAAATAAAAACAAAAAATAATAAACAAAAATCAAAGAAACAAAAAGCTGGTTCCTTGAACAAATAAATAAGATTGACAGACTCCTCTCAAACTTGACTAAAATGAGAGAAAAAACACAAATTAGTAAAATCAGAAATGAAAAACAGAAATCAACATTAGAGACTATGTTGAGAGCCTCTACTCTAATAAATTTGAAAATTTTGAAGAAATGGAAAGATTTCTAGAAACTTGCACACATCCAAAAGTGAACCAAGAGTATATTAATCTCCTGAATAGATCTATAATGCAAGAAGAAATTGCAGCAGAAATCAAGAGCCTCCCAAAAAAGAAAAGTCCAGAACCTGATGGATTCACTGCTGAATTCTATCAGACATTTAAAGAAGAACTAATACCAACCGTCCTTAAACTGTTCCATGAAATAGAAAGGGAAGGAACACTGCCTAACTCATTTTATGAAGTCAATATTACTCTCTTCCCAAAACCAGACAAAGACGCCTCCAAAAAGGAGAACTACTGGCCAATTTCCTTAATGAATATTGATGCAAAAATCCTTAATAAAATAATGGCAAACCAAATCCAACAACACATCAAAAAGATAATACACCATGATCAAGTTGGCTTCATCCCAGGGATGCAGGGGTGGTTCAACATACACAAATCTATAAATGTAATACAGCACATCAATAGAAGCAAAGACAAAAAACCACTTGATCATTTTAATAGATGCTGAAAAGACTTTGACTAGATCCAACACCACTTCATGATAAAAGCTCTAAGAAAACTAGGTATAGAAGGAATGTACCTCAACATTGTAAAGGCTATATATGACAAACCTACAGCCAACATCATACTTAATGGTGAAAAATTGAAACCATTCCACCTAAAACCAGGAATGACACAAGAGTGCATTCAACTTAGTACTGGAATTTCTAGCCAGAGCAATTAGACAAGAAGAAGAAATAAAAGGAATACAAATAGGTAAAGAAACTGTCAAAATATTCTTATTTGCAGACAATATGATCCTATACCTTAATGACCCAAAAAACTCTACTCAAAAAAGTTTAAGACACCATAAACATCTACAGCAAGGAGGCAGGATACAAAACCAACTTACAAAAATCATTAGTTTTTCTATACAACAACAATGAAGAAACTGAGAAGGAATGTAGGGAAACAATTGCATTCACAATAACCTCAAAAAAGAAATCAAATACCTAGGAGTAAATTTAACTAAGAATGTGAATGACCTCTACAAGGAGAATTACAAACTTCTGAAGAAAGAGATTGGGGAAGACTACAGAAGATGGAAAAATATCCCATGCTCATGGATTAGTAGAATCAACATAGTAAAAATGGCTATTCTATCAAAAGCAATCTACATGTATAATGCAATTCCCATCAAAATCCCAATGACATTCTTCACAGAGATTGAAAATCTACCCTAAAGTTCATTTGAAAACACAAGGTAGCACAACCAACCAAGGCAATATTCAACAAAAAGAACAATGCTGGAGTTTTCACAATATCTGACTCGAAACAAAGCAATAGCAATAAAAACAGACATGAAGACCAGTGGAACAGAATAGAGGACTCAGATATGAATCCACACAATTATGCCCACCTCATTTTTGACAAAGGTGCCAAAAATATACAATGGAAAAAAGACAGCCTCATCAACAAATATTGCTGGGAAAAGTGGTTATCCATCTGCAAGAAACTGAAACTAGATCCATGTCTACAACCTTGTACTAGTATCAACTCAAAATGTATCAAGAACATAAATATCAGACCTGAAACTCTGAAGTTAGTACAGCAAGGATCAGGAAACACTGGAACTAATAGGTATAGGCAAGGACTTACTCAATAGAATGCCAGCAGCCCAGCAACTAAGAGAAAGGATGGACAAATGGGACTTCATAAAATCAAAAACTTCTGCACAACAAAAGAAATGGTCTCTAAACTGAAGAGACCACCCACAGAGTGGGAGAAAATATTTACCAGCTGTACATCAGACAAAGAACTGATAACCAGAATATACAGGGAACTTAAGAAACTAAACTCTCCAAAATCAATGAACTAATACAGAAATGGGCAACTGGACTAAACAGAACTTTCTCAAAAGAAGAAATTCAAATGGCAAAAAAACACATGAAAAAACACTCACCATCTCTAGCCATAAAGGAAATGTAACTCAAAACAACATTAAGATTCCACCTCATCCCTGTTAGAATAGCCATGTGGGGAAAAAGGAAACCTCATATACTGCTGGTGGGAATGCAAGCTTGTGCAACCACTCTGGAAAAACATTTGGAGTCTTAAAAATCTAAACATAGACCTGCCATATGATCCAGCAGTCCCACTCCTGGGGATATACCAAAAGGAATGCAACACAGGTTACTCAAGAGGCACCTGTACACCCATGTTTATTGCAGCGCTATTCACAATAGCCAACTTATTGAAACAACCAAAATGCCCCACTACTGATGAATGGATGAAGAACATGTGGTACTTGCACACAATGGAATTTTACTTTGCCATGAAGAAAAATGAAATATTATCATTTGCAGGTAAATGGATGGAACTGGAGAACGTCATTCTGAGCGAGGTCAGCCAGGCTCAGAAGATCAAAAATCATATGTTCTCCCTCATATGCAGACTTTAGATCCAGGGCAAATGCAGCAATGTTGTTGGACTTGGATCACGTGACAAGGGGAGAGCACATACAGGAGATACAGGATCTGTAGAAAACCCAAAACATGAAAGTGTTTGATGTCCCCACTCCAGAGGAACTAATACAGAAACCCTAAAGTGACAGAGGTTAACATGAGAAGGGGATCAGGAACCATTGTAAAGATCAGTTAGAGATGAATCAACATGGGTTATAACACATGTGTACACAAAAGCAATGCTAGGAATATTTCTGAATAGCTATCCTTAATTCAACTAGCAAAAATGCTTTGTCTTCCTTATTATGCTTATGTCTTTTCTTCAACAAAATTAGAGATAAGGGCAGAACAGGTTCTGCCTGGAAGTGAGGGGGGAGACGGGCAGAGGGTGGGGAGAAATGACCCAAACAACGTATACAAATGTGAATAAATGAATAATTAAAATAATAAAATAAAATAAAGAAATGTAAAAACAAGAGAAGTAAATTTGTACCATATAACAATATGATCTTCATCTATTCACTCTCCAACATTCACTTGTCCTTTATGTACATTTGAATTTTTAGTTTCTCATAATAGAATTTTATTTTCAGCTAAGACCTTTTAAAAACATTTCTTGCTGGGAAGTTATACTGATGATGAACTCTATAAAGTTTTGTTTGTCTTGGAAACTTTTTATTTCCACTTTACTTTTGGAAGATAATTTTGCTAGTTACATAACTCCAGGCTTTTTTTCATTTTCTTGTTGATAATTAAGAAAAACCTACATAGTCATCTAGGATTTCTCCTGAAGAAATTTTTTTGTGTATGTTGGAATGTAGGTGTTATTTTAGTATCCTTGTCTTTCACTTTTCTTTCCAGTGTGAATCCCCAGGAGTTCTTTCTTTCTTTTCTTGTAATGGTTAGTCTTTTAAAACAAATTATTAATTGTACAAGGAGATTTCATTGTAGTATTTACATACATACACATACTATACTTCACAATCACATCATTTATATTACTTCTGTAACACCCGGCATTCTCTCCCTTCCTTTTTAACAGGTTTTACAGCATTTCATTATGCTAAATATATACATATATATATAGTACTTGTGTCATATTCACTTGCATCATGCTCTCCTTTCTCCCTCCTCCCTCTTGTTGATTCCCCCCCAAAAACTCCTCTTTTGCAATCATTTGTTATTATTATTATTTTTTTAGGTCTAATTTCAGTATGTGAGTGAAAATAAATGCTGTTTGTCTTTCTGAGCTTTGCTTATATTGCTTAACATGAAGATCTCTAATTCCTTACATTTTTCTGCAAAAGACATAATTCCATTATTCTTTATTGCTATGTAATAGTCCATTGTTGACTGGTGCAGTGTCTCCAGCAGTAACCTCACCAGCCTTACAAGTGTGAGGACCTGAGTTCAAATACCAGTACTGCCAAAATAATAATAATAATACACATTTTCTTTATCCAATCACTGCTTGTCAAACTGATTCTGTAGCTTGGCTATTATAAATAGTGCTGCTACAAATGTGGGTAATCCTATATCTCTATTGTATGTTACTTTACATTTCTTTGACTATAGGTCTAAGAGTTGAATAACAGGATCATATGATAGTTCTTTTTGAATTTTCTGGAGGATCCTCCTTCTCACCCTCAGTGTTTAAGGGTTCCTTTTCTCTACATCTTAGCTGGCATTTGTTGTTGTTTGTTTTCTTGGGGATAGCCAATCTAACTAGGGTAAGGAGGTAAACACAGTGTCCTTTTTATTTGTATTTTCTAAGGAAAATACTATAAATGGTAAAGATGGCTAAGGATATTGAACTTTTCTTTAAATAATTATCAGCCATTTGTACTTCTGAGACCTTTCTGCTCAATGCATTTTTCATTTATCAACTTGGTTGTTTGTTATTTTGCTGTTTAAATTTTGTGCTCTTTTTTATATTGTGCATGTGATGAAAGCTTACAAATCCCAGTCTGTGAGTTGTCTCTTAATTTGGGTAATGGGTAATGATTGTGCAGAAGATTTGTAATTTGAAATAATCCTGTTTGCTGATTTTTGCTCTTATTTTCTGAGCAATTGGAGTCCTATTTTAAAAAGTATTTATCTATACCTACATTTTCAAATTTTCTCTGTGTTTTCCTGTAGTAGTTTCATATCTTACCTTAAGATATTTGATCTAGGGAAATTCAAAGATGGCGGCTAGGGTACAGAAGCAGGAAGACTAAGCTCTGTGACTCCAGAGACCTCCTTGAGACATCAGAGTTACATTTGGGTAAATTCTAACTGCTTCTAGCCAAAATAACCACCATCATATTAGGTGCAGAAAAAAATTCAAAGACTGACCCTTAAATCAGCCTTTAATTTCACCTAACAGCTGCAACCTGTGGCACACTGCATGACAGGTCCACCCTTGGGGAATCACCCACCCCTGCTGTTTTTCACTCTCTCTCTTTTTTATTCCTTTTGTTCTTCTTCTTTCATCAAGCAGTAGATAGAGCACCAATCAGAATTGAACTCTGAAACATCCTGAACCCCTAGCCTGGGGAAAGCCTCCCCATGACAGGCTGCACTGAGAAAAGTTGATACCATTTCTCCCTGCTACATTTGGAGCAGGCTCCAAATCTGCTTGCTCATGAATTGGTAGAATGAATAGGTGAGCATCACACACCACACACAACTCTCCTACCCACCCCTGGGGAACATAAACCATCTCAGCCCCTAGGCAGACTAAATCCCCTCAACAAAACTGAAAAACAAAAATAGCGAACTGTAATCTAACACTGACAGTGGAGGTGTAGGTAGAGAACTGAACACACACTGGAGTATGAGAGTGGGGCAAGTAGCTAAACTCTCAATGCCAAACTCTCTGTGAACAAACACAGAAAAAGCAGCAAAGGCTGAGACCTAGGTGGAGTGATAAGCCACCTCCCAAAGCAGGGCAGACAGTGTATCCCAGAGCTGATCTCCTGTGTCAGAGGGCAACACTCAAAACTGAACTGCTCCACCTTGTTCGGGGAGAAGCTGACCAAATGGAGGTGCAGCTGAAGGATAACACAGTTTCCAGCTGTGAAAGCAACAGTTCTGACCACCCTGCATGAGCTGACAGACTTACATCACCTCACATTTTCAATTAAACTGGTGGACAGAAGAAGTGAAACTTATTTACAAGTCAGTCACCTGGTGAGACCATGTCAGAGCTTCTGCTTGCATGCCAATACCACGAGTGGAGGCCAGAGGAATAACTATAGAACATAAACCAAAGACTGAAATTCTATTCTTCCTGAACCTGATATTTTATATTGTGGATTTCTTTTTCTCTTTTCTTTCTTTCTTTCTTTTTTTTTTTTTATTAGCATGGAGTTTATTTTATTTTATTTTTATTTCTATTTTCTTTCTTTCTTTTTGTAATATTTACTTCATCATCACTATCTTCTCATCTCTACTCTTAACCTGTTCACCCTCCCTCCTTCTCCTGTACTACAATCCATTGTCATCCCTCCCAATTACTCTTTTTATCCCTTCTTATCCACTCTCTACCCCTGCCATCTCTTCTCCCTCCTATCCTCCCCCAACCTATCACCGCACTACCCCGCCCTCCTACACACTTACCACCCACTGACTAACCTACTGTGCCAACTTTACACAACCCCAATCCTCTGCAATCCCTGACACAAATACCCTACACTACGAAAACAGAAATGCACCCAAACACACATAAGGACCCCAAAACTCAGCAAAAGCATCCATACCTCTTCCCCCACTCACTCACTCCACTTCCCACCCCCCTTTCATGCCACCTTCACCAATTTCCCAAGTTTCTATATCTAGCCTAGCAAGCATTAACCCCCCAACTCCTACTGTTTATATATAATATCACCAAGGGGTCTTCTATATAATATATATACAACTGGTCTGGCATTGAACCTGTGAATTAGTTATTGTTAAATTACACCTCCAGGCCAGGGACAGAAAGCGCACACCAACATAGCTAGCAACCTAGACAATTGCAATACAAAAATTCAATCAAGGGAAAGAAAACAGGCAATTAAAAGCACCAACTAGCCTATTAAGAACATAGTTGCACAGCACCAAGTGGAGAGATGGGAAGAAGAAGAAGGGATAGAAACCACTGCCTCCAAAAATATAATTCAATACAAGATTCAGTGGCCAATAAAGAACATGGATACCCAGTTCCTCACCCCAAATGACACTAAGGAGCCCAGTGATGCCCACATAAACACCCTCAAAGAAGAAATCTTGCAAGAAATCACTGAGAAATTCATGGAGATGTTACTTGACATGGTTAACCAAAATGTAGAAGATGCACTCAAGAAATTTCAAGACACCAAAAATAAAGAACATGAGAAGACCCAGAAACAAATAAATGAACTTAGAAGTGACTTAAACAAACACCAGTGTGAAATAAAGGACACCAGAAAAAGAGAGATAAATGAATTAAAGGTGAAAGCAAAAAATATAAAAGAGGAGTTTGCCATACATATGGAAAATCTCAGAAAAAAGGATTAGACTGAAACAAAATTCACAGTGGAAAGGCCACTCCAGCAGACTAGAACAAGTGGAAGACAGCATCTCAGAATGTGAAGATAAAGTAGAAATTAAATAAAAAAGCAAAAGAAATCTTAGTCAAAGAATTCAAGAGCTGTGAAAGGAATATGTAAGAACACTGTGACTCCATCAAAAGACCAAACCTGAAAATCATGGGCATTGAAGAAGGAGAAGAGGTGAAAGCCAAAAGAATACATAATACATTCAATAAAATAATACAGAAAATTTTCCAAAACTTGAGAAAGTTTTGCCCATTTAGTTACAGGAAGCCTCCAAGACACCAAACAAAGTTGACCAAAATAAACCCTCCTATGACATATTAATATTAAAGCAACAAGGACAGAGAACAAAGAAAGAATATCGAAGGCTTCAAGAGAAAGAAAAAGAGAGAATAACATATAAAGGAAAATCCATCAAAATCACAGCAGATTTCTCAACAGAAACTTTATTTTTTTTTGAAAACACAAAGGGTGGGCAGAGCAAAGGACGTAGGGTGGAGGTGCCAGCCAGGAAGGCTTCTTTTTTTTTTTTTTTTTTTTTCATTTTTCTTTTATTATTCATATGTGCATACAAGGCTTGGTTTATTTCTCCCCCCTGCCCCCACCCCCTCCCTTACCACCCAATCCACCCCCTCCCGCTCCCCCCCTCAATACCCAGCAGAAACTATTTTGCCCTTATCTCTAATTTTGTTGTAGAGAGAGTATAAGCAATAATAGGAAGGAACAAGGGTCAACAGAAACTTTAAAAATAAGAGCATGGATTGGGGTATTTCCAGCACTAAATTAAAATAACAATATCCCTAGGACACTGTACCCAGAAAAACTATCATTCAAAATTGGCAAAGCAATAAAAATTTTCCATGATAAACAGAAACTAAAACAATATATGACTTCCAAGCCAACACTACAGAAGATTATACAAGGAATTCTGAACACAGAAGATGAAAACAAACAAAACTACAAGAGATGGGAAAGATCAAACCACAGGAGAAGAAAATACATGCAATTAGAGAGTAGCATTGATTTGGTTGAACCCAGTGAAATCCTTAAACAACAGAAACAACTAAGTTGGAGGAATCGCCACATACATATCAATATTAATACTGAATGTCAAAGGATTCAACTCCCTAATCAAAAGACACTGTTTGGCCAAGTGGATTAAAAAGGAAGATCCAACAATCTGTTGTTTACAAGATACCCATCTTATTAACAGAAACAAAAACTAGCTCAGGGTTAAAGGCTGGAAGGAATTTTATCAAGCCAATGGCTCCCAAAAAGAGTCAGGAAAAGCAATGATTATATCAGACAAAGTAGATTTCAAACTTACATTGATCAAATGATATAAAGGAAATTTCATACTAATGGAAGGGGAGGTACACCAAAAGGAAATAACAATTGTCAACCTCTATGCACCCAATGTCAGTACACCCAATTTCATCAAACATGCTCTAAAGGACTTAAAAAACACATATAGACTCCAACACAGTGGTAGTGGGAGACCTTAATACCCCTCCATCACCAATAGATAGGTCATCCAAACAAAAATTCAGTAAAGAAATTCTACAACTAAATCACACCATAGATAAAATGGACCTAATTGATGTCTATGGAATTTTTCATTGAAAATCTGCATAATATACATTCTTCTCAACAGTGCATGGAACTTTCTCCAAAAATGATCATATCTTAGGGCACAAAGCAAGCCTCAACATCATAAGAAAATAGAAATAAGCCCCTGCATCCTATCTGATCACATTGTATTAAACTAAAACTCAACAACAAAAACAACAGTAAAAATATGCAAACAGTTGGAAGATGAATAACACATTGCTCAATGATCAGTGAGTCATAGAAGAAATAAGATAGGAAATTAAAAGTTTCCTGGAAGTTAATGAAAATTAAAACACCACCTACGAGAACCTATGGGACACAGCAAAGGCAGTCCTAAGAGGAAAGTTTATAGCCATGAGTTCTCATATTAAAAGGACAGAAAGATCTCAAATAAATGACTTAAAGCTACATTTCAAACTCTTAGAACAACAAGACAAACAAAACCCAAAACAAGCAGAAGGAGAGAAATAATAAAAATAAGGACTGAAATTAATGAAATAGAGACAAAAAAATACAAAGAATCAATGAAACAAAAAGCTGGTTCTTTGAAAAAATAAACAAGATTGACAAGCCTCTGGAAAATCTGACTAAAATGAGAAGGGAAAAGACCCAAATCAGTAAAATCAGATATAAAAAATGGAAATAACAACAACTAACTCATTCTATGAAGCCAGTATTATACTCATCCCAAAACTGGACAAAGACACATTCAAAAAGGAAAACTATTGGATAATCTCCTTAAAGAACATTGATGGAAAAATCCTCAATAAAATAATGGCAAACAGAATCCATCAACATACCAGAAAGATCATTCACCATAACCAAGTTGGCTACATCCCAGGGATGCAGGAGTAGTTCAACATACTCAAATCAATAAGTGTAATACAGTACATTAACAGAAGAAAAGACAAAAACTACTTGATCATCTTACTAGATGCAGAAAAAGCCTTTGATAAGGTTCAACACCACTTCATCATAACAGCTTTAAGAAAACTAGCAATAGAAGGAATGTACCTCAATATTCTAAAGGCTCTATATGACAAACCTATAGCCAACATCATATTTAATTGGGAAAAACTGGAACCATTTCCCCTAAAGTCAGGATAAGACAAAGATGACCACAGTCCCCAATCCTATTCAGCATAGTCCTGGAATTCTTAGTCAGAGCAAAAGGCAAGAAGAAGAAATACAAGGAATAGAAATTGGTAAAGAAATAGTCAAAAGTACACCTATTAGCAGATGACATGATCTTATATCTTGAAGACCTAAAAAACTCCCCCCAAAAACTCTTAGATACCATAAACAGTTTTGATAATGTAGCAGAAAATAAAAACAACTTATAAAAATCAGTAGCCTTCTCTATACACCAACAATGAACAAATTGAGAAAAAATATAAGAAAATAATTCCATTTACAATAGCCTCAAAGAAATCAAATACCTAGAAATAAACTTAACAAAGGATGTAAATGACCTCTACAAGGAGAACTACAAACCACTGAAGAAAGAGATTGAGGAAGAATACAGGAGATGGAAAGATCTCCCATGCCCATGGGTTAGTAGAATCAACATTGTAAAAATCTCTATACTACCAAAAGCAATCTACATGTTCAATGTAATTCCCAAGAAAACCCCAATGACATTCATCACAGAGATTAAGAAATCTACCCTAAAGTTCACTTGGAAAAAAACCACTTCAAATAGCCAAGGTAATACTGAGCAAATGGAGCAATGCTAGAGGTATCACAATACCTGACTTCAAACTATAATACAGAGTCATAGCAATAAAAACAGCATGGTAGTGGAACAAAAACAGATATGAAAACCAGTGAAACAGAACAGACCTCCTTATTTTTGATAATAGCTCCAAAAATATATGATGGAGAATAGATAGCCTCTTCAAAAAAATTTGCTGGGTAAAGTGGTTATTTGCCTGCAGAAAACTGAAAGGAAATCCATGCCTATCACCCTGGACTAGTATCAACTCAAAGTAGATCAAGGACCTTAATATCAGACATGAAACTGTGAAGTTAGTACACCAAAGAGCAGGGAATACTCTATAAGCAAATTGTATAAGCAAGGAGTTCCTAAGTGGAACTACAGCACTCCAGCAACTAAGAGGAAGGATGGAAAAATGGGACTACATGAAATTAAAAAACTTCTGCACAACAAAAAAAAAATTGTCTCTAAGTTGAAGAGACCACCTACAAAACTGGAAAAAATCTTCGCTGGCTATACATCAGACAAAGGACTAACAACAAAGATATACAGGGAGCTCCAAAAATTAAACTCCCCCAAAATCAATGAACCAAAAAAGAAGTGGGCAACTGAACTAAACAGAACTTTTTCAAAGGAAAAAGTCAAAATGACCAAATAACACATTAAAAAATGCTCACCATCCCTGGCCATAAAGGAAATGCAAGTCAAAACCACACTAAGATTCCACCTCACCCCTGTTAGAATAGCCATCATCAAAAACACCACCAACAAATGTTGGGGAGGATGTGGGGAAAATGGAATCTCATACACTGCTGGTGGGAATGCAAGCTAGTATCACCACTTTGGAAAGCAAAATGGAGTTTCTTAAAAAATTAAAGATAGTTGCCATATGAGCCAGCAATACTAATCATAGGGATATATCCGAAGGAATGCAACTCAGGTTACTCCAGAGTTACCTGCACACCCATGTTTATTGCAGTGCTATTTACAATAGCCAAGTTATGGAACCTGCCAAGATGCCTTACTACTGACGAATGGATTAAGAAAATGTAGTATTTATACACAATGGAATTTTACTCAGCCACAAAGAAGAATGAATTTTTTTTTCTTTCACAAGTAAATGGATGGAACAAGAAAACATTATCTTAAGCAAAGTTAGCTAGGCTCAGAAGGCCAAAAATTGTATGTTCTCCCTCATATGTGAAATATAGCCATAAAACAAATGCAGTAATATCGATGGACATGAGTCAAACACTTACAGGAGAATGTGCATGGGAGGAATAGGTAAAGGGAAGGAAACTTTAAACTAGAATCTGGCTGCTGTGCTCACTGGAGGTGAGCAAATATAATAATCTTAAACTGGCAGAGGCCACTATGGAAGGTGACCAGGAAGTAGTGAAGAGGTCTGGTAGAGATGAACCAATGTGGTTTGTAATACACATATGCATGGAAGCAATGCTAGGAATCTCTCTTTATAGCTATCTTTATCTCAAACTAGCAAAGATGCTATGTGTTTCTCTTCAACAAAACTGGAGAACAAGAGGACAGAATAGGTTCTGCTTGGAAGTGGATGGGGGGTGGGTGAAAGGGAGGAGGGGTAGCCCAAACAATGCATACACATATTAATAAATGTAAAAATAAAAAAAATTTGATCCATTGAAAACTGACTTTTGTAAAGGGTGAGAGTGATTTAGTTTATTCTTTTATATGTGGATATCCAGTTTTCTTAACACCATTTTTTGAAGACACTGTCTTTTCTACAATGTTTCATTACTGATTATAATGTCATTTTTAAAAATAAATATGTGGGCATATAAAATACAGATACAAAAAACCAAAACACTGAATATTTTGTAAATAGTTACAAGATTAAAGTTGAGAGTAATGAAAGATGCTAGCTATAAGGTGGAATATTCTCTATGTTTGCAGTAAAGAGAGGGATGAAAGGACTCTTTAGTATCTTAATATATTGGCAGAAAGCAGAGAGGAATACAATGTCATAGAAGGTCAGTTTTTCTCCTATTCCTGACTTTTCCAAGAAGAGATATTTTTCAGTCCCTTAATGACCATTAAACCACTCTCTTTTTTCACATCTTCATATTTTACCATTTCATAGGGAAACTACATCTCCATGTAATGGTTGTTAAAAGAAAGCACTTTTGAATGAATGAGAATAAAGACTGTTTTTAAAAAATAAACACATGCATGTAGACATTGATAGAGTTATATATTTATTATAAGGAAATAATTCAGATGATTATGTAGTTCTAGCAGTCCCAAGATCTACAGTCCACAGCTTGAGATCTAGGAACACTGATTGTATAGTTGTAGTCTGAATCTGAAAGCCTGAGGGATAGGAGAATTGATGACGTAAGCCCAGGTCTATAACAGTTTGAGAATCAGGAGAGTTTATGGTGTAAGTCCAACTCTGAGACCACATTCTAAAGAGAAATCCGTGGCCCAGCTCAAAACAGTCTAGTAGTGAGAGACAATTCTCTTACTCAACATTTAAAAAAATAATTACTGACCATGAGTCCTACTTACACTGGGAGGATTACAGCTGGAGAGGCAACCCATTCAAATGTTAAGTTTACCCAGAAATACACTTTTTTATATACTCAAAATAATTTTAATCAAGTAAGTTTTTACCATGTAGCCAAGTCAAGTTGAAACATAAAACTGATGAACAAATAGAACAAAGGAAAAATTTTAATCCAGTATAATAATAAACGATTATTTCTTCTGTCTTGTAAATGTGCTCTAGTATGCTGTAAATAGCAAGCAATACCTAGATTGTTAAAAAAAAATGACAGATGAAGTAAAAAACATAATTATGTAAACTTTCTTTTTCTATTCAAAATGGAGAAAAAATATTTATGTTAATATCTGGTAAAATTATATAGTATAGCAATTCAACATTAAGGTGTATTCTATCATTTTTTAAATGATATAATCACTAAGATGTAAGTAAGCATAAGGTATGTTAAATAAACTCCATCATGTTGTATGAAAGTGTTACCAAGTATTTTACAAGGTTAATGCACATTATATATCTTGAATTAAAAAAAAAAAATAAATTCTGGAAAGATATCACTAGGAATTCATTTTTGTGAAGTTGGCAAAATTACAAAATTCAGTAGTTTCGTGTGGTTTGTTTGAGAACTCTGAAGAAGGATAATATCAATAATGCTAATTAACTTGTAGAACTATTTATGGTCTAGTACCTCAAAGCATTTATTTCAAAATAAGATGATTATTTTAAATATTTAGGCATATGTGTGTAATTTGTACTCAGTGTGACAGCATAGATTTTCAAAATAAATATTAGGATTAAACACCAGGAAAAACATAAGGAAAAAGGAAAAAGTGAAAATTTTGCCTCGAAATTTAAAAAAGAAAACCATATATTAGCGATTGGGACAATATGATATGGCTACAGCTATGTAAACAGGTGGGGAATGGAAGGAGTGGATCATAATTTGTAAGGGAAAGTCATACGCATGCAGCGACTATAGAGGAGAAAGCCAGGAAGTGAAGAACTCTTAAGTTTTGCATATTTGTGATATTCCAGGCACGTCACACTCACGTGGTTTTGATCTGCTGACTGTTTTCCAGATGATAACAAATAACTTGGTGATCTTTTACGTGTTTTGTTGCTGAGAAAGGATTAAAGATCAAGTTTGACTGAAGTCATAGCTGTACTCTACACGTACATATGTCTAACACATATATCTGATGTGGGTCACAGTCTTCCTATTCACCCATCAGTCATCTGCCTACCTGAGAGACACTAGCTAGTGGGAATGTGTCAAAGTTTCTCCACAGGGCAAAATATTCCTCACAGCCCTAACAGAAATGGGTAAGGGAAGTGAGGAGATACAGCCTGGAGAGAAGAAAATTAAGTTGAAATTTTATGATGAAAAGATTTCCCCAAAATCCAAATGGTGAGGTCCCAATTCCAAGTACCTCGGAGTGTAACCATACTTGGAAATGGGAATCACTGAAGAGGTGATTTAATTAAATTAAATTAAAATGAGATCATTACAGTGGGGGACCAATCTAATATGCCTGATGGTATTATAAGAGGAAAAGACAGACGAACTGAGAAAAAATACACTGCTGATGTTTAGATCATGTGTTCTCCAGGCCCTTTTGCTGAAGTGGTGTTCACAGGCCTCTGGTGCTATTAGGAGATGGTGGAGCCTTTAGGAGATGAGGCCGGTGGGGGTTAGTTAGGTCACTGAGGTGTGCCCTTGAAGAACTCTGAGGACTGCAGTCTGTCCTCTCCTTACGTCGTTTATCTCCCTTCATGAAGTGAGCAGCTCTTCTGCACCTCTCACTGTGATGTATGGGGCTCCCACAGGCCCAAGGCAGCAGAACCAAACAACCATAGACATATACCTCTAAAATCACCAGCTAAATAAAACTTCCTCCATTTCAAGTTCTTTTCTCTCAAATGAATGCCACAGTGATAGAACGCTGAATAACACAAGTACCATTTTAAAGGTTATATATACTTGTGAATTATTCTACAACCAAACCAAAAAAATAATTTAAAATTTTCAGGTACAAATATTACCAAAACTACAAAATGATTTTTAAATTCAACTTGGTAGTTTTAAATTAATATTTGTTTTCTTTCTGCTGCTTTAAATATATATAGAGAGAAGTAACAAAGGAAGACCAAGTTGAACTTCCCTTTTGCTTTTATCATTCTCATCTTTAGTTGTAAACTCAGTAATGACCAAGGAAATAGTCTGCTAATAGGATATCATGTAGTGCTCATTACATTGTCTTTTTTAAAGTTGATTAAAGAATTTTTATTAATTGCACACAGGGGTTTCATTGTTTTATTTATGTATTTGCATATAATATACTTTGATCAAATTCACGCCATGTATATTACTCTTTCCTAACCACACTCCCTCCTTCCCTCACTTTTTCATGGGCCTCATTATGCTATTTTCATATACCTTTATCATATTCATACCCGTCACCCTCTCCTCTCCCCTTCTTCCTCCTATTGGTTCACCCTAGTACCCTCCCCTTTTACAATCATATCTTATTATTTACTATTATTTTTATTATTATCATTATTATGTGTAGATTTTGCATATGAGCAAAACATGCAATATTTGTCTTTTTTAATTGGCTTATTTTCTTAACATGATGATTTCTACTTTCATCCATTTACCTGCAAATGACATATCACTATACTACATTGCTGAATAATACTCCATTGTATACATGTGCCACATTTTCTTAATCCAACATCAGCTGTTGGATACCTATACTGATTCCATATCTTGGCTTTTGTAAATGGTACTGCTATAAACATGCATGTGCAGGTATTTCTATTGTATTCTGGATTAATGTTCCTTTGGCTATATGCCCAAAAGTGGAATAGAAGCACCATACCATTTTTAATTATTGTACCACTTTTAGTTTAATTTAGTTTAGTTCTGTACCATTTTTAGTTTTGTGAGGAACCTAGATTTCCATAGTATTGACACTAATTTACATTCCTGCCAATTCTTGCCAGCATTTGTTGTTTGTTTTCTCAATGATAGCCATCCTGACTGGGTGTGAGATAGAATATCAGTGTTCTTGAGGTTTGCATTTCCTTTACAGCTAATTATGTTGAACATTTCTTCATGCATTTATTAGACATTTATACTTCTTTTAAGAACTGCCTGCTCAATGCATTTGCTCATTCTGTAATTGAATCATTTGTTCTTTTGCTGTCCATTTTCACTAGTTCTTTATATAACTGGATATTTGTTATTTGTCTGGTGAATGGCTTACAATGATTTTCTTCTATTCCGTGGGTTATTACTTGATTCTTGTAGTAGTTCTCTTTGCTGTGCAGAAGATTTTTAATTTGAGACAATTCCGTTTGTCAATTCTTGCTCTTATTTCCTAAGCATTGGAGTCCTAGTCAGAAGTAATTGCTTATGCCTATAACTTCAAGTGTTTCCCGCTTTTTCTATGGTAATTTAGAAGTTTTAGGTCTTCTATGAAGAATTTTTATCCGGGGGCTGGAAGAATGACAAGCATGGGGCCCTCAGTTCAAACCCAGTACCACCAAAAAAAAAAATGAAAGATGGAACTTTTACCCATTTGGAATGGATTTTCAGAGGTAGGGATATAGTTTTATTCATTTACATGGGTGCATATAGTTTCTCCAACACCACTTATTGAAGAGAATGTCTTTTTCTCTAAAAAGAAGATTTTTGTCTCCTTTTAAAAAATCAGATGGCTATATTTGTGTGAGTTTTTTTCTTGATATTCTATTCCATTCCATTATTCTACCAGTCTGTTTTTGTTCCAGTGCCATGCTGTGTTATTATTGTCTATTATTATCTATTACTATAGTTTGGTAATATAATTTGAACTCAGATATTGTGATACCTCCAATACTGCTCTTTTGGCTCAGAATTGCTTTGGCTGTCTGGGGTCTTTCATGGTTCATACAAATTTTTAAAATTATTTTTCTAATTATGTGAACAATGACATTAGGATTTTTTTGGGAATTGCTTTAATCTGTACTTTGCTTTTAGTGGTATAACCATTTTCACAATATAAATCTTCTGAATTGATGGATATTGGAGGTCTTTCCATCTCTAGTGTCTTTTTCAGTTTCCAATTTTTGTAGTTTTCATTGCAGAAGTCTTTCATATCCTTGCATTTATTCCTAGAATTTTGAGGCTATTATAAATGGGATTGTTATCCTGATTTCTTTCTCTGCATGATTATTGTTGGTATATAGGAAAGCTACTGATTCTTGTATGTTAATTTTGTATCCTACTACTTTGCCAAAATTGCTTATTAGGTCTAGGAGTTCTGCAGTGGAAAAGCTTTCAGGTCTTTTAAGTATAAAATCATAATTATCTGTTAATAGGAATAATTTGACTTCTTCATTTCTATTTGTGTCCCTCTTCTTGCCTTATTACTCTAGCTAGAAACTCAAGTACGATATTGAGTAAGAGTGGTGAGGGTAAGCACTTGTCTCTCATTACTGACTTTAGAAGAAATATTTTCAGGTTTTCCACATTTAATACAAAGCTATCTATGGATTTGTATACATAACCTATATCAGATTAAGAATGTTCCTTCTATTCCTAGTATCTTAAGGTCCAGGATATGATCTTAAAAAGGAGGTTAAATTTTGTCAATGACATTTTCTGCATCTATTGAGATGATCATATGATTTTTGTCCTCTGTTTACTTTATGTGCTATATTACATTTGTTGATTTGCACATGTTGAACCATTCTTGCATGCCTGGAATAAAACCAACTTGATCATGGGTACTAATCTTTTTAATGTGCTGTTGAATTTTGCTTTGACAGTATTTTATTGTGATCTTTTATGCTTGTGTTTATCAAGGAAATTGGCTGTAATTGTATTTTTTTGTGTGTCCTTATCCAGTTTTGGTATCAGTATAATACTGATTTCATAGAATGAGTTTGGTAATGTGCTTCATTTTTCTGTTTTGTTGAATAGTTTGAGGAGCAGTGGTGTTAGCTCTTGTTCAAAGCCCTGATAGAATTTTGCAGGTTCTGACAAGTTGTGCTTTAATGTTCATTTCTTCTTATTACTGTCTTTGCTGTATCCCAAAGCTTCTATTAAGTTATGTTTTCATTTTCATTTGATTCTAAGAATGTCTTATTTCTCCATTTTTCCCTGAGTGAATCTTTTAGCAGTGTATTGTTCAATTTCCATGTGTTTGAATATTTTCTGTAATTCTTTTCTGTTGACTTCTAGATTTATCTTGTTATGGTGTGATAAAATACAGGAGGCTATTTCTATTTTCTTATATTTTTTAACACTTGCTTTATGTCCTAAAATACAATGCATCTTGGAGAAAGTTCCAGAGGCTGCTGAGCAGAATGCATAGTTTGTAGCTGTTGATTGGAATATTCTGTAGACATCCATTAAGTCCTTTTGATCTATAGTGTTGTTTAATTCTGAAATTTCTTTGTTGATTTTTTTGGTCTGGATGACATATTTGTAACACTGGGAAAATAAGTCGGGCACTAGTATTTATGCTTTTGTATCCAGTAGTATTTATCTTATGAAATTGGATATGTTGACTATGGTACCTATATGTTTATAATTGTTATCTCGTCTTGATGGATTATTCCCTTTATCAGTATGAGGTAACCTTCTTTGCCTCTTCTGACTAATTTTGTTTTGATTTCACCTTTGTCAGGTATGAGTGTAGCTACTTGATTTTTCATTCACTTACGTAAATTTTTTTTTAATTCTGTGATTGTCTTTGTCAGTGAGGTCTAACAAATGATTGGATCTTCTTTTTAATTCAATCATTAGTCTGTATCTTTTGATTGGAGAATTGAGATCATTAATGCTTAGAATTGTTATTGAAAGGTATATATTAATTCTTATCATTTTGTTGTTTTTGTAATGTTCTGTTATATTTTAAACGTTGTGTAGTTATCAACTTCTCTATTCATATTTATTCTTTTCTATATTGTCCTGGTTGTGTTTATCTTTCTCTTCTGTTCTTTAAATATCTTCTACAGTGCTGACTTAGTGGTCATGAACTCTTTTATTTCTTGTTTATCATGGAAAGATTTTTATCTCCCCTTTACTTATGAATGATATCTTTGCTGAATACAGTAATCAAGGTGGGCAGTTGTTGTCATTAAAGGCTTTGAATACATCATTACGTGTCTTATTGCCTTTAGAGTTTCTGTGGAAGAATCTGCTCTTATTCTAATGGGATTGCCTTTATATGAGTCTCGGTATATCTCTCTTGCAACTTTCAGTATTTTTCCCTTGTATATTTAGTGCTTTAAATATGTCTTAGGGTGGTTCATTTCTGGTCTTGTTTGTTGAGTCTCAAAAAGCTTTCTTTGCATGTATGGCTGTTTCTTCCTCAAGATTTGGGAATGTTTCTCCTGTTTTACTGAATAGGCTTTCTGTATTCTTTCCCTTGAGCTTGGATATATTCTTCTTATGTGCCCATGGTTCTCACATTTGGTCTTTTAGTAGTGTTCCAGAGGTCTTGTATGTTTCATTCATATTCATTCCTATATTTACTTTTTCTTTATACAATGTTTCTAATATATATACCTTATCTTTATCTTTAAGTCCTGATAGTCTGTCTTCAATTTGATTCAGTCTATTGGAGAGGCTTTTCATTGAGATTTTCTTGACTGAATAATTAAACTTTTAATTTCCAGAATTTCAGTTTTATTCTTTTTTCAGGATTTGTGTATCTTTATTAGATTCCTTTTTCGTATCCTGCATCATCGTCCCATTTTCTTCTAGTAGTTTATTTGTATTCTCTTGGAGTACTATTTGCTGTTTATTTGTGTTCTCTTTGAGTTCCTTCAGTTGTTTATTTGTATCCTCTTTGAGTTCATTCCACTTCAATTTCAGTGATTATTGTTATAATCACACTTTTCAGTTCCTTTTCTGGACTTTCTTCCTCTTCACTATCATTAGTTTTACTGTGGGGTTGTTGACATTTGGAGGTGTCATGTTGCTTGGTTTTCTTTTATTTCTCATGTTTCTGCATTGAGGTTTGTGCAATTGATGTCAAGTCATTGAATAGAACTTTTAATCACCTGTAGTCTTGCAGTTGAAGTCTTCTTAGTGATCAGGCAGGACTGTGTAGTCAGAGGGCTGCAGTGTAATTGCTCATTACTGAACTGTGTTATAGCTTAGTGGTCAAACATTTGATAGCATGGTCTGGGAACAAGGCCTGATCCCCAGCACCAACTCATATAGAGGAAAACTCACTGAAGTCTCTTGTGTATGGCTGGGTATTATATGTAGGTTGATGGTGGGGATGGTCAAGTGTCATTTGTCCACTTCTGTGCTGGGACAGAAGCTTCTCTTCTTTGTGTCCTGGAAACCATTCTGGCCCCACAGAGCTTTTGAGTCTATAGGCCAGGCAGACTCCCACTTGCTGCATAGGCATTCTGTTTGTGCCCACAGAGGGATCACATCTGCAACCTTTGGGGTGTCCCCTAAATGCATCTGGGAAAACACAAAGCACTGAGTTTTGCACTGTATTAAAGAACTAACTGACTCAGTTCTCTACCTGTAGATCTCAGTTATTTCAGATCCTGCCCAACAGTTCATCATCCTGTGGGAGAAAGGAGGCTGGGAGATACCATATGATCCCTTGATCTTGTGCTAAGTGTTCTCAGTCTAATTTGGCAGCAAGCACCCATAGCCAATAGATAGTTCCTGGATTCCAAGCACTGTGACAGCCATGGGCTTGGTGCTGTTCCTGCAGTGACCCTCAGAAATGGTACTTGTTCTCACCAGGGAGGGCAGGGGTATGAATCACCACAACCTTCACTGCTCAAGGTCCCATCTTCTTAAACTCCTTAGTGGGTCTCCATCACTCTTTCACTCTCTCTTTGATCCTTGTTCATGGCTGCCTACCACTCAAACCTGTGACAGTGTGCCCCAAGACTCTCTAAACCACAGTTATTCCTAGTTTTTCCAGTCCCCAGAGTAATTCAGCTTCAAGTCCTACTTGACAGCAAGCCTGTGGCCAGCAGATAGCTCCTGGAGCTGTTGCACTCCACCTACTATGGGCTTAATGCTCTGCTTCCACTGTGATCCCCAAGCAAAGGGGCTTGATATAGCCAGTGAGAGCAAGGTCACCAAACATCCTGTCCTTCACTACCCAAGATCACTTAAACTTCTCCACAGGTTTGTGTCAGACTCTCTTCCTCTCATCAATCAGGTTTTGTGAGTATCCTTCCCAGACACTGTCCAGGTGTGCCAAGACTCCCTGAGGTTCAATAGTTCACTGTTTTCAAGTACCCACAATAGCTCAGTCTCTAACCCTATCATCAGCAGTTCCTATAGCCAGCTGGCAGTTCTTGGAAACTGAGCCTGCACCAGATGTGGTCTTGGTGCTCTGTTTCTGAAATGATACTAAGTCCATGACATGACCCTTTTTCTTACAAGATTGTTCAGGGACACAAACCACTGTGCCCTTTACTTCCTAGACTTTCAGGGACTGATTAAACTTCTCAGCTCACCCACATCAGATCCTCTCACTCTTCATGACTTCCTCTTCTGACTGCATACCTTTCAAACTCTGTAGCCTGTAGTTGAGTCTCCCAAGATTCCTTACTTAGTCCATGTTTTCAAGTCTTCTGAGTATCTCATCCTTAAACAGTTGGCACTCTCTCAAAATGGTGCCTTGCTACGGCTCTCCAAGATATGTGCAACAAAAATTTGTCTTATCTGATGCTAAGCTGTCATGCTAAAGGAGTCACTGTCCTACCAAATTCTTTCACAGTACTTAAAACTTGTGGGAAGGATGGGCTCATCCTACAGTTAGATCTGCCAGTTTGTTCTCAAGGCCACCTAGTTTACCCTGTGGTAAAGACTTCAGTTTTCACTCCCCTGTCCCCTGCCCCACTGAAGATATGGGGCTTGAGCTGCAAACTCTTTCCTGAAGTACCCTGTCACTTTTCTGTTTCACAGTACTGTTCAGTGTCCTTTTATGGTTCTCAGTGATGTTCCTCTCTTTCTCTTTTCCAAATATAGTCTGTCCTCTGCTATCCTGGCTCTTCTCATTCACAGCATCTTGTGGAGAAAGCTTCTACTCTACCATGTTGGTGAAGTCATCCTTTATAATTATATTGTATTTGTATTCTAGCTTCCATCATAAATGCAATGAGGTATAAACTAAGTCTGCTTTAAACCTACATATTAACAATTTAGCCACTGTTTGAAGACAGAACATTTGTTAAAATGGAAAGAAAAGGGAAGGAAACAAAGAAAGAAGCATAGAAGGAAAAAAGGAAGGAAGGAAAAGAGGATAGGAGGAAGAAGGGGAAGAATAAATGAATGGATGAGGAAGTGTAAATTCACTCAATGCAGCTATATAGAGAGCTAAATACAAAGTTTTGAAGAAGGAATTATCAAAAGTTATGTTATTAGAATAAGTGTCCTTTTTTATAATTTAAAATTATATGAACTTGTAATAATTTAAACTGACAAATATGGAAAGGTATCCTACAAAACTTTTTAGTTTAGTTATAAATAATGAATTGATACATGACATGCATAACATTTAAAAAAGAAGTAACAGCTGGCTATAGTCCTTCTAATTGTTTTTTAGAATGATCATTCTAAAAATCTTCCCCCGGGAGGATTCAGTTTAAGTGTTATCTTTTAGAATAGATTATGCACATCCTCTTTTGAATTAAGAGTCTTTAAAATTAGACACATAATGAGATATGAACAAGTAAACATCCATTTGCACTTATTTGATGGATAATTGGAAGATAATTCGTAAATTATTTTTAAGAGTTTGCATTTCTCTTCAGGATTAGTTCCAGTAGGTGTTTATTTTATCATTTTTTAAATTTTGCTTTGGATAAATGTATTTTTAAATGTCTTAGCTCTGAAAATGTAGGCAATATACATATTATTTAGGACCCAAGTCACACTCATATAAAAAAGAAATAATATAGAACTTTGAGATATTTTAATGAACTATTCAATTATTTTCTTATAGGGCAAAATTTACTTGGATAATTTAGAACTGCATACCGTTGTGTGGTATTTACATACTTAACAGAAAAATTTCCAAGAGAGTTAAGCATTCACATTCAGTTATACAAATACAATAATTACAATAATTCAATCATAATAATAATTTTTGTTATTATTATAATATTGTTCTCCACAACTCATAAATCATTACCTATTCTGGGATACTTTTTAATTTAATAAAAAAATTTCTTATACTGAATTCATACATTTACACATACACTATTAGGGAAGTAAACGTAGTCTGTTTCTAATAACTGATGTGATTATAGGTCTGATACAATCTGTGTTTTCTTTAAATTCCTGATGCTGTGGCTCCATAGTTCTTGTTGTTGTGGTTATTAAATTGGTGACTCATATGCAGCTTGCTTGAATTCTATCCATAGACTCTTTTTTGGTGTAGGATGCTAAATTGGGTAATTAGATGGTTTTTGTTTTATTTGTCTTAAGTTTCTCTCAGCAATTCTACAATCCACTGTTAACCATCTTGATATTCCTTAGCTGTTACTACCCTTGACATATCAAAGACTACATTTTTTTATTTTGTTATTTGCTTTGGGTGGTCAACTCAACAGGTATAGGCTATAGGGTCCCTTAGCAGCCACTATCACATCACAATGTGCTTTACTGAAATCTTCCTGCATGGTTCTTCCATTCATGTAGGTAATATAATCACCTTTCATTCTATTTGGTAAGTGAGGTAAAATGAAACACTGACTTTCCTTCTGAATAATCTCTCTTTCTCACACACACATACACAAACACAAAAGAAGATGTTTTGCATGTAGCTGGTCTACATTGAAAAAAAGAAAGATTCTTCAGTAAACTATCAGATTCTCAAATGAAAATTCAGTCAAGAGTTTATTTTTCTTCATGTCTTTCTTATTTGTTTTTCTGAGTTCCTCTACTCTGAGCATGTAGGCTTATATTATTAGTTTTGACTTCTATCTTCATTTCACTATCTGTCCCCCAGAGCTGGGTGCGGTAACATTACTTGTGCAGGTAATGACCTGCATAACTGGTCAGACACAGCTGCAGATGTGCCAAATCTCAGCTGTAAAATACTACATCACTCTGAGTGAGGTTAGCCTGGCCCAAAAGACCAAAAATCGTATGTTCTCCCTCATATGCAGACATTAGATCAAGAGCAAACACAACAAGGGGATTGGACTTTGAGCACATGACAAAAGCGAGTGCACACAAGGGAGGGGTGAGGTTAGGTAAGACACCTAAAAAATTAGCTAGCATTTGTTGCCCTTAACGCAGAGAAACTAAAGCAGATACCTTAAAAGCAACTGAGGCCAATAGGAAAAGGGGACCAGGAACTAGAGAAAAGGTTAGATCAAAAAGAATTAACCTAGAAGGTAACACACATGCACAGGAAATTAATGTGTATAGCTATCCTTATCTCAACCAGCAAAAACCCTTGTTCCTTCCTATTATTGCTTATACTCTCTCTTCAACAAAATTAGAGATAAGGGCAAAATAGTTTCTGCTGGGTATTGAGGGGGTGGGAGGGAGAGGGAGGGGGCAGACTGGGTGGTAAGGGAGGGGGTAGGGGTGGGGGGAGAAATGGCCCAAGCCTTGTATGCACATATGAATAATGAAACAATAAAAATAAATAAATTAATTAATTTTTTAATAATCCACTTCTTTCTACAAAACTACACTTCCAGAAAGATTGCTCTTGTTATACCAACATATTCTTTCAGTAAAGCAAAGCTGAACGTTGATTCTTATTTCTCTTTTATTTAGGTTACATCAGGGCTAATCATCCAGACTTCCAGTTTTATCTCTCTCCACTATTCTAAGCTTTATATGAGAGAGACATATTGGCTAACAAGAAGGTATGTTTTATGTGAAAATGCAAAGGAGACAAGCCAACTAACCAATTCCAATCAGTGCTATTCTTATTTTACCTGACTCAATAAGAAAATTTGAGAGTTCACTGAAAGAGAAAAGAGGTAGCAATAATTTGAAATTAATTGACCAGGGCCTGCCATCACAGGGTACCCTAAACCAGAAGTCTACAACAACAGAAATTTTCCTCACAGTTATGGAAACTGGCAGGGCAACATTAAACAATAGACAGGACTCCTCTTCTCTGAAGCCTCTGCCCTTGATTTTCCCAGATGGCTGCCCTCTTTCTGGTTTGTCTTCACTTGGCTATTGCTCTACACATGTTGCTCCTTTTCTCATAAGTACACTGGCCCTGTTAAATTGAGGCCCCACTCTTTGTAATCTCATTTAACTGTAATTACAAGGCCCTGTCTCCAAATGTAGTCCCACTGGGGTTAGGGTATCAACAAATGACATAACAATTAGATTGAAGAAAATACACTTCCAAGTATTTCATGCCTGTTCCTTGTTCTCATTACATGCTTCTCAGTGTTCCTTTATTTCCTCCTCTTCAGTTCTAGCAAATTGCTTTGATTTACTTTTGCCCCATTGAACCACAGGTGAAAAAAGTCCAGTAAATTAGATCCTTTCAGTTAATGGCACGATTTCATCACTTTCTGTACAATTTCCTTCTTTTTTATATGGCTTCATTGATGAATGAATTGATTGATTCCATTTTTCTCCCTTCCTCACCTCCACACCCTTAAACAATGACTCTCATGTTTTAATGAATGTCTTTTTCTATGTGTTCTTACAAAAAATGTACTACTTAATGAATATTAATTTGTGTATATACTTTATGCTCTAATGCATATAATCTCATTTATTTTCTGTTCTTTTTGTACTAAAACCTATATTTTTAAAAACCAGCCTTTTTTCTATGTGTGCCTCTAATCTTTGTTTCCAACTACTGTAAATATTCCATAAAATGCATCTACTATATTGCATTTAAGTTTTGATACAGTTTTCAGTGTCTTCTTTTAGTTAGATATGACACAGAACTACTTACATCTATAGTTTATCAACTTTTTTGGAGGAATAACCCTACAATTTAAACACCACCTGAATATTAAAAAATAAAACTAAGCCTGGGTATGCAAATAAAACTTCAAAAAACAAAATGATCAGCTGACACCTAGATAAAACTGTTTTAGCAAATCTTAAAAAAATAAAAAATACTAGCCTCCAAGGTCATCAGTATTTTTTTAATCCAAAGGATTTAATGGGTTAATCTATATTTCACACACATATGAAAGAGTTGTATGAATGAATATAGAGTGATTTAGTTGGAGTTTCCAAGAAACAAACAGAAAAGACATCATGTGTAAATGACTTATGAAATAAATTTCTCCAGGAAAAAACTGCTAGAGTGGTAAAAACTAATGTGAGAAAGAAACAGAAGGTAAAATGTCACCTGCCACCTGGGGAATCTAGGAGCACAAATTCTACCTCAGGATTTGTCCCTGTGGAGATGTGATGCAGGACTTTCATCACACATGACTCAGCTACTGACTGAGTCATGATTGACCAAGACCTGCCCGGAGCTCTGCCTTCAGTGTTGGCCAAGTTACTACAGTAGCTTAGAAATCATTCTCTGAAGAGAGTTTCAGGTTCAAATAATTAGAAACTGTAGCACACACACACTTGGGAATGAGCCTGAGGAATTACAAATTTGATCAGAGGTCATTTGAGCAGAACACAGAAAACATTTGCTACATGCAAGGAGTTGCAAGAACTTTGATCTTGTCATTGCATTTAGTGAAAGGTGATATGAAGGACCATGTGATGTCTGATTTTTTCCTTATTAAGATTGTACTCAGTTTACTTACTAAGGCAGTTTTATGTAAAATTGTCGTACGTGAGTCATCTAAAGAACTGTCAATGACCTTTTCTGCTTTTCCCCTATAGGAGGGGTTAAGTGACTTTTTCATTGTCATAAGTTCTAGCATAAGATCTCTGGACTGGAGATCTCTGAACTCCATTTTTGATTATGAAGTAAAAATAAAATCCTTTGACATAATAGTCCTTGCAATCACAAAAAGAATCTGATATAAAATTAAATCCATGAAAAATTAGACATACCATAAGCAAGTGAACATTTGTGGTATCCAAGTGCTCAGGATAAAGTGAATAACTGACAGAGAAATAAGCCCCAAATTACTAAATACATAATGGATGGAAAGACAGCAGTAGGTGCTGGGTAGCTGAGCATAAGATTTCTTGTGTCTGTATTATTTTCTTTCAATATATAAGCATACTTCAAAAAATGCTTATTCAATATATTTTAGAATATTATTTTGGAGTCATTCTGTCATGAATGAAAAAGTGTCAATGAAAGCACATTTAAAAAAATAACTATGTAATCTTTTATTAAAATCCTTTGTTGACCTACTTTCATATTTCACATTATCCCTACAATTTCTCCAAAATAACCTTCTTGAACTTAATGTTACTTTTACGTGATGTTTCTCTTGAGCGAATAGGTGTCTTTTCACAGATTTTCCTTCTCCTTGCCCTAAGTAGGTGAGAATAATGAAATAAATATGGAACAATGAAATCAGTGATTTTTGGTAAGTTACCAATCTAGTTATGAATTGTGAATCCTAAGACTTACTTTTGAAAAAATTAAACATCATTACTTGTAATTCAAAACCAATTAATAATCAGATTGTTCTTCTCCAGATTTTACAGAAGGTAAAAAAATTAAACAATTAAAAATACTTTTCACATTATTTAATGTGGACCTAATATCTAAAAATATTTTATTTCACAATGTAACATTAGTATCAAAGTCTTAATTATAAAATTAAAAAGGCAGTTTATGCTTATTCACAGCAACCTTAGTGGACCATATTTCCAGTTTGCTTATTAAAAAAATCTTGCGTTTTTACTGGGCTAATAACATAAACATTAAAATATTATGAACTAAATTCTTAAGTGCAATATATAGTATAGCCCCAACATTCTTATCAAACTACATGTTGCTTTATTACCCGAAGTAGGTGAAGTGTTTAATTGCATAGCCATGTATCAAAGTATTTTCAAGACTTTAAGATTTAGGTGTGCTATGGTCTGAATGTGTCTCCCCAGATTCATATATTGAAGTTTAATTGTCTATGTGATTGAATTAAGAAGTGGGACCTTCAGACTGAGTCATGAGAATTTCACCCTGATGAGTGAGATTATAGAAGAGTTTTCAAATAACATTCACTTTTTTCCTTTACCACAGTACTGGTAAGTGATTTCAGGTCTCCTGCTTGCTAAGCAGGTTTTCTACTGCTTGATCCACTTTGCCAGCTCTCTTTCATTGTTTTTGCCCTTTCCACTTCTTCCATGGTGATGATGCTATCCTAAAAAAATGCCATCAATGGAACAAGTCCACATCAGATACTAACCTGCCAGTGCCTTGTTCTTAGACTTCCCAACACCCCGGAATATAACAAATAAATTTCTGTTCTTTATAAATTAAGAAAAGGCAGTTTATTAAGAAAATTTAATGGGCTATTCATCATTTCATCATTCAACCACTGAAAATTATTTATTTTCTGTTTACCTAGATGTATCTACATTTCCTGGCTGAAGTACTGCTCAAGAAAGTTGGACAGCACCTGCCTTGGCAGTGCAAGGTCCTGAGTTCAAATTCCAGTACCACCAGCAAGAAAAAAAAAGAAGAGATACATGTATTTTCTTACTTTCTGAATTGAGTGTTTTCCTATTGAGAGTTAACAAATAACCAGCACTATAATTTAACATTATTCTTGCAAATTAAGATCAAACTGAATAGCCATAACCAGTTCAGGTGAATTAAGCAAAAAATAATTTTATATCATTCTCTTTTATTTTATTCTCTGACTGCTTTTGTCTAATATTATTGTATTTTAGGAAATTTAGAATCAGATGTGTCAAAGAAGTTTACTTAACAATCAATTGGTGGATAAATTCCTCAATATCTCTTCACCCATTAGGGCTCCTTATTTTCTATATCCACTGTCCTAATGGAAACAATTTGTCAAATTTTAAAAATAATAAATATTTAACACCAACCATGATACGTATAATTAGCAGGTGCAGATCAAATTTTGTGGAATTAATTTGGCAAAGCTCTTTTAGATTTAAATGAACCGAAATTACTAATATGAAAGTAATACATTTCTGAAAGCTAATTTTACAATTGAAAAGAACTCAATACACACAAAAAGAATATTTCAGGGCCGGAGGCGTGATGTAAGTGGTAGAGTACCAGCCTAGCAAATTTGATTTCAAACCCCTTTACTGACCAAAAAAATGTTTGAAGGTGACAAATATCCCAAAATAATTTGTTTTTACAACCATAGAAAACTATTACAAAGATTAGTTGGATTTCAATATGAAAAGAATTCTAACTATTGATTAGAATTATGATTTATCATTGCTGTTTACCTAATTGCTTAATGGGGATTAACTACTTTGCCAGTTCTTTTGATAACTGATGTTCTACATTTACAAGGATGAAAAGTTGTGTAGTTTGCTATATAGGAGAATTTTCTTTACCTTTAGATGTTTACTTGCACTAACTTACTTGCTTTTTGCTGTATTTGAAGATAATTTTGACCAAAAGATACAAAAATGTTCCTTAATTTATGACATAATTGTAATGAGTTTTAAATTAATATGAAATGTATTATCAAATTAAGAGCAATTAAATAACTCTTATAATGTGTGGAATTATTAGTATGTTTAGAGGTTGTGCTATCTGTTCTCTTATTTTTTGGATATTTTGATGCCTCAGTGGCAGATTATAGGCTATTTCTTCTTTTAATGGTGTTGCCTAACCAGAAAAAGATACATCAAAGACTCTTTAAAATAACCTTGTTTCCTTAGATTGTGTAAAAATGTAGCTTTACTCACCAATGTATTTGATACACATTATTTTCCATGTGTTCCTCAACAGAGGAAATCTGTTAAGTATTTTATTAGGAATTTTGTTAGGAAATCTCTAAAATGGAAAAGAAAAATATGTAGTGTGTTTCTAATAGTGTATGCCACATTGCTGGAAATTTTTCTAACAGGAAAGAATGTCTAGCTTGACTAAGTAATGGTGGGAACCCAATCTTCTGTTATAACTTTTATGTCTGAACATTGGAGAGCTTCTATAGCCTGGTATTGACTTCATACACATGAGATCTTCTTCATCTTCTAATTCATAACTGTCTCCACTGATATTAACATGTCAGAATCACTGGACTATCTCTTGTACCTTTGTCTTGTAATATTTAATGAATTTTCTCGGTGAATAGCATGGGTATTCTAGAACCCATCCCACTATCTGACAGCTAGCAGTGACTACCCAATGAAATGACTGAGAAAAGCATAAGGTTATTTCATTACAATTAAACAAAATGTACCCACAACATACGTTTCCTTTAGCAATAACCCCAAAAGTCACAATCCATTCTAATTCCAAGGAGGAATTAAATACTAATAAAAGTGGGGTGGGAAAAGTAATAATCTTCCCCAGTTGGGGAGTAAAATCATATAGTTATATAAACCCATGTAAGGGTTGTGTCAGGCCTTGAGAGGTGCTATCCAAATGAGGATTACTGATGCTTACCCTTGAGTAACTTCTTGAAAGTCATTTTTGATAAATAAAACACACTTAAGTCTTTGATGACTCTCCTCTACCAAATTTTTCTCTGAAGTTTCCATTGTCTTTCCCTAATTAAAACATCGGAAGAGTAATGAAGACCACAATTCTGTCTGTGGACCTAGGCTATAAAATAGACCATGCTGTACTCCTCCAAAATATTTTCCATAGTTTCTTCCTAAGATTTGGTCTTTTTCAGGCTTGAATACTAACTTCTGGAAAAACAATATATCAACTCAAATCACCTTTGTGGTGGATAATACAGCATTATCTATATTATATTTGAACAAAACATAACTTTTGAAAATAGAAATTAGCATGTGAAAAGACTGTTGTGAGACATTTCTCAAAGGTTCTCAGTCATTAAATCATTTTTACATCATTAATAGCTACAAGGAGCTGCTCTGTGTTTCTACCCAATAAGCAGAAGGATAGGAAAGTACTGCTATATGGCAGAACATCATACAAACTCGTGGCCACAAGGAATCACCACAGGGAGAATGTTTATTGGACTTGTTATATGGGAAACACATCTTATTTAAGTAGTCTTTGATGTGTAAATTATGAGACAAATATGCCACAGATAGAAACATGTAGGGTCTGTCATCATTTTGCTTGCTTGAAGAACTAAAATTAACATTCAGTACTAATTCCAAATATGAACTGTAGGAAAAGTTAGGAGCTTTCCTTCTCCTCCAGGAAAATTGGGGAATTTCTATTAGCATTCATCCACTACTGTGTGCCTGATGCTGATTATTGCTCTGAGTGATAACTGCATGCATGAATAGTTAGCACTGATAATTACTTCCTTTGAATGAAGATTTCTGTCCTGCTCATCTTGCGTATCCAATAATATGTGCCACTTGGCATGCAGTAAAATTTTTTTGGTTTAAGAATGACCACTGGAACCATAGAAATAACCAAAAGAGTGATTTTAAAAAATCATGGAGCATAGTCAATGAACAGCAAGTTGATTTTGATGGACAAGAGTGAAATATACACTTAAAAAGAAGTCTGTAGTCTTGGTTTTAGAAAGATTGTAGGGAGCCCCAGGTGTCAGGTAAACAATTTATACTTAACATCATCAAAAGGAGATAATCTTTAGAGATATTTTAGCTGGAATGTGGCTCTAATGTAACCTGGTAAATGATAGTGTTGTTAAAAGCATCTTTTGTGGAGACATGGTAATGTCCTACCATAAGTTACTCCATACTACAGAATAGTAGTTTTCAGGCTGTGCCTTGCCCTGAGTGATTCCATTTCATTAAACAGCAGTTTTCTCCATTTTGACAGCAAATGCTGGGGCAAAATAAATCTACAGCTTGTTTTTGCATATAAACAACCACCATCTAAGTGACTTACCTATGCCAATAAAATATTGGCACCTATGAATTTATCAAACTGCATCAGAGACACAAGGACATATCTGCATATCAAAACTATTTCAGAAAAACTAGACCAACAAACTTACTGAACACAGCAGCCCAAAGGATGATGCAACCCCATCATCTGATTATGTAAAAGGAAGGGCTCCTAACATTGGGTTTTGCAGTGGCTCCACTGAGTCTGAAGTGTGTCACGGGATGAATAGACAAACAACTCCTAACTCTGTCAATGGGACTTTAGCTCAGCCTGGTCTACCTGCTTGGTGCAGCCCATTGGAATTACCATTCTCCAGGACCCAATCAACCTGGACCCAGCACTGAACCTAGAACTCATTCTGCACCTTAAGCCAACTCTCTTCTTTGGCAGCCCTGTGCCTGAAGAACTAGGTGACTGGGCTCTATAGTAATATGTTATCTAATCATCTGCACTGACCCTCCACATTTGTATCACCTCTCTGCTCTTACTTCAGTAAGGCCCCTTTGATCACTACAAGCCATTTGAACCCATTCTTAGTCATTCTGTGACATAACACACATGTGTGTGTGCATTTTAGTGTGTGAAGTGTAATAAGTGATCTGAGAGTTATTAGTAATTAAGATTGCAATATAAGAACCTGTGACTGACATGGATATCATGTGAAATTAGTAGAACTTGGTGAACTAAGTCCAGGAAGTTAAAGCAGCCTATGGATTTATTGTTACTCAATAAATTCTGATGTTGTAGAATGACACAAACATGTCCTGTTTCTGACATTGTTTGCTCATGATATTCTCCAGTAATATAAATTATTCTTGGGCTAGTATAATTTTAGCTGTTGATATAATTAAGAACAGATAGTACATTAGTGAAGATTCTAACTCTAAAGAGACAGAAATAAGAAATTTGTACAGAGAAAAACTTAAGAAATTAAATTTGAACTGGAGAAGTGTATTTTCCTGAAAAGGGTAATGTGATATCTTCAAACATTGGGAGTGCAGATGTTTAGGTAGAAAATAGAGAATTAAGAAAGACTCAATGAATATCACATGGTGAAGGTGCAGTGAAGTTACAGAAATATACACCATGAGGACAGGTTCTATAGATTTGTGGAAGGAGAAATGGGACCAGTGATGTAAAGATGATGGGTATCCAGCTAACTTCCAAACATTTTTTTCAATGCTAGGAAGTGAACCTGGGGACTTGCATGTTCTGGGCAAGCTCTCTGCCACAGAGCCACACCTCCCACCTCCCAGTTACTTATAAAGGGAACCACACATGATGATATGACATTGTAGGTTTTCTCATGGAGCACACAGCTACCATGTTATCCACTGCAAAACAGAAAACAGTGTGTGAGCATTTGTATTTTGCTAAGTAAAAACAACTTTTCCTAAAATATATATTTTTGAATAATTTTGTGTTATTAGGAACTGGGGGAGAAGGAAGCAAGGGAGGGAAGGAGGAAGAGAGAGAGAGAGAGAGAGAGAGAGAGAGAGAGAAGCAAATGAGTTCTCAAGTCTGTGTCACTTCCTATAGATATTGAGTTCTATGAACTTTTATGTCAGTTTCCTGGCATTGGTTGTCAGTGGGGGCACACATTAATTCCTTCTTCGTCTTCCACTCCTGTGACAGATAAGCCTTTATCTCTGTGATAAGTGTAGTGAGTTTCTTGGCTACCATTAAAGTTGGAAGGATATGGATGCATGCTATTCCCATCTATCCCAGCTCTGCAGTCTGTTTTTGTTTGTTTCTTTACTATCATTCACTTCCATCTTCTTATTTGATTACTCACCTTTCAGATTTGAGTTTTCTATTCTGTAGATAAAAGAGATAGCCTACCTAGTCTCTCAGACAATATGTAAACTCCAATCACTAAGCATACTATGATCTGCTCTATTTTGGTCACTGAATTTTGACTAAGACATTATTTGAGTGTGTTGGAAATTTCCATATCAAATATGGTAGCAGACAGATTTTATAGTTTAAGAAGCAGAGTGTTAGAAATCTAGCATCAAATTATCTGGAATAATCAGAAAATTAATAAGGCTTTTTCCACATAAATATGACTCATGAAAAATCACCTTTGAACAGAATTATCATACTTTCCAAAATATGTTTTTATTCCTTAATTGTTATAACCTTCAAATTTATGTTCATAGTATGGATTTTTAACATCTCTCAAAGGTCCAGGTGTTAAAAGCTTGGTCCCAGAATGAGGCTCTTGGGAGGTAGTGACGTCCTTAGGACAAAGAGATTTGTAATAGATCCTTAGGCCATTGGGGACATGTCCTTGAGAGTATACTCCAGCTTCTTCTGCTCTCTTTTGCTTCCTGGCCATGAAGGAAGTGTTTTGATGACCCATGGCTCCTGCTATGATGTGCCACTTTGCCTCAGAAAGAAAAAGGTGCAATTATTGATCATGGAATGGACACTCCAAAACTGTGAGCCAAAATAAAACTTATATTCTAAGTCCATTTTCTGTAGAGTATGATAGTGACAAACACAAAGTATGCAATTTTGAATTATTTTATCTTAAATTATTGTTTTTATGTGTGTATATGCTCATATTTTAAATTGGTCTTATCTTTTCTTATACTGTCCCTCTTTATTCCAGCCTTGTCTTACCTGCATGCATGGAGTAAAACCACTATTTTAGGAATAGATAATTAAGAGCCTCATGAATAATGAGTGACAATTATACTTGATCCACTATTTTTATACTTACACAGTTAATATTTACAGTTCATATAGCACAACAGTATCTTATACTTTGATGGATTAAGATTTTATGTTATATTAAATTGTTAGCAAAGTTTTATTAAATTGTTAGCAAAAATAAGTGAGTTATTATTCTCATGTGAATAGAGTTTTATGTAGCTTTTTCAACTTCAGGCATATGATTTACAAAATAAATACAGCAGAAAAAAGATTTGCAATGATTTTGTGAGCTTCTATTGTATAATAAATTACAGCATACTATTTAGATTTATAGCTGTATTTCATTAAAGTAATTGAAAGAAGTTTTAAGTAGTGTAGGCATTATCTTTTCAAACACTGAAATGGACAGATACAAATTACAGTCACTGAATAGAGGATGGAAAGTAGCAATTCACTGTGCTTTCAAGTTTGTTTAAAATAATTGAATCCTATTATGCAATTGCAAAAATTTGAATTTGAAAATAAGGTAGTCCAGTTTATCTTTTCCTCTAGTTTTCTAAATTTAGAACTGTTTATGGTGCAAATTAGGGTGCTTATTAAACATATATTATTTTAGTTTTCAGAATACCTGTTACATAAATATTGGAAAGTGTAATGCAGTTGCTGTGAAAACAGTGCAATTTTGCCTCACAAGTAATGAATCCCTGCAAGACAAACAGGCTAGGTGCTGCAATTTCATAGTATTGCAAATCTATTTTGCCAAATTTTTCTTCTGACATGTAAGTCCATTCATGTTTGTCAGAATATTTCATAGCTTAAGTAGAAAGTGACTAATGTACATCCAATTTAATTTTGTGAGTTTTAGAGGAACATGCATGTTTTAAAAGGAATTATTCCCTTGACATTTTATGCAAAGTAAGGAGTTTTGTGACATTTCCTTATAGACATATAATATGTTTTGATCATATTCACCGATGCTATTAGTCTATTTCTTTACACCTCCTCCTACTTCCTCTTTGTCTCCTTCCCCATTACTAGTAATCCCTATTTTACTTTCATATTATTCCCTGTCCTACCCCCTCCCCGACCCACCCAGATTCTACATGTGAGAAAAGTATGTGAGACGGGCTTATCTCACCTAACAATATGACTTCCGGTTCTCCACTGTGTGCATATTTGCTGCATTTTCTTTATACATCTGTTGATGGGTACCTAATCTAAACCACAATTTTGCTATTGTGAACAGTGCTTGATAAACATGTATATGCAAGTATCTCCAAAGTTAGTTGACTTTGATTCCTTCTGGTGTATACCTAGAAATTGTGTGACTGGATCATATGGAAGTTCAATTTTTAACTTTATGAAGAACCTCTGTACTAATTTCCATAGTGACTTCACTAATTTACATTCTCACCAATGATGTATAAAGGTCCTTTCCCCACAAACATTCTCACCAGTGTTTGTCATTGTTTGTTTCTTATTGGTAGCCACTCTGCCTAGGGTGAGATGGAATCTCAATGTGGTTTTGATTTTCATTTCTCTTTGGGTAACCATGTAGAACATTTTCATGTAAATTTTTGACCATTTGTACTTTTCCATTTAAAAAGTGCAGGTCATTGCTGCATTTATTGATTGGTTTGTTTGCTGTTTTGCAGTTTAATTTTGGGCTCTTTATATATTCTGGGTAGAAATCACTTGCCTGATAAATATCTAGGAAAGATTTTTTCCCATTCTATGGGCTGTTTCCTCATTCTGATGATAGTGAAGCTTTTAATTTGATTCAACGCAAATTGTGAATCCTTGTTCTTACTTCCTGAGATACTGGAGCCCTATTCAGAAAGCCCTTGCTCATGCCTCTATCTTGAAGTGTTTTCCATAAATTTTCCTGTAGTAGTTTCAGGTCTTATACTGAAGCTTTTGATTCATTTTGAGTTGATTTTTGTACAGGGTGAGAGACAGAGACCCAGTGAGGTGAGGCAGCACATTTTACTGGTACTTGCTTGTCTATGCTGCTGCTTCAGGTCATTGACTTCTTCCACTCCAAGTCTGAAAGACATGAAGAAGAACAAAAGACAAGACACAAAGACAAGACACTGGAAAATCACCATCTATCATGCCTTGGGTGCTGAGTCTCCAGGTGGTCTATGTTTTTTCTATTAAGAATTCAATCTTATGTTCGTTTTGCATACAATGTTTTAGCTATTCTTAGCAAAAGGAATAGGGGAAATTTTATTTTCCCATACTGCTGAACCAAAAGTCTTAATATCATTTCTAGATATCAGAAAATCCTTTTTGAAAGCACCAACCACACAGAAATAACTTCACACTTGCTTCAGTTTCCTTTGTCCATAATTCATTCATCTCTGAAAAATGAAAATATCATATGCAAAATATTCCAGAATATTCTAACTCACAGAACTAATTTGGCATACACAATCATAATACTATTTTAAATAAAAAGACTAGCTTTTGTTATTTTCTTTTCTTTTTTTTTTTTTTTTAGGACAGGATCTCACTATGTAACCCAAGCTGGCCTGGAACTGGAGATCCTCCTTCCTCTGCTTCCCAAATACTGTGATTACAGATATGTGCCACTGCACTCAGCTACTTTATTATTTCCAATCAAATCATCAATACTTGAGGGAAAAAAAGATTAATGTAACAAGTCCATTATCTATGATCTATTAATATCATATAATTTCCATCAACTTAACTGGAACCATTAAACCATTAATGTCAAAACCAAACACTTTATCATAACTACATTAATCATAATGCAAAAAATTTGAAGGTCAAAAGATCATTTATTTAAAGCACTAAAAATATCATCACTTTTTTTAAAAAGGAAGACAGTGCTTTCTGATAAAACTTGTTCTTTTCTTGGTTGTACCGGGATTGGCAGGTGCTCTAACACATCAGGTGCAACCTCAACCTTTTTTGATTAATTATTTTTCATGTACAATGTCACATGTTTGCCTGGGCTAAACATGGATGGTACTCTCCCTACTGATGCCTCCACTTTGGCTTGGATTACAGAAGGGTAACACCATGCCCAAATTTTCTCTTGAGATTTGAAATGGGGGGGGGGTCTCACTAACTTTGTGCTAAGGCTGGCTTCAAACCAGTTTTTTTCTTTTCTATTTTCTCATTTTTATTATGGTAAGAGTCAAATGCAAAATAGTCACATTTTTTTCACAATTGTCACTGGCAAAGCACAAATGGGTCATTCATCACAAATATCCATTTCCATTTTTTTTCATTTTCACACAGTAAAACATTGAATCCAGTATAAAAGATTACCCATTCACCTGATTCCCAACCCCAGATTCTACCATGAAACAGATGAAAAAGTAAATCTACTAAATAGCAAAATAATTTGTTCCAGATAACAGAATTTGTATTTGTTAGTTTTGCTGCCCTCCACCCTAAAATTAAACTGGTAGCCACAGTTCCTGGGAACATACTCTTCTATTGAGCCTCCTCATGGCACTTGTAAAACCCCTATTCCTCAGAGAAAAGGATTCATTACCCGGGTGGCCATAGTGTACATGACTGAGGCCAACAAATTTATTCTTACTTAAGTTAATCTATTATTGCTCAATTTACAATCTTCCAAGTCACTGCCTTCCTAGTAGCTAGAATTACATGTGGGAGCCAACACACCCTGCTTAAAATTTGTTCTTGACTATCTTTTATTATGAAGTATTGAGGTGCTTCATTTGTATTTTCCTTTTTTTATCCTCTTTGATGTCTGGGGGATTAACTCTGAGGTCTCATGCTTGTTATGCAGGAATTCTGCAACTTGAGCCACAGCCCCCTCCTTTTGCTTTTAGTTTGTTTTTCAGATAAGGTCTCCTGCTAACTTTGCCCAGGCTGCTCTTGAATTGTAATCCTCCTAGCTCAGCCTGGCAAGGAGTTGAGATTATTAGTGTGTTACCAGGTTGTGCCTGTATTTTGTTTTTATCTCATGTGCTCATAGACTAAAAATTGATTTTCAGGGTCATAATTTAGATAAAATTGTTTCCTGGCAAACATCACATTTGATAACTTGTGTTCAGGATCAGAACTGCTAAAAAAGTAATTTCCTTGGCTGGGATGAATATTTAAAATAGAGAAGCAATTTAAAGTGGCAAAATCATGACCCATTTTCCATCTGTACTGTAAAATGATCTCCTGCTTATGGACCTTGGAACTAAATTTATTGCTGAGATCAGAAAATGGATCCTTTATGGGTTAAAAAGTAAAGCACTTTGTGACTGGCTTCATATGCTCTCCTAAAGGCTGCTTCATTTCTAAATTAACTCTTGTGCTATATCCAGACACCTGTGTGAATGGATGTGGATGTTTTATGTATTAATTACTTATTAAAAACAACAGACTAAAGGGCTGGAGGTGTGAATCAAGTGGTACAGCTCCTGACTAGCAAATGTGAAGCTCTGAATTCAAACCTCAGTACCAACAAAATAAAAAAGACCAAAAATGTTCTAATCACTGTAGCTATCAAACATATGCTAAAATATTTTTAAAATTCAAATGAAACAACATGAGAGCAAGTTTTAGAAAGTGAACATTTAAAAATTAGACAAAAGATAAGTGAGTAATGATGTTAATTATAAGGATTCGTTATATATGCATTAATGTGCAGGCAATTTCTGTAGAAATTTTCAATAAAAAGTACATACATCATTGTCACTGTTTCAGATGTGTCAAAGAGCAGCAGTGCAGTGGGGGCCACAATGAGTTAAGGAAGGCAGAGTTTATGAGTGGTGTTTGACACAAAGTGAAGTCTCCATCTTCATATTATCTTTATGGAGTTCATGGGAGCAATGATGGTGAAAGGTGCAGACAGAGATTTACTATTATTATTTATTATATTATGGCCCCCAATAACATTAAAAGAAATGAAACAATAATCAGGATAATTTTAATAAAAATTAATACTTAAAAAAATTTTTTTTGTATTATTGTTGTGCTGGGTGAGGATACGTTGGAGTATTTACAAAGGGTCTTACAATGTGTCAAATATATCATACTTGAATTCACCCCCTCTGCTGCTCATTCCTGGAACAGTCTCAACAAGTATCATTTTAATGCACATGCTGCAACTTTTAGTTTCTTCAAAAAGAAATGAAATTGAAGGACAGACTGCGGGAGGTCAAGGAGACACTTCTCCTCCCTAGGAAATGCCTGTTTGCATCTTAAAGGCATCCCCATCCTCAGGCAATGCAAAAATAGGCTATAAAACCCACTCCCCACCCTTACCCACAGGATCAACGGTTTCTGGGTCCCCCTGCATTCCCCAATATGCAGTCTTTCCCTTCTCTTCTCTACAAATAAAATCTTTCTGACCTTTGCTGTTAGAGTATGTCTGTGCTTTTATTCTCAGAGCAGGCTGAAGAACCCTGAGCACCTGAAATTCCTGTATGTGCCATCCATGCATCATATTTGGTGATACACGAAGGGACCAGCCATCACTTGAGGTCAGTATAGGTTGTGCCAAACCAGCAAAGGTTGCCTAGAACCGTGACTGTGAGTGTCCGGCACTCTGGTGGAGTCTATTTTCCAGGGGAGACAACCCCCCCATGGCCTAACTACAGTGGAACTCTCAGGTCAACCTTCACTCTCTCTCTCTATCTCTGTCTTGTTAAGGAGGGTTTCTCCCTTGGGAAACTGAGGAAAAACTCCGAGCCCACTACAGCTTATGGCAGGCAATCTAAGGAAACTCAGACTCCAAGTGGGGGGTTATACCACACTGCCAATGCTTCGTGGGTGGGACCCAACTTCAGTGTACCAAGCCTTTTTATTTTTCCTCTCATTAAACTCTAATTCTCTCTTTCATGATCTGACCCACTTAAGAGGAGGTCCAAAAAGGAAAGTTTGTCTTCAAGCCACAAAAGTTGTTCTGGTGGGGGCACTCCCTGGTATCACCCAAAGGCTGGAGACGCAACTTCCTGACCCGCCCTGAGGCTCCAAAGGTAACTAAGTCTTGGACCCCTCCAGTTGAAGTTCCATATATTCAACTGTTGTTTTTCCTCAGAGACCACCCAGAATGGCTAAACAAATGCAGGCTAGATACCCAAACCATGGTAACCTTTTGCAAAAAGCCCCCAAACTCCCTTGAACCAAAAAAACCCACTTAATGTTCCATCAGTTCCTCCTTTGCCCCCTTACCCAGCTACCTCCCACAGGACTCTATCCCCTCCAGTTAATTCCTGAAGGGGATAGGGTTCACGTTCTTTGTAGAGTGGGTAAACTTAAAGAAATAAAAAAGGATTTAGGAAATTACACAGAAAATCCAGATCAGTACATCCAGGCATTTAGAGAAGTCATCCAAAACTTTGAACTGAGCTAGAAAGATATAATGCCCTTGCTATCTCAGACCCTCACTTCTCTAGAGAAACAGTGGGTTCTAGATCAGGCAGTCACAGCTGGAGACAATTATCACTTAGATAAAAGTGGCCCTACAGGTCCGTCTCAGACTGGGCCCTCACAGGAGAAAGAAGGGGAGGGAGAAGAAAGACAAAGGCATTGGATACCTAAAGGGAATCTCAATTCCCAATTCCAACAGGAGATCAGGCAGTGCCCATGTATGACCCTAAGTGGGACCCTGAAAATGACAAGGATGAATGGAGTTGCAACCCTTTCATCCACTGCATTCTTGAGGGTCTAAGGAGAGCCAAGCTAAAACCTCTTAATTACTCCCAAGTCACAGCTGAACAGCAAGACCCCTTACAAACCCCAGTAGCTTTCCTACAGAGAATTAAGGATGCTTTACAAAAGCATACCAGCATTATACCAGAGTCACAGGAAGAGGAAATTGTCCTAAAAGATAAATTTCTTACACAGTCAGCACCAGATATCCACAAAAAGCTTCAGAAACTGGTGGCTGAAGGGAGCAGAGATCTAGATGAATTGGTCCAGGTAACCATGACTGTATACTATAACAGGGACTTAGAAAAAGAAAGGAAGGACCTAGAAAAGGAAAAGAGAAAGAATAAGTTGTAGGAGGCTCTGATCACAGCACTCAGAGAGGCTTCCCCGGAGCAAAGTCCAAACCCAGGTACATGCTTTCAATGTGGACAGGCAGGCCATTTTAGGAGGGAGGGCCCCTGGAGAAAGCTACCTCCAGGACCCTGCCCCATTTGTTGGGGAAAATATTGGAAGGCACACTGTCCCTGGTTCCCTGGGAACCAAGACCAGAGCCTCCCACCCAATGACGGATCCCTGGGCCTCCCATCCAGGCTCTTTAACCACCATAAAAGCAGGGGAGCCCCTGGTTAAGCAGAAGGTCAGCCTCCTTATCAATACTGGAGCCAGCACTCAGCTATTCTTTTCTCTCCCAGACCCAGGTCCTCCAAGAAAATTACTGTTCAAGGCATATCAGGCCAGCCTCTAGAACATTATTTCACTCAACCTTTAGTCTGCTTCTGGGGAGATTTCCATTTCTGTCACTCCTTTTTAATTGCCCCAGAAACCCCTACTCCTCTGCTAAGGTGAGACCTTCTATCTAAATTGGGGGTACAGCTCCTTTTTCCCCCAGGAGAGTACTTTTGCTTGCCCCTAATAGAGGAACGAGTAGACCCCACAGTGTGGACAGATGGACACACTGTGGGATGGGCACAAACAGCTGCCCCAGTCCTAATTCATCTCAAGGACCCCTCCTGGTTTCCCCATCAAAACCAATATCCTTTAAAGCCAGAAATTAAGGAGACGCCAATTCCCATAATCAAAGACTTAAAGAGACAGGGCCTGCTAATTGAATGCTCCAGCCCATATAATACACCTATTCTCCATGTCAGGAAGGAACCTAACAAATGGAGGCTAGTCCAGGATCTCTGCCTGATCAACTAAGCAGTAGTGCCTCTCCACCCTGTAGTTCCAAATCCCTAACCCAAATACCTCCAGGTACCACTTACTACTCTGTCCTGGATTTAAAAGATGCCTTCTTTTGCTTTCCCTTACACCCTAAAAGTCAACCTATCTTTGCCTTTGAGGACTCCATGAGAAAGTCTGGACAGGTCACTTGGACTGTCCTCCCCCAGGGATATAGAGACAGCCCCCACCTCTTTGGGTTAGCTCTAACCCAAGACCTGGCAGAATGGCAATATCCACAAGCTACTCTACTACAATATGTAGATGACCTTCTGCTCTGTGGACCAAGTGAGGCTGTTATTTCCCAAGCCAATGAGTCCTTACTAAACTTCTTAGCAGAGAGAGGTTATAAAATCTCTAAAGAAAAAGCCCAATTGTGTCAGTCTAGGGTTACATATTTAGGTCTTGTCCTGGAGAAAGAAATGAGGTCTCTAGGAGAAATAGAATCCATCCAATTCTGATGTTTCCTCTACCTAAAGCTCTAAAGCAATTGAGGGCCTTTATGGGGGTCACAGGATACTGTAGAATTTGGATCCTGGGATATGCAGAGCTAGCTAGGCCCTTATATCAAATCTTTAAGGAAGCACAGAAGGATACCCAGCCCTTCTGTGGGATGACAAGTCAGAAAATGCATTCCACAGGTTAAAAAAGGCTCTTATGACAGCTCCCTCCCAATATAAGATAAGTTTCAATTATATGTCTATGAAAAGGGGGGACTGGCCTTGGGCATGGTAGCTCACCTCCAGGGCCTCACTCCTCAGCCAGTAGGCTACTTAAGAAAAGAGTTAGATCAGGTAGCCAAGGGATGGCCAGGATGCCTTAGAGCAATGGCCACAGTAAGCCTTCTAGACCGGAAGCTCAGAAACTTATCCAAAAATGCCCCCTAATGGTTCATACCCCACTTGAGCTAGGGGGAATTTCAAACTCAAAAGGAGAACTTTGGTTATCTGACAGCTGTCTACTTAAATACCAGGCCCAGCTTCTGAGAGGGACAGAAATAACTTTAAGGACCTGTCAGAGCCTAAATCTTGCATCCCTTCTACCAGAGGCAGAGGGCAATACTGAGCACTCATGTAAGGAGGTACTTATGGAAAATTATGCTGCCCAACCTGACTTAACTGATCGGCCCTTAAAAAACCTAGAGCTAAAATTATACACTGATGGGAGTTCTTTTATCAAGAATGGTGTCAGACATGCAGGGTTTGCAGATGTGACCGAATTTGGCATCCTCAAATCAGGTCCTCTTCCTCCTAATACAAGTGCTCAATTGGCAAAATTAGTGGCCCTAACAAAAGCCCCAAGACTGTCAAAAGAACAGAGTAAACATACATATGGATTGTAAGTATGCCTTCCTGATCCTGCATGCTCATGCAGCCATTTGGAAGAAAAGAGAAATGCTAACTACAACAGGAACAGCTTCCCATGTGGATAAAAGGGAAGTTACTTTAATAGTTTTAGGGATAACAGCATTAGTGCAGCCCTTGCTGGAATTAGCTATGGGATGATTGCCAATCATGTAACTACAAAACACCTAACCAGAGTGGTAGAGGACACCTCAGAGCAGGTAGGCCTTGCCACTATGGACATGCAAAGGTCTTTGTCATCCCTTGCCTTGTGGTAATGGACCACCTCCTGGCCCTAGATTTTCTTTTGGCTAAACAAGGAGGGGTATGTGCCATCACCAATATCTCCTGTTACACATACATAAACACTGCAGGCATTGTAGAGGAACGTGCAGATTACATTCTCCAACAGGCTAAGTGACTCCGGGAGCAATCTCTTGAAACTCAGGTTTGCATACATGTATGGGAACAAATAAAGTCCTGGCTTCCCTCCAGGACTTCATTCCTACCCTTTCTGGGGTCTATAGTTGCCATTATTCTCTTGCTTGTGTTTGGGCCTTGCATTTTAAATTTTCATGTCAAGTTTGTTTCTTCTCGCCTAGAATCCATCAAACTACAAATGCCTCTGGTGGAGATGAAAACGACATACTACCGCGGTCCCTTTGACAACCCCTCTCGTGGTCAGCCCTGATGCTGTGGGCCCCTCCATAGCCCCTGTCAGCAGGAAGCAGTTACTGAACAGACTTTGTGGTCCCTATCCCTAACAGCAGTTAGGATGGTCACTGAGGGAGGGGAGACTTTAAGGACAGACCATGGGAGGTAAAGAGGACACTTCCCCTCCCTATGAAATGCCTGTTTGCATCTGAAAGGCATCTCAGCCTACAGGCAATGCAAAAATAGGCTATAAAATCCACTCACCACCCTGATCCTGCATTTCCCAATATGCAGTCTTTCTCTTCTCTTCTGTACAAATAAATTCTCTACAAACAAAATCTTTCAGTCCTCTGCTTTTAGAATCTGTCAGTGCTTTCATGCTCAGAGAAGGCTCAAGAACCCTGAGCACCTGAAATTCCTGCGTGTGTCATCTGTGCATCAAAATGAATAATATTTTAATGGAATCAGTAATTTTTGCTATGACTCTTCTGCATAGCTCTGCATCTCAGAATGATAGAGTTGACTTTACATACAGTGTAATCATAGCAACTAATTACAATAATTTTCAAACATTCCATCCACTTCATAAAGCATGTAGGACTGAAGGTCAGGCAGGACTTAAAAAGGTTCGGTTCCAATTAGTACTGGACTTTGAATTCCATAGGTGGAATAAAAACCATGCAGACATGATAAGTTATCTTACCATGAAAAATCATCAAAAAATGATTTTCTTTTTTGATCATTTGTGTCACTAAAATGACAAAATAACTTCAATTTAATAAAGTAAAAATTCACAGCAGTTGGTAGTGTTGCCACCACAAGACAGAAGGTTGAAGAATTAATTAGGTTCCACCTATTTCACCAGATTTGTGATTCACAGAGAATCAGGGAAGTGTTAGCATTGAGTGTTAAATATACAAAGGCAAAACTTTTATTTTCCCAGTCTTTGAAAACTTTCCATATGAATTTTCTTTTCTAGTATCTATTAGGATAAAATTAAATTTTCTTCCTTGTCTTAATTTAGAATGCATTTTTGTCTTTCTGAAAAACACAGAGTAATTTTAGTCAATTAGCATGCACTCTTTTTATAATTATAATCATGACAAATTATGTAATTACAAAATATTACAAGTATCACCAATCCTACTCTGACAGCTTGTAATGATGTAATTATGTGTGGACTTACAGAATTATGATATCTAAAGATGCCAAAAGTATTTTCATGTGATTAACTCTTTCCTAGTATAATGAATCTAATTGAATTATATAACATATAGGAAAAGATGGGTTGATTCTGGATTCTTAAACTATGAATCCAAGGAAAAATTTATAAAACTTTGGAATAAGTAAATCATATTTAAAATGCTCTGAGATATCCACTTAACATACATACATATATTAAGACAATGACTTAGCATTTTGTTATTATTGTTATTAAAAATAAAAGTATATTTGTTGAATGCCATGGTTTTTCACATTAATAAAATAAATTCAGATTATGCATTTAAACACCATTGTATTCATTTTAGACAACTTATGCCTCAAATTAAAAAGGATGATTCACACATAATTTTTTATTTAGAAAGTGTTTTAAATAATCTAGTCTAGCAGTTTATTTAATGAATTTTTAAAAATTTATTTATTGGTGAAATAGATTGAATTTTTTGAGATTTTTATTAAAAGCACAAGAAACACAAAATGCATGAATAAAGAGCAGATACATCTGATTGCATGAACATTAAATTTGTGATCCCTCATCTGACATGGTCAGACAAGCTCACCACCAAACCTGTTGATTACAACTGAAGCCACCCAAGAAATTAAAAAATGAAACATTCAAGACTTCTGAAAAATAAGCAAAAGTAAGTAGATTATAGATCCTACAATAAGAAAATAGAATTCACTTCAAAAACTCTACATAAAATTTTATTTTAATTGCTTTTGAATTATCAATTGAAGCATTTTTTAGATATTGGATACTGGAAATCACATTTTTTGTCACTAAGTTTGTTTGTGTCTATGTATTTGTGACTCTTTGTTGGAAAATGTTAACAAATATTTTCATTCCACATACTTGTTAGTCCAAGATGTAGGCAGTTACTTTCCCAGAATTAGGATTGCATATAAAATATTCTCCTCGTAAAATTATCTTTATTTTTTTCCTACCACGCCAGCTATTCACCTACTTAATTGATATTGTAGGCTAAGAAGTATCCCCTGACACACACTCTGAGAACAGGAATTAAGTTTTGAGATTATTCTAATACCTCAGTTCCCTGTCTGACAGGTTAAAAATGTCTATAGCTGCTTTGGAAGTCCTACTCACATCCAGAACTTTTGAGGTTGGTGGTAACTACAAGAATTTTCTTTTTCTAGCATAAGACTAAAAATTTCTCAGGATATATTCTAATCAGTGGAATGATGCTACAAAAGACATGCACATCTGCAAGGAATGGATTGTAACAATTCACTAAAATTTGAGACAATTGTCAAGTTAGTTGATCCTAGGAACAGTTTTCTCTACTTCATGTATCATAATCTCTTTGGGTACACAGTGATTTAGACTTCCTGAGATTAAAGGAAGAACTCAGGATCATTGCTGACAATCATCTCAGGCATTGGGATCATGGTTAATTCCTTTTTATTTAGTGTCTTCTCAGTCTACTATCTGCTGAAATTTTGTCCCTTCCATATGTTTCCTTTTTGTTCACTTTGGTAAAGATAACAGAAGTTGACTGCTTTTGTAATTTGAACTCTTTTCATGGAGGGATGGATATTTTTCTAATGTTTGCTTCTTTGTGTCTTCCCTGTCCTGAAACTGATCATTCTTGAAGATATCTCCTTAAATTATAGACTTAGAAAAAAGAAGTTAATGTGATAATTTGCATGAAAATAGCTAGTCAAAACACTCAAACTTCCTCCCTTCCTCCCTTCACTATGTCTCCCTTCCTCCCTTCACTATGCCAATTCATAAAGGGAAGACTTTTAAGTAGCAGCAGTGTTTGATTTCATCAAGAAACACAGATATCTGATATCTGTGCCACTCTGAAAATTCTTTTTGTCAGGCTGCTAATCATATAAAGCTAACTTTTTTAAGTTCACAAATAAAATTTGCTCTGTTGAGGTCCGAGGTTGGCCATCCCTCAGAGGAACAAAAGACACTCACAATAATGTAAGCCACAAAGCGAGGTTTATTTCCAGCCAGCTGGGGTCTGGGTATCCGCCCAATGCAGTGGGTTTCAATGAGGACCCCAAATGCAAAGTTCAGGCTGCTTTTATATATATATATATATATATATATATATATATATATATATATATATATGTATGTATGTATGTATTTTTAAACATTAGTCATGGTCACACAGCAATTTTTATGGCCCCTGGGGTCACATATTTCTGATATCACCCACATCCTGGTGGTGGGGCAAGATTACTTAAAGATTACTTATCTGGAAGTTGATAAACACCAGGTATCTTAACTCATACCATTTAGCAAGATTAACCAGGAACAGTCCCTGTTCCCAGAAACCATCCCACCTCCCTTTGTTCCAGTAAGTGGAGGCTTGGGTCATGTTAACCATGGCTGGTTTCAGGCTGAGTGGGCTGCAAGCCTCAAAGGTACCCTAACATTCCCCCCTTTAGTTGTTCATAATGAGGAATCATGCTCATCTGTGCGATGAGCGTAAACATTCTCAGGGCTAGGTAACTTTTCATATTGCTGTCTCAGGACCATTAGTTGGACTGTACTAATTCGATCTTTCAGTAAGGTCACTGGTAATGAGTCAGTCGGGCGTTGGTCATCCATCTACCTGGAGGGTGCTTTAGGACTCCCTGTACTGCATGGGGGTTACCACCTTCAGATGTTGCCCAAAAGTGAGCTTATCTGCATCCTTTACCATTAGGGCAACTGCTGCTATGATCTGCAGGCATGGGGGCCAGTCCACTGCAACTGGGTCTAACCTTTTGGATAGATAAGCAACCAGACCTTTCCAGGGCCCTAGGTGCTGCATTAGTACCCTTTTCACTATCCCCCTCCTTTCGTCTACAAAGAGGGTGAATGGTTTAGAGGGTCTGGCAGCACCAGGGCTGGGGCTCTCAGGAGGGCATTCTTAAGCTCCTCAAAGGCCTTTTGTTGATCTGGCCCCCAGGCCCAAGGGACCTTGTTCTTAGTTGCCTCGTATAAGGGTTTTGCCAGTTCAACATACCCCAATATCCGCAGCCGGCAGTAGCCAGCCATCCCCAGGAACTCACGGACTTCTCGAGCCAAGATAGGGACAGGGAGTCTGAGAATAGTTTCTTTCATAGCATTTGTTAACCATCTGGTTCCCTCTTTTAGTTCATACCCCAGGTAGGTGACTGTTTGTCTACAAATTTGAGCCTTCTTTGCACTGGCCTGATAGCCCAACTTCCCCAGCTCCTGGAGGAGGTCTCCAGTGGCTTGCCGGCACTCAGCTTCAGATGCAGCTGCCAGAAGCAAGTCATCTACATACTGCAAAAGTGTGATGGAACTGTGGCTCCGGCGACATGAGTGCAGATCCTGATTAAGAGCCTCATTGAACAGACTCGGGGAATTTTTGAAACCTTGTGGAAGTCTAGTCCATGTTAGCTGTCTGGGGGTTCCCGTATTTTCATCATGCCATTCGAAGGCAAAAATGTGTTGACTGTTGGGTGCCAGGGCTATGCTAAAAAAAGCATCTTTCAAGTCCAAAGTGGTATACCAAACATGGGAGGGGGGCAAATGGCTCAGTAAGGTATAGGGGTTAGAGGCTGTGGAGTGGATGTCCTCAACCCTCTTGTTTATTTCCCTTAAATCTTGGACTGGCTTATAGTTTTTTCCCCTGGGTTTCTTAATGGGGATGAGTGGAGTGTTCCAAGCAGAACTGCAAGGCTGTAATATTCCGGCATCCAGGAGACAGTTAATGTGAGGGGCAATCCCCCTCTGTGCCTCTGAAGGCATGGAATACTGACGGACTTGGATGGTCTGAGCCGAAGCCATGATTTCTACTATTACTGGGGCTTGATGTTCCACCAGCCCCACACCTGCTATTTCTGCTGAAGCCTGGGAGTAGGTTTGAATCCAATAAGCCATTTCAGGGGACCACTCAATAGGTTTTGGGGGAGGGTCCCGCAAGGAGAACAAGTGATGTTCATCCTCGAGAGACATGGTCAAGACTTGGAGGGGCTGTCCTTGTCCATCTGTCACTTTGATACCATTTGGCTCAAAGTGAATATGAGCCCTCACTTTAGTTAGCAGATTGCGTCCCAGAAGGAGGGCAGGGCACTCAGGAATGACCAGAAGGGAATGGGTCACCTGATGTCGGCCCAAATCCACCTGACACTTGCAAGTCCATTGATATGCCTTGGAGCCAGTGGCTCCCTGCAGGAGACTAATTTTCTGGTACAGTGGCTCAGTAGGTTTATTAAGGACTAAATATTGGGCCCCTGTGTCCACTATGCTTTCCCCCTGCATTATTGCCTTTACCTTAGCCAAATTGGTAGGGTGGCGAGCTGCCGCCTGGAGGCCTGCCATAAGGGTCTGGCAGTAGACCCAGAGACGCTCCCTACCTTCTGCATCCCCACAGTCCCAGTCGGGTCTGTTCAAAGGAAAATGATCATCAATTAAGTTTGACAGGGTGGTCAGTCATCCATTGTCACCAGGGACATTCTTTCTGGCTTCAGTGAGAATCTGCTCCTGTTCCTCGGTGGTGAATAGAGTCTTAAGGAGCTGCTGACAATCATCCCATGTGGGACTGTGAGTATGCAAAATCGACTCGAACAGATCAGTCAGGCCTCTAGGATCCTCAGAAGAAGGAGGATTCTGGGCTTTCCAATTGTACAGGTCACTACTTGAAAAGGGCCAATACTGATAAGTGCATCCCCCATCGGGACCAGCACCACCCAGAGCCCGCACCGGGACGTTGGGGGCCCCGGTGGAAGTGGAGGAGGGCTCCTCCTCTGGGGTTTCCTCTCACTGCCTATGGGGCCTGAGTCCCCTCACCGGTCCGGAGACCAGGGCAGGGGGTGCAGATGGGGAGGTTGACGAGTGGGGAGGCTCAGGGGGGCCAGCTGCCTCTGCCTGGAGCGTTTCTGCAGCAGCATATGGTGGGGGATTTACTTCAAAATCTAAGTCTATCAAGGCTGGATGGAGAATCAGTTCTTCCTGTAGAATAGGCTTTTTAGGGGAAGTAATGGGAATGGGGGTGTTCTCTGACACGGCCAGTATTGTAGGCCGGTCTGCAGGTGACTCATGGATAAATGGCTGTAGCCAGGAAGGAGGGTCCTCTACCAAAGTCTGCCACATAAGGATATAGGGGTATTGATCAGGGTGGCCATGAAGACCTAGTCTATTAATGACGTCTCGGACCTTCTTAATCGTGTCCAAGGAGAAGGTGCCTTGAGGAGGCCAACCTACATTGAAAGTTGGCCATTCCGCTGAACTAAGGGTGTTAAACTTATCTTTCTTAATTTCCATGCCATAATTGTGTCCCTTAGCATGGATTTCTAAAAAATTACTCAGAAAGAGGGTCTTAGGAGTTAACTGAGCCTATCCCATGATGATTAGGGGAGAGGTACAGAGGAGAAAACAAAGAACAAGAGAGACAATTCCAGCAGACAAACAAATTCGCACAGGACTCTCTAACATGCACAAGTACCGGCTGGTCAACCAGACTACTCTCAGGAGTAATTCCAGTCACACCAGATTCAGGATCATTACCCAAAGACCGCCCAAATGGCATCCACTGAGGACGTCGGCACAGTTCCTGACTATCGGGATGTCTCCCATGACTTCCAATAGTGCAGCCTCCAGGGCTGTAACCCCTTCCTTCCACTCAACAAGAATTCTCAACCAAATTCAGACGGGGACTCTAAGTCCCTCCAAATGGAGGTGGCCAATCCTCCTTCCGTGGTCTTTCTCAACTAAACCTCGGTATCAGAGGCTGTTTGTTCCTCTCAGGGAGGGGCCGAGATCTCGGTGGGACATCCAGATGTTGGGGTCTGAGGTCGACCACCCCTCAGAGGAACAAAAGACACTCACAATAATGTAAGCCACAAAGCAAGGTTTATTTCCAGCCAGCTGGGGTCCGGGTATCTGCCCAACGCAACGGGTTTCAACAAGGACCCCGAATGCAAAGTTCAGGCTGCTTTTATATTTTTTAAACATTAGTCATGGTCACACAGCAATTTTTATGGCCCCGTGGTCACATATTTCTGATATCACCCACATCCTGGTGGTGGGGCAGGATTACTTGAAGATTGTTTATCAGGAACTTGATAAACACCAGGTGTCTTAACTCATTGACTCACGTACCGTTTAGCAAGATTAACCAGAAACAGTCCCTGTTCCCAGAAACTGTCCCACCTCCCTTTGTTCCTGTAAGTGGTGGCTTGGGTCATGTTAGCCGTGGCCAGTGTCAGGCTGAGTGGGCTGCAAGCCTCAAAGGTACCCTAACAGCTCCAAAATAATGCGCAAATAAAAACAAGACTTCTTACTTTCATGTGTTACTAACAATTTATTTTTAGCTTTGTGAAATGGAAATAATGAAAAGAGGTTCAGAAATCCACAAGGTGTTCTATGTTGCTATATTTTGTCTTTGGATCAATGCTTTGGATGACAAATAAAAAAAATGAGTAGCCATTCCCCTGTTGCCCAGCCCTGACTCTACTGCTGAAGACCAAGAATTCCAAGGTTTGCCAGTTGACTTTTTAGCTTTTTATTATTATTATTATGTCTTTTTAAACAAGCAAAATTTGATTTTGGAAAATATGCTTTCAGTTATATTTGAACAAAAAGTAAATACTCAATATGATTTAAATTCCTTGGTGCTTTTCCTACATAAAATATGTTTGTTCATACTAAAGTATTTTCATTCTGGCATGATTGTGATCCATTTTCTTTAAGAAAAATTAATCATTTTGATGAGTTTTCCCTAGCAGATTAAGATTACCAATATATCAATCTCAATGTAATTGTATTCCTAAATAGCATATTTCTCAAGTATATGTAACATATAAGATTAAAACTCAATTATGTCTTTGCCACATTAATATTTAAAATTATTTGTCTTCAAAGAAATGCAATGTAAGATAACTTTGAGAATGAATTTTAGTATAAATCTGAAAAACAACTTTAAGAAAATCAACAAACACATGCCTGGACAGGGGCGTGGCTAAGAGGGAGAGTACTGGCCTAGCAAGTGTAAGGCCATGAGTTCAACCCCAGTGCTGCCAAAAAATTAAAAACAAACAAACAAACAAACACATAAATACTTGCCACTACATTCACTATATATGGATTTATATAAGAAAATATACAGAGTTATTCTGTTGTACAGAATGAGTAAGTGTAAAACTGTTAAAAATATATTTCAACTCTGAATTCTGCTTACTAGGCAGACAAAAAATACAGCTTCATAAAATACAAAGAATGTGCAGGAAGTAAGCATGTTGTGTTGGTGCTATGAATGCTGCCAGCTTTATTGAACATTTCTGTCATAAATGGGAAACATTTGCCCTCACATTACTAAAGGAAGGTGGAATAATAAAACAATATTTTCTTCTCTGTCATGAGATAAGCTACACATTACAGGAGAGCCTTAGTAAAAACTTTGATGCATTTGAAGCTGTACTTTAATAACTACCCTATCAAGTTTTCACTCTCCATTTCCAAAATTGCTTGCTTGAGGGTTTCCTTGCCTTCACACAAACCAGCTATGGGTTAGGATCCCTTGCAAGAAGCAGGCTTACCTGAGCCCATTTTAAGTTTTGTTTCTTTCTCTGCATTTGTCTTGGTGCAGAACTTTGTGGTGGAGCCTGTAGTAGAATCTGAATTTGAGGGACTAGAGTTTAATTTTGTCACTAATACCTATGTGGTTTGGAGCAAATCAGGACAGAATATTAGAGTAGGGTTTATGATTTTTTAAAATTTGCAATGCTTTGAAATGATATTTTTCAGTCCTCAAACTTAATGCACAATTCTCCTGTCTCACAAAATGTTTACCTCTTTTTAAAATGTCAGGACTGATCTTTTCCAGGGCCCTAATCTCAAACTTTATGTACTTGCTATCCTTAGTTTTAGTTTTTGACCCTTACTATAAAATTCTATAAAATGCTTTATTCTAGTGAATGCATATATTTTCTTTTCTAGATGATTTCTGAAAGAACAAAATAAGTATTTGTAATTAGCTCAGTTCTATGGAAAGATCAATTTTCATTGATTGTTATAAAATCAGTAATCTGCTGTTTCACAGTTATCAAATGTATGCCAGACAAGTGCATTCAAGTTCTATACATTGTTCTAATCCACAATGGTGTTCATTAGCTCCTGGATGAAATTTCTCCAGGTGAGCACCCACTTGCTTCAGAATAAATTTGTCTTCATATAAATATTTATAATTAATGAAAGCTATAATGTGTATTTTTATAGCAGAGAAAGCTAATATAATATTTTATGTGAATACTAATTAATATTTGGTACATTTTATTATTTATGTGAAAGTAAATGTATTTATCTTGATAACATGATGTTGATGAAAAAAGATGTCAATAATAGAGCTTAGTATTTGATGCTAAGGGATAATTTGTCTTCAAATTTTATAGCAATTTTTTAAGCAATAAATGGAGAAGGACAATATAAACAGATTGATCTCTCTGGATCCCCCAGGACATTCTGCTGTTTGCCAACTTGTTGAAATGAGAAAGGATTGCTCATTTTCTAGAAGGACAGTGATTCTTTATCTAAAGACCTTGAATAATGGATATCAAAAAAGGAAAGATCAAATATTTCCCCAGAAGGGCAAATTTTCTGCCCATCCCTAACCTTTGCCTCTTGGATTTATTTTGTTTTCCTCGGAATGATAGGACAACTAGCCTTTCTGTGGGACAGCAACTGTCAAAGAAATTCTGAGCAACAGTGGAGGTAAATTTGTAGCATCATTTTCTTTGACCACTGGACCATTTTAATTTCAACTTTCAGTGAGTTCTGCAGCCATGATTTTCACTATGGATAATGAAAGGACTGAAACATTCAGATATTATTTCATATAGAATTTTATGTCAAAAGGAAGAATGAACTTTGGAAGTAAGAATTTCTGTTTGTCCAAAGATGTTTCATCTGAATTTGAAAACTAGGGACTTGTCTATCATTGGGTTAAACTGTAGATATTTTTCTAATTATTATTTCGAGGTTTGTTTTTTATTCAAAGCAGCTCTTTATGTTCTAGTCACACCAATCCAGTGGTCTCTGCCTTTGTAAGTAAGTGACTGCCTTTGTTCATTTCTCTTTGGTAACTTCAGACAAAACAATGGAAGGGAAGGAATGAGGACTTTGTGGGACCCAGCTTCCAGATTTTCACCCCATATTTCTCTAAGACTTTGCAGACACATGAAATCACAAGGGAGGACAGATACACCAGAGGCTACTTCACACAATCCATGCTCTTAAGCATTCCTATCGAAGGAAGATCAACATTCTTTTGATGATGGCTCAACACGTACAAGAATGCACGAAATTTAAAACTGCTATGTAGCTTTGTTGTTTTTCCAAAGTGAAGGCTTATGTACTTAGAATTACATACTTTACAGTACTTTTTTCTGATTTTCTGGTTTTGTGATGGTCATAACCAGGTCAAAGGGAAATGTAGAAAGCATATGAACATGAAGGTCATATACTAATATTGTATAAGGTTATAAAATAAAAGGCAACTAAACTGTTTCTTGTGCTTTTGTGGGAATATGGCAGATGGACACTGCAATTATATCTTGCGTTGAATAACAGTTCCCAAGGACATTCACACATTTCTACTTACATCACCTTGCACTCAGGATAAGAAAGAACTGAAAAAGAGAATTAAATCGAATGCTGAGAAATCCTGTGTGGATGATTTTTAACTTTTCTATTATTATCGTTTTTTTCCACTTCAAGAGAAATTATTAAGTTGCTAATATATTTAGCCTCTGTTGCTGTTAATAACGACGCTGCTATCTATAAAAAGGACTATAGTTTGGCAATCAGGTATGTTGTTGCATACCTGAAACCTCAGCTCTTGGGAGACTGAAGCAGGAGGACGGAGAGTTTGAGGCCAGCCTATATAACTAGATAGCAAGACCCATCTCAAAAGGACAAAAGAAAACATAAATAGGAATACAGTTTGATTTTCCACAAACTCCCTTTTTCACCTGTGGGACCACTTTTAATTGAACCATGGAAGTATTGTAAAAGTAAAGTCCATTCACAAAATTCTTAAGGCAGCCATGGTTTTGGATTTCTTTCCATTAGTTTGAGAGATTGGTGCTTATCTGGCAGTGAAGACACTAGTCACTTTCTGGACCTGTCTGGACATTGCTGATGTCCCACTACCCATGACTCTGTCCCTCTTTATCCAGGTCAATGTCATTTTCTAAGCAACTACTGAATGACAACTTTATCCAGGTGTTCTGGGTAATTTTTGATATATGTAGTAAATAAAATTTACATTATTTTAAGCAAACTAATGGGATAATGCAACTTCAACCAGAATCTAGAAATTAATTTATAGACATATAATTAAAATATATAATTACATAATAAGTACATAATATAAATGCCAAAGAAACAAAAAGGAAGAGAATTTTATTTGGTAAATACTAGCTTGTTTCAGGCCTGACATTGTAAGTTCATTACCCAATTTAATCTTCATTAAATATTTAATGAGGGTAGTATATCGACTTCATATTGGGGAACTGCAGTAATGAGGTAGAAAACTCATACGAAGGTGAGGTAGAACCAGAAGCAGTGCCAAGGTTTGATTAACAAAATGCATGAATTTCCCACCATGCCACACCATACTGATGCACGTATTAACTGACATCCGTGGTACGGTTCATTGAGGGAAGTTATTAGTTTCAGAAGGAGTTTTCCATACTCAGATGACATCTCTATCACTCAGGCCTGAGTTTAATAAAGGAGCATTTACGTCAAAAATTCAAAATTCAATTTGGTCACAATTTTGGCCTATAATCTAGAATGAATGCACAGAAAATGAATTCCAGAAAATGTCTCCCTCAATTATTTCACTTTTATGTAAATATTAAGAAAGTTACTATGTTGGTTTTGTTGGTGTCTGTTTTGAGAGCAAAATCTCAGCACTGATTTTACAAGGTGGGATTTTTAAAAAAAGTGGAAATAGTGTTGTGATATTTTTAGCAAAAAAGTCTTTATAAGTATTTTTGCCTGCAAATTTATTTTGCTGTGGTTTGATTTCTACTGTGTAATCTACATGCTCTAAAAGTGTGAAAATACATGTTATTTAGTGAATGAAGATTTTATTGCTTGCTAATTAGAAATATAATAGAAATCAGTGAACTGATAGCTATAATTCATTTCAGCTACTCATACTTGAATTGAATACTTTTCCTAATAGCATGTTGCCTGTCCCAAGGACCACTTTAAACAGGTAAAAGAGTGATTATTGTGTGAAACACAGTCCATCACCTCCAGACCGTGACGCAGCTTACAGTCGGAATTCCTGCCGGGTTATTCTAATGAATCTGGATGTAAGGAAATAAACCTGGCAGTGTCTTTGATCTCAACAGCTGTGGTAAGATTCTTGATGTGGAAAAGTGGTCTAGTACAGATTGCAGAGCAGCCTCGCAATGGTGTCCTGTAGATGGCAACACTTCAAGGCATTAAGGTTTTTGCTAATTCCAAGGTGAGCCATAGCAGGAAAGCTGGAGATTTATCCTGTCAAGGGACTTCTCTTTCCAAGTTACACACTGCTCAAATAGAACCAAACACATCCCATTTGTGAAACCTGAAAGAATCATAAACCACATGGGACAGACTCAAGCTCTTTGTCCTTTGAGCAAAATCTTGTAGGTTTGTTTAATTTTCACATTCAACAAAAAGCCTTCATTAGCAAGAAAAGTGCTGAAGATATAATATGATTTCATTTTTACCAACTATTTGTAAATTCCAAAATGAACAAAATACAATTTAAATGCATATAGTCATAATCACACTGAAATATATTTCACAATCCATCACAACCATATTTATAAATAAATACTTCACTTTTCAAACCTAGCAAAACCAAAATCATTTCTCCATGGAAAACCTTTTGTAGACATAGTAATTGATAATAAAATGACATAAAAGTAAAATCTATTTTAAAATTTCCTACTAACCAAAGGAATGTGCTCTTCTCACCCTGTAGTTAAGCAAGATATTTATTATGACAGCTGATGGTTTAAGCCAAAGACCTGCTCATGATTTTTGTAACATTTCCACCATGAATCAATACATCATCCACAGATATATTGCACAGAGCATGCACCAAGTTTGTTGTTGAATAACACTGTCAAAACATATAAAAGATGGGTTTTGCTACTTACTCTAATTTAGGAAAAATAATTGTTATATCCACTAGTTGAAGAAATTGTGATTATATTCATGTTTTTCCCAAATTGTTCCCTATACTTAGATATATACACTTTTAATCAATTTCTCATTTTAGAAAAAGAAAAGAATAAGGAAATTCCTCTGGTTCTAAATAAAACTAAAAAAGTATTGTCATGTGGTTGCACTTTGTAAATGATGAGAAAAGGTAACTAAATACTTAACAAGTAATGTTAAAACAAATATCTTTATTCTTACATGATTGTAAAGTTAATGAATCGATGGTAGGGACAAATAGTCTACCAAGTTTATATTGTAATAAATTGTATTTGAATAACGGATTTCATTTAATAAATCAGATGTAGGAAAAAGCAAAAGTTTGTACTGTTTATATGTGAATTGAATAAAACTTGAAATATAAAAGTTAGCCAACAGAAAATGGCCTTGAATTTGTATTTCAAAATAGGGTGAGAACTTAATGTGCGTTTAGTAGGTTGAACAAAAAATAAAAGATGTGAATGATGAATTCTATCATACTTTAATTAGCTGTATGTGAAACAGTTGCATGTACACAATGGCAGAAACAATATTGAGAGTACACTCTAAGTGTTATACATGTGGTGAGTCCTGTTAGTTCCCATGAGAGATCAGTGTCCTTTGAGATAAAAACAGTTAGAGACAATTATACACTTGTAGAAATCAGAAAGAAATTGACTATACAAATTGAGTTAAGATGTATGGAGATTCAATTTTTATCTGGTACTTATGGGCTAACTCCATTTTTAACTTGGCAATAAAATTTTAAGAGTTTTTAGAGTATAGGATCTAATTTCATGGTATTCCATTTTTGAAGTTCTGAATAAGCCTCATCATCCAAATATAAAGGAAAGAAGATTTGAGACCTAACAACCTGAGTTTGTCTTTCTGTAGTTTTGAGTAAATCAAATTCAATGGTTTTGCCCTAGAGATATTCTGAAATTTGTTGGTAAAGCAAAGTTGTAAGATCCATGCTTCAATGGAATAAGGAAAAAAAAACAAAGACTGAAAAAGGTGAAATTAACTTCCACTTAGGACTGCTTTTGCTGTGTCCCATGGATTCTGATAGATTGTGTTTTCATTTTCATTAACCTCCAGGAATCTTTTAATTTCCTCTTTTATTTCATCAATGACCCATTGATCATTGAGCAATGTGTTGTTCAGCTTCCAATTGTTTGTATGTTTTCTACTGTTGTTTTTATTGTTGATTTCTAATTTTAATCCATTATGATCATATAGAATGCGTGGGATTATTTCTATTTTCTTATATTTGCTGAGGCTTGCTTTGTGCCCTACAACATGGTCAATTTTGGAGAAGGTTCCATAGGCTACTGAGAAAAATGCATATTGTGCAGAAGTTAGATGAAATATTCTGTAGACATCAACTAGGTCCATTTGATCAATGGTGTGATTTAGTTCTAAAATTTCTTTATTGATTTTTTTTGGATGACCTATCTATTGGTGATGGGTGGTTTTATAGTCTCCCACCACAACTGTGTTCATCAATTTTTGATGAAATTGAGTGCATTGATGTTGGGTGCATATAAGTTGGTAATTGTTATTTCCTTTTGGTATATTTCCCTTTTTATTAGTATGGAGTGTCCATCTTTATTTCATTTGATCAATTTAAGTTTGAAGTCTACTTTTCCAAGTTAAGTATTGCTACTTCTGCCTGTTTTGGGGGGTCATTGGCTGATAACCTCCAGCCTTTCACCCTTAGCCAGTGCTTGTTTCTGTCATCGAGATGGGTCTCCTGTAAGCAACAGATTGTTGAACCTTCCTTTGTAATCAGATTTGCCAAATGGTGTCTTTTGATAGGGGAATTAAGTCTGTTAACATTCAGTGTTAGTATTGACACATATGTGGTGATTCCTGTCATTTAGTTGTTTTTGTTGTTTATGGGTTTGATTGTATCAGCTGAATCAGTGTTACTCTCTACTTCCTTGTTTGTTCTTCTCCTGTGGTTTGGTACTGCCTGTCCTTTCATGGTTTTGTTTGCTTTCATTTTCTGTATGCAGAATTCCTTGAAGAATCTTTTGTAGTGGTGGGCATGGTGGTCACATATTGTTTTAGTTTCTGCTTATCATGGAAGACATTTGTTGTTTCATCTATTTTGAATGATAGTTTTGCTGGGTAGAGTATTGTAGGATTGAAGTTATTTTCATTCAGTGCCCAGAATACCTCACTCCATGCTCTTCTTGCTTTTAAAGTTTTGGTTGAAAAATATGCTGTGATTTTGATGGGTTTACTTTTGTATGTTATTTGTTTTTAATCTCTTACAACCTTCACTATTCTTTCTCTATTCTCTGTGCTTGTTGTTTTAATGATAATATGTTGTGGATTGTTCTATTTTGGTCAAGTCTGTTTGGTGTCCTGGAGGCTTCCTGTTACTGAATGGGCATAGCTTTCTCTAGATTTTGGAAATTTTCTGGGGTTTTTTTTGTTAAATATATTACTAATTCCTTTTGCTTGCCCACAATTCTCAGGTTTTGTCTTTTGATGGAGTCAGGGAGTTCTTGCATATTCCTTTCACAGGTCTTGAGTTGTTTGACTAATAGCTCTTCAGTTTTTACTTTAATTTCTATTTCATCTTCAAGTTCTGAGATTCTGTCTTCTGCTTGTTCTAGTTTGCTGGAGTGGCCTTCCAATGTATTTTGTATTTTTGTTTCATACTTTTTTCTGAGGTTTTCCATATCATGGATCACTTCCTCTTTAATATTGTCAATTTTCATCTTTAATTAATTTATCTCTCTATTTATAGTGTTCTCCCTTTCACTTTGGTGTTTATTTAGGGCTCCTACAAGTTCATTTATTTGTTTTTGTGCCTTCTCATATTCTTTATTTTTGTTGTCTTGGAATTTCTTGAGTGCCTCTTGTTTGTTTTGGTTGACCATTTCTAATAACATCTGTATGAAATTCTCAGGAATTACTTGCAGGATTTCTTCTTTCAGAGTTTTATGTGGGCTTTGTTGGGTTCCTTGGCATAGTTTATGTTTGTTTTGTTGGACTCTGGAACAAGGTATCCAATTTCTTTTCATTATTGTTTACAGTGTATTTTAAACTTGGGTCAAGTAAGACTCCAATTCTTTTATTACCATTTCATGATTATTTTGGCAACTCTATATTTTTGCATTTTCATGTAAAATAAATATTTGTACATTTCATCATAAAGTACTAGTATTTTTGCTACATGGCATTGATATTATGTGTGATACTGGGAAGAATTATTTAGCATTATTGAGTCTTCCAAACTTTTACATTTTTATTCTACTATATCTCCCTATTATTTAAGCTTTTGTGCATATTGACTTTCTCCTGCTACTTGGAAACATGCACTTCTTCATTCTAGTAATTATTTTCCAATCTCAAACAATATTCTGTCATATAACATTTAACTCTGACTTCACTAAATGAGTATATATAACTTCTTCATTTTGGATCAATAAGCCATGGGTCTGCTCTCCCCTGGGTGCTGTCATTTTATGAAATTTCCTTCACTTGTCTTTCTCTGCTTTCACAGTTTCTAATAGATTATTTTAAAAAAGAACATCTGATTTTGTAATTTGGCTTGTTTTCAGAGTTTAGGTCAGAGCACTATTGCATCTTGTAACTTTCTACTTCCTACCAGAATGGAATGTATATTTTACCATAGCTGGGGAATTAAATCTTTAAATAAGCCAACATAACTTAAAACTTCATATGTCAAAAGTATATTCCTATCAGAAAAAGTAGCAAAATATGTTTTTAGCCTGTTGACTATATATATCATCATTTAAATGTTTGTGACATTATTTTAAGGACAAAGTAACATACTAATCACTGAATTTCCCCCTTACATAGAATTTATTATCATGTTTTGCAAAAAGAAAGGATGCAAAAGGAGTAGGTAGGAAGTTCTGAGATGAAGAGAATGTCAATCTTACCCTTACAAAGATCCTGAACCTCACAAACATTTTAGAGAAATGAGAAAAATTGACCATAACAACCACAATAAGATGCAATGCAAACCTATCCAAATGATTAAAGGAAGATCAAGCACTGACCATCTCAAGTAAAAATCACCACACCAAGGCCTCAGAAAGATGTGGGGTAACTGTACCACTTCTATTTTACTGTTAGGAATGAAAATTGTACAGCTGTTTTGGAAAACGGTTTTGTCATTTCCAACAAAATTAGACACATATTTGCTCATTACCCAGTACATGCCTGAGAAACATAAATATCCATATGCATATGAAAATCCTGTACTTAAATGCTTACAGGAGATTTATTCCAATGAAAAAAATCTTGAAGCAACACAGATGTCAGGTTGAGCACTATGGTGCATAGCTGCAGTTTTGACTACTTGGGAGACTGAGGTAGGAAGATCACTTGAGCTTAGGATTTCCAGGCCAGCCTGGTGAACATAATGAGATCCTGTCTCAAAAATACAAAGACAATAAACAAACAAAGGATAACAACAACACACCTATGGTTGGCTTCAACCACTGTGTAGACAAACAGTCTATGATATATCCATAAGTGGAGAAGCTCTGAGCAATATGAAGAAACAGACTATCAGTGCTCTCATCAGCCTGTTTTCTGTTATCTGTGAGGGGCCAAATAGGAGAATAAGGAGGATTAGACAATTATTCTTGTCTGGCATTTTGGAAATGGCAAAACTGTAGGAATCAAACTCATACTAGTAGTTTTCAGAGTTTAAGAATAGGGACAGTGGTTGCTACAAATGGTACAAAGTTTCAGTTAGTGAGACAGTTTTCCATCATGCCTATGGTGATGGACATATAGCTCCATGGCTTTATCAAACCAATGCAACTGAGCACTACAAAGAGTAAATTTGATGTGTGCAAATAATAATATATCCAATTTAATAAATAAATTGGATAGGAGGGGAAAAACTTCCATCAGACCCACACTCACACAGATGAATAGAGCACTGTTGCTAAGTGTGTCCCCTGACTTTAGTACAAAGTCACAATTTAGCAGGGCACTTTCTTATCAAGACATTAAATAACTCACTTTCATTTTATTAGCATGGCAGAAGTTTTAAATTTCACAGTGATTGAAAGATGCACAGCAAAATGCTTTGCAGAGATCTCAGGTAGTGAGAGAAAGAGTCTAAATACAGCTGTCCTATGGTGACTGGTATTTTTCCTCAGCCGTGTGTACTCCCTATTTCTTTATATTGTATCCTCCTATGACTCCTTGGAAGAGCTTGTACATTTGATTATTTGGAATTAAGGTATTGGAGTAAAGCACCAAATGCAAAGGTCTCTTTATTACAAAGTTAAGATATGGCAAGAGCAAAACATTGCCACATTCTTTTCCTTCCCTCCATCCTTGCTGTGCTCAGTAAATGGACTCCACAGGTCAATATCTTACTCATATCAACAAAGGAAGACATTAGTTAAGTGCTTTTTTTTTTTAAGACAGTGCTGTTAGTGAGGTATTTTTCTAGCATTTACTTTGGCAAAATTCAGTAATTTCTGTAGCCATTAAGTAGTAGCAAATTGAGTGCAAGCACTTACAAATTGTTTCTTTGACATTAAATCACTAAATGACTTAGGTCTTTCTTCTATGTATAAAGAAAAAATTATTTAAAACTTGAATTTTAAAAATGCACTCACTTATATATGATTCCACAAGCCTTCCTTCTCTTCCCTTCCAATTTTTTAAAAAAGCACGTACACATACATGTAGACCCATGCTAACAGCACTCAAACCCACCAAAATTAGGTCATATTTAAAAAGATGATTTTAATCATTTTTACTCATATGTGTACCTACATAATTTTTGTTTACAGAAGAAGTTGATAAAGAAAATGACACTAAATATTAGCAAAAACATATTGGGTAGAATAATTATGTTTATTATTTATAATAAAAATCTATGAATATAGGATAAAGAATTTGGAATAGTTATATCATTTACTTAATCAAATAGCTTCAAGAAAAGGTAACTCTATTAACAAAGTGTAAAAATACATCTCAAATTCTTGAATTACATGGCTCATGAATTCCTCAAATTAATGACGACATTGAAGTGTCACTGTGAATGAAGAGGACCCTTGTGTCCCAGTGAGGGCAGCAGCTGAGCCTGCACACAAGTGTCTTTGGGCTAAAGGAATCACACTTCTCTCACATGTCTGCATTTCAAGTAAACAGTTAAAATTTTCTTCCTATTAGGAAGATGGAATAAATTAAAGGAAAAATAAAATACACATTTAAAGAAATATAACATTAGTCAATTGCTCTCTCATTATCACCTTCATAAAATCTGGTTCATGAATTTATTCTCCATGCAGCAGGGTCCAACTTCATTTCAGACTCTGCTGGCTGGGATTAACTTCACCTGTTTCAGGATGTGTAACATATTGGCTAAAATACAACTCCCTTCTTTATCTTTCCCAGCTATATTTACTTTAGAATGAAGTAATTTTTCCATAAGTACAATTTGCTCTAATTTAATTTATTTTGATTCATGACCATAATACTTTTTCATTTTGGTTCTCCCTAGTCAATATGCTTTCATAGTATATGATGCATAAAACAGAAAAGCTATAATACCATGATCACAAACAGATGAAAGGCACTAAATAAAAACAGACAAGAGAAATTATGCTTCCGTTACATTTTCACATGAAAAAGAAACCTATTGGACATGAGAGACAGATTATCAATTTCTCTAACCTATGTATGTAATTTGTGTTTCTTCAAATACAGAGTATATTTGCACGCTCCCACGAGTTGTGTCTGTTAACAGAACTCCTGATTTATGGCAGCTGTGCTTATCTGAAACCTTTGCCATCTGGAAATGACTTATTTCCTCTGTAACAAATAATGCTGGCTGCAAGGTTCTGCATATTTTAGATTCTTTGAAATCCTGGGCAAAATATCAGAGGATGTCGTAATCAGGATACAGCGTTTATAGGTCCTAATTTGTTACTTTGTGTTTCATGTTCAGGCACTTTTCACAGGATTTCTGGCATAGCCTGCTCTTTTTCTTTAGAAAACTAGAGTGACTTGAAAGTCATTATGCACAATTTTTAGCCCAAAAGACAACTTAACATTGAAAGCAATTTTATAATAATTAAAACAATGGTCTCTAACATTGTCTGAAACTTTAAGTTGTATGTGCAATTTAACAAGCTTCTGTTTGTTCCAGAGGCGTAGGAAAACATTAAATAATAATCTACTAGCATGGAGAAATTTAAAATAATATCTGCTGTTTAAAAAAAGTATTTCATAAAAAAATCTAAATTATACTTTCAATGCCTTATAACTTGAACAAAGATGTCACTTATATGGAAGACACCTTGGAATAAAAATACAGTGAAAATTCAAACATCTTGAGATTCCAGTAATTTCTGCAAAGCATTCATGAACTTAAGTCAGCAAATGTTAGGCCTGTCTTCTGAATATAATTTTCAATTAGCATTTTAGTTTACTGATGAAAACATAGTTTTTTTTTTCTGAATGGTTATCTGTAGTTCCCCTCCTTCTACTCAACAGTGTGTTTCTCCTAATGCCCAGTTAGATATTTTAACTTTCATTCCATCCAGTATAGAACGTTTCCTGTCAGTGACTGGGATAGTTTCGTCTACGTTGTTTCCTATTTTCACTTTAATGGTTGTGTTTTAAAGAGCACACAGCACATTGCCTTGTTCCTACACAGTTGTGATGTGTTTCAGTATTATTCACTCCTTAACATTCTTTCTTCTTTTCCTTCTTCCTTAGCCTGCTCTAACAGTCCCATATGAAAATAGTATGGAATGTTCATACCATATGAAAATGCTGGTAATTGTATTTGAATCTATCTTCCACCTATGAGAGAAAATATGCAACCATTGTCTTTCTGATCCTAGCTTACTTCACTTAACACGATGTTCTCTAGTTCTACCATTTACTAGCAAATGACAAAATTTCACTGTTCTTGATGGCTGAATAATAATCCATTGCTTTTATCTACCACATTTGCTTGTTACACTCATCAGTTGTAGGGCATCATGGCTGTTTGCATAGCTTGGCTGTTGTGAATGGTCATGCAGTAAACATGGCTGGTCAAGTGTCTTTATTGTAACCTGACTTGCATTCCTTCAGATATTTGCCTGAGAGTTGTATTGCTGGATCGTATGTTAGTTCTGTATTTAGTTTTTTGGCCCACGTTGTTTTACAGTGTGTGAAGTCATTGACAATGAGTGAGGAATCTTTATGGTCATTTAATACTCATTACCAATCACAAGAAACTTACTTGTGGTAAGCTTAGATGGTTTTTATTCCATGCTGTGACTCCTGTCTATGCAAGACCTTCAGCATCATTAGCTTCATCTTGAGGTCCAGTTAAGGCACTATTATTTTTAAAACATCTATAATACTCACATTAGATTATTTTAATTAATATGGATATATAATTACATTCTCAACTGTCTATAAATGTCTGAAAGCTGGACAGGCATAGTTTAGCTTTATTAATTTAGTAAGGTAGAGATGGTATTGGTCAGGAGAACCATGGTTCCAAGCCAGTCTGGGCAACAAGTTCATAATACCCAATCTCCACAAAGAAGCTGGGTATGATGGAACATGCCTGCCATCCCAGCTACAGGTTAGAAAAGTGTAAATAGGATCACAGCCAAGGGTGACCTGACCATAAAACATAGGACCCTATCTCAAAAATAAACAAAGCCAAAAGGGGTGAGGACATGGCTCAAGTGGTAGTGTGCCTCTAGCAAGTGCAAGGTCCTGAGTTCAGAATTGAAAAAAAAAATTTGTGAAGATAGTTTAGAAAACACTATCTTATAGGTAGTATTATAAGATTAATTATAAGATTAATTTAGATAGAACAGTAAGTGCACTTTATCGACAAAGCACTTTTAACTAACATGCTTCTAATAAAATGCTGATGAAATTGTTAAAAATAGGCATTTTCAGGATATTCTTATTTTTACTTTTTTTGCTGCCACTGGGGCTTGAACTCAAGGCCTCATGCTTGCTAGGCAGGCACTCTACCACGAGGACCACTCCATCAGCCCCTTAGGACATTCTTATTCAACATAAATATTGGAAAGTATTGCACTAAGCAAGGATACTTTGTTCTATTTTTTCATGTAGGATGATGACGTGGTTAAGACTGGAGAAGGGGTACTCCACAGGATCGTTAGCTTCCCAGCTAGTGAGCAAAGAGGTTTCCATACAGCAGGGGATCAATACACAGTCCTTTCACAAATGAAACCTGGATTTATTACTTTCAAAATGATTAATAAGAAAGTTCTATAAAATATGAATTACAATGGGGGAAATGCTACGGACACAGAAGAATAAAGCTAAGAGAAAATAAAACTATGTAAGTGTATTGGAGCTATACTTTACGACCTTGGCATAAGTAGATGCCAATAGAAAGGAAAAACACTAAAGAACTAATAAAGAACCTCTGCAGTCTTCCCAGAGATTTCTCGCAATCATTAGACTTCATATTTTACATTCTATTCTTTGAAATGTCAATTGTACATTTTTAATATTTTCCCCACGAAACAGTAGAAGCAAAGAAGGGAGAACTTTAGAATATTCGGTGTTTAATTTGCAGACTCACAATTCTGTTGCTTTAGTTGGATGTTGATGTATTAAGCTGGACGGGTGACTCAGAACCACTTAAGAATCACCCTCTGCGTGCTATTTGGTTTATGTAGATACACCTTCATTTCCCTTATTCTATTTTGTGTCATCAATTTAAATTTTGCAACCTGAATTTAATTGTATATTTCTCTGCAAAGCTAAAACTTAGTTCTTGGCACTGCTAATGAAGAATAACTGCTCAGGCCCATCAATGAAATGTAAAGCAAGTGTCATTCAAGGACCATCACTGTGGGTTCACAGGGAGGCTGTGCAGGAGAACTGGATCAACTCTGAACACAAGGAAAAGTGTCAAGAAGCTACTGGAGGAAGAAGAATGGGAGGCAGCAGATGGGAAATTACCAACAGGAAGCATCAGAAAGAAGTGAGGATTGTACTTGACAACAGGATTCTAACTAATGTCAGCCCAGCATAAGCAGGTGTCACAGGTGGAATGGTAGAGGATGGGGAACTTGGCCACATGATCAGAGAAGATGGGGTTTCAAGTTAAACTGATTAGCAAGACTCTTATAAAAACTGAGCCAGACAGAGAGAATGGGAAAGCCCAAAAATCAGGACTCACTTGAGAAGACTTAAGAAGTGGCAGGGAAGAGTTTGGTGAGGGAAAGGACCTTGTCAGTTCTTTCTGCTGAAGTGCACTAGCACCATGACTGGTGATAGATGTGCGCACAATGGTGTCATCTATATTATAGTGAGATTTGCCTTTTATTTTTCCATTGTATTTACAGTCAATCATTTGCAAACAATAGTTCTCAATTAGTATTTTTTCATGGTATGAATGAATTGCAACAGAAAAACATTTTAATAACTCCTTAATTCTTTTACATATTTAAAAGGAGAGACTTTAGTATTATAGATTGTTAATGTTGAGATTGGTTTAGGGTGTTTTACATTTCATTATGCCTTTGCTTTTAAGTTTTGCTTTCAATAATTTTATGTAAACTAAGAAACATGTTAAATTTTGAAATATTTTTTATTTCATACAAACTATCTGAGACCATGTATACAAGACAATTCAAGACACATGTTGCAAGTAGCCATTGTGTGGCATGCTGAGATTCAGTGACAGTTTTTCATTTTTCTTTTATTATTCATATGTGCATACAAGGCTTGGTTCATTTCTCCCCCCTGCCCCCACCCCCTCCCTTACCACCCGCTCCGCCCCCTCCCACTCCCCCCCCTCAATACCCAGCAGAAACTATTTTGCCCTTATCTCTAATTTTGTTGTAGAGAGAGTATAAGCAATAATAGGAAGGAACAAGGGGTTTGCTGGTTGAGATAAGGATAGCTATACAGGGCATTGACTCACATTGATTTCCTGTGCGTGGGTGTTACCTTCTAGGTTAATTCTTTTTGATCTAACCTTTTCTCTAGTACCTGTTCCCCTTTTCCTATTGGCCTCAGTTGCTTTAAGGTATCTGCCTTAGTTTCTCTGCGTTAAGGGCAACAAATGCTAGCTAGTTTTTTAGGTGTCTTACCTATCCTCACCCCTCCCTTGTGTGCTCTTGCTTTTATCATGTGCTCATAGTCCAATCCCCTTGTTGTGTTTGCCCTTGATCTAATGTCCACATATGAGGGAGAACATACGATTTTTGGTTTCAGTGACAGTTTTCAATGGGGCTCTAAATCAGTGCCAGTATTCCTCTTTTTTTTTTTGAGTTGGTAGCATATGTGGCAGCAGTTACTGATTAGGTCATGCAAAGCTTTTGGTAGCAATTACTGTCAGTCAGATTATGCAATATCCCAGTAGGTAAAGTAAAGCAGTACCTGTAATGCAGAAATGCCTGATGCGTATGCTCTTAATTTGATCAAGGCATTAATGAGAGCGTCTTCAGCTGATGTTTTGGGAACCACCAATGAGCAATATTTAGAAGCCATCTATGACTGTTCTTGAGGTTGTGGCTACAGTATATGACAGAAGCAATGAACTGGCTTGTCCCTTTTGCCGTGGCTCTTTAAGACAACCAGTGCTAGAGAATTATGTAGACAGGTCACAACAAATCATACCAAGTGAATTATTCAACCAGATAGAATTCTGTTGTACAAACATGGCCTGGGGCCAGGTTTATGTATCACAAGAAAAATGCTCATGATATACTACATACAGTGTCACCTGGTTTTAGCTGGAGTGTCAGATGCATCATGTTCTCTGACAGCAGTAGCTCATTAAGATTTATATCTAGAGAATAATAGAGTCCATACTTATAATATGTCATTGTTGCTATTGAAGCTCACAGATTCTGCACACTCAATCTGATGTGAGAAGGAAGTCTAGTGTGAGATCAGAAGCCAGGACACTCTGCTTACCCAAAACTCTTTCCTGTCAGACCAGGTGAGAATGGAGCTGTACTGCCTACTCATCTGGATCAAAGTCTGCCTGCAACAACTCACACTCATATTGTTAGAAGCATTCTATGTCTGGCTGAAGAGAAAACTCATTGCATATGTCACAAGACTAACTTCAAGGAATACCTACTTCCTCTTCTGTTTATAGCCCTATTATTCCATTACTGCCTAAATTAGAATTTACTGGCTTATTTAGTCCCCTTTCTTTTCCTTTTCCTTTGTTCTTGTAATACTTACATGAAAAATTTGTTCTCATATTTGTGTCCACACATGCAGACAGCACAGATAAACACCTCACAATTTATCCTGATATGAACTGGCTTTGTGCATGGGAGCCCATGCAAATCAGAACTCAAAGGAGAGCTAATAAGACAGTCATTGCTGTGTCGAAAGGTTACCTTCCCCTTTACTGTCAACAAATCTCATGTAACAGTGATAGAGGACTAAATGCATATTGTATAACACCAAGATTACTGTTATTTGTGCATCTTTGCATATATAAACTATGGTAAATTTTACCTGAATAAAAATAACAATAATAAAAAACAGATTTTTAACAAACTGATACTTAAAACTCTAAGTGCTACTATTTCTTCCTTATATCATAAGTACTTGGGTATATGTTGTTATGTTTCAGCAAATCCACTCAACAAATATGTATTAAATGCTTATTGGGTTCTAGGCAGTGTTATAGGGCCTTAATATATAGGATGAACATGAAAGATGGAAATTTCTACCTTCAGGGAGATATAAGCTCATATAAATAAATAGACACTAAATAAAATGTATAAGCAACTCATGCAGTATTAAGAAGGAGAAAGAAACAGTGAGAGGAGACAACCAGATGGAGGAATGGGATGGGGACAACATGAAGCAATGACTTGGAGGAGGTGATATGGAACATGTATGCAAACCTGGAAGATTCTTGAAGGTTGAAAGAGCACCAGATATAAATGCCCTAGAACAGGAGTTCACATGGAGTATTCCAGGCAAGCGAGAAAGCGTTATGGCTTAGCAGTATGTGAAAGAGTACGGAAAGAAGTAAGAGAAGAGATGACAGAATTTGGAAAGTTAAGTCTCTCTAGGTGCTAGAAAACAATGTTAAAGATTTTGAATGCTTCTGGAAACTTTTGAGGGAGAGTGAGATGCCCTGATTACTTTCAAGGACTCACTGTGGCTACTATATTCACAACAGACTGAAGGAAAAGAAGGTTGGAATAAGAGAGGAGTTTGTGTTGGGCACAATGGTTCACAGCTATCATCTTAACTACTCGGGAGGTGAAAAAAAAGAGAATTAAAGTTTGAAGTCATCCAAGGAGAAAAGTTAGCACGACCCTGTTGCCGCTAATAACTGGATATTGTGATGCACCCCAGTCATCCCAGTTATTTGGGAAGTATAAATTTAAGGATAACAGTCCAGATGAGCCCAGGCATAAACATGAAACTATGTTTGAAAAGTGAAAGCAAAAAGGGCCAGGGGACATGGCTCAAGTGGTAGAGCTCCTGCCTAGTAAGTGCAAGGTCCTGAGTTAAAACTCCCATACTGGAAAAGAGAGAGAAAGAGACAGGGAGAGTTGGGGATGAGGTTAGAGAAAGAGAGAGGTTTTAATGATGTTACAAACATGTTTCCAAGAGAGAAATGATAAAGTGATCATTTACTGAAAATGTGTGGAACTGAAAATTGAAACCAAAACTACAGCACTACAAATGGACTGCAGTAGGGATACAAAATGTACAACTGAACCAACCAAATCCATGATGTGTACCACTGACTGTTCTCAAACTTCTGTAACACCAGTCATGCAGACACATGTCTTCTGTAAAAAGACTCAGAACAAATAGAATGAAAGATAACTACGTGACCCTGCATATTCTAAAGACAACTGCCTTGTGATTGTTCCAGAAATATTCTAGTTCACAGAAACTGAAAAACCCTACTCTGAAAAGACCATCCTCCGATGCATTCCAGAATTCACAATCCTAAATGCCCCTTTTCTTGGCATACCTTCTGTGGCAGCAAACTCAAGAAGCTTAACTTCTTTTTCTTTTTCACTCTCAACTATATCAGTAGTGGTCTTTGGCAAATGTGCTTTAACACAAATCATGGTCAAAATAACTCCAATCAGTAAACTACAGTTAGACTGAGAAAACTCTGCTTTTTATTAGCATACACTAATTGTACAAAGGGTTTCTTTGTGATATGTCCACACATGCAGGCTTTGTGCTTTACCAAAGTGCAATGAGTATGTTAATGCATAGGTTCTTTACAGAGAGCCTGGAAGCCATGCATGTTGGACTGTGACATATGAGGGTTTTCTAAATGAGTAGATCTTGTGCCTTCTCAGAAACAACTTTACCTACTTCTACCAAACTGTATGAAGTGTTGCAAGAAATGCTAACCGTTGAGAAAGCTCTGAGGCTCTCAGTGGCAACTTGTGACTGCTGTTCCATATCTCTTTGTATTACTGCTAACAACTGAGGCCTATGAAAGACTGTGATCCTGAAAGTTTAGCTGAATGTAAGCAGACTCCTTGATGGAAGTTAGGCAAGTTGAGTCTGTGAAGAAGTTCTTGGTTGTAGATAAAATAGTGGTATTGAAAGTCAGGAAAATGGATGAGATTTTAAATGAAAGAGTGCAAATGAGGAAGAGAAATAGTACACTTGGGGCATTCAAAATTTAAAAGTCTAAGAAGATGAAAAACAGAAGTATAATTAGAAAATGAAGTTAGGACAAGAGAGGGCATTTTATTTTTGTTTTTCTCTTTTCTTATATGCTTTATTTTTCCCCCAACAGGATGTAAGACATCCTGCATTGTAAGCTAACTTTATAATAGTGATGCATTAGGAAGAAAGAAACACATGTTTAAAGGAAGTGAAAAGAGGTGGTAAGAATGGCAGGACTGGCTGAGAAAAATGAGTCATATTTATTTATCGATACTTAGGTCTGCTTAGAAATACTGAGGGAAAACTAGAGTTGCACTTGACTGTTCTTTCATTTTAACATCAGCAAACTGAGTCTTTATTTCTTTATTTAGATAATATTTATTCAGCACTGTCCAGGCATTTAGGAATTGCTTTAACTGCTGGACTGGGTGAGCCAGTGCTGTGAACCACACGGATAAAAAGCAGTCCTGCTTTCAGGGTGTTTGTCTTTTAACAAGACTGAGAAAACTTGCTATACTTATCCAATATCTTAAAAGACTAAATTACTTTAGTGTAGACTTTCTTGTCTTTGTTGAAATTTCAGCCTAACCATTTGCTTGAAAAAGAAGTATGAAAGGAGCAGCTTGGGTAATGTGTCTTTCCAAAGAACTCTTTTTCAGCTGACAGAAATGGTTGTGTCTAGAAGTCACTGTTTGCAAAGAACTGCTGAGAGTGTCAGCCAGGATTGAAAAGGAGCACTGAACACTTACAGATCATGTGTAAGATTTCCTTCCAATAGAGAGGCAAGATCAATACAGCCTCTGTAGGAACCTTGCATGGCCTCTGAAAAATAACTAACTTGGCAAATGCTATACTCACTTACATCTTTTCAACATCAAAATCCTTTGCAATGACTAGATATGGCTTCTAACCAGTGCTTTGTATAAAAGCCAATTCAGCATCTGTTAGTTTAAATGTGGTTGAGAGAACCTTATTTAAAATGAGCACTTGAGTAATAGCCACAATTTTCCATGGAAAGATTTTGTTCATTATTTGTGCATGGCTTTTATTTCTATATCACCTCAGGGATTTAAGTAAGCATTTAATTCCAGACAAATATAGGCTATACCTACTTGTTGAGATCTCTTAAAAGAAAAGGGAAAAAAAAGACTTCTACCCACTAAAGCAGAGCATTTTCTCACTGAGTCTTCCATTCTATACTTAGCTTTTGTCTTGACTACAACAATTTTCATCTTGAGTGTTTGGCAACTCTGTTGTAAATTTCTGTTTCTATGTATTAACTCACTTTTCCTGGGATTCTGGAGTTCCTGCAGTAATCATTGCTGCATTTTTATAGGCTTCATTGAAAAGCTACTGAATCAGAATTTCCTGGAAGTGAGGTACAACTACCTTCATCCTAATTCAAAGCCCAAATCATTTGTGCTTATAAATCAAGGCCCTAGCCCTAGGCTGTTTACCCCCACAGTTTGAGGAATGCTGTTGGCCAGGAGAATATGGTTCCTCTTACAAGTGATTTTACCTCTAATATAAGGACCCTAGTGCTCACCAAATGCTTTATGTTGATGATGGTTGTCATACTTTCTTTTAGCCTCCTACGCTATCATTTTCAACTGGACAAGTCCCCGCAATAGGACTAAAGGTGAGAAAACTCACTAAGGCAACTAAAGAAAAAACACATGACAATTTCAGCATGTGTCTTTGTCTACTCATCCCAGAGTTCAGAGATGTTTTTTTGCACAGGCATGGTGGTATGAAACTATTGGTAACTGGAATTCTGTAGGGAATGAGATAGACCACACACAGTACAATATTTTGATCTTTCCCGCCACAAGAAACTACATATACAGACAATTGAAATTCCCATAAAAGGGGAGAAAAGAGTCAAACAGTGTTGACTTTTTTTATGCTCTGGGTATCAAAGACATAATTGTGGTTGAATTTTATTTCCATGATAATTATAAAATAACCTATGATTAATAAGAGGAAATAATAGCAAAGATAAATGAAACTAGTTTTCCCATTGAACCAGAGAATGAAAAGGATTTCTATGACATTTCATTTTCCATGTGACAGTTTTGGGGAAGGGCAATAGACTTCAGTGACATTTGGGATTTTAGGGAAAAGAAAAGTGAAACACCATGGGGTGAAAGAAGCACAAAGTGAGAATGCTGAGTTCACTGTAATACATTATCACAGCCTTAGAAATCAATAATTAATTGACATTCCAGAGAGAATACTCAGGAGGGCAATTCCAGAGCTGAACAGAATCTCTCCCCCATAGCCTGGGAATTGTCTCCTGTAAAAAGTGAAACAAAAAGCAAAAAAACCGTGGTAAAATTGTGTCAATGTGAGTTGACCTTAAGTGTTTGCTTTGAATATGTAGTAGCTCTAGTAGGAATTAGACATCCATATATTGAGTGATAAAAGAATTTCTAGCTTGACAGTAAATAATAATTTTAAAAACCCTTAGGTTATACTTTCTCAAACATATAATTCCATGATTGCAATTTGAAAAATTACCTGGAAAAGACTACCAAAATTACCTGGAATAATAATTGGCAGAAAAATCTATAAACTACAGAAAATAAATTTATAACTCCCAAGTTTATACCCTATAAATTTTATCTACCAGCTTTATTTATCCATAAACATGATACATATTTGTTTGATGACTACCATATACCAAGTTCAGTGTATCTGCTAGGGATATACTATTGGGGTGGAGAAAATGAAACATATTTTCTCATGAAGTATAAATTTTATTGGAGGAGAAAAATATTTAAAATAGGCAATCTTAAAAAAGACCACAATGCTGGTTAAGGATAACTATTGCAAATACATATCAAAGGGTTTCTCTGAGGAGGAGATCTATGATATACTGCTTTACTTCAATAGCTTTGTACCAATGTAACGAACAATCTGACTATTGAAAAACAAGGTTTTTAGGGCCTGATGTAGTGGTACATACCTGGAATCTCAGGCACAAGGGAGGTAGAGATGGGAAGATCATGGTCTGAGGCAGCCAGGGAAGAAGCAAAACCCTATTAGAAAAATAACTAAAGCAAAAAGGTCTGGTAGTGTGGCTAAAGTAGAACAACACTTGCCTAGCAAGTACTAGTACCATCAAAAAAATAAAATAAAATAAAAGTCTCTAAAAACTATATAATATTCTCACACGTTAATACTGAACATGTACAACAATGATATTTTTCTTTCTTTTATTGTTGTGCTGGGTGGGGTACCTTGTGGCATTTACAGAAGTTCTTACAATATATCCAAAAATTCATACTTGACTCTAGTGCTCATGCCAGTAGTCTTAGATACTCAGGAGGCAAAGATCAGGAGGATTACAGTTCAAAGCCAGCCCAGGCAAATAATTCACAAGACCCTATGTTGAAAAAACCCATCACAAAAAGAAAAGGAATGGAGTAATGGCTCAAGGTGTAGGCCCTGAGTTCAAGCCCCAAACAAAAAAAAATTTGGAAAATTAGTAGGACAATAAGTTCTAGTTTTATGGAAAAATGAAGATAGGAAATGACATTCAGTGGATGTCTGATTAAAGAAAAACCTTGGCCATATTTCAAAAGAATGAACAGATGCATACACATTTGAAATTTGAAAAAAATTTTTAACGTATCACTTCTTATGATTTCTTTCTTTAGCTAAAAATGTATTTAACTAACAAAACTTAAATCAAACAAAGGTATATCAGTAAGAGAGAGAAGGAGGCTTTTAAAGTATTTTTAGTGACTGGCACATGCATATAATTTTGGTTTTGTGATTTTTGTGAATATCTCTAATTAAGGAAAATTGATGAGAATTACACTTTATAAAAAGTTGTGGGGATAACATATGCAAAATTTTGTAAAGGATATTTGTATATTGTCATCCACTTCCAGCTCCTAAAAGAACTTCACAATGGAAATGAAGTATCAAACACAGGAGTTTCAATGTAGGATGCTTTCCTTGTGAAGTGGGGATGGGGATAAGAAGCACCTAGAAACAAGGATGACAACAAAGTTTCCTTGTGTCTCTTCCCCAAGTCTAATGCTTTCAGCTACACAGAGTTGTGTGGACCTGTGCAATTGTGCATTCAAATAGTTCAAGACAGGACCCAACAATCGTCACCCAGAACCATGCAATGCAAACAATTGTTCATGTGCCACTTAGTATTATGGATAAGTAAGAAACCGACCATAAAAATTGAGAATTTAAAGATGTGTGTCTACTTAATAATAAGATATAACAGGATAATAATAAGGAATCATAACTATACTTATGCATACATTTTTCTGTTTGTAATTTCATTTTTCTAGCAATTTGTTTTCTATTTTATTGTATTTTATGTAAACATGGTCTTCAAAAAATTAAAAATTATAAACAAACAAAAACCTAATTTTTCTTTTCCATGCAATTTGAAAAGCATTGTCGTAATGTATAGGGAACAGCTACTGCCTGTCTTCCATCTGTAAGGCTGGAGGCTAGCTGGAGCAAAAAGCAGAGGAAAGATGGAAGGCAACAGATGGATAGCCTTTGGAGTTCTCCTGAGCCAAGAAGAAATAGCAGAGATTGAGCCAGGTTGAATACTTTCTAAGTATTCTGACAACCAGGACAATGACCTGCCAGGTGAAAGGATCTCAGTATCAAAGTATATGGAAGGTTTAGTCAGGCTTAGTCATAAAGAGATAATTACAGAGGGTATCACTAACTTTAGGAGACTGTGCAGTGCGGAGACAAGATATGAACAAGAAGTGATTAATTCTGAAATCTCTTCATAATTAATATTGAGGTAATTACAAAAACTTACTAGATGATTCTTTCTTTAACATGCTTGAACTAAAAATTAGAAAAAGTTCGCCAACAGTTCTTGGGCCCTTGAAGTGTGTTTGGAGCACAATTCCCAGTAAATATTCTATCACTGACCAAATATTTTGAAATCCATTCATGCATAGTAAAATGTTAGGAAACCTCATGACACATCTGCCCTCATGTAGTTGACCTTCTAGAGAGAGGAAAAAGCTATTGTACACCACCTTATAAGACCTATCATTTGTTACGGGACTTCTGTAGTATATACATTCATATTCCTTCCTGTAGCCTTAAAATTTTTAAATGAACAAAGAAATGTTATAGAAGAAGTCAGGTATATTTCAATGAAAACAGTCTGGAGGATGTGGCTTGGGCATGTATTTTATGATTTTATTCAACCTCTATCTCTTACAAAGTATCTGGAGAGAGAGAGAGCAAGAGAGAAAGAAATTTGGAAGTAAAGGAGAGAAAGGAATGAAGTTGAGACTCCAGGTTTTTGTTCTATAAAGACACAATAGAATTTTCTTCTGTTGTAAGGCAAACAGAATATTAATATGGTTAACTATGAATATCTAAGAGTTCAGAAAATAGTTCATTTCATGAAAAATAAGTCAACTTATTTTCTTTTCACCTCTTTAGAATTGTGTTCTAATTCTAAATTCCAAATTAATTGATGTAATGCACTAATTGAGTTTGGATGATACCTACACACTCTAAAACTGCTCACTCCTGAGGGAATTAACTAGTCTAATTTAACTAAAGAAAATAATGTTTTGCCCAATAATCATTAACAGTACATAAGCTAATTCTTTCCAAAATACTTTGGTGAATGTTTTAGTCTATTTGGTTTTGTAATAAAAAGATGCTGGCGACTAGGTAATTTAAAAAGAATGGAATCATATTTGCTCACTGTTCTCAAGACTGCGAGTTCAAATGTACAGCTTGAAAATCTGCTTAGCATTCGGTGAGGGATTTCTTGCTGCATCACAATATGGCCAAGGTACTACATGGTAGATGAGCGAGGGCACCAGTTCTTCTGTCTTACAAAGTCCCTAATGCTACCACCTGGGCACAACCCTCATATCTCATCTAATCCTTATTACTTCCAAATGTTCCACTCCTTAGTATCATTAACATATGGTGACTTTATTTCTAGCATGGACATTTTGCTTTCTACTCCTCAAATTAGCGCAAAGCTGTCACTAATTTATACATTAAATTGATCTCTCTGAAAAACTACCTCTTGCAATTAATTGAGTTCTCATTTGCAGTAATAATGAAGTTGGAATTCCTATCACTCATTATCATTCTACTTGCAAAGGGACAGTATAAGGTTTAAAACAATTCTCCTTTTTACCAGAGCCCAGTTTAATAATTCACTGAGATTTTTTATTCTTAGTCCAAACTCTCTGTTACCTGCTGTCCCCAGCCCAATGTCCCAGTAATGGTTATCATGGTCCTGTTCACTGCTCCTTCTACACAGTAGGGCTATGTGTTAATATTGTCCATGCTGCATCCACCAAAATAAGGGGCTCTTCTCACATTAAGGATTATCAGTATTTAACAATGTTCCCAAATGGAGTCTGGATCTTTGTTGTTGCCATGTTTGTCTTGGAACAAACTCCACACTAGGACAGTGTCAGCCAGTGTTTTTTCTGTCACTATTGACCTATGGAGTCAATATGTACTATATACTATGGGAGTATAAAGCCCAGTATCATCTGGACCCTGGATCTTTCTCTGATCACATCTTCAGCTTCCTTGTTCCCCTCCTTGAAGCTACAGTTGGCCTTCTTTTTCTTTTAAGAATTCCTTTGCCTAGTAGGCTTTCTCTTCAGGCTATCACAAGGTTTGCTTTAATTATGTTATCTCTCTTTAATTATGTTATTGATATCACCTTCTTTGGTGGAAATAAGTGATCTACCACAGTATCTCACATCACAGTAACCCATCTTATTTTAGTCAATAGCACTTATGACTAAATCACATGACATATATTTGCTTTATTTTAATTACCCATTCTTCATCTTTCCCCTATAGAGTGGAAGCTCGACAAGGGCAAAGACATCATCTGTTTTGCAACTACAAAGTCACAATACCTGGTACAAAGTTGTGACTGGTGTATTGAAGGGGTCTAATAAACAGTGCAGGATGAATAAGGCCATCTTGATACGTGTCTCAATCACCTTTCATGTTTCTGTGTTGAGGTGAGAGTCTATCAGGGAAACACTCCCACAAAGGTAGCTTAAAAATTCTTTTCATAAAATTGTCTCTGTTATGTCAAGCACAAACTTATCAAATAAAAATTATACTTGATTTAACAAGACAATATCAAGTGAACTCACATTTGCATTTATGAAGACTACAACTATTGTATGTACATTAAACTCTCAATTGTATTGATAGCAACATCATTTGTAAGCCACAGTATTTTCAAATTTGAAATTTTGAAAATAAAAGGTTACTCAGTTTTGGATTAATGTTTTCTGTTTGGAAAATTGTTTTATTCTACTCAAAATATTTCATCAAAATATATTTTCTAATATGGCTCAGTGATAGAGCACTTGCCAAGCACGCATGACACCCTGAGTTCGATCCCTTGCCCACAAAATTATATTTTCATTTTACAGATATGAATGAATAAAGAGAAGCCAAATAAATGTGTAAAGGAAATTCTTTAGCACATAGAAATATTTCAATTCCTCATATAAAAATTATTTTCCAAGAATCATGAGCCTTTGAGAGCAGATGCCAGAATTTTCCTATTCACCTGAGTTAGAGGCAGCCTGACATTTTGATCTTTCAGAAAAACTTGGTTTTGCCTTAGGGGATTCAGAAAATTTTCAGGTTTACAGTTTTACTCTGATGCATTTGACTAACACATTAAAATGTTTACTGCAAAGACTCTTACCTTTTAACTGTATCATGTAAACTCATTGTGTCATACAGTTACCAAATAAGAATGAAGAACAGAGACACGTGCCCCCTTGGAGCCAGAGGATGAAGCCCAGATAAATATTAATGTCTCAGGTGAAAACATTCAAAATACATTCTCCCCTTTCCCTTGTTTAGCTATGACGACCTATCATCTATATCAGGTGCTAGTCTGGTAATGTAATCACCCGAAGATTGATTAATCATTTGAAGTTCCACAGTTAAAAAGAAAATATTTACTAAAGGTAATATAAAGCCAGGATGACATTTTGGGACCTTGACCTGCCTTTTAAATTTAAGAAATAATGCTGTCATATTTCTGTAGAAGACAGCATCTGGTGTGCAAGGTAAAATGTTGTTTCTCTAATATGTCCCAATCCTAAAGAATCAGATGATGAGAAGCCTGAATGTTTTTGTGACAAGCTTAGGCATTTGCTTGACTCTGTGAAAATTAAATTGTCATTGTGCCAAGGATACACAGAAAATATTCATTAGCAGTTCATGTCAGTATGTTTGTGTAGAATTTGAATGGGTTCTTTGTATCAATCAAAATTGGTTATGTGGAAAGAAATAGAGATCAATTATATATACTTGGAACCTGAATTCTTAAAATAAATATCAAGGAAAAACAATGAAAGTAAAGACATATCATTTCTCACCTAGTGCCATGCTGGAGCTCTGATTGATGAAATTCATTTTCCCTTGCAATAAAAGTGATCATATTATTCACATAAGGCTTGTAGAAATAACTGGTATTTTATTAAATATTCTATATTATTAAGAGTTGATGACAATGATAATCCAAGTTTATATGATGGCAACAATTTCAAAGAACTGATTATAACCTGAGGTTGAATTCAGTGCATTCTATGCAATATTATTTGTTAGCATATGCTCTAAGAGATATATACATGTGTAAGCACCATGATATTTGTTAATTTTCACTTCTATATTCTTATATTCAAAATAATGACAGAATGTTTCTATTTATTCCTCCTTTTGAGTTCATTTATTAGAAGTAATATCTTTCATTTTTATGTGTGATGAAAGTATTTTTAAAAATTGTTTATACATTTATTCACATGTGTTTACACTGTTTGGGCCAAGGATTATTATTAATGTATTTCAAACCTCAATGGTAAAAGACATAAAATGTCATAGTGATCCTGAGGTTGTGTGTCAGGATCTTGTCCAGAGTTGGTAGGAGAATGACAGGCTAAGGTGATAGTGGGTGAGTAGTAAACAAGGAGAAGTTTACTGAAGAATAGAAAGAGGACCTGCAGGGGTGGGATGCAGAGAGCTTGAGCCATGGCAAGTGGGTTGATAGGATTTTGCTCCTGTTTTAGAGGGCAGGGTAGAAAGCTCCCAGAAATAGCTTTCTGATAGGTAGGCTTTTGGGTAGACTCCTAAAATAGCTTTCATATAGGTGGGCCATTGGATGGTAGTTTCTCTTTGAATCGTCTGCCTTTTTGTCCTAGACCCACCCTCCGTCCTTTCTGTCATCAGTATCTGGCCTAACATCTGCTTCCCTGTTGGCTACAGGTGCTCATGTTCTCAGTGTGATGGGCATCTTGCCTATATCTGTTCCCCTTTTGGGCATCAGTTGCTCCCCTAAGGGGCCAATCCCTAACTGCATATGTGGTCAAGCTTAACTCCTGATAATAGACTGGAAAAATGTTTGTATAAATTACTACAAAAAATTCCTTAAAAGGATATTCTAACTACATCTTTGATGTTAGTTGGAAAGTTGTTGTACTGAATTGGTGATTGTTAGAGGAATGGAGAAATTAATGACATACAATAAAGTGTTCGTGCACATGGTAGTATTTTGGCACACAGGAAACTTGGATATAGTTCCCCAGCTGTCTTCATAGTGATCCTGTTAGATTTGTAGTAGTATTTCCCTCTGACGACAGAGAAATTAGATTTGAAAATATCCAAAATTTATATATGTGATAGATCACTGATCTAAACTAAAAATTTAAATCACTAAATCGGTTCTTTCTAGTTAATGGCCAGGTACAACATGGCACACATATGGACTTTGTCTTTGTTCTTTGAGTCCTGTTCTACATTCTCATTCTGAATTTTTAGTATGTTCAAATTTGATTGAAATAGTAGAATTTATCACAATTTGCTTAAAGTTTGTTATTAATATTTACGTACATTCTAAAAATTGTTTTTAAAGTATAAATGATAAAAAATATAAATCATTTTATCTTCAAATTATCACATTTTTCAACAAGTACATGTACATATAAACAAACAGTACCTATAAACCTGTGTATGTTAAAATGTTGAACTTTTGGGCTAAGGAAAGCACAGAATGCACACTAGGATAGAATGAACTCCACTTAATGGGGAAATTAGCACAGCAATGGGCAGACTGCAGAGTTGTAAGAGGAACACTTCCCCAGGTCATAAAGAATAAACAAATTATGTATATGCAGATCCTAAATTACTGCACATTTAATGTACAAGTGATAGGACACATTGATCAAGAGTTTTAGGTAAGTGATGTGCTAAGGAATGTTTAAGACCAGCTCATAAGAGAGGGGGAAAAAAGCCCTGTTGTTTTGTTTCGGTGTATGTGTGTGTATGTTTTATCATTCTCTTATTTCTGTTTAGTAAATTTCCCCAACATGTTCAATTTCAGTTTTGCACTTTTATGTCACCAAATGGAGAAATAAGAAGAAATGCCCAAATTGGTTCTATCACCCAGTTAGGACTGGTTCCAGCATCTAATTAGGTAAGTTATAAATACTTCTAGGTCCTGATTCACCCTTAAATAAGAGAATGCCATGAAAAATGGTTCTTACAATATGGTCTAGAGGCAGACCACTCTTGAGAGTATCAGAGTTTAAAGGTCATTCTGGTCTAGAAGAGAAATACTGGAAACCAAGATGAGAAGGCAATAAATGTTTTTTTTTCCCCAAATGCTATGTTTATAAATATCTAAAACTCCAATTCAATAAAGGAAAGTAAGTAGAAAAACTACATACATATGTTACCAAATTTATAGATTTCACTAAATGAAATATTTGCCTAGTTTGAATTTTTAATGGAATTGCAATATTTAATCTATGGTAAGCTACATTATATTAGATAGAACTAGAATTTGCTTAATTTTATTGAGTAATAATAACTCTTTAGGAACTGCTTTTGCTAAATAGGAGTACTAACTTCTCACCTGAGCCCACAAGTTAACTGAAAACAGAATTAAAAACTCTGGCATCTCTACCTACATTTTGCATCTGTCTCTGTTGCTCTGAGCTATTCTTACCTGTAGTTAATATGGATTCTGAGAATGACAGTATTGATGGATAAACCTTTTATGACAAGAAATGAATCTATGCATCCTCACTCTAAGGGAGCAATGACTTCCTTATATTGACCCTGACTGACAAATCCTGAGATAATTACCAACGAGACCACACTTTAACCAAGATGGATTAACTATACAAGCTCCTTCTCCTTCCCCGAATCATATGGAAGCTCATGTCAGTATCCCAAAGACAGACTTGGGATCACTAAACCCTTTATCAGTTCTTTCCATTTGGCTGCATTGCCTCTTGCCACAAATTGTCTCTTTCATTGGCTTGTTGGGCTGGTGTCCCAAGTACAGTTGACACTCCCCAAAATAGGGCTTTTGCCTTGAATATCTGGTAGTGTAGTTATGTAGGGATTTTTGTTATTGTTGCTTGTTTACTTTGTTTTATTTCATTATTTATTTATTAGTTTAACTGTGTTTGAGAGCAGGGAAACACTCTTATTAGGCAAGCACTCTACCACTTGAGTCATTCCTCCAATCTTTTTGCTTTTTGTTTGTTTCAGGTAGGGTCTCACACTTTTGCCTTGGCTGGCCTTGAACTGTGATCCTCCCAACTCTGCCTTCTGCATGACAGAGATTACAAATGGATACCACCATAAGGTTTGTTTTGTTTTTGAGACAGGCCTTCACTAACTTTTTCCCATGCTGGCCCCAAAACTGTTATGTCATTTTCTCCATATTCCGAGTACCAGAGGTTACAGGCATGCACCACAACACTTGGCACTATATAAGACATTAAGGATAGGATTGGACTTTATAAGTTAAAAATATGCATGAAGCAAGAACTAACGTAGTCTTTATTTTCCTAGCTGTTGTTTTTGTTTATTGTTTTTACAGGTTTATTTAAATTCTGGTGTGAGCCCCCAATATACTTTGGGGAGTGTTTTGCACTTTTAAATTCATTTTCCAATTTTATGAAATACATTGAAAGAATCAAATGCCTTAAAAATAAGGCCTAAACTTGCAGAAATTTCTTGACCACACAATGAACAAAATATAATGCCTATGGAGATATAAGTATTTTCAATTTTCACATAGTTTTTATGAGTACTGAATGGGAAATAATTTTGGTTTGTACTGAACAAAAGTTAATTGTATAATATACCTATGTAAATATGAACATAATGAGATAACTAAAATATTTACCAGGATTTTTTGAGATATTATTTCTAGTATGATTGCACAATTTTAATTATCAACATAATAAGAAATGATTTCATCAAATCCATGTTGAATGTATTTCCTAACTGGTCAATATTATTGTAAATAATATATTTATATATATATTTAAGTACTAAGAATCATGTAATTCTAAAATAAGATCTTGTTTAAGTCTACTTTCCATATATAATTGCAGTGGAATTTATTACATTGAACCACCATCAATATTTATTAAGAGATATGATAAGTGTTTAGCAAGCTATTTATAAAGATTTGACAATATGAACAACTGTTTATGTGTTTATGCAAAAATAAATATGTTTAGTGATACATTTTTGGATTCAATCTTGGAGTTATTATACTCCTAGAAAGAAATCTGTAGCTATGTTTGAAAAATAAAATGCCCCCCATACACACACACACACAGACACACTTTTATAATCCTTATTTTAATGCATTTACACTCTTGTTGAAATATCACCCTTTTAGGTGAAATTTCTCATTCTTGTACTCAGCTTCAAGGTACAATATTTGGAAAGATTAGTAAAATCCTATGAAGTCATCTTAACTTATCAAAAAGTGAACTTTAAGAAATTGTTCAGACAGTTTTAATGTACTTGAGAAGTTAAAAAGTAGTTTTGTTTTGAAAGTTCACACAAATTCATTCTTTACTGAAGAATTGATGACTGATTTTCTTAGTGCCTATGGAGGTACTAGTCCAGCAAGATTGAAATTTCTGCACATTCTTTCTGAGCCCAGAATTACAGTAGGCAGACCACAATCATGTGAGCCTGGAGAGGAAGGGATATATTTTATATTGTGCTTATTAGCATCCTTATGATATTTTGTCTTTTCTCATATTTTTTCATATATTCATTTATTCTCTATGGCCCACCCTGCTGACAATCAGCAATCAGATAATAGATGCAAACATTGTCAAATAAGAGAGAAAATACATAGTAAAGACAGATTTAATTTTTATATATTTAAATTTCCTTGATTTTGTTTATTTTTACTTCCCACTTATCAGATGTTCATAAATGTACATGGAGACTTATTAAAAATAATTTCAGTAAAATAAGTGACAAAAAGATGGCAGGGAGGACAGACAGACAAAAGGAAACAAAAAGCAGTGAGAAGTATATTTGATTCAGACATGAAGTAAAATAATGTTTTATATTTATACACACACACACCATAGCAATATAAACCAAACATTTGGTGTAAAGTGGACCATAACCATATGAAAAGCACAGATTTATGTTTCACCCCAGGAGCAGTACTGAGCTAATTAATTCCAGGCTGTATGCAACGTCCTATCTCCCTTCCTCTTACATTACTTGTAGTTGCTATTGTGAACCCTTGAACAATCTCCAATTGCCATGTTCTGTGCTACTTTCTTCAAAATATTTAATTGTAAAATAAGAGTTCAATATATCAAAGTGTACAATGTGGTAAATGGAAACATGTTTATGTTGTATAATGATTATGACAATCAAATTATTTAACAAAACCCTTATCACCCATGATGGACATCAAAACCACCCACAAATTTATAAACCTAATCATTTATAAATAAATAATTACTAACTTATTTTTATTGAATTATAAATATTCAAAAGAGAACACAATTACAGATTTCCTAAACATTTTGATCTAGAACAAACCTTGACTCAAAATGTTCTTTTTTTAATTAACAAACTGAATCTGGTAATATATAAAAAAGAAATATCAGTGATATGGGGAGTTTATTCTAGTATGTACATCTAGTACAACATTTGAAGATTTATCAGTGTAATTGTATCAACAGGCTAAAGAAGAAAATTCGTTGGAACTCATTAATTGATTCAGTAAAAGCAATTGATAAAGTCTAACAACCACTCATGATAAAAACTTTCAGGAATGATGACTAGCTCAACTTAATAAAAATTCTCCAATAAAAACATACAGCAATCATCATACTTAATACGGCAAAATCAAATGCTTTCCTTGCAAGATCAAAAATAAGGTGAGGATTTCTGTCACCATTCTTATTCAAAATAGTGCCATTTTTTCCACCCACTCAAAGAAACCAAGTAATGAAAATAATATATTGCAGATCATGTGTATATTTGGGAGGTATACGTGCAGATCAAAAAGGAAGAGATAAAGCTCTATTAGTGGATGATATGTTGTGTCCATAGAAAATCTCAAGGAATCTATGGAAAAAAAAAAAAACCCTGAGAATTAATAATAAGTCATCAAGTTTACACTAACAAGATCAACTCATTTACAAATTATTTTATGTTAACAAAAACCAAAATTTTAATGAAAAACAAAATGTCATTTACATTTGTTACAAAGAAAATGATACAATTCTAATCAAATATGTTCAGGATCTACATTTTGATATTCACAAACTGCTACTGATGAAAGGCATTGATGGATATCTAAATAAACAAGTTACAAACATAGTATTCATGGATTGCAAGGCACAAGGTAGTAAAGATGTCAATTCTTCCTAAATTTATCTATGGGATTAATTCAATTTACCAAAATTGCTTCAGGATATTTTGCACAATTAGACAATTGTATGCTAAGATATATATAGAAAAATGAAGGATATTTTGCCTTACAAAAAGATAATGTGAAAGGAATAATTTTGCATGATATTAAATCTTCAAATACAGAAATTAAGACAATTTGTTTTTGCAAAAGAATGCATCGTTAGATCAATGGAACTGCATATCCACAACAAAAGACTGAAGTTAAACTTCAGTCAGCAGCCTTTTACAAAAATTAACCCAAGATGAACTGAGTGTATAAATATAAAATATTAAATTATATAATTTTTAGGAAAAATAAAAAATCTTCAGAGTGGGGATAGCGAAATATTTCTTAGACTTGACATCAAAAATGCAGTTCATAAAAGGGAAAAACTGATGAATTTGACTTCATCAAATGAAAAAGTTTTGTTGTGTGTGAGACCCTGATGAGAAAATGAGAAGACCAAAGAGGGTGAGCAAATGTTTGCAAGCAATCCATTTATCTAACAGAGGACCAGTTAGAGTGCACACATGACTTAGAAAACAAATAATCCAATTAGAAAATGGGTAAAAGTCATGAACAGACATTTGAATAAAGAGGATATGCAGATGATCAATAACCACAAAAAGGATTACCAGCATTACCCCAACAAACTGCAAGTAACAACCACCATTAGGAACAGGTACATGAAAGTCAAAATGACCGTCATGCTTTTTTATTTCCCCACAGTGCAGAGGATTGAACTTGGGCCCTCTTATCTGCTAGGAAAAAAATGTATCACTTAAGCCACAAGCCCAATCCTAAAATCCTTTTAAAAATGGTTAAACCCAAATACAGGAAAGCAGGCAGAGAAATGAGATCATTCACATTGTATGGTGGGGATATAAAATGGTGCAGCGTCTTTGAAAAAAAATGTTCAGCAATTTCTTATAATAGTAAACATATACTGCTATTCTAGTGAACAACCTCTTAGGCAGCTATCCTAGGTACCTATGTTCCTACAAAAACATGCTTACAAATGCTCATAATAACAACAGTGTATTTCATACTAGTACAATATGGAAACAATATGGCTAACCAAGCTGTGTTATGTTCATATCAGGAATACCAAGGGATAAAGTATGATACAGACAACAATTTGAATGTAATTTGAGAGAATTATATTGAGTCACAAAAAGTTAATCCCAAATGTGCTAAGCATAGCACATTTCTATGAAACATTACTTAAGTAACAAAATTATATAAATGGAGAGATTAATGATTGACATAGCTGTGTTGGAGGTGAGGTGACAGAGGTAGGATATGGTTGTATGGTTATAAAAACAGCATGGGAGAGCCATGTGAAATCAAGCTATTCTGTAACTATGATAGCAAATACACAATTTAGAGAGCAAATAGCCATTTAAATAAATCTTAACCCTCTTCATAAATAATACCTTCCGATGCTCTGTTATTATGCTAAGGTTGATAAATAAATAAAATAAATGATACTTATTTTAATTTGTGCTTCCAATATGAATAAATGTTTTAATGCAGCTTGATTCCATATATTTTATGATGAGTTTGAATAGTGTGGAATCTACTTATACTAAGAAATTAGAGCCATTTTTTTCTGAAATTAAAGTTTAGCTAGGTGACTTGTACCTTTATATTCTCATTCTGACATCTCAACATATTATATTCTTTTTCTTAATAGAAACTCCTCCTATGTTATATTGAATCATAAATTTATGTACTTGTTTTAGGCCTATATTTCCCACTAGCCTGCAAATGGATCCCAAAGGGTTGTAATGGCTTCCTTTAGGCTCTAACAATTTTTATTCTTTTTCTAAATTTTTTTAACTTCAACATGGATTATGAAAAGTTTGAATTTAGGTTATTTAAAAATAATCTTTACAATGAGATACTGCAGGATTTTCCTTTTATTGAAATATTCTAATGTGATTTGTCCGAAGGAAGTACTTCAATTACAAAATTGTAAATGTATTCAAAATTTGGTTAGCTGGGAAATTAGAACCAAGCCTTAAGTATCTGATTTCCCATTTTCCATTTACACCATCTCTTCTGCATAGAGCTAAAAAATTTATATTATTTTATTTTTGTAATTTTTTTTGCCATGCTGGGGGTACACTGTGACATTTACAAAAGTTTTTAACATATACTAAATATATTATACTTGAATTCACACCCTCCTTAATTCCCCCTTATTTCCTCCTGCCCCATTCTACAATAGTTTCAACAGGGTTCATTTTTCCATTTGCGTATATGTGTACACAGTATTTGTGCCATATTAAACATCCTACACCCTCTCCTCACTGGAACCAACCCCCCAGAGAGAATGTGTTCTGTCATTCTGTTCCCCAATTTTGTAAAAGAAAAAAAAAGATATTTTTGTTTATTTAAAATAGCTATGCAGGGAGTTTCCTTGTAACATTTCCATGTATGCATATATTGTAACCCTAATTGGCTCATCTCCTCTGTTTTTCTCCTTTCTCATTAGTCTGCTTATAGTGATTTCAACAGGTTTAAAAATTCTGTATTCATTCTTGTATAGGAAGCACATCAACCATATTCACCTTCTTAACTGTCCTTTACCCCCCTCTTTTAGTTACCTCCCCTTACTGTGACCTGTTTTTCATAATAATACTTGTGTTTGTATTAGGTTTGTGTTTTACGTATGAGAGAAAACATGCAAACTTTGGCCTTCTGAACCTGGCTAACTTCACTTAAGATCATATGCTAAAGTTTCACCCATTTATCTGTAAAGGACAAAATTTCATTCTTCTTTCTGACTGAATAAAATTCAATTGTATATAAGTGCCACATTTTCTTAATCCATTTGTCAGTAGTGGGGCATCTTGGCTGTTTCCATAGTTTAGCTATTGTGAATAGTGCTGCAATAAACATGGGTGTGCAGGAGCCTTGTTGTAACCTGACTCACCTTCCTTCTGGTGTATCCCTAGTTATGCTATTGCTGAATCATATGACATTCTTATTTTTTTTTTTTGAGGAGGCTCCACACGGTTTTCCATAGTGTTTTAATAATTTATATTCCTACCAACAGTGTATGAGGGTTCCTTTTTTCCCACATCCCCACCAACATTTGTTGTCATTTGTGGTCTTGATGGTAGCCATTCTAACAGGAATGAGGTGGAATCTTAATGTGATTTTGACTTGCAGTTTCTTTGTGGCCAGGGAAGCTGAGTATTTCTTCACGTGTTTTTTGACAATGTTTTTAAAACCATGTGAAGCTCTCACATACAGTATGTCTTTCTATCCATCAAAGTCTAGTCTTTCTGACCTACATAAAAATAGATTCAAACACATGTGATTCTTAGTAGTAACTTCGTTTTTGAGTACTTTGTTTTGTACAAAAATATCCATTCATCTCCACAGGATCAGCCTTGGCATCATCAGTCCTATTGACACACAGTCAGATGCTTTCCTGAGGATGTGATCCTTGTAACAACACCACAGGAAGTCAGTCCACCTGTTATTTTAAAGGACAAAACAAATCTTCAGTACATGAACCAAATATTCAAACACTGTTAGTTATTCAAAGGAAACTGTTTTAGTCAGGTTGAAATTCCATATTCATATAGAATACAATAATAAAGACATAACTATGTTTGTTCTCTCCATTAGGCCCAGTGGACCTGACATGATACTGACTATGATATAATAGGGTGTTAATTCTCTAGCTTTCTCCTCTTAAAATTGCTCTATATCATTCATTGATTAACAGGATTTGACTAAAAGAATATATTTTCAGTGTAGATATTTCAAATAAAGTGAATTCTAAGTTATTTTATGGTGACTGGGTGACACCTAATTATAGCATATTTTTCACAAGCAGTAAATTGTAAAGTTATTTACTCATTCATTGTTTAATTTACATGAAAGTAATCACCACATTGGCTCATCTGGATAACTCCAGCTTCTTGAGAGGCTGAGGCTAGAAGATCAGTTGAGCCCAAGAGTTCAAGTCCCAATGGACCCAAAAAAGAAAAGGAAAGAAAAGAAAAGGAAAAAGTGACAGTAGCAATCATTTTCTGCATCCTAATAATTAAGAGTCTTAGATTGTACATTTATAGGAAGATACATAGGCTGGAGATCATCATCCTAAGTGAAATGAGCCAAATTAAGAAAGGAAAATATCACATGTTACTTCTCATATATGAAAACCTAGAGTTAAAAAATAAGGATGTTAAAGTAGAATGGAGAAGGGAAGTAAGTGGAGGGTCATGAGGGGACAAGAGAGAGTAATGGGAGGTGAATATGATCAAGATACATTATACATGTATGAAACTATCACATTATTATTTTGTACAAATACACACTGATAAAATTTTTTAAAGAATTTTAGATAGCTAAAATCCACTGAATTTAATCTTACTGGTTTAATAAAGTACTGTATTAGTCAAACATGCTAAAAACTCTTTTACCTCTTAATCTAGTGTTTATTTCAATGGCTATTGTATATATTTAGAGTTTAATTACAAATGTAGATACAAGCTGTTCATTCAACTGTTGACATTTTTTACATTCATTTATTCAGAAGGGCCTTGCCATCTGAGCAGCTTTGAGTTTCCAAAATTAGGTGTGTTTTTCCCCCGGCCTTTCTTCCCTACCCTAACTTTCTTCCCTAGATCCTTCTCTCCCTCTTTCATTCCTTCCTTCCTCCCTCCCTTCCCTCATGTCTTACAAATATTGTGTTTCATGGACTAAGTGAGTAGCTTGGTAGTATGAATTTTTTGAACTATTACACAAATTTTTTTAGAATAGGAAATTTTCTGAAAGTAATTCTTTTCATATCTCCTATTTTTTTCATAAGCTATTGTCTAAATAATATAGTCACTCGAGATTTGGAGATCTACCTTGTTGACAAATTGACTAATGTTCTCTTTCTGACTGCACAGTTCACAATTTGCTTCCACTTAACTACTTGATGGAAAATCCATGTGTGTATTCACTATCTGAAGGTTTTATTATAAATAGACAACACCTTACATGAATACCTTATGTTGATAATATCTTATGTGGAAAACCTGTTCTCTATCTTGTCTCCTAGAATCTCCCTGCTTTTAGAAGCAGAACTAGCTTACTTTGAAGAAAGTAGTTTTGGCCAAAGAGGTATTTGAAGATTACACAAGATTATGTACAGTATGAACAGGTCAGAATGCTTTAATTCTGACACGTTTTTTGTTTGAGTTATCTTTGACTATTTCTCATCACTTGAATATTTATACATATTTTTAAAAATATTTTCAAACATTTCAATGAGTAAGCACAAACTAAAGCCAAAACTAAAAACGAGAGCATTGGGAGGGGGAATAATGTTGAAGCTTCATAGCATTTTCCTTTCAGATATTGACTCTTATTTTGTCACAAATTCTCTTCCCTGAAGAATCTTTTTTCTGTCATATTCTTGACAATAGCAGTTAGTTGAAGATGGGTGTAAGTACACTGCAGGATAATCAAATGTATCATTCTAGTATTCCTACTGGAGCTATCTAGAAATGTCACTTTACACAGATGACTGGTATTCTCAGAATATGTGTATTAGATAAATATTTACTAAGAGGCAGCAGTAAATTACTCACTTTAAATAAAACCTCCTCTTTTTTCACCGAAACAATTTACTAACAAGTGAGGATATTTTATCCAAAATAAGGTTTTGTTAATTTTCTGTTCATCAGCACCTAATAAATTTATATAATCTTATGAGATTTCGTCCTTGTTGTTGGTTGAGGTAAAAATAAGTTCAGAAATATGAAACCTTCTTATCTCATGTCAGACTACTCAAAATTTTTACCACTTATGTATTCAGACAAAAGTTTTAGGAGAACTTAGATTTAACAATTATAAAAAAGTGAAACCAACTCACTGTTGTACTTAATGATTTGACAAGAATAAATCAATCTGGTTTAGAGAGACTAGCACCTAGGTACAATTAATTGTGTATTTATTTATCACTTCCTCATTGGGATTCAGCACAAAAGGTATCTAAGATATATGTAACATTTGTAACTATTTTGCATCCCCATGTATTATTAAACCTAGGTAATAATGGAAGTTTCTTTGAATGATGTCCTACTTTGATTACAGTGTTTTTTAATATTGTTTTTACTACTGTAACCTCTGTAGCAGATCAAAACTAAAGCTATAGCATTGTTTTAAAAAATGTCAGAAAATTAATAAGAGTTTGCCTATGGAATGTTTTAAAAGCTATGCAAGCGATCTGGAGGCAGGGCTAAAATGCTAGAGTACCTCCTTAACCTAACCTGCACATGCTTATTGAAGTGCTATTCACAATAGCTAAGCTATGGAAACAGCCAAGATGCCCCACTACTCAAGAATGGATTTTAAAATGTGGTATTTATATAAAATGCAATTTCACTCAGCCATAAAGAATGAAATTTTGTCATAGAACTGGAGAATATCGCCTTAAGTGAAGTTAACAAGGATCAGAGGCCAAAAGCCAGATGTTCTCTCTCATATGTGGATTATAGACCTAATACAAATACAGAAATATTATGAGAGACAGCTCTCATTTGAGAGCTCACATGTGAGAGGGGTAGGGTAAAAGAAGGAAACTAAGATGATGAATATGATTGACATACTCTCTATTCAAGAGTGAACATAGAATTATTAAACCTGCTGAAATGATCATAAGGCAGGAACTAAGGTAGAATGAAAAAAAATAGAGGAGATGAACCAGTTGGGGTCATAATACATATATATACATGGAAATATCACAAGGAAATTCCATATGTAGCTACTTTTATCTCAAACAAACAAAAACATAATTTTTTCTTTTTTTGTCTACAAAATCAGAGAACAGGGAGGTGGAACAGGTCCTGTGGGTGGGGGGAAGTTGAAGGAGGCAGTGGTGGTAAAAGTGGAGTAGGACATGAATATGGTGCAAATACTGTGTGCAAATGTATGTAAATGCAAAAATACCTGTTGAAATTATTCCAATAATGGGAGAGGGGGAATAAAGAAATTTGTTCAAATTCTATTTTATATCTTTAAATAAATTAAAATTTGTTTTATAAAGCATAAATTTACTTCCACATTTGTCTGTAAGCATAGTAATTACATTTCTAGTTGTAAAGATAGCCATTTGAGTGAAAAATATTTCTATTGTAAGATTACATACATGACCTTTGTATTATTGTTAATGTAAAAATGTATTAGATTATCAAATTATACTACCTAGTATAATATAAAATGGAAATAAAACATGCTATCTAAATAAAATATGATGCATATTTAAAGCATCCATTTAAAAAATGCTATCCTGGGAATTTTACTTCTATAAAGAGAAATATAATTACTTAAGTAACCACAGTTATTTAAACTGAAAATGATAGCCAAGTCAAAATAAGGATGTTTTTTATTTTAGCAGTCTGAGCTGCCAGCCAGTCACATATCCTTTTTTATTCAGGGGAAATGATCATCCTTCTATGATAATCAATGTCTCTCTAATTGTTTTTCTACATTTCTGGCTAGAAAGGACCTTGTGCTTTGAAACAAGGTTTCGGACTTTGGGAGGCTCAGCAGCAGGTGCACTCACCCCTGAAGACTTCTCACTTCTTTCATAGTGTGGAGGTGGTGGAAAAAATCCACTCTTTGGAGAAACAGATAAAAAACACTATTTGGAGAATACATGCTTCTCACTGGGAATGGAGGCCCTGGTGCTCCACGGAAATCTCCTGGTAGAAAATAATCTTTAGAGACTCCATGGGTGTCTTCTGGAGGAGGTGGATGAATGTTGTCCCAAGGTTGAGGGATGGTGTGGGAAATCATTCCCTCCACATGCTGTGTGTGGAACACCAGGGGCACAACCATATTTACCTTCAAGGTCAGTTAATTTTGTCTCCTCTATGCATTATGTTCTTTGAAATTTTGGATGTGTCTTTCAGTTGTCTCAAAATCAAAGTAAGCCTCTCGTCTTTCTCATATTCCGTTATCTCCTTTTGATGAGGAAGAATGTCAGTCTCCAATTTTTCTTCCAGATTTCTAACAAGTTTTTTGAAGCTCTCCAGCTCTTTAACTACATGGCTGAGGTTCTCCATCCTTTTGCAAACTTCCTCCTCTATCTTTAGCTAGATAAGTTTTTTCTACTATTAATTTCCTGTTTATACATACATAAACTTCCATCATTATTTTAACTTTCAGCTGAAGCTTCTGATTCACCTGTTCAACCTGTGCATTTTGTGACTTTAAAGAGGCTAGCTCAAAATGGAGAATTTTGGTATGAAGTGTGAGGACTTTATTTAATTTACTTCAAACAACTGAGTGCAAATCTGGTTTCTCTCTCCTTGTAGAGTTTGTAAACACACCTTTAACATAGCACCATATACTAGTTTCTCTGAAGCAGATTTTGGTTGAAATTCTAGGTGACCCACATATTCTAATCTAGTCATTTCTAATTTCAAGTCACCATTAATGGTTAGGTCTTCTCCAAGCACTCTTATCTTTGCAAAGCATGAAGTCAGACTCCACATGTGATCTTTGTCATACATCACTTCTTCTGCACATACTATGTGGTGTTCAAGAGTTGTTTTCTGTTTTTTAAGTTCATGTACCTGTGTCTTCAGTGCTTTAGTTTCTTGCAGAAGCTGCTTCTGGCTTGCCTGCAGTTGGGAGCTTTCCTTCAAAGCCTCCATGGTTGAGACCTTCAGTTGTGTTTCAGTGGTTTGAAATGTTTGTTGGTTTTCTCTGGCTTCAGCTAATTGTGATGTCAGGGATTTTATTTCCTCCTTTAGAGACTGCTCGGTTTTTGGTAGCTCTGCTCTCAATTGTTGTTGTTGATATTTATCTTCCTCCTCTTATAGTTGTTTTTCTAGAAGTATTTCATCTGTAAGTTGAGATTTGGATCTCTCCAGCTTTCCGTATGTAACCTTCAAACTCTCTACTTTTGTTGAGACCTGATCAGAGCTGGCATCCTTCAAAGAGGACTCTAAGCACTAAAGCTCTATTTGAGTGAGGCTCACTTTTTCGAGTAGTTTACACTTTTTTTTTCTATCAATTCAGAAAGCTTTGTAGAAAGTATATTTTCTCATATGGCACAAAGCCAGCAAAAACAGATGAGCCAGAAGTCCAACCATAGCCACACATTATCACCATCACCCATGGAAAGGCAGAGTGATTTTGGTTTGGTCTCATCTCTTCAGGTGCTAAGCTTGCTCTCACAAGCCTGTAGAATTGGTTCAGGATCAGTCTCAAGAACCACAGAGTGGCTGTATTGGCTCCCTACATGGCACCAAGGCAGCTGTAACTGTTGCCAAGGCCTGGCTGGGCTACAAAGGGCAACAGAAAACTCTAGAACCTGAACATTCATCTGGCAACAGGGGCAGACCACTGTGCAGTCTGCTGTGGGGGGCAGGTGGAAGAGAACAAGAGGATACCAAGTTCTCAGGCCTAGGTGCTCAGGGGCCAAGCTTTGGCCACTTTCTCACTTTTACATTCTGGGCAGCACAGGTCAGGGCCCTCCCTACACATGCTCCTACACATGTGTTTGGGGAGAACACAAAATTAATAATTCTCACATATTTTCAAAAAGTCTTAACCAAGAATTTGGGCCAAATGTTATGTATGTAAAAATAATATATTATTTATTATATAAAGCCAAAACTAAGGATGGTTTTTGGTAAGAAGATGCTTGGCAAGTTACAAAGCACATTTAAGGTGAGATCATGGTAGAGTTATGGAGTATTTTAATATACAGCCTTTGTAAATATTTTAGATGTCATTTGTTTATGTTGTTTTCAAAACCCTGATTGCCATTTCATTTATCCCTTTTTGTGTTTTTTAATTTTTTTATTGTTGTGCTGGGAGTACATTGTGGCATTTACAAACATTCTTTCATCATAGTTAAATTTGCCCCCTCCATCATTCTCCTTAATCCCCCACTCCCCTCATTTTCATTTTTCCATTTACATGCATGTGAACATTGTATGTGTTCACACAGGTCTCATTTTTCCATTTGCATACATGTGAACACAGTATTTGCTCTATACTAAACCTCCTACACTCTCTCCCCACATCTTCCACCACACACTGGAACCAAGTCCACAAATATGACCAATTCTGCCCTTCTGTTCTTTATTTTTGTAAAGAAAAAGTAAGTATATTTGTTTAAGATGGCTGTACATTGATTTCCTTGTGAAATTTCCATGTATATATGTAGTAAAATCTGAATTTGTTCATCTCTTGTGCTTTTTCCTTTCTATCTTAACCCCCTTCCTATGGTGATTTCAACACTTTTTAAAATTCTATATTCATGTGGAGGGGATGAATTCAATTATGAGATATTTGATATAATGTAAGAAATTTTATAAATACCACAATGTACCACCACCTAGAACAACAATAATTAAACAAAGTGAAAAAATTCTGTATTTATCTTGTATGGGAAATATATCAACAGTATTTACCTTCTTAATTTCCTTCTTTACCCTCTCTTTCTTCTATGAGACCTCACCTTAGCATGACCTATTTTTTACAATATGGTTCGTATTTGCACTAAGTCTGGTTGCACATATGAGAACAAACATGCAGTCTTTGGCTTTCTGAACCTGGCTAAATTCACTTGCAGTTGCTCTCCAGTGTCACTCATTTACCTATAAACAACAAGCTTTCAATCTTCTTTATGGGTGAATAAAATTCAATTGTATGTAAATACCACATTCTTTTAGTCCATTCATCAGTAGTGGGGCATCTTGTCTGTTTCCATAGCTAAGCTATTGTGAATAATACTGCAATAACCATGGGTATGCAGGTGCTTTCTTTGTAACCTGACTGACATTCCTTTGGGTATATTCCTAAATTGGTATTTCTGGATCATATGACAATTCTATTTTTAGTTTTTTAAGTAGTCTCCAAACTGTTTTCCATATTTGTACTAATTTGCATTCTCACTGCAGTGTATGAGGGTTTCTTTTTCCCTACATCCTTGTCAACATTTGTTGTTCTTTGTGATCATGATGGTGTGAGGAGTGAGGTAGAATTTTCACATGGTTTTGATTTGCATTTCATTTATGGCCAGAAATGTTGAGCATTTCTTCATTTGTTTTTGAATTTCTTCCTTTGAAAAGGCTCTGCTCAGTTAATTTGCACATTTCTTCATTAAGTCACTAATTTGTGGAGAGTTTTAGTTTTTCTAACTCCCTCTACATTCTGGCTATTAATCCCTTGTCAAATGTATAGCTGGCAAAGACTTTCCTCCATTTGGTGGGCTGCCTCTCAATCTGGCGACAATTTCTATTGTTGTGCAAAACCTTTTTAATTTCATGTAGTCCCATCTGTCAATCCTTTCTCTTAGTTGCTGAGCCATTTGAGCTTATCTATTTAAGAAGTCATTGCCTAGGCCTATAAATTTCAGTGTATCCCTGCTTTTTCCTGCACTAGCTTCAAATTTCAGGTCTTATATTAAGGTCCTTTATCCACTTTGAGTTGATACTTGTAAAAGGTGAAAAACATGTTTCTAATTTCAGTTTTCTGTATGCTGATATCCCATTTTTCCATCAGCATTTACTAAAGAGGCTCTCTTCTGTGTTTTTGGTGACTTTGTCAAAAGTCAGATGGGCATAACTGTGTAGATTCTTGTCTGTGTCTTCTTTTACACTGGTATTCATATCTGTTTTTGTGCCAGTGTTATGTAGAGCCAAAACCTTCAATGACAGGTATTTTTTAAAAAATCATTTTGTGAAAGTTTATGTCTTGAGGAACAGTTGTTCCCAACTCTCCAAACTCAGAGCTGCAGGTCATTTGCCAGTCAGAGTATACCATCATCACATTTTACTAATCTGTTGATAGATGCTAACCTGTACTCAACTCAGACTGTGGATCATCATATTGAGCAAGAAAAGCAAAACTCAAAAAGAGAAATACTGCATGTTTTTACTCATATGAGGAATCTAGACTTAAAAAACTTCTGTACGCAAAAGAACTAGACTTAAGAGACTACCTATAAATGGGAGAAAATCTTTGCCATCTGTTTATCTGAAAAAGGACTAATAATCAAAATCTACAGGGAGCTCAAAAAACTCAATCTCCAAAGAATCAACAACCCAGTGGAGAAAAGGACACATGTGTAGAATAAGAAACATTCAAAGGAAGAGGTATAAATGCCAATAAATATATGAAGAAGTGTTCAATTTCCATGACAATAAAAATCAAAACTATACTAAGATCTCATCTCACCCCAGTTAGAATAATATCTTCAAGAACAAAACAGTAAGAAATATTGGCTAGGATGGAGAGAAACAGGAACTCTAATACACTCACTGTTAGTAGAAGTGCAAATTAGCACAACCACTATGGAAAGCAATGTGTGTATTTCTCAAAATCCTAAAAACAGAACTGTCACACAAAACTGCTACATGATCCAATGATACCACTTCTGGGCAAATACCCAAAAGAATGTAAGTCAGGATACAATAGAAACACTTGCACACCAATATTTATTGCAACATTCTTCATAATAGCCAAGCTATGAAGATGTCCTGCAACCTATAAATGGATTAAGAAAATGTGGAATATATACAAAGTAGACTTTTATTCAGACATACGAAATTATGTCCACTGTAAGTAAATAGATGGAATTGGAAGAACCCAGGTTAGGTGAAGTAAGCCAGGTTCAGAAAATCAAAGGCAATATGTTTTCTCTCATATGTGGAAGGTGGATCCAAAAAATAAAAATATACCTAAAACATATATACAAATATATGCATTTTTAGGTAGAATATGCTTATAATACTAAAACTATTCTATGGAACTTGAGGGAGAAGGGAAAGGAAGAGAATGATAGAGTTAACAATATTTAAATACATTGTATCTATGCAGGTACAGGATGTCATGAAATGAACTGAAAGTTGTTGAATAATGAAGGTTGGATGGAAAGGGAAGGGAGAGTAACAGAGGGGGCTGAGCTGACCAAAGTACATTCACAGCTGAGATGCATTGAGAAACTCCTTTGAATATTGACTTTGCAATTAACAATTAAAAATAGGACTGTAAAATAGGTACAGTGGGGTGAGTAATTGTAGGAGGAAGGAAGGCAAAAAGGAGAGATGAAGGTGAGGGAATATGGCTGATGGGCTTTACAAACATATATGAAATAGAATGATGAAACCTCTTGCTCTTTCTTTAAGTGAGGTGGGGATGGGGAGTGGGATGCTAGGGTGATCTAACCAATGTACGACATAAGGCTGTTCAGAATTGTCACAATGAGTCTCACTGTACAATAAATATATGCTAATAAAAATGGAAAAAAAGAATTTTCAAACTTCCCCATGGACTGGGGTAGAAAAAAATTGTAATAATAGGACGTTAGTATAAAAGGAAGATTGGTTGGGAGGAGGGAAGTGGGAGAAGGAAAGGAGAAAGGAGAGGTGTTTGAGAATGAAAATATTCAAAGTACATTGCAATTATACTAAGCACTGCTATTATGGAGTTTCTTACCTATGGCTTTGATCAAGTGAGGTTAAAAAAAAAAAAATCCTGTGAAAACCTGATACTGTTCATTTGACACAGTGGAGCTTTTGGTCAGTCCTGTGTTATCTTCAGCTGTATTTAAATCTGTTGAGGGTATAACAGCCCTTCATTTTGTGAAAAATCTATCTCCCAAAAAGCAAGCAAAAGTGAAGGTGCTTAATTAAAGTGATAAGGTGAAAATTTGAAATGCGTGGAAAGGCAGTGAGTCTTTGGAAGAAGTTGGGTTTATTATGGAAAAATTAATCAAGCCTCCTGAACTCTATGCATCCTGAGAATGTGTGGTTTTCCTCAATGGTGGTCCCCTTGAACCACACACCCATCAACACCAAGAGTCTACTTTTTTTTTTCGGTATTTAGGAAAACAGCACAAAAAACAGGAGGGCAAAAGAGTGGGATAACAAAGAGTAAAAGAGGAGGAAATTTGACCTAAGTACATAATATGCAGATATGGAATATATCATGGTGAATCTTCAAAAATGTTTATAATAAAGTTTGGTTTCTATTTTTAAAAAGTAGGCTAAATCTCAAACAATAGGAAGGTAAAATACACAAGAGATATATAAAATTTAAGTGATAAAAGAAAAGCAAAAAATACTAAGAGAAGTAGGTGAAGTTCATATTTACATTAAATAGAAAATGTTATAATCATATCTAGTTTTGAAAGTCAACTAATAATATGATTTAAAAATTTAGTGATATCTGTAAAGTACATTTTCAGTTTACTTGTAGTCAATTAATAGATTATCACTCAAACAATGATTTATGAGCAACTGCTTGTGAAATCCCTATGTCACAAATCTAGACTGGTTGCATGTATTTAATGAGCAATGACTGACAAATTCTTATTAAAGTGTACAATAAATTGATGATGGTGCCTGCATTATTTTAGAAAAGTAATAGTCAAAAGCAATCTGTAAAATATTCTCTTTGCCCAGTAAGTAAACTACAATTGTAAACTCAAACCTTTTATTCACTTTATCTACAAGAAGTCTTTTATGTTTTTTATTTAATTTAGCTCCATTCTATGACTAACATAGCAAAAGAAAAGCATTTAAATTACTTATATTTTATTACGTCTGTAATAGTTATGCCCATAAAATTACTTAAAGCTGGAATTCAATCACCACTTTATACAGGTTTATAATTGAGAAAATACGTTTACAGATATTTATTTGTACAAAAATATATACCTGATCAATCTACATACATGTGAATACAGATTACTAGTAGTTCCATATAGCTTTGCTAATAAAAATAAGAAAGAAGATGAACAAAGCATGGTGATACACATCTGTAATCCTAGCACTCAGGCAAACCTGGGACACTAGACCTTGTCTCAAAAAAAAAAAAAAAAGAAAGAAAGAAAAAGGAAAGAACACAAACATCAAATAAGGAGAACTAGAAAGCAAAGCTTAAACCAAAGCTGAAATAATTTAATTTTTCCCATTTAATATCTTGAAAATATAAATAAAGTTGTCATATTTGGCATGAAGCATTTAAGTATAATAGAAAAAATGTAGAATGCTTGCCTTAGTAATACGAAAACTGAATTCCATATGTGAGGTCCGGAAAATAATGTGTTTTCTTGCAATTTGACTTTCAGTTGCTAAAACTCACACATCCTTTAAAATATTTTTCTCACTTTTAAATATTTAAATGAAACATCAAAAATAAATTATCATGCTTCATCATGCCAGAACTAGAGTTGGTGATTATGACTTTGCAGAACATTTTGGAGTCAGGTGGTATGATGTCTTCAATTTTTTTCTTTTCTTTGAAGATTGCTTTGGATATTTAAGGTCTTTTGAGGCTCCATACAAGTATTGAAATTTTTTTCTATCTCTGTGAAGATTATCCTTGGCATTATGGTAAGGATTAAACTGACTTTTAACAATATTCTTCCAACTCAAGGATTACATACTAACTTTCATTTATTCATATTCTCTTGAATTTCTTTCACGTATTTTTATAGTTTTTATTATAGAGATTCTTTGCTTCCTTGCTTAAATTTATTTCTAGGTACTGTTTGTAGCTACCCTGATGGGGATTTCTTTTTCAGATAGTCTGCTATTGGTGTATAGGAATGCTACTGATTTTTGTATGTTGACCTTCTATTTTGTAACTATACTGAATCAATTTATTAATTCTAAAACTTCATATCATTTTTGTGACATACTGAGGATTTGCTATATATAAGATCATACTGTCTGTCAAAATGCCATATGATCCTCTTATTCCTATTTGAATGTCATTTATTTCTTGTTCTTGCCTAATTGCTCTGGCTGTACTTGCAGAAATATGTTGAATAAAACTGATGAAAGTGACCATTATTGTCTTTTCCAGATCTTAGAAAGAAAACTTTCAATTTTTCCCTCTTTATTATGTTAGCTATAGGTTTTTCATATATGGATTTTATTGTGTTTAGATATTATCCTAAATAGAGAGTCATTATGAAGGTATATTGGATACTATCAAATACTATTGCAGGGTCTATTGAAATAATCATTGTTTCTTGTCCTTAATTTAATTAATGTAATTTATCACATTTCTAATTTGTGTGTGTTGAACCATCTGCAGACAGCTGATTTTCAAAAAAATGTGGAAAACGTACATGTTGAGAGAAGGACAATGATTTTCTTCATTAAACTTAGATAATGAAAACTTGGATATCCACAGATCAAAAAATAAAACCAGATTCCTATCCTTCACAATACACAAAACCAAATCAAAACAAATGATACTTAAATTTGAAACTACTAGATAAAAGCAGGAAAGATGCTACATGACTTTGGACTAGACAAGGATATTAGAATAAGACTCCAATAGTACAGGAAAGGAGAATTTCTTCAAAAGACAAATGGAATTATATCAAACAAAAAAACTTCTGCACAACAAAGTGAATAATTAATTTAAACAATAAGGTAAAAATTTACAATCTATACATCTGATAAGGACTTAATATATACAACATATAAGCATCTCAAACAACTCAGCCATGTATTTGTGTGTGTGGATGTTTGTGTACATGTTTGTACTGTTTTCTTTAGGATATGTAATGAACATCTGTCCAATATTTTGAATGATAAAAGTTTGATTATGTAATTTTTATCTCTTGAATCTAGAGAATAATTGTTAGGTGAAGAGAGAGATTTGAGGGAAAGGGAATTATTTTTTTTTATTTCAAATCACAAAAATACTATGATTTCTATTCCAAAATACAGTTGAAAGAAGAATCATAGATACAAGTACTAAGATTACTTTTTTCTTTTTTTTTTTTTTTGCAGGAAAGGTGATTTTTATTAATTAAATGCAAATAGTTTGTACAGATAGGGCTTATCTGTTGTCGTGGAAACTTGTAACCCAGAGTAAATCATTTAGTGTTGTAGGCCTGTTTTCCCATGAGTGTAATGATGGAAGAGAGATCTCCATGCTACATTTGCAACTCTGAGATTCAGGGAATCTTTTTGTTTTTTTAATTCATTTATTCATTTTGTATACATTGGGTCATTTCTCCCCCCTGCCTCCCTCCCCCACCCTCTCCCCACCTTCTCCTCTCACTTCCAGGCAGAACCTATTCTGCCCTTTTCTACAATTTTGTTGAAGAGAAGACATAAGCATAATAAGAAAGACAAAACGTTTTTGCTAGTTGAGTTAAGGATAGCTGTACTGAGATATTCTGAGAATTGCTTACATGTACTAATGTATTATAACCCCAGTTGCCTCATCTCTAACTGATCTTTACACTGGTTCCTTATTCCCTTCTCCTGTTGACCTCTGCTGCATTAAGGTTTATGTATTAGTTCCTCTTCAATGGGGACATCGAACACTTTCATGTTTTGGGTTTTTTGCCTATCCCCATATATCCCGTATATGCTTTCCCCTTGTCATGTGACCCAAGCCCAACCACATTGCTTTATTTGCCCTAGATCTAAAGTCTGCATATGAGGGAGAACATACAATTTTTGGTCTTCTGAGCCTGGCTAACCTTGGTCAGAATGATGTTCTCCAATTCCATCCATTTACTTGAGAATGACAAGATTTCATTCTTCTTCATGGCTGAGTCAAATTCCATTGCATATAAATGCCACATTTTCTTGATCCATTCATCAGTAGTGGCGCATCTTGGTTGTTTCCATAACTTAGCTATTGTGAATAGTGCTGCAATAAATGTGGGTGTGCAAGTGCCTTTGGGTATACCCCCAGGAGTAGGAATCCTGCATCATATGGCAGATTTATGTTTAGATTTTTATGAAACCTCCAAATTTAAATACAGAATGGTTGCACTAGCTTGCATTCCCAATAGCAGTGTCTGAGGGTTCTTTTTTCTCCACATCCTCAAAATCACCTGTTGTTGGTGGTGTTTTTGATGATGGCTATTCTAACAGGGATGAGCTGAAATCTTAGTGTTTTTTTTTTTTATTCATATGTGCATAAAATATTCGGGTCATTTGTTCCCCCTTCCCCCCACTCCTTCCCTTCCCCCTGCCCTCTTTGTGTGGTTTTGATTTGCATTTCCTTTATGGCTAGACATGCTGAGCATTTTTTCAGGTGTTTTTGGGACATTTGAATTTCTTTTTTTTGAGAAAGTTCTGTTCAGTTCTGCTGTCCGCTTTTTTATGATTCACTGATTTGGGGAGAGTTTAGTTTCTTAAGTACCCTGTATATTCTAGTTATCAGTTCTTTGTCTGATGTATAGCTGGCAAATATTTTCTCCCAGTCTGTGGGTGGTCTCTTCAGTTTAGAGATCATTTCTTTTGTTGTGCAGAAGCTTTTTAATTTTATGAAGTCCCATTTATCCATTCTTTCTCTTAGTTCCTGGGCTGTTGGGGTTGTATTGAGGAAGTCCTTGCCTATACTTATGCTTCCAGTGTGTTTCCTACTCTTTTCTGTACTAACTTCAGAGTTTCAGGTATGATATTTAGGTTCTTAATCCATTTTAAGTTGATACTCTTATGGGGTGAGAAGCATGAATCCAGTTTCAGTTTTGTGCAGATGGATAACAACTTTTCCCAGCAACATTTGTTGAAGAGGCTGTCTTTTCTCTATTGTATATTTTTGACACCTTTCAAAAATAAGGTGAGTATAGTTGTATGAATTCATATCTGGGGTCCTCTATTCTGTTCCACTGGTCTTTATGTCTCTTTTTGTGCCAGTACCTTGCTGTTTTTATTGCTGTTGCTTTTTAATAAATTTTGAGGTTGGGTATTGTGGTACCACCAGCCTTGCTCTTTTTGCTATTGCCTAGGCTATTCATGGTCTCTTGTGTTTCCCAATGAACTTTAGAGTAGACTTTTCAATCTCTGTGATGAAAGTCAATGGGATTTTGATAGAAATTGCGTTAAACATGTAGATTGCATTTGGTATTATAACCATTTTTACTATGTTGATTCTACCAATCCAAGTAAAAAAAGCAAAAATTCATTTCTTTGAATGAAGAAAGTCAAGGGAATTTCAAAGGCCAATGTTGGTGCTAGTGAAAAGAAGGAATAAAGGTTCTGTGGTGAGATGACATGATCCTATATTAAAAGATTCTAAAAACTCTCCCCAAAAAAACCTTTTAGATATCATAAATACTTTTAGAAAAGTGGCAGGACACAAAATCTATGTACAAAAATCATTACTTTTCCAAATACTAACAATAAACTAAAAAAAAAAAAAATCTCATCCACAATAGCTTCCAAAAAAAAAAACCTAGAAATAAATTTAACTGCACACATGAATGACCCTTGAAATGAAAACAATAAAATATTGAAGGAGAAACCAGAGATGAAAAAGACTTGTCATGTTCTTGGACTGGTAGATTCACCACTGTGAAAATGACTATACTACCAAAACTAATTCATTCATTCAATGCAATCCCTGTTGAAATTCCGGTGGAATAGAAGTCCTACAAATAAGCCCAATGGAGAACAGATTGCCTATTTAACCAATGATACTGGGGAAACCTGTGGAAGACTGAAAATGGACCTTTTTCTTTTGTCCCGTACTAAAAACAATTCAAAGTCAAGCAAAGACCTAAATGTAAGAACTTAACCTTTGAAACTACTACAGGAAAACTCTGGAAGATACAGATATAAGCAGCAGCTTCCTGACTAGAACTCAAATAGTTCTGCAAATAAGAGCAAGTATTGACAAATGAGATTGCATCAAAGTAGAAAGCTTTTATACAGCAATAGAAATAGTCACTGGAAGGAATAGACAGCACAGAGAATGAGAGAAAGTCTTTTCCAGCTATACTTCAGACAAAGGATTAAAAACTAGAATATCTACAAGGAGCTCAAAAAAGTAAACTCCCAAAAAATCGATAACCCAATCAGCACATGGGCAAATGAGCTGAAGAGATAATTCTTGGAAGTAGTACCAATAAACAACAAATACATCAAGAAGTGTTCAACATCCCTGGCCATAAAGGAAACATAAATCAAGAGACATTGAGATTTCACCTCACACTAGTCAGAACAAACACCATCAAAAACAAAAACAGCAACAGGAGTATTACTCAGCCATAAAGAAGAATAAATGTATGGCATTTGAAGGAAAATGGATGGTAATGGGGATCATCATGTTAAGTAAAGAAAGGGAGATTCAGAAGGGCAAAAGTTGCATGTTCTCCCTCATAAGCAGAATGCAGAATGAGGAATCCAAGCTCTCTTTCTCTGAGAGAGAGAGGGAGATCAGCTGTAATTGAGGTAATGTCTGTGGGCAGGAAAGGGGAATGAGGGGAAGGAAAGAAATTTATGGGGATGGGGAACGATAACAAAATACAATGTGAGTGAATGTGTCACAACACAACTCACTGAATGCTATTTTAAAAAAGAGGATAGTGGGATGGAGAAAATAGACAACAATAGAGGGGGTTAATTGGATCAATGTACAATATATGAATGGGTGAAACACCACAATGTAACTTCTTTACACTATTAATGTACACTAACAAATTAATAAAAGACAGGAATATAAAATAGGGACAGTGTACAGGGTAGTTGTAGGAAGAGGGAGAGTGAAAGGAGGAGATGGAGGTGAAGGAATATGATTGATGGGCTTCATACATATATGAGTACAGTGATGAAACTTCTTGCAATTGCTTTAAGTGAGGCAGAGAGAGGTTTGCAGGGGAAAACTAGGTGGAGATGGAGGGTTTGAATTCACCAATGTATAATGTAAGGCTATCAGGAATTGTCACGCTGAATCCCCCCATACAAGGAATATATCCTAATAAAAAGAGAAAAAAATGTATACACTAATCAAACAAAAGACACCAAAAATTCTTCAATGACTTCATGAATAGCCATTATTGAGTTTTTAAAGAAAGCATTAATAAAGTGTAAAACTTCACAAAAAATTACTATTATATATTTGTTCAAAGACAATTTGGTATTGATTAAATGAATAATGATGTAAATAATTCACTCAATTTAATACTACATAAGGACTGATCAAGTATTCATTTACATTTAACCTTTCAAAATGCTTGATATAAAATATTTTATTATGTGAATGCCAGTTTGCATCTTGCATTGTTCAAGTAGTAGTAAAAGAGAATTACAAATTAACTACACACTGAAAAATCAAGATCTGTTTGGAGATATATATTGTATTAGCTTCAGTTTGCTAATTTTCAAATAACTTCTTGAACTGAAGATAAAAGCCAGTTGTTCTAAAAGCCTGCATTAAAATAATCACATAGAGATGGTTACATATACATTACGGACACAGCCAATGGCTCTTGTACATTATGACATAACTCATTATATAGGAGACAGAGAGCCCATAATTTAATATTAAAATGGAAGAAATCTGGAAAAGTAAAAGTGTAATCATATTCAAAATGTAAGATTAATTTCTATAATATAATTAATATTTAATATAACTTCAACTTCATGATTCAGCATTTTTAATATTTTCATTATTGTATTACTTAAGGGAAATTTAAAATAGTGCTAAATTGCTAAATAGTAACATTAACTACAAATGGAGAATTAGAGAATGAATTAATAATATTGCTGATTAAGTATATTTACATAAGATATTGGAGGCAGAAATGAATTCTAAATAATTTAATTCATAAATTCTCATATTAGATTATTTTTTGTGTTTTATTTCATAAGACACAGGTGATGATTACCTTGTAATGAAGGTCAGAGATAATATTAAGGTTATTTGAAATTTATTAAAATACAAGACTACCTTTGAAAGACATAATAAATTAGCTGCTCTCTGATATCTTGAGAGAGTTGCCTTGTATGTCTTAGCCATCTTGTAATATGAAGAAGGTAGTGTCACCCTAAGAATGACAATCATAAGAAAAAATCTGTCATGCAGACTCTAGAAGGCTTAAGCTTGGGTATTAAATGAGGAGAAATTGGCAAACTTGCTTAGGTAAATAAAAGAACCTATCTCTTAACTAATGAAGTGCATTTTAAATTTATAAGGTCTCTGAAAATGTTTGGGTACATTATATTTCCATATAAGTTATAGAATTTTAATAATTATACCTCTTCCCAGGTTTCAAAATCATTGTCAGGATTCAAATTTTTCTCAAAATAGTGTGTAATACTATTAAATTCTTAGTCAATTTGCATTTTGTCACAACAAGTGGTGTTGAGATACTTCATAGGTATATTGATTAATTCCACAGAATTCCTGTTAATGTTTGTTTTTCCTACATTTCCTTGGGTTGAATTTTTTGCCATTTGTTTTTAAAAGTTCTTTATAGATTACACTCTAGAATTTTCAGAAAAGTGTTAAATAAGCAATTGATTAATCACATTTTTAATTTTCAGTATTTTAGTGGCAATGAGTTGAGGAACTTCCTGTAAATGAATCTTAGGCTGTTAGGTGGAAAACTATTTTATTTATTATGTTAAATAAGTGAAGATGAATTTCATAAGGGGAAATTCATTCTGAAGGAGAGCAAGTTGTTCATAAGGCTCATTGTGATGTTGAGATAATATGATAGATTTTACAGCAGCAATAAACTTTACCTTTATAGAAAAATACTTAGTATGATTATATATTGATTTTAACACATTTTGTAATAATTGCACTACAATATTCTTTATTTTTTCCTATTTGAAAAGGAAGATTTATATTCTGTGTTTTTCTATTTTATAGGAATGCATTCTTGGATCAGTACTATACTTGCTTTATAAAATAAAATTTTAATTTCAACTTGTTTTCTCAGCTCAAAATCTATCTTATAATATGGGTCATAACTTTTTTAAGAGAAGAATTTTTTTCTAATTATTTTCCTATTAATATGATTTATTTTTCTAATATTTTTTACTAAATTATCAAGTAATGAAAGATTAGCACTTATGAAGTTATCAGACTAAATCAGGAACACATGGATATGTGAACTTATCAAACACACCCGACCAAAGAAAAATGAAACCCCCACATGTAGTTCATATAAAAGAAGGGACATCTAGCATTGGAGTGCCCGCAGCACACAGACCCTTCATCGCACTGTCCAATTTGAATTGACAGGTGACAAACTTCCAACTCTGTCCCAGGGCTTCAACTTAGCATTAGCCCATTCACTGCTTGAGGTACCCCACTGAAATTACCTTAGCGCTGATTCCAGGTCTTCATTTTGATATCAGGCCTCAACAGCTCTGTGACTGGGATAGTTATGTTAATATAACCTACCAGTAACTTTGTTTGCAGAGGTATCAACTCTTGGCTCTTGCCTTGGAAAGTCCTCTTTGAACTACACAACTTCTTTAGCCCTTCCTTAAAACAATTCTGTAACTTCTATATTATTATGAATTGTAATGTATGACCCAAGTTAACATTAGTGGTTAAAATTGAAATAAACTTATTTGACAATTGCTTCACAGCTATCGAACCAAAACAGTAGTACTTTTTAAATGGGTGATAAAGCTGGTGAATTTATTATCACTTAATAAATTCTGACATTGTGAGAAGACACAAGTGTATCCATATATATTTCTGACATTGCTCACTCATGACATAGCCCAAAGTAGGACATCTGGCAGTCGTTTCAGAAGCACTCTTTGATGGTATTTTTTTCTTAAAACATGCTTCCTGTGGTTAATATTTCTGTTATGTTTTTAACCTACTGAGTCAAAGTGTTGTTTTAAAAATATATACTTCATTAAAATATATCGAAACAGTGTTCAAAATAATATTATTTTTATATCCCTATTTTTATGAGCTTCACATTTGATTAGCAACTAAATTTGACTTTTATTATTATTAAGTTTTATTCAACTTTACAAAAGCTATACATCAGACCTTTCTAAAATTTATGATCTATTAGTTATTTATCTTCTCTTAGTATCCTCATTCTACTGTCCACAAGTATAATTCATTATTCTAATACATCTTAATATTTAAATTAGTAACATTTGTTTTAAAAATTTTAAAAATTAAAAGTTATAAATTCACTTCTGATAACTGTGTATTCCACTTGCCTCATTGGTGATGTTTTTTGGTAGTGTATGGGTAGGCATAAGAAAATATCTAAGACTATTTCCCTTGAAAGAGACAGAACAGTAGAACCCTAGTAGTCTATACCTGGATCAACAAGTGACAAACCATGAAACAATGACTAATACAAAGATCCACAACTGGGATCAAAGAATGTAAAGGTCCCATGTCTTCCCTCTAGAGCCCTCTTCAGTTGTCAAGGGGATCAAATGAAAAGGACAAAGAGGATCAAGTGCTTATGACTGACCTAAATAATAGCTGCCAAACCATTTGGGAAGGACACTTAGTGTCCTGGTATTCAGTAACCCCCACCCTATTGGACAAAACGCCAAGTGCAACAGCTTCTAGGCACACTAAACCCTTATTCAACCACCCACACCATCCTTTTGAGGCATATTGTCCCTATTCAGGTAGTTGACTTTTTCCAAATTTCCTGTCTCATGCCTTGGTGTCTACTCATACTTTACTAATATATCTTATACTTCTATTTTCCATGGTTCTTTTGCTTCACTGGTATCAGTATCTTATTGTAGAAGCTGTATCCAAGCTTTGAGGAGACATCAGGAGCTCTCTAAAACCACCAGTAACATTTCCACAATTATTTTTCTGTATCATGTACCATAGGAACTTGTTTTCTTTCATCTTGAGAGTTAATGACTTCCCTCATTCTCAAATAGTTTGAGTTAATTATTCATGGAACTTTGATTGTTTTTTAAGTTTAATGCTGATCAACAAACAAATGATAACAACAAATTCAAGCCAAAAGTTTTGCCACTGTAAAGATTCTGTTATTATAATGAATTTTGGGGGAAAAGGAGGCATTTCTGAAAACCACGCTTGGCTTGTAGAAAGAAACATGCTTAAACAAATATCAGGAAAACAGGGAGGAATAGATCTTCAGGCCAATTCTCAGGCAGGTATGTGTTTAAAAGGAAAGACTTCTTTAATTTGCTAAACTTGAAGTAGGTCGTTACCTGCACTCAATACTTCCACATTTTGAAAGCTGTTCTAATGATAGCTGAGGAAAGTATGGGACCCACCCAGCCAATAATGGCATCTTCTGATATCCTCATAGAAATGTCCAAATGTTTTGTAGATCTTTCTATAAAAGCTATATGGTTTCTTGTTTTCATACCAGACCAGAATTATGAGCTGGTACTTTCTCATTTCAAATCTCCACTCCCACCATACATTCACACTGGCATCCAAACAAGCATGTCTGAGCACATACATGCAGACTCTTCCATACCTCTTTGGGAATGTTTCATAAAACAAAGTTGTTCAATATGACTTATCTTTCATACTCTTTGGGCATGCTTCATGAAGCATCATTGTTCAATATGACTTATCTGTCAAACTCCTTTTACTCTTTCATAACCCAATCAACTCATCTTTTCTTCTTCAAAGCCTAAAATTTTAAAGCTGAGTTTGAGATGATTACTATCTTAACTTTTGTTTTATTTCCTAAGCACACTTTTCTCATAGCTCTTAAATACATTCAATTCTATCATTATTGTTATGATTCTCAAAGCTTTGAACATCTATCAGGCAAGAATATTGCCACTGCTTAAAATAGGACCTGGCACACAGTAGATTCTCAATAAATAGTTCCTTTAAATGGTTTGTAACTTCATGCTTAAATAGAAAGCTATTATTCAAAGAAAGGATCATATCATATGCAAATTTTCCTGTCCAAGATCCACCTAAAAATTTATAAACAGCTTCACTAGACCATATAATGATGTAGAAGCATAATAATCATTTGGGGGACTGATGACAGACTCAGTCTCAAAAGTGTATTTCTTAATTTCACATAACTAGTTCAACACTACCTTGCTGAGATAGGCCACTCTAAAACATCAACATTTCAATAGCTATAGTTTTCTTCAGTTTTTAAATCAATCTAAACATTTTGTAGAAATGTAAATATTCTGATTTCATAAAGGAAAAATGAAGAGTACTGTAACCCATAATATCCAGGAAGTTTAAATTATCCAAGTATTTATTAACAAAGTATCCACAGTTATGAGATTAGAGAGAGGAATTAAAGTCATCATAATAGAAAACATTCACTAATAAACTGAAAATTTATAAATCTGTCCTCCTCGTCATCCCTCTTCTATTAGCCCTGGAGTCCATACTTGATTTATTGAGCACTCTCAGCTCAGTAGGGCAAATAATTTTTAAGTGATTCTGTTTTCCAACATTACTGCTTTTAATTTTGAATTGCCCTTTCTAATCTCTGCACAGCAAGCTAGACAGTTCACACAGTTTCTCAGTTCTTTCTGAAAAACTGCATCCTGTGCAGTCCAGTTGAATTTTCTGATCACATGTTCTTATTTGCCTTTCCTTGGCTTCATCTCTTTTTGGTGTGTTTCTGGATTCAGAAAAGTAGAGTGGGAGCAAGAGACAGAAGTCTCAATTCTCTTGCTAAGTAGTAGTAAAAGTAGTGCTGATTTTATTGTGTCCTCCTTGGACCCTTGTGTAGGTAAATTCCTCTACCAGAATGATGAGCCCAATTTAGGGCTCTACATAGATTCCTGGGAAGCTAGTGTTTAGTTATTTTCCTCTCAACCTTAATAAGGTCATCCTCAGAGAGAGCAAGATAAGCCAAGTGACCCTTTAATCCATCATGTGTGGTACATCATTTCAACCCTGTTGGAGGAGGAATCAACTCCTTTCTTCAAAAATATAGGAGCAGACATGTGAGGTGGTATGTGCAGATAATCTCAGCACTGAGGAGACTGGGGTGGGAGGATGACAAATTCAAGACCAATCTGGGCTACATAGTGAGAGAAAACCTGGCTCAATTAAAAAAAAAAGAAGTATTTATTCTTCTCCTGTCTTATGATGTAACCAGTGTGACTCCATGTGTGAGACCACAGGGAAACACAGAAATGTCTTCTGAACCTTCCAAAGGTTTGAGGCAGAGGGTTGCCAGTCTTCTCCCCAGGAATTCTTTCATAGTCCGTTCCCATTCCTGTGCTTCAACTGCTTAAAAAGTCTTTTCACTGCAAAAACCTCACTTCAAAAAGGAAGTATCCTTCTCTGTGTTTAGATTCCCAACTCCTGGAGAATTTATTAATTTCTCCATCTCTCTTACGAGAATGAGTGTCATTCCACTGGCAGTTTCAAGACTCCTAGGATATAACAATTATTTATCATCAAAGAGGATAACAAAATGTCAGTTCTTCTTCCCAGAGCATCCCTGCTGTTGACTTCTGACCCTGTAGACCACTTTATCCCAACTTTGAAACTTGGTCATCGCAGAGTCTGTGTTTTACCCGTTCTCATTTTCCCTATCCTTTTCTAAAGGACAAACTAGGAGGAATGAGGACCAAGCTGATATCTATGGGGTAAACTTCTGAGTGGTAAGCTTGAAAACTGTGTCTGGTTTTTGGGTCTGTCTGCTTACTCTAGAAGGTGGGTAAATTGTCACATCTTAGGGTACTCTCTCAACAATTACTCGTATATCTATCTATATCCTGTCAAAAATTTAATCTCTAATTTATTTATCTATTCTGTAAATATCTAAAATATATATCAGTATCAAAGACAAGTAAGTTGATGAGTTTTGGAAGTGGTTCCTAGATTAACAAATCAAGTGTAGTCATTGACAATACTTGAAAAAGAAAAAAAATATTGATGTGGTGTATAAATTACTCATAAATAGTACACAAAAATTAATAAATTAATTCAACCTTTATTGAATCCTCTATTCTAAGAATTAGCTCATAAATAATGTAGCTGACCTTCACTTTAACTCTTTACTAAGGTAATATGACATACTAACCTTGCAATCACCAGTTGAGTTTTCCCTTTGCAAACTCCAATTATGTAGGTCTCCAAGGTTATTTATGCTTTTTCCATTTATAATTAAAAGTAATTACCAGGTAAGCTCATAAAGTATAAGTGAGGAAATTTAACACTTTTTTATGAAAATTGAATTGAATGCTACAAAAAGCCCATTAATAGTGGCTAAAATGCAACAATGGATTAATCAAAATGTGGGTTAGACAATTATGACTGATTATAAAAAACACTGAGGGAAATCCAGAAAAATACTGCCTTTTAATTGATGACTTCAAGTTATCATTCTCTTTTAAAGTAATGGAAGTAGCAAATGTATACTATAAATTTGAGAATGCTTTAAGAAAGAAATGTTGCTAAAATCTCATATCATATTAAAGTGTAAAGATTTGGTTTATAAGTGAGAACAACTAATGAACATGTCTGACTATTTTACACCAAATAAAACATTTAAAATATTCACCAAATTTTAATGATTCCCAACTTCTAGCAGTTATTTTGAAAGGCTTAAATACCTACCAAATCTTAGCAATTCTCTACTTTGACTCTTCCAATCAGCTAAATAAGTGTCCCATGCATTTAACATAAAAGGAGTTCCAGTGTACTATCATATATTTTAAACAATTCAAAAAGATTCAAAGGTTCATTTAAAATTAATTTTATTATCTTTCTTTTCTTATAAAATAGCCATATCCTATATACTATTTATAATTCTTTGACTAAAAGTAATTTATTTTCTCAATGGAAAAGTAGTTTAGCACTTGAAATAGAATAAAAGGTAAGTTTAGATGAAGGAGTTTGAAATAAGAGTTCACTGAGTTTCTATTCTTATATTTCTTCCTTCCTTCCTTCCTTTCTTCCTTCCTTCCTTCCTTCCTTCCTTTTTTTCTCTCTCTCTTTTTCTTTTCCGTTTTTGTTCTTATTGTTTTGTTTTGGCAGTACTTGTGTTTTGAACTCAGGGTCTACCACTTGAACTGCATCACTGTCCCACTCCTAGTTTTCTTAATCCAGTTTGCTATGGTGCTTCTGCACTACAGGATTCTGGTGATGACTATCTAAGCAGCTATAATGAGCCAACAGAACTTCTCTTCTTCTCTCAAGAGTATTTCCCCTTTTTAGAGTAATTATGGAGATTTGGTCCTCTAAATACTTGATAAAAAAAACAGTGAAATGCCAGCATTTAGAACAAGGCTGCAGGGAAAATAGTCTTCTAATACACCTGTAGCTGGCACTGCCCCTCCAACCATCATATTTGAGGTATTGTTTAGTCTTTTTATGTAGAAGATAGCTGTGCTCCAATTCATCTTGGGAGTCCATGAATAAATATCTCCAGCACTCTATTCTGATAGTTTAATAAAATAATACTATAATGTATTTGATAATGTGAAAAGGGAGTCACCATTGTTAAGTAGAACTCAAAGGTTTAGTTCATATGACAAGATTTTTCTTTTAATATCATAAGGTAGTGACTTCAAGGTTTATTGCTACTTGATTGATCTATGAACATTTGCTCATTTTATTCATTCCATATGGGCTGGACAAATGGCTCAAGTGGTAGAGTGCTTAATTACCAAGCATGAGGTCCAGAGATCAAACTTCAGTCCCATTAAAAAAAAAAAACCTTTTTCTTTCCATTAACTTAGGAATAAAAGTGAATTGTACATATAACACAGAATCAAATATCTTAGTGGCTTTTAATGTCCATGGTGAACACCTAATGAGACAAAAAATGTGAGTATATCATCTAATACCATTTTCTCAACCTTGAAACTACAAATTTGGGGTCAGATAATCTTTGTTGAGGATTGAGGATACTATCTTCTGCATTATAGGATTTTTTCCTTTATTCTTTTATTCATATTTGCATACATTATTTGAGTCATTTCTACCCTCGTCCCCATCCCTTCCTTCTCCCCATACGCCTTGCTTCCAGGCAGAACCTGTTCTTCCCTTTTCTACAATTTTTTGAAGAAAAGACATAAGCAATAATAAGAAAGACATAGCATTTTTGCTAGTTAAGATAAGGCTAGGTATACGGAGAGATTCCTAGCATTGCTTCCATGCACAAGTGTATTACAACCCAAATTGAGTCATCTCTACCTGACATCTTCACTACTTCCCAGTCACCTTCCATATCAACCTTTGTCACTTCAAGGTTATTGTATTAGCTCCTCTACAGTGGGGACATCAAACACTTTCAAGTTTTGGGTTCCCTACCTATCCCCATTCCTCCCGTATGTGCTCTCCCCTTAGCTTGCGACCCAAGTCCAACAACGTTACTGCATTTGCCCTAGATCTAAAGTCCGCATATGAGGGAGAACATATGATTTTTGGTCTACTGAGCCTGGCTAACCTTGCTCAAGATGATATTCTCCATTTCCATCCATTTACTTGTGAATGATAAGATTTCATTCTTCTTCATGGCTGAGCAAAATTCCACTGTGTATAAATACCACATTTTCTTAATCCATTCGTCAGCAGTGGGGCATCTTGGCTGTTTCTATAACTTGGCTATTGTGAATACTGCTGCAATAAACATGGGTGTGCAGGTGCCTCTGGAGTAAACTGAGTCGCATTCTGTTGGGTATATCTCTAGGAATGGGATTCCTGGATCATATGGCAGATCTATGTTTAGTTTTTTAAGAAGCCTCTATATTGTTATCCAGAGTGGTTGCAGCAGCTTGCGTTCCCACCAGCAGTGTACGAGGGTTTCTTTTTTCCACATCCTTGGCAACACCTGTTGTTGGTGGTGTTTTTGATGATGGCTAGTCTAACAAGGGTCAGGTGGAATCTTAGTTGCACTGTAGGACCCTACTGGACAACAAACACCTGTGGGTTTAATCTTGTTCCCCCCTCCCACTGCTGTGACTAATAATTCAAGCACCCTGATGTCTTTATCAGCTTCATATCACTTTATGTCATAGAAACAACCCTATAATTTAAATCAAGAAAAGCATGAGAATTTTTTCTGATTTATTCTTTCTGAGAATACTGAACAAAAAAATAAGTTTAATTGGATTGTTTGGCAAATTATCCATTCCTTTCTCATAAAATGTGTAAGTTATACATTTTCAAGTATTTATTATGTCATTAGAGCAATATTTCACCTCTGTGTTTATCATAATATCCAATCATTTGTTAGATAATATGTATTATTTTAAGGAACTACTACCTCACCAAATAAAATCCCAAAGACAAAATAGAGTTTGACCTAAATTTATAAAGATTCCAAAACGTTAAATTGAAGATATGTGTCATTATGTCCAGGTCATTCTGCAGACAAATCAAATTGATCCCTTTCAGGGAATAGTGTTCACATCCATATCTTTTCAAGGCTTTTCATGAAATCTGATGGGCAGTTGGTGTAAGAACTATCTGAGTTCTCACCATATGGCCCAGGGTCGTTGAAGGTTCTTCAAAGTTTTCACTGGTACATAGGTGAAAACTATTTTTATGTTAATACTGAGATTTTGTTTCCCTTTTTTTAACTCTCATTCTTTCAAACATATAAGGTAGAGTTCCCCAGAGTCTAAATCATGCACTATACCTCAGGAAACAAAATACAGGTGCAGGTGAAGAATACAGCTGTTTCTTACTAAGATAGACATTAAAAAGTTTTTTAAAACTGTTAAATGGTGTCACTACTTTCACCAATATTTAATTTCTAAATATTTGTGGTTTTATAAAAAATTATACAAGTTCAGTTGGATTTACTGTTTCTATTTTTAAATGAATCAATACATAAAATGCTACATTTTGTTAGTATTTACTTATTTTTATTTTGATAAATATCAACAATTTTAACTATATTAAAAAATTAAACTCCTTGTAATCTTCAGTAATTTTAATTCCTTTAATAATAAAAGAATCCTGAGAATAAAATGGAAAAGAACTCGGATCTAAGCCCACATGGTTAAGCCGATAGGCCATCACAAATTGCATAACATCCTTCAATGTCATATTTTCTGTGTTCTGAATGATTTCTAAAGTCATTTACTTTACACAAAGAGCTGTTGTCTCCTCCACTCTGACTGCTGGTGACATTCCATTTGATATCAAGCTGTCATTCCTTTGATATCACCCCTGCAGTAACATATGCAGCATTTTAGTTCTTTTCAAATCATTAGTTCAGAAGGTTATAACTAAATGCATGTAAACTCAATGTAGGTAAATGTGTGGGATAACCATTACAATGGTAAAATAAGAACATTTTGCATATTTAAAAAGCCATGGAAATGGAACCAAGTATAATCAAGAATGAAAGCAGAACATAATCTTATATTTTAGAATCTATGACTTGAGAGCAATCAATTCAATGCCACAGAATTTTGAATACTTACTTGCCCACTGAAATTCAATAGAAACAATCCAAACTTTTCTGATATCCTGCCATATTAATTGGAAAAATGAATCAGGACACTTTTATAAAAGCAAACTCAAGCCAGGTGATGGCATATGCCTGGATTTCCCAGGAGGCTAAAATTGTGAGTTCGGGGAAAAAAAAGGCAACAATTTCCATATGAAATTAGTCATAATTGCCTATTTTAATATGAAATTTTAATAGTTTTTTTCAGAGATTTTAAAAATTTTATTCCAATTAAGTTTTTCTTAGGCCATCTATTTAGCTTTTGTTTCATTTTAGAAATTTTTTTTTAATTTTATGTCATCATTTTTACATTTTCTTACATGCATATACATTATTTGGGCAGTTATTGAAACATTATTTGCTATTCTTTGCGATTTTAACAAGGATGCTTGGCACTCATTTCTAGAATTTCATGTCTTTGTGGAGCCTTAAGATGCTTTTAAATTTCTAAATTTAATTATTCTATACTGCAATATTATGTAGTAGAAATTGAATTCAAAGACAACTAGATTCTGATTTTAAAGTAATAATGTAACAGCTGCACAGCTGGGAGCAAACCAAATTCTGAGGCACCAATTTAATAGGAAATTGAGTTGGGTGCCACTGTTAATAAGGTCAGCCCCACTGAAATTCCATTCATAGTTTAGAATACTGGAATAATTAAAAAAGTGAGCAGTGAGATTTTTGTCTAAAACTCACATAGAAATAACAAATTTATGTTGAACAGTCAGTGTACTCTGCACTATTCTAAGTACTATGGATTCAGAAATAAATACTGTGTTTCTTTGTGGTGATGCTATCTAAGCCTATATATACCATCATAAATACTCTTAGCTTTCATTTTTTTTAAAAGACAGTCTTATGTTACAGTTCTATGCCCAGGATGGTCTAGAGTTCATGGTCCTCCTGTCTCAGCCTCCTGAGTGCTAAGATTTCAAGCAGATGACACCATACTAGGCTCAGTGGAGTTTTCAAGTCTTGAATAGGACAATGTTTCTCATATGTAGCTGAGATACTGTGAGTTATGTAAAAGGGGAAAATTTTATCTGCCTTCTCTCTTTATCCTTCTACTTGCTGGGAAAATAATCATTGTCAAATTATGATTGCAAAGACATAGTATGATCAGAACAGGGAGGGCTGAGGGTGGGGTAGGAGAGAGGGTTGGCCTGGTGATAAAGTATTTATCATCCTTGAGGCCTTGTGTTTAGTACCTAGTACAGGAAGAGAAATGAAAAAAAGGAACAGAGAAAAAGAGAGAGAGAGAGAGAGAGAGAGAGAGAGAGAGGAAAGGAAGGAGGAAAGGAAGAAATAAAAGAGGATAAGAAAGAAAAAGATAAAGGAAGAAAGAAAGAATGGAGGGAGGAAGGAAGAAAGGAAGGAAAAGAGAATAAAAGAAAGAAAATACTCAAACCTTGTTTTCTTTAAAAACATTTTAAAATGGAAACTTAAAAACTCAAGGAACTGATCACACAGCTAAGTCAAATCACTTCTAAGCATATGTATTGCCATTTTAATTAGATCAACTGTGGAGTGGTGGACAAGGGTGAAATTGCTATTTAATGAGCTTACGGGCTGTGAAAAGGCACAATGGAGCAGAGCTAGAAGAGGGCCAAGGCAGTGCAAAGGGACATTAGAGCCCACCATATGATTTGATTTTGAAACTTCCTGCTGATTGTCTTTCAGACATTGTTTTCCATAATTTATTATGCTAAATAAAGAAACGTCAGACTATTTTTAAACTTCAGTCAATTTCTAACATTTTGGGAGGGAGCTTTTAAACTTGAGATCTAATATCTAAAACTTGCTCACTTTAATTGGGTATTGCTTAAAGAGTGACTTAACCTGGAGTCAGTCAGTTTGAGAGGAAGATAGCATACCTTGAAAAAAATGCCACTTTCATTCTTTAAAGTTAGGAAAAGTCAGGAAAAGACAATTGATGTGGTTAACCCAATCCTGGGTTCCCAGAGTTTATGCAATGTCCAATCCTCAAGATTGAAGCTATCTTTTATATTACATGGTCTTCGGCACCTGATTCACAGATTTATGTTTGAATCCATTTTAAAGTCCATTTGGATGGCTATAACAATATACTATAGACTGAGTATCTCATAAATAAAGAAATGTATTTCTAACCATTGTAGAGTCTGGTATGTCTAAATGCAGACAGAACCTAGTGAGTGTCTGTTTCCTTATCATCCTGTTATGTGTCCTCACATGTCAGAAGGGGCAAGGGTGCTCTCTGGGGGCTCTCTTACAAGAGCACTAATCCCATTCATGAGGGCTCTGTCTTCAGAACCTAAACACCCTCCAAAGGTCCTACCTCTTACTTTGGAAGGTCAGGATTTCAACATATGAATATGGGAGGGACTCAAATGTTGAAGTCATGCTCTTCATGATGTTCATGATAAGGTATCACTCAAAGTCAGTGGAATATCATTGGCGTGAGGACACAGCACAGAGCCCTAGCAGTCTTGCTTGTTTCTGTTAACTGAAAGATCCTTAAAGCTACAGAAAGTACAGAGAGTAGGAAAATTCTCTAAAAGAATTATCCGTGTGAGAATAGATATGAGTTAGCATGGATCCTATCACCCATGGACTGATACTTACATATACCATATCCCCAGGCTCTATTGATTTAAATTATAATAAAGTGTGACTTTGTATCTGTGTGTGTCTCTCCCTCTCTCTCCTTCTCCCCCAATGGCTCTTCTGTACCCAAATCCCCTCTAGCTGAAGTCCACAAATCGATCTCCTAAGTCCTCAGTTCAGGTCGAGCCATCGCCTCCTCTGTGAGGCCTCTCCCAAGCCTTCCTCCATTTGAGTTGCCTTACCCATCATTACCTAATGTCTGGAGATTCTTTGGCACATTCCTCATGACTTCTTCCCTTATAAATCAATATGCACAACTTCCTAATTCTCTCAGAATTATGCTTTACTTTCATTTTCTCTTTCTTCATGCACTAAGCTATACAACTTGCAGCCCAAAATACTAGCAAGAATCAGAGAACAGTAACAATTTAAAAGAAAATCCTCTTGGTTAGAGGCAAAGAAGGAAATGATTCACATTCCTGTCAAAAAGAATGAGAAATTATATAAGCATTGCATCTTGAAAAATATGAAGCCTCCTTTAAAACAAGATGACAATTACTGTTTACTCATACAGAGATAAAATGGTTATTGAGGCAGGAATGGCTATGTAGGGGAAGATATTACTGTGTATAGAATTTAAAGAGTTAACAAATGAAGAAATGATTTTGATCCTAACCTTTGACTCCAAATTCATTAGTTCTAATTGCTCCATTCATAAAAGGTTCTTCAAACCTCAAAAGCTTAAAAAATTTCAATGATCAAGACAGTCTTCAATAAGTCAAATTAGAATTTCTAGAGGTAGGTATAGGCATTGATATACTGAGATTTTCTAGTGTACACAGATTACTAGGACCATTTCTATAAACCGGGTTACACTATGACTGATTTTCTAGTAGTTCGTTCATTTAAAGAAGTTTATTTAGAATGGGGAAGACATAAATTAAGATCTATAAATATACAATTCATAAAAAGTTATATTTTCTTTGTAAAATTTGGGGAGCCCTGAGTTCAAACCCCAGTAGTGCCAAAGCAAAACACAAGAAAACCATGGGGAAACAAATTTTTGGTGCCATGCTTAGAAAGTTCGTATTCAACCCTTGAATATTATACTTAGCGTTGAATAAATATGAGTATTCATTTTAAGTTTTGGAAACTTGGTTTCTCATCTATAAAGCTGAGATAATAATAAAACTACCTTGTTTATAGGATGACTCAGGATAAACTAAAATATATGCATATGAATTTTTTTTCTTATCAGAAACTAATGTACAATTATCAATTGTTTTAGCAATAATCATCTGTAGTTTAAATCTAGTACTAGGACATGAAGTCTTTTCCATCTTTTTAAAACACTTTCATTAGTATATGTTAGTTGTACAGGGGTTTCGTTACGACATTTCCATATATGCTTATAATGTACCTTGGTTAGGTTCATCCCCACCACCATTCTCCCTCAGCCTTCTCTCTCATACAAAAATATTTTCAACAGATTTACAGATCTATTTACATACAAGTATCCAAAGTACATCAACTATATTCACCCTCCTTTAATCTGTCCATTCACCTTCCCCCAATAGTACATTCCTGTTCTTCCATTTGTAAGTGTATGTTTATTGTTACGAAGCGTTTCACCATGATATTTCACCTGAGAATATAGTGTGCTTTAATCAGATTAACTCCCTCTATTACTCTCCCTTTTCTTTCTCCATCCGCTGCTATTCAACAGACTTCAGTGTGTTTCATTGTGCCATCTTCATAAACAATGAAATGAATTTCAATATTGTCTTTTTCCCTCCCTCCCACCCCAGTCCCCTCAAACGGTCCCACTATTACAAATTTGTCATATACATATATGTGTGTGTACATATATTTATATATATGTGTGTGTGTTTGTATTATTTATACACTTACGTATACATTTATCTTTTGAATTTATCTTCTACATATGAGAGAAAGCATGGGTTCCTACTTTGTGTTTCGGAACCTGGTTTACTTGGCTTAACATGTTGCTTTCCAGTTACCTGCAAATGAGATAATTTTGTTCTTTATTGTAGAATAATATTCCATTGTTTATGTATGTATGTGTATATTTGTGTGTATTTATATATGTATCACCCTTTCTTAATCCATTCATCAGTTGTAGGGCATCTGGGTTGTTTCCATAACTTGGCTATTGTGAATAGTGGTACAATAAACATGGGTGCCACGGGCATTTATTGTATCCTGACTTATATTCATTCAGACGCATATCCAGGAGTGGTATCATTGGATCTTAGAGTAGTTCCATTTTTAGTTTTTTTCAGGAGCCTCCAAACTGATTCCCATAGTGGTTATACTAATTTATATTTCCGCTAAAAGTGCATAAAGGTTCCTCCCCCCACCACACACCCCCTCCGTCTTTACCAGCATTTGTTATTATTTCTGCTAATTATAAGAGCCATCTGACTGGAGTCGCATAAAATCTCAATGCAGTTTTGATTTGCATTTCCTTTACAATCAGAGGTACTGAACATTTCTTCATGTATTTATTAACCATTTGTATTTCTTCCTTTGAAAAATGTCTTTTTAGTTCATTTGTCCATTTATTTGTTAGGTTGTTGCTGCTTTGGGAGTTTAGGTTTTTGAGTTTCCTGTAAATTCTGGTTACTAATCTATTGTCAGATGCGTACCTGGCAAATATTTTCTCCAATTCTGTGGACTGCTTCGTCAGCCTGGTGACTGTTCCCTTTGCTGTGATGAAGCAGAAGAGACAGTTTCCCTTTTTATTTTCTTTCAGTTTCTGGTCTATAGTTAGATCTTTGTGTTAACAGAATTCAAATGACACATTTTCTTTAAAAAAAAAGTTATGTAAAAAATAATTTTCTATATGTTGTTTCTAACATGTAAGACAAATGTAAACATCTGGAGTGTAAATTGAAGAAAGAATAAATTTGTTTATCAAAACAAAGTAACTACTTGTTTTAGGCACAGTTCCCAAGCACTCAAATACCTCAAAATTCTCAAATTCAAAGTGATAATCTTGAGAGCTGTTTTGTTGTTGTTGTTCTGTTCAATTAATCCTCTTGTCTGCAGAGGTGCTCCTTAATTCATAGGCAGAGATTAAGTAGTTCTAATCAGGAAAGCCAAATAGTCAGAAAGGGGAGCCAAGCAATACCTCTCAGTTTTCTTTTCCTAACATATTAGATAATTACTTCCATCTTTTCTATTAAATCTAGCAGGTAAACTTGCTGATAGCCAAATGCAAATCACTAAGAGAAACACTTGTACTTGTTTTCATAAACAAGGAGCGGCTCTTTAAACACTCAAATCATGTTTAGAGCTATTAAATTTTGTAGTTTTCTTTCATCTCTTCCTCACTGGGCTCTCTTGGGAAAGTTAGTTTGGATCATTTAAATCCTTGTTTTAGCACCTCTTAGTACCCTTTGCTTATTTTTCACAATAAAATTAATACAATAATATATGTTTCTTGTTTCTAACAAGAAGATAAAATATTGTTTGTGAATTTGCTAGGCAAATTCTACCGTGACACACAAATGTGCCATTCATATTATGTTCTTTGTTGCTTCTCTTTTCCTTTTGTAAAACAAAATAAATGAAAGTGTTGGGGGTGCAGCTGTGTGGTAGGGCTCTTGCTAGCATGTGGGAAGGCCCAGGGTTCAATTCCCAGCAGCTGCAACAATAATACCTTATGGACAAGTTTCAAAAAGAGGAACAAGCAGACAAAAGACCTCTTTGGCTGTAATGAAATGACATTGTAACATATGTGAATTCACTTTGTAAACTTTGAAAATCTGATACTAAAACAATAATGATATACTACTGTAAAATTTAAAAACATCTGCCTTTTTTGACTACAGGAGCCAGTTCATTATATTTGCTTTGTTAAGCTATATTAATGTTTAAATTTCCTAATTGTATAAAAATAATATTTCTTAACATTCAAGCATAGTTACTTATTTTAATGTACAGGTATGAAACAAATAGGTTTTTCCCTATCGTAGGATTTTAGAAAGTTTTAACAAATCTCCATTCCTACCAATAATTACATAAAAATGAGTAAATCTCAATATCATGGTTATTTTTCTAATTTATACTTACTTTACAACATCTGAGGATGTCAGAAAACATTAATGTACTAAATTTAAGAAAATTTCAGGTGTTTCCTATCAGAGAAAAGCCTAATGGTGTTTTCCATTCCTGGCAAAGTGATAAATTGAAATAAAAGTACCATAAAAGGGTTAGAGGACAAACCAAGTTAAATTTTGCAAATTTCTAATAGTCATGCATGGGCTGACTAACTAATTTGAATACTCAGCTCTTCAGCTAAGGTAATTCTGAAACCACCAAGGCAAACCTCTTACATGTGTGAGCTGAAATAGTGGGCATAACAGACAAAAAGACTGGGGTAGGATAACAAGGCTGAGAGAAATCTTTCAGGGGTACCCTTGTTCTCACCATGTGTCTAGCTACAGCTTTCTAACAGGTGGGAGAAGAGCGGCATGACAAAAACTCTGTGGTGGACTGGGGAACAGAATTTTTTTTTTTCGTTAGTTTTCAAAATGAATATGTGCCTTTATTTTTTTTAATTTTTTTTATTCATTTATTCACATGTGTTTACATTGTTTGGGTCATTTCTCCACCCTGCCCCTCTCTCCCACCCTCTCCCCACCCCCCTCAGTTCCAGGCAGGTCCTGTTCTGCCCTTATCACTAATTTTATTGAAGAAAAGACATACGCATAATAAGGAAGACAAAGCATTTTTCCTAGTTGAGTTTAAAATCCAATGTATATGATTCAATACAATTAAAAAAAAAAAAGTAGACCAAGAACATGTAATCTAAAAATAAAAAAAAAACCCTAAAGGAAGAAATATGTGTAAAACAATCTAGTGGAAATGGTGGACAGTGAAGGAGAAACCCTGTCATAAGAAGATGAATTGCATAAAAGAAATCAAGTTAAAATTCCATTTTTTGTTTTTAAAAAGTGATTTATTTTTAATGTACCTTTACTTTTAAAAATTGTTTTTATTATCATATTATTGTACTACTTGGGGTACATTGTGGTATTTACAAAAGTACTTAGTTGAATTCACTCCCTCCATCATTCTCCTTTATCCCCTTCTTCCCCCATTGCTGGAATAGTTTTGACATGTCTCCCTCTCCTCTATGTCTCCTTTTTGCCTCAGTCCTCTTCTTAGGGTGATCTCAACAATTTTAAAAATTCTATGTTCTTTTGTGCAGAAAGTACATCGGCCAACTTAAAATTCTTGAAATAAAAGTACAATATGAGAAATGAAAAAATAGTCAATGGTTTTAAAGGAGCAAAAGATTAGCAACCATGACCATGGTTAATAGAAAGTCTACAAATTCTACTAAGGGAGTGAAAAGGCTTGTAAAAGCATGACTCATAAAAAGAAGGCTAGCAAGCTACAGGTCCTTCATTTAATATGCTACAGCAAAATTATTGTTGTTATTGCTGTTATGGTTCATGTGCCTCTAGCTAGTGGAACTACCGAGAGGTGATTGGATCATGAGGTGCTAACTTCATCAGTGCAATAGTGGATTGATCTATTTATGAATTCATACCTGAATGCAAACTGGAGTGGTGGGACCTAGTTGGGAGAAGAAGGTCAATGGAGGTATGCCTTTTAAGTTACCTTATTTCCAGTCTCTTATTCCCTTTTTCTCTGCTTCCTGGTTACAACTTTTCTCTTCCATGACCTTCTGCCATGATGTTTAGGACTTGCCACAAGCCTATAAGCAAGGCAGCCAGTCAACCATGAACTGAAACCTTGGAAACTGTGAGCCAAAGTAAATCTTTCTTTCTTTAAAATCTTTTTCTCAGGTATTTTATCATGGTGAGAGAAAGCTGACAAGCAAAATTGCTTTCTTAAAATTTACTATAAAAATAAGCAAGCCATACTTATTATTGCCATACATATTTTAAATAGGGTCTTGTATTCTGAATATAAAAATTCAACAAATTCAATTTTAAAATGCACGACATAACTGCCCAATAAATCCATAGAAGAATTCTCAAATACAATCTACAATGAAGTGACAATTGATACCTCACTCTATTTAATTGTATTTAGAGCTAAAAATAAGGACACTGACAATACAAATGTTGGAGAAAATGTGGGTAAAATCAAATTCTTATACATGTCTGATGACAGCATAGTGATTCAATCATGGAAGGAAACTCTTGGAACATGATTCCAGCAAATCCAACCTAAAGGGAACATTGTTCAAAAGAATAATGCCTACTTCTAATAGGTAAAAAGCAAAAAACCTCAAATAGTCATTATGAAGAAAGTGGAAAAACAAAATGTGATACATTTATATAATGAAACATCATTTCAACAAGAAAAAACTTGGAATTTTGTTGCATGTTACAAAGTGGATGAATTTCAGAAAGATTTATGAGTGAAAGATGTCAGACAAAAATATACATAATTGAGTTTATCAGTGCTGAAACTATAAGTAAAATTATTCAAGATTGTAAAAATCAGAATGTAACTGTCTCTTCAAAGAATCAATTAGAAAAGGATAAGTAAGGAATTATCTAGAGCTACATACATATTCTAAGTTTTCATTTGATTGGTAATTGCATGAACTAATATATGCTTCCAAGTTATAATAAATATCTATAGCTTTGTTTTGTTTTATAAAGACAAAATATTGAAGAGGCTATCTTTTCTTCAATGTATGTTTTTGGAGCATTTGTCAAAAAATCAGATGGTGCTGGTTAAAGGAATATCCACATTCAGAAGATTGAAACAAAGTCCTGATTTCCCACTATGTACAAAATTTATTTCAAAATAAATCAAGATCTTAATTTAAGGCCTGAAACTGTGAAATTCCTATAGGAAAATGAAGGCAAATCACTTGAAGATAAAAGAATAGCTGATACCTTTCTGAATAGAACCTCAATTGATCAGGAAATAAGAAAAAGAATTGACAACTGGGACTGCATTGAATTAAAAAGCTTCTGCACATCAAAGGAAACAATGACCAGAATCAAGAGAAAAACTACAGATTGGAAGAAAATCTTTTCCAGCTCTTCATCAGATAAAGGATTAATATTTTTTATATGTACAGAACTCCAATAAATTAAATACTAGAAGAACAAATAAGCCAATTAATAAACAATCAAATGAATTGAAGAGACAGTTCTCAGAAAAAAAGTACAAATGGCTAATAAGAACATGAAGAAATGTTCAACATGATTAGTTATAAAAGAGATATAAGTCAAAAGAGCATTGAGATTTCCTCTCACCCTAGTCAGAATAGCAGTCATAAAGAAAACAACAAATGCTGGTGAGCTTTGAGGGCGGCAGGAGTCCAAGAACTTTAACCCACTGTGAGTGGGAATGCAAATTAGTGAAGCCCCTATGGAAATCAGCATGGAGTTTCCTCAAAAATCTAAAAATAGAGCTATGCTCTATTTTTATATATTTTATACATTTTTATATATTTTTACATAATATCTATGTATCTGAAGGAATTTAAATAAGCATATAATCAAGAAACCTGCACACCCATATTAATAGCAGTGCTATTCACAATAGCCAAGCTGTGGAATCACCCTGATACTCATCAACTGATGAATGGATAAAGAAAATACAGCATATATGCACAACAGCATTATTCAGCAATAAAAAAGAATGAAATTATGTTGTTTGCAGGAAAATTGTAAATAGAGATCACTGCAACGTGAAATCAGTCAGACTAAAGACAAATATCACATGTTCTCTCTTATATGCAAAATCTAGACTTTAAAAAATGAATGTCAGGAGGGTAAAATGGGGATTGTTTGAGGGTTGGAATCAGCAAGTGTGGGTGAGTATAATTAAAGTATTTTAGAGACACTGTGAAAATAAACTAATGAAATCTGTTAGTAATTTTTAAAAAGGGAAGATGAGAAAGAATAATGGTGGGGATAAATTTAATTGAACTTCATTTTGTGCATCCATCTAGTACAAGGAAACCCCTTCATACAATTAATATGTGCTAATAAAAGTATATAGATAAAGACCAAATTGTCATGGCTTAAGACATGTAATTGCTTTGATTTTCACATGACATGGAAATGTTAGAGGAAATATTATATCAATAAAATTAAAAGATAAAATGCAAGGCCATAGAAGATAATTGTTTATGGAAGTAGAAAGGAATCCATGACTGGGAAAATCGAAGCATAATGATTTTAACAAGGTCACTTTGAAGTGGCCCTGAGGTCTTACAGTTTTGTTCCTCTTTTGTTAATCTATCATATTCTACTGTCAATGAAACAGTTAAACTGGAAGTAGCAGTGATTAGTTTCCTGTGAATTAGTCTAAAAATAGATGAATCAGGCAAACTGTGAAGGGTAGAATCCAATGGCAGATATTGTCTTAAAGAAAAAAAATAAAGGAAACCCTCATATGTATGAAACTAAAATTTAATCAATGTAATTGCATGACGTGCAAAAAGTTTATTGATATAATGTTCACATAAACTAGAGTCTGAATGAACGAATCTGTTACTATCAGAGGCAGAGATTTCATAGCTGAAAGACAACTTTGGGTGGTATGTTCCTATTAAACAGATGTGTACATCAGAAGATGGTGGCTTGAGTGTAGTTGCTCTTGATTATCTAATTCAGTATCTTGCTTGTGGCGATGGTCCCAGGGTGTTTACACACAGTCAAGCTCATCAAGTTGTATACATTAAGTGTGAACATACTTTTATCATTTATACATCATTAAAGCTAAAAAGATTATCTACTTTGTTTCCTTTGCTCTTATTCTACATTTATCAAACAGCACTTAATAACTTTTGACCTTCTCATCAAGCAAAACGAGACACAAATAATCCAGTTTGCCTTTTTCTTGTGTTTCTCACTGTAACTTAATTATTTGGTGTCATGGTTTGGGCAATCATCTATTATATGTCAAGTTGATGAGTCAGTCCCTTTAAACCTATTTAATTCTGGGCACACTGAGTTTGTACATTTCAGTGTCTGCTTTGAATGATTCAAACTACAATTTCCACTTCTAATCAATGTCTGGGTGGCCAGCTGGCTTCTTCTTCAGTGATTCATGAATTTATCTCCAGTTTTAATGTAAGGCATGTTTGGGAATAAAAGTTCAGTGATATGTTTGCAGTATTCCCAACTTTCCTGTTATGAGAAAACAAATGAGTTTGGTGCTAGGAAAGGATTTGACTGGGGAATATCTAAATTTCAGTGTTTAAAGGAAGAATGGGCTAAAAGAACTGAGAAGAGTTAAAAATGAAAGGAAGTATAAATACTGAAAATAGGGACAAAGACATTATCTGTAAGTTGATAGAACATTAGAAAACAGAAAAAAGCTAAAAACTAAGTCTAAGAGGATCCAACCTCTCCAGCAAGAAAGGGGAATGGCTATAATGAGGCACACAGGAGCTTCAGCAAGTGTGACATTCATTCACCAATGCAAATTCACCAGTATGTGACTGGAAAGGCAGCCAGAGTAGGAGGAAGGGTAAAAGAATGATGCCAGAGAGAGAGAAAGAGTGAGAGGATACTGGGGCTAAGCAGTGATAATGTGTAGGAGATAATCTGATTTTGAAAAGTAAGGGATGGCACTATTCCTTATAGAAAAGTGTAACCTTCATTACTATATTTGGCCTTTCCAAGACACTCTTTCTTTGCTACACTGTGATTAGTACCTCCACACTTCAAGGTAGCTACAAAGAGAGAAAATGAAGTGAAAATTCAATCGTTTTCCTATTTGTGTAAGCCACGGTAACAAGATATCTAAGCAGTACTTCATAAAAAACCCTAAAACAAAAAAAATTCAAAATTAATGAAAAGAAAATAAATGTAATGATATAATGTACCAAAAGCACATGATTACTTTACCTTATTACAACATGTTGCTTTGAGTTGGAGTTTGCTTTAACATAAGGAGGCACTGTTTTTTAAATTGCTGCATTCAATACCCAGAAATAGTTGAAATTTATTTATGTGCATTTAATCAAGTACTTATTACCTTTAAGAGGTTAATCACTGTGATAAATACTAAAAATATAAGTGAGCATTAAAAATTGCATGTTCTTAGAACTAAAATTTGCTTAAGACTTTAGGAGTTTGTTGAGAGGATATAAAAATAAACTAATGTGAGCTTGAATTCAGTTTTCCCTCCATCATTCTGATTAGTATAGTGGTTATTTTGAAAGCATAGCTTTGTATGGATGAATGGATGGAGGAAATGGCTCTCATAGTCTTTAAAATATGTATGTTTTATATATTCTGTGAGACAGTATTCTACATATCCCCTCTCTAAATATGCCATACCAAATATTTCATATATGGCAATAATTCTTTCCTCCTTCCTTCTCCTTCTTTCCGTCAACAAATACTGATTTTCTCTGTGCAGTGAGCTAAGAATTAAGGACATGAAGATAAATACTATATACTTGCTGTCATCCAGGATCTTATGGACTGACTAGTAAATGAAGATGTACATACAGCCCTTCTAATAGGTACGAAAAGAATGGGGCAATGCTGAGTGCAATTCATTCCACTTGGGGAATGCACCAAAAGCCTTAGTGTAGAAAAGGTTATAAGTAGGTAAACATAAAAGATGAAGAGATTTTTATTTATTTATGTTTTGTTGGAGCAGACACAAGATCAGATAACGAGCAAAGATGTAGGTGTGAGCATGTATTCAAAAAACACAAAACAATGGATTTTCCTTAGAACAGAATGTTCATAGGAAAACCTGAGGCATGAGGGAAAGAGGGACTTAGGAGGAGGGATCTGTTAACAACCTGAGAATTTCTCTGCACTTTGAAGGCTTAACAGATTTGGGATGACAAGATTAAGCATGGAAATCATACTATCATGCTTGCGATGTGAAAAGTTAATAAGGAGTGTCGATTTGAGGAAGTGAGTCTGATCCTGGTTTCACAATCTGAGAGAAAGAGGCAAGGCTTTCCTAAAGAAGCTTTGTGATTTCATGCTCACTTCTTTCAAATTTGAGATGAATCTTACAAAGATTATTTCAATAACTAGTCACCCAAATCATGTGAAAAATGATAAAATCACTATTTTACCTTAAAAGAAAATGTTTATGCTGGATGATTTTCAATGTTTGTGGTTGGAAATATTTAAATCTGATTTATCCTTTCCTTCAGGACTGAAAGAAAATCAGTTTGAGTTAGGTGTTTCTGAAATGTAACTTACTACATCTCCAGCAAAATGGCAGAACATTTTAATTCACAAATACATCACTATTTCAATCACATTCACTGAAAATTCATATTTCAATGTGAATGAGTATATGACATTTCCTTCATGTTTACACAGACTCATGTATAACTCTAAAACTGAAACCTAGGTTTCAATTGTGGGAAGACATGAATAACACACATTTCAGGGAACACACATTTTCTATGGTAATTCTCTGGCAGAGGCAACTCAACACTACTGTTCCATGTAATTGAAAGAAACCTGCATGCTGACTAAAACCAGGTTAGCACTTGGCTATAGGCTACATACTTGGCAATAGATAAGTTTATCCTAAGACAATCTTCAGCGACAAGTTGAAATAGTTTCAGAATGTCAAGTCTTCTCTGCTGTTCATTCTCTTAAGTATCTTGAAGGGAAAGGGTGAGGGTGGTCAGTTGCTCATACCTTAAGTATAAATTTAACTTTCTTTATCTGAATTGTAAAGATTTTGTTGGATAAAATACATACTATTTTATACTAATATGCTTTAAATATAGTTTTCTTTATAAAGCAAAAGGAATATAAGAAAAGACACACAGAGGGCAAGGGTGGGGAGATACACACACACACAGATTAAAAGAGAGATAGAGAAAAAGAAAGAGAGACAGAGAGAGATTATTATTATTTCTTATCATGTTTATTGCTGGATGGTTAGCAGGAAACTGGAAAGTTGTGGAAGTCCTATTGTACTTAATTGTGCTTAACTGATACACTCGGCCAAGCTGATACTTTTGAAGACCCAAAATGATGTATGATCATGAATGGAAAAGGGTCATTAACCCAAAGAATGTTGATAGGAGGGACTTACAGAGGTTCAACTCCTTTCCAAAATAGGAAAGGAACAACTTTCCTATAACATCCTGGAGCAACTTGAACTCTTCTTTTATGACATTAACTGAGAAAAGTAAACATGATAGATCAGATAGTCAGAAATAGATGTATATGGACAGATATATTAGATAAATAGGTAGGTAGATAGATAGATAGATAGATAGATAGATAGATAGATAGAGTTCCTGAATTTTGTTTTGAATGGTTTAAGATTAACTTTTCATGATTATAGGGAGGAAGAAAAGAAAGATGAAAGAGCTTTTTTCACCTCATTTTAATGTTTCTATTATTAAATATTTATGTTTTTATGGATCTGAAATTTTCAGTCTCATAATTCTTACACCATATGTACTAGTTCTTTCATCTGTAACAAATCTGAATGTAATAATGTCCACTTACTAAATGCAAGTTCTGAAAATATTAAAACTCCTTATATGAGCTTTCCTTTCCCTTTTCTCAATTACTTTAGTTAATTTCTAGCAAATGTGGACAATAATTCTCATTAATGGGCAATGTGATGGCTAGTCAGTAATTGTCTTCAGAAGCCTCACAATGGAGATATATCTATTCTGCCTTTTAGTATATCTAAGAATTAATATACTGAGGGTAATATTTATTATCCTCTCTTGAGAACACAGGGTTAATTTTTCTTTTGAGGCCTAGCAAAGAAAAAACAAAAAAAAATTATAGCAACATCAAAGCAGTACTCCAAAACACGTTACTTACAAATAGATTAATTATATAAAATAGGCATTTCTCACAATAATAATATCCACCTGTATATAAAAAGTTATTTTTCATTTCCAATAACAAAATCTCTATTTTTTTCTTTAGGTGGTACTGGGATTTGAACTCAGGGAAAAGGGATCTCCAGTTTAAGCTATACCCTGAGCCCAAAGGGTAGATTTCATCACTGCTCTCAAAGTAAGCTGCCAAAATATAACCCAGAAAGGTTAGTAACAAATTGGTTCTTTCAGAATAAAAGTATGTAAAGACTTATGGTACGTGAACGCAATCATTACAACAGACTTGGTTGTTGTTTGGCTCATAGTTTTGCACATATGCAAGACTCCTAGTAGCCACTTTTTCCTTGTGAGACTAAGTGTAGATTACGGCATTTCACTAGATTCTATCAAGAGATACTGATACTCTCAGTTAGTTATATCCTTTGTTTTAAAGTTCAGGGAATATCCAGAAGTCCCTACAGACTTTGCAATATGTATAAGTATTCTTAATGTAAGGAACTAGGGAATTATATTTAGTGAGAAAGAACAGATCAAGGGTAGTTTTCTTGACATATGGGTATGATTATAACAGTTAAAGCTTCTTTGGAACTATGACTTCAAAATTTGTGGTAAAGAACACTTATAATACATCTTTAAAGGCAATATTTTTGTTTACTTCTTTTCAGTGAATTTGGGACAACTGCTTCCAAGAATGCATGTCTTTGTCATTGTTTTAAACTTTAGTCCATACCTTTCTGAAATAATTAGATGATAAGAAATATGGTCTTTTTAAAGATATGTTATTAGCATGTATTAATTGTACAAAGGGGTTTCATTGTGATATTTTCATATGAGCATATAATGTACTTTGTCAAGATCACTCCTTGCATTATGCTTTCTTATCCTCCTTTTCCCACTTTTTAAGCAATTTTAACGGATTTCATTATTCATTTTTATATGTGTATATGAAGTATTGTGATAATATTCATGTCCTTTCACCTTCCCCTTTCATCCTTCCCGCTTCCACTCATAAAAGCAGGAAAAGAAGCAGAAATGTGGTCCTTCCACTACTGAAAGATTCCCTCTTGCTTAGGAATAGCTCAAGGTGGAAATGCCATCAGAAGAGACTGTGAAACCCATGACTTCCTTTGTCATATGTGATATACACAGACACAGATCATAGCTAACTGGCTTTGTAGATGAATTGTTGAGCACATGAGTAGACACTGAAATATTCTTTTCACTTGTGGATTATGTGGCAAAAGAAATCATAAGTCTTACATGTATAAGACCATAGAAATTGTTTGCATAATTGTAATTTTCAATTTTTATGATGGTTCTACACATGAAACAGTTCATTAGAAATTTGGAAAACTTAAGGATATTTTGATAAGTTAAATTAAGCACAAACTCTGTCCTATATGTTGTGGATTTTTGAGCTGTGATTGGTCAAAGAATTTACTAAGATGGGACAGTACAAGAATAGGTTTATTAGGATATCATTAAGGGAAACAACAGGAAACTAGACAAGGAAGTCTGGCTGCCACAAGGCCGAATTGCCATAGGCTGATATAACTTAGTTTGGGCTCCTTGGAGAGACTTGATTGGCTGTTTTCTTTATCATGGGCCTTGTTGACTGGCTGTTCTCTCTTAGGATCAGGAACATTTCCTGGACTTAGCACTTGGCTCTCACTTCCTCATTTTACGTGGACCTTGGTATTTTGGAATTTTGCTCTTGCTATGCATGTTTAAGAGGAACTTTCATATCATGTATATATATATGTATATATATATATATATAAGTATATATAAGTGCATATATAAATATATATAACCACTTTATGAATACAAGTCTAAATTATTACAAGAAGTTTTTGATGAAATTCATTAATAAATATTTACATAGTTTGAAAAAATTGGGAAAGATTTGTGAATCTACTTTAAGACAAATCTGGATTCAATCTAATGATTACAAAACAAAGTTATTCTGTTCTATTTTAATGTTTATAGTATATTCATAGTGTGAAAAACACGGTCATTCATTTAATGTTCAACCAAAATATTGATCACATTCTAATTTTTAGGGACATTCTACTGCTTTTGAAGCAAGAGTTTTAGACATCAGGCCCAAACATCTGGGCTTCCACATGTCAAGTCCAGCCACTTGCACCTACATGCCAAATAATGTGACATGATGTAGAGAAAGGAGATTTATTACATGCCCAGAACACACTGTGGGAAGAAGCAAAGCACTCATCCCAACTTCAACCATCTTCAAGTTACAGACATGAGTGTTAGTTTTAAATAGACAAACAAGTAGGGGCAGAGCCAAAGCTATGCAGAGTTAAAAAGTGCTATTTACAGGTGTGGCCTGGTTGGTCATTATCCCAGTTCTGGTGATGTTATTGCAGATCTGGAGTTGTTATCACTCTCACCATTTGAAAGTCCTAATCTGGTTCCCAAGAGACGATTATTACTGCTCCAGGGTTAGTCTTATTATTGTAGGTAATTGCCCTCATTTTGGGGATAATCTGTCCTGCAAAGTTCCACTGTTCCTTAGGGACAGTTTCAATCTCTTGTTATGAAGATGTCATAGATCATTCTTGTCCTTCCTTGATTCCAAGGTGTCTGCAGGAACTCAGCTGCAATGTCTCAGGCTAAAATCACCAAAACAATAGCCATGGAGATGCATGCTAGTGAGTATTCTGGTGGTGAAGGCAGAAGCAGACCTGCATCATAAACTCTATGAACTCCAGTTAGATAATGAATGCAAGTTGTGAAGGTTAGGTAATTGGGATGAATTAGAGTCCCAGCCAGTGCAAACTTCACTGTCTATACCAAAATTTTTCATGTCTCCAAGGGCCAGAGAGATTCATAGACAGCAGCTATTTCTTGGGAATTTATTTCCTACAATAAACCAACAAAGATGGATCTGTGTTCATCTATCAGGAACAGGTTGAGGGTAGCTCCTGCATCAGTCACCAACTTTCAGTTAAACACTGTTCTAAATCCAACACAGGAGAGAAAGCAGGTCAGGGCTCAGCCCTTTGACAGACTCCACTGCTCTTCTTTCCTACAAACTCAGTGAAGAAAAACAACCAAAAGCTTTTAACTCACAAAGGGAACTGAACAGAAAAGCCTAGGGGGTAGAATTCCACCTTATTTATTTCATCACAGAGAAATGCTGGCTGGTGTATATTTATAGTTTTTGTACAGTTGAGTTGTTCTTAGATTGTTTTAGTTGTAATTTGTTCTCTTTTTTCTTCTCTTCGACTATTGCATCTCGTGCAATACCCATTTTTCCCTGTTCCCACTCGCCATCACTCTAGTTTTTCCTATAGGTCTCTCTGTATTATCTTCCATCTTTCCTATGCTGCATCCTCTCACCTTTTTCCTTTCTCAATCATTCCTTCTTTTTAATACTAAATTATTAATACTTCTAGATATAATGATTTTTAAACTCCTCGTGTACTCTATAAATATTCTAGTTCTGTTCCTTTCCAATTTCATTGGGGTGTATTTGATGCTTGCAGTTGTTTTATACCATATTTCAATCTTTGCAGTATAATTTGGAATTGCTGTTGTTGTCATGCTGGCTTTCTCTCTTTGAGTGGTTTTAGGGAGTGTGACCACGAAAAAAGACTGTCTGCTAGGAATATCAAACAATAAATTAATAAATAAGTTAATAAGTAAGTAAATAAGTAAATAAATAAAGACATATTCATCCCAACTGATGCACAAATACCAATGCAGAAACAAAAGAAATATGAAAAAAAAAAGAAAATATGACCCTTCAAAAAGTCCATACTTCCCTAAAAACTGAACTGGGTGATAATGAAAAAGCTGATATACTAGACAAAGAATTAAAAAGTAAACTTTTACAAATGATCAATGACCTCAAGAGTACTCAAAGAAATATATGAATGAAATAAGGAAGTGAAGTCAAGAGCTGGGTAAAAAAGGCAGAAAAGTAGATGAGAACCACAACCGGGATATTAAAACACACTGAAAAGCATCCACTAAACTAAACCATTTATCAGGAAATAAAGACAAGCCAAGGTTATTCTATATTCAGATACCAATAAAGAAAAAAATAAACAAGCATAAATGCAACTTTAGAAACTGTGGGACACAATAAAGAGACCAAACCTAAGAATCCACAGGATATAAGGATCTGAGATATAAACTTAAATCATAAGAATGCTATTCAATGAAATTATAGCAGGAAATATCCCAAATAGTGGGATTAATAGAAATTTCCAAGTACAGGAGGCATGTTTAGAATTCCAAATAGAATGGACCAGAAAAGAATCTCTTCACATCATATTATATTTAAATATTCAAAGGTAGAGACCAAAGAAAGGATATTGAAAGCTGCAAGATAAAAATGTCAACATACTTACAAAGGCAAAAGCATCAGAATTCTATCAATCCTCTCAGAAGGAGCCTTGAAAGTCAGAAAAGCATGGAGTGACATATTTCTAACCCTAAAAGTAACTGCCAAGCAAAATTACTCCAGCCAGCAAAATAATCCTTTAAAATTGAAGAAATAAATATTGTCCATGATAAGCACAAGCTATAGCAATTTATAACCACTAAGCCAGCACTGCAGAAGATACTTAAAGGAATACTTCAAACAGAGGAGGAAGAAAGACAGTCACAAACATGAGAGATCAGGAAAGAGTAAGTTCCACCACAGAAAGAGATGAACACATAAGAATTAGGAAAGAATCCATCATGTTTAACTCAATAATATAAACCCACGACCTTCAAAGATGAATAAGGACAAAGAAAAAAACAAGTAGTAATAGAACCAACCAGGGAACAAAACCAACAAAAGTGTATAAATTGCGCAACACCTCTCAAAGAGAGCCATAAATGTAATGGTCTTAACTGCCCAATTAAAAAAAAAAGAAACAAAAACATTATCTGACTAGATCAAAAAACAAGGTTTAGGTCTTTGTTGTCTATGAGAAATAACCTCACTGGCAGAGATATGATGCACAGGTTGAAAGTAAAGCCATGATAAACATACTGAACAAGAGGCAGCTGAAAGCAAGTGGGAGTAACTATCCTCAGGTCAGACAAAATAGATGGCAAGCCAGACTAGTTGGGAGAGATAAACGTGGCTACTGTACCTGAGTGAGAAAAAGGAAAACTGTCTTAAGTATATGCAACAGTTATAAATCTACACACACTTTTTTTTTGCTTAAATTTATATTACATATTTATTAAGGCAAGGAACTATATAGAAAAAAACACATTTGTTCTGCTTAATGCATACTTGGGAATAAACCATTGTACAAATTATTGCACATCTGAAACCACAGTGCATTACAGACTGTCTGCATAAAAATGTTAAAGAAGTAAACCAGGTGTATATACCTGACTTAGGTCATACATGTAAAATCTACACACACTGAACACTGGTCCATCTAATTTCACAAAATAAACATTACTGGACATGACAGTGAAGAGACTATTTGGTCAAAAACTTCACAAAGAGACTTGAGAGTTAAGCTGTGCCACAGACCAAATGCACTTTGCAGACATCTACAGAGCACTCCTGCAGAGCTGCAGGGCACACTAGGGAACTTTCTCCAAGACAGATCACATTTTAGGCCATAAAGTACATCTTACAAGAAAATTGAAATAATTTCCTCTGTACTATCAGATAATGGAACAATTTATAAATCAGTCACAAAAGAAGCTACACAAATGAATGGAGATGAAATAATAAACTTTTTAGAGTTTTGGTGGTACTGGGGTTGAACTCAAGGCCTCATGAATGCTGGGTATGTGTGTATTACTCGAGCCATGCTTCCAGCCCTAAACAACATATCTTTAAATGATCAGTTGGTCATTGAAGAAATCAGAGGGGAAATTTTTTAAAAATCATAGAATTAAATGAAAATAAAAGCATCATTTATTGGAACTTTAGGATGCAGGAAAGGTCAGCCAAGGAGGGATATTAATAGCTATGAGTGCCTACATCAAAAACTTAGAGATATCTCAAATAAATAATTAATTAATGTACCTCAAGCTCTAAGAGAAACAAAAATAAGCTAAACCCCAAATAAGTAAATATAAAGAAATAATAAAGATTGGAGTGGAAATTAATGAAACAGAGAGTAAAGAATACTACAAAGAACCAACAACACAAAAGAGCTGCTTCTCTGGAAAGATACAAACAATCCACAAACACTTAGCCAAACTAACCAAAGTAAGAAGGAGAAGACCCAAATTAGTAAAATTGGAGACCAAAAAGAGCCATTGAAACAAAACCCCAAAGATAGGATCACTAGGAAATATTTTGAAAACTTACATTCTAATAAATTGGTAAACTAGAAGAAACGGACAAATTTCTAGACACATATAACCTACCAAAATTTAATCAGGAGAGTGCAAATAACATAAGCAGATTTATAACGAGTATTGAGATAGAGACAGTAATAAAATTGGCCAACAAAGAAAAGTCCAAGCCCAGAGAAATTCACTGCTGAATTCTACCAGATGGTTAAAAAGAATTAACACCATTGATACTGAAGCTGTTTCATCAACTAGAAAGGGAAGCTGTTCAAGAATCAGAAATTAGAAGAATCATGGTTTGAGGCAAGCCCCAGCACAAATATTTCAAATATTTGAAAAGAACTCCATCTCAACCAACATGATGAGTATAATAGCACACATCTCTAATCCCAGCAGCATATGAGTCCTGGGTAGGAGGATCAGAGTCTGAGACAAGCCCTGGGCAAAAAATATGAGAACTTATTCAAATAAATAACTAAAGCAAAAAAAAAAAAAGTGGGGGGGTGTGGCTCAAATAGTAGAGCACCTCGCCTGTTAGCAAGTGTGAGACACTGTTCAAATCCCACTACAAGCTGAAAAGAGAAAGAGAAGGGATACTACCAAACTCATTCTATAAAGCCAATGTTATCTTGTTACCAAAACCAGTTAAGAACACAGCAGAAAACGCAAACTATAAAAAAGGTCGCACATCATGGTCAAGTTGATTGCAACCCAGGGAGGCAAGGATTGTTTAATGTAAACAAACAAATCAAAACAATACAACAAATAAATACAATCAGGAACAAAAATCACGTGATCTTCTCAAAGAAAACCCTTTGACAAAAATCCAATTACCTTTCATGATAAAAGTCTAAAAGAAACGAGGAATAGAGGGAGCATACCTCAACACACTCAGGGCTCTCTGTGACAAACTTATAGTCAACATTATTCATCAGGAATGAGACAAAGGTGTCCATTCTCTCCACAGTTATTCAATATAGAGCTTGAACTATTAAGCAGAGCATTAAGGTAAGAGAAGGAAATAAAAGAGATGAAATGGGAAAGGAAGAAGTTAAATTATCCCTACTTGCAGATGATTTGATCTTATACTAAAAAGACCCCAAAGTCTCCACAGGAAAACTTTAGACCTGATAAACACTTTCACCAAAGTGGTATGATAAAAAATCAACAGCTATGGACAGACTGAGAAGGAAATCAGAAAAATAATCCCATTCATAATAGTCACAGAAGAAAAGAAAGGGAAGGGAAGGAAAAGGAAGGTAAAAGACCTCTCCCAATGTAAACTATAAAACATTAAAGAAAGAAACTGAGGAAGACATCAGAAAATGGTCCCATGCTCATGGATTAGCAGAATTAATGTTGTGAAAATGGCTACACTACCAAAAATAATTTACAGAGTTAATTCAATTCTTCTCAAAATTCCAATGTTATTTTTACAGAAATAAAAAAAAAATCAATCCTAACATTCCTATGGAAGCTTTGAACAAATGTTGCTTGTAAAACTGGATTTCCACATATGCAAGATTAAAATAAGACTCCTGGTCTTTGACCCTGTACAAAAATTAATTCAAACTGGATCAAAGTTCATGAAATAAGAAGAAAAAACCATGTGAAAACACTTTAGGATACAGGCACAGCCAATTTTTTCCTGAACAAGAGTCCAACTGCTCAGGAAATTAAGGAAAAAATTAAATGGAATTACATCAAATTAAAAGCTTCTGCACATCAAAGGAAATAATTATCAAAGTGATGAGACAGCCTACAAAATATGAGAAAGTCTTTGCACTATTCATCTCACAAGGGATTAATAACCAAAATATGTATGAGCTCAGAAAATTATAAACACCAAAAGAATAAGTAACCCAATTAATAAATAGGCATATAACTTAGGCAGTTTTCAAAAGAAGTACAAATGTCTGATAAACTCATTAAGAAATATTCAACATCCTTATCACAAATGGAATACACATCAAAACGACATTAAGATCTCACTGTAGTCAGAATGACTATCCTCAAAAGAACAAAAAACTGACCAAGGCCAGTGAGGATGTGAAGGGAGGAAGGAATCCTTATACAGTCTTTGTGAGAATGTAAATCAGAGCAGCCACTGTGAAAATCAGTACACAACAGAAATGCCTGTACACCCATATAGCACTACTCTTCACAACACCAAAACTATGGAATCAGCCTAACTATGAACAAATTCATAAAGAAAACATGGTATATATATATATACACAATGGAGTATTACTGATCCATAAAGAAGAATGAAACTGTGTCAACTGTAGAAAAATGGATGGAACTAGAGACTATCATGCTAACTGAAATAAGCCAGACTCATAAAGACAAAAGCTTCATGTTTTCTCTCACATGCAGAGTCTAGATCCATAAATAAAAAGAAATGAGCAAAAAGACAAACCAAAAGTAAGGACTATTTGGTGGGGAGGAGGGAGCAGGTAAGTCAGGCGGCAGGGCAGGTAAAAAAGATCGAAGTGTAGAAATCTTATATTGAAACCTATTATTTTCTACAATGAATTAATAAAAATTAAAAAGTATAATGATTGCATCTACCTTAGGTGTCATTAAAGAAATACTGTACAGAAACCATGCCAGCCCCATAGTAGGTGATAATTACGTGTCAGCAGTTATTATAACTGTAGCTTTTCAACTTTACATTTTGCATTGTTTTCTGAATAAAAGTGTACATAATTTTTGAATCAATAACTGTGTAAATGATGAAAAGAATATTATATTCATGTTATTGCCAAAAAAAATAAACAAATAAATGTTACAAGTGACTTTTTTTGTTTCTTCCTGTTTTTTCTTAGTAATTATACAAATCCTTCCATGTAGCATCTAATGAATGAAAGAAATGTGAAAATATTCTGTCCATATGGTATTGCTACAGAACAACTTCGAGGAAGAGAATTTGCTCAGTAATAGCACAGATGTTCTAATCTCTGCATCTTTGAGATGCCAAGACATGTCTGCTGGGAACAAAACTGCGGGTAATTTGTGTAAATCATAGTGTGTTAGCTGCATTATGTATTAAGTGTTTGTCTATTAGTGTAAGAAAAATAATGTCTTTTAAACTTCTGCATTCTGTTGTCTACCCTAGAGCAAGAGAATTGGATTGCCCTAATAAAAGACTAATGAGCAGCTTAAATTCTGTGCCACACATCAGCAAGAGATTTTGCGAGATAAATGTTATCTGCTGTTTAGTTTACCCTGAGAAGTGGATAATTTGATTGTCTCTTCCTTTGCTGGACTTTGTGCAGTATGTGCAGACCTTGCAGGTTAAAGCAACCACGTTGTCTGCCATGCTCAGTGAGTGGACAGAACTTATGTTGTGATATTTGGCTATCAGTTGAAACTAAAGAGTAAAAAACTCACAATAAAGTTTCAATCAGAACTAAAATCTTCCATGAATTGCCATACCTTTAAGTTCTTAGCAACAAATATATTTTGACAGAGCTTTGTGAATGCTAAGCTAATTGATCCTTAGGATAAACTAAAATATTCACCTTCTAAATTTTGATATTCCTGGCCATCTGCTAATCTTGCATAACTAATAACTACAACAAAGCGCTCTCTGGTATTTTTAAATAATTGCATGTATTTGTGCAACTTTGTATTCACTTTGCCATTCACTAGGCTATACGGAAATATAGTTTTATATGACATGTTACATGATATGTCTTGCAGCTGCTACTTCATAGATATACTTTATTGCTGTATAATTATCCATTTTCAGTCTTGTTTGTCTCCTAGACTAACTTGATTCCGCTGTTCATCACTGGACAGTCTTACTAAGAGAAATTGTGTCCCTTTCCTCTGATTGTGCAAATTAGCAAATGCACTAGATGTCTTTCTGTAAAAGCTATCTATGTCTCTTATTCCTTGTTTTGTAGACATACTATGCTTTAATGCATCATATATATTTTTATCTGTTTGACTCATTTATAAAATTTGTATTAAAATTCTACTTAACAAAACAAATTTACTCTCAGGTGACTCAGGAAGTTGGGATTTCCTGGTAAAATGAAAACAGTATTTATATCTCTCTAAAATGCTTTTTATTAAAAGGGATGCTATGAGAACTTCCAGTGGTTTCATTGGAAAAAAAATTAATGACTAATAAAATTTATATTAAATATTTACTTGTTTTACATTTAGTTTTCTCCTGTACTTTCCTCCAGGAGCAGAAGTTGAATTTGAAACAAATGTATACCTAAAACCTTGAGAGGTCAATTCTTCTCCTAGAAGTCTTTCCTCCTTTCCACATCACAGGTCAGTATTATTTCAACCTGTTCTGCAAATACGAGTGAAGAGAAATCAACTACATTTTTAATGCCAAAGGGAAACTCCTCATTTATTACATATTAAAGATTCTCCGTTACTTTATTTTTACCTCCCACGTAATGATAATATTCAAGACATTTCCACTCAGTTATTGAATTAGGCACATTTAAAATCTACTTTGACTGATAATGTCATATTACTGTTTTTCAGTAACTAATATCTAGTTTTTATTTCTATGAAATCATATTTACAATCACTAAGAGAAGTATATTATTGATTTTTTAGAGTTTTTGATTTATATATCTACTGATGTTACCTAATTTTCATGCTTTATATAGCTACTCAAATTCTGTACAAAAATATAATTAGGCAATAATTTCATCCCCAGATATTGCTGGGTGATTTCAGTTTTCATGTTTCAGTGTTATTTTCCAATGTTAAACTAATTTCCTCGCATATGCCTATTTTATACCTTCAGTTATCACAAACGAATTGTGATGAACAAAACTGTGGCTCATTCATCTATTCATTGAGTAAGTGTTCTTAGATTGTTTCCTTGAGCAATAATAGATACCATTCATTGAGATATGTGAACCAAAATTACTGAAGTAGTTCTAATCATGGCACCATAGAATAATTTCAGTAAAATAGTATATGATGAATAGAAGATAATGGTTAATGATTAAAGTTACCACCTATTGAAATCTTGAAGTTAGAAAATGAATATGGATTATATTATGCTAAAATGTTCTGCACTTGTATTTGAAACTCTTTTGTCCAGTATTTCTAATTCAGAACATACTGATTTGAGAAACATAGATTTCCAGTAAAATGCAATTTAAAAATTAAAATATATAATTAAACTAAAACCACAAAGATATTTTGTATTTAAAAATATAATATTTGAGCATTCAAAGGATTAAACAATCAAAAAGAACCAATATACTCAAAACCCAAATTTCCACACAAGGTTTCAAATATGTGACTCCTTGTTAGTCAAAAATAAATATTTATTTTAGTATGTAAAGAAGTTAATCCAATTTGGTGGAAACTAAAAACTGCAAAAGAAGCAACTGGGGTTTGGAAAAGAGCTGTCCAAGAAAAAGAAAGAGAGAGACTGGGAAGATGTTTTTAGAGTTTGCAGCAATATTGTGTCTTCAAAGCTACATAACCATGACAATGTTGGCAATGCAAACGTATAACAAAATAGAAAAGAAAAAAAAAAGATTGTTGCTGAAAAATAAGATGGAAATTTAACACCTATGGCATCTGAGCATGCAACTCACAATGTTTAAAGTCATAGGCATTGCCGTGTGGGAGGAAGGGGAATAAAATGGGGCTCACAAAATACCAAGAAAGGAATGTGCCATGTCGCCTCTACACATCTAGAAACAATGAGAGGCAATGCTCACTTGTACATTAGTACTTACATTAAAACCTGAAAGTAGTACTGTAATTTATTAAAGGAAAAGTTAGCCTAGGCATGGATGTGCACTTTATGATGCTAGCCATACACAACTAAAATCACTATGACAGGACTAGGATCATTTTAGAGACAAATAAATACCAATTTGGGGGAATGGAAATTAGTGAGGCTGAATGTAGACAGAGTATTTAGAAAACACTAAGTCTGTCATTTGTTTCATGAAAAAAATGTATCAAAACCATAACAGACTTTTCAAAAAATGTTCCTTAGAATATTCACCTCATGCTTCTTTCCTTTTCTTTTTTTCTTTAATATTGTCATACTGAGGGTACATTGTGACATTTACAACATATGTTCTTGCAACATATCATAGTTGAATTCACTCTCTCCATCATTCTCCTTTATCCCCTCTCCCTCTTTTCCTGGAATAGTTTCAACAGGTCTCATTTTTCCACTTTCATACAGGAGTTGGCCTCTATTAGAACAACAAATGAAGGAAGACACAGGTCACAGCATAAATAAAAAACTGTAAACCACCCAGTAATGAACTGAGTTGCAGGAGGCTTTGGATTGTTGGAAGAACGTCAATTAGATAAGAATAACCAAGGTTGACTCAATTGTAAGACAAGCATGCAATTTTACAAAGCATATTTCTGTACATCACAAATTGAATTCCTTTCTTCCATCTAAGTAAAATAAGTAATAATTTGTATATAAAAGTTTAAGCTAATTTGAAATGTTTTATAAACTTCAATCTAACACCTTAGAAAATAAAAACTAAAAAATACATTAAAATATTTTAATTACATAGGTCCAGAATTATATCTTTATTAGTATACTAATACCTAATAGTTTTGAAACTTCTAAGCCATTTGCTTGATCTAGAGCCTTGTTTTTATTTCTGAATTATCTTCTGATTTTTTTTTCTATATTCATCAAGGAGCACAATTTTTTACCCTTCACCATTTCCAAAATTAGAATGAATCTTTGATGATGATTTCAAGAAATAGTAATATTAAGAATATCATTTGTATGTGCTTTTCTTTTTGGAATGTCAATAACCTTTTTTTTAAAGGGATTTCACTTAATAAGAACAAAGCTGAGCTGTCAGAAGTATTGTCTCCCTAACAGTTGAGGAAACTGAGAATTAACTTATGGATGTCCAGTAGGTAAGAGATAAAGCAGGTGCTGCCCTGGACCACTTTGGTTATAGGATCTGAACTCATTCACTCTTATGGTGACTTACCCCAGAGGCACTAGGCCTATAAATGTCTTCATTTTATATTTGTTGTTTGTAAAGAAGAACATGGTATTATCTTCATAATTTGATTTCTATTATAGATAATGTCTAAAATGTTGTCATTACAATTTTCCACATCCAAGGGTTTCACATGGTCACATGCCTTCCCACCATTCAAGAGCCATTGTAGTGCTAAATTTATCCTTCCCTGTCCCCTCCTCTCTCCCTTCCCCCTCCTACTTTTTCTTCCTGGCAAATATGCATAAAGAAAGCTTAATTTTTCTTCCCACTCATGTTTTGCTATTCTGTTCCCAGTGTTTATTAGCTCGAGAAACTAACTGGAAACTGTTTCAGGGATTTTGCATCTTCCTCAGAAGACTGGTTAATATGATAGAGTGAAGCATTTATGAACCATCCCAATCCCCAAACAATTATTAATAATTTTCTCCGAGAACTCTGGCTTAATCTTTTATTTTTTAATGGATTTCTTCATTTTCTCAAGGCAATTGAGCAAAACTGTTATTTTCATGGTTGAGTCTGTATCTACAAGATCCCAAACAATCCCTCATTTTAAATTGGACACAGACATGAGCAGGTGAGCAGTGTTTCTCATGTGTGGCTTAGGGCTGTTGAAGTCCCTTGGTCTTTATTCAATAGTTTATTAGAGGGTTTAGGTTCAATTTTATATTGAATTATTTTCAGATTACTTTGAAATTTTTGTGTTGAATAAAAAAAATTACTTTTTACGAACAGAAAGTTATATGTACATATATTTGCACTTATTTGTGTTTTAATCCACATTCAGGATGTCATTGCTGTCTGCTTCACTTTTACATAGTTTACTAAGAACAGACTGAGTTCACAATTTGGATTTGTATAGCTAACAACTTCACTCTTATTTTTACGAACATTGCTTATTGCTGGGCACAGTGACTCATTTCTGTAATCCCAGTTATTTGAGAGGAAGATATTGAGAGGATCATGGCTCAAGGTCAGCCTGGGCAAAAAGTTAGTGAGAACCCACCTCGGATTAGTGAGCCCAGCTTGGTGGTGCGTGTCAGCTACGTGGGATGCATAAGTAGGAGGATCATGGTCCAAGGAAGGCACCACCTGATAATAAAAGGAAAACGTGCTGGAGGCATGACTCAACTGGTGGAGCGCCTGCCTAGCAAATGAAAGGCCCTGCATTCAAACCCTAGTACAGGTAAAAAAATTTTTTAAATGTAGTTTCTATCATTTTTAAAAAGGTGTACCAGTAGGACTGAAATCATAATCTCCTTTATTGGGGGTGACCATGAAAGAAAGCAAATAATATCAAATATTCTATAAGGAAGCCAGTAATAAGCCTGCTGGCAACTAAATGACGTGCAAAATCCTTTTGGTAGTTATTGTACTTATTACTAGATTCTCTATTTGGTATACTTTTAGTAGGATTTATTTCAGTCCTACTTAATTTAAGTCCTACTCAATTTAAGAAGTGTGACTACCAGGAAGACACCACAAAAATGAAACTTTTGACTGAAGTAGCCTCTCTCAATGTAATGACAATTAAATACAAAATGAGCATTTACACAGTAAAAAACAAAAAGCAGATTTCCTCTGTCTAATGTGTACATAAATCATAAATCATAAATCATGTATATATATATATATATATATATACATATATGGAAACACCATCCATAGTATGTAAACACTGTGCAAACCACATGGACATGGTGGTATCCTGTATAACTTCGTTAACAAAGGCAGTCTCCCATACTCCATAGCTTGCTATTTCCTAAAAGTCTGACATATACTTGAAAGTTCAGCATTCTAACATTTTAACATCAAATTGTGGCTGAGTTTGTAATGTTGGTTATTTCTTCCAATTTAATACTTGGTTGTAGGAGCTTTTTCATATGCTTTGTTGAAATTACAACATGACCCCTCTTTATCTTCTAGATATATAAGTGGTTTGCTCAGAGCCATGTTTGTCATTTCTTCTTTGATGTTGTCACATCTTGGGTTCTCTGGATAGTGCTTTGCTATACCTATAATAATGTCACCTCAGTGTGCCTCCATCACAAAGGCTGAAAACTTGTATGAGTTTCCATTTTTTATTTGTTGATCAAATGAGTCTTGTGGACGGCAAAGACATTCCTTCCCCGTTCTACAGCCTTGCATTACTTTCCTGTTCATAGAGAAGTTAGTTGAAGTGAAAGGATTGCAATTCGAAGTTCAGCTGAAACAGCCATGATAATTTTCATGATGGAGATTTTTATTCTAAACCTTGATGTGAGGTCAGTGTAGAGGTACTGGATTATATTTTCCTATTATACCCTCTTGAGGCTACCTTCGCGCTGCTGATATTTGACAAAATGTAGTTGATGCTTTCCCGATTGGATTATAGAAAGATGACGTTCAAACATGCCTTTAGATATACAAGAATGTTGCCAGGCATTACCACAGCAGGCTTAGGAAATTAACTCCAGCTCTGAAGTAGTAATTTTACTTGTTTCAAAGCACAGTAAGAGTCATATATGCAAGTACATGTGGGAGACTACAGAGGTATAATCACAGAAGTAATTTTCACTAAGACTGATATTTACATAGTGTTGCTGTTTGTAATTTTCATGTATTAAGCATTTAATTAATAAGTTGACAGATATTATTATCTTAATTGTTTTTAAAGATTTTCTCCTTCAATGTAATATATTTGATTTTTACATCTTTACAATTCCAGAATGGCATTATCCATTATTGTACTTAATCTAATGACTAAGAGAAGTTAATAGGGTCAAATAAGTTTGGGTGTTTTTATTTTTTATTTCATTTTATTTTTTGATGGTACTGGGGTTTGAACTCAGGGCTTTGTGCTTGTAAAGCAGGTAGGTGCTCTACCCCTTGAGCCACATCTTAGTCCATTTTGCTCTGGTTGCCTGGGCTGGCTTCAGGAATGGCAATTCTGATCTCAGCCTCCTAAGTAGCTAAAACTTGCAGGGGTGAGCCCCTGATGCCCAGCCTGGGTCAGATAAGTTCTGCTTATTTTCTGCTACTCTCTTGGCCAAGAATGTATACTGTTTAGCCTGGCATTTTGCTTCATAAAGTGTTCTTCTCTGAACGGATTTGCAACATCAATCTTGTCTTTGTTAGAATAAAATATACATTTGTCTTTGACAATGAGAGTAATGAGCTTGGCTCTTTCCTCCAGTTAATCATATTATGAATTTAAATGAAATGATTTATTTATTGAAGTATAATTGGTCACATTATTAACTTCTAATTACTTTGTTTACCTTTACTTACATATGTATATATGCACGCATGTATGTACTGTACAAGTGGATCAAAGTAGGAGAAGATATTATTTACATTGATAACATTCAGCATAAACATTTTTCCAAATTTATTAAAGATTTTATATGAATTATTTTTCTTTTGTTATAGATGAAAATTGAAAACTAGCTGTCTTGTTTTGTTTGGCAGTACTGGAGCTTGACTGGAGCTTGACAACAGTACCTCACACTTACCAGAGAGGTGCTCTACCACTTGAGCCACTTCGCTAGCCTTTTGTGTGTAGGTGAGGGGGTCGTTTTTGAGATAGTCTATCAAATTATTTGCCTAGGGCTGGAGTCACACTGTGAACCTCCTGATCTCGGGCTTCTAAGTAACTAGGATTACAGGTGTGAGCCTCTGTCGCCCAGTGAAAACTAGCTATTTTGAACAGAAAAATGTATTCTGTCTTTATCTCAAATGAAAGAGGCTTACATTATCAGCTGTTGGAATTTAATAGAATTATTGATCTAGCTAGAATGCATATTAAGGAATTTCTAACCTGACTTCCTAAGACATGCACTCACCCCATCTTGAACACATGTCTTTTTTATATCTGTCTTGCAGCTTCTTCGCTGATTGGAAAATCACTGTTTCTCACGGAAGCTCACCTCATTTTTCAGATTGAAATTTCGCTTCTTATAGTTTGATGTACTGATTTTAGTGTTGTCCTACCTTTGGCTTTATCAAGTTTAGTCATTGCTCCATGTGACAGAACCTTTAGTGCCTAAGGACAGTCACCATATGTATACTAAGGCACAGTAAACAACAGGAGACTTTCCATTGTTTCTCCTTGCCATGGGTAAGTATAATTCTCACTATAATGGGGTCTAACTTTAGAACAGATCCCAAGTATTAACTTCTCTTTTAATTAGGAAGAAAATAATAACAATATAACTATATAAAAGTCCTATCACATTCAGACTCCTGCTTTTGAAAACATGTATGTGATTACTTCTTTGAAAATGAAACAGTAGTATGTGTAGGATTTCACTGACATGCATGTTACCTTAAACTTGCTTAGTGAGATACCTATTTTAAATATGTTGGTTATGATAAAATTGAATAAACATAATAAAATGAGACATTTTTATTATGGTAAAATATACATAATACAAAAATTATCAATTTAACCACGTGTAAGTGCATAGTTAGTAACATTAAGTGTATTTACATTATTGTACAACCATACAACTATCTAGTTCTGGAAATTTTTTTTATAATTCCTTTCTCTTTCTATTTTTTTTTTGTTTCTGCTTTCAAGAAAAAAAGGCTAACATGTTTAAAGGATTATAGACATTAGAAGTAAAGAGAGCAATTTAAGATATAGTAGACAGTATGAATTCTTAGTTGTAGAAGTTTAATGAGCAATAGGTCTTGGAATTTTAAATACATATGGAAAGAGTAACATAGTACAGAAAGAAACATTTTAGTTGCATGGAAGTCAAATAAGTATTTATTTTGTTAACTTTATTCCTCCTTTGAGTGGGAAGCATTGCAATTGGTGAGACTGACCAAGGTAGAAAGTGATTGGATATTTAAGAAGTGAGAATAGGTGCTATGGAAAGTCACAGAATAAATATATAAGGAATAAAGTTAAAACTTGGTTGGCATCTTTCAGCAACATGCGTTATGAATTTATATTTTTTTCACCAGCACAGTGTTATTTTTATGTTCAGCTACATGATGGGCACCATGCTAGGTACATGAGATATAAATATGAATTAGCCACCTAATGTAAGAGAATATGAAGTTCTTTCATAAAATCTAACATAAAAGAGTATGAGGTTCTTCAGGAGGTGCACCAAGATAAAAAATAGAATGCATAGATAAAAGAAGTTTGAATTATACTTCAGAGAACAGTGAGCTAGGAGTTGACTCATTTTTGTGAGTCAAAGAACAGAGATCCAAGCACTTCAGTACCTGCTCTTCACATGTGGTATTTCACACGTGGGCTGCCTCTTATGTGTTGCTGTTAGAGAAAGCTACCTAGCTGCCTAGTTAAAGATCACAGTGCTTCTCCAAAGGCAGTGCACATTTGATTTATGAAGGGCACTGCTGATTCATGATACCCCTGGATGATGCTGAGTTGAATAAATAAAGAAATGTGATTTATCCTGGTACATATTCAAAGAAGGCAGAAAATGAATCCCAGGAAGTAATTTCAACTCATTTTGTCCTTTTCAGATTTTACTCTGACATTTTGGAAACATGTATTACAAACTTGGGATTTCACAAGCTTAATCATGGTGTGTAAAAACATGTGAAATACATCCCTCAAAATATGACTGGGACCAAAGACACAGTTGTTTTATAGATGACAACATGGTCTGCTTCTTGTTGATGAGAATTCTAAATAGCCATTATGATATTAAAAAAAGCCACAATATTTATCAGAATTTTGTTTTGTTACATAGAACTAAAATAACTGTAGAAAATATGTTCATCCATTAGACCAAAAGATAAATTTATCAAGTACAAATCCATCTGCAGGAATTATTTCAGGCCAATCATTATTTGATTCCACAGAACTTGGAATGATTTGGGAGAAATCCCTGCAGATTCCTTTCTAAGATGACAAAATAATTAATTCAATTTCAAAGATATATTTAGCACAGAGACCTACATATTTAAATGTGGGGATTGCCTGTATGGTCTTTCTCTTTTGAAGTTGAAAGACTAATTTAGGATTTCCAACACAAAATGATTTTCTTCTCATAAATTTTTGTCCTGCCTATGATAATTTACATAGCCTAGCTGAAACTGCCACATGATAGAGTGAATAGCTTGCATGTGACCTTAATGTCTGTCTGGTGTGGTCTGGGTGTGTGTGTCACTTTCATCATCTTCTGGTGTGGTCTGGTGTGGTCTGGGTGTGTGTGTCACTTTCATCATCTTCTCTACTTAGTGTCAGAGGAATCTGTAACATAAGGGGTGAGAGCCTCTGAGATTCATTCTGCCATAGCATTTTGTGAATCTATAAATCAGTTTTAAAATGATAGTGCTCAAATCCCCTGTACCAAAGAAAAGGAGAAAGAAGATGCATCTTACTGACTTTCTCAGTAGCCTATGTGGTGATATGCACAATACTTCTATTTCTTCTTAGCTCTGTCACCCCAAGTACAATGTTCTTACCATATGTTTTTTTCTTAACCTTGGGTTTTCATAAATAAGTATAAATTTCTCAACAGAATTACAATGTTATAAATGGCATTTGATCTAAGTAATCTTTTTATTTAATTTAGTTCTTGACACACAACTCAATTTTTTTATTTGTTTTTCCAATTTAATAAATTTGATGTATCCAAGGCACTATTCCTGTATCTAGCATTTATAATGATTACTGTTTCATTCTAACAGAGAAACAGGTTTTTCATTTTCTTTACAAATCTGTGTTTGAGTGAAGCTCATCCCACTCAAGTTTTTTGCCAAATTGCCTGAATTTCCAGGTCTCTCTAAAGAATTCCCATGGCTGTACCTTCATTCTGTCTCATACCTGAGAATATGAAAATTGAGATAACACACAGGGGATTTTGTTGTTTCCCCTTGTTCTTCATCTAATACTGCTACCAGAATAGTTTTCTCATGGATTTATAGAGATCTCAAAACCTTCAAATTATTTCTAAAGTCAAACTTTCTAAAGATTAATAAAGCCATGTCTGAGGAACAATATAGCCAAGAAATTTTTTGGATCATTCTAAAAGTCACTGTCACGGAAGTTGGTCAGCAGCACATTTGTGCTCTATGACTTGACTTTTAAAAACCAAAGATTGAGCTTATGAAGACCATTCAGTCACTCAACAAATATTTGTCATATACAGTGTTCCAGCACTCTGTGGAAACTGGACATACTTCTTTAAGTAAATATTATGATTACCACAAGTATGTCTTTATCAGTTTATCAAAGAATGAATTTAGTAAAAACTTTTATAAGTATATGCAATGCTTTTAGAGGAAGAACAAAATTGTCCATGCCCCTTTAAAGAGGTAGACTCCACATGGGTGGGGACTCCCCTCTCTAGGTGTATACAATTCAGTTTCATCAAATTATGACAACCTAACTATCCTTATTCTATGTTAGCAAAAAAAAAAAAAAGAAAAGAAAAGAAAGAAAGAAAGAAAGATAACCCCTGGTAAAATTCCATAGGAAATATGTATACTACAAAATTTCAGCAAAACATTCTTAATTTTGCTTTAGCTACTAGTGTTCAAAGGTTTGCATTATACTTGTCACTAATGCAGTTAATTTAGGATCACTTGGGTCTTAAGCATATCCTCTGTGGTTTTCAATATGGGAACTTGACAATGTCATTTTTCATGTCAATATTTAATTTTGGTGGTGGTGGTGTATAGGTGAATGTATATTGACATTTTTCTATGTGAGTCTTATTTATACATGTATCTATTTTAATATTCATAGTATTCATACTTTTCATTATAACATTTAAAGCAATTTTTAAAAAATTATAATTTTGAATGCTTTCTCTATAGCAAGCCTTATGGTAGAAATTAGGGAAAATCAAAAAATGTGTATATGTATATATATATATATACACACAAATATGGTTGCTATATATGTATATATTTTACATATATGCATGAAACAGATGACTTGATAATCAACTAGGCATATTATGTTTTAGAAATTAATGGGCTCTGTCCTGGACTTATTAACCCAGTGTCACTGGAAGTAAGACTTTGAAATCTGCTTATAAAAAGTAATTCCTGTTAATTTTGGCAATTGTGGAACTATTGGTTTAGTTGAAATGTGTTTTAAGGAATCATGACAGAGGATACAAGATGGCAACTAGGTTACAGAAGCAGAGAGCATGGGCTCCATGAATCAATAACCTTGCTGAGGCACTGGAGCCACAAGTGGCAGAAATAAAGCATTAAGGAGAATCAAAACTTTGACAGCCTGAAACCTTAGCCCATAGACAGCTTCTCCATGTCACATTACACTGAGAAAACAAATGGGCTACCTCTACCACCAGCCACCAGCTCCAAACCTGCTTGGAGACATTTGGCAGACCAAACAGGTGAGAGCCAAGCATCACTTGCTATTCCCAAACCCACCACTGGGAAAAACCAGCACAGCCCACTGGGCAGAATGACCCCACACTGAAAAAAAAAAAAAAAAAAAGAAAAAGAAGAAACAAGGAATTGAAAACTAACACACAGCAGAGAGACAGAGTTGTCAAAAGTGCACTGGAGAAGGAGGGAGAGCAAGGAGCTGATTTCCATGCAAACTTTCAGTAAACAAAGGCTGGAAAAGCAGGAGGGCCAACAGCAAGGGGGTGACAAGCTGCTGCCTGAAGTAGAGCAGGTAGTAGTCCACAACGTTCATCTCCTGAGACAGTGAGCAACACCCAAAGTCAAATGGCCCTGCAAAATTGAGAACCAAACAGCAAATCATCACAACACACTGACAGCAGGGAGGCAGCTAAGAGATAACTGAACTTGCTCCAGAGAAAGGGGGCAAGGCAAAGAAACAAGCCACCAGTAAGCAAGCACAGTGAAAAGCCAACTCCAAAGCAGAACAGCTGGTGGATTACAAAGCTGAACTCCAGAACCTGAGGAGAGCATGCAAAGTTAAACTGCCACACCTCACTGAGGGAGGAGCTGACCAAGCAGCTGCTTCTGAAAGACAGAAAAAAAATAAATAAATAAAAACACTACCCAACCACCTGGAGAGACTAGACAAACCTTCTGCTTAAATACCAACACCAGGACCTGATGCTGGAGGAGTAACACCGTAACTTAAACTAGACTGAAATTCTATTGTTCCTGAACCTGGAGTTTTGTGTCTTTGTTTGTTTTCTTTCCTGTTTGTTTGTTCATTCCTCCCTATTGATTTTTTTTGGTAGTTTTATTATTGTGAATTAGTTAATACTAAATCACAGCCAGACCAGGAACAGAAATAGCACACACACACACACACACTTTGCTAAAAACTCAATACAGCCACAAAACAAAATTAAACCAAGAGAAAGAAAACAGGTGACTGAAAACACCAAGGAGCCTATCAAGAACATAGTTGCACAGATCCAAGTGGAGTGATGGAAAGAAGAAAAAGGGCTGGAAACCATTCTTCCCTCCAAAATAATTTAACATAGGATTCAGAGGGAAATGAAGAAAATGGACACCCAATTCTGGACTCGAATAAAACAAAGGTAAATGACACCAAGGAACCCAATGATGTCCAGAAGAACACCATCAAAGAAGAACCCCTGCAAGTAATCACTGAGAATTTCATGCAACTATTACAAGACATGGTTAATCAAAATGTACAAAGGCAATTGAGAAATTTCAAGACACCAATATAAAGAATATGAGAAGACACAGAAACAAATAAATGAAGTCATAGGAGCCCTAAATAAACACCAAAGTAAAACAGAGAACAGTATAATTAGACAGATAAATGAATTTTAAAAAGCCAAAAGATTTATACGATCTGAAGAGAAACCAGGGAATTATAAATGAATTAAAGGTGAAAATAGACAATATTAAAGAGGAAGTGGACCCATGATATGAAAAGCCTCAGAAAAAAGAATGAAACAGAAACACAACACAAAATGGAAGTTCACTACAGCTGACTAGAACAAGCAGAAGATGGAATTTCAGAGCTTGAAGCTAAAATGGAAATTAAAGGAAAAACTGAAGATATATAACTCAAAAAACTCAAGAAATATGAAAGGAATATGCAAGAACTCACCAACTCCATTAAAAGAATGAACCTGAGAATCATGGGCATTGAAGAAGGAGAAGAGGTGCAAGCAAAAGGGGTTCATAATATATTCAACAAAATAATAACAGAAAATTTCCCAATCTGGAGAAAGTTATGCTCATTCAGGTACAGGACGCCTCCAGGACATGAAACAGACTTGACAAAAATAGAACTACCCCACAACATACTGTAATTAAAACAACAAGCCCAGACAATACAGAAAGAATATTGAAGGCTGTAAGAGAGAAAAAAACAAGTAACATACAAAGGTAAACCCATCAAAATCACACCAGATTTCTCAACGAAAACCTTGAAAGTAAGAAGGGCATGGAGTGAGGTATTTCAGGCACTGAATGAAAATAACTTCAACACTAGGACATTCTACCCAGTCAAACTATCATTCAAAATAGATGGAACAATAAAAGTCTTCCATGGTAAGCAGAAACTAAAACAATAAATGACCACTAAGCCACCACTACAAAAGATTCTTCAAGGAATTCTGCACACAAAAAATGAAAACAAAAAAAACCAGGAGAGGATAGGCAGTACCAAACCACAGGAGAAGAAAAGACAAGGAATAAGAGGGTAACATTGATTCGGCTTCACACAATCAAACCCTTAAACAACAAATATAACTAAATGACAGGAATCACCACATATCTATCAATATTAACACTGAATATTAATGGACTTAACTACCCCATCAAAAGACACCATTTGGCAAATTGGATTAAAAAGAAAGATCCAACAATCTGTTGTTTACAGGAGACCCATCTCATTGACAGAAACAAGCACTGACTTAGGATGAAAGACTGGAAGAAAATTTACCAAATGAACACCCCCCGAAAACAGGCAGGAGTAGCAATACTTAGCTCACATAAAGTAGACTTCAAACTTATAATGATCAAAAGAGATAAAGAAGGAAACTCTATACTAATAAAAAGAGAAATATACCAAGAGGAAATAGCAATTACCAACCTATATGGACCCAACTTCTGTGCACCCAATTTCATCAAACATACTCTGAAGATTCTAAAAGCATATATAGACTCCAACACAGGTGCAGTGGAAGACTTTAATATCCACCCCCCTATCACCAATAGATAGGTCATCCAAACAAAGAAAGAATAAAGAAATTCTCCAACTAAATCACACCATTGATCAAATGGACCTAGCTGACATCTACAGAATATTTTATCCAACATCCCCACAATATACATTCTTCTCAGCAGCCCATGGAACTTTCTTCAAAACTGATCATATCTTGGGGCACAAAACAAGCCTCAGCAAATATAAGAAAATAAAAATAATCCCATGCATTCTACCTTATCAAAATGGATTAAAACTAGAACTCAACAACAAAAACAAGAGCAGAAAATATGCAAACAATTGGAAGCTGAACAACACATTGCTCAATGATCAGTGGGCCATTGATAAAATAAAAGAGGGAATTGAAAGCTTTCTGGGAGTTAATGAAAATAAAAACACAACCTACCAGAACCTATGCTACAGAACAAAGGCAGTCTTAAGCAGAAAGTTTATAGTGATGAGTGCATAAATAAAAAGACAGAAAGATGTTAAATCAATGACCTAATGGTACATCTCAAACTCCTTGAACTACAAAAACAAGCAAAGCCCAAAACAAGCGGGAGAGAAATGATAAAAGTAATGGCCAAAATTAATGAAACAGAAACAAAAAAACCTTACACAGAATCATTGAGACAAAAAGCTGGTTCTTTGAAAAAATAAACAAGATTGACAGATGCCTGGGAATCCTGACTAAAATGATGAGAGAAAAAAACCCAAATCAGTAAAATCAGAAATGCAAAAGGGGAGATAGCCATAAACACCATGGAAATCCAGAGAACCATCAGAGTCTAATTTGAGAATCTATATTCTAGTAAATTTGAAAATCTTGAAGACATGGAAAAATTTCTAGATACTTACAACCATCCAAAATTGAAGCAAGGAGATATTAATCACCTCAATGGATCTATAACACAAAATGAAATTGAAGCAGCAAGAGTGCCCCCCTCAAAAAAAAAAAGTCCAGCACCTAATTGATTCTTTGCTGAATTCTATCAGACTTTTAAAGAAAAACTAGTGCCAACTCTCCTTAAACTTTTCCATGAAATAGAAAGGGAAGGAACACTGCCTAACTCATTCTATGAAACCAGTATTACACTCATTCCCAAAGACACCTCCAGAAAGGAGAAATATAGGCTAATCTCCTTAATGAACATTGATGCAAAAAACCTCATAAAATAATGGCAAACTTAACCCAAAAACATATCAAAATGATTATTCCCCATGACTAAGTCAGCTTCATCCCTGGGATGCATGTAGGAATGGTAGCAAGGTGGCAGGATACAAAATCACCTTATAGAAATGATTAGATTTTCTATACACCAATAACAAACAAACTGAGAAAGAATATATAGAAATAGTTCCATTTACAATAACCTCAAAAAAAATCAAACACCCACCTAGGAGTAAACTTAACAAAGGATGTGCATGATCTCTACAAGGAAAACTATAAACCCCTGAAGAAAGAGATTGAGGAAGACTACAGAACATGGAAAGATCTCCTGTGAACATGGATTGGTAGAATCAACATGGTAAAAATGGCTATACTACCAAAAGCAATTTACATGTTTAATGCAATTTCCATCAAAATCCCAATGACTTTCATCACAGAGATTGAAAAATCTACCCTAAAGTTAATTTGGAAACACAAGAGACTGCGAATAGCCAAGGCAATACTCAGCAAAAAGAGCAATTCTGAAGGTAACAATATCCAACTTCAAACTGTATTACAAAGCAATAGCAATAAAAACAGCATGATCAGCATGATATTGGTATAAAAATAGACATGAAGACCAGTGGAACAGAGTAAAGCATGTGGATATCAATCCACACAGCTATGCCCACCTTATTTTTGACAAAGGTGCCCAAAACATATGATGGGAAATGACAGCCTCTTCAACAAATGATGCTGGGAAAAGTGGTCATCTGTCTGCAAAAAATTGAAATTAGATCCATATTTATCACCCTGTAGCAGTATCAACTCAAAATAGATCAAGAACCTTAATATCGGACCCAAAACTCTGAAGTTACTACAGGAAAGAGCAGGGAATACCTTGGAAACAATAGCTATAGGCAAGGATTTCCTCAATAGAACCCAAGTAGCTCAGCAACTAAGAGAAAGGATGGACAAATGGGACTTCATAAAATTAAAAAGCTTCTGCACAACAAAAGAAATGGTCTCTAAACTGAAGAGACTACACACAGAGTGGGAGAAAATATTTGCCAGCTATACATCAGACAAAAGATTTATAACCAGAATATACAGGGAACTTAAGAAACTAAACTCTCCCAAAATCAATGAACCAATAAAAAAATGGGCAACTGACTCAATGGAATTTTCTCAAAAGAAGAAATTCAAATGGTCAAAAACACATGAAAAAATGCTCACCATCTCTAGCCATTAAGGAAATGCAAATCAAAACTACAGTAAGATTCCACCTCACCCGTTAGAATAGCCATCATTAGCAACACCAATAGCCTTCATCAAAAACACCACCAACAGGTGTTGGTGAGGATGTGGAGAAAACATTTATTTATACACTTCTGGTGGGAATGCAAGCTAGTGGTACCACTCTGGAAAACAATATGGAGGCTTCCTAAAAGTCTAAACATAGATCTGCCATATGATCCAGCAATCCTACTCCTAGGGATATACCCAAAGGAATGAGGCTCAGGTTACTCCAGAGGCACCTACACACCTATGTTTATTGCAGCACTATTCACAATAGCCAAGTTATGGAAACAGCCAAGATGCCCAACTACTGACAAATAGATTATTTATACACAGACATGAAGAACAATGAAATCGTATCATTTACAAGTAAATTGATGGAACTGGAGAATATCATCTTGAGCGAGGTTAGCCAGGTTCAGAAGACCAAAAATCGTATGTTCTCCCTCATATGTGAACTTTAGATCTAGGGCAAATGCAGTAATGTTTTTGAATTTGAATCACATGCTAAGGGGATAGCACATATGAGAGGAATGGGGATAGGTAGGAAACCCAAAACTTGAAAGTGTTTGATGTCTCCACTGCAGAAGAACTATTACAGCAACCTTAAAACAACAGGGGTCAATATGGGAAGGTGACTGGGAAGTAGTGAAGAAATCGTAGAAATGAATCAATTCAAGTTGTAATACACATGTACATGGAAGCAATGCTAGAAATCTCTCCATAAAGATATCCTTCAACTAGCATAAATGCTATGTCTTTCTTATTATTGTTCATGTCTACTCTTCAACAAAATTGGTGAAAAGGGCAGAACAGGTTCTTCCTGGTAGGAAGGAGTGTGGGTGGGAGCAAGAGAGGACAGGGGGAGAAATGACCCAAACAATGTATGCACATATGAATAAATGAATAAAGAGAAAAAAAGGAATCATGGCTTTACTAACATGGTTTTTAGCACATTTTATTCAATTTAATCTCACTATTTTTCATTGGGATAAAACAAAACAACAATCATAATAATAACAACAAATTTTTGTTAAGCTTGATAGGTATATAAAGTATTTATATTTGTTCATTAATTTTATATGACAATAATCCTGTGAGGAAGGTACAATTGTCATTCCAATTTTAAGAATAAGGGATTGGAAGAGAAGAATGTTAGAAGTTATCCAAGATTTAGTCACTGAATGAAAGCAAAACTTTAGCTCAATATAGGCTTTTACTATATTTTAAATCTCAAAATATGCTGTTACTATTTTTAATCTTCAAAGTGTCTGATAAAATAAAAATCTAATGTTTACTATAACATTTTATAGTTTATGTTCTTCATTTATTTGTATAGATACAAGTGTTGTGTTCCTTGAGTTTTCTGAGGGTAAAACTTCAATATTACTCTAGTTTAGGTCTCTGACAGTTAAAATTCTCAGCATTTGTCCAGCTGAAAATCGTGTAGCCATCACTTTTGCAGTCTAATTTTCGGGACATTGAGTTCTAAGTTAACAGTTTCTTTTTTTTTTAATTGCTTCAATACTTTATAAATGTACCTTCATAGCTTCTAGCTTTATTTTCATTTAGAAAGTCAGATGTGATTCTCTCTCTCTCTCTTTTTTTTCTCTCTCTCTCTTTCCCCACCTCTCTCCCTCTCTCTGTCTATCTCTTTAAATTTCTTTCTTTTGCAGTACTAGTGATTGAACCCAGGGCACTCTACCTACCAGTTGAGCTATTCCAGCCCTTTTGCTTTTATTGTAGTTTTATTGTAGTTATGAGATAAGGTCTTGCTAACTTTGCCTGAGCTGGCCTCAAATTCACCATCTTCTTGCCTATAATTCCCAAGTAGCTAGGAGTACAAGCATGTACCCCAAACTTGGCATGTGACTCTTTTTAAAATTTATCTATGGTATCCTTTCCCTAGATTTTTACAGAAATTTCTGTATCATTACAAAAGTTCTATTTCAATCATATACATTGAAGTAATATAAGAGAGTCAAGTATTTCTGAGTATGCTGTTTGTTTTAACCAATCTTTTAACCTGAACATCTTCTCTGAAAACATCTTCCCTGTTCATGAGCAGATTAAGCAGCATACCTAAATTCTCCAAACCAGACAACCTTCCATATTACAGGAAATATTAAATCACATTCCCCAGTCTATGTCACTCTCCAGTTTCTTCCAGTCCATGTCATTTATTGTGTAGATTTTGATTCCAGTTATTATTTTATATGTCCCCTTACCTGGGAAAGAGTTTGTTAATGGTCTCCAAATCAGTGAAACCCTCATATATATAAAATATTATAAGAAAGAGACTTAAAATCCATGCTACTTGTTCACAAAATATTATATTGTTTCATATAGTGCGTAACTACTTGTAAAAAAAGTTCTGCAAAAATTGTTAGTTAACATTAAAAGACTTCCCTAATTAAATAAGCAGTAACCAGTAACAAAACTGGATTTTCCTATGATGCAAAGTATATTATGGCCTAATAAGAAAACCTCTTTTCTAGCAAATAACTACATATTATTATGAAGAATAAAATAAATGCCAGCAGTATAAGGTTATGTCATACCTAAAGGGCTGGAGAAATAGAATCATAAGTATGAATCATTTCTGTGGAAATTTTTAAGAAACTGTATTTTATACATTTTGTATATGACTTAGCAACTCCCTTCAAAACCACTTATAATGAAATCAGAACAGAGATTTTTGATTAGATAACAAACTAAAAACCAGAAGATTGAATTTGGACTGAATGAATTTTTTTTTTACTTCTGTAGTATTAAGAAAAATTACTCTAAATGTAGAAATCAAAAGAGAGTACATTCTATCCTTCAATGACCCACCAAGGCAATGCTGGATAAGTAAGCATGCCTTGACCTATTTGATGAGTCAGGGTAGTCAAGAGTACTCCACATTTGCGTTTACTGATTGATTGGAACCCAAGGGTGTGAAGCTAAATGCTAATTTGTACTACGCAGTCCTGTAGAGAAGATGACCATAAGATTAGGTTTCATTTTTCCATAAGACACAGACCAGTTTTTTTTCTTTCTTAATGTCATTTAAGCCTCTTAGTCCATGTTTTTTCTTCATTTCTAAATGATTTCTCAAAGTATTATATCAGGATCAGGAGACCTCTGATTATTTTTAGAAAGTAAATATTTTTTGTTTTGTTGGACAATGTCTATACAAAAGAACTCTAATCATATCCTTGTGTCTTGAAGATAGCCAATGGAAAGTTGAGAAAACACACAGCTATGGGGCTAGATTTGGTCTATAGTGTATGATTTTATTACTCTTGTACAATGTAACCCATTTTTCTCAAATGCTCTTAGAAGTAGTTGTACCATCTAACGAGTTTGCTCATTTTGACACTTTTGAAAATATTATATGGAAAGTGGCCCAGAGTGAAATATGGAAAGTTAAAAAAGGACAAATAAAAAATTATTTCCTTCTTATATTAATCAAGGTAAACTAATTATAGTATCACAATCTTGTACAATAGATAACATTAGTAAATTTCCAAAAGGACCATAACCAAGACAGTTTTAACCTAAAAATTTTAATTAAGATAAATTGCTATGATATATCTTATTGACCTATAGATATTTTTAAATGTTATATAGTTTATTATCTGATTAATTTACACAAAAATAAAAGATACAATTATGTGTCCATGGTGTACAACATGGTGCTTTGGTATAAGAATATTCTGTGTAATTATTACCACAATCAAGTTAGTTAACAAATCCATCACCTCATGCTTTTATTATTTATTTATTCATTTATTTATTTGTTGGTGAGAACATGTAAAATCTACTCTTCTGCAACTTTGAAGTATGCAATGCAGTATGATTAACTATAGTCACTATGTTATATATTAGATGCCCCAAATTTGTTTATTTTATATCTGAAAGTTATAAAAAGTTGCCCTTTTGCCAATATCTCTTCTTTTCCTCTACCACATGGTCCCTGCCAAGCACTATTTTACAATCCATTTCTCTAAGTTTAGTTTCTTAGACTCTATGTAGGAAAAGGATCATTAAATATTTGTCTTTTTCTATATGGTGAACTGTACTGCACTGCATGTGTATACATGGCATCAACAAATGGCAAGGTTTCTTTCTTTATATGGCTGAACTATACTCAAGTGTGTGTATGTGTGTGTGTGTGTGTGTGTGTGACTATTTTAAGTTATTCTCCTCAAATATTTTAAGACTAATATATTTTCAATATCATAAAATATTCCCCCATCTCTGTAATATAAAGCCATTATGAATTTCTTGACAAGAGAATCATGCTTTCTCTTGGATGAATAGTAAGCTCCTCATGATGTATTACAATATTTTTAGACTATTAAAATATTTTGATTAAGAGAAGAAAAATTTATCTGTGCAAAGTATGTTTTGGAGGATGGAAAGAGGAGTAGAGCTTGTCAGTGCTAAATTGGAGATGAGGAGAAGGTTTAAGAGAAGGGAGTGGCATGCTATCAATAAGAGCCTGTTATCAGACAGAGGAGAGCAGGATACTGCAAAGCAGCAGGAACAGCTAGCTGCAGGAGCGAGCAAAGAAAGCTGAGCTCACCATAGATGCTGCTTTCAAAAGGGTGGCTGGTGGCAGGCAAGGCCAAAGGTGTGCTAGACAGTCATTAGAGACAAGCGTCTGACAGCCTTATTGGACTCCAGAGTCTCAGGGTGATCACCTGTACAATGTTGCCTTGGACAGAGAAAAAGCAAAGGGGAAAGTTTATATATTGGAGAACATTCTAATCCTTAACTGCACTATTTAAGATTTGAATAAAATGTTAGTTTAAATCACAGCTCTTAAAATACTGAAAGTGAAATTTTGAATGAAGAATTTATTGGCCCAATATTTTTTGAGATTGTAAAACTCTGGAATACTATTAAAGAAAGCATGATGATATATGCATGTCATTTACTTATAATTTAAATTAAATTTTATTCTTTTTTTTTTCTTACAGTAGTAGGAATTGACCCCAGAGCTTCATACATGCTAAGCAAACACTTTAAGATTTGAATAGTGCCCCACTCCTGGCCCTTTTGTTTTTATATTTTGTTTCTGAGAGAGGGTTCCCTAAGGATACCTAAATTGGCCTTGAATTTGCAATCCTCCTGCTGCCTTTGTCTTACAAATAGCTGGGATTACGGGCTTGCACCACCACTCTTAACTTTAAAATTCAATTTATTCCACATTTCTTCACTATGAAATTCAATTAAGGTTAAAAAGGGAATTAATAGCTTTTACTGGATATCATTCAAGGACTACTAAGCTTTAGTTACATAAGAGTCAACATTTACATGCTGGAGGAATGTTTTTATATCCTGAGGATGGTAAATTACATTCATTGAAGTGGATTATGAAAATTGTTCATAATGAAGGCAACAGACATATACTGACATTTCAAAACTCTTTTTAAAAATACATACTTTCTTGAGTTAGGAATAAGTTAAAAGCTTTTCAGTGACTAGTTTTATATCAATAAAATTATTGATATACCTAAGAAGACTAAACCAATATTCTCTACTTTTCTTTGGCATAAGTAACATAGGATTTGAATAAACTCTTCCACTTCCTTGATTTTATTAAGGTTGGAAGCACATCATGTTCTATGTACTTAAAGGAAAAATGGCAACAACATAAGAGGATAAATGCCTCCCACTTTTTTTAAAAAACTGGAATGAAACAAACAAAAAACTATGGCTCATTTTTACTTTTCGGTTTAATATCTAAGGCCATATTTTTGTTAGTTTGCCATCCAGAATATATCCCCACTATAACTCTTCCCTGACAGACAGGAAGCTTAGCTTTGCTCTAGGGCTTTTATATCATAAATAATTTCTATGGATTCTTTGAGCACTGTGGTAAGCAGAATAATGCCACCCATCTGGTTCAAAGGTGTCCACATTGTAGGGGACACAGCCCTGCTGACGCCTTGAGTTTAACCAGTGAAACCTGCATAGGACTTCTGTACCTGTAAAATAATAAACTTGTGTTGATGTAAGCCACTACATTTGCAGTGATTTGTTATGGCATCAATAGAAAACTAATAAAAGCACCCTGCAGGCACTGGAAATCCATCTTTAAACCTGCTTATTGTCTCTCTTTTCGTTCCCTGGCTGAAACTCCTAAATCTCTCAGAAGAGTCTCTTAAACTTTAACTTCAAGCACTTAACTCTCTCTGTACACATTTATTTCACATATGAATCCAGTTGTTTCCCATTAACTTCCTACATGTATTATTAAACTCATACTGTGAATTTAAAAAGTTATAAATGTTTCTGAGATAAGAAAAGACATGGAAACTGAATATGGCTGCCTCTCTGTTAGCCCACAAATACAAGCCAGCCAGGGTTTCATCAGAAATGCAGAACCGTCATTGATGACAAGGAACCGTAAGGTAGTGCAGATATGAAGACTTGAACAACAGAAAAAGAGTAGTCCACAAAATGGTTGGTGCTACTGAATATGCATAAGTCAGCAAGACTGCCAATGGGAAAGAAACGGGGTCCTGACACAAGGAGAGCAAGGACACACTAGAACATGCAAGTCCAAAGCCACACCCACGTTTGTATCCCACTGCCTCCAGCATTGATGGGACAGGTTGACTTTTGTCACAGAGCTGGATACACACTTCACTTAGAACTCAGAGAAGATGAAAGAAGTGAGCTGGTGGAAGGCAGTGAAGCTCTGCATCCTGTACCTGCCAGGCACCTTGATGCATGTGAGCCCCAGAAGAATGGTGACCCCCCCCCATGGCATTCTGTGCCATCCATCGACAGCATTCACAGCATAAGGGCTGCAGACTTCTGCCTTTCAAACCTTCCACAAATTTCTCTTGTTGCCAGGAGAAATCAAAACCAGTCAAATGAACTTTGAGAAATGTATTTCTACCAACTTCGCAGAGAATAGGCCACTAATACATGCTTAAATCTTTGGTGGATATCAAATTCTTGTATATAAGGGCCAGTTCATTCCCTTCATAAGAAAATCTCCATGGCTTCCCACCTTGTATTCTTCAATCTGAAATCAAATTAGAGTAACAGTGGAAAAAAGTCACCCTGAAGTCAGAAGGCAAGGAGAAAAACATTTCAAACAGATCTGTGAACATTCTTACATGAAACCGTAGGCTGTGACTCAAAGTCCATTTTCAAAATAAAGTGAAGAATTATTCAATGCTTCAGAGTTTTTTTCTCAAAATTAAGATAATTTGATGTAAGAAAACTAATAGTTTAATCTAAATTTATTTATTTATTTATTCATTTATTTATTTATTGCAGTACTGGGGCTTGAACTCAGGGCCCACACCTTGAGCTACTCTCCTTGCCTTTTTTTCTGAAGGGTTTTTCAAGACAGGGTCTCATGGAAATATTTGTCTGGGCTGGCTTTCAACCATCATCCTCCTGATCTCTTCCTCTAGAGTAGCTAGGATTGTAACCGTGAGCCATCGACACCCACCTCTAAATTTATTCTGTTGTAATATTCGGAATTACATATGTACATGGTTTACTACACTAAAAAGCAACAATTTAGTTCACTTTTCAGCTTTTAAAGTAAGATGACTTTGCATTTTTTAAGGAACAAGTTGATATGCCTTTGTGTTTCTAAAGCGTATTTTTTCAAAATGCAGTTATATCTAAAACTAGTTAAGTTGTTCCTTCAAAAACCACCAGCACTGAAAGAATGAGCAACAAGAACAAAACAATTTGCTGGGCATGTTTTTAATAAAAAGAAAGATATTACAGAAAAATTACTATATTGGATTTTCAAGAGCTCATAAGTTACTTTAAAATTGGGCATTGGGATTTAAACATGAAAATACAAAAAAAAATAATTAGCACAAATTTTAACCAAAAGCACAATTTATTTCTTCTTTGAACTCAATCAAATGAAAAAAAATGCTAATAAATGTATACATGTGTAGTCTTCCACCCAAAGGGCTTTCTAAGAATATTCTAGGTTTTTTGCCTTTTATATATCTAAAATTTTTGTGCATGCATCTCATGATAAAAGGTGAGGAATAAAATTAGAAAGATATAAAGACTAGATTAATTTTCATTAAAAAAGCAACAACACTAGAGTCAGGAAAGGTGGCTCATGCCTATAATACTAGCTATTTGGAAGGAAAATATAGGAAGAACATAGGTCAAGGCCAGCCTGGGCAAAAGTTAGTGAGACCTTACCTTTGTTTCTCAATGCCTCCAATATTTATGGGACAGGTCACCAGTAGTAGAAGCTGCTGACTTTTGTCACAAAGCTGGATATACACAACTTTAGAACTTAGAGAAAATGAAGGAAGGAACTATGCCAATGTGTTTGCACACGCCTCTGGTCCCAGCTACTCAGGAGGCAGAGGGAGGAGGATTGTAGTATGAGGCTGGCTCAGGCAAAAGCATAAGACCTTATCTGAAGAACAAGTGAAATCAAAAAGGGCTGGGGCATAGCTCATGTGGTAAGAGTACATGCTTAGCAAGCATATGACCCTGAGTTTAAGCCCCTGTAGCTCAAAAAAAAAAAAAAAAAAGAAAACCAGAAACCAAAACTATGGGAGTGTTTTAAAGCACACATATGGGTGAGAGTAAGGGAGACTAAGTTAATCTGAAAGAAAACCCTAGCAAGGGTTGGAATTTAACCCAGAGAGAAGCTGGTAGTGTCAACCCTTGCAGTATGAGAACTTAAAGCTTGGATGGAAAACATGATATTTAGAAAGATTTGCTGTACATTGCGCTGCACTCTCTCATTCCTACTTGTCGTCAGAGTTCACCAAACACACATATTTCAAGACTTTTTGCATTTAGTTGTAATTTCAGTTCAGGTTGGAACAGTGAACTGAAAATAGCAATTTGGCAGTCCAAGGTTAAGGCACTTCATATCTACTAGTTTTTCATTTTACATATTTACATATTTATTCAGCAGGTTATTTTGCTATGACTTTATGGAGTTGAGTAGGCATTGTTTCATGTTCCAAAACCATAGGTAGATAGAATTGTCCTTATGACTGAAATGGCCTGTGCTGTAATAGAGACATATACAAGTTGCTGTGGTGGCAAGTAGAACCAGCAAAGTCAGCATTAAGAATATGTGGCTTTATTTAAGTGACAGTTCTATAAATATATTATGCTGTCGAAAATATTATTACTGGGGTATTACAATTCTTATAAGTAGAAGTATGGAGGCATGTGCATGCATAATGTGAAGCATGCACATGCCTCCATACTTAATGAATAAGGATCACACATTTAAAACAGGTGTGTGGCCAGCAGCCTCTGGTGTATTCTCTTTTGATCTGCCTTCTGAACACCTGGAAAAATATGCTCAGAGGAGTGTATGTGTGTGGAGGGAAAGGCTCTTTGATATGTAATAAAATATTGTTATATGGATGCATATCATCAGGCCCAGCATTACTTCCCTATAGAAAACTCTGTGGTGTCTAATACACAGATTTGTTTATTTCTCATTTCCTCCTGGGGCTGCATAGAGTCCTTCAAAATTAGATATGACTTGATCCACAATCATTTCAGCCACATAACTGGCCATGTGATCTTGTGCAAAATAGTAAATTTTTCTGATTTCTAAAGAGAAACTAATGGCCCAACCAAAAGCAGAGTTTCATCTAATCTAAATGCTCATCAATTGAGAATTGCGCCAGTACTACACATACTGTTAAGAAAGAAGATAAACTGTTTTCAGTTATAATTTCAATGTGCATCTTGAGCGTCAACTAAGTAGCATAATATAAATACAGCTCTTGGTAAAATGCAAGCATTAAACATTTTATCTCTGATGATATTTACAATATACTACTGCGGGAAAATAAGGGGAAAGCAAGAACTGAATGAATCAGTATTTTCACCTCCCTGTCCTGTGTAGGACATATTTGCGTATTTCTGTGCTGCTGTGATAGCAATAGTGTCATTTTAATTAATGACTGTGCTAATATGTCATACAAATTGCCCTTATTCAGCAATCTTTAAAAGTGTTTTTAACTACGCATTTATTGAATTCATATAAATATATCTTGGCATATACATTCATGTTCCAACTTTTAGCTATTATAAATCACATGGCTGTGATTATGTTCACTTATTTACTTTCCTTGCTTATATTATTTCCTAATAGTCAATGTTGATACAGTGAAGTTACTAAAAGAAGGCTTTTTTTGAACTCAGGACCTACACTTTGAGCCACTCAACCAGCCCTTTTATGATGGACTTTTTGAAGATAGGGTCTCATGAAATATTTGCCAGGGCTGGCTTCAAACCACCATTCTCCTCATCTCTGTTTCTTGAGTATGCAGGATTACATACCGATGTGAGCCACCAGTGCCAGACTTGATAGCTCTTAAAATACATTGCTACAAATAAACTTGCAATACATATAAAATAATTTTAAAAATTTTAAGTATATGTGCAAATTTGGAATTGTTTTTCAAAATTATTTCAAAATGTCTCTAGTATCATTTCTCATGTCACCAAAATACTGAATTTTGTAGTATTTAAAACAATTTGATGCAATTTTAATTTTTCAACAAGAACTAGTCAAGTTACTCTTTATTCACTAAAAGTTTATGAGTGATATTTTGTATTTGTTTCAATAAAAACAATTTACCTTGTTCAAAAGCCTAATTCTATTATGTGGTTTAAAAACTCTTCTGTATGATTGGGGTGTACAAATTTTGCTTAGGATGTGTTCTATATTGACAATTGACTTTTTCGTTGCACACTTTTCATCTTAATGTCACAAGAGCACAAATCACCTTTCTTTTAATTTTACTTAGACACTTGACGTGCAGTGTGTTTGCTGGTGAGATAAGATAAGTCAGATAATGAGTGAACATTTAATTGATTAGAAAAAAAGTACATGCACAATCATTTGAACATTGGCAAAAGTTGTAAAGTACAGAATGGAGCCATCTAAATACTCTGAGGACTTATGTTTGTGCCACAAAAATAGGTAGATGAAAATAAAGATCTCACAGACAAGTAGATAAAGAATTTAGGTATTAGGGTATAAATGGATGAGTTTTTTTATCTAACTGAGCAAATTTTTACAGAATCAATGTATATTTGGCATTATTGAGATAATTTATATCAGAATGATACTAAACACAGTATCACTGTCTACAATACCATACGTTGAATATAGTTTTCTTTTAATATTGTATTCCATTATATAGAACATAATACCCACAGGAAAAGTAAAGATATACCTGAAAATATCAATCTTAATATTTCTATAACTTCATACTGATTTTTAGTTTTGACTCAGAAATTTCTTATCCAAGGAGACTGAAACCCTAGCCAAATGTCTTTATTTGTCACTCATTAGGCACAATTATTTCCTACTTTATGTAGTCCCATTTGTCCATTCTTACTCTTAGTTGCTGAGCTGCTGGGGTTCTATTGAGGAAGTCATTGCCTATACCTATTTTTTTCTAGAGAATTCCCTTCTCTTTCCTGTACTAACTTCAGTTTTGGGTCTGATATTAAGGTCCTTGATCCAGTACAGGGTAATAAACATGGATCTAGTTTCAGCTTCTTGCAGACAGATAACCACTTTTCCCAGCAACATTTGTTCAAGAGGCTGTCTGTTCTCCATTGTGTATCTTTGGTGCCTTTCTCAAAAAATGAGGTGGGTATATTTGTGTGGCTTCATATCTGGGTCCTCTATTCTGTTCCACTGGTCTTCATGTCTGTTTTTGTGCCAGTACCATGCTGTTTTTATTGCTATTGCTTTGTAATGTACTTTGAAATCAGGTATTGTGATAACTCCAGCATTGCCCTCTTTGCTGAGTATTGCCTTGGCTATACATGGTCTCTAGTGTTTTCAAATAACTTTAGGGTAGATTTTTCAGTCTCTGTGATGAAAGTTATTGGGATTTTGATTGGAATTGCATTAAACATGTAGATTGCTTTTGGTAGTATAGCCATTTTTACTCTGTTGATTCTACCAATTCATGAACACGGGAGATCTTGCCACCTTCTGTAGTCTTCCTTGATCTCTTTCTTTAGGGGTTTGTAGTTCTCCTTGTAGAGGTCGTTCACATCCTTTGTTAAGTTTACTCATAGGTATTTGATTTTTTTTGGAGGCTATTATAAATGGAATTGTTTCTATACATTCTTTCTCAGTTTGTTTTTATTGGTGTACAGAAAAGCTAATGATTTTCGTAAGTTGATTTGTATTCTGCCACCTTGATGCAACTGTTTATGGTGTCTAGAATTTTTTGGGTACAGTTTTTTGGATCTTTAAGATATAGGATTAGGGATATTTTGACAGTTTCTTTACCTATTTGTATTCTTTTTATTTCTTCTTCTTGCCTAAGTACTCTGGCTAAGAATTCCAGGACAATGTTGAATAGGAGTGGGGATAGTGGGCACCCTTGTCTTGTTCTTGATTTTAGTGGAAATGGTTTCAGTTTTTCAATGTTAAGTATGATGTTGGCTATAGGTTTGAGATACATAGCGTTTATAATTTTGAGGTACATTCCTTCTATTCCTAGTTTTCTTAGAGCTTTTATCATGAGGTGATGTTGGATCTTGTTGAAGGCATTGTCTACATCTATTGAGATCATCAAGAGGTTTTTGCCTTTGCTTCTATTAATGTGCTGTATTGCATTTATAGATTTGTGTATGTCAAACCATCGCTGAATCCCTGGGGTGAAACCAACTTGGTCATGGTGAATAATCTTTCGATTTGCTGTTGGATAAGGTTTACCATTATTTTATTGAGGATTTTTGCATCAATGTTCATTAAGGAGACTGGCTTATACTTCTTTTTTGGAGGTGTCTCCTTTTTGGATGAGTGCAATGCTGGCTTCATAGAATGAGTTAGGCAGTGTTCCTTCCCTTTCTATTTCATGGAAAAGTTTAAGGAGAGTTGGTACTAGTTTTTCTTTAAAAGTCTGATAGAATTCAGCAAAGAATCAATTAGGTGCTGGACTTTCTTTTTTGGGAGACTGTTTTTGGCTGTTTCAATTTCATTTTGCATTATAGATCTATACAGGTGGTTAAAAACCTCTTGGTTCACTTTCGGATGGTCATAAGTATATAGAAATTAGTCCAGTTCTTCAAGGTTTTCAAATTTTTTGGAATATAGGTTCTCAAAGTAGTCTCTGATGATTCCCTGGGTTTCCTTGGTGCTTATTGGTTATCTCCCCTTTTGCAATTCTGATTTTTCTGATTTCAGTTTTATCTCTCCTCATTATAGTCAGCTGTGCCAGGGGTTTGTCAATCTTCTTTATTTTTTCAAAGAAATAGCTTTTTGTTTCATTGATTATTTTTTGTATTTTTTTGTTGTTTGTTCTATTTCATTAATTTTGGCCATTATTTTTATTATTTCTCTCCTTCTACTTGTTTTGGGTTTTGCTTGTTCTTGTTTTCCTAGGAGTTTGAGATGTAGCATTAGGTCATTAATTTGAGATCTTTCTGTCCTTTTAGCATAGGCACTCATGGTTGTAAACTTTCCTATTAGGATTGCCTTTGCTGTGTCCCATAGGTTCTGTTGGGTCGTGTTTTCATTTTCATTAAATTACAGAAAAATTTTAATTTCCTTTTTTATTTCATCAATGACCCATTGATCACTGAACAATGTTTTGTTCAGCTTCCAATTGCTTGCACATTTTCTGCTGTTGTTTTTGCTGTTGAGTTCTAGTTTTAAGTGCATTGTGATAAGGTAAAAGGCATGGGATTATTTTTATTTTCTTGTATTTGATGAGTTTTGCTTTGTGCCCTAAGATATGATCAGTTTTGGAGATAGTTCCATGGGCTGCTGAAAAGAAAGTTTGTTGTGTGGATGTTGGATGAAATATTCTGTAGACATCAGCTAGGTCCATTTGATCTATGGTGTGATTTAGTTCTAGAATTTCTTTACTGAGTTTTTGTTTGGATGTCCTATCTATTGGTGATAGGGAAGTACTAAAGTCACCCACTACCACTGTGTTGGAGTCTATATATGATTTCAGGTCCTTTAGAGTATGTTTGAAGGAATAGGGTGCACTGATGTTGGGTGCATATGGGTGGATAATTATAATTTCCTTTTGGTGTATTTCTCCATTTATTATTTAGGATTGTTGTTTTTTATCTCCTTTGATCAATGTAAGTTTGAAGTCTACTTTATCTGAGCTAAGTATTGCTAGTCCTGCCTGTTTTGGGGAGCCATTGGCTCGGTAAATATTCTTTTAGCCTTTGACCCTAAGCCAGTGCTTGTTTCTGTCAATGAGATGGGTTTCTTGTAAACAACAGATTTTTGGATCTTACTTTTTAATCCAGTTTGCCAAACAGTGTCTTTTGATGGAGTAGTTAAGTCTATTAACATTCAGTGTTAGTATCGATAGATATGTGGTGATTCCTATCATTTAGTTGTATTTGTTGTTTAAGAGTTTGATTGTGTGCAGCTGAATCAATGTTACTCTCTGATTCCTTGTCTTTTCTTCTCCTGTGGTTTGGTACTGCCTGTCCTCTCCTGGTTTTGTTTATTTTCATTTTCTGTGTGCAGAATTCCTTGAAGACTATTTTGGAGTGGTGGCTTGGTGGTCATTTATTGTTTTGTTTTCTGCTTATTGTGGAAGACTTTTATTCTTCCATCTATTTTAAATGATAATTTTGCTGGGTAGAGTATCCTAGGATTGAAATTATTTTCATTCAGTGCCTGGAATACCTCACTCCATGCCCTGCTCACTTTCAAGGTTTCTGTTGAGAAATCTGCTGTGATTTTCATTGCTTTACCTTTGTATGTTATTTGTTTTTTCTGTCTTACAGCCTTCAATATTCTTTCTCTATTGTCTGTGCTTATTGTTTTAATGATAGTATGTTGTGGAGTGGTTCTATTTTTGTCAAGTCTGTTCGGTGTCCTGGAGGCTTCCTGTACCTGAATGGGCATACTTTTCTCTAGATTTGGGAAATTTTCTGTTATTATTTTGTTGAATATATCACGAATCCCTTTTGCTTGCACCTCTTTTCCTTCTTCAATGCCCATGATTCTCAGGTTTGGTCTTTTCATGGAGTTGGTGAGTCTTGCACATTCCTTTCACAGGTCTTGAGTTGTTTGACTAATAGCTCTTCGGTTTTTCCTTTAATTTCCATTTTGTCTTCAGATTCTGAGATTCTGTCTTCCACTTGTTCTAGTCTGCTTGAGTGACCTTCCATTGTGTTTTGTGTTTCTGTTTCATCCTTTTTTCAGAGGTTTTCTATTTCATGGGTCACTTCCTCTTTATTATTGTCTATTTTTGCCTTTAATTCATTTATCTATTTATAGTGTACTCTGTTTCACTTTTGTGTGTTTTTTAGGGCTTTTATGAGTTCATTTATTTGTTCTGTGTCTTCTCATATTCTTTATTTTTGGTTTCTTGAAATTTATTGAGTGCACCATTTACATTTTAGTTAATCATGTCTAGAAATTCTCAGTGATTACTTACAGGATTTCCTCTTTGAGATTGTTCTTGTGGACATAATTGGGTTCCTTGGTGTCACTTTTCTTTGTATTGTTGGAGTCCAGAACAGAGTATCCATTTTCTTCATTTCCCCCAGAATCCTGCATTCATTTATTTTTTGGGGGAGAATGGTTTCTATCCATTTTTCTTCTTCCCATTGCTCCACTTGGTACTGTGCAACTATGTTCTTGATTAGCTAGTTGATGGTTTCAATCATCTGTTTCCTTTGCCTTGGTTTAATTTTGTTTTGTGGCTGTATTGGGTTTATAGCCAAGTGTCTGTGTGATATTTCTGTCCTTGGTCTGGGTGTAATTTAGTATTAACTAATTCACAATAGTAAAACTAACAATACCACTAAAAAAATTCAAATAAATTCAATGGGGAGAAATGAACAAACAAACAAACAATAAAAATAAATTCCAGGTTCAGAAACAATAGAATTTCAGTCTTAGTTTAAATTATGGTGTTATTCCCCCAGCATCCAGTCCTAATGTTGCTATTTAAGCAGAAGCTCTGTCATACTCTCACCACGTGGTTGGGTAGTGTTTGTTTTTTCCTTCTGTCTTTCAGCAGCAGTTGCTTGTTCAGTTCCTCCCTCAGTGTGTTGTGGTTATTTAAGTTTGCATGCTGTCCTCAGGTACCAGAAATCAGCTCTATAGTCCACCAGCCACCCTGCTTTGGAGTTGTGTTTTCACTGTGTTGGTTTATTGGGGGCTTGTTTCTTTGCCTTGCCCCCTTTCTCTGGGGCAAGGACAGTGTTTGGTCAGCCAGCTCCCTGCTGTCAGTGTGTTGTGATGATTTGCTGTTTGTGTTTCAATTTTGTAAAGCTGTATGACTTTGGATGTTGCTCACTGGTGCAGGAGATGAGCTTTGTGGTCCACTACCTGCCCTATTTCAGGCAGTGGCTTATCACCTACCCACTGTTGGCCTTTCTGTCTTTCCTGCCATTTGTTTACTGATAGTTCTCAGGGACATTAGCTCCCTGACCTTCCCCCCTTCTCTGATGCACTTTCAGCATTTCTGCCTCCTGTGCTGTGTACTAGTTTTCAATTTGTTGTTTGTTGTTCAGTTTTTTGGTATTTTATTTTTTGTTTTTATTTTTTGCATGGATGGGTCACTCTGCCCAAGGGGCTATGCTGGTTTATCCCAGGGGAGTCTGGGGGAATACCACATGATGCTTGGTGCTTACCTGTTTTATCTGCCAAATGTCTCCCAAGCGGGTCTGGAGCTGGTGGCTGGTGGTAGTGGCAGCCCACCTGTTTCTCAGTGTAACATGGCATGAAGAATCTTTCTATGTGCTAGGGGTTCTCGGTGTTGAAGTTTTGATTCTCCTTGGGGCTTTATTCATGCCAAATGTGGCTCCAGTGTCTCAGCAAGGTTTTTTGATTCACGGAGCTCACGCTCTCTGCTTCTGTGCCCTAGTTGCCTTCTTAGATCCCCCCTTTGATCAAGTCTTGTAAACATGAAAACAGTAAACTCTGGGGCAGGATTTTATTAGGTAAGCAACTGGATCACAGATATTATCTGCCAAAAATATGATCTTGAGTTCCAGTTTCTTAATATTGAATACTTTTAAATATGTACTTTATTTTATTTATCTCAAGTATTTTTAATTTATTAGTTTGTTTTGTTTTCACTCATTCTTTTTATTGGTGTTCATCTCATTCATTGTCATGCTCCTAAACAAAGAATATCACAGTGTTGAAAGTAATGAATATCTGTAATCTATTTTTCCAGCAAACTAAACCAAAGATGTAGCAAATATATTAAAGAAAAAGTGATATTTTGGTGTTTTTGCTTTAATTTTTCTGAGGTGTCAACATGTATTTGTTGAAGATTGATATTTTTTATACTGTCTGGATCAAAGATGTTTCTAACCACAAAGTTTTGATGCATACATGTGCCTACCTTCACAAGTTTTATTAATTTCTTCTCTAAAATGATCAGGTTTGCTTTCAATGTGTTTGTTATTACTAGTATTTGTGTATTTATTTCCTTTCTCTATATAATAGCATGGAATGTATCTCTTAGATTCACTTGGTATCCCATGTATCTGATAATAAATTTTCTAAGAATGTATCAGATTGATAGATAGATAAATGTAGATAAGAAAACATACTTCAGATGCTTTAGTGATCTAAGATATAGCCATTACAATCAAAGATTTACTTCAAACCAATGATTGGAATAGTATTTCTGAATGAATTTAGTTTGCTATAAACTTCTTCCAAAATATTAATTATTTTCAAAGATGGCCACACACACACACACACAATCACACCCCATTGAATATGTAATGTTCTAATTTCTGTTCTGATGAGTGATCAAGCAGGGGCATTGTCTAATTAGAGGAATAGTAAAGATAAAATATAAAAGCATATTGGAATGCCATGAATAATGTTAATGTGAAACTAAGCTCAAAACTTCCAGTGAATTCACATCACTGACATCAAATCATATCACTGAGATCATTGATAAATGCTTTAAAAATCAAAACAGTTAAATACATACTCAGAAATGCAACTTCTAGACTTTCAAAGTTACACATGTAGAAGCTGCTTCATCTTCGAAGGGAAGTAACCCTAAGAAAACTTGCTTCATGTGAAATGGAGCCTGGCACTGTATCTTAGCCATTGTTTGTGCTTCATTCTTTGCCAAGTCCAGTTAAGGATGGCAAGGAAACTGTTCCATGAGAGAATTCCAGGTCTTGTTCAGGAACTAAAAAGTCAAGTCCAATCTAAATCATCTTTTAAATCATAACTCACAAGAATCTTCACCCTCATCTTTCTGCTCTTGTCTGACCCAGACTACTTAAGTTATGGTAATAAGAAATATCAAAGGACACATCATTTTTGTCTCCTGCTCTCAGGCCTAGCTAACTACCTGCTACTTCTAGTTCCCCAAGAGACAGGATGTGAGAGAGATGTGTAGAAGAGAGCAGGTTCTATTCTACAAGTGATGCTGAAGTGTAGAGTAGAATACTCTAACATACATATAAACACTGTTGCCTTCTCTTACAAGGTAAGTCTGATAGATGGGGTCATGGATAATTGCACCTTTCCACAAAGTGGGAAAAATGCTGTCTGGATAATTTCTTGTGATTTCAATCCCTCCTCTAATAACAAAAGTCACAAAAATATTTTGTGGGCTGTTAGAATTCTTTTGAGGAAGATGTTGCCTATACCTACTGTTTCCAAAGTATTCCCTGTTCTTTCCTGTAATAACTTCAGAGTTTCAGGTCTGATATTAAGGTCCTTGATCCATTTTGCTTTGATACTAGTAGAGGGTGATAAACATGGATCTAGTTTCAGTTTCTTGCAGACGGATAACCACTTTTCCCAGCAACAGTTGTTGAAGAGGCTGCCTTTTCTCCATTGTATATTTTTGGCAATTTGTCAATAATAAGGTGAATATAGTTGTGTGGATTCATATCCGGGTCCTCTATTCTGTTCCACTGATCTTCATGTCTGTTTTTGTACCAGTACCATGCTGTTTTTAATTGCTATTGCTTTGCAAAATAGTTTGAAGTGGGGTATTGTGATACCTCCAGCATTGCTCTTTTTTGCTGAGTATTGCCTTGGCTATTTGCGATCTCTTGTGTTTCCAAATGAAATTTAGGGTAGATTTTTCAGTCTCTGTGATGAAAGTCTTTGGGTTTTTGATGAGAATTGCATTAAACATGTAGATTGCTTTTGGTACTATTGCCATTTTTGCTATGTTGATTCTACCAATCCATGAACACTGGAGATGTTTCCATCTTCTACAGTCTTCCTAAATCTCTTTATTCAGGGGTTTGTAGTTCTCCTTGTAGAGGTCATTCACATCCTAGGAGTAAACTGTTTACTCCTAGGTATTGGATTTTTTGAAGGGTATTGTGAATGGAATTTTTTTCCCTATGTTCCTTCTCAGTTTGTTCCATGTTGGTGTATAGAAAAGCTAATGTTTTGGAAGTTGATTTTGTATCCTGCCACCATGTTATACCTGTTTATGCTGTCTAGAAATTTTGGGGTAGAGTTTTTTAGGTCTTTAATGTACAGGATCATGTCATCTGCAAATAAGGATATTTTGACATTTTCTTTACCTATTTGTATTCCTTTTATTTCTTCTTGCCTAATTGCTCTGGCTATGAATTCCAGGACTGTGGTGAATAAGAGTGGGGATATTGGGCACCCTTGTCTCATTCCTGATTTTAGTGGAAATGGTTTCAGTTTTTCACTGTTAAGTATGATGTTGGCTATAGGTTTGTCATATATAGCCTTTAGAATGCTGAGGTACATTCCTTTTTTTCCTAGTTTTCTTAGAGCTTTTATCATGAAGTGGTGTTGGATCTTGTCAAAGACTTTTTCTGCATCTATTGAGATGATCAAGTGCTTTTTGTCTTTGCTTCTATTGAAGTGCTGTGTTATATTTATAGATTTGCATATGTTGAACCACCCCTGCATCTCTGGGATGAAGCCAACTTAGTTATGGTGGATGATCTTTCTGATGTGTTGTTGGATTCAGTTCACCACTATTTTATTGAGGATTTTTGCATCAATGTTCATTAAGGAATTTGGCCTATAATTCTCTTTTGTGGAAGAGTCTTTGGTTTTGAGATGAGAGTAATATTGGCTTCATAAAATGACTTAGGTATTGTTCCTTCCCTTTCTATTTGATGGAATAGTTTAATGAGGGTTGATATTAGTTTCTCTTTATAAGTCTGATAGAATTCAGCAAAGAATCCATCAGGTCCTGGACTTTTCTTTTTTGGGAGACTCTTGATTGCTGCCTCAATTTCATTTCATGTTATAGATCTATTTAGATGGTTAAAATCTTCTTGGTTCAGTGTTGGAAGGACATATGTATCTAGAAAATGTCCATTTCTTCAGGATTTTCAAATTTATTAGAATATAGTTTCTATAAGTAGTCTCTGATGATTTCCTGGATTTCCATGATGTTTGTTGTTATCTTCCCTTTTGCATTTCTGATTTTACTGATTTGAGTTTTACCTCTCCTCATTTTAGTCAGGTTTGTCTGGGGTCTGTCAGTCTTATTTATGTTTTCAAATAATCAGGTTTTTGTTTCATTGCATTTTTTTGTTGTTTCTATTTCATTGATTTCAGTGCTTATTTTTATTATTTCTCTCCTTCTGCTTGTTTTGGGACTTGCTTGTTCTTATTTTTCTAGGAGTTTGGGATGTAACATTATGTCATTGATTTGATATCTTTCTAACCTTTTAATATATGCACTCATGGCTATAAACTTTCCTCTTAAGACTGCCTTTGCTGTGTACCATAGGTTTGAATAGGTTGTGTTTTCATTTTCATTAACTTCCAGGAACCTTTTAATTTAATCTTTTATTTCATCAGTGACCCATTGATCATTGAGCAATGTGTTGTTCAGCTTCCAATTCTTTGCATGTTATTTACTGCTGTTATTGTTGTTGATTTCTCATTTTAATGCATTGTGGTCAGTAGAATGCATGGGATTATTTCTATTTTCTTATATTTGCTGAGCCTTGCTTTGTGCCCTAAGAATAGATCAATTTTGGAGAAGGTTCCATGAGCTGCTGAAAAGAATGTACATTGTGCAGAAGTTGAATGAAATATTCTGTAGACATCAGCTAGGACCATTTGATCTATGTTGTGATTTAGTTGTAGAATTTCTTCATTGATTTTTTGTTTGGATGACCTATCTATTGGTGATGGGGGGGTATTAAAGTCTCCCACTACCACTGTGTTGTTGTCTATGTATGTTTTTAGGTCTTTCAGAGTACATTTGATGAAATTTTGTGCATTGACATTGGGTGCATATAGGTTCATAATTGTTATTTCCTTTTGGTGTATTTCCCCTTTTATTTGTATGGAGTGTCCTTCTTTATGTTGTTTGATCAATGTAAGTTTGAAGTCTATTTTGTCCAAGATACATATTGTTACTCCTGCTGGTTTGGGGAGCCATTGGCTTGGTAAATCTTCTTCTAGCTTTTCATGCTCAGCCAGTGCTTGTTTGTGTCTATGAGATGGGTCTCCTGTAAGACGCAGATCATTGGATCTTCCTTTTTAATCCTCTTTGCCAAGCAATGTCTTTTGATGGAGGAATTAAGTCCATTAATAATCAGTGTTAGTATTGATAGGTATATGGTGATTCTTGTCATTTAGTTGTCTTTGTTTTTGAAGGGTTTGTTTGTGTATAGTTTAGTCAGTGTTACTCTCTACTTTCTTACCTTTTCTTCGCCTGTGGTTTGCTACTGCTTGCCCTTTAATGGTTCTGTTTGCTTTCACATTCTGTGTGCAGAATTCTTTGAGGAATCTTTTGTAGTGGTGGCTTGGTGGTCATATATTGTTTTAGTTTCTGTTTATCATGGAAGACTTTTATTGCCCCATCTATTTTTAATGATAGTTTTGCTGGGTAGAATATCCTAGGGTTGAAGTTATTTTAATTCAGTACCCAGAATACCTCACTCCATGCTTTTCTTGCTTTTAAAGTTTCCATTGAGAAATCTCCTGTGATTTTGATGGGTTTACCTTTGTAGGTCATTTTTTTCCTCTCTTACAGTCTTCATTAGTCTTTCTCTATTGTCTGGCTTGTTGTTGTAATGATAAAACGTTGTGGGGTAATTCTACTTTGGTCAAGTCTGTTTGGTGTCCTGGCGACTTCCTGTACCTGAACGTGTATAGTTTTCTCTAGATTTGGGAAATTTTCTGTTATTATTTTATTGAATACATTTCTAATTCCTTTTTCTTATATCTCTTCTCCTTCTTCAATGCCCATGATTCCCAGGTTTGGTCATTTGATGGTCATCGAGTTTTTGCGTATTCCTTTCACAGGACTTGAGTTGTCTGACTAATAATTCTTCAGTTTTTCTTTTATTTACCATTGCATCTTCAAGTTCTAAGATTCTATCTTCTGCTTGTTCTAGTCTGCTGGAGTGACCTTCCACTGTGTTTTGTGTTTCTGTTTCATTCTTTTTTCAGAGGTTTTCCATATTATGGGTCACTTCATCTTTAATATTCTCAATTTTTGAACTTAATTCAATTATCTCTATTTATGGTGTTTTCTGCTTCACTTTGGTGTTTATTTTGGGTTCCTATGATTTCATTTATTTGTTTTTATGCTTTCTCATATTGCTTTTTTTTTCTTTGAATTTCTTGAGTGCCTCTTGTACATTTTGGTTGACTGTGTCTAGTAACATCTTTATGAACTTCTCATTGATTTCTTGCACAATTTCTTCTCTCAGGGTGTTTTTATGGGCTTCAATGGGTTCCTTGGTGTAGTTTATCTTTGTTTTGTTGGAGTCTGGATTGGTGTATCTGTTTTCTTCATTTCCCTCTGAATCCTGTACTAATTTAATTTTGGGGGGAGAATGTTTTCCATTCCTTTTTCATCTTCCCATCATTCCATTTGGTACTGTTTCTGTCCCTGGTGTATGTTTAATTTCATATTAGCTAACTTACAATAATAAAATTAACAAAACCAAGAAAGATGGAGAAAAAAGAAAAAGAAAAAAAAATGGAGAACCAAAGAAATCAACAGAGAGAGATGGTGCACAAAGAGTGAACAAGATAAACAAACACTTAAGAAAAGAAAAAAGGAAAAAAAAGAAAAAGGAAAAAATCCCTATTTCATGAACAGTCGAATTTCAGTGTTAGTAGTTCTGGTGTTACTCCTTTAGCATGCAGTCCTGTTTGTCTGTGTCTCCTAGGCAGGTTTGGAGCCAGAGTCTGGTGGTGCTGGAGCCCTCCTGTGGTGGGCGGCTGCCGATGTGCCAACAGTCTGGTGGGCAGACATTGGCTTGGCCAGCCAGTGGGACGTGGCCTGGGGGGTTAGTAGGGTGGAGGCCTGGTGGGCCTTCTGGGTGGAGGCCCAGTGGGCCGGTGGGCAGGCAGCAGCACCGTGTGGGTGCTGGCCCACCTGTTCTTTCAGTGTATTGTAATGTGGAGAGGACTTCCACGGGCTAGGGATTGAGGGTGCCAAAGTTTCAGCTCTCCTTGTGCTTTATCTCAGCCAAGCATGTCTCCATCATCTCCGCAAGGTCCCTGATTCCCAGAACTCATGCAGTCTGCATCTGTGTTCCAGTCACCATTTTGTATCCTCCCTGAGTTATACTCTTGAAGTCTCACCTCAGTTGTGTTAAAATGGAAGGGAAACATCACAACCCTTTTACCATGAAGAGAGGAAATTTTATGCTGGCATTCTGTGAAAAAGAACTGGCAGGTGTGGTGAAGTTTTGAAACTTTCCACACGTTTGTGTTTTCCATGTTTTCTTACAACCAGGAAATGGGTTATTTGATAAGAATCAGAAATTACCTAGTGGATGCTGGGGGTCATGGATAATTCTCATGTAATAGCATTTCATCACTGTGACAGACTACCTGAGTCAAACTAATTAAAAGTGGCAAAGGTTGCTTTGATTCATGGTTTAAAAGGTAGGAATTTGTGGAAGTATGGCTGCATTGCTTCTGGGCCCATGCAAGGCAGAGTATCACAGGTGAGAAACATACATAGAGCAAAGCACCTCTCCTCATAGAGGACAAAAGCACACACAGAGATAGAGAGGGAGAAGGGGGGCGCATGGTCCCATTATAACTTTCTAGATGATGTCATTTGGAGGACTTATTTCTTCCAACCAGGCCCTATTCATCAACATTCCCACCACCTCTTTACAGACCCACACACTGGGAACCAAGCCTTCAACACATGGGCATTTGTGTCCCTAGATCTAAAGAATATGTCATGAAAATGGCAAACCCTGACCACTCTCTACCTTCAGCATTACGGGCCTAAGAAACTGCAATAACAGAAGTCCAATGCCATCTGCTCCAGTTAAAATGATACATAAATCTTTATAGTAAATAAGTGCAGTCTTAAAGAAACTCACCCTGTTGTTTGTTTGGTTTACTTGTTATAGGAATAACTTTTTCAAGTTTTCATTTTTATTTTTCAATTGCCTATTGTGATTTAAATAATATGGGATATGTCTTTTTTGTTTTGTTTTGTTTTTTAGTTTATTTTACTTTTGAATTATCGTATATTAATTATACAAGTTGATTTCACTGTGATAATTCCATATATGAGTACAGTGTACTTTGAAGACTTTCACCCCCACCCTTTTCAAGCAATGTTTGGTGGAACTCACTGTGCTGTCTTCATTTCTATATATGGAGCAAACTTCCATCCTCTTCACCCCTCAGTATCCTTTCCTTTTCCCCTCTCACCTCCCACTGATACCCTCATAAACACTCTCCCATTTACTTCTGGGTATGTCTTTCTTAATAAAATTGAAAAAATATATTGTCATTCTCTATGAAAAATACCTTGTTTTTTTTTTAAATGGGAGTGGTTTACAGGGATATCATCTACATAAGCAAATAATAAGCACCATTTATCTTATATAACTACATTAACATTGACAATGACAGTGTAAATACATATATGGAACAAGTTGAATCCCCGAGTCACCACTTGGAACAGAACTCTCCTCTAGAAACACTGGGCCCAGACCTTGCCCAGTGATGACAAGTGAGTATCAGTGTGCTGCCACTGAGATATGTTAATGAGATGTATGTGAACCACAGAACAGTTCACCCTGAATAGTTCAGTGCTGGCATCCATTCAAGATCATGTGGGATTTTAATTTTCTTTCTACTGTGAATTGGATATCCTTTTAAACATCATGCTTCTTTGGGATTCAGTTTGGCTATTTTTTCTTCATGAACAAACATCTAACATACTCTCAAAATTAACTGTCTTTGTTTTTCATATTTGTCATGTTTTTTCCTTCTGGTGATATTAGTTTATGATTCTGCAGAGATTTTCTTCAGTCCTGCTGCAAACCACTGCCACTGTCAGATCCACTTTCACTCTGTTCATCTATTAGAGGAAGAATTTGATGCTGGTGAAGGCACACACAACGATAATTCCAGCTACACAGGGGAACTTGGCAGCAGTATCATAAATCTGAGAAAACTCTAAGTGACATGACAAGACCCTGTCTCAAAATAAACAAACAAAACACAATTTCACAGCAGCTGTAACTTCCTCTGTCCCATTTTCCTCCTCAATCAATGTATCTTTAAACAAGATTCAAAGGGAGTAATAGTTCTCATTATTTATAATTGAAAATATCCTCATTTATATTGATAAGCAGCAGAAATTATTTCTGCTATTAATTTAGCAAAGTGAAGAATTCTGGGATCAAACTAATTTCCTATACATAAAATTATTTTCCATTTCCACCTTAATACATTTGTTCATTGTTTTGATAATGTGATTTCCTAATAAGAGCTCTGCTTTCTTTCTCATTCTGGAAGATAGAAGATCTTTAGCTTCTTGATGTGATGTGTTCTTGATGTCTGTATGAAGTTGCTACATGTGATTCATTTTTCTGGTTTTGGAATGTTTTGACAGTTTGTAGGAACACACAAGTAATTTCATGGTGAAGACTCTGACCTTCATTAGTTGTATGGATAAGTTTTGTTTGTGAAATGACTATCATTTATCTCATTTGTTGATTTTGTTCATTAATATTTTTTATTTTAAGAGTGTATACTTTCTGATTAAAATACTTTTCTTATTAGTTGTTCTGATTTTTTAGTTTTTCTGATATTTGCAGGCAATATTTTCAAATCTACTTTGATTTGTTTATGGGTCTTTTTTTTTTTTTACCTTCTTGTTCCTGTACTAGGTTATGAAGTTGTTAGACTGGCTACCATTTGAGCTATGCCCCCAGCCCTAATTGCTTTTAAATATTTTTCATTTAGGATGTCACTTTTACCAAGAGCTGACCTTGGATTAAGATTCTCCTACCTATACCTCCCATGCACCTGGGATTGTAGATGTGACCACTATGCCCAGCTTGTTTGTTAAAACAGAGTCTCACTAACATTTTCCCCATGTTGGTCTCAAACTATCCCTGTGATCTCTACCTCCCATGTTGCTGGTATTAGAGAAGTGCTCCATCACACCTGTCCAATCTGATTAAATTTTAAGGATTATTATGAATACATGAACTTGGTTTTGTTCTTAAGTGTTACTGCTTTTAAACTGTATTAAATACCATAGCTAATTTTTTGCAGTACTGGTGTTTGAACTCAGGGCTTCACATTTGCTAGGCAGGTGCTCTGCTGCTGAGCCTCACCCACAGTCCATCATAGTTGAATCTTACAGACTTTTTTGTTCCTTGTCTTTATATCTTTTCCTGATGCAGATGTCTTGCTAAGACAAGGCTGGCTATGGCTGGATCAGTGAGTATTAGGCTCTTTGATGGCTTTGCTATAGTTAGAAGTGGACTTTAGTCCCCTTAGGATGACATTTTTTTGGAGTGACCATTTGTTACCATAACCCCAGTTTTCTCTTGGTTGCTCTTGTAAGTTCCCTCAGGTTTTTGACTTGATCAAATACAAATGCCAGGCTGCCATGCACTCTGTGGGTCAGTGTTGAGGGGGGAGAGGGAAAAGACAGGTTAGTGCAACTGAAGTCTCTACCTGAGAAGTGTCTACCTGAGTTCTTAAGAATATTGGCCTTCTACTGCAGCACCCCTCCCCATTCCTAAGAACACCTGCCATGTCTTCTGCTTCTTGGTCAGTCAGCAGCCTTCCATCTATCTCCTTGTTAATTCTGTTCTACTAAGTTGATCATTCCTGGGATGTGGCATTATAAACATTGTATGCTAAGGCAGAATTCATGGTGTCCCTTCTTTCACGACCCATATAAGGAGGTCATCTTCCTCCCTATGTAAGTTCATACTCACAGGTAGCAGTGCAGGAAACTTCTTTATTCAAAATCATCCAAATGTTTTTCCTGATCACAAACTTTTATCCTTTCATTTCTCTTCTATATTATATCAAATATACTGTTTAACTTTAGAACTATTAATGGCTTTTATTTGTGCTTTTGTATAAATCTCTGTATATTTTCCCCTCCACTTTATCTAATTTCAATTTGAGAGTCATTTCCCTTGAACCATTTTCATTCCAGTAATGCTCTTATCTCTGACCTCTTGTCTTTTCCTCAGATTTACCTGGCAAACCACCAAAACTAAACCTAGCCTATGACTTTTGGGTTTTCTGTGTTAGAATAGGGACTCACTGAGTAATACGTGAGACACTTACATGTGCACACACGTCCCAAATCTGTAGCCTCCCATTGTGCCCAGTGTCACTATCATAAAGGACCATGATTCTCCTCATTCTTGTTAGATCTATTTTCTTTTTTGTGTAGTGACAATGTCCATATTTCTACAAACAACTTCATCTGTTAACTTCCTCTAAATGAGGAGAAATTAGAATTACTCACTTTCTTACAATTAAACATCATAAACTGTATGTCCCCATGTCACCCTTTCTTTCTTTTCAGTTATTACAACATAGGTGCACATAAAGTACCTCATGGGTGAACTGTGGTAACTAGCACTCTTTGAATTTAGTCACAGTAAGCAATAACAGGACTGTGTTTCTCTACCTTCCACACAGTCCTCTCCTAGACACAATTCTCAAGATTGGTTATTTATTTTACATTTTAGGCCAATAGCTCTTTCTCTCAGTTTAATAGAAGCTATCTTGAAGGTATCTGAAAAAAAAGACTTTGGCAATACTGTTCTATCACTTAATATTTTATCCAACTAATAAAATCTCAAGGAGTTTAATTTTAGCTCAACACTTCTTACCACCTCATTTCTTGCTTATTGGGTTCTAGAAGTTCATTTTTCCAAATAAAGTTTCTGGCCTATTTCTATTTCATTCCAGTTTTACAAAATAAAATAAAATAAAAATAATAAGTAAATAACAAAAAACCAAACAAAAAGTGTTTCCTTAGCTCAACTCTTTTTACAATTAATGGGAAGCAATTAATACACACTAACATTATAACTTCTAGCCATTTTCCCAAGCGCTATTCTCATAGTAGGCATGATCTCTTAGGTGATGGCAGTTTTATTATTCATTCTGTGTACCATAACAGTGTACAAAGTCCAGCCTTCCGTCCTGGTAATTTTTTTTAATCAGTGACCACTGCCTGATGGCCAAGCCAATATCATCAACACATTAATTTTTCTTATGAATGGTCCTCATTTCCAGGTAGCAAATCACTTATTGGTTATTTTCATACATGTTGCAATAACAAATAAACGCCCAAATTTTACTTTCTAAAAATACAGAATTATACTACAGATACATTGGTATGATAGGGATGGTCTCAGTCTACAGCAGGGTGAATTTTCTCCCAGAAATTTCACTATGAAGGTGCTGCAGTCTTCCAGGTGAATTTGTTTGTGTGGTTTTCACACACTTTACCCCAGAATTACAGGAAGTATGTGGGGAAGTATTTATATGCCAGCATTTGAAATAGCCTTTTTGCATTAGACTCACATTTTAGTGATTTAAAAATTAAGCATATGGCCATCCAAATCTTACAGGAAAAGAATTAGGTATCATCCCTGAATGAACTGCTTCTTTCCAAGAATCCTTCTCATGACACATGGGAGAGCACATATTTCACAGGGTAGCTAAACTATTTACTGAAATGTGACAATAATTCTTTAGTGTTAATAATTGCTCCTTTGTAAGTTATTACTAAGATTCTAAGTACACTAAACAGATAGTTTAAATTGCTAATAAAATAATAATTTTGAGAGTAACTGATATTTCGAAGTAGCATTTCACACAGTGAAATTAAAATATAGAATCAGATAGACCTGTTACCAATCAGCTGGCTGGGCTTCTTTTGCTGTATGTGTATAAAAATTATGGGTAGGTGAGTAACCACTGGACCTACCTGTCCAGTGCTGACAGTGCCCAGCCCTTGAGTGCCTAAGTCCTGAGGAGCTGGACTGGCAGTCCCAGAGGTTTATGGCATCATTACCTGAGAACTAAGTGCCTGTTGTTCCAGACTTTAGAACCCAGAGACTTACGACTGTAGGTACAGGAGTTGAAGATTAATTGTTCTGGACTTTAATCACCAGTGGCCCTGGCACTTGGGGCCTACTGTAATCCTCAGCTGTCAGCCTCAGTGAATGGCAACTGCAGACAGCAGCAAGAGGCAGGTGGTACTAGTCTACTTTTATACCTCTCAAATAGGCCTCAGGCACTAGGACCCTCAGTCCTCAACAGCAGCTAATGTTACACTCTCCACGCTAAGGTGTCAAAGACTGTTGACTCTTCAGGCTTGGCAGCTCCCTGGAACTCTTCCAATGACCAGAAACAACAGTCCCTCTTCTCTGGCTCTTCATAGTCTTCCTTCTTCAGCCTCAGCTCTGTACTCACTTCCTCCTTCTGCTGTGCCTTTCTCTGTCACCTCTGCAACCCATTGTTTGTTTTTGCTTTGGTCACTGTCTGGAATTCCTCAACTTCCCTCTTGTCACTACTCCTACTGCTGCTGCTGCCCCATCAGATGCTGTCTCCTTCACAGCTGCTACTGTCCTCACTGCCACTTCCACTCTCCTCTCTTCCTGTTCCAGCTCAGCCTGCTATACTAATGAAAACAAGTAAAATTAAAAGAATCCTCTAGAGAAGACTTTTGGGAGGCATAACACTACAACATCAAAGGGCAGCAGAGAATGGCATCTCTCAGTTGGTGTGAAAAGTGTGCCAAGCAGCCTACTTATATAACCATAAAAGGTGTGAGGAAAACGTGTTTGCAGCAATCCTGCAGAACTTCATTCAGAAAAAGGAATGTGTTCTCACCAGTCACAGGCCTTCGGCTGGGCCACCAAAGGAAGTGTTCTCTCTCTCTTACCAAGGTAACAATGCTGAAAGGCCATCCATAGTTCCCCAAGGATTGTGATGTCAAGAAGTCTGGCTTAAGTAGTTTGAAAAAGTCATGGCTAGGACAGTGCCTTCTGGATTTGGATTTTTGCTTCAATAGCAATCAGCCATGGTTGCAGTGTAGCTTCCCCAAAGCGTTCTTGGAGTGTTCCAAGCAGCCAGCCCTTCACTCAAGGCAGCCAGGTCACCAGAGATAATCCAGGTAGTTAAGAAGCTCTTGTCTACAACACCTTAGCTTATTTAAAGGAAAAATAAACATGAAAAGGGATGCTTACAATAAAGGCTATCATTAACATTAAGAGTGTTTGACAATGTTTGACTCACCCCAATCCCTCTGGGAGAAATGGGACCATCTAATGTCTCAGATCTGGGTCAACTTTAATAAAACACATTTTTTTTTGTTTTATAAATACTAAAGAGAATTTATTAATAAAACTTTTTAGTTAGATATTTGTTAAATAAATTACTTAGCTTGAAAATAAATGTAAATATTAACATTTAATCATGTGGTACAATGTTTCTGTGTCTTTGTATTTGGGGTTTTTAAAAAAATTTTATCATTTATACAGTTATTCACATGTGTATGCCTTATTCCCTGACCCCCCACCCCCGCCACAGGAAGAACCTGTTCTGCCCTCTTGTTCTCCAATTTTGTTGAAGAGAAAACATAAGAGATAATAAGATAGACATAGTGTTTTTCTAGTTTGAGATGAAGAAAGCTATTCAGAGAGATCCCTAGCATTGCTTCCATGCACAAGTGTATTGCAGCCCACAATGGTTCATCTCTACCAGACATCTTTGCTACTTCCTAATCCCTTTCCCATAGTGGCCTCTGCCAGTTTAAGATTACTATAATCATTCCTCTACAGTGAGCATATCAACCACATTCAAGTTTTAGGTTTCCTGACTTTTTCCTATTTCTCCTGTGTGCATTCTCCCTCTAGTGTGTGACCCATGTCCAATAATATTACTGCATTTGTTTTAGCTGTATGATCCACATTTGAGGGAGAATATATGATTTTTGGCCTTCTGAGGTTGGCTAACTTTGCTTAAGATGATGTTCTCCAGTTCTATCCATTTACTTGCAAATGACAAAATTTCATTCTTCTTTGAGCCTGAGTTAAATTCTGTTGTGTATAAATACCACATTTTTGTAATCCATTCATCAGTAGTGGGTTATCTTGACTGCTTCTATAACTTGACTATTGTGAATAGTGCAGCAGTAAAGATGGGTATGCAGGTGACACTGGAGTATCCTGAGTCACATTCCTTTGGTTATATCCCTAGGACAGGGATTGCTGGATCATATGGCAGGCCTGTGCTTAGTTTTTAAGAAGTCTCCATATTGTTTCCCAGAGTGGTTTTACCAGCTTGCATTCCCACCAGCAGTGTATGAGTGTTCCTTTTTCCCCACATCCTCACCAACATTTGTTGGTGGTGGTGTTTCTGATGATAGCTATTCTAACAGGAGTGAGGTGGAATCTCAGTGTGATAACAAACCACATTTTTAGAGCTCAATTTCCTCTAAAATAGAGGTTGATGAACTGTGGCTTACAAGCCAACTTAAACCAATTCCAATTTAAAACCAAGTTTTATTTGAACACAACCAGACAAATTCTATTTTCGTTGTGACTGCTTTCACGCTATGGTGACAGAGATGAGCAGTTTCAACAGACTATTCCACAAAACAGAAAATATTTGCTATTTACAGAGAAAGTTTGTAAAACCTACCCCACAAGGTTAAAGGATAAAACCTAGAAATTAAAGAAGAATAAATGATGTTGATTGAATATTTGCTATTGAATGTGAGATGAAAAAAGTGAACCTTTCCATGACTAATTAACAGAACTGGGCACATATCCTGACAACTGGCATCAAAGTCTGCATGATTAACCACAGTATATCTCACAGTCAATGTGCAATTCCAAAATACTTTCAGCTCCTTAACTCCCTTTGCATAGCTGTCAATTTGAAGAAATCTAAAGTTTTTAACTCCTGGTTTGGGCTGACTTACTTCTGTTTTCATTCTTGTGACCATTTCAAATTATAGATAAAGCCTCACTAATAATAATAGTTTACTTAAAGTGTTCACTTTCAGAACCAATGACCAATGAACTAACTCCACAAAGAAAATGCTTTGATGACACTCCTATGAAGTTAAAGATCTTCCATATTTGCTACTTTTCTTCAATGTATGCAGCATGATTGTCCTCAATTTATTGTCTATGAAGCATTTATTTCCACCTGGTTGATATGAGAACTTAGTAATATTGCTCTTCCTGTGTTGTCCAAGAGAAAACTATCCAGAAACATGATCTTTCATATCACTGCATAGTAATTAATGAATGATTATTTCAGTCACAGGGATAAGCTATCCATAAAAGCTTTCTGTTAACATGCATTTAAATAATAGAACTACTAATGAAATTATGCTCAATTATGCTCTGTTGGCCTTTAATTTCCAATTTAGTGTAGCTTAAAATAGGAAGAGCTTTTGCACGTTTTCGATCTCACATTAAAGCTCAGTAACTCAAAATTAGGTCCATGTCAATTGGCAAGCAACTTATGCAGTCAGGTAATCAGAATTCAAGATCAAGGAGAAAAGGTAACAAGAAGGAAAACTTTGTTCTGCAAATTTGGGGCTCATTTGTTTGAATTATTCCAATTTCAAATATTTGTGCTAAAGAATGATGCACAGGTGTGCTATTTATACTCATTCTAGGACTCCAAACTTCATCTACGGTAGATAAGATTATTGTGCCTACTACCAGAATGTCAGTGCAGCAATTGTGATTCTTTTTATTTTTTATTAACATATAGCAGTTGTACAGGGGTTTCATTATTACATTTACATATGTACTTACAATCTGTCTTTCATCATTTACACTCATCCTACCCCCTTTTTAAAACAATTTCAACAGGTTTCATTCTTCAAATTTATACATGTATACAAAGCACATTGAACCTTCCTTCACTCAGATACCCTCCCCCTTCCCACTGGTACCCCACCACACAGGACCCAGTATTACAACAATATTTAATCATATTTTTTCTTTCTTTCTCTCTCTCTCTCTCTCTCTTTCTCCATACACACACACACACACACACACACACACACACACACACAATGTATATATGTATATAAAAATCATATATGTATTTACACATACATTAATCTTTTAGGTCTAGCTTCCACACATGACAGAAATGTGAATTTTGTCCTTCTGAGATGGATTACTTCACTTAATATGATGATCTCCAGTTCCATCCATTTACCTGCAAACAACGTAATTTCACTCTTCTTCATGGCTGAGTAATGCTCCAGTGTATATATATAGCACATTTTCTTAATCCATTCTTTGGTTTTAGGGCATCTGGGCTTTTTCCAAAATTTAGTTATTGCGAATAGTGCTATAATAAACATGGGTGTGCAAGTGGCTCTATTGTATCTTGGCTTATATTCCTTCAGGTAATATGACCAGTAGTGGTATCACTGGATCATATGGTAGGTCTAGTTTTAGTTTCTTGAGGAACATCGATGCTGCTTTCCATAGCAGTTGCACAAATTTACATTCCCTCCAACAGTGGGTAAGGGTTCATTTTACCTTGCACCCTCACCAGCATTTATTGTTTGTCTTATTGATGATAACCTTTCTGACTAGAGTGGGGTAAATATCTTTAGGCAAGATACAAAGTGCAGTGAAAGTGATAGCAATGTTTATTCAGATAGGAACACACTGTGAATAGATGGAAAGAGTCATCTCTAGGGTGAGAACACAATATTACCCTTTGAGTTTGAATATTGAGATTGCCTATGAGAAATTCCTATCCCTAGGTCTAGCCTATAGGGCTGAGGTCCTGTAACCAGTAAGTGACAGGGTCATGAGGGCAGGATGGATTTTTGGATTTAGCTGCCCTCACAAGTATGGGTTATGGTGCTGGGTCTTGTTTTATTAGGTTAAAATCTCCCACTTCAGGTGGGTGTGAGAATCAAAAACATCTTGGGACACTTCACGACCCTGGAGGGCTAATTTTTTCTTAGCAGGCTAATCACCTGTTAGGAAGTTTAATTGCAATGTTTTTTCTCAGAGACCTTGTCATCTCTTCCTCCTGTTCATGGAGAATCATACATTTTATGCTCCCTTAGTATATCCCTACCACTTGTGGCTAACTCCTACCTATCATTACCCAAACTACTCAGGGTACAATGTCGTGACGCAGACACAATTTATCTTGAGAATTTGTGGTGATTCCTACTAGAGTATCTGTAGTATATACCTTTATTTTATTAAAGGTTAAGTTGTGATTTGAGTTTTCAAATGGAAAGTGAAACAGAAATAAAAGCAAAGAGACTCAGTCTCAAAGCACAAGTGATATGGCCTCACAGTACAAAGCTTCCAGAGTCTGTCTTGAGGAAAAGTATGCCATAGGTAGCCACTGTGGTTTTACTGTGGATCACTGAATTAGAACACATGATGGAAACCAGTGTTTTTTCAGGCTTTTTTTTTTTTTCATTACTACCTCTTTCCAAGACTGTAGACACTTTGTGTCTAATTGCTTCCTCTTATCCACAGGTGTATTGTGTATTTGCTTTTATAATGTGACCCTTTGGAAGGCTGAAAATCCTTGTGACCTGCATTCACACACACACACACACACACACACACACACAAAACTTAAGTCTTCACCTTGGAGTGCAGTCTTGCCCACACAGGACAGATGCTCAACTGAAGTATAACCCAGGATTGTGAAATACTGCTTTATTGTAGGCCACTGAAATTTCAAAGTTGTTTATTAGGAGTTGTTATTTGTCCTGACAAATAATATACTATCCTACATTACAGCAATTTTGATTTATTCAACAAGTATTTGTTGGAAACAACAAATATTTATTGAAATGAATACTGTCATTATTAACCCATAGCTATAAAAACCCACGCACAGCATGACAGGAAAGTGATCTTAATGGACAAAGAGGGCACTGAGAAAGTCACATCTACTTAACCACCTCATACCACATTTCCAGTTACTAGAAACCTTTATCCCTTCTTATATGAAGTGAGCACTTGTGTTCTGAGCCTCTCACTGTTGGCCTACAGGAAGCTGCAGGGCTATCTCCTCCCCACAGCTATCTCCCCCTTCTTGTTGTTCAAACTCACATGACTTATAATTTATGCTCCATAAACATCAGACTTCCTATAGGCTGACAATACCATGCTATTTACAAACTATCTCTGCCTTCTCAGTTTCCTCAATTAAATTCTTTTAACTTGTATAATTAACATTATTTTTTGAAAATCTAATTTGGCAACTATGCACTTGTTTATGAACTTTACAGCTACAAACTAACCCTGGATTGTATTTTTAACATTAGAAATGAAAATGTCAAACTGATTATTTTTTGTCTTCTAGTCCCCTTAAACTGTGGTTACCTTAAATACAAATACCTTGTTAGCTTGTTTTATATTTCTAGAGTGCACTATTCTGCCTGGATATAAGTATTATTTATTTTGGTAAGTGAATAAGTAGATTAGTCATTGATAACAAAATAGCTAATATATCTTCTCCACAAGAGCCAACCTTTTGAATTTCTGCCCAAATGACCTTATTTAAAAGGCTTTGATTTCTTCCTTCTTAGAATCAACCTCTCATAAACTAAAGACTTACGGCAAATTTAGACAATATACTAGGAATTTTCAACGTCAGACTCTATATTAAAATTTATTATACCTGACTTACAAATAATAGTGTAGAATTATATGTTTATTGTGTATATAATTTTTTCTCATCCAGAATGCAAGTTAAGAGAAATTTTTCTGTCTCACTACATTGTTGATGTAAATCGTTGCAATTGTCCATGTCCAAAATCACAGTCAGTGCATATACATATATCATGACATTGACAAATGTGATTATATCCCATTGTAATTGCACTCCTCTCATGTCATTGATAATATTGTTTCCGTTTAATATTAAATTGAAGATTTGATGCTATTCATTTTCATGCTGAAAACAAGGAACTAAGTAGATTTACTTGTTATTTCAAATATGTGGGTTTAGCAATTGCTCTCTCTCTCTCTCTCTCTCTCTCTCTCTCTCTCTCTCTATATATATATATATATATATACACATATATGTATGTATGTATCTAATTTTTTTGAGTACCGGCGATTGACCCCAGAGCCTCATATATGCTAAGCAAATGCTATACCAGTGAGCTACACCTCCAGCCCCTTTTAAAAATTTTATTTTGAGACAAGGATCCCTGTCTCAAATCTGCTGAGCAGCTTTTCCTCCAGTATTTTAACTACAGAGTCTTTGTCAAACATTTATTCCAGATTCCTATAATAAAAATTAATATTGGAAGGCAAGGATCAAATGAAAACTTTCTCTTAGCAGTGAGCAAGAATCATCCCCAAATTCGCTGAGATAGTTTAATTGGTGCATTTCTTTTCTGGTTATCATTTTAAGCTCTTGTATAGAATGTTCCCTTTTCTCCTTGGTACCTAAGTCCACTTTTCATGCATTGCTTAAATTTGGGAGACATAGTAGGAAGCTGAGTTTTCCTGCAGTAAAAGATCTATAATATAAACTGTGTGAAAAAAATCTAGTACAAACTCAAGCCATTTAATGAATAAAACATGAAGCACATAAAGAATGGTGCCTTGCCCTTCATCTAAGAACTTCAAAATTATTGCTTAGAAGACATTGTAGTTTCTGTCTAGCCCTTTTGAGAGGCAGTTCTGCAAATCTGTCTTCTCTAGATACACATTCATTTCATACCAAACATTAGTTCATTTACTTGCAATTCATTGTCATTCAATAAATCTCAAATGTAGTTATTGCTGTGTTTTATACAATAAAGGAAAGAATAATCTTATTTATATCTATTGAAGTTTCTTGTATCCTAGCACTAGTAGAAAAATATGATTTCTTAGGAATTATCTCAGCATGATTTTGTGATATATTCTGCACATTCAGTAATAAATCTTTGCCTTCTTGTTAGTTACTATTCTCACTTAAATTTTGAAAGGATTATAAATAAAAACCATATTTTTTGCATACCATTAAAATGAGGACTCCCATTCCAAATACTGACTGAACTCTAAAAGGAGATGGAGGACCCAAACTTTGATTGTTCCTGTTCAAAATCTCCCTGGCTCATCAACTCTGACAGTTTTTCTAGGCTCCATTAACCATTAGTTAAATTAACCATCACTTTTTAGCATTATTGTCTAATTGCTCTGTGATTCGGAGGTAATCCAGAACACGCTAAAACATCTCACCCACACAATTTGCTTTTCCTTCACAGTGTGATGGCACAGTATTGAAATCCTCACCAGTGACTTTTCTTCATGAGACCATAAGACTTTCCTACAGAATCATATAGCAAGAAATATAAGAATTGTGAAAATTAATTGTCTCAATAGTACTTTAAAATGCAACTGATAGTCTTTAAAATATTTTTTAAAGCATTCTATGTTTACCTGCAAAAATGATTATTAATGAGGGATAATTTAGGGTATTGCTGTTGAAATTATTTATCACCTATTGAAATTTACTATTATTTGGAACTGCACATTGTTTAAAGAATTAAACTAATTAAGCTATAAACTAAACTGTGGATCTCAAAAAGAGAAACTGTATACATGAGTAAATTACATCTATGTGCATGTGTTTTCCTACAAATAATTATTAAAGACATACTATAATATAGACCTTAGTTTGGGCACCTCAGCTGTATTCATCTCTTCTTTAAGAGCATGCAAATACAACTGGATGTTTTAAATTATTTAGGAAAGTGCATATTACCTAGTATTCCTCTAATAAATGAATTAGAATGTAAAATATTCTAATGGAAAAAATAAGCATGATTGTATATTTTGTTACAATCAATTCTGTTTATTAACAATTTCTGAGATAAATTAATTTATTTGTTCTTTCAGTTATCCACTCAGCAAATATTTATTACCTGTTTCATGGCTAAAATATTCTAAGAACTAGAAATGCATAGCTATGACTGTTGGCATTCATGAAATCCAGAGCAGTGGCAAAACAATGAATACACACATAAATTTATGGGTTTATTTTCAAGCAACTTTCAAAGTTTGTTATCACCAATGTGGCAAGTCATTTCTGACAGGAAAAGTTCTCTGAGAAGCTACATTATAATTAGGTTATTTTTTTCTTTAAGTTTGCCATTTTATTTTTTTATTTTTTATTGTTGTGCTGGGTGGGACTACATTGTTGCATTTACAAAGTTTCTTACAATGTATCAAATATCATACTAGAATTCCCCCCTCCACTGCCCTCCTTCATTCCCCCTCCCCTGATTCCTGGAACAGTTTCAGCGGATACCATTCTTGTATTTTCAGACATGTGTATGCATTATTTGTACCACATTCATCCTTCTACCCCTTTCCCTGCCACTTCCCCCTCCCATCAGTGCCAACATCCCCAAACCTGTTCTGCCCTCCTGTTCTCTGATTTTGTAGAAGAAAAAACATAAAATATAAAAAGAGAAACATAAATTCTTATTTAGATACTCACTCATGATAAGAAGAAAAATAAAGGAAGGTAAGTGGAGTAGCTATTGCTAGGAAGCAAATTATTTTCAAGAATATCCAGAGAGGACCTCGTATCTGAGGCTTCTAAGGAAGAAGGCATGTAGAAACTGAGGGAAGGCATGCCAAAGCAAGTACAAATGTCCTGATGCCAAAGTTTCTCTAGTGTTTCAGAACACTAAGGATACTGACTGAGCAGAACAGGGAAATGAGGGAGGAAAAATGAATAAAACCGTGGCAGGAGGAGCTGGAGGAAGCCAACTGGAGTCAGGTTGAATCTTTTGGTGCACTGACACAAAGCCACTAAATAACTTTTAGATGTTTATTTTAAAATAAATCAATATTTATAAAGTATTGTGAAGATAAATTCAACCATGATAAATTCTGAGAACTTTTGTAAATGTGATAATATATCCTCAGCATAATAACAATAATAAAAAAGTTTCAATATACCTGTACTCAGTTTTCTATAATGGTACTACAAATGATCCCAGTACATAGTTAAGAAGTCATCACTGAAATAATTCAATTAACTAACATACGAATTTTATTTAGATTTCCCCATTTTCCTTACTTTTCTGTTTCACAGTACCATGCAGAGCACTTTCACTTAGCTGTGTGTCTCCAGGGTCTCCTCCCATCTGTGATAATTTGTCTGGCTTTCATTCCCTCATAACCACTTGATACTCTCAGGTAATCTACAGAATCCCACTCAAGTTAGGTTTTCTGACTTTTCTCATCATTAGGCTGAAGTACCCTTCTCCAAGCATCCTGTGATGTCACAGATCCCTGGGGTGATACTGACCTTGATTTTTACCAGAAAGCAACCTGACCTGACTATGTTTAAACCTCTGCTGGCTCTGGTCTGAGGATAGATGACTGGGGAAAGGGCATGACCCAGCAGTGAGTGGGCTTTCAGAACAGTCCTGATGCGAGGTATCTGTGGTTTCTACAGGGCTGGCAGCAGTGGAGGGCCCAGAGTAGTTGCACGGATCCAAATGCACTCTCCATGGCCCCTGAAGGTATTTGAGCAGAACATGCTGACAGTGGATGTGTGTAGAGGAGAGCACAACTGCAGGGATTCTGTCCTGAGAACCAGAAGAATGAGTTGTCACTCACTAACATGGGCAGCTTGTGGGAGGAGCAGGAGCACAAGGAAGAGCTTTCTTCTACACCATGTCCAGTGCCAATAGTTTGCTGTATGACACTGGAGTTTGCAATTGGGGTGGAAGTAATATTTTAGAACTAATTTACATATAATTTTTTTTGGTAGGGCTTAGGCAGGTGCTCTACTTCTTGAGTCATGCCTACAGGCCTTTTGGCTTGGGGTATTTTTCAGGTAGGGTCTTATGTATTTGTCCAGGTCTGGCCTCGGACTGTGATCCCCTCACCTATGCCTTCTCCATGGTGAGATCACAGGAGTGTGTCACATTGCCTGGCTTATTTGTTGAAACGGAGTCTCCTAACATTTTTGCTGGGCTGGCCTCAACTGCAATGCTTTGATCTCTGCCTCCTTAGTAGCTAGGATTACAGAAGTGAGTTGTCACACCTGCTTTAAAATAGTATTTGAAGACTTGAAATTATATGGAGTTACCTAAATGATGCAAAAAGAAAAGAAACCTAGGGAACAACACATAAAATACCCAGCATGCTCATATTTTATTATTTATAATAAAATAATCCTGTTTATTATTTTGTTATTATCAAATTAAAGTGTGTAAAATTTTACCATGATACTATTAGTGAAGAGTTTATGTACTTAGTAACTATTTGTGGAATTCCTACCATGTGCCCAGTACACAATGGTCAATAGTCAGAGAGTCTGTCCTTATGGCACTGACATACCAGAAGTATAAAATATAGAAGTAGACAGCTAGTATAATAATAGGACATATGCTGTGACAGCAAGTACAAAGATGGAAAGAAAATAACTATGTTGTCTACAAAATCCTGAGAAGGTGGTGTTAGGCTGAGACTCTATGTCAAGGAAGCAGTTGTGAGGAAATTTGGGGTTGACTAGTATAAACATCTCTATAACATCCATAATTTTTCACCCTAGTAAATCAGTTTATAACATAATCAATGGATATGCTCAAGTATATGGTTATTCTATGAAATATTTGTATCATTAAAGAAGAAAAACTATAAATAAGTTTTATCAGTAAGGCTCTGGCAGAATAATAATGAATTAACTCATAGTGAGATCCAGGACAGCCATTAAGTGCTTTCAGTGTATCTGTATTCGTTAACATGAAAATAATCTTAAATATGAGAAGAATTTTACTTGGCATTATGTATGTTACTATCTCATTAAAAGTAATATTTCAAGAATGATAACTTGTATACTTATCTAGTATTTCTTAAAGCAAATAAAATTTTAACAATAATTCATGGAGAAGAGAGGTCCCTTAGAAAACCTTCCATGCCATTTGGATATTTACATATGTCTCTATAATGTTTTAAATATAATTTCAAAAGGATTAATTTAAACAAAAAATACTATCACAACACAAAATATGGGTGCCTCTATGTTAACTTTGATTTCTACATTATATTTTGCTACTTTCTATCCATTTGTTTTCCTTTTTAACCCACATTCATGGAACCCATCTCTGAATCAGTTTGTGGAAAGCCTCCTGTCTTCAAATCCTTCTGTTAGGCTCAATAAACCTTAATGTTTTTAAGTTCCATTTTAGATCTAGCTTAGATCATGTCAATGCTGCTAGTGGGAAGCAGTTTGTAAGTGGATAGTGTGTTATAGAATAGGTTGGAGAGAGCAATCTGGGTGTTAGGGAGAACAAGGTTGGCCTTGCCTTCCTTTTAAAAAATGAAGCAAGATGGGCAAGAAGTAGTGGAATAATTTGGAAAAACCAGAAGCAATTGAATTGAGAATGAGTATAAAGAAGAGATTCCTAAGGAACAGTGTCATAAGTTTTTGGAAAAGGGCAGGTTAATGTTAGAAAAATAAATTCTAAATTTCAAAGTGTTAGAAGTGAAAGAGTTGCCAGGTATTAGAAGAAAAAGCTGAGACCTGTTAAATTTTAACAAAGGTTTCTTTTATAAAAAAAAAAATGTTTGAAGACTAGGGCAGCATTCCAGAACAAAGATGACTTTTATTGTCGTATCCCAACACATGTACAGGCTATATTTGTAGACAGGGAAAGGGAAGTGATGTCAGGGAACAAACTGTGGCTGCAATCAGCATTTGCCTCCTATAGTCAAACATTTGCCTTATGTGGAAATGATCTGACTAATTGTAGCCTGTGACTGGATGAAGCCCCATTGCTATGATTGGCTGAGCCTCAGTTGTTTATGCTTGGGCACAAGGGTATATTCTTAGGTTGCACTTTGTTCACATATCAAGCAAGGGTACAGTTAACTTCCTATGGAGGCTGCATTGGATCACACTTATTGTTCAAATATGGAGGCAGGATTTAGACCAAATTAATTTTGGTTCAGTACAGGGAACATTGCAAATCAAGGTACTCAAATGCGTGACTGCCTAAGTAAAGTGGAGGTGGATTTCTCTTTAAATCCCATGAAGGAATTCTGATTTCTGGGAAGGAAAGAGGATTCTGTCATTAAAAACCTCCCAGCAGGAGCAGTGGGTCCTGATCCAGGTCATAATGCTGATGGTAAGTTATTCAAGTCAGCTCTGCTATCTATAGGGAGCAAAGTAAGCTTTGCCATTCCAAGATGCTCTGCTGATTATGTATACTCAACCCTGTGTCTGGTCAAGGGCTGGCAGCACACCCACATAAAGAGAGCTGATGCTCTTTAAAATGTATGTGCCTGAGGTAGCTGAGTCTCTTTATCACTTCTACTAGAAAACCAAGTAAACACACAATTATTTCATGTTAGTCACAAAGTTTTTAAAAATATATAAGGAAATCGAAATGCTAACTGCTATGATTTAACTGTTACACATTGTGTATATGAATTAAATTGGCACACAGTACCCCATAAATATGGAAAATGATAATATAAAAACAGAAAGCAAATTAAAAATGATACCATATACCAACTCATACACATATATTTATATAATATTAACAACATAATTTCTAATGCTTAGTAAGCATTAATAAAACTTCTAGAAAGATTGCCTCAATGTCTATTTTAAATGCTTTGGGGAAAGAAACAGAATTAAGACCTGCCACTCACCTAAAGTTAAATCACTTACAATAATGGCTGAAGTTTACAATGAGCCATAGATACAGAACAGGATTATTTTAAAAGATATTAAATTAAAAGTACTAAATCTCAGTACTTTTCCAGAAACACTTAAAATGTATGGTCAAGGAAAACACCACGTAAGGATTAGCTGTATGCAGCTTTGTCATGTAAACATGGGAAGACATACTCACTACAATTATTTTCATTTGAAGGAAAGATCCGCTCAGAATAATTTTTTATAAGGTATTCTTAGTCTCATCTTTGATGTCTAGGATTTTTTAAGTAGAAAATTATTATATTTTTCCAATACATAATGTACATTTTACTGAGTTAATTGATTTTTGCCTGAAATAAAACTTTATTCAACATTCCAAGTGAAAATCAATGCTATATTTATTCACTAATTCTCCTAACCTGAAAATTTGTAGAAAATGAATTACCTACTAAAGAAATCTGAAATTCAGAATTTGTCAATATGCTGTCTCTCAACTGAGGAATTACAAATTAAATGATTTAGCCTTTTGTCTTGTGGTGTGTTGTATTCTGTTTTGTATTGGTTTTGTATTTTATTGAATGTGTACTGGATGAATCAGTTATAATACAAGTGTCAGTCATTAGTCCATTCACACATGAGATTTATTATAATACACATTTGGCTACTATATTTATTTATGTTTCTTAAATAATATGAATATTATGAGAATAAAATAAAAACTAAGCTATCCATTTATAGTAACATACATAAAACAAAATAGGACATTGAAATCTGTAAAATCTAATGAGTTTTTAAATATTATGGAATATACTAAAATATATTAAAAACTCCATAATCCTTAAGAACAATTATCTCTTATACACAAGACAGGCATGTGCATGGCTAAAAAGTGTTAGAAATATTTGCAAATCTGCAAGAGAAGAATGGAGATTCCCTAGATCAGCAGTCAGTGTCACTTGAGAACTTGTTATAAATACAAATTAAGAGTCCCCCCCCAAGCCTGGTAATTCAGAAATTACAGGTGTTGGATACAGCAATCTAAGCAAGTTAAAGCCTGACAACTGTTGCATAACAGAAGAGAAATGCATCAGAATGGTTAGACACCAGAATCTATTCCAAATTTGCTGTGTCCATGGATATAAAATTGAATTAACTCTCAGCCATTTTTTTCCAATGAAGTAAGAAAAAGTCTGATTCTGTAAGCCTTTTATAGTTACTTTTATTTCTTAGGTACTTGATAGTCTTGGTAATATCTGTGTTCATTCATTCCATTTTTTTTAACATGTACCTCTCAGAAGAGAACTAATAATCTAAACAATTTGATTAGGAATAAGGACAGTTGCCTTGTACATGCAGGTTTCTTTACTTACATCTGCAGGTGCATTTCAGAGTCTTGACTGCGTTCCTTTTTTGCATAATTGTTCTACATTGCTGATGCTAAATTAATTGATCAATATGGTACTACCTTAAATCTTATACCTTTAGCATATACTCATATTTAAATTCACTTATATTTAATTTGCAAATGCAAACACAAATGATATAATTCCAGACTTATGTGAAGTGAATTTATATCAATGTATATATATGTACATATATATATATAATTTTGTACATTTAGCTATAAAATCTTCCCTTTTCATGAAATGTAGGGTTTAGCATAAAGAGCAGTTTTAACTTGACTTTTTAATGTTTTATGTACATGTATGAATTAGACATATGTGAAATATACATTCTGGGTGAGATCCTTATACATACACAAAGCATGCACTGATTGATCATCTCCCAACTCCTTTGCTCACCCTCCTCTACCCCATTCATCCTTTCAACCTAACTTTACTTATTCTTAATTCACAGGCAAATGAACTGTATTAATTCTAATACAATATATAATTTTGCTTAAATTTTTTCTGCTGCTTTTAAAGGTCCCAAACTATTTTATAGGCAAATAGAAATTACTACTCACTTCCAATTAATTCCATTTAAATATCCATATAGATTCATGTAGTTGACCTCAGACACATTCAAAATACATTAATACCGAGACTCAATAAACTGCTACTATCTTTATCCCTTCTGAGGTAGCTTGCTTTCATTATTTATTAGTTACAGGATAGATCTTTGCATGAATCATGCACTCCTGTAGACAGAATACATCAATGGGAAGGTAAGTCTACCTTAATTTCTTTCCTCAAATGATCTTCCAAAAAAGAGCACTATGTATTGCTTGCAAAAAATGTCTTTGAGCATTAATGACTGTCTTTGAAATTCAAGAGTTTTGGTTGAAATGTTTAAATGTATTTAAATGATGTCCATCAATAATCATCCTAACAGGGACATAAACCCTAGAGAATGCCAGATCACAAGGCTTTTTACTGTCTTTCAGCAATTACTATATAGTAACAAAACTACAAGTCAAACATTGTCATAACACTTTACAGTGAAAATGGGATTTCTGGATAATCTTGACTAGGTTCTCTATGAAAACTAATGAGTTCTGTGATTCAACTATTTTTCTTTTTAAATGTGAGTACAAAGAAGCACAGTCAATATTTTTAAATCAAATTCTAGTCCATTTTCTTTGTCCCTTGTAAAATTGCTTAATTTGTTTTCATTTCATCCTATAATATACATAGTTCAATACAGTATCTTGCCTAAAATCCTTTATCAATAATGACATTCTATTAATTATAAACTTGTATTAATTAATAGCATAAGACCACTAAAAAAAAATACTCTTGCCATAGTTTTGTCTTATATGTCAAATGTTGATAAGGGTTAAATGGTTTTTTTAAATATTTGTCTGAGCCAAGAGAAGTTGTGATAAAACAATCCTAGCACTTAGAAAGAAACGAATTATTTAATATGATTTACCCAAAGTTGTATTTGCATAGCTGAATATAATTTTTCTTTGTAGACCACTTTTATTTCTAGTTTGTTTAATTTCTATTTCTCTAAATGCTTAAATTTACATTGTTCATTATTTTCTCTTTTCTCTTTATTTACTTTATGCATATATTAATTGTACAAAGTGAGGGGTTTCATTATGATGTTTCCATGTATAGATGTAGTATACTTTGGTCATATTCAACACTCTAGCACTCTTTCTTATCCCCCCTCCTCCCTATCCCCTTCTATCTTTTACTAAAAATTTTATAATTATTTTCATAATGACCTCTTTATACATGCATACAATGTAGTTTGATCATATCGCCCCTTTCTTTCTTTTTCAAAGAAAAAAAGAAAAATCAGTGTTTGAGATTTATGCAATATTTAAATTGTTACTAGAACCAATAACGAGCTGTGACCAAGCTTGATAAGAATATTAATCTCGACAGCATATATAATGTGAGAACTTAAAATGAAACTAAAAATTGTCAGACTCATTGAGCAAATTATCAGAAATCTACATAATGAAAGTGCAACTATTTCATTATGACACAGTTATTTATGCACTGCCATAGAGCATTATTTGTGGAATATTTTAAATGAAGAATTGTTATAAAACTGTATCTAGCACTAGCATTTAATGTGAAACCGTTGCAACACACCGTTGCTTATCATGAATAGAAAAGAAGAAGGTGGAAAATGAAAAGAATAAGCCCTTATTTTGTCAGTTTGTACATAATTACTAGGGTGAGTTTTTTTAAATAAATATATAATAGACTATTTATTTCTGAGGATACAATCTAAGGAGGTTGAGGACAGGAATTTTTTGAAGTAAATTAATCTTAACTGCATTTGCATAGTGGCTGTTACTGAAGCAATGACCACTACAGAGCAAAATAGTAGTGGCTTTGTGACAATAAAATTCTACTCCAACAGCACTGGGCAGTACAAGGACAGCATCTGCAGCTGGCAGGCTGCCTGCCCCCACAATGATCCAGGATCCTTGCTTCTGTTAAGACTCAGGCCTTGCCATTACCTTCATCTGGTCAAGGGAAGGGAGGTGTGGCTGATTCTTGAAATCTGGGTTCACAAGCACAGCATCTCACTTTACCCCAGTATGTCTTCTTCCAGCAGCACACAAGAGACTGGACACTAGAGAATTTTTTTCTGAAACTGGACAATTGCTTTTGAGTGATAGCACTACAGTCTAGAAAATCTACCACAGTGCCAGTGAAGGGACTGTCACAGCTCCCCACCTACCACCCTCAACTTCCTCTCTCATGACTTTTAGTATCAACAAATTATTACTTGACCAAGAATATTAACATATCTCATGTAGTTGGTTTTTTCTTTTCTTTTTTGGCAGTACTGGGACTAGAGCTCAGGGTCTCACGCTTGCTAGGCAGCCTCTCCACTACTTGAACCATGCCCCCACTCCTTTTTGTTTTACTTACTTTTTAAATAGAGTGTCCCATTTTTACCTGGATTGACCTAGGACAACAATCTTAGCTATCCCTGCTCCTGTGCAGCTGGGATTACGATTGTGCCGCCACCACACTCAGTCTGGTTTTTTGCCTTATTTTGTTTTGTTTTTAGTGTCTTTCCCCTCCTGCAACTTTCTTTAGTGAAGAATCATACTTTTTTCATTCAAACACTAATTTTATTGAAAACGAAATGGAGACTCAGAAAAAAATAAGTGACTTTTCCAAAGTCAGATGTACAGCTAGTATAAGCACACTGATAATTAAAACTCCTATCATTTCTTCAGTACCTCACGAAATCTAATAATTTATTTCAGCAAAGTATGAAATAGCTCAATGAATTGATTTTTAGCTACTTAAAAAAGCAGATTTCCAATAGCACAAAGCAGTAATAATTACCATGATGGTAAAACTATTGGCTCCTTAGGCAATTTGTGTGGATTGTGTTTGACAGAAAACAGTGCTTCATTAGTTTGCTAATGGCAAACACATATAATTGTTGAGAGGTATAGAGTTTACATTGAAAGACTAGGTCTCTTCAAAATGCACTTTTTTGAATTTTGCATACTAAAGCTCTTAGTAAAAGAATGTACAAAAGAGTATGTTGTTGGTTAACTTCCTGGAAAGCAGCCTGAAAGATGGAAACTAATAGGCAGGCAGTTTACTAAAGAATGCTCATGGAACTGAGGGGGATCTGGACTCTTGTCAGAAGCAGGGTTGCAGAACTGACATGCAAATGACTCACCTGTGCTTGTTAGTGTCTCTGACACAGAGTGAGCCTTCAATGTTGTCTCAAGTTGGGAAAAGAGAGTTGGGCTTCAAACCTCAATATTAATCACTCAGTGGATGAAAGCCATCCCAGGAAGGGGACATCACTCTGAGCAAGATGGCTTTCATCATGTGTATTTGAATGAGGCTAGCAGCTGAGAGCAGCCACCATTCTTGGATTGCAACCTGGGTGATGCATGGCATTCTGCATTACTGAAGATTGTATAGCAGAACGTTCAGGGGCAAGAGGCAGGTGTAGGAAAGACAGCATAAATGGTGGTCTAAATCTTGAAATTGTTGACCTATTTATCCCAGAGACTTAAACTAAAACAAGACTTGCTTTGGAAAAATATAATAAGGAATATTATTCTATTGAAAAAGTCAATCTTACATATATAAATCATTCATATTTTGTGTATTTATTTGCAACTCCACTCCACAAAATTTATTAGAACTTAATAACTTATCTAATAATTATTTGCCTAATTTGCCTTTTGGTTTTCTGTATTGGTCAACAGATTAATAATTATAGTAGTACGTTTGCCTCTAACATAGACATTGAAGGCTCACTCATGCAAGTTTGACTCAAGTTCATAGAGAAAAATAATGCAAAATAGTTTGCACTACATTTTAAAATATTTATTATTTTGTTATTTGTGATAAGAATTGATTTACTGGTCATCGTTGTTTGTTCAAAGTTTTCTAAAATAATCAAATACTATATTATGCACAGTAAATTAAAGAGTTTTAAATATTTATCACACGTGTCATTTTTTTTGGTGGTACTGGGAATTGAATCCAGGGCCTTGTGCATGCTAGGCAAACATTAAACCACTGAGCTATATCCTCAGCTCTAGATGTATCATTCTTATTGTACTTATATATAAGGAAAGATTTTGCATAGTCAGCCAAATATTTTATAATTTTTATTGAAATAATTTTTAATTCTTATTTATGTGGCTTGATGCCTTAGTTATAAATATAACCTGTTTAAATATAAATGATGTAATGTAACAAAATTATAATTCTTAACAATTTATAAGGTATTTTTATTCAATGTCAATGTATAGTCCAGTCATCTAAGTAGAATGGCAGCATAAGCAGAGTGGAATTGGTGGTGGGATGCACAGTCTCAGCAGCTGTTACAGAGGACAGATAAAAAGGGACTGGAGAAGCCAAATTCAACATCCATTAGCCAGTTCTTATTATCTGGAAAGAGAGGAATGATGTCATTGTTTGCATTTTTATCTCACTTTTGCAATCAAAAGATATGGGAAGCTCAGTGAATACACATGCAAAGGATTTTATACGTCTTGCTTTACCTGTAGCTTGGGTTCTCAGGTCAGATCCTCACTACGTTTCAAAGCACTGCCAACTAATTTATTCACATTTCAAGTATAATATTATAAATGGCTGTCTTTCTTAAAATAGTAAAAAATTAGTTAAAATAAATGAAAATTAAATAACATTCTAAAAGATTCTAAGGGCAGACTCCAAAAGCTCTTAAAGAATGCAATTCTAACCTTACAAATACAAGTTCCTTCTTGTGTGCTCTCAGTTTTCCTCCTTCTAACACAAGCTGATTTTTCTCTGATGCTTTCTTCTGTGAAAAATGATCTCAGTTGATCAGCATTTTTGGGAAATTCATATGCAATAAAAACTGGTGGGACAGGGAGGGAGAAGGTGGCCCAAATAATGTATACTCATGTGAGTAAATGTAAAAATTATAAAATAAAATTTTAAAAAATGGTAATGACTAAAACAAGATAAATTTGGAAGAAATGTTTTATAATACATCCAAGGAATATTCTGATTAAATATATTACTCTAGTAGAATGTGACCAAACTAAAGAAATATAGAATTACTAAGTTTATATTTACCTTGATAAAACTTGTATGTCTATTAATATAGATTTAACTTCAAGTCTCTTTAAAATTGGATTAGAAAGAGTAAAATTAAGCACAATGGTGGAGACATTTATGTCCTGAAGTATTTCTGCTAGTTAGGTGATGTGAGGATGTGAACTATGAGTAATTTTCTAAAAACAAAAATCATTTAACCAAATCTCCATAGCTGGGGTTAAGAATCCACTATTTTTATAATATTAGTGATAATATAGAAAAGTCTATGAAATCAATCAAAGAGCACTTTTCTCATTGGCAGATGTTGGAACACAAGGCTTGATTTATGCTTAGACATAGTTCATCACAGTCTTGATGTTACCAGAGCTTATCAATTCTTTCTGGTATGATTGATTTTATATTTATATATCAGTGAAATGCTATAGACTTACAACTGAACAGACAATTTTTAACAAAATTACAAATTACTTTTGAACTCTACCTTTGGAGAATTATGAGACTAATACCTGGGAAAAGACCTTTACTTATAGGTTTATAAGATAATACCTTCAAAATGTGATTAACAGGGAAAAAGTAGATAACTAGCTATGGAATGTTTGAGACAGGAACACAGATAGCAAGTTATACAAGTGGCAGAAGCTACCTCTGTTCTCTGAAGTGCACTTATATGTGACACAGTTATATGTGTTACATGTATGTGTATAAATGTTAAATTTAGTTACATAAAATACAAACACAAATAACACAAATATATTTTTATGAATTATATATGCATATTAATATGCAAAATATATACTTATATATCAATATAAATACACACTACATTTTGAATATATTATTTAATACATGTATGTAATATTTATATTTTACATGCATATAATGTTTATATATACCTACATTTATAGATGAATATATGTAAATTTTTAAGCATTCACTAAAAGATAAAGCACATGAAAAATCATCACAGTATATTATATGTTCAGATTTTTTTCTTGAAAAACTAGAGTAAATGTAAAAGAAAATATATTTTCTTGAATTGAAATAGTAATATGCTTATTAACTTAAATTTTATGTCTTTCCCATGCTATGATAAAACCCTTGTGAGTGACATATGTACACATACTATATGTGTATATATAATTGTATATTCATGTCTATTTATTTCTCCAGTCTTTTTACTAGCTTTCTGAACCTGGAGTTTATATCACAGTTTTCCTTCCTTTCTCTCTCCCTTCATCTGTCCCTCAATCTCTCCCTCCCTTTCTCTCATTTTTCCTCTGCTTTGTCCAAGAGTAATATGAACTTGACCTTACCACGATCTTTAACCCTGCCTTTAAATGACTTTCTTCTTAAAATGTGCCCTGATTTAATTTTGGTGTACTTTAAGAATCTTTATTAGCTAATCAAAGTTCTGATCTTGACCTTATGTATCATTCTCTCTTGAATACTAAGGAGAAAATGGCTAATTCTTAGTATCTGAGTAATAAACTTTTGATAATTATGTTGCTATTAATGGTTTTGTAATACTGAATTTGTATTGAAAATTTGAAAAAACTATATTCATTTAGAAATTCATGTAACAATAGTTACCATATCACTATCATTACACCACTGTCATCTTCAAAGCCACCAATTTATTTAACACTGGACGCTGACCAGTTGTTTTGTTAGAAACTTGGAAAGGAAGAAGGCAGAGAAAGCATAACAGTCTCATAACATGTAAGTGACTTTTCCAAGATCACTAATGATACACATGTCCAGGATTCAGAGCCAAAGGAGTCTGGAAAACCCAATGTTCATTGATTCTGTTTTTATCATGATGCTTTAAGAAATTTAGAAATTAATGTAAACCATAAAAGAAACTATTTTTAAAAAGATTAATTCCTTTAGTAAGGTTAGCTACGTGGGTGCCATGAACAAACAAAATTATGGACACACAATTGGTAGTTTCTATTGTGTATGCTTATGGCATTATATTTATTGTCTTGATGGACATTTAGTGATTGCATAACTTAATTATTGTGAATACTGCTGCAGTTAACATAAGAGTGCAGACATCTGTTCCACATATTTAATTTCAAATCTTTAGAACAAGTACCCTGAATTTGGATTGAAATATTTGAAAATAATTACATGAGATAAAAATAATATCATTAATTCAGTTTGGTCCCTATGTATACATAAGAGCAGAAGATTAAGTAAATAGATGATTTTAAAGCAGTATTGTGATCAAGGTAGGACTAATTTGTTATACAATTGTCTCATTTTCTTTAGATGATTCAGTATTAGATTCTCTCACTGTTTACACAGAATTGTTTGCTGTAGTTTTCCACCTGGCAGTTTAATTTCTACTTCTTGCATTTGTCTTGGAATCTATTGCTATTTATAATAACAGAAAATGAAAGAAAAGAAAGACAAGGAAAGGATAGAGGAAAGAAACAGAGAAAGAAAAAAGAAAGGAATGAATGAAGGGTTTCTTCCTTCCCTTTCTGGGAAGGAGCAAAGGAGGGAGGGAGGAAGATGGAAGGGAGAAAGGAGAAAAGTGAAATAAAAAATAAAAAAGGGAAGAAAAGCAAAAGAAAAGAATTCCCAACATTTAGAATTTAGAAATGTTACATGAAATTTAAAATTCCTACTTTTCTTGAAAACAATGAAAGTGGCCATACTAAGGTGAGCAAGAGGTAGTAGCAGAGGAATAGCTGTCCAGTTCTTTAGCCTGGCAAGCACTCATAATTCTGCAGACAATGTTACCTTTCTGCCTCACATGTGCATTTGCTTGTCAGTTTCCCGAGTAAGATCCACACCTATTTGTAAATCATGATCTCACTAATATTCCAGAGAATCTTTCATTTGTTCTGGTTTACAAAACACAAAGACACACGTAAATCCTCCTGTCTGCTTTGACTTCCATGATTTTTTTTTCTTACCTTACTCTCTGAGTTCAGCAAAGAAGTGAGCTCATGCTTGTCTGAGGTTTTTCTCAAACTTAAAATCAACCAGTGTTATCCTTAAAACAAGTTCAGTTAAAAAAAACAGTGAAACTAAAGAAACAAAATAAAAACTCAGTGCTATTGCTTCAAAACAAAGTTCTGGATGAAGTAATGCAATATGAACATTATATTAGCATTTTGAATTTAGGAGCGATTTGGTATATTGTTTTATTGTTCTTTTATAACATAAAAGGTTTAATTTAAGTTTCCGGAGTATAAATTTGACTGACTCAGAAAGCCAATTATATCAAATCAGTATTTAAAATAATTAGACCAAAGTCTGATATAATCTAAGCAAACAGCTGATTAAAATAGTGAAACATTTCAATAGATTTGATGTGAATAGTGAAACTAAAACTTTTGACAACTTGTTACTTCTTCAACTAGAACATCAGAAAACAAATTTATGGCAGGTGATTATAAAATGGTATTATCAACATGCCGAAAGCAGTTATATGAAACTTGAGAAATTGCTGGTGTCAGCACTATTTATAAATTATTGATCTATTTATTCCCGGGAATAAAATGATGTAAATAAAAGGAGAGAACAAGTGCCAATTATCTAACTTAGAAAGCAGGGCTCCGTGGTTACACTAATACATTTCTCTTGAAAACTTGTGAAATTCATCATTTTTTTTTTCTTATAAAGTAAAAAATAGAAAGTATGGCACTTGGAAATCATTTAGAGTTGAAAATTTATCACTACACATTTCTGTCATTAAGAAAAAAACATAGAACAGTTTATTTTTATTTGTAGTTACGGGAAATTTTCCCAAACTAAGTAGAATCTAATATAATTGTTTAAATGTTCTAAATTTTAGGATTATTTTCATGAAACAAAAAGGAGAGTTTATATCTCATAATCAATTCTTGTGTATTTGGTTACAAAACATTTTAGTATGGTGTACTAACAATAATTTTGTCCTTATTAAATAAGAGTACATAACATTTCTATTATCTGAGATATTAAAAACTGATTCTTGGACACCTTCCCTGAGAAGGATGTCTTTCTTCAGAGAAATATGTTTTTCTCTCCTTCTACCCACAGCTTTCAAAATGAGGGGTCTCAGAAGTCTCAATCAGTTTTTCAACCCAGTCTGTGGTTATATGTATCAGGAAGGATGACTGACCGAAGGTAAAGAAAGTCCCTCTCTTGTCAATGTGGACTTCCTTCTCAGAGAGCTACTCTGACTTTCCTGATTGCTAATGCTGAGGGCTCCTATGACTGTGACCGTCGGTACTCTCACAAAAGTAGTCACCTCTTCACTGGTAGGGATAAGACACAGATGTGGTGATAAAGACTGGAAAAAGTACAAAAGAGGAGTATGATGTATAAAATTTAATAGATTATCTGGATGCAGCAGGTGACATCTGCAATCCCAGAAATGGAAAGGACCATGGTTAGAGGCCTCCCTGCTGGGGAAAATGTTTATGGGATATCATCCATCTCAATCAGTAAAAGCTAGGCATGGTGGTTCATACCTGTCATCCCAGCTACTCAAGAAGCCTAAGGAGCAGGATCAAGATCCAGGTTGGCCAGGCAGAAACATGGGAAACTATTTGAAAATAGCTAAAGCAAAAAGGACTGGGGTGTACTCAAACAGTAGAGCATCTGCCTAGCAAGAGCAAAGGTTCTGATTTCAAACCCCAGTGCCATCTAAAAATATGTTCTTTGATTGATTATAAATAGCCATGCTTTTCACTGAATTTTATCAACTACAGAAAATGGGAATTGAGTAGGGAAAATCTGGTCTAAGTAAATTGGTATTCTAGCATTACTGCCACAAATGGTAACCTAAGCTGATGGAGAAGGAACAATGTTTTCCATTGTACAAAGCATAATTCAATTATATTATCTTCATAGTATCCCTTGCAGCCAGTGGGTTGTGTAGTGGTGGACAACTTCACAGAACCCACTCAGCTCAGTATCTTTCCTTATGAGACCTACAATCACACCATAGGTGTGGGTCTTGCCACCATATGTCATCCACAGAACCCAACCATATAAGCCACAGTTGTATAGATGAAGAATAAATTAGTGGGGACAGCCATCTAACAGTTTGCGTAAACAGATCCCGGGAGAACTGGATACTTTTATAAATATCTGCCCATTCAGAGTAATTCTCTTTCTGGAGATGACTGAATTTCTGTCACTTAAAATCAAAAGAGCTATAAGTTAATCAAGTTGGAGTGTTCACATAAGGAGTCTCAAGTGTGACCTACACAGAATTTTATTTTGGTCTCTTTCTTTCCATCCTCTCTTTCTGGAGGAAAGCTTGAAATTATCATGTCTTCTTGCTGGACTCCTGTTTATTGTCTTACTGATATAAAGTCACTCTTCCCCAATGTCACACACAAAGTTAGTTTGACCCTCTAATAGCTTTTCAATGCACTTTCCCACGCAGCTCTCAGGTCATTTTATCCACATCTCCAACTTGCTCTTTTCCAGGCTCATCACTCACCTTAAGGCCTTGATTGTAGTCTTAATTGTTCTAATTATTGGCCTATCTTTGTCTCATGAATATTTAGCTGTATAGCCCGTTTCACTTCCTTCAGGAAGCACCACAGGCTTCATCAATCTTTGTTATTAATAACCTTCATAGATTATATTTCTTTTATCCAAGCATGTTTCTTGGTTTGCATTTTTGTGTTTGTGTGATGCACTAGCTAATATATTTCCTTCCCACTAAACTTTGCATTCAATGGAAATAAGAGCCATGGTTGACTGTAATCTATCTCTCCTTTTTTCTCTTCGCTTCTCTTTCCCTCCCTCTCTCCTCCCTTTCTTCCCTTCTTTTCTTTCTTTCTTCTTTCCTTTTTTCACCTCCCTCTCCCCCTCCCTTTCTCTTTCCTGACCTTTTATCTGTATTTGGCACATAATAGACACTTGATATATTTATGGTAAATATGAGAGTAGATGAGAAGATGTTTCACAATTATAGCTGCATAATCAGCTGTGTAATTTGGATTTTAAACTTCTGATTAGATTCCACTTTGAGCTATAAACTGCCTGAAAGCTGGGACCTTTTCCATCTCTGGATCAACTATATCCATAGTAACTAGGTTATCAATAAAAGACTTTTTTAAATAGAATGAGGGTTTTCTAGAGAACATTTATTTTTGCTGAAATAAAAACACAGGAAATAAAAAATGAAACTTAGCTCTCTAGTAGACATTTTTAAAATTACTTTTTAATTTTGTATATGAACACATACCCAGTCTCAATGGGAATAAGTTAATGATAGGCCAGTACTAAAATCCAGTATCCTGATACTTAGTTTAAAACTATTTTATATGCTTAATATCACCTGTCATATATCATTGAAAGCTACAAAAAGTCTGTGATGCATCTGTTCAAAATTATTATATACTTACCAGCACCCCGAGTTGTTAATGTGCACTACTGTTACCAGAGAGCCAGAACTCTGGCCTCAATGCTAATAATGAGAGCAGGGTTTTTGAGGAAAAGGAAATCAGGTTTATTCATCAAAGAGGAGGACACTGAGTGTCATGTCACCAAGCACTGTTGGCCTCCTTCTGAGAGAAAATGTTTTTTAAAGAGACTCAGTTTGACTACGTAATGAAATACATGTCCAGAGTGGTTGTGGCATTGGTTGTGTCTGGTGCCACATCTCTGAAGCTGTATGTATTGCTGACAGGTTTACTTTTCTGGTGGTCAGAGAGAAAGAAGAAGTAGAAGATTACCTGGTTTAACTGAAAAGTAGAGGAAGTTAACTGGGACTCTTGACCATATAGAGAAAGAGGAAAAGAATGGCAGTTTAATTAACAAGCAGAGTAAACTGACTACAACCAAATTTTTTTCTTTTGTAGTCTTGGTTACACATCTTTTTCTATTCATCTCACCCCTCACTGTTTTCCTTTCCTATTCCTTATATTTTCAAATGGATATTTTTCAATAACTCCTTTTGCCATAAGTTGATGTCATGTTAGTATCACAGAAGTAATACATAGTTTTAATCCTAATATAACTTTGTATTATTTTTGTCATGTTAAAGAGAATTATTTGGACAATATAAAAACTCAGGTCTATTCTATCAACTCAACGGGAAAACAAAAGGACTTTATATTTTCAAATAATATCACTGATATCCAGAACCTCTTATAGTTCTGAAACAATATAAACTACAATGTATAAGAAACAGAGTATTAATAGTTAATAACAATACACCATATTCTTGAAATTTTCATTATTTGCCCATTAAAATAAGTAATGGGCAAGTTATTTATTTTTTTCAATTATTTTACAGGAAAAGATAAAGAAACTGTGTATTTTGGATCGCCATATTAATACCTGATTTCCCCCAAAACTAAATTCCTGTATGAGCTTCATCTTAGCAAATCCCTAGTTCTCTGAACACAAACTCACATTTATCAGGGGAAAGGGAATAATTCAATAAATAATGATAAAAATAATAATACTGCCTTAGAGGATAAGAAAAATGTTATTCCAGGGAAAGTTTATTTCTCTATTTCTACTACTTTGAATATTGAAAAGTAGAATTTATAATTCATACTTACCATGCCTCTTGTACACAGAAGAATGCATGGATAAAGAATTCTGATAACCAGTTATGCTGTTTTTAGAAAACAGATGTAGACAAGCCATTTCCAGAAAATACCTCATTAGTTTTGGCAGTCAGTCACTTCCAATGTTACTAACCATGAAAATTATGCAGAGCAGGTTCTATAGGGTAAATCTGAAAAAATCCTGTCTTCCAGCCTTCACAGGACTGTGATAAAAATCTGTCCCATGTCAATGTTATGTTTTTAGAGGGTGGCAGTTAGAGTTAGCAAAGCTTTGTGTAGACCCCATCTTGAGAACTTAAGATACATAAATCATTTTAACATAGAACTGATGAATTCTAAATTTAGAAGAAAGAATAGCAGTCACGAAATAAATATTTCCCAATGCAGAGATCAAAAGTGTCACCCTTTAATTGATTTATTTTACCAACTTCTCATAATCTAAAATGAATTAAAAAAAATTCTTCACTCTATAATACCAGTACACTTTAAAAATAAGTTTAAAAAAAACCCAATTAAAAGGATTGATGGCAATATTAAGCTACTCACTTTCTCAAGTTCTATTTTTTAAAAAAATAGACACTCATATTTATGCAAATAAAATATGCATTTATTTTCTTTGGTTTAGTATTCCACATACCCAAATTTGCTTAAATTTTAATAAAAATCATTTATAAACAAAGATTCATTAGTGAGTCTTCTGAAATCATTGATACTAAAGAAAACAAGCAAATTCTTCACCTTTCTGACTTTTCCTGTATTTGAGAGGCCACAAATACAAATATCACAATATGGTGAACTGAAAGTCCTACATTTCAAAATAAAATGTCCCAGTTAGCAGCTTGTAGTTTTCTATAGCTATTTCATTACAGTGGAGCTATTTAAGAATGAGGGTACATCAGTGAATTACTTCAAGCATACATTCAAAACTCTTTTTTTTTAATTAAGAATTAAAATTATGTTTAACTGAATGAATGACAATGAATAGCATGCAGTATGGTGTCTCCAATGTTATTTTAAAGGAAAAAGGTTATGGATTCAAGGCTAATAAAAGTAATAGATTTCTTAATGCAGATGTCCTTCCCACTAATTCTGACTAATTCTCCATAAATGGTCCACATGATTCTTTCTGTTAAAACTCACTTATTTGTTTAAGAGGCAAATTGTTATATTTAGTGAGAATGTAGGTCAGCCTAAAAACAATGCCTTTAAGCCAGTTTTTATAAATAATTTTTTTTTCATTTCATGTCCTTTGGTTTTGTGTTTTGCTGTTGTATGTCTCTGTAATTTTGACTTGAGAATATTTATTCCAGCTTAGAAACACAGTTCCTTTATCATTTCATTTTCTGCTGTAAGTTGCTTTGGTTCTGATTTCTACATTATTTTCTCAGGCTTCTAAGTGGAGTTCATGCATAATTCTTGTCTCTGCCCTATATTTCACTTCTCTGCAATGGATCTCTTGCATATATTTTCTTTCCTGCGAGTCTTTCAAATGCATGTACAGTAGGGATCCTCACATGTTGATCACAGTCTTCTCTCCTCTGTTGCTCACTGATGCTCTTTCCCTGGGCAATCTCACCTAGTAATGCAGCTGCCAAAGTCTTTGCAATTATAATCACAGTTATCATTTTTCAAAGGTGTCACAAGCCCAGTATAGCATGAATAGAAGTTTATTCTCCTGAACTTGCTCCTTTTCCTGTCTTCATATCATGTTAAATGGCACAGCAATCTACCTAACTGCTCAAGACAGAACTGTAGAAGTTATTTATCACTTCTCCTTTCCTTAAGACTCATTGAAAACCACTTTGTCCTTTAATTCTAAAATAGATGTTGACATCATTCACCTTTTGCAGTCTCTTTTTGCACTACCCAGGTCCCTCTACTTTCTTGTCTTGTCCAGATTTCAATAGTTTGTCTGCATTTTTTTTTTGTTTAGTTGATTTCCATTTTACCTGGAGTTAATGCAAAATAATTATTTTGGCATACGGGTTTTATATAAACTGGCTCTGCTTATTTCTTACATTTCTTGATTTGTCTCCTGCCATTACATCCTTTTGTAGTTACATGAGTTTTTGTTTTTGTTTCTTTTGTTCCAGATGTTTTATAAAAATTATATCAAACATATTGGAAAAATGGAATCTTTACTACTGATGATACTTTTTCTTTTTTGAGATATATTGTCCAGTGTGGTGAATATAGTAAATAATAATGTGCATTTCAAAAGAGCTAAAGAATAATTTCAAATGTTTTCAGCACAAAGCAAAGGAATGCATAATATATTCAACAAAATAATAATGGAAAATTTCCCAAATCTAGAGAAAGATATTCCCATACAGATGCAAGAGACCTCCAGGACACCAAACAGACCAGATCAAAATAGAACTACCCCACGACATATCATCATTAAAACAACAAGTTCAGAAACTAGGGAAACAATATTGAAGGTTGTAAGAGAGAAGAAACAAGTAACATACAAAGGTAAACCCATCAAAATCACAGCAGACTTCTCAACAGAAACATTAAAAGCAAGAAGAGCATGGGGTGAGATCTTCCAGGCACTGAATGAAAATAACTTCAACCCCAGGATACTCTACCCAGCAAAACTATCATTCAAAATAGATGGAGCAATAAAAGTCTTCCATGATAAGCAGAAACTAAAATAATATGTGACCACAAAGCCACCACTACAAAAGATTTTTCAAGGGATTCTGCACACAGAAAGTGAAACCCAACTTAACCAGGAAAAGACAGGCAGCACCAAATCACAGGAAAAGAAAAAGCAAGACAGTAGAGAGTAACTTCAACTTAGGTACACACAATCAAACCTTCAAACAACTAAGACAACTAAATGGCAGGAATCACCACATACCTATCAGTGCTAACACTTAATGTTAATGGACTTAATTCACCCATCAAAAGGCACTGCTTGATGAAATGGATTAAAAGGGACGATCCACCAATTTGTTGCTTACAGGAGACCCATCTCACTGACAGAAATAAGCATAGGCTTAGGAGAAAGGCTGGAAGAAGATTTACCAAGCCAATGGCCCCTGAAAACAGGCAGGAGTAGCAATACTTATCTCTGACAAAGTAGACTTCAAACCTACATTGATCAAACAAGATAAACAAGGACATTCCATACTAATAAAAGGGTAAATAGACCAAAAGGAAAAAAACAACAACCTATAAGCACCCAATGTCAACGCCCCCAATTTCACCAAACATACCCTGAAAGATCTAAAAGCATATATTAACACCAACACAGTGGTTGTGGGAGACTTTAACACCCCATTATCATCAATAGGTAGGTCATCCAAACAAAAAATCAATAAAGAAATCCAAGATCTAAAATATATAATAGATCAAATGGACCTAGTTGATGTCTACAGAACATTTCATCCAACTTCTACACAATATACATTCTTCTCAGCAGCCCATGGAACCTTCTCCAAAACAGATCATATCCTAGGGCACAAAGCAAGTCTCAGCAAACATAAGAAAATAGAAATTATACCGTGCATACTATCTGATCACAATGCAGTAAAAGTAGAACCCAACAACAAAGGTAAAGACAAAAAACATGCAAACAGCTGGAAACTAAATAACTCATTACTTAATGAACAATGGATCATCGATGAAATAAAACAGGAAATTAAAAAGTTCCTGGAAGTCAATGAAAATGAAAACACAACCTACCCGAACCTATGGGACACAGCTAAGGCAGTCCTGAGAGGAAAGTTTATAGCCATGAATGTATATATTAAAAAGACTGAAAGATCCCAAATCAATGACCTAATGATACATCTCAAACTCCTAGAAAAACAAGAACAAGCAAATCCCAAAACAAATAGAAGGAGAGAAATAATAAAAGTAAGAGCAGAAATCAATGAAATAGAAACCAAAAAAAACATACAAAGAATTAATGAAACAAAAAGTTGGTTCTTTGAAAAAATAAACAAGATCAATAGACCCCTGGCAAATCTGACTAAAATAAGGAGAGAAAAAGCCCAAACTAGTAGATCAGGAATGCAAAAGGGGAGATAACAACAAACACCATGGAAGTCCAGGAAATCGTCAGAGACTATTTTGAGAACCTATATTGAAATAAATTTGAAAATCTTAAAGAAATGGACAGATTTCTAAATACATATGATCATCCAAAACTGAACCAAGAGGAAATTAATCACCTGAATAGATCTATAACACAAAATGAAATTGAAGCAGCAATCAAGAGTCTCCTCAAAAAGAAAAGTCCAGGACCTGATGGATTCTCTGCTGAATTCTATCAGACCTTTAAAGAACTGATACTAACCCTCCTTAAACTGTTCCACAAAATAGAAAGGGGAGGAAAACTGCCTAACACATTTTATGAAGCCAGTATTACACTTATCCCAAAACCAGGCAAAGACACCTCCAAAAAGGAGAACTATAGGCCAATCGCCTTAAAGAACATTGATGCAAAAATCCTCAACAAAATAATGGCAAACCGAATTCAACAACACATCAAAAAGATTATTGACCATGACCCAGTAGGCTTCATCCCAGGGATGCAGGGATGGTTCAACATACAAAAATCAATAAATGTAAAAGACCACATTAACAGAAGCAAAGACAAAAACCACTTGATCATCTCAATAGATGCAGAAAAAGCCTTTGATAAGATCCAACATCATTTCATAATAAAAGCTCTAAGAAAACTAGGAATAGAAGGAAAGTACCTCAACATTATAAAAGCTATATATGACAAACCTACATCCAGCAGTATACTTAACGGAGAAAAACTGAAACCATTCCCTCTAAAATCAGGAACCAGACAAGGATGCCCACTATCTCCACTCCTATTCAACATAGTACTAGAATTCCTAGCCAGAGCAATTAGGCAAGAAGAAGGAATAAAAGGAATACAAATAGGTAAAGAAACTCAAAGTATACTTATTTGCAGATGACATGATCCTATACCTTAAAGACCCAAAAAACTCTACTCAGAAGCTTCTAGACATCATCAATGGCTATAGCAAGTAGCAGGATATAAAATCAACATAGAAAAATCATTAGCATTTCTATACACTAACAATGAGCAAACTGAAAAAGAATGTATGAAAACAATTCCATTTTCATAGCCTCGAAAAAAAATCAAATACCTAGGTGTAAACCTAACAAAAGATGTGAAAGACCTCTATAAGGAAAACTATACACTTCTGAAGAAAGAGATTGAGGAAGACTATAGAAAGTGGAGAGATCGCCCAAGCTCATGGATTGGTAGAATCAACATAGTAAAAATGTTGATACTCCCAAAAGTAATCTACATGTTTAATGCAATTCCCATCAAAATTACAATGACATTCATTAAAGAGATTGAAAAATCTACCATTAAATTTATATGGAAACACAAGAGGCCACGAATTGCCAAGGCAATACTCAGTCAAAAGAACAATGCTGGAGGTATCACGATACCTGACTTCAAACTATATTACAAAGCAATAACGATAAAAACAGCATGGTACTAGCACAAAAACAGACATGAAGACCAGTGGAACAGAATAGAGGACCCAAATATGAAGCCACACAACTATAACCAACTTGTCTTTGACAAAGGAGCTAAAAATATACAATGGAGAAATAGCAGCCTCTTCAACAAAAACTGCTGAGAAAACACCACCAAGAACATGTGTTGGTGAGGATGTGGGGAAAAAGGAACCCTCGTACACTGCTGGTGGGAATGCAAGTTGGTGCAACCACTCTGGAAAAAAATTTGGAGGCTTCTTAAAAATCTAAACATAGATCTGCCATATGATCCAGCAATCCCACTCCTGGGGATATACCCAAAGGAATGTGACACAGGTTACTCCAGAGGCACCTGCACACCCATGTTTATTGCAGTGCTATTCACAAGAGCCAACTTATGGAAACAACCAATATGCCCCACTACTGATTAATGGATCAAGAAAATGTGGTACTTGTACACAATGGAATTTTACTCAGCCATGAAGAAGAATGAAATCTTATCATTTGCATGTAAATGGATGGAACTGGAGAACATCATTCTGAGCGAGGTCAGCCAGACTCAGAAGACCAAAAATCATATGTTCTCCCTCATATGCAGACTTTAGATCTAGGGCAAATGCAGCAATGTGGTTGGACTTGGATCACATGACAAGGGGAGCACACATACAGGAGATATAGGAATAGGTAGAAAACCCAAAACATGAAAGTGTTTGATGTCCCCACTCCAGAGGAACTAATACAGAAACCTTAAAATGACAGAGGTTATCATGAGCAGGGCATCAGGAACCAATGTAAAGATCAGTTAGAGTTGAGTCAACATGGGTCGTAACACATGGGTACATGTAAGCAATGTTAGGAATTTCTCTATATAGCTATCCTTAACTGAACTAGCAAAAACGCTTTGTCTTCCTTAACATGCTTATGTCTTTTCTTCAACAAAATTAGTGATAAGGGCAGAACAGGACCTGCCTGGAACTGAGGGGGAGAGAGGGGAGACCATGGGGGAGGGGGGAAGAGGGTGGGGGAGGGAGGCAAGGTGGAGAAATGACCCAAACAATATATGTACATGAGAAAAAATGAACAAAAACTAAAAAATAAATAAACACAATTGTCAATACCTAAGGTCATAATAGTTTATAGATGCATAATTTCATATTAGCTACTAGAGTGTTTTTAATACCAGCAAGTACTCAGAAACATCCTATTTTCATCACAGGGAGATGTAGATGTAACAAATTTTAATATACATTCTTAGAAGAAGAACTCCCAAAGTTTGTACTATGAAAAACATATATATGTACAATAAAGCAGAAAAAACTAAAGTTTTGAATTTTATTTTACTGATCCAAAATGTTTTCACAAGCATTTTTACTTTTTTACATTTTTACTTGTATATTATTATTTATAATTTTATATTTCATTTCTTGTGAATTCTTAATAATTAAGAATTTCTTAGAGTTCTTAATAGTTAAGTATACATTGATTATCAGTAAAACAATGTAGTCTACAAAAATGAAAATTCCTGAAATTTGTTGGTTCAGCATCAATTTCAGAAACACTTATATAGGAATATATTTTCTTTCTTCCCATAGTAAAAATTACTTTTGAAATAAAAACAGAGAAAATTCTGCAAAATTTTGGTGGAAAAAACAAAGGAAAAACTTCTGCCAACCCTTGGTTTTCCTGCTGTTAGCCCTTACAGAGCTCTGACTTGGGATGAGTGGGCTGATGTAGGAATCGCTGGCCATTGCGCAGAACGCCATGGTACTATCCAGTAGTAGTGATTGATGCAAAATTGTATGGGTGGAAACAATGCCACGAAGGAAACCATTTTATCTCTGCTAACAACACTGTGGCTTAGTGTACTAGAGACAAAGGTATGGCCTTCCTTTCTATCTGAAGTTATTTAGGACCAACTATACAAAATGACTTTGCAAATCATATTAAATTAAGAATTTACCAAAGGAAAGTTTTTCCTTACTGCTCCCAAAGCAGAAAAAAGGGTAAACAAAAGGGTCAGATATATTGTTAAAAACATACTGATTATTTACAAGTATATTAGTAAATGTTACTTTGAGATAAAAAGACAAAATTCAGTCAGCTAATAATAAGGTTGAGGCAAGAAGATCTCAAGTTCAAGGCCAACCAGGCAGGATAGTGTGATATGACCTCCCATTTCAAAAAGAGAAAAAATAAAAAGATTCAAAGAAAAACACATAACAAAGCACAGTTCATTTATGTGTAGCAGAAAACCAAGAATATTAGAGCTTTAAAAACAAAGAACTTCATTTACAACACCAAAATTAATGCTTTAATATACACTTTAGTTTAAATTATTACTACAGAAATTAAAATTTAATATATATTATTTATTTATTATTAGAATCTAAAATGGAGTACAGTTGAAAGAATCAGCTAAGCATCTTGGTGTACTAATCCAAAAGGTGGCTAAAATACAGGTTTTATGTATCATACCAATGTATCTATCATCCAGACATAAATGCTGAAACTTTGAATTGAATAAACTGGGGATTGGAATATTTTTTTAAAGTGTGATGATTAGGTTTAAAGAAAATTCAAGGTCAGTAAGCACTGAAGTATTTATGCTACTTTTGACGATGATGGTGATGGCTAATCCTTTTAAACATTTGCAAGAAAGGCATTCAGAGACTAGGGGATTCTGTGGTTTTTATTTTCTTCTCGAAGCGCATTTGGATTGTTCCAAAAGTACATCCAAATTTTAACTCTTTAAGTGCAGTTTTTAGTGTGTGTGAGTGTGAGTGTGTGTGTGTGTGAGTGTGAGTGTGCGCGTCTTTATAAAGTAGTGTCATGAAACAATGCTTCCTTGTCCCTTATGCTACTTAGGGAGTGAACAGGGTTTTGATATTCTCTTGAAAACCCTGCTGTTGTTTTTTCCGGGACATTTTTCCTACTGTGGTGTCAGAACACAATAGCTGTGTTGACTACAGATGAGTAAAATTGCCTTCTGCATAAAATGGGAAAAGGAAAAAGAGCAGCTTTCTTTTCCCTCACCTGCAGAGAAGATGCTACCCCAGTTCAGAGATACAGCATGGCTAAGTAAAACCCACTTCTGAGAACGACTTTCCAGGTCAGTTTCAATCACCTAAATATGTTAGAATATTTGATTCATTGTTCTGGTATCCTTCATTTAAAAGGATGGACATTCAGTCTTTAAAATAAATGTATAATGGAAAGGAAATTGAAAGCTTTTTAGTTTATCTAGGCTTACAGACTGATAGGAAAATTTTCTTTTCTGGGTCTTTCTTTTTAGCAATTTTTGCTTGATTTTCTGGATTATAAGATTATAAAATGGATTCAATACTCAATATACTATAAAATTGTTATGCTTATGCTTACATGTAAAATGATTATATTTTGCAAAAGTCTTTTCCAAAAGATTATATTTATATATATTCAAAAATATATTTATATGTGCTGTCATTTGTAACCCTAACAAAGTTTTCTAAGAAATCACTTATATAAGTTGCATATAAATACAAACAGGCACAAAAGGTAAAACAAGGAGTTACACATCATTTTTGAAATATCCTCCAAAGATGGACATTTGCGTAGCAAAGATTTTACTTAGGCTGGGGCATGACTCAAGTGGTAGAGCACTTGCCTGGCAAGCACAAGGCTCTGAGCTCAAACCTCATTACCATCAAAAAAAGGTTTTTACTTGATTTCTATTCTCATTGTTACAATAGATTTGACACTATGTTTAAATTACATAGTGTAGTTTGTAAGACCTTAAGTTTTATTAAATAAATTTTAAATTAAAAATCAGTAATAAAATATGGGAATAGCTAATATCCATAATATATTTTGCTATATAAGATTCTTGTTACGATTTTCCACACGGTTTTTGTGTAACATTTGATTTTCAAACCTCAGTTCTTCTTTTGATATATGCTGACTTTTAATTTCCCAAAGTAATACTTCCTTAACTTTTTTATGACATATAACTTTAGCTCTGTAAAGCATAATCTGTGAATATGCCTCAACAGCTAGGACTGGCAAATGAGGAACTCAAGTCTCAAAAAATACATTTATTGAACTGGTCGTATTCCTCAGACACCTGGCAAGTCTCTTGCACTCTGGTCTCTTTAGACATAGCAGTGCTGATTCATCGTGGAAAGAGGGACAGAATATTAATTTCATTTTTTCTCTGCTGCTAATCTTTTGGAATGACCAAGTATTTACCATGCAAATTAACCTAAATCAAATTACAGGATGAACAGAACACTCAACTAATTTTATTTAAGTGTATTATGATGAGGCAGCATTTCAATAGATTTCAACTGTTTTTTCTACAATTACTCTGATGGCTTAACATGAGAGGAAGAAGTGACCACTCTGAATGTTAGATGCCAGTGTTGTATCTGCTCTGGCCATGATTATATTGGGCTAGATAGGACATGCAAAACACAGCTTTAGAAGAATCAGAATGCCATTGATGTGATAGACAAGGAGCTCTAGTGCATTTCCGTGATCTTTCCAGATCCTTTAGAAGAACTGAAAGTGAAAAATACTTGTTATTAATTAAGATCTGAAGTAACAATCAAGGCAAAGAAGAAAAGCTGTTTGATGTTTAACGGAAAAGACTACTAAGTGGCAAGGCTAGATGCCATAGATTAAACACATAGCTACACTAAGTCAACAATTCTCTGTTAAAAGAGCTTTTCTAAGCCCTTGTCAAAAAGTTCCTGTTGCTAAACCTTTTGAAGAAATAATTCTTTTACAGATGTCACATTCGTAACTTATTTAAGTGAGGTCAGAGAGGGAAAGTTTCCGAATTTGTGGTTACCCTTCTGGTAATTGGTAGAGAACAATATCTTCATTCTGGTTTTTTCCCAGTCCTTTTTTAATCCAAAGCATTGTCAAGACATCTAATTTCCTCTAAAAAATTGAAGAGCATGGAAAATGGTAATTAAGATTCAGATCACACTTCCTTCTTGGCTTACTTGCAGTCTTCAATTTCTGACATATTTACTAAAAATCCTTCTCTCTTTTAGTTCAGTAATTACCAAGGACTTCTGGGCTGGCAGAGCTGTACTGTGATTGAAAGATTGTGTTCAATGGCAAGAAGCACAGCAGACAAGAGGAAGCTGGGTTTTGCTGTAGCTGGCATTGTTTCATTTAGCTCTCTGGGGCTTCCAGAAATCATCCTGGTTCTGAGCAGTTGTAAAGATTGCCCTTCAGAAACCAAAGAAAAGGAAGGAGATTTCACTTTGGGTTTTTTAGCCAACTAGACAAAAAGTGATCTACACATTCCTAGGCACATGCCTTTGCTTGATTATGTGACCTGTAAATTCCTTCATCTGATGGATTCATGTTATTGATTATAATCAAAATGCTTCTAAGGCCTATGCATTAATTCATGTGGAAAAAGATAGAAGGAATAAGTAATTTCATTGCTGTAAAATAAAGTATAAGAAGAAATAAAGCCATGGAATAGATATCATTTGATGGAGCAGAATGGCAATTACTTCCTTTAAAGTAATGAACGCAAAGAAAATTGAGTGTTACTTTTGCAGTTTTTACAAGACATTTCTGACAATCAATTACCTTAGTTTTCCTTTGACTAAGAGATAATTTATTGTTTAGTTCACTTGCCCATTTCTTTATTGGTTCATTAATTTTGGGAGAGTTTAGTTTTTTGAGTTCCCTGTATATTCTGGTTATCAGTCCTTTGTCTGATATTTAGCTGGCAAATATTTTCTCCCACTCTGTGGGTGGTCTCTTCAGTTTAGAGACCATTTCTTTTTTTGAGCAGATGCCTTTTAGTTTTATTAAGTCCCATTTATAAATGCTGTCTCTTATTTGCTGAGCTGCTGGGGTTCCATTGAGAAAGTCCTTGTCTATTCCTATTAGTTCCAAAGTATTTCCTACTCTTTCCTGTACCTACTTTAGAGTTTGGGGTCTGATATTAAAGTCCTTGATCCATTTTGAGTCAATACTGGTATAGGGTGATAAACATGGATCTAGTTTCAGTTTTTTGCAGACTGCTAGTCAGTTTTCCCAGCAATTTTTATTGAAGAGACTGTCTTTTCTCCATTGCACATTTTTAACACCTTTATCAAAGATAAGTTGGTTATAGTTGTGTGGCTTCATATATGGGTCCTCTATTCTGTTACAATAGTCTTCATGTCTGTTTCTGTGCCAGTACCATGCTATTTTTATTGCTATTGCTTTGTAATATAGTTTAAAGTCGGGTGTTGTGATACCTCCAGCGTTGTTCTTTTTGCTGTCTACTCAGCTCTTGAGTGTTACAGTCCTGAAATATGCGTTATCTAATTCCCAAAAATAATTACTATATATTTTCTTTGTTTTTTATTTAGTTTTCATGAATAGTACATTGTATTCTGTTAAATAAAAAAATTCAGATTTTAAATGTCAGATTACTGAGGTTTATTCATTTTGGAACATGTATCTCAAGTGTTGTGAATATCACAAATATGGCTGAATTGGAGTTAAATAGGATCTTCAATGTTGTATTTAATGGATATTAATTAAAGGAATTTTAAGCTGATATACAAAAAATTGTTCAAAAGAGCCCTGACATGAAAAATTTGAAGTTTCTATTATAATAATATACCATTATTATTTCCAGTTCCTTCAGAGAAATTTTGAAGCTATACTAAAACAGAATAAATTTGTAAAATTATGTATATTACAAAGCAATAGCAATAAAAACAGCATGGTACTGGCACAAAAATGGACATGAAGACCAGTGGAATAGAATAGAGGACCTGGATAAGAATCCACACATTTTTGAAAAAAAGGTGCCAAAAATATAAGAGGAGAAAAGACAGCCTCTTCAACAAATGTTGCTGGGAAAAGTGGTTACCTGTCTGCAAGAAACTGAAACTAGATCCATGTCTATCACCCTGTACTAGTATCAACTCAAAATGGATCAAGGACCTAAACATCAGACCTGAAACTTTGACATTACTACAGGCAGGAGCAGGAAACACTCTGGAACTTATAGGTATAGGTAAAGACTTCCTCAATAGAACCCCAGCAGCCCAGCAACTAAGAGAAAGGATGAATAAATGGGACTTCATAAAATTAAAAAGCTTCTGCACAACAAAAATGGTCTCTAAACTGAAAAGACTACTCATAGAGTGGGAGAAAATATTTGCCAGGTGTATAACCAGAATATGCTGGGAACTTAAGAAACTAAACTTTCCCAAAATCAATTAACCAATTAAGAAGTGGGCAACTGAACTAAGTAGAACTTTCTCAAAAGAAGAAATTCAAATGGCTAAAAAACACATGAAAAAATACCCACCATTTCTGGAAATAAAGGGAATGCAAATCAAAACCACACTAAGATTCCACCTCACCCCTATTAGAATAGCCATAATTAGAAACACCACTAACAACAGGTTTAGGCAAGGATGTGGAGAAAAAGGAACCCTTAGACAGTGCTGGTGGGAATACAAACTAGTACCACCACTCTGGAAAACAATATGGAGGCTTCTTAAAAATCTAAACATAGATCTGCTATATGATCCAGCAATTCCAGTCTTGGGGATATACCCAAAGGAATGTGACACAAGTTACTCCAGAGGCACCTGCACACCCATGTTTATTGCAACACTATTCACAATAGCCATGTTGTGGAAACAGCCATGATGCCCCACTATTGATGAGTGGATTATGAAAATGTGGTATTTATACACGGTGGAATACTACTTAGCCATGAAGAAGAATGAAATCTTATCATTTGCAGGTAAATGGGTGGAACTGGAGAACATCATTCTGAGCGAGGTTAGCCAAGCCCAGAAGACCAAAAATCGCAAGTTCTCCTGCATAAGCGGACTTTAGATCAAGGGCATACACAGCAAGGGGATTGGACTTTGATCACATGATGAGGTGAGAGCACACAAGAGAGGTATGAGAATAGGCAAGAAACCCCCCCCCCCAAAAAAAAGAAAAGAAAAACAAGATAGCATTTGATGTCCTCAATGCAAAGGAGCTTTAAAGCGACAGAGGCCAATGGAGAAAGGGACTAGGAACTAGAGAAAAGGCTTGAGAAGAATTAACTTAGAATGTAACACATATGTACAGGAAACTCCCTGTATAGCTATCCTTATCTCAACTAGCAAAAAACCTTGGTCCTTCCTATTATTGCTTATACTCTCTCTTCAACAAAAGTAGAGATAAGAGCAAAATAGTTTCTGCCTGGTAGAGGGAGGGTAGTAGGGGAGAGAGAGAGGACGGGGGAAAGGGAGGGTGCAGGGGGAAGGGGGAAGAAATGACCCAAACATTGTATGCACATATTAATAATAATTAAAAAAGAGCTGAGTAGAAATGGTAAAGCCTCTTCAGTCACTTACCTATCTAAGGCACATTCCAAACATAGGCCAGGAAAAAGGCACAAACAGTGAGCTACACCTTGCTGCACAAAGAGCAGAAACTAATAATCACAATAAAAATGCATCCATGTGTTAGACACAGGGCTAAATTAGCATACTTAGATCTAGATTATGACAAGTTTTACAGAAAAGAGTTACACAGCCTTCTGCTGGTCTAAGTGGAGGTTGCAGAAATTTCATGGCACAGAGAAACCATAGAGTGCTGACAATTCTGACCAGAGAAGCCTTGTGATCCATCAAAAAATTTAACTAAGACTCCAAGAAGGCACCATTTTAAAAATAAGGACTTAAACAAGTGTAACAAGATCAGTGTGATCCATTGCATATTAGCTTTCCACCAAAGGTAAGGGGAAAAAAACCCTCACAAACGTATTAAAGGAAAACAAGAAAGTAGAATCCTCAACAATATCAAATTTGTATCATTGATCACAAAATACAAAATATGAAAAGTTAGAAATTGCAACCTATAGCTGGAGAGTCAGTAAAACAGACTCAGGAAATCACAGAGATACTGGAATCAGAAGACAAAGACTTGAAAGCACCCATTAGCAATATCTAAGTACTTAAATAAAAGAACTGGAAGTCACTGTCAAAAATTCTGAAAGATATGAGAATATGCCCTATTTCCAATCTAAAAGATAGCCTGCCACAGTGCATGGGTGCTGTGAATGTAGGTAACTCAAGTGTAGGCGACAGAACTCCATTAGTCATGGCATAAACTTTATGCTTATGTCCATTTTTCTTGCCCTCAAGTCCTATGGATGTGATACAATTTGGTCCATGTACAATGTTTGGTGTACAGTGAGTTGAATCATAGCAGACAGACCCTTGTCTTAGGAAGCCAGCATCTCTTCAGTGAACTGCAAGCTTGCAAAAGAAACTTGGATACTGTGAAAGATAATAATAGGAGAACAGATTACTAGAAACTGTAAGTGAAGCATACTGAATAAAAAGACTCAGTATGAAACAAGACAGGAGATATAAAAACAACAGATCAGTAAAGAGATTTAATTGGTAATTGGAACACCATTTTATTTCTCAATTGTTCTTTATGATTGTATTGAAGTGGATGCAATGGCGCTAATAATATGTGATCTTCAGTTACTAGACTCTGTTTAGGTGTTATACCCTTTCACATTTTATGAAGTACACCTTGCAAGTGAGAGCTACATATACTTCCCCTCACTTCCCACATCACAGATTAATCGCCTCAAGACAACAGAATTGCATTATCTGACTTCGTACCCTTTCAGTATTTTTTTTTCTTCTGTGTCTAAATATATTATCCATCTTGCAGTGTTTTTGTATAAAATAGTTTTTAACTAAATTGTGAGAAGAAAAATTGTTTTTATTGGCCACTTACACTTACCCATTTCTTATAGTCTTTGTCCTTTTCTTCAGATTCAATTTCCATGTGACATCACTTCTTTTTGGCAGTTCTGTGGTGACAAATCCTCACCTTTCACTGGATATCACTGAATATCTTGTATGGTGTCCACTCCAAAGCATCTCATATAAATGTATAATGGTTTTCAATTTTCCACTATTTCTAGAGAGAAATTCCTCATCCTTTGTAATCTGCTGTCTACCCATTCTGGCTACTGTAAAGATTATCACTTTCTTTAATTTCTAGGAGTGTGCCTATAGTTTGCCAAGGTCAAATTCATTCATTTTTGTCCCACTTGGGATTTACTGAGTTTATTGGATCATTTTGATGTTTTTCATAAAATTTGGAAAAAATATAAACAGTATTTCCTTAAGTATTTTATCTTCAAAACTATATTTTTGTTTTCTTTCTGGAATCTAAATTTATTTATATAAGTTTATTTTGATATTTTGTGTAAGTCCATGTGGCTGCACGTCTTTGTTCAAACTTCTTCTCAGATTGGATAATTTTAATTGAGTTTTCAAGTTTATTATATGTCACATCCAATCAGTTTTTAAGCCTATTCAATCAGTGCTTCATTTATCTGTATTTTTCTGTTCTAGAATTTTAAAATTCTGAAATTTTATTCTTTTTTGTAATTGGAATTTTTGGTTCTATGGTGAAATTTCCTACTTATACCTACCTAATATAGTGTTAATACCGCTATATTAAGAACTTCTGCCCTCAATGTTTGCAAAAAATTGACATTTTGTAATTATACTAATCCATGAACACACGACATCCTTCAAATTAATTGTGTCTCTTTAATTTCTTTCATCAGTTAACTTGTAGTTTTTAATGTATGTACCTTTCAACTTCTGGTTTAAGTTTATTATGAGGTATCTTATATTTGTTTTTCTTGTAAATGTGCTTATTTTATTGATTTCTTTTTCAGATAGTTCACTATTTACATATAGAAATGCTATTGATTTTTGTACATAGATTTTTATTATTCTGCAGCATAACTGGTTCATTGTTTCTAACAGCTTGGTGGAATTACCTAGGTTTTCTATATTTAGGATCATGTCATCTGCCAACATGGAAAATTTGAGTGACTCCTTTCAAATTTGAATGCTTTTTATTTTTTTAATTTCTCTGGCTAGGACTTCCAATTCTATGCTGGGTATAAATGATGAAAGTGCATAATTTCTTGTTGCTTTCTCTATAAAATAATTTGTGAATGTATACTGGAATGTAGAATCAATATAACATAGAGACATTAGATTATATTATTGTTCCCTGAAGAATTATTCATTTCTAGTTTATTAGATGGTTGAACTAACTGCTGATTGCATTGGAAGTTTGCAGACTGTTTTATGCTTTGTTGGTGCAGACCTTAGGAATACAATGTATCATTAAGCCCTTTGAACTTGGCACAGTGCAGTCTACATTATTTTGTTTCCTGTGAGGGACTTGCCAGCACTTGAATTCAGGTTTTGTTCAGGCAAGTCTAACTTATGTTTTATTCTAGGGTGCAGTTCTTATTTCTAAAGCCAAAGTCTCTGATGTCTGAGCTGAATGTCAAAGTCATTTTGTTATAGAGTATTTCCCCATTCTGAAGCAGTCTGAAACACAAGTGCTCCAGCACTGCTCTTCTTCAAGCATGGCTCAACCTCCAGAATTTCTGTTCCACCCTCAAACCCATAGCAGCAGCTGTGGTTGGTCTCATACTGATCATGCTTGGCCCAGTGTTTCGCTGCTGATTTCCTGGTAACTGCTGCACAGATTTGTGGGGCCCTTTCTACCAAATCCTTCCTCTGCTCTACAGAGACCAGTCACTTCATCTGCCCACATTTATGGTAACTTCTGCCTCACATCAGAGGGACTAGTGTGCTTTACTCAGGCACGGTTCTCTGCTTCTTAAGTAGAACTTTGGTAATCTTGGGACTCCCCTCAATAGATTGCTTTCTATAAAGGTTCTCATTGTACTCTTCTACAATACACAGTCAGAAAAGACCTGCATCATATATATTTTTCTAATTTTGTAGTAGTTTATAGTGAGGAGGCTATTTAGGAATTGCAAAAGCAATAATCTTGAAACTATAAATGCTCCTCAATATACAATGATGTTACATCTTGGCAAACCCATCGTAAGTGGAAAATACCATAATTCAAAAACACATTTAATACACTAAACCTACTTAACATCACCGTTAAGTGCTGGGGATAGAACTATGCCTTGTGCCTGCTTGTCAAGCATTCTACCACACACTTACATGTGCTCACAGCATGAATGTAAGTTTACTGCAGTAAGGATTCTTATATTATTTTATAACATAGTGCTATATATCGTGATTGTTCAGTACCATGGCAGTTTACTTAATGCAGTAGTAGCTGATATTATTCTACATCTACATATTAACTATTTTTTCACATTATATAAAGACCTTTCTTATTAAAAGCCAGTAGTTCTAAGAATTGTTGGCTTCAAAATCACTTTATCCTTTTCTTTATCTTTCTTTATCTTTATCCTTATCTTTTATCTCTGTATCTTTATCTTTTGTTTAAAAATAGTTTTTAGCATCCCAAGAGCTTTTGTTGATGTCATATTAATTAATATTTTAATATATTAGAAGACAAAAACTGAGAAAATAAAAAATGTACTGTTCAATTCATTTAAGTATATCAATACTAACCCCATTTCATCTTAATGAAGATAACATAAGCCTAACACTTTGTTTTTCATGAAATTGTCTTAGCTTTTTACAAATCCCTTTAATGTGTGGCTTTTACAGTGAGAGTCTCATATTTGCTTCTTTATTATATTTTGTAATATCATGTCTAGCTGAATAATACAAAGAAAATCTGGTTTTGCACAGATATAAATGAAAAGAAAGGAATATTTTAACAGCATTTTCAAATAATCATGGTTATTATTACTGATACTGTACCAACAATGACAAGTGATAGTTTCTTTTTTATTTAGGTGGTACTGGGGTTTAAACTCAGGGCATCATGCTTGCTGGACAGGTACTCCATCACTTGAACCATTAAACAGCGCTTTTTGCTTTTGCTTACTTTTCTGATAGGGTCTTGCTTTTGTCTGGGGCTGGTATTGGACCATGATCCTACTATCTGGGATAACAGGCAGGCAACATCATGCTTGGCCCCTGATAGCATCTTTAAAGGTCCTTTTCAATGGTGCATCTGAAACTATATCCATATCTTTTCATACTCTTTATATTAAAATTCAATTATCTATGTTGCACTTTGAATACATCTTTCACCAATGAATGTTAAAACATGTCACTGATTCCTGGAAACTGCATATTCACTTTATCATGAAAATACTTTAAATTTTGCATTTTATTCACTAAATTAAGAACTTTGAAAATTAATAAACTATTCAGAAGGTATTTTATACTAAGAAATCATGTCATAGATTCATATTGTTTAATGAAAATATATTTATTACATCAGTAATTTGACATTAAGTGCTTCCTACTGGTGCTTAAATATGTAGTATTTTTTAGCATTTATGTTCTTAAGTAACACTGGAGAATTTTTCCTTTAATGCATAACATGATAAATTATTTATGCAAGTTTATGTCACTACAGCAGCATCAAAGACAAGAAACTTTAGAGTCTTTAGAACTGAAACTAAAAGAAATGCTTAGGTATAATCAACACCTCCTGAATTTAAATTGGTTACACCATGGCTTTGATGGTTCCAGGAAAAGTATGCTTAGTGGATTCTTTGCTGTGTCATTTGAATTGATCATATTGTTACATAGAGGACATTTAATTAAATATAATTGCAGAGTATTGAACATGAGCAGGGCCCAGAAAGTATACAAAGTTACTTTCTCATTTTGTTTATAAAATCTTGAGTTTTTAAGAGGTCACTGAATTTACTCTACATAAAATTAGTTATGGACAAGCTGACACCATGATGTGGACACTGGATCACTATAAAAGACACTACCCTACCTGCCCAGAGATAAGCATAATGTTAGAGTCAATGCAGTTTGAAAACAAGTTGAGAAGATGGTTACCTAAATTTATAAATAAATCAAATTGTTTAAAATCTAAAGAGATTACATCACTAAATATCTATTCATATTTATTATTTTAATATAGTAACAATCCACAAGGGTATCATTTCCTTTTATTTTTAAGTAATGTGTAACTGAAATATCTGGTACATCAGTAAAATTTTTAAACAAATTCATGCAAAACTGAAATTATATTTTCTTAGAGCATATAATATTATTAAGTATAACTCAAAAATCAAATCCTTGTCTTCTGAGTTTGCATTTCAGTTGGACATGTCCACTCTCATTTATCAATACATTGAAATGTGCAAAATGAGGGGAAAACACTAAAGTTGGAACAGAAAAAAATACATCACTTTTTGCAGAAACTAATTCTAAATATGATTTATGAAGGCCATATAAGGGAAATCACTTAACAAAATAGGAAAAAAGGGTGTAGCTTACTGTTACCAGTGAATGCTGCTCTGTAAAAAAAGGAGGCTGTAAAGATTTAAGATACCATCTGGAGTGATTCTACCAGTAACCTAACCAAATTTATTTCTCCTCCTGGCTTCATTTCCAAAATTACATTTCCTTCTCCTTACTATTTAGGAGAAACAAGGTGGACAATGCACACAGAATTATAAAATGTTTATTCACATGTAGGTAAGGGCAGAATGAGTAATATTAGTGCTAGCAGTTTATTCTGTGTGCTTTATTTTCCACATTTCAATTCTAACACTTGAACTAGACTATTTCACATCTTCAACAGAAATATGATTCTCATTCCTCATAGATTAGCCATCAAGCACAGTAGAAAATGCCTACTGCGCAGAGATGATTAGCAGTAGGTCTGCAGAATTGATGGTTTCTGTGGGAAGGTGGAGGGGCAGTAATGGATAACACCGTTATTCTTAGATTTCTGTATTGCAGAGAGAGCACCATATTCTGTGAATGATTGAGTGCAGATTGGGTATGACATTTAGGAACATTCATTAAGGTTTGGAATATGCATCACAGGAAGTGACACTATATTTCATCAAGGAAAGCCAAATGGTTGAGGACTGGTGTTGAGATTCTACTGCTGTTTGAGAAGAATCAGTCTGTCCATTTGAGTGCATTTCTCCAATGGACAAATAGTAGGGTTGACATGGAATTAGGCCTCTGGAGTGGAAAGCAGGAAAGGAACAGCTCCAGGATCTGGTATAGCTCAGAATCAAGTCACAGATAGAGCAGAGTGTGGGCTAAAGAATTTCCAGAAAATGTAACAGAACAGGCAATGTTAAAAAGAAAAAAACAGAAAAAGATTTCAGTGACTTTGAACATAAATTTAGAAAGAAAACTATCAAAAGAGAACCATTTAGAAGTGAAGATGTACAAATAATTTTGTAGGTCTGGATATATGATGATCTAGATTTTTTTAAATCAAAATGTGGCCATTTGAGTTCAAAAAATAAAGTAAATATGAAGGTATGGTTCAGATAGGCCATCTACATGGAAGATAAAAGTTCTCAGGTCGTAGAAGTGTGAGCTGCATAGTGATAAAATATAAGAGTATCCTGGGCTGCTGTTAAATTACAGATGCACAAGTTTAATCAGCCACACTTTATAAAGGAGCCTGAAAAGTGCAAGTAAGTAGAACACCAATATTTAAAAAGTGATGCTGAAGTAATACTAGAATGCTATTCCTTACTCTGGGCTCTGAGGTAGATCAGGATTAGCAAATTATAGCGGAAAGAGAGCCCCAGGGATTGAGTTCAAGATACTTTCTTTTTTTCTTTGTCTGTGTTCAAGGCAGTAGCCTCTTCTCCTAAATCCTTTCTCCAATATAGTTAAATTCAATATTCAAAATATGAGCACTGCTCACTTTTATTCATGAAGACTGAAGATTAAGCCTCAAGTAAAGTCAGAGGCTTCATCAATTTGCTGTTGAATTTTTACACTAAGTGCTGTAGGCAGAAATAAGTCGTAAATGGGAAAAGACATGCAATGTAAATGCAAATGATATGATTGTGGTTTACTAACAGTTCAGGAGTGAAGAGAATTTGCTTGTATGGTATTGTAATAGAATTAAAAATAAATACAATGTATTATTTGTCTAAAATTTGCCAGAAAAATAAATTTCTTCTAACAAATTCTGTCAAGAAAAAGTAGACTCAGGGTGTAAATGGTGACTTTAAAAAAAAGTTTAACTTATAAGGGAATAGAAGACCAGATATATTTACTCCTTACTTGCTAAAAAATGCTAAAATTAATTCCAAGGTGGTCATTTGTACAAAATCAATTTTCACAATTAAAAAATGCAAAGAAACAATTTGCAAAATACTGTTTGGATTGGAAAGTACATCCAGATAATAAAAGCAATACATGAAATTAAAAAGGAACATTATCTGAAAATTTTCTGAACCAAAAACTATCAGTGAAATCAAAAGAAGTTAAAATAGATAGATTTCAACAAGACACATTTTGGTACCAGGGTAATATGTCAAACATCAAAGATAAAAATTCATTGAAGAAATAGATTTTCAATAAATATACATAAGAACGATCAACATAAAAAACAGAAGCAAGTGTAGACAAGGAGATATTTTGATATCTCTAAATGCCCAAGATTTTTTTCTATATATTTTAATAAAGTATAGCTGTGAACAATTTATGAAGTTAAAAAATTTGACTAGTAATTTAGCATTCTTACATTTATTCTGCCAGGGATAGCTGAATAATCCTGTAATTCTAGCACTTAAGAGGCAGAGGCTGGAGGATCACCAGACTGAGGTCATTCTGGGCTACATGGTAAATTAAAGGCCAATATGAGTTGCAAAGTTAGAGACCTATCTCAAAACAAAACTAAACTATCTCAAAACAAAACTAAATTAAACAAAGCAAACTGAAAATAGGAAGGAAGGAAAGAAGAAAGGAGGGAAGAAAGAATGCAAAGAACAAGTAAATATGAGAGATAAAAGTTATAAATTATGTATAGGAACATTGGTTTACAGTATTACTTATGAAAATTTAGACATGATGCAAAGAACTAGGTAAAATACAAGAATATATATTATTGTCTCTCAGACACAAAGAATGACCTCACAGTTTCATTTAATATGATATTTCAAAGTAATTTAGTGTAATGTAAAATACTTAATGTTTTTTGCAGTGTTAGAAATTGAACCCAAGGCTTTGTGTACACACTAGGCAAGTGCTCTACCATGGAGCCACATGCCCACCCCTTAGATAAAATATTGTGTAGAATCAGAATACTGCCAAAAATATGCAAATATTAAAGTAAAAAATGATTGCAACACAGGCAGAGAGGAGTTTTGATTAGATGTTAGAAGTATGAATGATATTCTTTGTTTTGACATGCTTTTTCATTTTGTAAACCACAATCGGTAAAATTGAAAATAGTAAAATGATAAAATTAATCTAAATTCATGAAAAATCACATAAAATGCAAATAGCATAAACACTCACTAAAAATCCAATGATGTCTAGGTTGGAAAATAGCAAAAGATACATCATAGTGACTAATCAAATGAATTGCAGAATGCTTTCATTACAGTAACATTACAGTAATCTTCAGAACTAAGAATATTACCTGCAATAAAGAAAACCATTCTGTGAAGATAAAAAGGAAAATTCTTAATATAATCTTTTATAATTTAATCCAACAATAAACAAAAAATCATCAAAGGGGCTTTATCAAAAGAATAAAAGATTGTTTTAGTATTTAAAAATCAATGCAATTCACCATATTACAAACATGAAAATAATAACCCATGGTTAATTCTATAGATAAAAGACAATGCATCTGAGAATATCTAACATTTATGTCTTTAACATTTATTTTTAATTAGCAATAAAACAACTTTTCTTGACTCAGTAGAGAACAGTAACAAAAATCTAAACTAAGGGAAAGAAAGATCTTCACTCTTTCTATTTCTATTTAGTATTATACTAGGGAACTATCTAGCACCACAGGCGAGAAGAAACAAACCTCATCCAGGTTCAAAAAGAAATTGAGAGGATTCACCTTTACTTGCAGGAAAAAAATTCTTCTACTACAAACATCTGTAGGAATCCACAAGAATGCTGCTACAACTAATAAAAGAGTTTAACAGGCTGGAAGATACAAACATACAGAAATAATCAGAAAATGAAATTATAAAAACATTTACCACAAAAGAAACAATAAGAAACATTATGCAGAAATATAATAAAAGACATGAAAGATCTTTAAGTATAAGGGACAATTAATACTGAGAAAACTTCAGGAAGATCTAGGTAAATGGCGAGATGTCAACTTTATGAGTCAGAAGAAAGAATGCTACTGGAAGTCCATCCTGCAAAAATAGATGTATACATTCAACACTCTCAGTTAAAATGCCAAAAAAGGTAGCTTTGCAGAAATCATAAAGATGATGCCAAAGCTTATATGGAAATTCAAATGACCTTGATGGGCGAAAACAATCAAGAAGTTAAAAAAAGTGATTGTTGTGGTACATGCCTGTAATCCCAGCACCAGTAGACTAAAACTGGAGTATTACAAATTGAAGGCCAGCCTGGAGTACAGAGTGAGACCCAAAGTAGAAAATAAAATAAATGAATAATTAGATAGGTTGAAGGGTAAAAGTACCTGATTTGATATAAGTAATAAATAGGCAGTAATAAGACTGACTGATACTGGGATAAAGATTAGTCATCAGTGCAGTTGAATGTGAAGTCTATTACAAGACCTATGTTTGAGAACCACTTTTGATAACAATGCAGAGACGTTTCAGTAGAGAAAGGATGGTCAGTTCAACGGTGCTCTGACAATCACACCCCCAGAAGATCCCCAACATGACATCATATAAAAATGGCTGAAAATGAGTCACATATAAATATATGTATATATAAATTTAAGACATAAATCTGAAAGTTTTGGAGAAACATATGAGAAAGTTTTCATAACATTAGGTTAGGCACTTAACACCGTTCATAAAGAGGTATTGATAAAATGAACTTCATAAAAATTGAAAACTTTTACTCTTCAAAGCATAGATTAAAGTAAAAAGACAATCTGCAAACTTAATTCTGCTGCAAACTTAATTCAATAAAAAGATTTTGATAATATGCAATGGCATGGGTACAACCAAAATAGCTATCCTGAACATAAAAAGCAAACAACACAAAACACATAACTACATAATTTTCATTTATATAAAATTCTACAAATTTCAAAATAATTTACAATGGCATTAATCATATTTCTGTTTGCATGTGGTATATGACAGGGCGGGGTAAGAGAGAAAGCTTAATGAATTTCTGGAGCAGACAGATATACTCATTATTCTCGCCTGGCCATGGTGACCTGGGTGTGTGCACAAACCAAAGGTCACTGAATTGCATACATCATGAAAGTACAGCTGATTTCATGTCAGTTATCTCTCAATTAAGCTATAAAGCCTAAAAAATTAAAATAAGAGGGACAACGAGCCCATAAGCTAATCAGGAAAAGCCTTTTCCTAGGTATAAATTAAAATAAATATTATATGTTGATATATTGAAAGAAAAAAGTAACTTCAATAATTGGGATTATATATTCACATTTTGAAACACTGACTTTTTGAACATCAGCATTTGGGAAATGAAATATTTAATAGCCTGATATTTATCCAAACCCAAATGTTTATTATGAGTAAATTTTATTTCATTAACTTATTTTAGTAATTTGACATCACATAGCCATATTCAAAAATAAAAATAAGCATTTTTACAAATGTATTATTAGTTATAAGTACAAAAATTTAAAATCTTCTTAAACTCATTATTTATTAAAATGATTGCCTTGTGTCTATACAAGTGCAATTACATATACACCCAGTACCTGTCCCTGGGTAATGATTTAGCTCATTGTTTTGGAGGTACAGGGCATGGCCCAGACTACTCTGGTGAGGATCTCACGGTGGAAGGCATCAAGTGGCAGGAGCCCACGTGAGAGGGAGAGATCACACTGCAAGACAGGAAGCCAGGGTGTGGAAGAGGAGCCAGATGTGTTCTTTCTATAGCAATCGTTCCATGAGAACATGCACGGATCCAGGAGAACCACGTGAGGATCCAGGAGAACCACATCAATTCATTCTGAGGGCAGCAGACCCAAAATCCTAAGAACTTCACATATGCTCCAAATCTTAAAGGCCCACCACCTCAACCCTGCTAGACTGGAGGACAAACCATATCCGAACTATCCATTTTGCTTCTTAGCCACCCCTCTTATGTCCTTAAAAAACAAAATTCCATTCATGCCACTCCAGTAGACCTAAAGTCTTAATCTAGTCACACATTACTCAAACTTCCAGATGCAAAGTTTCATCTAAGACTCAAGGCAAAGTTTTACTCAAAGTAAAGTCAAAACACAAGTTATATGATCCAAGATAGAGTGGTGGGATAGGAACTGGATACACATTTCAATTATAAAAGGTAAAAAATAAGGATTTGTAAAGGAGTGGACAGCCAAAAGCAAGACCAAGTCCCAGCAAGGCAGACATTAAATCTCAAAGCCCCAAGCCCAACATCTCGTGGTAAGGTCTTGTAACTAAGGCCTCAGGCACCCTGGCCCTTATGTTTGTTGCAGGTGACAGTTACTTTCTCAGGCTATCTTTGCAAAGTTTCTGCAGCTGTCCCAAGTAGGCCTTCAATGTTGCTGGTGGCACTTGGGTCCCCAGAGAGACACTGATCGCATGGCTTAACTCTACATTTCCCCATTGGAGAGATGTTTCACAAAGTCTTCAAACCTGTAGCATATTTATGCATGGACTCTGAGGCTTTCCTTTATAATCTTGGGAGCTGACTAACCTTGTAGCTTCTGCATTCTGAACACCTGTGAAATCAGCCCTATATGGATGCCACCAAGGTCTACTGATGCAAAAGCTTCCCAGGGCAGAGTTGAAAGATGGCCTCAGCCATGGAGCACTTTGTCAGCTGCAAGCAGGGAGACTCATTCTCATCCTTGGTCAGAGAACCCATGGGGGCCACCATAGGGATTCTTCCTGAAACATTTCCACCCTGGAACAGGTCTGGGCCTATAATGGAATGCATCCTTAACCTCTTCTGAGATGCCACAAGACCTGTTTCTAATTGCCTGCTATTTAATACACACTAACTTCTTTAGCAATGGTTGCTTAGCTGCAGCCTGGCACACTTTTATCTTTTGCCCTTTCCCTACAAAGGTTGCAAATTTTTCAAATCTGTCTACTGTGTTCCATTTTTCCAGAGTCTCATCACAAATCTGACTACAAGCAACCAGTAAAACCCATGCAGAAGCCTAAATATTTTGTTTGATATATTTTGTTGCTAGTGTTAAAATTTCCTGGGAAATAAACTAGCATGTTAGTCTTAAAGTTGGCCATTCATAAAACTCTAGGGCATGGATGAAATTCATCCAATCTCAATGTGAACAGAAATGATCATTTCACAACCTTCCAATTAGAGCCTCATTCCATCTTAGCAGTATTCTCTATTCTCCTCCACTTCTGAGCTCTCAGTAAGAATCATGGATAATGTACCACTTACAACATTTCCTGCTGTGTTGAGCCTGCGCATCCAGGCTCTTCCAAGTGTTTTCCATAGCCCAGTCACACAGCTGCCTCCATATTTTCATGTATAGTTAAGTAACAGGCCCACTCTTAAGTATTAGTATTTTTTCTATTACTATGTTAATCTGTCTTTGTGTTAATATAAGGAAATATCTGAGTCTAGGTAGGTAACAAAGAATAGAGGTTTAACCCACAGTTTTGGAGGTTCAATGTCTTGGCACTGCCTCTGGGAAGGACCTTGTGGTAGATGGGATTCAGTGGTTTGTGCCTGTAGAGATGGAGAGAACACTTGCAAGACTAAAAGACAGAGGAAGGAAAAGGATCCACCCTTGTTTTGTTTGTGTATTTGTTTGCTTTATAACAATTCTCTCATGAGAACTAACCCATGTCCCATGAGAACTATATCAATTCATTTCCAAGAAAACCCACCCTATGACCTCCAGCACATGGATTCTTGTGGGGGGGAAAAACATATAGAAATCATGTTAGTTTTTTTTATATAAAATGCTTTTATCCAATAATAATTTCTTGAACATATACTATGAGTTAAATATTCCCTAGGTAATGAGTATCCAATTTAACAATATATATTTATGTAAAAATAAACTTCATGGATACGCTTATTGCTCTGGATAAGTATATACAGAAACATCAAGCTATAGTAGGAAGTGAAACCTAGTTATCTATTATTTTAAGAAATATTTGTATCATATCTGTTTTATGAATAATCCTAAAATAAGATATAATTTCTCCAAATGGAAAAATAAAAAATATTTTTGAAAGAAGTTAAGTAATCCCTTATTAACTTTTTAAAAAATATGTGTGATGTTTTGAATTTTTGAGCAAGTCACAGTTCATTTAGGTTTTAGAGTGTGTTAGTTAATATTACATATGATTTTTATAATTTTGGATGTCTTAAATTATAACTGTGTATAATGCTGAAAATTTTACTCAAAAATAGGCTCCTTCACTGAAATGCAAGGCTGGCTTTGAGAGATTGCCCTAGTACACTCCTCATACTCATTTTGTCTAGCAGGGACTTTAAAAAGGATTTGCAGTTGATAATTATTATCTGCTTCCTCTTGGCAACAACTCTATTTTAGGAACATAGAATTTGTGATGTCCCATGTGACGTCTTTTGTGCTTCTCTTGTTGATGAAAAAGTAGAAAGAAAGAACCAAAGACTAAATAGATTTAAATTAAATTTGAGGAAATAGTGATTTAAGTACCTATATGCCAAGTTTCAGGGAAAAGCAAATAAAAACAACCAAGTTATAAATCATTCAAAAATAAGGATTTATGATGGAAACAAGAAGGCATCTTTAACTATAGTTTCTCTGCTGGGTGCTGCTCCATGGAACAGTTATAATAAATCATGCAATGAATGAATAGAGAACAGGATTCTTTTAACTTCCTGAGGAAAACCCATGAGACTCCTATCTGACTTTGTGTACTTATGCATGCACTTCTCTTCTTTTATTACAGATATTTTACAGTGAGTTGACTACACGATACTTACCATATTCAGGTGAACAAATTAGACATCTGTGTATGATCAGATGATATTCATATCTTATTTTTCATTTTAATTTGGTATATAACGTATTTGTGCATACAATGCTAGCATTTCAGTATACCTTGCTGTAATAAAAGATCTTACTACCTAGTCATCTTAGAAAAGGCTACTGAAAACATGTTTCATACACCTGGTAATGCCATTTGCAATTTCATAGAAAAAACCTGGAGTGTTAAAATTTAATTTAAATTTTATAATCTATTTTCAGTTGACTAGAACTATCCTACTGTAATCATTATTGTTAAGTTAATTTTATTACAAATTCCAGGTTTTCTATTTCCATTTGCATTAATCAAATGCTTGTAATCTTTTAAGGAAAAATACAGTCAGAATCAAGCAAATAAAAAAGTGATAACATCAAGGAGAAATAAGAAATCAGGTGAAAGAGGAATGAGGAGACAAGGAGAAAGGTATTTGGAGGCAAAGAGATGACAACAGTAAATTGAAACAATATATGTAAACATATCATGATAAATAGTATTTTCAATAGGAGAATCTTAATATTCTGAATAGTTTGTGCACATTGCCACCTAAGAAACAAGAACCATATAAAGAGGTTCAGAAGAGGAAGACAAAGAATATATAAAAGAAAACAGAATTTTAATTTTCATCTCTGAGATTCTTCCACAAACTTGATACTGGCTCAATGGTTTGATTTGTCTTACTGAGATTGAATATACCTTGGAAGGTAAGCATATTGATTACACAATACCTCAGAAAATTATAACACTCCTGCCACCTACTTTCCAAATTATAGACTTTTTTACCGAGTAACCAGACATCATTATTTTCATGGGAAACATATTTTAGCACTGATTTAATTCAATTTTTAAGTCAAAGAATGATATTTTTCACTACCTAGAGTAGAATGTAAATGGACTAAAAAGAAAGAGGTCTTTATGTTCATCCTTAAAATTATAGATGAAGAACAAAGAATCTCAAAGAGATGTGATGTATTTTGTCAGAATGAGGCTTCCTAGACCTGAGAAGTCAGGGTAGTATGTTCATCTAACTGCATGTGTTTCCAAAACGATCTGCAGTGAAATGAGAAGGGTTTGGGGACCTTTACAAACCTATGGTCCTCTTCCAGGGCTTACTTAGGTACAAGAGGATACAAAGTATGGAGAAAGTTTAATGGTAGTGAGACAGCAACACAAGGAAGGAGAGATTGCATCAAAAAGGGAAAATGTCACACTATTCTCAGTTTCATTATCTGTGAGATTCAGCAAGAGCAGAATGAAGTAGGAGGGAAAAGTGAGCTGTAACCCACATGAGGCTGGTATTTTGATGTCACTAGTACATTTGACTTTATCTCTATGTTATCACATATTATTAAAGCAACAAAACTGGATTTTATTCATATCCTATACAATTTGAAAGGCTGCCCTCAGTGTTTCCATGAGATTTAGTTTGTAAGCAACATCCAAAACTTTGCTTTACTCTAATTATGTTTATATATATGAAATAAAAGGAATACTCATGGCTAATTGCAAGGTGTGACTTCACACAGCAGGAATGAACTTGTGACTGACTGTCAGAGAATGTGTGGCAGCTGAAGTGGGAAGGCAGTACACTGAGAATCCTGAGACCAGGGTCTTCACCTTACAATTGCCACTCATCTGTCTGCCCAAGAGCATCTCTGTGTCTCTTAATTTGAATTTCCTGTTCTGTAAAATGAGGGAGTTGTTGATCCTCAAAATCTTACCCAGCACCAAGAATCTACATACCCTGCATTGTGCATCATGAACTGATGCACACTGATCCATACGCATGCGTGCTTCCATTCTGAGACCCATACTATCTATGGTTCAGTCACCTTGATTAGCGAGATTTATAGGTACAGCAGTGTGACACAGGGATGCAAAATGATCATGCTCAAGAATTAGAATAACCTCCTTTTGCCAATTAGCAAAAGGTCTAATCAACCACGTTCCCTGACTGAGCTGTGGTGCCAGTGAAACAATCAATTCCAATTTCAATAGCAGTTGCACAAAATATCTTTACTTGAGAGCAAAATGACAGCTTATTTCCTTTCTTGGTAGTATATTTATGGTACCTATAGAAAAGTTAGTGGATTAAGGTACAAAGTCAAAACCCCTGGTGTTAAGAATTTATGTGACTTAAAATAGTGTGCACAAATATATTTTTATAACATTACCCAAAAACAGAACCAAAAGAAGCAAGAGAGAATAACAGATATATACATATGTAAATGATAAGTACATTATGGAGAACTAGGAACACTATAATTGTCATCAATATTGTGTTGACTATGTAAGTCAAATCTGAAAGGAAATTGTGAGCAATAAAAATATTAATTAATAATGCCTCTGAAATATGATTCAGAGTGGAATTTTACCCTCAATTTGCTGTATTAGCTTATTTATTTAAGGCATATTGTGAAATTATGATTATGAATTTGAAATCAATGTGAATCTTATACTCTATGTACTTATAAATTTACTACTGACACTCTTTAAAATTTTTTAAAAGACTTTTTCTGTTTAAAGAAAGAAAATATGAAGGAATAAGTCAATACATGTCAATATAATATGTCATGCATGATAGGTTCTTAATGAGTCAGTTGTGAGATAGCATTCAAATTTACATTTATCACAAGCTGAAAGGCCCTTGTAGTTCAGTCTTTCATTACTCATTGTCTGTGGACCCAGCAAAGCAAAGGATTCATCCTTTATCTCTTTATTACTTTTCAACTTTGCTTCTAGGATCTCTGATATATAATTGAAACAACTTATGACTTGGAAGTAAATTTGGACTTGAAAAATATTGTTTAACCCAACCGTGTTATGACTAGATCACTGAGCTTTGGAGAGTGAAAGTGACTTTCTAGATTCAAGCAGTTCATTAATAGCAGAACACATTGGATGTCTAGGTATTGTGACTTCAGATGCAGCAATTTATCTTTTATCTTTCAGACATTTATCTTTTGGCCTTTGGATAGGCAAAATTCATGACCAATTTTTTAATGTAATTTTCTTTTGATATTCAAAATCTGGAGTTTGTTGAGGAAGTTAGAACTCTTAAAATTCATATAAATTGGGTCTTTGTTCAAATATGAAATCACCCAAGTAAGAAAGGAGAAGATAGGGTTTTCAGCAAATAGAAAAGCAGATTAAATATTTCAAAAATCCTCACAAATGTAGAGGAAGCATTAAATGGCAGGTCTGTGTTGATACCTATCTCAGCCCACGTGCAAAATGTAGCATCTAGACCTAAGACCACATGAGAAAAGCATCCATACAATCACATGCCTGCAATTCCAAGAGAAGGCTCTCAGAATTTTTCAGTTAAAGAGCAGCAGCAAATTATAATGAACAGAGCCCTTGCCTGTCCCAAACCAGAATATGATAGATACATAAAGTTTTAAGAAAACAGGTAGATGCATAACAGAATTTCCAGATTTCCACCAGTAAAGTCACAATTTGAGGAGAGAGAGAGAAGCCTGTTATTTGAAAAACTTAAATGAAGTTGTTAAATTAACAAGACCAGTATATTTGATTTAACAAAGAAACACCAGATAACTCCCCAAACTCTTATCATGTTGGTCCTTGGCCAATTTACAACCTTCTAAAGTCTTGTGCAGTGATTCTTGGTTTGTACTGAGAAGCTGGCATATCCCTGATAAAATGTATATCATTAGACCTCTTCAACTGCATTCTCTGACTGCGGTAGTATATCATCATGAGGCCAGCTAATGAAACTTGATTTCATGGTATAATCAGGACTGAATATGTAATGATGCATAGTTTTAAATTTGTATCACTTTATTTTGAAATAATCTTAGACAAAAGTCTAAGATTTTAATGAAATCAGGATCAGTGAGCCTGATACATCTATACTAACACTCAGAATATTATTGTCCACATAGCTGGAATACTCACAGCCTGGTGGCTTGAAAACAAAATGCCATTTTTGGCTCTGTGATTCTCATTTTGCTTGCAAGCCCAGTCCGTTCATAAAGGCCAATTGTCAGCATGACATGCATTATGACATTTGGATCATCTCCACATTCAGCTTCAGAGTTGATTCATGTTTTAATCCTGTGGAGAGGGAAGGTTGTATGTAAGACACTGGAGCAGAAGTTGCACTTTTTGGTACTTAAACAAAACAATATGACAGTGGGATGAGAATACTCTACTGAGTATCCCCAAATCAATTTTGGTGTTAGGTGACAAAATTCATAATTGCAAGGGTGTATTATTGGATTCTTAGTATCTGTCCAGAAGCTAGGGTATGCCACTCATCCTCTGTTTGAAATTATAATAACCAGGAAAATATCACAGTTGATATTCTTCATGAGGAGTTGGAATAGCTTTGCATCCCTGTAGCTATGTTGAAAGTGCTATGCTGAGGATAAGCTGGAACAAGTTGGAGCAAGAGCTTATGAAAGGGTATTATCAGTATTTAATACTAGTTTAATTATCATATTGTACCAATCAAGTGTTAAAGATTAGGGAAAGTTAATTTACAAAGAATTTAATTTTAAAATAAATGATTTATCGATTTTCCCTTTGTCAAAGACTCAACTCACATGACATTGTACTTGTCCCAAAAAAAGAGAAAAAAGAATTTTGGAGAACAAACCCTTGTCCCAAGCCTTCGAGAACTTGTCAGTGTCTTTGCAAGCATGGAGGTGGAAGAGTTCATCAGAGGTCTGAGACACAGTTTCATATGGAATCCCTTAGTTATGTGAGATTTGAGGTTAAGGAATTCATACCTCAGATTCCTATGGCCCTAGAAGGACCAAATATGTCTTCCTGGAACTACTCAGCAAGTACATCAATCAGTATCAATTGCTAAGAGGAAAACAAACACTTCTAATTTTTTCACAAAGTTACATTTCTATGTAACTTCTGACATAGTGAAAAGTTTTATTAAATTTGGGTACTGTTTGATGAATTTTTTAAAAATTGTTCCAAAAGGCATTATATTAAATTGTGATATCTCTGAGAAAATTTATTATTCATGAAAATAATAATGTATTTAAATTTTTTGAATATTATATTCAAAGATTAATTATTAGCTTCCATTTAATTTATCATTTTAAAGGCTTTATGTAAAACATATTGACAATGAGCAAATACACTGCTCACTTATGGCTAGCAAAATACTGCAGCTCTTTCTATAAACTCCTGTGGCCATAAGATCCAGAGTTAAGATGAAAAAGATTTAGTTTCTTTACATCACACATTTATGTCTATTACTGAACATTTAACTGCACTTAGTTTCACAGGATTTTGACCAATAGTAATGAACTATAAGAAAGAAAATAGTTTTATATATAAATGTTTTGCATATGATGAAAGATGTTGAAAAAATGACTTGCTAAAGATATAAAAACACAACAAAAATTTTTAGCTATTGTAACTAGAAAGTATAGATTTCATGTATAACAAATACTGGTCATACAAAAAAATGATAACATAATCCCAGCAAATCAAACTAGATTCTGAATTAAGGCTACAACCTAAAACAGCTTTGTTAATGAATAAGAATTTATTTATTTAATACTCAGTAAAATGTAAATTTGTTCCTATATATTAACTGTTATGCTCTTGTACTTAATAGAACTTAAAAACATTAATTTTCTTATTTTTATACTAAGACAAAGACCATGGAAACATTAAGAACAACTGTTAAAACATGGAAATTATTTAGTAAGCAGACAAGGAATTCCCAGTATCATGTCCAATTTGGTTCTCCGTTTTAGGATGTGTAAGATAAATTTTAAGGAATAAGAGATGGATGTACCCTTATGTAGAGCTCAGCAAACAAAAAATAATGCTTGCTAAGAAATAACTGGAAAAACCACAGCAATTGGTGCAGTAAGTGAAAAATTCAACAAAAGAACAGAACTGTCTGTTCCAAGAGTCAATAGTCTATTTTTAGACTGAGAAGTAAATGAATAATCACTATAATAATGAATTGGAAGCACTTTAACTTCATATGCTAAAGTCAAATTCCAGTCGAGGCTTTAGTACACACTTGTTGCCTCAGTGATGCCAACTATGTCATCCTTTTTAGCCTCCTTCATACATAATTGCTGTATAACAAAGAAGAAATAGCCCGTGCTCTTTTTATTCAGCTATTGTATGTTCTGTAGCAGTGGTGAGCATTCAGTCTGGAATGAGGTCTTATAACCACTACAACACTATGGATGATGAAATGACAGCACAGTTTGAGATGGCTAAGCAAGAAGTTAGGGCTAGGGGGCAAATCCATTCAATATTTTAGCTATGGGTTTTTGGATTTGACAGCACAAAGCATGCTTCTGAATACTTAATCTTTGGCTGAAATCACCAGGGCCATATTGTGATGTTTTGGTTAGCTGAATCTCAAGTTGTGATTCACTTTGAGTCTGACTTTTGTAGGAAACGTGGGACTGAGAAGTTGGTGCTGATGAGGTTCCTGGTGAGGTGAAAGGCTAGCATGGCTCTGAGGATGAAAAGCTTTTGTAAATCACTCCTTAAGCAAAGCATTCACACAGGAAACAAAACAGTAATTTCCCGATGCCAGGTTTCATCATTCTATTTTCATACACGTACATTGAGACACTTACAATGTATCTGAATTAGACTCACTCCTCCATCATTCTCCCTCACCCTCTCCCCCATCTTAGAACAATTAGAAAAATGGGAGATATGAAACATATAGAGATACAATTTTTCATTCATTAAAAATAATTATTAAAAGGAAAGCAAACAAGATATGGCAAATATTTGAAATGTTTTAAATAGATGGAAAATCCCATACCCTTTTGGTAAGAAGATAAATTGTTACAAACACTAGATAGTATGTTAGAGAAATCTAAGAGGATTTTAAATATATTTAATGTTTGAATTACTGTACAATTCTAGGTATTCCACCTACATAAACTTTATACTATGCCATAGACAACTTTTATAGAGGTTTTACTCTTTCTAAAAATGAAAACTGAGGATAAAGAAGTCCATCTGATCAGATACAGATATATGATAAGAGGCATATTAAACAAACATTTTAACCCAAAAGTTTAAATTATAGATTCCTCTATATCAGTATGTTTATAAAAACCTAAAAAGATAGATGAGATCCTAGGAATGACATGATAATGAACATATATGTAAGTTTGAAAATAAGTCTTATAAAATATTGCTCTTTTTCGTTAGATACATTAGTAGTACACTTGGGAAGTGAGGAATAGGGTGGACTGGGGCTCAGAGGTGGGGAGTGTGCTCAGCCTGCCTGAAGCCCTACTTTGATTCTTCCCATCACAGAAGGAAGACAGCATGGAAATGGGTCAAGGTGAGTAATAGAAAGAATTTTTATTTTTTCTATTCTTTAAAAAATCGAGCAATTATAAACATATTCATTAATGTGGCTTTACATGATTATTGGATTATGTTCTTTTACTTTATATTTGCTTCTAAGTTAAAATATTTAAGGTATTGTATTAGAGTAGTGTAGCTTGAATAATGGTGAAAATCTGAAGCACAGGATGTGAAAAGGATGACATTTCTGGCTATACATATTCTGAAATGGTTTGGAAAGGAAGCATACAAATAAAGCTACTACAGTATTAAAAAAAAAACCCTCCTCGAATTATCATACATTCAGTAGTGATTGTGAAATGGAATACTGATGTCCTTGATCATTTCGCAGTCCACCTCTCCATCCACTCATGAACAGCTTTTACCTGCTGTCGGTTGTTAATTATTAAAAACGTTAGATTATAAAACCATAACTACACATTTCAAATCTGTATTCTAAAATATCATTATGGAATATCTAAATAGGCATCTTGATCAATTCTTTTATTTTAAACATTAATATTGAAAAGATCACAATATGAACATATGTTCATAAAAATGTCTGTTGGGCTACAATACGGATCTTATGTGATGCTGGGGTGCTGGTAGGATGGTGCTGAAATGCCAGTTTGAAGCATTGTATTTTGCAAAAAGTGCTGAAATAGCAGGAGATCATTCAGAAGTCTCTATGCCACAAGACATAAAAGCATTGCATCTGTGGAACGAGGTAGAGCTCAACATTCTGGATTGGCTGATGTTAGAACTCAAGGGATATTTGCTGTTTGTCAAGAATACGTCAAGCTTGGAAATCAGTGCCTCCTGCTTCAATCAGAAAACAAAATCACCATTATCTCCCCCATTACTTGAGGGTAGAGCATTTGAGCCATTTGGGAATAATATGGATAAAGTTGAAGAGAAACCCAAAGGCATAATAAAATTTACTGCTGAGAAACTTACAGTAGATGTACTGTCACAGATAGTGATTTCTCCCCTTTGTGGTATAATATCCTTGTTAGTAGGGACTGAAAGAAATAACTTGGAAGGCAAAAAGATCACTAAGCTTAGGATATGAAGCATATCTACCAATGGCAGAAAATGAAATCAGAAAATTTATAGTGACATTTAGTAGAAATGGCCAGTTAAACACATAGCAGTGTTCCATTGACCTTGCTTGGTTCCAGTGTCAGAAGCAAGAATAATTATTGCTGTGTCCTCAGCCCACAGGGCAGCATCCCTTGAAGCTGTGAACTATGTCACTGATACATTAAAAGCCATGGTGCCCATATGGAAAAGGCAAATATATGAAGAGTCATCATCATGTTGGAAAAGAAACAAAGAAAGTTTTCAGGCAACTGACAAATAGTTGCTTACATTTTTAGATCTGGTGAATTTTTATCATTAATTACATTTTGAGTTTTCTCCATAGATCAAGATAATTTAGTGATACACAATCTCTTATGCTGTACAGTGAGACACATGGGAGAAAAGGAACTGGAGTATAGGATGAGCAGTTATTAGGACCTAGAGACGCAGAAGAAATGGAATACTGCAAATGTGAAGAAAGATGTCTGTGGTAGCCTTAGCATCCTGTGACTAATTTCTAATTGTAGCAAAGCTCACATTGAGGTGTGGACCCCTCACTGACTTTAACTGTCTCAGAGAGCCCTCGCCTTCCACCAGTGCCCAACAGTATTCTATCAGGGATGCATTATGGAAATATTGGCAGAACTGGAAAGTAATTACCAGATAGATTTGATATTTTGTAGTATATATGTTTAGAGCTTACTTATGATTTACAAAGAAAACAAAGAACATCTGTTTCTGTAATAGAATTTCCATGAATTATTTCAATTCAAGAAAGAATTTTAAGCTTTCCAAAACATACAATGTATGACATTGTGGTATCCAATAAGAAATTATAACCTAAAATGTCTAGTGCCAGTTTGATGGCATTTTACTTTTACCTAAAAATTCTGAAGTTCAAAATTGTGCGATAAGATAAACATTGATGAATTCCAAGGAACATGTCTTGATAGAAAAAAGAAGCAATAATCTAGTTTCTTTCTTGCCAGAAGAAACTGTAGGTCAATGAAATTAGTTTATTTATGACATATAAGCCTTTGAAGAATAGCACCTGAAGAAGATCATTGACTCTTCCCCATTCTGTTGACTTTTTGGAGACAACTATCACCTTTATCAAATGACAAAAGAGAAAAATTACAGCAGCAAAATGCTTGATTCTACTACTGTGTTGGTCAGCTGACAATTTAACAATTGTGTAGGTAAATAAATGTGGAAAGAGCAGAATTACAGAAAATCAATGTGGTCATTAAAGAGAATTCTAGAATATATTTCAGGAAGCAGTAAATGAAGCAAGATTCATAATATTGTGCAATGCCATCAGTGTTATAGATGTCTAGGCAGTCACATTTATGAGTTATTTTTCACTTAGGTCAGTTCACCTTTCCCCACCAAAATTTCCTTTGAACATAGACATTTCCTATTTTACTGGTTTTATTATTTTCTCAGTTGCCAAGGATCAGCTGCATTATCATAGGGAACTGGAAAAGGCTTTTTAGTGTTTGTATGAAAAGGTGTAGCAATGAATTTAGATACACATATTTTATCTGGAACGCTAAAAAGTGTTTTTAGTTCATAACTAGCTGCATTGTGTCGATGGCAGGATAGTGTATCATGACATGAGCACAGGGTGGTGAAGGCTTGTTCCCCTCATGACCAGGGATCTAAGGAGAGAGAGAAGACCAGTGTCCACAGTTCTCATTGAGAGCAAACCTCCAAAGTTCTAAAACCTCCCATTAGGCCCACCCCAAATGCTGTCACCACATTGATAAACACCAAGCTGAGGACAAAGCCTTTAACATATGGGACTTTGTGTTCATCCCTGGTCTATAATGATATTTAACAATTCTTCTGTCCACTTTTAAAAAGTTTTTTAAATCTATCTCCCAAGAAAAATGAGATGTTGAGCTAACATAATTAATAGCCTCTTCCAGTTTTCTTCCCACTCCCCTATAAAAGTGATATTTTGTGTTTACTGCAGAACTAACACACTTTAGAATATGGTCATTTGTTTGCCTACAAAATAAGCATATCTCCTTATCAACATCCTTCTTGTAAGATAACACACAAAAGAAGTATGCTTCATCAGAAACTGAGCTTTGTGGGTAAATTTCAAGGTAGTATTTTGGATGTTCTGTAGTGAATACGCTTATAACATACATAATTCCTATATTTGACACTGACATATTTTGTGTCCTATTGCTCTAGACTGGTAGCATCTATAAGTAGGTAATAAAGAAGATGTTCAAAAGAAAAGCTCTCAGTGGTAAACATTTTCCTTGAGAAATGAATAAATCTGTTTTTGTTCATTAATTTATTGGAGAGTTAGTAATGAAACTTTTAAAAGGATATTAGAATGTTATGGACAAGTTTAGAATTCAACGCTAAGGGAATATTTTTGAGTTTACAATTCAATTGTTGAGGGTGTTTTGAAGGAAAGATTTGTTTATTCTTTTCCTTGCCTTGCTTTTCATATACTTGAGGAGTTTGATGTGGAAGGTGGCCCACCTAAAAAAGTAAGAAAAACATTGCACACAATTGTGAACTCTAAGTCCACGTGTGAAATGGCTTTTGAATCCCTAAATGTTTCATTATATCCGTCAACATTGTTTCTTTAAGCATAGTTGTTTCAATGGAGTTGCTTATTTTTACAGATGTGATCTCCTTTCCTTTTGAATGTTAACATAATTCTTTTAATTATTGGTAAAGATTCTTTTAATTATTGGTAATTTTAAGAATTGTGTAATTATTGGTATTACACAAACTTTTCTTATTAAAATCTAGAAATTTCACAAGTCAAGATATTTCAAAACAAGTTAGAACAATAGAAGTTCCAAGTTTCCTATTTGCATAATAAACCAACTTTAATAAGTTGAAAACCAAAGGTTAACAACAGTTTGATGAAAATATCTCAAAATTTTCAAATGTGTACATTCATTTGTAGCCAAACATATACACTTACTGAAGTTATTTAAATGAAATAATGTGATTATTTTTCTATGAAGTACAATACACACACATACACAAATAGGTGGAATATTCCTTTATCTTAAGAGTAACAGCCAGAAGAGTTAAATATCTTCCTTTTATGCTATTTGTCAATATCTAGAACCTTCGTTACAACCAGCTGTAAAGGAATCTGGAAAATTTAATTTTCCATTTCTTAAGTGTGTATGTGTGCTGAGCTTAGTTTAGCTATAATTTCTATTGCTTTAGAGCAAAGAAAGGACATACTGACAGACTTTATTAGTGAAAGTTGACACAAGTTCAGTCACATGTGACTTATCAAAGGGATACCTTGGGAGAACAAGGTCATTAGACCTTGTTATTGTACATATATCACAGAGTCCTTGCACAAACATGGATGGTGTAACCTATTACACATCTCAGGCAGATGGCATAGCCTTTCTGTACTAAATGCCACAGACAGCTGTAATAAAATGGTAAGTAAGTTTGCATATGGAAACCTATGAAAACATACAAAAAGCACAGTGACAATAGAGAATCAATGACTTTTTTTTGAAACACACACCTGTTTAGAGCATTGTCCACATGAAGCTCACAGGACTGGTTCAGAGTTTCAGGATCATCAGTGGTGCTGCCTTCCTCTCTACATCTGGCCCATCTCAAAGGTGTTCAGGGTTGAAGCTGTCATCTCTGGGGGTCTCAGAGCCTCTTCTGCAGGGCTGCTAGAAGCCCAGCTGGGGATTTTCTGGAGGGGGTGTCAGTCTCTTCAGAAATAAATTCACAATAGGCAAAATGAGGGCTGAGGTTTACTTGGTTTGTTTGTTTCCTTCATAATGGTTTTGCTTGTAGACATATAATGTGCCATTGATATTTCTCTCTATTAAGAGAAACCTCTTTTCTTGGGGGTCCAGAGTTCACAGTTTTAACTTTTAAAGAGCTTGTTGAGGTCTGCTAGTGCTTCTGCTGAATACTTCATGGTGACTCTCCTTGAAGGCTTTTGTTTTTTTCTCCTGAAGCTTCATATTTTCTTTCCTATTTTTTTCTTTCAGTACTAGGGTTTCAACTCAATTCAGGGCCTTGCACTTGCTAGTCAATCACTCTACCACCTGAGTCAAGTATCTAGGCCTTTTGCTTTTAGTTTGTTTTTCAGATGAGGTCTTTCACTTTAGCCCAAACTTGCCTTGGGCCTTGGTCTTCTTTCCTCAGCCACCTAAGTAGCTGTGATTACAGGTGTGAACCACCATACCCAGCTTAGCTTTGAGATAGGATCTTGCTAAGTTTTTGCCTGGATAGACTTCAAACTACAGTCCTCCTATCTCTGCCTGCTGAGTAGCTGGGATTATAGCATGTACCCCCATGCTCCACCTGGTGGCTCTTGTTTTGCTAAAGATAAAGGCAACAGGCTTTACTGTTTTCCTATTATTGGCCCTCTGTATTTGGCATCCACAAAAGCTAGATGTGGTACCTTCTTTGCTGGCAGAACAAAAGCCGCCATAGACCTTCCCTGGCTAGAAACTTAATAGTAGCAATAATCATTCTTCATTCCTCCAAGAGACTTTGTCCACAAGGGTATTTCTACTTAGTTTGTTGGCTGTGAAGTACCAGAATTGTAGATCAAATGGCAAGAAATAAACACAACCAACAATAGTTTATACATACACCTAAAATATTATAGGCTTAAGATTTATTTACCAATGTAACCAATGTTTGTCCAATCCCAAAGGCACTGTAATCAGCAATGATGCACAAGGAATCACCAGGTATTACTTTTTCATTTTAAATTAGCACATATTAATTGTACAGGTGTTACATTGAGACATTTACAATATATCTGAATTAGACTCACCCCCTCCATCATTCTCCCTCACCCTCCCCCCGTCTTAGAACAATTTCACCAGGTTTCATCATTCTATTTTCATATGTGTATACAAAGTACATCCACCATAATCACTCTCCTTCACCTTTGCCAAGTACTTTCCTCCTTCCCACTGGTATCCACCCCTGACAGGACCTGAAGTAACCTTCCTGTCCTTCAGTTTCTTAATCATGCATTAATTGTTCAAAGGGAGTTTGAGTTCATATTTCACAGTGTATATATCACGCTTCAATTAGATTAACCCTCTATTACTTACTCTTTCTCTGTCGTCCTACTCCCCTGTTGTTCAAAGTTTCCAGTGCATCTTGTTATACCATCTGCTTGCACAGATTCTGTGTATTTCAATATTATTCACTCTCTATCATTCTCTTTTTCCTCTCCCACCTCACCATCATCCCCTGGGATAGACCTGCTGTTTGAACCATATCCTCTCTCTCTCTCATATACACAGACCTGATCATATATGCATTTATGTATACACTTATCTTAGAGGTCCAGCTTGGGCATATGAGATGAAACATGTAACCTTTGTCTTTCTGAACATGACTTCACTTAACATGATGATCTCATGTTCCATAGATTTACCTGCAAATATCATAGTTTTATTCTTCTTTGTGGCTGAGTAATACTCCATTGTGTATACATACCACATTTGTCTTAATCTATTCATCAGTTGTACAATATTTGGGCTGTTTCCAAAATTTGGTGGTTATTAATACTGCTATAATAAACCTGGGTGTACAAGTGGCTCTATTATATCCTAGTGCACATTTTTCAGGAATATGTCCAGGAGTGGTATCACAGGATAGTATGGTAGGTCCATTTTATTTTCTTGAGAAAGCTCCATACTCTTTTTCATAGTGGTTACACTAATTTATATTCCCACCAACAGTATATAAGGATTCCTTTTTCTGCATCCTCACCAACTTTTATTGTTGTTTGTGTTATTGATGACAGCTATCCTAACTAGAGAGTAGAAAAATCTCAATGTCATTTGATTTTCATTTCTTTTATGGCTAGGGATGTTGAACATTTCTTTATGTATTTACTGGTCTGTATACTTCTACTTTTGAGATTTAGTATTCAGTTCATTTGCCCATAGGTTAAATGGGTTGTTGACTCTTTGTTAACCCACTCTTTGTGGGTTAGTTTTTGTTTTGCTTAATTCCTTTTATATTCTGGTTATTTAATCCCCTGTTGGATGAGTAGCTGGCAAAGATCTTCCCATTCTGTAGGCTGCCTCTTCAGTCTAGTGACTTTTTTCCTTGCTGTGCAGAAGCTCTTTAGTTTGATGCAGTCCCATTTTTCAATTGCTGTGCTATTACAGTTCTATTCATAGGAAGTTACTGCCTTTGCCAACAGTTTCCAATGTTTTCCCTACTCTTTCAAGTAGTAGTTTCACAGTTTCAGATCTTACAATAAGATCTTTGAAATACTTTAATTTGAAACTAGTACCACATGAGAGAGACCTGGATCTAGTTTCACATTCCCACAGTTGCATATCAAGTTTTCTCAGCACCAGTTATTGAAGCAACTGTCTTTTCTCCATGTTTATGGCTCCTTTGTCAAAAATAAAATGACCTTATGTGCATGAGTTTGTGTCTGGGTCCTCTGTTCCATTGGTCTTCATGTCTGTTTTAATGCTGGAGCTATGGGGTTTTTATTACTCTCTCTATAGTATAGTTTGAAGTCAGGTATTGTGATATGTATCAGATGGCTCTTTGTGCTCAAGATTGCTTTGAATATCTGAGGTCTTTTGACCTTTCTAAGTATTCTAAATTCAACAAAAATATCACAATTAAATATTAAAGCAACACATGAAAACAAATGTGTAGAAACACAAAAATGTTAATTTCTGTAGATAAATGCAGATATCACATAGATGCTATTTTTAAAAAAGCTTAGTCAAGTAAGCAGCAAAGGCGGTGAATCTCTGGAGTTAAAAAGAGTTTGAACAAAGTGCCAAGCCCCAAGTTCAAACCTCCTTAATGTAAAAAAGGAAAGAAAGAATACATACTGAAATAGCCTACATTCCTCTTCAAAACTTTCCTGAAGCATTAATCACATCACGAGCAGTAGATTACATTAGGAGCATGTGTCATTACAAGCAGAAGTCATGTTCGCCCTAGGAAGCATCCTAAACCACTGACATCCTCCAGGGCCAGGGACTCCATACCTAATGACACTTGTCCTTTTGCTAGGCTTGGTCATGAGCCAGGTGTCAGGAGTCTTAGTGAAGTATAACAACAGCTTTTTGTATCTTGTCATTGTCTCCATAACTCAGAAAACTGTACTTAATCTCTTTCAATCAGGATACCTTCATCTTTTGAAAGATGACTCCTTTAGCTTTCTTTATCGGAATCTTTTTCTTAACTGTCTAACATGTTATTGGAATTATTGCTGCTTTGACTGGAACTCTGGCTACTAATTCTACACATTTTGAATAGTGCATCTTAACTCTTAGCCCCACCATTTTTAGTTCCCATTCGGAGTATTCTGAAGAATGAAACCACAGCATATTATATTTGCTCAATATGAACAGTTCTTCCCAGCCCCAGAATTTGCATGTATATATATCTAATATATCTTAGTCCTAGGCCATTCACAGAAGGGTGAAGGATCAAAAACAATGAACATAAGAAACTAGATAGAGTCCTTTACACAAATGAGCATTTAAGGATAAAAGCAGATGCCAAGGTCACTTGAGACTAAGAGGTTTTCTTACTTTTAATATGTAGCATTAGTAAAGATTTAACAATTCAAATGAGTTTAGATGAGTGAGCTGATGACCCAAAGAGATTGTATCCTTGCAAGGATCAAATTTGCATATGTAAGAATTTGAATAAAGAAAGAATATATAAGATGCAAAAACTCAGCAATAGGAAGATCCTGGGGCAATGAATTCCTATGGACATTCATGATTTCCCTCATAATAAATAGCCAAGAGCAGATCTAAAGAAATTAAATTTTCTGAGATGTGAAAATGTACATTGCTTTTGGTTCCCACATAGAAGATTCAAATGTAGAAATATAAACACCTTCACATTTGTTTACGTTCTTTGATAACCACAGTTTGGCCAATCCTTTATAAATGTTAAAAAGACAAATCAAGGCTTAGTAAAAATAGATTTCTGAACTAATCAATGAGTCTACTAGAACAGAAATACATTCTGTTTAAATTAACCATCTGCCATATTGTCCTCTTCTCATTATCCATAAATCCATATCAGATTTACATGAATTGTTTGAAAATAGATGAATTTAAGAGAGTTTTGTTGCTATTTCAATTAACATAGTTTATTTAAATACAAACTGAAACTGTTTTCAGTTATTTGCCCTGAAACTGTTCACAAATAATTAAAATAATGTCCAAATTGCTCAATCAGTTTTTGTGATATAGCCATTTCAAAATGTCACTTCTTGAGGTTGGCACTTTCATACAGACTAGGAGAGCAGCAGGCCATTAATGGGAACTGATGTAATTCTGGAAGAATTAGTCAGCTTTCAAGGGACGTGGCATTTATCTCAGCTCTAGCTAGGAATGAGCATAATCAAAAGAAAGAAATTTATCATTTTAGCAGAACTAGAAGGAAATGAGGTTTTTGAACTGGAGATCAAATAAAATCTAAACCGATTATCTTTTTATACACAGCTGCACATCTATACAGGATTGCTCCTAACTGACTTAAAATTTAAGATTTAAGATTCATCACACAGTCTGAATTTCTCTGTCTATTCCATATTTCCAAAATCAAACCTAATAGATCAGAAATGAATACAGATAGAAAGACAAGCTAGGTGCAGTTATTGTAAGAAAACAACACCCTCTCTGACTTACTGTACCTTAGAAAATCTTTGACATTTTCATACTCCCTGAAGTTTAATATAGCAGGGCAAGACTCATGTATGTCTGCTCTGCACAGCAAAAAGATACAAACCCTAAAATATAGTGCTTCACAACATGAGAATTTGTATTGTCAAAAGAACATTGATTAAAGTTTATAGAAATTCTTATAAACCCAGGAGTAAACGTCTTCTCATTTACAAACTTGTAGTAAACTCTGTGTCACTCAGAACCAACCATATTCATTCTGAAGATTTTCATGTCATGTAAAACATGAAATGAACTTGCTACATTTTTCTTTTGTCAACCTATCTCTGTTATAGAGATTTTGGCCAAGACCCTTATAATGGTTGAACAAAAGTAACATCCCTTTCCTTTTCTGCATATGTATGTTACTAAGTTATCATTAATTTTATATAATAACCTTCCAATATTAAATATCTCAGTGTGTTATACAAATTGAAAGTCCCAAATCCTTAAATCTCTGTTTTGAATACACTATGACTCAATGTCAGCCTTTACACAGGAGATCAAAATATCCCATCTGGGTCTTGAAATATTCTACAACCAGTTAATAAACCACTTTGATTTTATTTTATTCCATTTTATTTTTAGGAAGGAACAAGGGTTTTTGCTAGTTGAGATAAGGATAGCTACACAGGGAGTTGACTTGCATTGATTTCCTGTGTGTGTGTGTTACCTTCTAGGTTAATTCTTCTTGATCTAACCTTTTCTCTAGTTCCTGGTCCCCTTCTATTAGCCTCAGTTGCTTTAAAATATCTGCTTTAGTTTCTCTGCGTTTAGGGCATCAAATGCTATCTAGTTTTTTGGGTGTCTTACCTATCCTCATACCTCCCTGTGTGCTCTCGCTTTATCATGTGCTCAAAGTTCAATCCCCTTGTTGTTTTTGCCCTTGATTTAATGTCCGCATATGAGGGAGAACATATGATTTTTGGTCTTTTGGGCCAGGTTAACCTCACTCAGAATGATGTTCTCCAATTCCATCCATTTACCAGTGAATGATAATATTTCGTTCTTCTTCATGGCTGCATAAAATTCCATTGTGTATAGATACCACATTTTCTTAATCCACTCATCAGTGGTGGGGCATCTTATCTGTTTCCATAACTTGGCTGTTGTGAACAGTGCCGCAATAAACATGGGTGTTCAGGTGCCTCTGGAGTAACCTGTGTCACAGTCTTTTGGGTATATCCCCAAGAGTGGTATTGCTGGATCAAAGGTTAGATCAATGTTTATAGCTTTTTAAGTAGCCTCAAAATTTTTTTTCAGAGTGGTTGTACTACATTACATTCTCAGCAACAGTGTAGGACAAGAGGGTTCCTTTTTCCCCTGCATCCTCGCCAACACCTGTTGTTAGTGGTGTTGCTAATGATGGCTATTCTAACAGGGGTGAGGTGGAATCTTAGTGTGGTTTTTAATTTGCATTTCCTTTATTGCTAGAGATGGTGAGCATTTTTTCATGTGTTTTTTGGCCATTTGAATTTCTTCTTTTGAGAAAGTTCTGTTTAGTTCACTTGCCCATTTCTCTATTGGTTCATTAGTTTGGGGAAAATTTAGTTTTTTAAGTTCCCTATATATTCTGGTTATCAGTCCTTTGTCTGATGTATAGCTGGCAAATATTTTCTCCCACTCTGTGAGTGTTCTTTTCAGTTTAGAGGCCATTTCTTTTGATGAAAAGAAGCATTTTAGTTTTATAAAGTCCCATTTATCTATGCTATCTCTTAGTAGCTGTGCTGCTGGGGTTCCATTGAAAAAGTTCTTACCTATACCTACTAACTCCAGAGTATTTCCTACTCTTTCCTGTATCAACTTTAGAGTTTGTGGTCTGATATTAAGATCCTTGATCCATTTTGAGTTAATCTTGGTATAGGGTGATATGCATGGATCTAGTTTCAGTTTTCTGCAGATTGCTAACCAGTTTTCCCAGCAGTTTTTGTTGAAGAGGCTGCTGTTTCTTCATTTTGTCAAAGACAAGTTGGTTATAGTTGTGTGGCTTCATATTTGGGTCCTCTATTCTGTTCCACTAGTCTTCATGTCTGTTTTAGTTCCAGTACCATGCTGTTTTTATTGTTATTGCTTTGTAATATAGTTTGAAGTCAGGTATCGTGATACCTCTTGCATTGTTCTTTTGACTGAGTATTGCCTTGGCTATTCATGGCCTCTTGTGTTTCCATATAAATTTCACAGCAGATTTTTCAATCTCTTTAATGAATGTCATTGTAATTTTGCTGGGAATTGCATTAAACATGTAGATTACTTTTGGGAGTATAGACATTTTTACTATGTTGAATCTACCAATCCATGAGCATGGGAGATCTCTCCACTTTCTATAGTCTTCCTCAATCTCTTTCTTCAGAAGTTTATTATTTTCCTTGTAGAGGTCATTCACATGTTTTGTTAGGTTTACACCTAGGTATTTTTTTTTTGAGGCTATTGTAAATGGAATTGTTTTCATACATTCCTTTTCAGTTTGCTCATTGTTAGTGTATAGAAATGATAATGATTTTTCTATGTTGATTTTATATCCTGCTACCTTGCTGTAGCTATTGATAATGTCCAGGAGCTCTGAGTTGAGTTTTTTGGGTCTTTAAGGTATAGGATCATGTCGTCTGCAAATAGGGATATTTTGACAGTTTCTTTACCTATTTGGATTCCTTCTTCTTGCCTAATTGCTCTGGCTAGGAATTCCAGTACTATGTTGAATAGGAGTGGAGATAGTGGGCATCCTTGTCTGGTTCCTGATTTTAGAGGGAATGGTTTCAGTTTTTCTCCATTAAGTATAATGCTGGCTGTAGGTTTGTCATATATAGCTTTTATAATGTTGAGGTGCTTTCCTTCTATTCCTAGTTTTCTTAGACCTTTTATCATGAAATAGTGTTGGACATTATCAAAGGCTTTTTCTGCATCTATTGAGATGATCAAGTGGTTTTTGTCTTTGCTTCTGTTAATGTGGTTTATTACGTTTATTGATTTTCGTATGTTGAACCACCCCTGCATTCTTGGGATAAAGCCTACTTGGTCGTGGTAAATAATCTTGTTGATGTATTGTTGAATTCGGTTTGCCATTATTTTGTTGAGGATTTTTGCATCAATGTTCATTAAGGCGATTGGCCTATAGTTCTCCTTTTTGGAGCTGTCTTTGCCTAGTTTTGGGATAAGTGTAATACTGACTTCATAAAATGTGTTAGGCAGTTTTCCTTCCCTTTCTATTTCGTGGAACCATTTAAGGAGGGTTGTTAACAGTTCTTTTTTACAGGTCTGATAGAATTCAGCAGAGAATCCATCAGGTCCTGGACTTTTCTTTTTGGGGAGACTCTTGATTGCTGCTTCAATTTCATTTTGTGTTGTAAATCTATTCAAGTGATTAATTTCCTCTTGGTTCAGTTTTGGATGATCATATGTATCTAGAAATCTGTCCATTTCTTTAAGATTTTCAAATTTATTTGAATATAGGTTCTCGAAGTAGTTTCTGATGATTTCTTGGACTTCCATGGTGTTTGTTGTTATCTCCCCTTTTGCATTCCTGAGTCTACTAATTTGGGTTTTTTCTCTCCTCATTTTAGTCAGGTTTGCCAAGGGTCTATCGATCTTGTTTATTTTTTCAAAGAATCAACTTTTTGTTTCATTAATTCTTTGTATGGTTTTTTTGGTTTCTATTTCATTGATTTCAGCTCTTATTTTTATTATTTCTCTCCTTCTATTTGTTTTGGGATTTGCTTGTTCTTGTTTTTCTAGGAGTTTGAGATGTATCATTAGGTCATTGATGTGGGATCTTTCAGTCTTTTTAATATATGCACTCATGGCTATAAACTTTCCTCTCAGGACTGCCTTTGCTGTGTCCCATAGGTTCCAGTAGGTTGTGTTTTCATTTTCATTGACTTCCTGGAACTTTTTAATTTCCTCTTTTATTTCATCAATGACCCATTGTTCATTAAGTAATGAGTTATTTAGTTTCCAGCTGTTGCATGTTTTCTGTCTTTATTTTTGTTGTTGAATTCTAGTTTTACTGAATTGTGGTCAGATACTATGCACGGTATAATTTCTATTTTCTTATATTTGCTGAGGCTTGCTTTGTGCCCTAGGATATGATCTATTTTGGAGAATGTTCCATGGACTGCTGAGAAGAATGTATGTTGTGTACAAGCTGGATTAAATGTTCTGTAGACATCAAGTAGGTCCATTTGATCTATTGTATATTTTAGATCTTGGATTTCTTTATTGATTTTTTTGTTTGGATGACCTACCTATTGATGATAATGGGGTGTTGAAGTCCTCCACAACCACTGTGTTGGAGTTAATATATGCTTTTAGGTCTTTCAGGGTATGTTTGATGAAATTGGGTGCATTGACATTGGATGCATATTGGTTGATAATTATTATTTCCTTTTGGTCAATTTCCTCTTCTATTAGTATGGAATGTCCTTCTTTATCTCATTTGATCAACGTAGGTTTGAAGTCTACTTTGTCAGAGATAAGTATTGCTACTCCTGCCTGTTTTCGGGGGCCATTGGCTTGGTAAATCTTCTTCAAGCCTTTCATTCTAAGCCTATGCTTATTTCTTTCTATGAGATAGGTCTCTTGTAAGCAACCAATTGTTGGATTTTCCTTTTTAATCCATTTCATCAAGTGGTGCCTTTTGATGGGTGAATTAAGTCTGTTAACATTAAGTGTTAATATTGATAGGTATTTGGTGATTCCTGTCATTTAGTTGTCTTAGTTGTTTGAAGGTTTGATTGTGTGTGCCTAAATTGAGGTTACTCTCTACTTTCTTGCTTTTTCTTTTCCTGTGGTTTGGTGCTGCCTGTCCTTTCATGGTTAAGTTGGGTTTCACTTTCTGTGTGAAGAATCCCTTGAAGAATCTTTTGTAGTGGTGGCTTTGTGGTCACATATTGTTTTAGTTTCTGCTTATCATGGAAGACTTTTATTGCTGCATCTATTTTGAATGATAGTTTTGCTGGGTAGAGTATCCTGGGGTTGAAGTTATTTTCATTCAGTGCCCAGAAGATCTCACCCCAAGCTCTTCTTGCTTTTAATGTTTCTGGTGAGAAGTCTGCTATGATTTTGATGGATTTACCTTCATATGTTATTTGTTTTTTCTCTCTTACAGCCTTCAATATTGTTTCCCTAGTTTCTGAACTTGTTGTTTTAATGATGATATGTCGTGGGGTACTTCTATTTTGATCTGGTTTGTTTGGTGTCCTGGAGGCCTCTTGCATCTGTATGGGAATATCTTTCTCTAGATTTGGGAAATTTTCTGTTATTATTTTGTTGAATATATTATGCATTACCTTTCCTTGCACCTCTTCTCCTTCTTCGATGCCCATGGTTCTCAATTTTGGTCTTTTGTTGTAGTCGGTGAGTTCTTGCATTTTCTTTCCACAGGTCTTGAGTTGTTTAGTTAATAGTTCTTCAGTTTTTCCTTAATTACCTTTTCATCTTTGAGTTCTGAAATTCTGTCTTCTAATTGTTCTATTCTGCTGGATTGGACTTCCATTTTGTTTTGCAATTCTGTTTTGTTCTTTTTTCTGAGGTTTTCCATATCCTGGGTCATTTCCTGTTTAATGTTGTCTATTTTTGTCCTAAGTTCATTTATCTCTTTATTAATCGTGTTTTCTGTTTCACTTTGGTGTTTATAGAGTGCTTCTATTGTTTCCTTTATTTCTTCTTTTGTTTTTCAAATTCTCTATTTTTGTTGTCTTGGAATTTCTTGAGTGTCTCCTGTACATTTTGGTTGACCCTATCCAGTATCATCTCTATAAAATTCTCATTGAGTACCTGTAGTATGTCTTCTTTTAAATTATTCTTGTGGGCTTCATTGTGTTCTTTGCCTTAGTTTATCTTCATTTTGTTGGAGTCTGAATCTGAGTATCTGTTTTCTTCATTTTCCCCTGATTCCTGTACTAAATTTTTGCTGCGGAGAAACTGGTTTCCCTGTTTTTTCTGTGTTCCCATCATTGCTCTTGGTGTTGCTATTGTCCCTGTATTGTGTGCAATTAAGTATTTTCTGGCTTATAATAATAGCTCTAGTGATATTTAGAATGGAAGGGTGAGAGGGGTTGGAAAGCAAAGAAGTTAAAGGAAAAGGGAAAAACAAATAATCAAGTAGAAAAAAACAAAACAAAGAAATAAACAAAAAAAGTTTCAAAGATATAAATAGGGATAGACAGTGTACTAATCAACCATAAGCTTGTCCTTATCTTCCCAAGCCATCTGGCGCGGGCGTCTGGTGGCCCGGGGGCCCTCCTGGTTTCTCTGTTTAATGTGAAGTGGAGATTCTCTGCATAGGATGGAGGTGTGGAGAGGTTAAAGTTTTGCCTCTTCTTTGTGGTCTTGCCTATAAGGTGTGTCTCCAGCGTCTCTCCAAGATTTCACTTAAGGAGGCATGCTTTCTGCTTCCTCCCTCTAGCTGCCATCTTGGAATTCCCTCAACCACTTTGATTTTAGATTGAAAGTACATCTCTTCAGATTTTTCAAATTTTCTACTAAAATTTATTCTCTAGTAAAAGCAAATGGTTTTCAATGAAATAACCATACTTATGAACCAGAATAAACCTATCTAAGAACCTCTTTTGAAAATAAAAAGCTGTTTCAAGTTTTTCTTTCAAAGTTTGGATCAAATCTAAACATAAAATATAGTTCTGCCAGAACTATGCCAGTGGTCTTCTACAGTTAGTTTCATGTTCAAATGACTACTTTCTTATATAGCATGTTAAAATTTAATATGAAAAGTAATGATATTAGCTTAGTGAATGAATTTCTAAGTCTTTAATCATTCTGACCTCTCTGTAAAAAAACAAAAAAAAGTGCAGATTGTTTTCAAGTATTAATGAATGTCTTGGAAGTAGATTCATGTTAACTGTTTTCCACCATTTCTGAGGCTTGTCTGTGGATGTGTGCATATGAAAAAGAAATTAGATTTCTAATTAAGCAATCCATATTAAGGCTGTCTGCCAGATGTGAATTAGTCTTAGCACACTGTAGAGGGATGTTGTTAGAGGCATAGCTGTGTCCGTGTCCTCAGAAGGTGTTGGCAAAACTCCTGTACTGTGGATAAGCACTGCTGCTTTGCCTATTTGTTTGTTTTGGAGGCTGTTAACAACTAAATGGGTGTGTATATTCATGGTTTAGCCCTGAGCACTGACTCTAGTGAGAAAATTTCAGAAGAAACTATTGATGGTCATGAAGCATGGCTCCTGTGATAGGAAATTAAATCAGGTAGAAATTTTCTGAACTTTCAACATGGAGACTAGACCATTGAAAAGTGGCTGATTTCACCATGATTGCCAGCTTTCCTCAGACCCCCAAGGACATTTATAAATTTTGGGAGATTTTATGGTATTCTACATCCAATAATCTAAAAGGTGCTTTTGAATTTACCGCCTTCTGCTTGCTACTCAGGAACTCTACCACTTGAGCCATATCCTTCCTTCACCCAGTGTGGTACTTTTCCTACCATTCACTTGCAAAGGATGATGCAATAAGTTTTAAATTAAGGGGCATTTCCTTCATTTTTTTATCACCACTCATTTTGTAATTTATTTCTTTGCACCTTTTTCATGCCCACTCTACCAAGTGCTATCATGTTGCTCTTAATGCCTCCTTTCAGTTAACTAATTCATTCCACAGTGAGTTGTTATTTATATTTTCATTTTTCTAAAAAACTTTCTACTGCAGGGACCATAGTATATTGAACAAATGATCACATATCTACCTCTAGTATTTAGGAATATAAGACAGAGGTACAGAAATCCTCAAGTAAAACAGGAAGAAACATTTGTAGGACCAGAGGTAGGATCTGCTACTAAAATAATAGGGAGTATAGCTCAGTGACAGAGTGCTTGCCTAGCATGCATGAAGCCCAAGAGTCAATCTCCATCATGGTGGGAAATGGGGCACATTATAGACTTCAGACAACAGGTAAGAGTAAGAAGTCCTGGTGTTAAATCTTAGAGGTTTAAAGGAGATTTAATTTCCTCTGACTCAGTCATACACTGGAGCAGAGTAAACAGGAATGACTCTACATCTCCTGACAGCTGTTATACCTATGGTGCTGAGAATGAGAACAGCATATGTAAGCAAAAAAGCATGTTTGAAACTTTAAGCAGCATCTACAAAACCCATGTTTCAGACTCCTAGACTTAGATTCTTTCACTGATCATTTATGTCTCTGATTATTGAACATCATTTAAGTGAGGTGAGGTCCCTATATTGAGTCAGGAAATTTTAGACCAGACATGAATCTAGGAGACCATGGGTCATGGGTGAAGGAAGCAGAGTATGACATGGGGACTTCTCTTTCAAGTTTCAATGAAAATTGTCTTTCTTGAAACAAACAAGATGTATATATCAATCATAAAGCAAAATGAAACAAAAGTAGGAATAAGAAAAGAAAATTAGCATAAACTGTAGCTCTTTCAAAAAAATATAGGCTGGTATATAAACATAGCACATAAATTATTGTCAATGTTAGAAGACTTTATAGCAGTTTCAAGTTGGAAAAATAAATCTTGCTATGTATCACAAAAAGAATTTTCAAAAGTCATTTTAAGTTCCAAAGCTTTCTGAGACATAATTGTTTTCAACTGTGATAAATATTATCATATTGAAAAGCAAGTAGGGTTGGAGGTGTGGCTCAATGGTACCGAGTGTCTGCCTATCATGTGGGAGGCTCTCAGTTCAAACCCCAGTACTGCCAAAAAAATCTGAAAAGAACAGAAAAAGCAGCAAGGAATCATCTGCTATTAAAATCTCCTATTAATTATTGTTTTTTAATGAGCAAAACATTTTTTAAAAAGTAAAGGCTAAAAGTGACCTATTTAAATATACATTGATGTGTTAGTTTCCTGTTGCTGTAGCAATATACCTAAAACTGTGTAATACATAAAGAATGCAAATTTATTTGTCACAGTCCTGGAGGTTGAGAATTCTAAGTCTCAAACTCTGGCAGGTTCAGCATTTAATAGGGCTGCTCTCTGATTCGCAGGGGGTGCCTGGGATGTTGCATTCTCCATAGAGGAGGCACACTGTGTCTTCTCATGGCAGAAGGCAATAAAAGGGTCAAACTCCTTCCATCAAGCCCTTTTATAACTGCATTCATGTGGCATTGTGTATTTCATCCTGTGAATTTTTAAGAGGACATATTAAATCACAGCAGTTATCAAATGTCCCTGAATTTTCTATCCATTACTTGAGTACTTTTTACTCATATGTTGACTTAGTCTCTACATCACAGGCTTTGGGAATTACTACAATATGATGAATGTCCAAGACCTGAGCTGGCTACTTTTAGACTGAGTCACAGTACATCTTCTCTCTATTTGTTTAACATGCAAATAAACAAAGAACCAAGAAAAGAGGTATTTAATAAATGTTTTTCTTCCTAAGAGGTTAAATTCATGAGACCATAATTCTCTAAGCTTTATATTTTTGCTAATTTTTTTATTCAATTAGACAGTGAAAACATACTATTACGTAGATTTGACAATAAAATGGATTATACATAAATGTTATCTAAATCTAACAAAAAATTTCTCTTTTTGAGTAACTGATGACATTGTTAACAGCAATGCTAATAAATATGTAAATTTCTATTTTTTCTTTTCTTTTACATTCTACCATCAATGTATAGTTTACTCCAATCACTCTTTTCTTTGCAAACTCATTTGAGTTTCCAATTCCTAGTTTTTGACTGTCAGCTCGATTTTATCTGATTTTCTTCAGGATGGGTAAGTTTGTCCTCTGTGCACATATGTGCATGCATCCCTCTCCACTCTTCAACCATGACAAGAGATCAATGCTTCTCTATAACTCACCACTGTGTCCACTGCTTCATCCTATGCCTTCTTCCCCTACAGCACCTTTCTTCCTTCATTTTTTAAAGCAAGGTCAATATTTCACAAAAAATGTGTTCCAGAGGAAGAAATCTCTAAAGAAATGAAATTGGTTCTGTGCTCAAAAAGATGTCAGTTAATAAATATCTTTATAAATATAAAAATGACAAAGTATTGTTCTTTATTGAAAAGACATTATGAAAATTAAAATAGAAGGTAACAAAAGAAATCAGCAAATTTCTTTAAAAAACTATGGAAATTATTTTGAACTCTCTATTTCTAGGCACAAAACTTGAGAATTACTAATCTAAATCTAAGTAGCTTCAGTCTGCATTCCTTTAGCAGTTACATGTATGGTTCCAATAATACTTTGCTTTAAAACTGCCCTCGGTCTGTATTTAAATCATATGTATGTGTTTAAATCACATACATGTGCATGTAGGTGTTGAGAAAATGAAATAATCCTGCCAAACAAGATTCTATCACACCCCTAAAAGAGAGAAAGCACAATTTATCACTGAATTGGCCAAATCAGAATTATATGTACATAAATTAACATGCAAAAAATTGTGAAGTTTGGACAAATATCCACATTTCATACAACCAAAAAGGATAAAAGACAACAACTTCAACACAAAAGGAATTCCTTTATATTGCAGTATTCCTGAAAGTCCCCTGAGAAAATTCCTAAGAAATATTTTTACAAACTTACAAATTATTTGGTTAGAACCTTGGAAATATCTCTTCATAGTCAAAATGGGAGACTGGTTTTAATAGCTAGATCGATTAATTTCAAGCCTAAAAGTTAGAGTAAAAATTTGGATTTACTATATTTTTGAGGAAAATTCTAAAATTTCTGCTTCATAAGCAGAAAAAAATAATAATTTTCACTAACACTTATAATACTTCCCAATGTTCCACAAATTGTAAGCTCAGCAGAAGAAATAAATTGTTTTTTGAGCATTTGTTTCTTGCTCTTCCCTGACTGCACCAGCTCACTTCTGTGTAATCTCCTCTCTTGAGCACTGTTTGGCCATCCTCTGAAGTGCTCTATAGAGTTGATCCTCAGTAAATACTGCCCAATAACTCACTTACTAAATCAAATCTCATGAAAACTGTATGACAAAAATAAATCCAAAAATCTCTAAGCATAACACAGCTAGAGTAAATTACTGGCACATAAAAAATAACACATTATATTTTGAAAATTAGATGATTATATAAAGTATCACCAGATTAATGATATAGATTAATTTAACAAATTGGAGTTCTTACTCCATACATTCTAGCCTAAAATTCCATACTTACCTCATAATTAAGTTTCTAGGAGTGGATTAAGTTATCTAATAAAATAAGAATTAAACTTAATATATAACATATTATGATATGGTAAAAAGGCACTGAACTATGGTCATGTGTCCTATTCTGACTGCTCTTTATAATTTAACTAACATTACAAGCTACCTCTTGTAAATTCATTTAGCTCACTGATGATATGAGCTTGAGGAAGCACTGGACTGAGAAACAAGTAGCTAGTAAAATTTAAAAGTACTGTGATCCTGTGTGCTATGTAACTGTTGATACAGGCTGGGACAAGTGCTATAAAACTGTGATTATAAATGCTGATAAGCACATCTGTAAAGTATTGGATAGTTTCAAATTTTGAAGTGAAAATGAAATTCATGCCACCCATGTTTTAAGGAGTGAAGAAAGAGGGAAGAAAAAATTATCAATGACTTTCTCCATAGTCTAATCATAAGAATTAAACTTTGTTGATTAGAATCACAAAGGTAACTGAGTTGAATGAAAAATTCTCATGAATTTAAAAATAACAAAAATATCATTTGCCTAAGAAGTCCTCAGAACATGTTGTATCCAGAAATATAACAAAAATTAAAGAGGAAATTAAAAAAAAAGAAACATGTTAAAAGCTCCAAAAGAATGCTGATCACCAATGGACAACTGTTATCAGATACTTCCACCTTACATTTACACTCCATCTAGTAATTGATTCCCTGGTTGGACTATTACTGTAGGAATGTGACCAATGGCTTTTTGCTCTGTGAGACTGCAGAAACTAACAGAGAATTAGCAGTGGTCAAGTCTGGTTTGGATAAAGTGTCATAAAAGAGGCTGTGTGTCAAGGATTCAAAGAAGGAAGTATAACTGCTCAAAGCCACTCAAGATTAGTCTACAATTTTCATTGCCACTCAGTGACTAGTAAATAAAATCATTACCCATGGTATTCATGTTTATGAATCAATTTGATATAACCTTTATCCTCCCAGGATTTTGTAAGAACTTACCCTGCATAAGAATTTGATGTTCTTCTCTTATTCCCTTTGGGTTGGACATTAGTTGAAATTATCAACTTACTTCTCGCAAGTATAAGAAACTAAGAGTTTAATTTCTGAGCTGTCAGCAGGAAGGCTCAATTTATGTTACATCTGATCTTTTCTCTATGTCATGTATAAAAAATATGTGGAGAATGTCCTCAAACTGTTTTTCAAAAATATCCGTTGACATAATTCACTTAAAACAAAAACAGTGCAATCTGAGCATCATAGAGTGTATGATCACTTGATTTCTTCTGCAATAAATAGTGACAGTGATAATTAGGTCTGAGACACTCTGTTATGTGATAATATATATGAGAATAAAGTGCACTCTGTTCCTTCCATGTCAGCATAACTAGGGAGCATGAGTGGGAAACAGACTACTAAGCAGGTCATTACTAGTCATGTACTGGTAATGAACAAAATGTTAAGGAAAGCCCTACCATAGTAAACATCTATCAGGAAGGTGGGAAGAGATTTCCAGACAAAGTGACGTTTGAGATGAGTTGCAAAAGATAACTCGGAGCTTCCCAGACAGAGAAAGCAAACTGCAGAAGAGGAATAATGCCAGGAAAAGAAAAGAGATTTGTACTCACACACACAAACTCATTCACATTCAGAAATATGAATTGATGTTTTTTAAAGCCTTGGGAGTACAGAAAACCTAAGGCTTCTTGGAGGGTTAGAATTCAAATCTATGTGATCTTTCTAAATGTGAGAGAATTTGAACTGGGAAGTGTATAATAACAGTAGTTAAGATGGATTTTCCAGGATGAATGAGATTTAGGGAAGCAGACTCTGCATTTCTATCTGTTTCCTCATATGTGGAAATATGTCACTCATTCACTGAGTCTCCATAATGTAGAGACACTTTTTTATTTTGTTGTGTTGTTTTGTTTTGTTTACCTATGACTTATTGAAGGAATGACACTGATTTAAGAACAAATAGTGGTCTTGATCTTTATATATATAGATACACACCCATATATATATGATATATATCACCATTTGTATGTTTTATATATATAAAATCTTACATACATATTATATATATAATTTTAATATATATAATTCTGAGTCAGAGATATGGTTTAAGTTTAGATGAATGAATTTAAAAATGTAAACTTAAAATTGCATATTTCAGAAAATGGAAATTTCTACTAAAATTTTAATTCTTCAGGTGCTAATAAAAAGTTATTTCCTTCTTAAACATGGCAGTATCAAAGGATGCTATGAGTCTGATTTTGAAAACCTTTTGTTTGGAGGTAGTTTTTGGCAGTATTGGGATTTGAACTGAGCCTTATTCTTGGTAGGCAAGCACTCTGTCACTTAAGCCAGGCTTTAGGTACAATCAGTTTTGAGCCACAGTATTTTAAGTGGCAGAAAAGAGATTAGGCATTATAACTAATTTACCTAAGTTGTTCCCTGAGATAAAGTGTGACTTCAGAGAAACTCTGATTATAAAAACCATGCTATATGATGGCTTTTCCAGTAGGAGCATTTTCATTCCCAATGATCTCAGGACACACAAGCCAAGCATTGCTCAGGACATACAGAGGCTTGGCATTATGAATATTTTCAGTTAAAGAGATTTGTGAGATAACGTGTAAAAAAGATTGTTTGGCCTTCCCAGAAGCAGGTCAAATGACCCTCAGGTGTGAGTTCCCCTGCTCTATGCCCCACCCCCACCCCCCAGCAATCCTATCTCTAAAAGTAAAGGAACACAGAGGAATGGGAGAAACACACCTGGCAAAGTTCCCCACTTTTCTATGCCTAGTTCACATTGTTCACACTCTTCACAGATTGACTGTTTCTATGGGTCTTCATACTTGTATGAAACATTCTTTGTCGTATAAAACTCACAGTGCAAAAATTTGCATGTTTTTTTCTCATTAATCTGCCTGTGTTTTGTTTTTAACAGGGGCCCCAGCCAGTTATGGGTAGAAGGAAAAGCTTTATTTGTTTTCTTCCCTGTAAACAGTAAATACAAAGTTAAAAGAACCTAAATTCTCTCCTGTATTTCAGATATAAATGCATATATCCAGTATGCTTGGTGTTTACTCTTCTTCTGTTAAAGGGTTCAGGTATGAAAGACTACAGTGGAAAGCACTTTAAAACCCAGTTCAGAAAATGCAATTATTTAAAAAAGCAGCATCCTAGAAGCAATTTAAGCTAAAATTTCATCATTATTTAGCATGGGAAAACTCAAGTACAAAGTAAAAATATATGCATCCTTCATGTCTAAATGTATTTTCACCTTCTAAATGTTTTCAAATGTATTTAAAAACAGAGCATGCTATCTGAAAAAAGTATTATTGATTTATTTATTTACCTATTTAATATTTGGTTGGAGGTACTATAGGATTTGGACTCGGGGCCTTGTGCTTAGAGGCCACATGAGCTAAAGCCCATTTGTGCTTTAGTTATTTTTCAGAGAGACTCTCACTTTTGCCCAGAGGTTGGCCTTGTACCACAATCCTCCTGAGCAGTTGGGATGACACAGCCACCATGCTTGGCTTGTTTGTTGAGATGGAGTCTCCTGAGCTTTTTGCCCTGACTGGCCTCAAACAATAATTCTCCTGATCTCTGCCTCCCTTGTAGCTACAATTACAGACAAAAGGCATCTGGTATGGCCCAAAAATATGTTATTTTTAAAAATTGTACATTTTTCTTAAGAATAGACTTTTATTGTTTCTGGAGTATTCCTATAACTCATTTACATTTTAGATGCTGATATGAGATCATAATCACTGTCCTGCCTCCAAGAAACTTCTTCACACCTAAGTTAATTCATCTTTGTTTAGTTTTATCTTTATTGGTTAAATGGCTGCTTTTATTTGACAACATAAGCACTGCAGAATTTATTATTGGGTCTTGATTTTAATGGTACAATTTTATCGCAGTTCTCTCCATGCTCAATAAAAGATGAATAGCTTTGAACTTTGAAAAATAAAGTTCAAGAGTTCCTCTGATCAAGTAAAATATTTAGTAAATAAATGTATTTCATAAAGTGATCAATCTCTTCTCTATAAGCTTTTGCTATATGAAAATAATTCTCAATAGACATTCTATTTGGGAATGTGAATATGTAATATTAAGTTGGTTCTATTATAGATATCTTGAAACAATGCTCATTTGTTAAAATGATCTAAAAATTCTGTGCATTAAATTCATTGAGAGAAGTAAATTGGGATTCTAATTTTCATAGAATTAACTGAATGACTAAACATTTGATACATAAAACTGCTGTGTGATGTACTGGTACCCCCTAAGGCATCATTAGTTGAAGCAATCTAAAATTCAAATTCAATTAAAACTGTGCTTGGAAATATAGCTAAGACTCAAGGTGAAGTCAGTGACCGTGGAAGAGCATTTTGTAAGATATACATATATATATCATATATATATATATATATATATATATTTATTTATTTATTTATATATATGTACTAGTGTTTGAACTCAAGGTTTCATGCTTGCTAGGCAGATGTCTACTACTTGAATCACTCCACCAGCCCAGCATTTCTGAGAATAAATCCAGGGAATGCAATTCCTCTAATATCCTCTCCCTCCTCTGGCATTAAATGAGCAAATGTTTCTATGAGTGCAACTGTACAGATGGTTCCCAACTTGTAATGGTTTGATTTATGATTTATCAACTTTATGATGGTTTGAAAGTGTAACTATGCAATTATTCTGGTTTTTTAGTATTCAATACACTTCATGAGATACTCAACACTTTCCTATAAGAAATAGTCTGTATTAGATGATATTGCTCAAGGATAGGCTAATTTAATTCTTCTGAGCATGTTTAATGAAGCCTAGGTTAAGCTATGCTGCTGGGTAGTTTGGGTATAATAAGTGCATTTTCCGTTTTTGATACTTTCAACTTATGATGCAGTTGTCAGGACATAAGCACATCCTAAGTCAAGAAGCACCTGTGGCAATAACCATTCATGTAGTTAACTAACACTTCCTATGTGTTAAGGTGATATTTTGAATACTTTAAAGACATTATATTATATAACACATGGAGTGATCATAAACTAGAGCAATTTTTAATTTTTTGGAAACTTACATATTGTTTTCTTTAATGTTGTAATAAGCTACATTTCCATCAACAGCTCCAGACTCTCACCAGCTCTTAGTAGCTTTTGTCTTTTTGATGGCAGTCAAGTGGTAACTCATTGTGGGTGGTGTTTTTTTTTCATTGTTGCTTTGTTTGTTTTGCTATTGTTCCATTGGGTTGTCTTTTTGTTTTTGTTTGATTTGGTTTTTAAGACAGAGTCTTGCTTTAAACCCATGGTACTCCCACCTCAGCCTTTGAGTGCTGAGATTAACGAGAGGTACCACTATGCCTTTTGTTGGCATTTTCCTGATGATTAGAAGCACTGAGTGAGCATTCTTAAAATGAAACCGTAGGCCATATGCACACTTTCTTTGGAGAAATGTTCATTTAGGCCCATTACTATTTTTAAATTTGTTAATTTGTTTTGTTTCTGTTGAGTTGTTTGAGTTGCCCATATGTTTTGGATTTTAACCCCCTTGGTTTGCGAAGATTTTGTAACATTCTATGGGCTGTCTGTACTTGGTAGGTCATTTCTTTTGCTGTTTTGAAGCTCTTTATTTGATGTAATCCCAATTGTCTATATTTGTCTTTGTTTTCTGAGCTTTAAGGTTTTGTATAAAAACCTCTCCTAAGACCACTTTCCATTAGCACTTTCTACAAATGTTTTATAGTAATTTTATAATTCAAGTCTTAATGTTTTAAGACTTGCATCAATTTTGAGTTGATTTTATGCAGGGAGTAAGATCACTGTCCGATTTCAGGTAGAAATCCAGTTTTCTCAGAGCTATCTATTGAACAGACTTAATTTTTCACTGTGTGCTCTTAGTACTCTGGTCAGGGTTGATTTTTGGCCTCTGTTCTGCTGAAGGGGTCTGTATGGGTGCTTATGTGCCAGCACCTTGCTTCATAGTTTATTTCAATATCAGCTACTGTGATGCTTGAAGCTTTCTTCTTCTGCTAAAGATTGCTTTGAATATTCTTTTGTGGTTGCATACATATTTTACAGTTTTGTTTTTATTTCTGTGATATAATGTCATTGGAATTTTGATAGCCATTCCACTTGAATCGATTTATCACTTTAGGTAGGATGGACATGTTGATAACTTAATTATTTCAATCCATAAATATTACACACAACTTTTCATTTACTTGTGTATTCTTGACTTTCTTTCATAAGTGTTTTATAGACTTCAAAGTACGTATGTTTCACCTCCTTGGTTAAATTTAGTCCTATGTGCTTTATGTTTTCTATAGTATTATAAATGGAATTAAAAAGAATTCTTTCTTTTTCTTTTTCATGATACTGGGGTTTGAACTTAGGATCTCAGTTTTGCTAGGCAGGTACTCTACTACCTGAACCACATCCCTAAACTTGCTGTAGTTATTTTCAGGTAGGACTCACAGTTTTAACTGACCATCCTGGATTCAACCCTCCTACTTACACTTCCTGCATAGCTGGGATTGCAGGCACAGGCTAACATATGCAGATTTCATTGTGTGAGATGGGGGTCTTCTCACTAATTTTTTACCTGTTCTGTCCTCAAATTTCCATTCTTCATATCTCTACCTCCTGAGCAGCTGGCATTACAGATGTGATCCACCACACTCAACCAAGAAAACCATCTTTATAACTGTTCTTACTTTAAGTGATTAGTGAGATAATACTTCTTCATAATGTCCATTATTTCTATTACTTCCTTTACATCTTCGTTGCAAACATCTTAGTTTTTGATAAGTACAGTATATACGACTACTTATAGTCATTCTTGTCTTTCTACTTAAAGATTCAAGCATTTCAAAAGAAAAAAACACATTTTGTACATAGACTTTTTCTTCTGTATTTAATAATGTCATACTAGTTAGAACTATGAATCCCAGGACTCATATGTGCTAACTCTTCTAAGGGGGAATAGAAAAGGAGGTGTTTTAAGCTATTGGTCTATTATAGGAAGAAGGCCACAGATTCAGGTCAGGATTGAGTCCCCTCCACAGCCATGTAGCCTTCCTTTTATCCTATATTTATTCCAATTTTAGGATTCAAGTATCCTGTCTGGCACTCAACTATACAGTTCTGAAAGCATAAGCAACATGTTCACAGTGAATGTGTAATACACTTACCATGAACAAACATGATGACTACACATAGTCATAGAGATGGATCTGTGAACATTATCAGTGTGAATGCAATGAAAACATGTGGCTTGTCTCATGAGGAAGGAAGATTTTTAGTGTGTACAGAGGAGCATGTTTACGGCACTTAACGGGAGTTCACATTGCCTATTTTCTATTGTTTTGTTTTGAGACAGGGTCTCTCTGTGTAGCCCATGCTGTCTTTAACGTGCGATCCTCCTGCCTCTGCTACCCAAGTGCTGGGATCCCAGGACTGTGTCTCTATTTCTGGTGGCCAATAGTCCATTTCTTAAAATATGTATTATACCTCATATGAGGCAGCAGCATATAGAAACAACTTCAAAGTGAATATTGGTACAAATATAAACAATAAATAACCATGTATCTAAATTGCCTTTCAAACTCATTGTATTTATAAGTAAAATATTATGTTAATTATTATGCAGATAAGAGGAGAAATCCCCAAAGAAATCTCTGTTTAAAATATTTTATGTTATTTAATATGCACCTTTGGAGATACTTATTCATTCAAATAGTTTCTTCTAACGAATCACTCTTACATGTCATTCTCCAATATTTCAGCCAAAATGTTTGTTGGTTTGGGTTATGTATTGTAGAAGTTCTTTTACATATTGCATTAACTCTTAAAAAATATTTGAGGAATTATCTCTGAAGTAGAAGATTTCTATATTTTCATTCAGCAGGATGGTAAGAAGATACTCTTGACACCTTACTATACAAGGAATAGGCAGAGGTCTTTTTAGCATTTCCATGAAAATATCTGTAGTGTGTACCAAAAGTACATATATTATAAAAGTAATGTTATGTTTTTATATATTGATTTATTACCATTGTGTATTTAAAAACTTAGTCCCAGATGAAGATGAAAATTAATGCTACAGTTTAGACTGTGACATTTTGTTCAATCAGTATCCAACTTAAAACATCTACATATTGGGTTAATAAGAAATGTCTGTTATTAATGACCATCAGTGTCTGCTGTCCATTTGTGAGTGAGATAAATTAAAAAAACATAAGTCCTCATGTCGGTAGAAATGTGATCAAAAAGCACAATGAAACTCCTGCCCTGTAAGCACCAGTTAAGTGACAAAAAAAAAATTAAAGCATGCAGGAACTTAGGGCATTAAGCAAAGTAAGAAATGAGACCAGAGGATTGAGAGAGAACAAAAGACTTTCAAAGAAAATCAAGTGAATTAACTTCCTATCTCAGTGGCAAATGGTGAAAACTCACTTCTGCAAGAAGGAAATCATGAAATCAGCTTTACATGGAACTCTGGAAGTCTGGCAATATATAATGTAATTCTGTATTCCAGACTAACCCCATACTTACTTTGTAGCACAGGCTAGCCTCATTAATGATTCTTCTGCCTCAGCCTCCCAAGTGCTGAGATTACAGACGTGTGGTACTATATCCAGTTTTGAGAGTTCATCTTTAACCTGACTTTTGGCTTTACTTTTTGGTTCATGTTAAAGTGAAGTCTTAAGTCTCATTAAAAATATCTTATTATTGATATAAAATATATGTATCTGCTGATATGTACATTATCTTAATGATTTTAACTGTCTTTATCTCTGTCCCTGTCCTGGTCCTGCTTTGAGGTTAGCTACTCAAATCTTAATCCACTCTTTATTTAAGAGTTATTCACATCTTAAACATCATCTAGGTCTGGCACTGAAAGTTTACCCAGGTGATTATAAATCTCTTATTTAACAAGACAATGACTCAAACCCAGGAAATCATCCCAGGGTACAAATAAAGCCAAAGCTACAACTTCTTTGAGGCACATTCCAACTTTAAAGCCTTACCCTTCCTTCTCTCCCTTGAGGATACCCACCCTCAGCCTCAATTCCTGTTCTAGTAAGTTTTATTATTATTTTTATTATAATCTTTGCAGGACTCAAGAACCAAGGTATTTAGCAGTGTTGTTTTTTGGTAACATATTTGCTGACTTTAATCATTCCTCTATGGACCTAACCCTAACTGCTAAGATCAAGCTAAATCCTAGCAATACTAAAAAGCACAGGTTTTTCAGGTATAGGTGGGCTTTACTACAGGGGCATTTGGCAGTGACTGGAAACTTTTGATGTCATCACTGAGTGGCATGACACCACCAGTGAGACGAGGTCTTAGATCCTACCAAGTACCCTGTCATATACAGGACAGCCCAGCAAAAATATCTGGTAGGAAATACCAATAGTCAAAGTTGTGTGTGTGAGTGTGTGTGTGTGTATTCATGTAATATATTAAAATATGGTTGTAGTTGTTCCATACATAGTTGTCCTGACAGAATCAGGTGTGGGAGTGCAGAGGAAGAATGTGTGGAGTAAGTCCCCAGGGAGCTTTAAACCTGTTCCTGTGAGATCAGCACTACTACTTTGTTCAGAAGGTTATCAGGTATAGTCAGCCTGATTTCAAGACAGTTTCTTCTCAAACACTAAATGTTAAGCACAGAGCCTTCAATTTCACATTTTAAATAGAAAAACCAATCTAAATGCTTTTATTCATTTGCCTCTGAATTGCTAAATAGACAAGAAATACAAAATATATGAAAAAGAATGAACTTTGAGAAAAGACTATTGAAATTCACACAAATTGCCAATGAACCTGTATAGAAAGCATCTGTTGGGGCCTTTAACTGGCAGCCCACCTAGCCTAGAAATCAGCTATAACTGGCATGACCCTTGGGTAACCTCGTGAAGAGGAAGATAGCCTTGAAACAGGGTTGTAAAACATGGTAAACTGTCAATTAAAAGATGTAACCTTGGACAGAGCTGTGAGGAATTGCTCATTAGAGCCATGCAAAAGTTCAGGACCGAGATGAAAGGCACCATGCAGAGATAAACACCCATTCCTGCCTTTCTTTGTCTCCACTTGTAAATAAACTTTCCAAAGCAGGACTCCCTGCTGTTCTTATCTAAACCTTAGGTTTCTATTCCACTACTAGCCCCTAATTTATGGGAGAACACTTTCCTTGTAACCTGATAAGTAAGCCTCTGGTGTTTCCCCAGTTCCCAATAAATAATATTACCCCACCACCAGGATGTGGGCAAGATCAGAAAAATGTGACTCTAGGGGCATGAGGAATTCCTATGTGAAGATGATTGATGCTTTAAAGACTATAAGATCTGCTTAAACTTTTCTCTCAGGGTCCTTGCTGAAACCTGCTGCGTCAGGCAGATGCTTGGACCCTAGCCGGCTAGAAATAAACCTCATCATGTGACCTGCTTTGTCTCGAGTGTCCTTTGTCCTCTCAGAAGGTGGCCGGCCTCGTACCCTAACAGCTGGAGGTCCCACCGAGATCGGCCCCTCCCTGAGAGGAACAAACGGCCTCTGATACCAAGGTTTAATTGGGAAAGACCGCGGAAGGAGGATTAGCCACCTCCATTTGGAGGGACTTAGAGTCCCCGTCTGAATTTGGTTGAGAATTCTCATTGAGTGAAAGGAAGGGGTTACAGCCCTGGAGGCTTCACTATTGGAAGATGTGGGAGACATCCCTGATGGTCAGGAACCATGCCAGCGTCCTCAGTGGACGCTGTTTGGGCGGTCTTTGGGTAAGGATCCTGAATCTGGTGTGAATGGAATTACGCCTGTGAGAGTAGTCTGGGTGACCGGCCGGTACTTGTGTATGTTGGAGTGTCCTGTGCGAATTTGTCTGCTGGAATTGACTCTTTTGTTCTTTGTTGTTTCCTTTGTCCAGCTCTTCTGATCATCATGGGACAGGCTCAGTTAACTCCTAAGACCCTTCTTCTGAGTCATTTTTCAGAAATCCGTGCTAAGGGATGCAATTGTGGTGTGGAAATTAAGAAAAGTAAGTTTGATGCCCTTTGCTCAGTGAAATGGCCAACCTTTAATGTAGGCTGGCCCCCTCAGGGTACCTTCTCCTTGGACACAATTAAGAAGGTCTGTGATGTCATTAATAAACCTGGTCTTCATGGCCACCCTGATCAATATCCCTACATCCTTATGTGGCAGACCTTAGTAGAGGAGCCCCCCCCCCCTTGGCTGTGGCCATTTACCCATGAGGCACCTACAGACCAGCCCACAATACTGGCCATGTTGGGGAACGCCCCCACTCCTGTTAATTCCCCTAAGAAGCCTATTCTGCAGGAAGAACCAACTTCCCATCCGTCCTTGATAGACTTAGATTCTGAGGCAAGCCCCCTGCCATTTGCTGCTGCTACGCTGCTCCAGCCAGAGGCGGCTGCCCACCCTGTACCTCCCCATTCATCAGCCTCCCTGTCTGCACCCCCCACCCTGTCTCTGGACCGGCGAGGGGACTCAGGCCCCATAGGCAGCGAGAGGAAATTCCGGAAGAGGAGCCCTCCTCCACTTCCACCGCCCCCCCCATCCTCCCAGTGTGGGCTCTGGGCAATGCTGGTCCTGATGGGGGATGCACTTATCAATACTGGCCCTTTTCAAGTAGTGACCTGTACAACTGGAAAGCCCAGAATCCTCCTTCTTCTGAGGATCCTAGAGGCCTGACCGATCTGTTCAAGTCCATTTTACATACTAACAGTCCTACATGGGATGACTGTCAGCAGCTCCTTAAGACTCTATTCAGCACTGAGGAATGGGAGTGGATTCTCACTGAAGCCAGAAAGAATGTCCCTGGTGACGATGGGTGACTGACTACCCTGCCAAACCTGATTGATGACCATTTTCCCTTAAACAGACCTAATTGGGACTATGGGAATGCAGAAGGTAGGGAACATCTCCGGGTCTACTGCCAGACTCCTATGGCAGGCCTCCAGGTGGCAGCTCGCCACCCTACCAATCTGGCTAAGGTAAAAACGGTAGTGCAGGGGGAGAATGAAAGCCCGGCCACATTCCTTGAGCGCCTTTATGATGCATACAGACAGTATACCCCCCTAGATCCACTAGTGGAGGTGAATCAGTCACCCGTGATAATGTCCTTCATAAATCAGGCTGCCCCTGATATTAGGAAGAAACTATATAAGCAGGAAGGACTTGGGGAAATGACTATCTGGGATCTGATGAAAGTAGCCGAAAAAGTTTTTAACACCCGAGATACCCCAGAAGAGTGAGAGGATAGAATCAGGAAAGAAAATCAAGAACTACAAGAAAGGATTTGGAGGGAGGACAGGGAACACCAGAGTAAGGAAAACAAGAAACAGCAGAAGAAAATGGCTAAAATATTGCTAGCAGGGGTCCAAGGTTTGGCTGGACCGGGCTCTAGACGGACTGCCCCCCCCATCCCCGAAGAGATCAGCCCCGGTTAGGCCAGGGACAGTGTGCCTATTGTAAGGAATATGGACACTGGAAGAGAGAATGTCCCAAACTCCAGGGTCACTTGAGGCCAAATAGCAGGCCCAACAATGACACCCAGGTCCTGTTAACTGGATTGGACAATGACTAGAGGGGATGGGACTCAGAACCCCTCCCTGAGTCTTGGGTAACCATATATGTGGAGGGGAAGCCTGTGAGATGCATGGTGGACACAGGGGCTCAATATTCAGTTCTAAATAAACCTACTGGGCCACTGTCTCAGAAAATTATTTTCGTGCAAGGAGCCGCTGGCTCCAAGGCATATCAATGGACTAGCAAGGGTCAGGTAGATTTGGGCTGGCATCAGGTGACCCATTCCTTTTTGGTCATTCCTGAATGCCCTGCCCCCCTTCTGGGACACGATCTGCTAACTAAGGTGAGGGCTCACATTCACTTTGAGCTAGATGGAATCAAAGTGATGGATGGACAGAGACAGCCCCTGCAAGTCTTGACTGTGTCTCTCGAGGATGAACATCACTTGTTCTCCTTGAGGGACCCTCCCCCGAAACCTATTGAGTGGTCCCCTGAAATGACTTATTGGATTCAAATCTTCCCCCAGGCTTGGGCAGAAATAACAGGTATGGGGCTGGCTAAACATTGAGGACCAGTAATGGTAGAAATCAAGGCTTTGGCTCAGCCCATCTGAGTCCGTCAGTATCCCATGTCTTCCGAGGCATGGAGGGGGATTGCCCCTCACATTAACTGTCTCCTGGAGGCCAGAATATTATGGCACTGCCATTCTGCTTGGAACACTCCACTCCTTCCTGTTAAGAAACCTGGGGGAAAAGACTATAGGCCAGTCCAAGATTTAAGGGAAGTAAATAAGAGGGTCAAGGACATCCACCCCACAGTCCCCAATGCCTATACCTTGCTGAGCTATTTGCCCCCTTACCTTGCTTGGTATACCACTTTGGACTTGAAAGATGCTTTTTTTAGCATAGCCCTGGCACCCAACAGTCAACACATTTTTGCCTTCGAATGGCATGATGAAAATCTGGCAGCTGCTTCTGAAGCTGAATGCCGGCAAGACACTGGAGACCTCCTCCAGGAGCTGGGGAAGTTGGGCTATCAGGCCAGTGCAAAGAAGGCCCACATTTGTAGACAAACAGTCACCTACCTGGGGTATGAACTAAAAGAGGGAACCAGATGGTTAACGAATGCTATGAAAGAAACTATTCTCAGACTCTCCATCCCCACCTCAGCTTGAGAAGTTCATGACTTCCTGGGGACAGCGGGCTACTGCCGGCTGTAGATATTCGGGTATGCTGAACTGACAAAACCCTTATACGAGGCAACTAAAGATAAGGCTCCATGGGCCTGGGGGCCAGATCAACAGAAGGCCTTTGAGGAGCTCAAGACCGCCCTCCTAAGAGCTCCAGCCCTGGCACTGCCAGACCCTCTAAAGCCCTTCACCCTCTTTGTAGATGAAAGGAGGGGAACAACAAAAGGGGTACTAACACAGTGCCTAGGGCTCTGGAAGCATCCAGTTGCTTATCTATCCAAAAGGTTGGACCGAGTTGCAGCAGGCTGGCCCCCATGCCTGCGGATCATAGTGGCAGTTGCCCTAATGGTAAAGGATGCAGATAAGCTCACTTTTGGGCAACATCTGAAGGTGCTAACCCCCCATGAAGTAGAGGGGGGTCTTAAAGCACCCTCCAGGCAGATGGATGATCAATGACCGACTGACTCATTACCAAGAGCTCTTACTGGATGCCCCCCGAAACTTCTCTGAACCAGTTTCTCTTAACCCGGCCACCTTGCTGCCAAATCCGGACCTGGAAGCCCCCCTACATGACTGTCAAGAGATCATAGCTGAAATCATCCAAGTGCACCCCAATCTCCAGGACTCAGCCCTACCCAACAGTGAGCTGGTATGGTATACAGATAGGAGTAGCTTCATCGGATGGGGTGCATAAGGTGGGGGCAGTGGTGGTGGACCAAGGTGGGAATATAATTTGGAGTGCCCCGTTGCCCCCGGGGACCTCAGCCCAGAAGGCTGAACTGATCATGCTGGCAGAGGCACTCGAGCGGGCTGAAGGAAAATGAGTGACTCTTTATACTGACAGCCGCTACGCTTTTGGCACTGTCCATGTTACATGGCACCATCTACTGGGAAAGGGGTTTCATTACAGCAGAAGGAAAGGAGCTACGTAACCTCCCGGAGATCCAGAGATTACTGATCGTGGTGCAGAAGCCTCAGGCTGTGGCGGTAGTACATGTTCCTGGTCACCAGTCTTCCCAGACTCCGGAAGCTATGGGGAACCGGCAAGCGGACGAAGTGGCCCGAAATGCTGCTTTGGCCTCCACGACCCTAGCGCTGACTTTATCCATGCCCGAGCTTCCGCGCTTGCCACTACGACCCGAGTACACCCCGGAAGACAGACAGTGGATCCAAGGTCACCGATGCCCGGAGTCCAACCAGCAAGGCTGGTATCATGATGATGAAGGGCAACTGATCCTTCCTGAAAAGTTAGGACTGTTTCTCCTCTCCAACCTACATCGAGCCAACCATTTAGGCAAGAAAAAGCTACTCAGCCTCCTCGAGTCGGTCCGCCTCCGGTTCCCACACAGCCCAGAGTCAAAGGATTGTGGACCAATGTGCCGGGTGCCAGGCTATGAAACCCAGCAAAAAGGGAATCCTACATACAGGTTGACGGCGTCGGGCCTTGAGTCCATCATTCCCACGTGCGTCAAGCCAGTCAGCAAGAACAGGAAGAGGCTAGAGAGTGGATCACATGGCGACACCCCAATAATCTGTTAAAACTGAAGCTCATCTGGCCCAGGAGACGTACAGAGCAACTCTCCACACGACTTTCAATGCCCCTCTGCAGTGACCTCCAGACCAGGACAGACCCCAAGGCCCATTAGCCAGCAAGATGATAAAATTCCTCCTATGCATTCTAAGCATTCTGTGTCTATGCTGGGTGGGACCTGCCCAGAAACCTAATCCCCACCAGCTCTACCACCTCACCTGGGTGGTCATAGATACATCCACAGGGAAGATTCTCACTCAGACCTCCAAGTTGACCCCTCCCAATGTCTTGTTCCCTGATTTAACTTTTGATCTGACAAAACTGGTGGCCCATGCAGGGATTCTGAAGGATAACTTTTATGTCTCTCCAGGTAAAAGTAATAGTAAACAGTGCAGGGGAGCATCGAATTATTTTTGTGCTTCCTGGTCCTGTGTGTCCACTGGCAACATCTGGTGGCCACCCCCTGAAAAAACAGACCTAATTACCATGTCTAGGGGCTGTATAACAGAACAAAGAAGCCGCTGGAGGTCCTGCTGTGACCTTGTAAAAATCAAATTTACAGAAAAAGGTAAAGCTGACACTCGATGGATATCAGGCCTCATCTGGGGGATTCGCCGCTAATACCCGATAAGGCTCGGGGCCTGAGACCAGGGAGCCCTATTTACCATCCGGCTCACACAGCGACCCGCCCCTACTTGGGTGATAGGCCCCAATAAAGTACTTAAGCCGCCCTATGTGGAGCCGCCTCCCCGACCTTGCACAACCCTGGTCCCTTCCCGACCTCACTCAAATGCTAGTATTACAACTCCAGGACCGCTAGGAACTGACACTTCCCTGGGAAGGCCCAGCCCCACGACCGGGCCTATGGACCCCCTTTGGAATTTGGTAAATGCCGCATTCCTAACATTGAACCACACCAGCCCTAATATGACTACCTCCTGCTGGCTGTGCTATGATGTGAGGCCCCCATTCTATGAGGCAATAGGACTAAATGCCACCTACGATGTCTCAACTAATGAAAACCCCACTCAATGTTCCTGGGGAAACCGTAAGAGAGGTCTGACCATACAACAAATGAGTAGCCAAGGAACCTGCTTAGGGAAGGTGCCGGCGGGAAAACAGGACCTATGTGCTGTTGTAGATATCAACCCCACCTGGGGCGATGGTATTAAATGGGTAATTCCAAAAGACAATGGATGGTGGATATGCTCACAGTCTGGGCTCACCCCTTGCCTATCGACTAATGTCTTTAACGGCTCCAGGGAATTCTGTGTCCTAGTGACTGTGCTGCCCCACATCATCTATCATTCTGAGGAGAGCCTATATTCATACTGGAATACAGGAACAGGTGAGAGGAAAAAGAGAGAGCCTATTTCTGCATTAACCTTTACTACCCTACTTAGCCTAGGAGTGGCCGGAGCAGGAACTGGCATAGCATCCCTGGCTGCTCAACATAGTGGGATGTCCTCACTGCGCTGCTCAACATAGTGGGATGTCCTCACTGCGCACAGCCATAGACGAGGACCTAGAGAAAATAGAAGCCTCGATTAGTCACCTAGAAAAATCCCTTACCTCCCTATCTGAGGTAGTACTCCAGAACAGACGGGGGTTAGACTTATTGCTCCTTCAGCAGGGGGAATATGTGTCACCTTAGGGGAAGAATGTTGTTTCTATGCTGATCATTCGGGAGTAGTTAGGGAGTCTATGTCTAAAGTGAGGAAAGGACTGGCAAAAACAAAGCAGGAAAGAGAGGCCCAAGAATGTTGGTTTAAAGCTTGGTTCAATAGGTCCTCCTGGTTTACTACCTTGGTCTCCACCCTGATGGGTCCCTTGGTTATAATGCTGCTTATCCTAACTTTCGGCCCATGCATTCTGAATAAGCTGGTGACCTTCGTAAAGGATCGAGTTAGTACAGTCCAACTCATGGTCCTGAGACAGCAATATGAAGGGCTACCTAGCCGTGAAAATATTTACACGTATCATCCAAATGAGCATGATTCCTCATTATGAACATCTAAAGGGGGGAATGTTGGGGCCTTTAACTGGCAGCCCACCTAGCCTAGAAATCAGCTATAACTGGCATGACCCTTGGGTAACCTCGTGAAGAGGAAGATAGCCTTGAAACAGGGTTGTAAAACATGGTAAACTGTCAATTAAAAGATGTAACCTTGGACAGAGCTGTGAGGAATTGCCCATTAGAGCCATGCAAAAGTTCAGGACCGAGATGAAAGGCACCATGCAGAGATAAACACCCATTCCTGACTTTCTTTGTCTCCACTTGTAAATAAACTTTCCAAAGCAGGACTCCCTGCTGTTCTTATCTAAACCTTAGGTTTCTATTCCACTACTAGCCCCTAATTTATGGGAGAACACTTTCCTTGTAACCTGATAAGTAAGCCTCTGGTGTTTCCCCAGTTCCCAATAAATAATATTACCCCACCACCAGGATGTGGGCAAGATCAGAAAAATGTGACCCTAGGGGCATGAGGAATTCCTATGTGAAGATGATTGATGCTTTAAAGACTATAAGATCTGCTTAAACTTTTCTCTCAGGGTCCTTGCTGAAACCTGCTGCGTCAGGCAGATGCTCGGACCCTAGCCGGCTAGAAATAAACCTCATCATGTGACCTGCTTTGTCTCGAGTGTCCTTTGTCCTCTCAGAAGGTGGCCGGCCTCGTACCCTAACACATCTTATCTTATGAAGACATGTTCCTTGTCAAACTTTCCATGAGTGTTTAAGTTATTTTTTCTGAAGTACATGTCTAACATATTTCACCTGGAAGAGGTAAATAATATAAACAAGTTAGCAACATTAATAGCCCTCAAACAAATAAAATGTACCACAGAAAAGTATTATATAACTAATTGATACAAGAACTAGAATATCTTTGTTTCTATTCCTAACCTTCCACTCTATCTTCCAAAATCAGCAAAACATGCCTTCGTCACAAATATCCTGTAAGACAATTGTCATATAAAACCTATTCTGAAGGGAAAACTAATGAAGTGCTCCAATAAAGACACTCTTATAATTTATATTATTTTATTTAAACAACATATTATATAGTTAATACAATTAATATTAATATAATTACTATGTTTAAATTTTAGTTAAGATATTCCATAAAAATGGTAGTTCCTTAGCAATTGTAGTCAAATTAAGTTGAAATGATTTTAAAAAAAGAAAATAAAGAGAATGATACTTATATTTGGTGAAAATTCTTCCAGGCCAGGGATCAGGGATTCGAGTTAGGCAAGGTTGAATGACACCACTTCATTTTACTGCCAGGAGATGTTGCTGATCTCTGGACTTCTCTTGCTTTGAACTCAGGGCCCCAGGATTTCTAGACAACCTGATCTTTTTGTTTACATGCTATATTCTTTTACAGCAGTCATTTGCATTTCCTGAAACTTTTTTAATCCTAACATGAGGGTGGAATTCCACCTGACTTTTCTATGTTATGATGCCTGTGAGTGAGTTATATAAATTTTGGCAGACAATAAGAAAGGTCAAGTTTTGTAAATTTCTGTATAACAATTTAACATCCAAACACTTATTTGAAGAAAATGTAATTCTTAATAGATATTTTATTCTCTGCATCTTATAAAAATTTACATGTACTGAAATGTGCAATTATTACTTATTAATAAGAAAATGTTTAAGATCATGGAAATGCTAACTACCCTGATTTTATCATCGCATCATGTATTGAATTATCACATGGTACCCATAAATTTGTACAAGTAAATATAATTTAAGAAACAAATCAAATTAATATGACCAACATTTATGGAGAAAATAATTTTGCCAATGCATCATCCATAGAAGCTTTGAATCAAGCATGGAAAATGTTTAAAACTGTTGTGTTTTTATTAAATTTGTTAATCTTCTAATTTATAAAGTAAATTTGCTTCTTTAAAAAGACAAAGTAAATACATAAGTGAATGTGGCTGGCAGTTTTAATGTGTTCCTATGAAACTAACTTCCTATTATTTGTGATTTTGTGTGACACCATCTGCTTGAGTTAGCTGGAACTTGTGACTTGTTTCTAACCAGTGGAAATCAACTAAGATCATGGAACAGACATACTACATGAACATAATTAGCTCAAAGTGGAGTGTGCATATTGCTGGAGTTTCTCCATTTCTAGCTTTGAAGAAGCAGGCTGCCATGAATGCTTCAGCTGCGAAGCAGTGAGTCCTGCCAGCACCTGGGGAGATGGAAAATGAAGATGCTTTCTTGCTGAGCCTTGGATTAGGTCCCAGAACCACCTCACAGCTTGATTGCTCTTGGGGACTCTATGAAGGAAACCTAGATAAGCCGCATACAAACACACACACACACACACACACACACACACACACACACACACCTGACTTACAGAACCTGTAACATAGCAAATGTGCATAGTTTAAACTGCTAAACCTGTGGTGATTTGTTATGTAATAAGGAAAAAAATAATACAATAAATATTTCATAGTAATCATTTCCAAGTTGGCCCTTTTCAATTATATTTCTTCTCATAGTATGAGTCTCTTTTATGCTTTGGACTGGATATTCATTTGCAATTCATCTTCAAGCTTAACTTACAGAGAACAGCTCTCCAGTTTATCCCAACATGAGAAAAGAACTAGGAATCATAGCATAACAAGCCTTCCAAAAATACTATAAATAGTTTTACAAAATTGAACAATTCAATATCATTTCTCATCAGAGGACATTTTAAAACCTATAATTCATTAATATGAATAATAACATCTGAAAAGGTGAGCAATATAAAATATAGTGCTTCCTGAAATTGTCTGATGCAGTAAGTCCCTCAGAACACTCATGAGCATCTCATGGAATACCAATGAAAAGAATTTAGATTATACTGATTTCAATTCTCTATGACCATTATGTAAAAGCAAATGGTGAATGATATAAAATCTGAAATAATTATTTTTCCTCCACAGAGTGATACCTAACTGGATTGTTGTTTTCTTACAAGAGCATTTGTAAGTCATCCATATTTGAGAAAAATCAGAATAATTCATTAACATTCTTCCATGAATCTGACAATATGCCACAGTAATTGAACTCAGTAGATCATGTCTTTCACATACGATGTTAAAAGGAAATATTATTTCCATTTTCCCTACTTTGGACATCAAGGATCTATGGGAATGGGTGACTTGAGAGTTTCTTGCCTAATAAATTGTGAATCTTAGGCTTAGTCTCAACTAGTTCTGGACTTGAAGTTCATGCTCTTCTCACCACATAATGCTTTCTACATTTCTATGGACATATAAAAATGCATGCTATTTTATTTGTGATGTAGAGCACTTAACCAAGAAATTATAAAAATAATGAGTGATTATCCTTATTTGGTAAATGAATATTGTTTAATTTATATTATTAAATAAAAATTAAATTTCATAATACATTTCCAGTTAACAGTAACTATTCCTTTAATGTCTCATGAGAAATAAAACAACCTTTACTGTTATCAATTGTGTATTTCACCATTTGCTTACTTAACTGAATTTTTAAATATATGTATGTTAATTTTTGACTCTTAAAAAAGCAAGCAAATATTAGGAGAAAAATATTTTAAATGTCATCTGTCCCATTTTTAGTCCTAAATAGGTAGATGGAACAACCCTAAATAGCACATTGCTGTTTAAATATTTACTTGGCAACCTTTTTGTAAGCAGAGAAGATTCAACTACTCCCTTAGGGAAAAGCTACTGGCTTTGCCCTAGGATACATATTTCAAGGTCAAAGCTTCTGCTAAATCTTGGATGCTAGCTCAACTGTAAACTTAATATGAATTTTGAATTCTTATCCATGAGAGTTTTAATGCAAGTTTCATGCTATTTAAAGAACAAATCCCTGTTGCATTCAATCTAGGCCTTTTAAAAATCATGATAAATTGAAGAGATCTGAAAACACATCTTAACACATCTCAAAGTAAAGGATGTCTCTTCTCTATCTTCAGATTACAATATTTGAGACAAGAAACTTCCAAAATATATGGTTGCAAAGAGGAAGCATCATCACCCTCACTGCTTTAAAAGCTGTATCAGCACAATCTGAGGAGAGCTCTTTCAATCCTATCATTAGTAAAAATTTCAGGATTCTGTTGGCAAAATGCATACTCTTAGCAAAGATAGCTCACTAATTTTATACTGTGGAGTAAGAATCTCTGATTCATTGATTAGTCTCTTTTCCTATCCTAGGGAGAATGTGCCCAAGGACTTCTTTTTCTGTGAGGAAGGATGAGTAATGATCTTTATTTTAGCACCAGCTTTTATTCCATGAAAATGAATTGAAAGCTTTGATGATGCATAGATCTCATGACAAACTCTAATCCAGGTGTCAAAGCTCATTTCCATTACAGAGATCTATTAATAACTTATTTTATTCAGAGACGTCTTATAGATGATGATTTATATATTGCACTCTTAAGGAAATATCTATAAAAGAATTTGAATTTTTAATATATTCTTTATAAATAAACAAAAATTTATGCAACTCATCTGGGTATTTAGCCTATGATATAAAGAATTTTCTCTCCTCCTCAGGAAAAATTAGAAACTTCTGGTCAAGTCAATGAAGTATATTCATCTGTGAACTTGCTCTAAAAACATATAAAGGAAAAAAATATATATCTTCATATATATAGTATATATATCTGGGTTAAAAAAAGACAAGCACTATAAACATCCCTTTGGGCTGGGAAAGCAAAAATTACACCAAGGTTAAGCAAGTAAGAAATATTTTATTCAGGGCAACAGGGAGAGAGAGCAGAATGAAGTATGAACTCAACTGCATTAAAACAAAGGGCTAGAAAGTTTTTAAATCTGTCCAGAGCAGCAGGGAAATGAGCCTCCTCTGCTGTCTCTACTGGCTGATTATCCTTATCCACAGAGAAAACACATTTTTCTCATCTTCGTGTTGGAAGTATTTGGGCAGCTGGAAAAAAGACTTCATCAGGGATTGGCTCCTACTCTTCACCCAGACTGGGAGGCAGAAGATATATCTTCCTTGATGATTACATTTCAAAGGGATGACTCCCAGTTCAGGAGACTTTTGGAAATATTTACACCTCAAAGGAGCATAGAAAAGAAAGTACAATTACAAATTTTCTAAAGTAAATTCTTTAAGAAAAAAGAGGAGAAACTTCTGCTATTAGGCCATCTTCATGGTCTAAAGAGCAGCTAGGGAGATAGACCATGGAGGCAGAAAAAAATCTGCCTGAATTTCAGTCACACTGAAGGAAATATTAAGACTGAGTTAGGCAGCCCAGGAGGGAGGATATTCTTGAATATATAGATCAAATGGTCCAGATTCCAATGGCTATCAGAAGTTTGGTTTCTGTGGGGAAACTGGGTTACCAGTGATCCTTATGGGATGCAGGGCTGTCTCTCTCATTGCCTTATGCCAGGATTGTATTTTAGTTTCCTTCCATGTGATATGAAGCTAAATAAAATAAGACAGTTGTTGGTAATCATTTATTTTGAGTCTTGGAAGGACTAAAGGTGTAGGCATAGAATTAAAATCAGGAAGTGAAGAAGACCATTCAAGATTTACTGACTAGAACTGCAGTCCTCACCAGATCACCTCAGTATAGAAATGTTGATTTGCCATTGTAAGACTGCCTATTGAGGGGCTGATAGAAGGCTAGTAGCATACAACAACAAAACAAAACAAACAATTAAACAACAACAACAACAATTTCCTGGAAGTTAGGGAGAAATGACAGTGAGAGATAACAAGACATAATTAAACCCCATGCATCATATTCTCTTAGCCAATGTATAATTCAGGGAACAATTGAAAGACTGATGAAAATAGAATTTCCACCCTGCCAAAAAAAAAAAATAATGTAGACCTTTATATAAAGCAGGGAGTTAGAATTTAGAGTGCCTGAGTAGAGGAGGCTTATGAACTAGACAGGTGGGTGACAGGTCCTCACAGAGAATGCAATACACGAACAATGACAGGAAGCTTTTTATGTAGGTAGATACTTCAGAGTAGAGGTAGGGATGAGCACAAAACAGGATAAAGCAAGTGCATATGTATAAAAAACTGGGCAGTAGTAGAGCACTTGCCTAGCATATGTAAGAGCCTGCCCTATGTTTTCAAAGTCATAATGATGCCTTGAACTAGAGTACTAGTAGAAGTGGTGGTAAGATCTCATCAGGTGATAGTATATAGGATGACATTACATTGTATGGTTTTATTGATGGATTGGATGTGGAGGGTGAGAAAAAGCAGTCCAGGATTCCAACAAGCTTTTTGTGCTGAGAAACTATAGGACGATATTTCCAAGTTTCTGAGATGGGGACTGTCATTATGGATCTTGCACACTTCTCAAACTGTTTACTTTAATTACTCCAACAACTAGCTCACTAAAATCACTCCAACAACTAGTTCACTAACCCACCAGGTCTTCTTCCTGTTCTCAGTTATTTTCCCTATGACAGTCATGGCCTTCTTCATTGATAGCACCTAATAGGATTACATTAATTATTTTATGTTATAAAAATTTATAACCATCTGTAGAATATGAGGTCATCAATGATCTATATAGCTAGAAAAGAGAAAGCAAAAGTAAAAGACTGAAACCTAAAACCTTCCATCATTTAGATGTCACACTGATGAAGTGGCATGATCAAAAGATATTGGGAAGGAATGGCCAGAGAATGGAGTAAATATTTATAGTCCCAAATTCATTCAATTTTCTGGAAAAGGCCTTACAAAAATATATCATCAAAAAATTATTAAAGTATTATTTTACTTACAAAATAAAGAGAGGAACTTGGTCTATACTTTCATGGCTCGACATTAAGAAGTTTTCAATTTACTGCCTTGCAGAGTAATTGATAGTGTTACTTGTATGGTCAAAGTATCAGCTAGCATGTGGATAACATAATATTTCATGTTAATTGTTTTGTATGTTAAAGTTGTGCTATTGAGGACTGGGAATGCAGCTCAAGTGATAGAGCACTTAGCTACCAAGCACAAGGGCTTGGGTTCAATCCACACTGCAGCAAAACAAAATAAATAAAACTCTTGAATAGCCCAGGTTCTACAGTTGAAGCCAAACTAAATCATCACCTCATCTATTTTTCATTATGAGTAGAAGTCTCTTCAAAATTTGATAACATTTCACTAGATACTCTAATAACTTCCATTCTCTAAGTAAATTCTTTATATTTTTAGGAGAATTTTTTTTAAGGGATAAAGTTTGATTCACATGAACATAAAATGAACACATATTAACACATTGTTAAAGAAGAAATGTACAATATTTCAAAGTTTTCTAAAAAAGAGTCAAACAAAATTAAGGGCTGGGGATTAGCTTAGTGACAGCATTTACTAGCATTTTCTTTTTATACTTTTTAAATTACTATGTAATAAAGTACTGCTGAAATAATTTTTATGAGTATTAAAGCTTAAATTTATATGAAACTGACCTTTTTTTAGGGGATGAATTAAAGGAAACTCTACTGACCCAATTTTATATATAAATCTATAAAAAGACTTATGCACAGCTCTTAATTATCTACAATTTACACAATTGAATATTAACCAAAAAGCAGCAAAGGTGAGAGTAGATAACTTGGGAATGTTCAATTCTCAACAATGCATATTAGTTTTCCCTAAAGTCACCAGTTAATATCTTCTTTTTATTATTATTGTTTATTATTAATTATTCCAAATTTCCTTGCAATTCTAGTGAGTGATAGAATTTGAAAGTAATATATAATAATCAAAGTAGAGACAAATACTATGACACTCAGAAGATCAAATTCTAGATCAGTAGCAAAAAGACACATACCTAGAATGCTTTTGTAAAATGAAAGTCACCATCTGTGTCCACTGAAAAATACCTCATCTTTTCCACCTATACTTCTTTGGTTTCCCACAAAATGAAACTCTTACCCTCAGTCTATGATGGCTGTTTATTACAAAGCTCTATTACAGTTCCATTTTTTTAATTTACTCCTTTTCTTCTAAATGGTAACATTTTTTACAGTTTACAATTCTTATTGACCTTATAAAAAATACAAAATTTAATGTGTTCTGTCAAATATGTTACATTAAAGATTAAATCTTTTTTTTCTGATGATAAAGTCTTTAAAAATTGACTTTATTTTTCTTTAAAGAGAGATGTTTTATGTCTCTAACATAGTGATAAAACATATTCAGGCATAGGATAATGATTTCTTTTTTTATTGTTGTGCTGGGTGGGGGTACATTGTGGCATTTACAAATGTTCTTACAATATATCAAATGTATTAGACTTGAATTCACCCCCTCTATTGTTATTTTTTATCCTCCCTCTCTCCTTTTCTGAAACAGTATCAGTAGGTATCATTTTTCCATCTACATACATGTGTATACAATATTTGTACAACATTTAACCTCCCCCATACTTTCCCTTCTTCCTTCCCCCTCCTGCTGGTACCAACCCCCCAACCCCCAGACAGGACCTGTTCTGCACTCCTGTTCTCTGATTTTGTAAATGAAAAATAAAATGACATTCTTGTTTGTTTAAGATATCTACATGGAGTTTCCTTATGGCATTTCCATGTATATGTGTATTATAAACTGAATTGGTTCATCTCCTCTACTTTTCTTCTTTCTATCTTAGTTCCCTTCTGATGGTGATTTCAACAGGTTTAAAAATTCTATATGTATTCTTGAATAGAGAGTACTTGAACAATGTTCACATTCTTAGCTTCCTTCTTTTACACTCCCTCTCTCCTATGTGACCTCCCCTGAGAATGACCTGTTTTTCATAAAATAACTGTATTTGAATTAAGTCTGTATTCCACATATGAGAGAAAACATGTGGCTTTTGGACTCCTGAAACTGGCTGGCTTCTCTTAAGAAGTTTTCCATTTCCACAGCTCAGCTATTGTGAATAATGCTGCAATAAACGTGGGTGTGTGGATGTTTAAAAATCCAGCTTTGAGGTTTAATGTTGACAATGATTCATGAGTCAAAGTCATGGGGAGAAAAATGCTACAAAACAAAAACAAAAGCCAAAAGAGCTTACTTCTAAGTCTGAGAGCAAGGTGAGTTCACTGCTCATCAGGCAAGGGACTTTAGTCTGCGAGGGTTTAGGAACTGTCATTGAAGGTGTGAGAAAACATGTTTAGTGGCCAGTGCATCAGTTGACAAGTGAAGTTATTGCTAACAGCCGTCACTCAGGCTGCTTGGATAGGATAATGACTTCTTTTTTATTGTTGTGCTGGGTGGGTATATATCGTGGAAGGCCTTGTTCAGGAGGATTGCAGAGTGAGGAAAAGTTTTCAAGACACCATTTTAACCAATAGCTGGTTGTACTGGTACACATCTGTTATTCCAGCTACTCATAAATAGGAGAATTGTGGTTCAGTCTTAAAAACAGCCAGAGCAAAAATGCCTGGAGGAGTGGCTGAAATGGTCAAACGCCTGCCTAGCAAGTTCAAACCCCTGAGCACAAACTCCAGTGCTGCCAAAAAGACACTTTAATTGAAAAAATATGTGTCCTATATATACTTATATATGTGCCTTGTTTTCTGTGAATTGAAATATTTCAGTGCCCTGAACAACTCTTTGTAAGTAATTGTTTCTTAAAACAATAAAACTGTATAAATACTCATATAATTTATATTTGGGACATTTAGAATAAAGAAACAAAATTTCATTAGCCAAATATCAAATGATGGATATTAAGATGTACTGTCAGAAAAATTAATGTTCTCTTTTTTTCTTTTTTGAAGGAACCTTGCCATGTAGCCCAGACTGGCCTTAAACTGCATCTCTTCTGGCTCAGTCTGGGATTACAGGTGTATACCACCTGTCATAAAACCTGAAATAGGTATTCTTTATATGGAGAAGTGAAACTCAGAACTTTGGTGTATGCAGGAAAAGACGGAAGAAAAAAATTCACCTATTAATTGCTGTGGAAGACACCTTGAAAATATCTCTTTTCACAGAAGCTTGTGCCAACACAATATTCAAAGTTGGTACTTCCAAACACAGTGGCTCTGAGTTTACTGTTTAGGCAGCATTCACATGGCCATTTTAACACCTGAGAATTAAAGAAGATATCAAGATGGCTGAGGGAGGAGTCAAATGATGGAACACAAATACAAAAATAATAGCTTTGTTGATGAGAGGAAATGAGGTAATGCATTTTAAAACTCTTCATGAACTCACTTCTCAAATTCTTTGATTTTTCAAAAAACAATGTGTTTATTGCAAATGTACAATATGAGAAAATGGAAGTACAGCATATCTAAGTTGTTATAAACATAAGTGAATATAATCACTTGTGTGTGTGTTTTAAGATTAAACTGTGTCCTCCAAAATTCCAATTATCATGAAAGTCTGCTGTAAAAATATTTGTAGAACAAGATGCCTCCTTCCCATTGTATAAAGACCAGTATTGGATTGCAATTTTTAGTGCCCTGCATATATATTTGTATATACTAAAATATTGATTTTTGAAGACATCTTTACCAATTAAAAATTACAGCAGGCATCAATAACTAAATGGACATATTAACTGTATAAGATTTGGATGAAAGAATAAAATAACAAATGTGTGTTTCTATTTTGTGTCTGTACTTATTTTCAAAGTTTTATGTAAAAAAATTATAAATACCTTTCAAGTTCCTGATCCCTCTCTACACACACACACACACACACACACACACACACACACACACACACACACACCTTGCACCTTGCTGCTAGATAATGGTAGTCTGTGTTCTGGGTGGTAGGTATGAAATGACTTGTAGGGAAGTATAGCTCTAAGTTTTTATTTGTTACGATTATATTACTTTTTGATAATGTGGTTTTCACATTTATAATAGAATTATATATTTGTGGAGAGTTATTTTCTAATTATACCATTCGTACTCAATTCATTACTTAGATAGTTAACATTTCTGTGAAGAAAGCTACATTTTTAGAATTGGAGACAAAGTACAGTTCATCCTTTTAAAAATGGTTAATGTAATATTGCTTCTTGTTAATTTTTCCTTTCAGAGCAAGGTATTGATGCAACAATCAGTCCCTAAATAGGCTAGTGAGCTTTCTTTTCTTCTCTTTGTCTTCTTTCCTTCCTCCCTCCCTTTCTTTTCTTTCTTTCATTTTTTGTTTCCATCTCTTTTTCTCTCTTTCTGTATATTATGGATTTTTGTAAATTCACCTTTTATGTTAAATTAATGCCATCTTTCTATTTCTCATATGTCTATAAATATTTTTCTTTAAATTTGACACTAAAAAGTCAAGCAACCCAATTAAAACATGGACAAAGGACTTGGATTGACCTTTCCTCAAATAGTATATACAAATAAACAAAAAGCAAATTTAAAGCTGTTAAAAATACTTAGACCTTAGGGAAATAAAAATTATAAGAATAATGAAGTACAATTTGACATACATTAGGATAACTAAAATAAAAAGTTTAAATAAAATGAATATTGGTCAGAATGTGGAAAAATCAAACTCTTACACATTGCTTGTAGGAAAATAAAATGGTTCAGCTGCTATGGAAGATAGTTTGTAATTTGGTTAAAAAGTTAAATATAGATTTGTCACATTTCTGTCCTATGTATACAGGCAAAAGAATGGAAGACAAGTATCATTCACATATCTGTAGCAGTTCTATTCACAAGAGTGAAACCAAATGCCCATAAGCACATGAATGAATGAAAAATATTTTTATGTATTTTGAATAAATCCCATATAAGATGTAGTATTATTGAGCCAAAAATGCAGTCTTTAAATGTATTATAAAATACATTTTATAATATGGGCATACTGGGAAACATGAGAGTGAGATGGGGTAAGAGGGTAGAAAGTGATTAATAGGTTTTACTTTGGAGTGATGGAAATGTTTTTCATAATTGGTAGAGATGGTAATGGTATAAAATTGTGACTGTAATAAATGTTGCAAAATTGGTGATTTCAAAATCATCAATTTCATAAATCAATTTTAGATTATGTGAGGTTTGCTTAATAACTTGCATATTTTAAAAAAGAATTATCTGCTCTTGAAACTTTGATAAATTCCTGTGAAAACATCTGGCTTGTGCTATTTAGATTGGAATATTTCTGATTTTTCTCTATGTGCATTTAATTTTGATTTTTCTTTTTTCTATATTTAATATATCATCCTAGTGATACTTTGATTTATTCTTATTACAGTCAAAACAATTAGTAAATTCATGCTGTTTTCTGTTTTTCTTCTCCAATTTCCTGTTGACTGTGGTTGTGTTCTTTATTTTAGAGCATGATAGTGGTTTTTAGTTTAATTCAATGGTTTTAGAATTTATATTGTTTGATACTTTTCTCTTTTATGTTTGTTTTATAATCTATGATATGGTCTCTATCTTGGCAAGTATTCTATACAGCTTTGAAATGAAAGTGTAATTCACAGTTGTCAGACTAAGCATTATATTAATTTCAATTTGATCTATGTGGTAAGTGTGTCTGTTCTACACCTTATTTTCTGACCCTTTGTCTACTAGTTATATCTATTACTGAGTGAAAATACTAAAGTCTCAAGCAGATTGTGTATTTGTCTTTTTTTTCTTTTCAATTTTGTCAATTTTTGCCTGAGATGTTTTGAAGCTCAGTTCTTAGGGTCACACCCACGTAAGAGTGTTGTGACTTCTATGCTAAGGGGAGAATGCACACAGGAGGAATAGGGAAAGGGAAGGAAACCCAAAATCTGAAAGTGGTTGATGTGCCCACTGTAGAGAAGTGATTAAAGTAATCTTAAACTGGCAGAGGTCACTATGGGAAGGGGACTGGGAAATACTGAAGAGATCTGCTAGAGACAAACTACTTATGTTTGTAATATACATGCACATGGAAGCCATGCTAGGAATCTCTCTGTATAACTATCTTTATGCCAAGCTAGTAAAAATGCTATGTCTCTTTTATTATCTCTTATGTTTTCTCGGCAACAAAATTAGAGAAGAGGGCAGAAAAAGTTCTGCTTGGAAGTGAAGGGGGAAAGAGGTAGTAGGGAGAGGTGGCACAAACAATGTATATGCATATGAATAAATGTATAAACAAAGGGATCCAAGATGGTGACTGGGACACAGCCTCAGACCCCGTGAGCTCCATGAACTGGGGACTTTGCAGAGACACTGGAGACAACCTTGGCTGAAGTAAAGCACCAGGGAGAGCCAAAACTTTGGCACTCTGAGCCCCCAGCTCAGGGAAGGCTTCTCCACACCACGATTAACTAACACACAGCAAGCACTGCATGCCAAGCCCCACACAATAGGCCCACAGAGCCACTCTTCCAGCCTGCTCCTCAGCTCCAGCCAGGCCCACACTCCACAGGCCTGCCAGACCTTCCCCAAACTCCCATCCCACAGGCTTGCATGATCTCTACTGGGACTGCACCCCTCAGGCCTGTCAGGCCCAAGATCCACAGGCCCGCTAGATCACTTCAATGACAGGCCTCCACCAGCAGGCCCATGGGTGCCCATCCACCTGCCACTGGAGGACTTCAGACCTGCCTAGGAGACACAGACATGTCTAGATACTAAAGGAGTAGCAACAGAACTACAAAGACTGAAATTCCACTGTTCCTGAACTGTTGATTTGATTTTTTTTGCCTTCCTTTAAAGGTTTGGCTGTCTGCTTTGTTCATTGAGCATCCACCTTCTTACCTTTTATTTCTCTTTCTTTCTTTTTTTTTTCTCCTTCTTCCTTCGTTTTGTTAGTTTCACTATTATAACTCACCTAATACTAAATTACACATAGTCCAGGGACAAAAATCGTACCAAGTGGAAATACGGGAAGATGAAAAAGGGATGGAAACCATTCTCCCCACAAAAATAAATTCATACAGGATTCAGAGGGAAATGAAGAAAACAGATACCCAGATGCAGACTCCAACAAAACAAAGATAAACCATGCCAAAGAACCCAATGAAGGCCACAAGAACATTCTGAAAGAAGAAATCCTGCAAGTAATCACTTAGAGTTTCATGGAGATGTTACTAGACATGATCAATCAAAATGTACAAGAGGCACTCAAGAAATTCCAAGAGGACAAAAATAAAGAATATAAGAAAACACAAAAACAAATAAATGAAATAGTAGGAACCCTAAATAAAAACCAAAATGAAACAGAAAACACCATAAATAGAGAGATAAATGAATTAAGGATGAAAATTGACAACATTAAATAGGAGGTGATCCACGATATGGAAAACCTCAAAAAAAAAGAATGAAACACAAATACCAAACAAAATGGAAGGCCATTGCAGCAGAATAGAACAAAGAGAAGACAGAATCTCAGAACTTGAAGATGAAATTGTAATTAAAGGAAAAACCAAAATGCAAGAACTCACTGACTCCATTAAAAGACCAAACCTGAGAATCTTGGGCATTAAAGAAGGAGAAGAGGTGCAAGCAAAAGGAATGTGTGAACTATTCAATAAAATAATAGCAGAAAATTTACCAAATATGGAGAAAACTATACACATCCAGGTACATGAAGCCTCTAGAGAACCAAACAGACTTGACTAAAATAGAACTACCCCATGACATATCATTATTAAAACAAAAAGCACAGAGACTAAAGAAAGAATATTGAAGGCTGTAAAAGAGAAAAAAAAAATAACATACAAAGGTAAACCCATCAAAATCACAGCAGATTTCTCCATGGAAGCCTTCAAAGCAAGAAGAGCATGGAGTGAGGTCTTACGGTCAATAAATGAAAATAACTTCAACCCTAGGATGCTCTACCCAGCAAAACTATCATTAAAATAGATGGAACAATAAAAGTCTTCCATGATAAGCAGAAACTAAAACAATATATGACCACCAAACCACCACTACAAAAGATTCTCCAAAGAATTCTGCACACAGAGTGAAAGCAAACAAAACCATGAAAGGGCAGGCAATACCAAACCACAGGAGAAGAAAAGGCAAGACAGTAAAGAGTGACATTGATTCGCTACACACAATCAAACCCTTAAACAACAAAGACAACTAAATGACAAGGATTACCATATACCTATCAATACTACCACTAAACATTAATGGACTTGATTTCAGCATCAAAACACACCAATTGGCAAACTGGATTAAAAGGAAGATCCAACAATCTGCTTCCTACAGGAGACCTACCTCACTGACAGAAAGAAGCACGGTTGAGAGTGAAAGGCTGGAAGAAGAACTACCAATCCAATGGCACCAGTAAACAGGCAGGGATAGCAATACTTACCTTGGAAAAAGTAGACTTCAAACTTACATTGCTCAAATGAGATAAAGAAGGACACTCTATACTAATAAAAGGGGAAATACTTCAAAAGGAAATAACAATTATAATCCTATATGCACCCAATGTCAACACACCCAGTTTCATCAAACATACTCTGAAGGATCCAAAAACATATATAAACTCCAACACAGTGCTGGTGAGAGACCTTAATAGGCCCTGTCACCAATAGATAAGTCATCCAAACAAAAAATCAATAAAAAAATAATAAAACTAAATCACACCATAGACCAAATGTACCTAGCTAAAGTCTACAGAATATTTCATCTAACTGCTGCACAATATACATTGTTTCAGCAGCTCATGGAAAATTCTCCAAAATTGATCATATCCTAGGGCACAAAGCAAGCCTCAGCAAATATAAAAAAATAGACATAATCCCATGCATTCTGTCTGACCACAATGCATTAAAACTAGAAATCAACAACAAAAACAGCAGTAAAAAAGCATGCAAACAGTTGGAAGCTGAACAATGCATTGCTCAATGATCAATGGGTCATTGATGAAATAAAAGATGAAATTAAAAGTTTCCAGGAAGTTAATGAAAATGAAAACATGACCTACCAGAACCTGTGGGACACAGCAAAGGCTGTCCTAAGAGGAAAGTTTATAGCCATGAGTGCACATATTAGAAGGTCAGGCAGATCTCAAATCAATGATTGAATACTACAGTTCGAACTCCTAGAAAAATAAGAACAAGCAAATCCCCTGAAAATCAGAAGGACATAAGTAATGAAAATAAGGGCTGAAATCAACAAAATAGAAACAAACAAACAACAAAAACCATACAAAGAATTAATGAAACAAAAAGCTGGTTCATTGAAAAAAGGAATAAGATTGACAGACCTCTGGCAAACCTGACTAAAATGAGAAAAGAAGAAACTCAAATCAGAAAAATCAGAAATGCAAAAGGGGAGATAACAACAAACACCACAGAAATCCAGGAAATCATCAGAGACTATTTTGAGAACCTATACTCTAATAAATTTGAAAAATTTGAAGAAATGGACAGATTTCTAGATAGTTACAAACATCCAAAACTGAACCAAGAGGATACTAATCATGTGCATAGATCTATAACACAAAACAAAATTGAAGCAGCATTAAGAGTCTCCGAAAAAAAAAAAAGTTGAGGGCCTAAGGGATTCACTGCTGAATTCTATCAGATGTTTAAAGAAGAACTAATACCAACCTTCCTCAAACTGTTCCATGAAATAAAAAGGGAAGGAACACTGCTTACCTCATTTTATGAAGCCAATATTACTCTCATCCCAAAACCAGACAAAGACACCTCCAAAAAGGAGAACTATAGGACAATTTCCTTAATGCATATTGATGTAAAAATCCTTAATAAAATAATGGCAAACCGAACCCAACAACACATCAGAAAGATCATTCACCATGATTAAGTCGGCTTCATCCCAGGGATGCAGGTATGGTTCAACATACAGAAATCTATAAATGTAATACAGCACATTAATAGAAGCAAAGACAAAAACCACTTGATCATCTCAATAGATGCAGAAAATGCCTTCAATGAGATCCAACACCACTTCATGATTAAAGCTCAAAGAAAACTAGGAATAGAAGAAATGTACCTCAACATTATAAAAGCTATATATGACAGAACTGCAGCCTGCATCATACTTAATGGTGAAAAACTGAAACCATTTTTCCTAAAATCAGGAATGAGACAAGGGTGCCCACTATCCCCATTCCTTTTCAACATACTACTAGAATTTCTAGCCAGAGCAATTAGGCAAGAAGAAGAAATAAAAAGGAATAGAAATAGGTAAAGAAACTGTCAAAATAGCCCTATTTGCAAATGATATGATCCTATATCTTAAAGACCAAAAAACCTCTACCCAAAAACTCTTAGACACCATAAACAGCTATAGCAAAGTCATCAGAATACAAAATCAACTTCCAAAAATCATTAGCTTTTCTATACACCAACAACAAACAAACTGAGAAGGAATATAAGAAAACAATTCCATTTACAATAGCCTCAAAAAAATCAAATACCTAGGAGTAAACTTAACAAAGGATGTGAATGACCTCTAAAAGGAGAACTACAAACCCCTGAAGAAAGAGATCGAGGAAGACTACAGAAGATGGAAAGATCTCCCATGTTCACAGATTAGTAGAATCTACATTTTAAAAATGGCTCTACTACCAAAAGCAATCTACATGTTTAATGCAATTCGCATCAAAATTCCAATGACTTTCATCACAGAGTTTGAAAAACCTACCCTAAAGTTCATTTGGAAACACAAGAGACCGTGACTAGCCAAGGTAATACTCAGCAAAAAGAGCAATGCTGGAGTTATCACATTACCCGACTTCAAACTATAAAACAAAGCAATAGCAATAAAAACAGCATGGTACTGGCACAAAAACAAATATGAAGACCAGTGGGAGAGAATAGAGGACCTGGATATGAATACACACAACTATAACCACTTCATTTTTGACAAAGGTGCCAAAAAAATAAGATGGAGAAAAGACAGCCACTACAACAAATGTTGCTGGGAAAAGTGGTTATGTATCTGCAAGAAACTGAAACTAGATCCATGTCTATCACCCTGTACTAGTATTAACTTAAAATAGATGAAGGACCTTACTATTACACCTGAAACTCTGAAGTTAGTACAGGAAGAAACAGGAAACACTCTGGAACTAATAGATATAGACAAGGACTCTCTCAATAGAACCCCTGCAGCCCAGCAACTAAGAGAAAGAATGGGCAAATGGGACTTCATAAAACTAAAAAGCTTCTGCTCAAGAAAAGAAATGGTCTCTAAACTGAAGAGACTACCCACAGAGTGGGAGGAAATATTTGCCAGCTATACATCAGACAAAGGACTGATAACCAGAATATACAGGGAACTTAAGAAACTAAACTCTCCTAAAATCAATGAACCAATGAAGAAATGGGCAACTGAACTAAGTAGAACTTTCTCAAAAGAGGAAATTGAAATGGCCAAAAAATAGGTGAAAAAATGCTCACCATCTCTAGTCATAAAGAAATGTAAATCAAAACCACACTAAGATTCCATCTCACCCCTGTTAGAATAACCATCATCAGAAATACCACCAACAACATGTGTTGGTGAGGATGTGAGGAGAAAAAGAACTCTCATACGATGCTGGTGGGAATGCAAGCTAGTGCAACCACTCTGGAAAAATATTTGGAGACTTCTTAAAAATCTAAACATAGACCTGCCATATGATCCAGCAATCCCACTCCTGGGGATATATCTGAAGGATTGTGACACAGGTTACTCCAAAGGCACCTGCACACCCATGTTTATTGCAGCATTATTCACAATAGACAAGTTATTGAAACAACCAAGATACCCTACTACTGACAAATGGATCAAGAAAATGTGGCATTTATGCACAATGGAATTTTACTTAGCCATGAAGAAGGACGAAACTGGAGAACATCATTCTGAGTGAGGTTAGCAAGACTCAGAAGACCAAAAATCGTATGCCTCTCCCTCATATGTAGTCTTTAGATCTAGAGCAAATTTACCAATGTTGTAGGACTTGGGTTACATGACAAGGGGAGAACATATATGGGAGGTATGGGATTAGATAGAAAACCCAACACAAGAAAGCATTTGATGTCCCTGCTCCAGAGGAATTAATACAGAAACATTAAAGCAACAGAGGTCAACATGAGAAGGTGATCAGGAACCAGTGTAAAGATCAGTTAGAGATGAATCAACTTGGGTTGTAATACATTTGTACAAAAACGCAATGCTAGGAATCTGTATAGCTGTGCTTATCTCAACTAGCAAAAATGCTATGTCTTTCTTATTATTGCTTATGTCTACTCTTCAATGGAACTGGAGAAAAGTGCAGAACTGGTTCTGTCTGGAAGGCAGGGTGGAGGGGGGAAATGGTGGGGGTGGGGGCAGGAGGGAGAAATGACCCAAACAATGCATGCACATATGAACACATGAATAATAATAATAAAAAAGAAAATACAAAAATGAACAAACAGATACTAAGAAAGGAAAAAGAAAAAAATGAACAGAAAAAGAAAAGAAAAGAGACAAACACTACCTCTGTAATGTGTGTGGCAAGGAGATTCAAAAACATGGAAGGAATGAATTTATCAGAAGAGGGACATATGAAAATTTCCCAGAACTGAATCATATAATTCTCCAGGAAGAATATTTAGGGAGAATTATAAAAGAGAAAAATCTTTCTTCACTGTAGCACTGAAAGTTTAAAATTAATGTCTAAAATTAACAAAGCAAGAAGTAGCATGTTATCTTGAAATTTGGAGACAATTGCCAAAATAAATAAGTTTGAGATATGACATGAATCTCTGAGAAACAGTAGGGAAAGGAAGGGATAAGCAAGAACAGAGCAAGGATATCTTGCTGGATATCTGTGTGTGTGCATATGTACTACTATGTGTATGTGTGTGTGTGTGTGTATATATATATATAGATATATATATGCATTACTGTGTACCTTAATATGTGCACATGAATTACTGTGATGCTTTGATTAAAGTGTAAATCTAACGCTAAGACAGATAAATGATTTTGAAAGGAAAAAAAATGTATAAACAATTAAAACAAATTTTAAAAACCTTAAACTTGATTGTTGTGACTTCTAGGTTAATATGCAGTGTGCCTTTTAATCACTGGCAATTTTATTTCTTTTTTTGTCCACTTTTATCTGAATAGTACCACTGTGATTGTCTTTGATTAATGCTTATGTGGAACATCTTTTATTTTCACTTGTGTTACACTTACCTATATAATTCTTGAAGTTAGTTTCTAGAAGACAGCATTGTGGGGCAGTCTTTTGTGGTATTTTAAGTTATTATTGTCATTATTATTTCACTTTACAGCACTGGGGATTGAACCCAGGACCTCCACCAGGCTAGGCAAGAGCTCTACCACTGAGCTACATCCTAGCCATGTTTTTTTAAATCTTTTCTGAAAATCTCTGATTTTTAATTAATATCTTTATGTCACATTTACTGTATTTATTGATGTGTTGTAATTTAGATTTCCTTTTTCACTATTTGTCTTTTATTTGTGTTGCTCTTGTTTTGTTCCTCTGTTTATTCGTTTTTACTGTTGACATATTGAGCATTCTGTACTAATTTAACTATTTTTATTACATGTCTTTCATGATTTTTATACATTACTTAATTTATTTCTTAAATCTTTTTGAGATAGTTCTCACTATGCAGAACTGGTTTTAACTCATGAGTCTCCTGTCTCTGCCTCCTGAGTGCTGGGATTGTGTTGTAAGCCACCATTCCCAGATTATTGGTTTCTTTAGGTCTTAAACTACACACTACTTTACAAACTCTCTTGAGAATCAATATTTGACCACTTAAAATGGAATTTAGAAACCTTACCACAATGTAGATCCCCTTACAATCTCCCCTTGTATTTTAGTTGTATACACATACAAAAATACATGGTAATATTAATTTTTCTCACAATCATCAAATATATATTTTAAGAACTCTGAAAAAATGTCTTGCATATTTACCCACATAAATAGGTACCATTTCTGTTCACCTGCCTTCATTCTGATGTCATGATGCTTAGTTCTGGCATCCTTTAACTTCTGCCTAAAAATTTTCCTTTAGAAATTATTCAACAAAAGGTCTATTGGCAACAACTCCTTTCAGCATCCTTTCACCTGAGAATTTCTTTCTTTTATATTCTTCTCCAAAGGTGACTTCTACTGGATAAATAATTCTGCTTTGATGATTCTTTCCTCCCAATCTTAAATGATTTTTTTTCCACTTCTTGTGGCCTATGTGGACTCGTTGAAGTATTGTTACTCTACAGGTAATGCTTTAATTTTCTCTGGTTGTTGTAATGTTATTTCCTACTATCCCAAACTCCTCTGAATTGATAGTTAAAGGTTTTTCTGAAAATTTGTGAAGTTTTCAGACATCTTTTTTTTTTTTCAAATATCATTAGAACCTTTCACCTCTCCTTGGAATCTATTGATGGAGCTTTGTTTGCTATTTTCTCTTTTTTATACATTTTTCATCTAAATATTTCTCTTACTCAGATTATGTAATTTCTATTGTCTTGCCTTCAAGTTTATTCCTTTGGTATATCAGAAGCACTCCTGAATTTATACAATGTGATTTTAAAATGTATTTGCAAGTTATACTACAGAATCATAGGGCTTTGGTTTCTGCAGAGCCCTATTGCACCGAACACTTGCTAACTTGACTGAGAGGCTGCTGGACAGTTGGAATGAAGGAGATTCTCTAGGAAAATTTGTCAGTTTTATATAATATTCCAATTTTAATAAAATACATTAATAAAAATTTTATTACTTTTGAAAGCTGGCTCCATAACAATAATAACTACCTACTTTTACATTATACAAATTCAGTGTTTTACCTCTTTCACAAACAATGGTATACTTAAGCCTCATGATTAAAGAAGACTGACCCATAATATAAATACTATTGATAGAATTTACCTGATTTTAGAGTTAAAGCAACTGTGATATAATCCAAAGTTTACACAGCAAATATAGAGGAGGGTCCGAGTCATCATTCACAATGTCTCTTTATTTCCTCTCTATGGCTAGAGTACTTTTTGCTCTTCAGTAGCTCATTTTTCTTCATCTGAAGTTGTTTTTTTCAAGTTATTTTTCTCCATGATATTTATCTCATGATTTTTACTGTTTGCATCTCTTCTTTGATTTGTAAAATCTCAAGTTGTTATTTCTTAGCAACAGTGACCAATTAACTATTGTCATTTTTAAAAACTGGAAATAAGGATTGATTTTGGAAAGTATCTTTCATATCTTCCAGTAGCAGATGTTTGAAGTTTCTCATTGTTTTAAATTAAAAACTTTAATGTTGTTCAGCATGCTCTTGCTCTTTTATTAACTTATTTTGACAAAGTTTTAACTTAATTCTTTTAGTTCTCATAGTTCTAGATCATGGATTAGATTGAGTACATAAGACAAGTATAAGCAAGCAAATAGGAGAGGTCTGTTTTGGGAGTGCCACATTGACAGGGCTTGGAAATGGTTGGTTATGAGCTGAGATGCTTAGGAATTGCTGATTACTAACATCCCTTTTTGGATGTAAAAGTTTACCTACTTCCTTCTCCTGGACTGAATAATACAGCCCATTATGCTAATTTCATTTGGCTGCTAATTACAGAGATAATAGTGATTTCCTTCACAAAATGCTAAAGTAAATATTACAGGTGGGCCTCCTTGATTTGTCATGAAATATTACCTCTCTAGTCATGATTTAGGTGAAATAAACCTTTCGGGTGATGGCCTCTCAGTTGATTGTGCTGTTGATAAAGCAAGCCATTCTCTAGAATTTGCCAGAATAAAGAGGTCTTAGGCACACTATTTAGGCTACTTGATCATGACTGCATTTTTTGCAGTAATTTTTCAAAAACAGGACATTGAATGGGAAAGAATCAGTGATCTGTATTTAGGTTGCATCTCTCTAGAAGCTGATATATTCACATTGCTTTTTGAAAGGTATGTGTTTGGCTTATTTGCAAACACTTTATAGGAAAATATTTCTTTAAAAAATTTTAATGGCAAAAATTTAAAAGTTGTATACATTAATGGGATATTATGTAATGTACAATATATACACACTGCATAATATTTAAATCAGATTTAACATTATGCAGTTCTTCAAACATTGATCAATTCTTCATGGTAAAAACATTCACGGTCCTTTCTTCTAGCCATTTGAAAGGTACAGTATGTAACTTTTACCTACTGTCACTATTGTTCAATGGCACCCTATGGTTCCTTGCTCATATCTAACTTTATCTTGGTACTCAAGGAGACTCTACCCTCATTCTTTCCCCACTATCTCCAGCCTGTGATAACCACAGGCTCAACTTACGATATCAACTTTTTAAATTCCACACGAGTGAGATCATGTAATACTTAACATCTTTCTGTGCCCAAATTATTTTATTAAACATAATGATCTCTGTTCCACCCATGTTGTCACAAATGACAGTATATCATTCATTTATGACTAAATAGTATTCTGTTGTACATATTGTAAAACTAACAAATGGGTGTAAGTAACTCCGTTTTGTTTCTGGATTCCATTTTGTGTAGAATGATGACTAACTTTACTTAACTTTTTCAGATACAACCCTGCCAATAATCTTTCTGTTCTGTTCTGAGAAACCACAGTGTCTAGAATCTTTATGGACGTGTCTTCATGCCAAGCCTCATCATGGCCAATGTGCTGGTCTAATCATACCCACTCCACGGTATGTCAAAACGTCTGACAAATGGCCTTCCCATTCCCTCATTCAAGTTCCTACAACTCTTCCACACAAAAACCTTTAAAAGTTCACACCAATTATCCCACAGGGCTGATGCTGTCTATAGTATCTGAAACCTTTTCTCTCTTAGAAAGGGTACTCTAGTCCTTCTGAAATTTTTCCAACTCAATGCACCTGCCAAAAAACTTGAACCTAGTATATATGTAGTACATTTCCATTTTCCATTCCCAGTCAATGAACACTTAGATTGTTTCTAATTCTTGGTATTGTGACTAGTGGTACAATAAACATGGGAGTGAAGATATTTCCAACACGCTGTTTTCATTACCTTTGAAAAAATGCCCAATAGTGGGATTTTGTGTATATGGTAGTCCTTTTTTTAGTTTCTCAAGGAAACATAAAGTATTGAAAACAATTCATGGGCTTCCATTTCATGTTTTACAATTTGAAATGAAAACTCATCAAATTTTATTAAAACTTGATTATGCTATGAAAAGCTCACCATTTGACTAAGGAGTATCATCAACTTGTTCTTTAGTATTAAATAAAAAGCTAAATAAAAACATTTAAGCAAAATTATGTTTTACAACATTATAAGGCAAATTTAATGTTGCTGATAATAAGTGATACAAACGACAATTTTCAAAATAGCGAGTATAATATGTAGTTTTGCAAAAAGAGAACCACTAGGAATGATAGATTGTGGAATTTACACAAAAGGTTTGAATTTCCACAATTTTGATTATATAACTCTACTGTTGTTATAGTTTGTACACAGCTATTTCTTCTGTGGTGGATGCTCTGCCTGAACAGCATCACAGTCTCTGAGGAACAAAGACACAATGTGTCTCCTGTAACCTGTGATAATCCAGAAATATAGAATTAGATCCTCAGGGTCAGTTTATGTCATCAACTCTGTACATATGCCCAGTAATGACAAAGAGAACACACAAATATCTGTGGAATTTCAGAAATAAACTACTGTAAGAGCCTCTATGTACTCTGAAATGAACCATGAAGCATTTGATTATGAGGAAGAATTCTACTAGTGTACCAATATCAAGTCAATATTCTTCAAACCAGCATTATTATATCTATAATTGTAATTCATCTGTGGATTTCTAAACAATATTAGGATTTGAGCCCTTTATGTCTATTTTGATTCTTCCTGATAAGCTCTTCATATCTTTCCAAGGTAATTCTTATATAGTTCATGTGTAAATCATGACATTGTTAAAAATTTGTTTGTAGAAGTAATCCTAATCTTTCTTACAAACAGGAAATGCATTTTTCCAGAGAAAAGTGACTTAGTTCTATAACAGAAAACAATGATCCAACTTTGATCAGTGACATACCTAATGTGCTATGTGAGGGCACTTTGTGAAACTCTGCTAGAAGAAATGAAATCCAAAATCTATCTTACATTTTTTACACCCATTTAATGCCCATTAGGGATCATAAAAATAAATTAAATTAATTCAACACTAAAATTCTATGATGCTTTTCAAACTAATATAATGATGATGTCTTAGTTCGATTTGGGGTTTCATTAACAGTGAAAGAGAATAAAATAGAATTTGTGTATTTTCTTCCTTGAAGTATTAAAATTCTAGGTAGTTCCACTAGACACCATTATATTTAGATGATAGGGAAGTCAAATAAAATTATAATACTAGTATGTTCATTTACATTATATTTTATTAATGACATGAATCGTTATAAAATAATCTAAAAAGTTACCAAATGTGAACAACAGACCCTGAATTTATTTGTTGTTTGTTTTTAAGAAGTAATATCTGTGTATTTTGTTCAGACTCCTCACATGTTTTTTTTGCATGGACCTCAAATCCAAGGAAGAAAACCCAGGGCCTTGTACATACAAGGTAAGTGCTCTGCCAACTGAGCTATATCTTCAGCCCTTATTCTACATCTTTAAAGAGTGTAAAACAGCAAACATACAAAAAATAAAAAAGAACATTCAACAAAAGCCACAAGTAGCTGATAAAATCTTTACTATGTGGCCATTCATGGAGAGTTTGCCACTGCCTGGGATAGACTGTAATTTCTTGTATATCATGATTTATGTACTGTCTACTTTGATATACTTAGCTTATTACAGGCTTAGTAGGTCAATAGTCAAATATTTATTGAGTCATTGAAAGATTATGTGGTATTTGCTAGAATGGGGAACTTATGTGAAACCTGGAACTAATGAACTAGCTATATGAAAAACATTCTCAAGTGTTAATATAAGTACATTGAAAGATGAAATTAGAACATAGAATAGTTTGGCAAAAAATAACTTCTTTTAAAACAAAATTTGGACCTCTTCCTTAATGTAATGTTTTTTTGGAAAGTGACTTCAAAGTCAGAGATTTTATTTACTGGTCAGAAATTCTATTTTGCCCTAGGCACTGATGGCTCATTTCTGCAATCCTAGCTATTTGGAAGGCTGAGATTGGGAAGAACATGGTGTGAGGCCAGCCCAGGCAAACAGTTTGAGAAACGTCCATCTCCAAAACAATCAGAGCAAAATGGACTGGAGTTGTGGCTCAAGCAGTAGGACACCTGCTTTGCAAATGTGAAGACTTGAAGCCTTGAGTTCAAACTGCAGTCCCACCAAAAAAAAAAAAAACAAAATACTGACATCTAACCAATTTTTATCTGAGGAAATCAGAACTTGATCTTTTCTTGTTGTTGGATTTAAGAAGTATTCAAACATAATACATGTGATATGTGAACTTGATGCTGTGTCATCACAAAGCTAGAAACAGTAAGAAATTAAACAGATACCACGTCCCAGGGGTTAAGTAATAGCATTTTCTAGTACCACCAAAGTTTTGTCTGTCTATCTTTCTAATTTAAAATCATTGATTTTTCCTGAAACCAGTAATTATCTTAAATTCACTTTGCAATTGTGCAGCCTATGTCCACTTCTAAGTGAAATAATGTACTTGCCTATGCGTTCTTACATTTCCTTTATAGAGCAGGATTTTGTTTGTGAGAGTTACTGCTGTTGATATTTGTAGTTAGCATTTATTTGCTGAAGATAATACAAATGCTTAATTATTCCAGAGTATTTTTATTACTTGATTGTTAATAAATAATTTTCAAAATACTTTTTCCAGTTTGCACAGTAAGTAATGTTGATAAGAATAATCTTTATTATATCTCTTGGTAGACCCATGTGCATACATTTATTGTTAATTGTATATCTGATCCTACTCAATTTGTGTATGTATGTGTATTTATCTATCTATCACCCACCTACCTTCTAACCTGTTTGTCTAATTATCTATTCGAATGTATGATTGAACATGGTTCAAGCTAATGTATGTGGTTAAAGATTGTTGATGAATAAGTATATGACTGTAGTGATATTTTAGAAACTTTGGAGCTTGTCTCTATTAGGATAGGTAGGTTTCACAATGGCCAAAAACAACTTCAAAATTTCAATGGTCAGAATAAGACAGATTCATTTCCATCTGAACTGTGAGTCAGTTGGCTGTGTTCCTCATCACCACTGTATATTTTGTCTGGGATCCATGCTGATGGTGCCCTCACTGTCAGGGAAGATGACGGTTATCTCAACAAGTAGAATAAAGAGCACAAGCTTTCAACCTATGACCTATTCCTGTTCAAAGCTGTTTGACCAAAACAAGAAACATGGATCCTCCTTATTTCTTTAAGTTTGTTGTGTGACATGGAGGAGGGAAATGGTTGATGATGACAACTTATTCAACCTTCCAGATTTGCCTGGTAATTGGAAACAATGTTGTAGAGTAGAAGATATTTTATGAACTCTATGCTTAAGAAAACTATCAGTTTATAATTATCTTCCATCATGGTCATTATTTTGCACAACTTTTACTTATTTTTTACTTATTTTTATTGTTGATTTGTTATAATTCCAAAGTAAATGGTATTTAAAACATTCAAGAATTTATGATAGCAATGAAAATCCAGTTTGCCAAAACAACTAAAATCCATCAGGTTCTTATTACTTCTTTTAAATAGTACAGACATAAATCATAATAATCAAGAGAGATAAAAGTGAACTTTAGTGCAGAATTTCTTTTTGGTCTTGTGCAAAATCAGAGATGACTGGAACTTCCTTTGACACAGTCAAAATCAGAAGAATAGAAGCAAGATTTAAAGAAAATACCATCTACTGAAATTAACTCTAATTTGGTGACTGATATTGTTGAATACATAAAACTAAATAAAGAAATTATGAAATTTAAGTGTTTGAATTTTCTATTTCTGCATAACAAAATACTGTAAAACTCAAGTTTTTACAGAAGCACAAATTTACCATTTGTTTTACAGTTGTGTAGATGGTTCAAGTTTTACTTAGGTAGAATAGGACCAAACTCAAGGTGGTGGTAGGACCACTTTCCTTCTGAAGGCTACAGGACAGAGCCATTTCTTTGGCTTCTCCAACTACTTAAAACATGTGACAGCTATGTGATTATACTGCATATTCTCACCTTCATCTGATTCTTCTCTGCTGTTATACTCTTTTAAGTTTTAAAGACTCTGTGATTCTACTGGGAACACACAGATAAACCAGGATAATCTCATTTAAATATTCATTATTTTATTGCATCAGCAAAGTCCCTTTTGCCATGAGGGTAACATATACACAGGTTTAGGGGATCTGCAAGTAGATATCTTCAAGAGGGAAAAGTGTTATTCACAAAAAAATAGAAATAAAGTAACATAATATTTTAAAATTTAGTTTGGTATTTGAAACAAAATAGTAAAAAATGAGATGCATTTCTTTGATAAGAGTTGTTAATGTTAAGATAACATTTAAATTCTTTAATTTAATCATATTTACCATTTTTACCATATTATAAAACAAAAATATACAAAATCAAAAAATTATATATGACCATCTAATACATGAATCTTATCATTTAATAGTGAAAATGATTAATTATAATGAAATAAGAAAATAGAACATTTAAATTTAAGTTATAAGCTTAGAGAAAGTTCACTAAGAAGAACTTGGTGCAATTATCCCCTCAAATTTTCTATGCTGCTATGGATCAATTCCATGAAAAGCCATTGGGAAGTTTGAGGTGGTGCCCACTTATAACAAAAATGTGATGACACAATCAATGATAACAAAAAGTTTTGAAGTCAACCAAAACTTTTTAAGTTATGAGGAGTTAGTGAAAAATTTTCAGTATCACTCATGTTGCAAATAACTAGTTTATTACAAATTTTAAATCATTATATAATTCAGTGACATATTTTAAAGTTTCAATGTATTGAAAATGAAGTAATTGAATAATTCAATAATGAAAAATGAATGTCATCCTTGATTTATTTAATATCCACCGAATCTAAATCTGGATTATTTAATTATTCCAAATATTTACATATGCTTATGCCTCCTCTTTATCACTCCCCCATTTTTTGCCTTAATTGATGACCTCTAGCCTTTTTATTTAAGTCTATATTCCTTGTGTGAGAAAAACCTTGTAATATTTATCTACCTGAGTCTGGGTTACTTTACTTAGCATGATGATTGTCAGTTCTACACATTTTCCTGCAAATGAAATAATTTCATTCTTCTTTATGCCTGAATAGTATTACATCATGTACTACCACATTTTCTTTATCCATTAATCTAATTTTTTAACTTGGATGTTGTGAATAGTGCTGCAATAAACACGGGTGTGCAGGTGTTCCTATTATATACTAATGTTGATTCCTTCAGGTATGTACCCAAGACTGGTAGAAGTAGATAATGTGGCAGCTCTATTTTTAGTTTTTAATAAAATCACATACCTGATTTCCATTGTGACAAGTAATTTGCATTCCCACTAATAGTTCACAAATGTTGCTTTTCCTCAAATCATTTCACCATTTGTTCATTTGTTTTTGGTGGTAGTGGGGTTTGAACTCAGGATTTTGTGATGGCAACGTAGGCACTCTATTGCTTGGACTAGGCCTCTCCACTCCATTTTATCGTTTTTTTTTTTTTTTTGGAGATGGAGTCTCATGAACTCTTTGCCTAGGCTGGCCTCAAACCGCAATCCTCCAGATCTCAGACTACCAAATAGCTAAGATTAGAAATGTGAGACACTCTTGCCTGGCTTGTTTTGTTTTTTCCTGATGATCGCCATTCAGGGTGGAGTGAGATGGGATCTCCAAGTATTTTGATTGACATTTCCTTAATAGCTAAGAATCCTGAATGTTTTCATGTGTTTGTTGGGCATCTGTACTTCTTTTGTGAACTGCTTGTTCTCAATTTCCCATTTACTAATTGGATTATTTGTTCTTCACATATGAATATCTGGGTATTAATCTCCTGTCATGAATAGCTGGAAAACATTTTCTGCCACTCAGTAGGCTGTCTCTTTAATCTGGTAATTGTTTCTTTTAGTGTGTAAGAGTTTTTTTTAATTAATACAATCTAATTTGTCATTTTTTTGCTATTATATGGTAAATTATTGGGGTCTTATTCAGAATGCTGTTGCCTATATCTATATCTTGAAGTATTTTCCCTATATTTTCCTGTAGTAGTTTTAAAGTTTCAGGTTCTAAATTAAGGTCTTTGATGCATTTCCAGATTTCTGTACAGGGTGAGAGATCACACTCTAGCTTCCGTCTTCTGTATAGGGCTGTCCAGTTTCCTAACACCATTTGTTAAAGAGACTGTGTCCTCCTCAACATATATTTTTGACAACTTTGTTGAGATCCAGATGACTATAGCTATGAGGCTTTATTTCTGGATCTTCTATTCTGTTCCATTGGTCTTCATGTCTGTTTTTGTTCTAGTACTATGCTATTTTTATTACTATGGCTCTATAGCATAATTTGAAGTCAGCTATTATCCCAAAATCATTGTAGATTTTGCTCAGAATTGCTTTTGCTATTCTAGGTCTTTGTGCTTCCATATGCATTTTTGTTTTTACTGTTTCTATGAAGACTATGATTGGAGTATGATGGGGTTGCATTGACTCTGTAGATTGTTTTTGGTAATATAGCCATTTTCACAAAAGAACTTCTATCAATCTATGAACATGGAATGTCTTTACTTTTTCTAATGCTATCTTCAATTTACTTTTTCAGCATTTTATACTTTTCATGGTAAAGGTCTTTTATCTCCTTAGTTAGGATTATTCCTATGTATTTTCTGGCTATCGTGAATGGAATTATTCTCCTGTTTTTGTTTTAGTACATTTGTTATTGGTTTATAGAAAAATTCTTTCTACCAGTAATTTATTGTTGTACTTTGATTTTGTATCTTGTTACTTTACTGAGAGTGTTTATTAGATCTAAGAGTTTAAGTTTTTACATTCTTTTAAATATAGGACCATATCATGTCCAAATAATGATAATTTGAATTCTTACTTTCTTACTTGTATCCCTTTTATTTCTTTTTCTTGTTTAATTCCTCTGCTTAAGAATATAAGCATCATATTGAATAAAAGTAGAGAGAGTAGTCACTCTTGTCTAATTTCTGAGTTTAGAGGGAACACTTCCTGCATTTAGTACAACACTGGCTATACTTTATATCTATCTATCAAACAATCAATCTATCTATCTATATCTATCATCTTTATTATGTGGAGGCTTGGATTCCTGGAATATTCATGTCTTTTTCAATTATGATGTTGAATTTTGTCAAAGGTTTTTCCTGCATTTATTGAGATGATCCGGTGATTCTTGCCCCTGATTCTATTTGTGTGCTGTATTATTTTATTGATTTGTATGTGTAGAACTGCTTTTGCATCCCTAAAATGATACCTACTTGATCATGATGTATGACCTTTTAGTGAGTTGTTGAATTTGGTTGGTAGTTATTTTACTGATAATTTTTACATTTATGTTCATCAAGGAAACTGGTCTATAGTTTACTTTTTAGAATGTGCCTTACCCTTTTGGGGGAATATTACCCATGTAGAATAAGTTTGAAATATCCCTTTCATTTCAATTTTAGAGAACAGTTTGAGGAGCCTTGGTGTTAGTTCCTAGAGATCTCATAGTATTCAATGAATCCTTCTGTTCCTGCATTTTTCTCTGTTGTGAGACTCTTTATTGCTTTTTAATCTCAATGCTCCTAATGGATTTGTTTATATTTTGTTGGTTAAATTTTGATATGACATATGTGTCCCAAAATTTATCCATTCCTTCTATATTTTCTAATTTCTTAGACTATAAATTTTCAAAACATTCCCTACTGATTATTATTTATTGCAACATACCCTTTATCCATCTCTAATTTACAAATTTGCATTTTTTTCTCTTTCTGTTGGTTGGTTTGGCTCAAGTTTTTTTTTTCTTTTCAGGTTTTTCTTTTTTCTTTTCAAAAACTCAATTCTGTATCTGATCTCTTTATTGGTTTTTTTTTTTGTCCTTTCATTAATTTCCATCCTGAACTTTATGATCTCTTTCTGTATACCAGTTTTGGAATTGTTCTGTTCCTGTTTTTCTAACACCTTGAGGTGCTTAATTAAGTTAGTTATTTGAGACCTCTGTGTTTTTTTAATGTAGACACTCATATCTATAGACTTCATTCTTAGCACTGCCTTTGATGCATCCTAAAGGATCTGGTAAGTTGTGTTTTCATTTTCATTTGATTCTAGGAATGTTTTTACTTGTTCTCTGATTTACTCCATGACTGACTTATCATTCATATGTATATTATTCAATCTCCATGTGTTATATGTATACTGTAGTTTTGTTCATTATTGATCTCTAATTTTATTCCATTATGATTTTTCAAGACATAAGAAATTATTTCAGCTTTATTTTTGTATTCTTTAAGACTTGTTTATGGCCTAAAATATGATCTATTTTGTAGAAAGTGTCACTGACAGCTGGGACAAGTGTTTATTCCACAGTGGTTTGATGGAATATTTGGCAGACATCCCAGGGGCATTCGATGCAAGGGATAGTTGAACTCTGAAGGACCTCCACTGATTTTTTGTGTGGAAAGTCTATCTGTCATTGGGAATATGATACCCAAATCACTCACTGTTACACACCTGATTTACCTGGCACTTCATGTCCCTTAGTGCTTTCTTTATCAAATCAGATTAACCAAGATTTAATGCACGTAGGTTTACAATTGCCATATTCTTGATAGGTTGTTCTCTTTATTGCCTGTAGTGACCTTCATTATCCCTTTTGACCAATTTTGGATCAAAATCTACTTTGTAAAATAGGAGTGTAGCCAAACACTGAACAGTCTGATGAAGAAATCTAAAACAATACCTTCAAAAAATTAAACAATAGCTTCAAAAAATTAAAATACCTAGGAATAAGTTTAATGTAGAAGATGACCAACCTATACAAAAATGTTACAAATCACTAAAGAAAGAAATTACTGAAGAAATAAAAAGATGAAAGAACAACCCCTGCTCATGGATCAGCAGAAAATAGCTATAGTACTAAAAGCATTGTATATGTTCAATTCAATCCCTATCAAAATTCTAATAACATTCTTCACTGAGATAGAAAAGTCAATCTTAAAGTTCATATGGAAGCACAAAATACCTTGAAGAACCAAAGCAATCCAGAGCCAAAAAGCAACCCTGGAGGTATCACAATACCTGACTTCAAACTATAGTACAGAGCAATTATAATAAAAACAGCATGGTACTGGCACAAAGACAGATATGAAGACCAATGGAACAAAAAAGAGGATGCAGACAAAGACCCATACAGCTACAGACATTAATTTTTGACAAGGGAGCCCAAAAGATATACTGGAAAAAAGAGCCTCCTCAATAAATGGTGCTGGAAAAACTGGATTTCCACCTGCAGAAGACTGAAACTAGCCACCAGTTTCTCACCTTGTACTAGCATCAATTAAAAATGGATTAATGATCTTAATGTAAGATCTGAAATTAGCCAAGTGCTGGTGGCTTATGCCTGTAATACTAATGACTCAGGAAGTAGAGATCAGGAGAATCATGGTTTGAAGCCAGCCAGGGAAAATTAAAAAAACAAAAACCTACCACAAAAAAATGGCTGATGGAGTGGCTTAAAGTGTAAGCCCTGAGTTTAAACCTCAGTATTGGGAAAAAAAAAAAAAAACTTAAAAAAAAATAAACATCTGGAATCATGAGATTAACCCAATAAAAAACAGGGAACACATTGAACCACATAGGCATATGTAATAATGTTAAGAATGGAACTCAAATAGCTCAACAATTAAGAGCAAGTATTGACAAGAAAGAGTAGGAAATACTCTGGAGTTAGTAGGTATAGGTAAGAACTTTCTCAATGAAACCCCAGCAGCACAGCAACTAAGCGATAACATAGATAAATGGGACCTCATAAAACTAAAAAGCTTCTGTTCATCAAAAGAAATGGTCTCTAAACTGAAGAGAACACCCACAGAGTGGGAGAAAATATTTGCCAACTATACATCAGACAAAGGACTGATAACCAGAATATACAGGGAACTTAAAAAACTAAATTCTCCCAAAACTAATGAACCAATAAAGAAATGGGCACATGAACTAAGCAGAACTTTCTCAAAAGAAGAAATTCAAATGGCCAAAAAACACATGAAAAAATGCTCACCATCTCTAGCAATAAAGGAAATGCAAATTAAAACCATGCTAAGATTCCACCTCACCCCTGTTAGAATAGTCATCATCAGCAACACCACCACCAACAGGTGTTGGCAAGGATGCGGGGAAAAAGGAACCCTCTTACACTGTTGGTGGGAATGTACACTAGTACAACCACTCTGGAAAAAAATTTGGAGGCTACTCAAAAAGCTGGACATCGATCTACCATTTGATCCAGCAATACCACTCTTGGGGATATACCCAAAAGACTGTTACTCCAGAGTAACAGTCCATCCATGCACATCCATGTTTATTGCGGCACTATTCACAATAGCCGAGTTATGGAAACAGCCAAGATGCCCCAGCACTGATGAATGGATTAAGAAAATGTGGTATCTATACACAATGGAATTTTATGCAGCCATGAAGAAGAACGAAATGTTATCATTCGCTGGTAAATGGATGGAATTGGAGAACATCATTCTGAGTGAGGTTAGCCTGGCCCAAAAGACCAAAAATCGTATGTTCTCCCTCATATGTGGTCCATTAGATCAAGGGCAAACACAGCAAGGGGATTGGACTATGAGCACATGATAAAAGCGAGCGCACACAAGGAAGGGGTGAGGATAGGTAAGACACCTAAAAAACTAGCTAGCATTTGTTGCCCTTAACGCAGAGAAACTAAAGCAGATACCTTAAAGCAACTGAGGCCAATAGGAAAAGGGGAACAGGTACTAGAGAAAAGGTTAGATCAAAAAGAATTAACCTAGAAGGTAACACCCACGCACAGGAAATCAATGTGAGTCAATGCCCTGTATAGCTATCCTTATCTCAACCAGCAAAAACCCTTGTTCCTTCCTATTATTGCTTATACTCTCTCTACAACAAAATTAGAGATAAGGGCAAAATAGTTTCTGCTGGGTATTGAGGGAGTGGAGAGACGGAGGGGGCAGAGTGGGTGGTAAGGGAGGGGGTGGGGGCAGGGGGGAGAAATGAACCAAGCCTTGTATGCACATATGAATAATAAAAGAAAAAAGAAAAAAAAAAGAGCAAGTATTGACAAATTGGACTGCATGGACCTAAAAACCTTCTGCACCACAAAAGAAATGGTTTTTAAATTGAAGATGCTGCCCACAGAATGGGAGATAATCTTTGTTGGCTATACATCTGACAAGGGATAAATAATCAGAATATACAGGGAGCTCAAAAATCTAACCTCTCAAAGAATCAATAACCCAGTCTACAAATGAGTAAATTATCTAAACAGACATTTCTCAAAAGAAGCAGCACAAATGACCAATAAGCATGTGAAGAAATGCTCAATCAAAAGTACATTGAGATTCCACCTCAACCCAGTCAAAATAGCTATCATCAATAGCACAAACAACAATAAATGCTGGTGAGGATATGGGGAAAAGGAACACTTCTACACTGTTAATAGGAATGTAAATTAGTGCAACCGCTATGGAAAGTAACATGAAGGTCTCCCAAAAAACTAAAAATGGAACTACCATATGATCCAGTGATACCACTCCTGAGCACACACCCAAAGGAATGTACTGCAGGATACGAGAGAGCCACTTGCACACACATGTTTACTGCAGCACTATTTATAATAACCAAGTTTTCATAGCAGCCCAGATGCCATACAACTGATGAATTGATTAAGAAAACGTGGTATACATACACAATGGAGATTTACTTAGCTATGATGTTTGCCTTGATAAGTTAAGTGAAGTTTTTTCTTGCTGCTTTCAAAATTCTTTCTTTAATATTTGTTTGGCCACTGGCATTTTAATGATAACACTATCTATTTGGGGTTCTAAATGCTTCCTCTACTTAGATATCCATAGTCTTACCTAGATTGATGCTTCCTGTGTCTTTAGTTTGTATCTCACGTCTTCTACCCCGTGATTTCTTAGCTTTCATCTCTTGATCATGTCCCAGAGTTGTTGAAAGTTGTAGTTATGCTTGCTTATACTTTTTTTCCTTCATTGCAGCATTAATTGTATTATTTCCTTGATCTTATTTTCAATTTCTGATAGTCTACTCAATGTAGTCTGTTGGTGATGCTTTCCACTGTGTTTTTTATTTAATTAATTGAGTTTTTATTTCCACTTCTGTTTTGTTGTTTTTTTCAGAATCTCAATTTCCTTGCTGAATTTATCATCCATGATTCTGAATTTCTCTTCCAGATCTTGAATTAATATTCATACTTTATTCATCAGTTTATTTGAATCCCTTTGAGGTCTTTGATCATTTTTTAAAACTAGACTTTCAAACTCTTTGTCATTTAAACATTTTGGTTTCTTTTGATTTGGTTATTGAGGAATTATGAGCTTTTGGAAAAGTGATATTTCCTTGCTTTTTTTTATTTATTGTATTTTCTATATTGAGATTTGTATATCTGTTGGGATGAGTATCTCTTTCATTTTTAGCTTTATGGGTTTCTTCTTATTTTGGCTACAATTTCTATTACCACTCAGAGGAGAGAAAGCAAGAAGCATTAACAAAATAATTACAAAGCAAACAAGATATTTAAATAGGTTCTAGAAGTTACCACTTGCTTATCCAGTAGAATAGAGAAAGGCCTTTTGTTTTGGTGTATGAAAATTCAGGGACATCTGTTCTCAGCTGGGATGTTTGACAGTAGGACCTCTCCTAGGCTGATCCCCCTAACCCTCCTGCACTGCCCTAGTGAGCAAGCTATGAAGTACAGGGGGCACTTATCTGGTGTCTGCTTGCTGTGGGGTACACAGATCTCCTGTCTTAAACTTTACTTTGGTAAAGTGCCAGCTTGTATGCCTGTGGGCTTCCTGAGAATTTCCTTTTCTCTTTTGATTGTAGTCCCCCTTCCCTACCATTTGCTCAGTGCCTTATGTTAGTGTGCTTTGCTTATTTGTATAAATCCAAAGTTTAGTATTTCTGCATGTCACCGTTAGTCTCCCTGGCTTTTTCATGTCAAGCACCTCTCTCTGTGGCCATGCATCTGATCCTTTGCTTCAGATTTGTGGAGCTACAGGAAGTGTGGGTTCTCTAGTGTGCCATCTTCCCTCTTGCTTTTGCATATCAGTGTAAATTCTCTTAGAGTCCTCCTTTTTTCACTTCTTTTTCTTATATTTTATGTTGTTCTTGTTGTTAATGTGTTATTTTCAATTAGGTCACAGATTGTTTTTTGACTTTATGCATTTTTTTATAAACATGTCCTGAAGAATTTTTAAATTTTAAAGCACTATTTATTATTAGTATATATTCATTGTAGAAAGTAATGGGTTTCCTTATGACATTTTCATATATGTACATAAGCTACTATTGCATTTGCCCTCCACAATACCCTACTTATTTATGAACTGTCTCTCCCCTCTGCTGGTCCCTTCCTTATTTCCTAATAGTCTAACTTCTACTTCTTTTTATGATTGCATATATCAGAGAAAACATGAAATACCTGACTTCCTGAATCTACCTTATTTCACTTAAACTAATCACCTCAAATTCCTTACATTTTTTCTGCAAACAATATGATTTCATTTTTTCTTAATGATGAAATAATTTACTTTATTTTATTTGTGCTTTATAAAGTCTGTGTGCTCATTAATTAGTGTCCTCTGATCTATCAGGATTTGAGAAATGTATGTCTTAAAATCATTAAGGAGACATGAATTCACAAATTTCTCCTTGTTAAAAATAAACCACCATTTTTATATATCAAGCACTTATTTATCTGTGAAAAGTATATGGTTAGGAGAGTGCTTTCTCGCCTTTCCATATCTTATATAAAATTCTTTCTCATACATATAAGGGTTCCTATGATATCTAAATTTTATATCTCTTGCATATTCTAGAAAAAATGATACTTTTCTTTCTTTCTTTTTTTTTTTTTGGCAATACTGGGACTTGAACTCCAAGCCTCAAGCTTGCTAGGCAGGCACTCTACCACTTGAGCTACTCTGCCACCTGGGCTGACTTTGAACCCCAGTCCTCCTGATCTCTGCCTCTTGAGTAGCTAGGATTACAGAAATGGGCCATCAGCACTCAGCTTTCATGCGTATAATAAAATTATGTCATGAAGTGTTTGCAGATAGTAAGATGGATCATGCTTGCACTGTATCTCAAAGCTATTCATCTAAATATATCATCTGACAGAGCCATAACTGTACATGTATTTAGTTGTAGCAAATATGAATTTTATTCACAGATCTGCCATTGGCAGCATCCCTGGTAGTTTGTATCATTCAAGTTGAAAGTATTGGCATGGACGTTTGTAACTTTCTGCCAACTATGTGGCCCCAGTGGGACTCATTACTTTTAGGCAACTAAAAAATCCATGATTAAGAGGGCAATTTACAGTAAATAATAAACTTGACTGAATAAAAAAATTCAACACTATATAAAATTGAGTGGGATAAATAGGCAAATTGAGTGACACTTAATCCAGTCATCTTTTTTTATTGAGTAGATTAATATCTAAAAACCCAACTATCTTTTTTTCTGTCTTTCCCTTTTTCCCTTTCCCCCTTCCTCCCTTCCTTCTCTCCTTTCCTTCTTCATTCCTCTTTCCTCCCTTCCTTTCTTCCTCTCTCCCCCTTCTCTTCCTTTCTTCCTTCTTTCATTCTTTTCTTCTTTCCTTCCTTCTTTCTTCCCTTTCCCTTTTTTTTCAAGATCTTTCTGAGGCACTATTTTCATATTAGACTTGTACCTTCAATACAATCTAAATTGTAAAGTATTATATCTACCCACCAAAATTGTATGCTGCATCATCTCAACAATGCTGCAACATTAGTGCAGTTACTTCTGTGTTTATGAGCTTCAAAAGGGCAATGGGCACATAGGAAGCATGGATGACACAGGGTTTCTGAAGTGTAAGTCACAATACTTATTATTTAGCATGACATGGTCCAGCAATAATGTTCTGTGTTTCTTTACTACTTGGATTGATTGATTTAACATGCCTTATATGCTAACAAAAAATAGTTTAAAACAATCAAATGTGAAATTCAAAAGTTAGAGGAATCAGAATGTAACAGAGTTTAAGGACCTATTTTCCCTCTTAAGTGGGAAAGAACAACATTCAAAAGATATGAGAATTAAAAAGGAATTTTGAGTAAAAAAATAATAAAAAAAATTTTTGCCATCTCAAAAAAGCCTTTATATTTAGATAACAGCTGAAGATCTCTTGGTGTTAAGAGAGATAAGTCAATTATTAATTCCAGGAAATCATCACTGGTCCATGCATCATCCTAGGACTTTTCTCCCCATTAATAAATATTGGGAAAAAGAAGGCTAAGTTTCTGTGGTATCACTTCCTGTTAGAACACTGGTGTGTGTTCTAATATTTTTTGAAATCACAAATCGACAGACGTTCACTTCACTTCAGAAGATAACAATCTGAATATGTAAACTACAATGATGAAAATGTCTGTTCTTTTTTTTTTTTTTTTGGCAGTTCTAGGGTTTGGTGTGAACTCAGGGCCTCATGCTTCCTAGGCAGGTGCTCTACCACTTGAGCTACTCTGCCATCCCCTAAATCTCCTGTTTTTGATAAGCAATTGCATGAAACTTTATCAAACTACTTAGTTATTTTAACTGACAAAATTATATGTATTTATTGACAGCAACTTGTCTTGATATGTATCAGAATTACAGAATGGCTAAATAGAAAAATAAACATGTGGACAGCCTCACAGATTTGCCACTTTCTTATGTGTGTAGTATGAATGCTTGGAATTTCCTCTTAGCAATTATCAAGACTACATTTGTTATTAACTAGAGTCACCATTTTATCCAACAGACCTCTTGCTCTTATTTCTCCTTTTAACTGGAAGTTTTTACATTTGATAAACTCCACCCTACCCTAATCCCCTTTTCTGGTAACTTTTGTTATATTCTATACTTCTATGACTTCAACAACTTGATATTCTTCATATAAATGTAATCACATGATTTTTTTTGTACCTGGTTCATTTCCTTAAGAACGTGTGCACGAAATTCCTTAGTGTTGTCTGAAGTTACAGAACTTGCACCTGGACCTTGACTTTCTGGAGCACTCCTAGTCTTCTGGTTTCTTAGCTTCAGTCTGGGACTGAAGCTTAGCTTAGTCTGGGACTAGCATGGAACATGGATAAGTGAGAGCTGGTCTGCAAACTAGGGTAGAGGAAGTGACCTTATGACTGAAACCGCTGGAGTTGTATTAGAGCCTGTGGCAGCCTGGAGCCAGGATATGCAAAACCTAGAATCTAAGTCCCTGAAGTCTAGCCTGAGTCACGTGTATTCAGAGAGCAGCTTTGGTCCTGGATTCAAAAAGGTAATCCTAGAACATTGGGATAAGTCCAACTCTAGGATCTACTGTGACAGGCCTGAATTCTGGGTATTCTAAATTGTGAAGCTTGGCCTGGAAGGTGAGGCCCAAGGGCGTACTTGGAGTCTATGTTCAAAAGTGCTCTTTGGTGAATGATATCAAGGATGCTGACCTGGTACAGTGACAGTCTTAAAGTCTTTGTCTACAGGGGTTAGTCTAGAGGCTGGGTGCACAGGTGCTTGTCTGATGACAAAAGCTATAGAATTTAGCCCTGTACTGGCACAGATCTGAAACTGGTAGCCATGGGGGCTAACCCAGTGCTGAGGAAAATCTAGAGCCTGAGGTAGCTGGGGTTATTCTGGAGGTGAGAAAGGATTGAGACTACATCCACTGCACAGGTGTGGAGACTTGAGCTGCAGGTTCCAGTCTGACTTTGTAGTGGACTTGAAGGTTCATTTTATAAATACCACTCTAGACTCTAGCACCATGCAGGTTTGCCTGGTGCTAAGTTTTATGGAGGCAGGCCTACTGCACAGTGCAAAACAAAGTCCATTGCTCACGTTCTTTACTTTTCCCAAGGAGATTTATCTCTTATCATGTTGCCTAAAGTTGGAAGCAAGGTAATGTGGGTAATGTAAAACTGTCCTTTCTACCCTCTTCAACCCATCTCTTATATCTGTGCTATACCTGATTACTATCTCTTACCGGGTTTCCTTAGCTCTCTTGAAAACCTTGGCATGGATGAATAGCTTTCTCATTGACGTTTCTGTGTGGTAAGAACACTTAAGAGTCCTATATTTGTTCTCCGCTTTAGAATTTTTTTTAAGAACATAAATAAATATCCTTAAGTTTTGAGTCATGGTCAAAATTTATAGATGAAAACCATTCTAATTCCTATCTTCAGAATATATAGTGCTGATACAAAGCAAATAAAGACAAATAAGAGATGTAATCTTTATACGAGTGTCTTGTGAACTTTAAATGATTTAAATATCAGCTTATCAACTCTTCAAAACAGCATCCTGAAATGTAGATGTTAATATATTGACCAAAGAGAAAACAGCAATAGAAAGATATGCAATTCTATAAAGATAATTTGTACAAGCTATGACTGAACCAGTATTTAATATTACCCAGTTCATTTTAGGAATCTGGGATTTAACCATTAAATTACATAATATATTTTTAAAAAATCTATGGGAAACAAACAATATTTACTCAATACATTTGACTTCTAATATAATTCAGCAAATTTATTGTGAACATTACAGAGAAAATTATAATGGGCTTAATTTTTTCTAATATTGTAACATTAGAATAAGCTTAATTTTGAATGATTATATATGCTTAACGTTCCATCATTAAAATTTAAGTACCTCAAGCATTTCATAAAAACTTACATGTTTTTCTTATCAGATGCCAATACACTTCGTGACATTTATTTTTCTTTATTCCAAAACAGAAAGGATAAGAATAGTGGTAGAGTATTAAAAAGCATAGCATAAATTACAGAAAGTCATGCATGTTTTAGCTTTTCATAAATAATTAAATATAACCTTATGAGAAAAGTTATGCTACTGCACAATCCAAATTCTAGCTTTTCCTCTAAGGAAACACTGAAATAAGTGGGAATATATCTATATTTCCTGGTTCAGGGAGATTTTATATTTGAGTAATTGGAGGATGAGGAAAAATATTGCCTGTATAGTGTAAATGTTATTTGGCCATATTCTCTACTTCCATTATTTCCATTATTGGAAATATTAAAATTTCAGAAAAATAATAAATGAATGTTGGAACCATTGAAACAGCCACCTATAGCTATATGAACTGGTATCATATGTATACAATAGCATCTTATTCGTTCCATCACTGCCCCCCCGGGAAAAAGTAGGATGAGATTATTGTACACTGTCTTCTAAATTGTTTATTTCATGAAATACTTTCATAACTATATTCCCTGTGGCCTTCGTCCTGTGGTTCAATTACTTCAGATTTTCCTCCCATTTCCTGGTGCCTCAGTCTGCTTTCTATGTATACTGTAAATTGAATTAAGTGCTTCACTTTGATATTTTAACTTTTCTTCTGAACCATTTTTACAGAACTAAACTAATTTTATGCTCAGCAAAGTCTATGTCAAGAAAGAATTCATCCAGGGTCTAATTTAAGCCTGGGGTTATGTATCCTGCTTTCAATGACCAGGGAACTGAATTGGCTTTTGGAGAAACAGGAAGAATTGGAGAAGAGTGTGAGAATCTAGAGGATAAGAGAAATTACCTTTAAGTTGTTATTTAACTGTGCAGTGCAAAATTTCAGATATGCTGCAGGCTATTTAAGTGCAGATATGGATTTTTATAAAATTATTTTTAAGCAAACAGGAAAGAAGAGAATACTGTGCTATGTGGAATGAATTACATTGAATAAATTTTCCACCCAGTTGTCATGACAACCCTCATAATTCTCATAGTATGTAGACTATTAAGTGTTGAACTAGATATGCTTTACAAAATGATATTAACACTCAGAGAGTCATTTTCCATTAGGACTCTTTGAAAGGACCACAGGATTATTATACTTCAACAAAAAGCCTGTTATCCTTATGCTATTCATTTGGATCACAAAATGAGTGAGAAAAACTTGAAAAACACCCTATAATGTGAGGGTTCGGTGATACTTTCTTTAAATGTAAGGCACTTCAACCATCAGTGGATCTTGAGTCCTGTCTATGGAATTGGTGACAGCTTTGTCTAGCTAATATTACCAGTGAGAGGAATGTACTTTCCTCAAAGGAAGGAAAATTTGAACATTAGGACATTCACTCCAAAGCCACTCTCTTTTGTGTTTAAACCATTTTTTCTTTTGTAGTTACAATTGTCAAATGTCTTCCATATCACTATCCTTAAAATAACTAAGACCAGCTTATGTGTGATCTAAGTCCTCCAGTTATTCTCTGAGAACAAGAATTCTCAACAACTGCATCCTACAGATAATATATATCTTTCTGCCATTCTGATTTTGGAGTGTGGATGAGGTACTCCATGCTGATCTTGATGAGAATTTAGATACCAAGTATCCCTTTCATCATTCTATACTTGATTAATTCAGAAATACTGAGTTTATAATTATTTATGGATCACAATCACATGGCTTCTGAAATAAGTTTGTCTATAAAAAAAGGGACCTCATCACCCTCCATCACCACTTCCATATCCAGTAACTGATACTCATACTGTTAAAGTAATATTTGCACAAATCAAATAATTTAATAAATTTATTAAATTTATATTTTATTAAAATATAATAAATGATTTATTAAAGCCTCTTTCTTCTAGTCATTCAGTCTTTCATGAAGTTTAATATGTAACAAACTTGTTTAAAGAATCATCAAGTGTGGAAATCAGGAAAACAATTCCACTTACAATAACCTCAAAAAAACCCCTTAGGAATAAGTGTAACTAAGGAGGTGAAAAAACTGTATAATGAAAACTATAAAATGTTCATGAAAGAAATTCAAGAAGACACTAAAGATGGAAAGATCTCCTGTGCTCATGGATTAGCAGAATTAATATTGTGAAAATGACTATACTACAAGGAGTGACCTATAGATTCAATGCAATTCCCATGAAAATTCCAATATCATTATTCACAGAAATAGAAAAATCAATCCTAACATTCACATGGGGTCATAAAAAATGCCAAATAGCAGAAGAGCAAAAAGAGTGGGCAGTTCTGGAGGTACAATAAATTATATTACGAGTCATAGTAACAAAAACAACATAATACTATCACAAAAACAGACACAAGGACAAATGGTATAGAAGATCTAGAAATAAAGCCACACAGCTATAGCCATCCTATTTTCACAAAGAAGTAAAAAACATACACTAGAGGAAAGACAGCCTCTTCAACAAATGGTTTTAGCAAAACTAGTTATTTACATGTAGAAGACTGAAACTAGGGTTCCATTTTACCAACTAATTCATTGACTAACCATTGTTACTCTTACCAGCCTAGATTTCTAGGCTGTTAAAGCTTAATACAAAGAGATCCCACAATCTCAAAATATAAAAACCTTAGTAGACACAAGATTTGATTTTCTTTATTTTTGAAGAGGAAAAAATATCAACTTCAAATGCAAACTTGTATCTTGGACAACTGTCTAGATTTGAATTATGCTTTTATCTTGATTAGCTAAATCCAGAAGAATGTTGAACCCAGAATTCTCAGTCCTGCAGGAGGGCAGAGGTGCCCTCAGCACGTCTGATGTGGGTGATACCCACCTGTTCCGCCTTGTTTTCCTTGTTCTGCTCAGAGGGGTGCCTTGGCCTTCCCGCATGCTGAATTCAGCATATTATATTTTTTATTAGCATTAACGTTGACATTGAATAATAAAATTTCATTTGTTATTGAGCTGTCATTTTACTGAAGACAAGTACCTCCCATACTACAGAAAAATCAGTTTAAAGTAGATCAAAGATCTTAATGTAAGAACTGAAATGTTGAAACTTGTATTGGAAAACTCCTGAAGATACAGGCATAGGCAAGTATTTTCTGAGTATGAATTCAATTGCCCAAGAAATAAAAACAAAAACTGATAAATGAGATTGCATCATATTAAAAAAAACTCCTGAAAGTCAAAACAAACAATTACTAGAATCAAGAGACAACTTACAGAATAGTTGAAAATCTTTGCCAGGAATTCTACAGGTAAAGATTAATATCCAGAATATACAATGGATTGAAAAAAACTAAGCAACAAAACTACAAATAATCCAATTAATAATGAACAAATGAGTTAAACAGTCCTCAGAAGAAAAAATACAAATCATTAATAAATACATAAAGAAATGTTCAACATTCTCAGCCAGAAAGGTAACACAAATCAAAATGACACTGAGATTCCATGTCATCTCAGTAAGAATGGCAATCATTAAGAAAGTAAACAACAAATGCTGACAAGGATGTGGAAAAGGAACATCCTTGGTAGGAATGTAAACTAGTATAACCAGTATGGAAAGCAGTATAGAGGTTTATTAACAAGTTAAAAATTTGCCTGTATTATGACTCTGTTATACTGCTCTTAGGTATATATCTGAAGGAGTATAAATCAACACACAAGATAGATACCTGCACATCCACTTTTATCACAGCACTATTCATAATAGCCAAGCTGTGCAATCAGTCTAGGTGCCAAACAATGACAAATGGATAAAGAAAATGTGAGTATTTATACACAATGGAGTGTTTAGTCAAGAAGAAGAATAAATGTAATTATGTCATTTCCAGGAAAGTGGATGGAACTGGAGATCATCATTTGAATGAGATAAGCCAAGCTTAAAATGCCAAATATTGCATGTTTTTGCTTATGTGGAATCTAGACCTAAAATGACAATAATAATATTAATGATAATATGGATAATAATAATGGGACATGAATGTAATAGGGATAACTATGTGGGGGAAGTATGAGGAAGGAGAATGGAGAGGGTACTGAAGTAAATGGAATCGAAATACATTATATATATATATGTATATGACACATATCTGTGTCTTTATATACACATATATACAGAAAGAGAGAGAGAGCGAGAGAGAGAGAGAGAGAGAGAGAGAGAGAGAGAGAGAGAGAGAAATAGCCAGACTCACCAAATACTGCTTGAAAAAGAGAGGGATGAGGGAGGAAGTTTGGGGTGAACTTGTTCAAAGTACACTGTATGCCTGTACAAATTGCAACAATAAAATCCCCTTGTGCTATTAATGTATGATAATAAAATCAAAAGAATAAAGTATCATCAAGTTGTAGCATATTTTATTGGCAAGAATGCAATCCCATTTTGTTCATAAAGCATTCCTCAGATCAATCTGTCTAGACTGACCTTTATTTCCCATGAAATGTATCCTGTTTTCAACATCGATTCAGCCAATATTTATCCACACATGACTCTGCCAACAGCTATGACAGATGTCAGAGGAAAAAAGATAAATAAAAAACATGTTCAGAAATTTCAGTACAGTAAGGTGAATTAGTATTACGTGGAGAACCCCATAACAACATGGAGGAGAAACACTGAGAGAGTCTCAGGGAGTTTCCTAGAACTGATGAAAGACAGAGCCATTCCCTAAGTGGGAAGAAAAATTACATATAAGACTGCTGGTAAAAACATTGAGGCAGAATGAGCTTTGAGGTAAAAGGATGCACATCCGGGAAACAATAAGGTTTATGCAAGTATATAGAAACTGTGAAGCATTTCGAAGCATAAATCTAGGCATGAAGAGCAAAGGTAGATGAGTGCCACATCACAGTGAACCTGGGATTTCTTCTTCCAAAGAAGCAATTGGACTTATCTAGGTAATGATTAAGGGATGAGTTTCAAACACATTGGTGAGGGTGATCTATATTATCTTCTGGTAGGAATCAAATTTCCCTAATTAGCTGCGAACATAAAGGCAAAACATTACTTCTAATGTGTTGTAATAGTAAACATGGTCCAAAAGACATTTAATAAAGACACAGTACAAAACATTGATATCATCCTACAAGATTAATATTTTTGTAAGAAATCATCTGACATTTACCAAAAATTATGACTAATCAATTCTTTTGTATTCAAATTCTAATATTTTTATATTAGATAAAGATAGATGTACAGTTGACTCATTGTGAAAGATCAGCTTACTTTATTTCTTACAAAGAATTTTGAATGCTACAGCTGGGGAATTTGAGGATTTTTCAATACATCTGTGAAACATCTGCCTTCTAATATACAGATTACTGAAAGAAAAAATTGAAACTCTAATCCTTTTAAACTACATTTCTATCAGAATAATCATTTCCAAACTTCGATCTAAAAAGTCTACAGTATCTATTTGGCACACTCTGTTGAATCATTTTATTTGTCAGGGTGCTAATTCATATTTACATGAAATTGCAGAATTGTTACTGTTTTGTCAGAATTGACACTCCAGCAGACACAGCTATGTCTTGGCACAATGTGAATATAAGGTGGCTCTCTTATCAAAGCAAGAGAGGGTAGATGGTAGAAAGAACACATTGTTCCTTGAGCAATAAGTTGCAGTACATACCTTCCACTAAGTCCTAAAAGAAATTCTTCTTTTTTTTTTCCTTTGGGGTGTACAGGGGTGTGGATGGGCAGTCCTGGGGCTTGAACTCAGGGCCTTGAGCTTGTTAGGCAGGCTCTCTATCACTTGAGCCATTCCATCAGCTCTGAAAGAAACTCTTTGCTGGAGCTCTGTAATTTTTCTGTTCAACAACGGAAAATAAAAATGCATTTCAATACATTAATTTATGACCAATTTAGTCACCAGAAAATGAAAGTAGTTGTGAGAAAAATATGGAAACCAAAATTCTGGCTTTGCTTGATAATAGACAGTTGACATTGGGAGACCACCTACTTTGGTCTTGGTGGGCTCACTTCCAGCTTTGTCAAATAATGGAGTGGATATATCCAAGTTAGGCACAATATTAACTGTGCTGTGTGTGGATTTTTTAAAAATACTATTTAAAAATAATAATGTGGCAGCTACTCTTTATTTGGCAGATCAAAACTGCATATTTATGTTTACAGTTAATGAGGTCAGAGCTCTGAGTTTCATCTCCACAGGAGTTAGCTAGCTTCCAACAGAAGCATTGCTCTAAACTGGAAGTCATCCTCAGCCTCAATCCCATGCAATTGTGTTGCAATGTCTTCCTTGATTACGGCAGAAACCAGGTGAAACAAAACCTATCCTCTCCTTTCCCAGGTATTAGTGTAATTTTCCATGTGAATGGAAGTGTGTTTTCAAGTGTTTTATCAATGTCTCATTATTTTGACTTCTCAGATTATCATCCTTATTATTCTCATTTTATGTAGGGCATTCTTTGTGATTCCCTTTTTATTTAATATAAAAATATTAAATATTAAAATGTATTTTAATATAGAAATATTAGCATTTTATTGACTTCTTAGATCAATATGTTTTGGAGTTCTTGAATTATAGAAATAAAACAATAAATAATTTGTAACATATTTAGACATCTTTACTCTCACATGTAATCAGTTGCTTTATCTTCAACAGACATTGTATCTTTTCTTCAGAAAATGTCATCTAAACAATGTAATCAAGACATTTATGCCTATAATGTGTTCCCTTCAATTTCTTTGCATGAAATGTCCATTCTAAATATCACTTGGGAACATGCTGCTGTCTTATAAACATTAAACATTGAATTTTGTACTTATATTCTTCCATAAAAGGAATATACTTGTAGAAGTGTATCTTTATCTATAAATTGTCCATCTTAGATGCCAATGTACTTTCACTTGATCTACTTCTTATTCTTCAAAGATAATCCTCACACATTAATTCTTCAATAATTGTTTAATTTTGTAGTATAGCTTTTCTAGGTGATCAAAATATTTATGAAAAACACATAAGTTTTCCTCTTTCAGTGTGGATGGTATTCCACTTATAATAAGACAAAGAGTGTTTTGTATTCCCTGTCAAATTTTATTCTCAAGTCTATCTAGTATATTTTAGGATCTTTATGCTTCCTTTTATGATTTATAAACAATTCTCTGACCCAAGAATAAGATTTGTTAGAATGACCAATGAGATGATAAATAAGATAGTTACTATAGTAACAATATTGTTTGCATCAAATACTGCTCCTTAATTGCTTCTAAAAAAGAGAGTCTAGTGTATTTGTATGTTAGTCAGCTCCCTGCCATTGTGACAATGTATCAGAAACTATCAACTTATAAGAGGGAAAGGTCATTGTAGCTAATGGTTTCAATCCATGATCACTTGTTCTGTTGCTTTGAGCCCATAGCAGCACAGATCAGAACTGCAGGTGTGCACGGTAGAGCAGCTAGGAGAAAAGGGGGAGAACAGACTCCCTATAGCTCCTAAATTCCTTATACTAGGCACTACCCCTTAAAATTACACCACCTCCCAGTAATACCACTGGTTGAGGACCAAGCATTCAGTACTTAGACCTTCGAGAATCATTCGAGATCCAAACTATGATCATCAGATTATGTTTGAATCCATAAACCTGGAGTCCAGAAATGTAGACCCAAAATTTCAGCACATTAGAACAACAAGGTTGCATCACACTCTCTCCAAATTGCTCCAATAGTCTGGAAAACCAATTTGAGCTTCTTTCTTCAAGGGCTGATTTAGCATGTTAAAACATTCTCAATCTTGTAAAATCACTGCAATAAAACAGTCTTCATAATTATCTTGGCATTGCCAATTAGATACTTTGACCATGCTACATTTTTACTTCAGCTCTGGGATCCTGGGGAGAAAAGAGGCAGTTGAGGAAACCCCCCTTCTCCATGTTTCAGAACAGAGCACACTGCAGAGAGCACCCTCCTTCACCAGCTCGTGATGTACTTTTGGCTCAGGCTTGCTGTGCTGTGTAAGATGTTCTCTTCCCCACAGCCTTTATAGCTTTGGCCCATCCATAGCCTGAGCTAAAAGTCCCTAAGGAGAAGAAGTTGGCCTCAGAGTAAATATTTTCTGTTCTAATGTACAGTTATGGTACCCTGATAAGTCCATTTCCCCAACCTGCTTGATTTCAGCCTTGTGTATACATCTCTAAAAAAGAAAATAAACAAAAGAAACCCCCAAACACTTTTTTTTTTGTTCAATCCTTGAGACACTTGCAAATCTGATGATATAAATGCTCTTTGTGTAGGAATAGTTCATTAATTCCCCTGCCTCTTTCGCAATGGTCCCTTCTATCCACCTGGCAATAGTGCTCTTGAATTGCTTTCCATACTGCAGGTGGGTTTTCTTTTTGTTGTTGTTGTTGTACTTTACAGCTTCTCTTAAAAATGAGCATATTTTAATTCAGCTTACATTTCTGTGGCCTAAGAAACTTACATGGCTATGCTTGACTTTGAGGTGAAGAAAATGTTATCCTAATGCCCCACAAAGAGTAAAAATCACTATGATCTTTCTATAATTGACAATGAAATATATGAACAAGATCTTTGTTTAAGAGCAGATGAAATAGCCTCTCATTCTGACTCTCATAAAACTGTAACAGTATTGTACCCTCAAATTTATATTTGCTCTTTGGTCACAAGACTTCTATTTTCTTTAATAGCATGATATAATTTTAAGCTTTACTTCATGTTACACAATGTGACATTAGGATACTCTACAGTTAAAAATTTAGATACTCTGTTCACTATAAGTTTTAAATTTTGTCTTATAAGGTCACTGCTTCCTAGGCTGGTGATACTCCTGTTTTAAGTTTCCTGCAGCTGGGATGAAAGGCACATACTACAACATGAAGCATTTTTACATTTAGATGGGGTCTTGCCAATTTTTTTTTTTTTTTTTTGTCTATGCTGGCCTTGAACTACAATTCTCCTGACACCAACCTCTTGTGTGGCTTGGAATATCAGGTGCCACCACACCCAGCTTTTGGGTGAGAAGGGATCTCAAAAACTTTTTGCTCTGACTAGCCTTGAACCATGATCTTTGTATCTCAGTCTCTCAAGTAGCTTGGATTATAGGTATGAACCACAAGTGCCCTCTTCCTTATTCCTTTTGAAGAATGACAAAAATGCTGATATTATAAATATAATGATTTACACTGGGAATTGGAAAACTATGTTTGTGTAGATTTTTATGTCACAAGTTTGCTTTACGTGCAGAGAACCAAGACTTTAAAAAAATTTAAACTGTCTTAAAACAATAACCACTACAGGAAAACAATTGAAGAATATCCCTTATGTAAATGTAACTCACAGAATCAAAATATTTACTTTGGCCCTTTGTGGTAGAAATTTTGCTGAGTTCTAATTTAAATAATTTAATGTCAGGGTTATGAGCAAAATTAAGTTGGTGACTAATTAAATTTAAATTATTGTTTATGATTCATAAAACTGTTTAGCCTAAAAAAAGACCAATGATATTGTATTTAAAAATGTTTGTCATTCTTAAAATGTTTGTATCAATTCATTCTTAGAGTTTAATTTTATAAAATGTTATTTATATAATACATTTACATGACTTATCTCATGTAAAATATCTGATCACTATATACTAAGGAATTAAATATATTTATAGAGCAAAATTTTAATGTAAAATGTTAGAATAACAACCGTGTAATGATAAGGATACATGAGTTACATGTATTTGGAATAGTACTCTATTTCTTAGCATATTTCTTTTCTGACAACAAGCCTCACTGAATATAGGAGACAAATAAAATTACTGTATTTCAAAAGCAGTAAGTTTTGCTAGGGCTCAGTTATACCACTAGATGGAGCATTTAGCACTGCAGAGAACTATTGAATAAAATCCAGGAGTTTTTTTGTTTGTTTGTTCATTTTGTTTTGTTTGTTTGTTTTTGCTTCAATAAAATAACATATTTTAAAGGGGAAGTATATATAATTAGTCACAGAAACAATATTCTCCCAAACTTGGGACCATGCCATGTCAAAACTGTGTTATTTTATACCTAATTTTATTTCCTAGGTTATGAAAACTAATAAGCAACATAAAAGATCAAATTGTATCCAAAGAGAAATTTCCAAATCAATATAGTCATTCTATATTGTTCTATTTTTAACTTTTGAGGGAACCTCCATATTTTTTTCAAAACATTCCCATCAACAGGTATAAGAATTCCTATTCCTCCATGATTTTGTTATATTTCATGTTTTTTATAATAGCAATTCTATCTGGACTTAGATGATATTCATTGTAATTTTAGTTTCTATCATCCTGATGATTAATGATGCTGAACATTTTTTCAAACACTTTTTGTCCCCCCAGAGCATTTTAAAATATTTTCCTTATAGTCTTGCTCATTACACCTCAAAAATAAAAGTAAGACATACTGAGGGGAAGATATGAAAGAACCATTGCAATGATCTTCTAAATTGACTTTTCAGTTGTGCTCTTAATTTGCTCCTATTTGACATATACTACAACACAGATGTGTTTTTCTGCAGTTTTGAGAACAAAGAAATCCTGCTGCTATTAACATTGGAAAATGGCAATTTTTAATAACAATAATGGAATCTGTGTGGGTTGGCACTACCCACACAGAGATAGGTAAAAGAGAAGGGAAAAGAGATAGGTAAAAGAGAAGAAGAAGAGAGAAAGTTAATACATCAATGAACAGAACACGCAATGGGCCCTGCACTGTTACTGCATGGCTGTGAAAGCAGAGCAGCACAGAGCAGAGGGCTTTAGATGGCTGGGCCTGAGATGGTCACAAGCCTGAGGATCCTGATTCAGAGGAGCCACAAGGAGGAAGAAAAATACGTTGTGTATCATTCATTAAGGTCCAGTTTTAACCCATCTTATTCAGCTTGAGAAACACTTGCTTTGTAGGACAAATGGAATTCAAATTTCAAAGCTGGCTTTTTTCCAAGTTAGTTTATTCATCTCCAAACTTGATGCTTCACCAACTTACTGGAACTTATCCTTTAGCCCTGTTCCAACGTGCAGCTGTTTAAATGAGATTTACTCAACTTTGCCACACAACACTGATGTCAGTTAAATGTTGAGCATTCACAGTATGGGAACACATCAGAGGAATGTGTTCGTCACCTTAATAAGCACTCCCCACATTCTCATGGATCCTTCTGACCAGAAGGTCCAGTTTACTGGCCTATGGCAGTCATGCTTGCATATATACATATATGAAAGGAAACAAAGTAGAAAAAAAAGATTATTTTTCTCCTTGGAAAAAATCCAGAAAAATATCTGCGGAAGAGTACATACGTAAATTAGCTGGATTTAACCATGTACAAATACCTTAAAACTTCCTGATGCATACTATAGAAACATACTTTTTTCATTTATTAACAAAATGAAAAGACAAAGCATAGTGAAAAAGTAACCACTAAAAAAAAAAAAAAAGACTAAGGCAAGGCAAGATGCAAACTGTCAAGGGTCAAAATGATTACAAATGACAACTTGTTAAGATGTATTTGATACATTGTAAGAACCTTTGTAAATGCTACAATGTGCTCCCACCAAGCACAGTAAAAAAAAAGAAATCAAAAGAAAAAAGTTTCCATCAGTACCTGACTTCCATCAGGCTTCTCCCCAGTCAATCCCTACCCATCGATCATTCCAGAGGCCATTGTTCTGCTTTCTGCCAGTGTAGCGTAGATTTTTAGCTTAATATAAGAAGAATCATAGAATTCATATTAGTTTTCATCTATTTACTTTCCACCAGCTTAGTTTTTGAGATTTATCCATGTTGTTGACTATGTCAGTAATTTGTTCTCTTTACAGATTACATGTATTGTATTATATGAACATATTGCAATTTGTTAATTCACTCACCAATTGATGAATATCTGTATTGTTTCTTATTTGGGGAAATTACAAATAATCAATGTAAACATTCTTATATTTGTGTTTGTATGGGCATATATTTTCATCTATTTCAGTAGCTACTTAAGAAAGCTGTTAGATTGTTAAGAAGTTTCCAAGCCATTTTCCAAAAGGATTGTACCATTTTACATTCTCACAAGCCATGCTTCTCCTCCAGTCATTTTGGAATTGTCAGTCTTTTTTTTTAAATTTAAACCATTATAATGCAAGTATAATGTCATTTCTAGTGGTGTTAATTTGCATTTCCCTGAAAACTAATGATACTGAGCATCTTTGTATTCACTCATTAGATAAAGGATGTTCAAAGCATTAAAAAACAAACAAAAATAAATAAATGACAACTTGTCTGGAAAAACACTAACCAGAAAAGATTTCTAACTTTTCCAACTTTGGAACTTTATTCTATGAAAACATGAGTCCATCCAAATGAAATAGTGTTTCCAGGCCAAAGAATGATCATTTTATGTACTTTTACAATATTTATATGCAAATTTAAAAAATACATTCAAAAGGAATATGCCTTTCCTGAAGACTTTTGAGAAATACTATTTTAATATAAACTGAAGGGTGGATTATGGCAGCCATTTAAAATCAGAGTGACATGATTTTTTAACATGTTTTTTGTTTTGTTCTATTTTATTTTTACTGATACCAGGGTTTGAACTCAGGATTTCACACTTGCTATGCAGGAACTCTACCACTTGAGCCACATTCCCAGCCCTAGGGCCACTGCTTATAATAAAACTTAAGTAGTTATTTTATGAATACTTACACAATTTTCATGTTTCTTTTGTGATTGGTGCTCCTACCAAACATTAAATCTATTTTCCATTTTATGGATACTCTTAACTGCTTTATAAGACAGTCTCATTGTAAGAGGTGATTGAACTGCTTTTGCTAAAAAGCACTGTCTTCTTACTTGGGCCCATGAATTAACTAAAAACAGGAGGAAAACATGGCATCTTGGTCTCCAGTTTGTACCTATTGTCCTATGCTCTGAGTCAATTTCTCCTGAAACCTCCTTGGAATAAAGGAAGGACAGGAATGATTGAAAACATCATTATGACAAGTGACTAAAATTACCCCTAAGGAACAGCAGAGCTTTGCAGAAAAGATCACCACTTTAAATGATGACAACTACCTATAATGATGAGGCTGTACCCTGGAGTAGGAGTAATCATAAGTCTTGGAAACTAGGTCACTCCCCTCAATTGATGACAGTAGTGACAACTTCTCCAAAACCCTTAACAATGACAGAGATAAAGGTCAACCAATCCCCAATTAACCACTGGAACACACCTGGGACTGGAACTGTTCAACTGTGTATGCCTTTTGTCCCCTATCTTAATTCTTTGTCTATTTAAAGTTGAAGCTCATGTCTGGACTTGAAGATGACTGAAGATGGGCTGAGTACTTACTCTGCCTCTTCCCATGGCATCTCCTGAGCTGTGTAATAAATCTCCTTCCTCTGGCCTTCACTATGTCTCTTTATTTGGCATATAGGGGCCAATGGCTAGCCAAATGAAATTTAGGTCAGGGATAAGACTCATCACTTTATCAGGATGAGATAATTTAGTTTAGATACTGGCACAAATCATCCAATTGAAAAATTTTCCACTGTAAAGGAAAGATAGTCACCTATAAAAATACAAGCATTTGAAAGTTACATGACCTCAACTGAAATTTTAACTTGCATTGTGACTACTTGAGTAATAATGCAACTAAACATCCTTAGCTCTAACTTTTTCAAATATAAAATGGAGACAATGTTGTCATCTCACTAATTTATGAAGACTGCAAAATGTAATGGATTACTTTTGATTTTCCAATAGTAGTAGTAGTAGTAGTATGTTAATATTTTTATTTGAAGATGATAATTTTTTTCTATAAATATTATTTAATACCTTTCTTGGCTAACAAAATGCAGCCACAGTTTTTCTTTGGTTTTCATACCTATTGAATCCAAGACCCCTGTGTTGAGTACTCAAGTCCCTTATGAAAAATGCACAGTTTTGCACAGAACCTGTGCATATCCTCTTTTACAATTTAAATAATCTCTAAATTACTTATAATACCTGATAAGATGTGAGAGCTTCTCAATGGTTTTCATATTGCATTGTTTAGGGAATCATGGCAAAGGAAGTATCTGTACATGTACAAAACAGATATAACATTTTTGCATATTTTTGGTCTAAGAGTTGTTGGCTCTGTAGACAAGGAAACTGCATACATAACCCACAGATATGAAGGGATGGCTGTGTTTTGGAATATACAATACAGACAGAGATAGAATTGAAATGTAAATGTGAATTTAGTTTATTATATGCCAAGTGGTATAATTGGCTCTGACACTATGAAAGTGAAAATATACCACCATTTCACTTGAACATAATTTTTAAAAATTATGTCACTATGTTATAAGCATTTCTACAAGTTATAGAAAGCAATTATAATATGTAAAAGTTTTTTCTTATCATATTATTTTTGTACTAGAGGTGCATTGTAACATTTTCAAAAATGCTTACTTATATTATATCATACTCAAATTCACCCCCTCCATCCTTCTCCTTCATCCTTCCTCTCCCCCTTCTTAGAATAGTTTCAACAGGTCTCATTTTTCTATTTTTATACATGAGCACATATATTTCCACCATATAAAACTTGAGATAATATACAAGTTCAGGTGATATTCTGAGGTTTATCTTCCATTGCCAAATATATATGTTCAAATGGGCTCATAATAGGCATGGCTAAAACTTTTAATAAATTATTAACAAGGCTGCACAGCAGGATCAATCCATTTGCTTCCAAACACAGAACCTATATTTAAAGCTTCCCACAAGGTGTATAAGCAGAATTAATCCTATGGTTATTTTCAATATGACTAGAAAGAGATAGGAAATATATAGGATTTCAATCTTCTGTCTATAAATTGATCCATCATTCTCCAGCTCATTCTATGATGTTAAAAAGTGAGTTAATCATAATGACTTTTTTATTGTCTATTGTTATTTGATAACAAATATTCCTTAAAATACATGCAAAGGCAAAATAGCATAGATAACTGACTATAGGCCTTTAAATCCAATAAATACATGTTTTGTCCTAGATAGTATTGCTGTTAAAATATCTGATATCAGTAATTACTAGCCCAGTTTGGTCTTTGCGGGTTATTTTTTTTTCTTTGACAAAAAAAAAAAACTTTCCAGCCAGGTGCTGGCGGCTCAGGTCTGTAATCCTAGCTACTCCAAAGGCTGAGGTCAGGAGGATTACAGTTCTAGGCAGCCTGGGCGAGAAAATTTGTGAGACTCCATGTCAGTAGAAAAAAATGCTGAGTGTGTGGTAGGAGCCTGTCATCCCAGCTATGGCAGGAAGCTTCAAATAGGAGACTGCAGCACAGGCCACCTTGAACAGAAAGTGGCACCTTATCTCAAAAATAATGAGAGCAAGAAGGAGGAGTGACTCAAGAGGTAGAGTGCCTGCCTCACAATGTGGAGCCCTGAGTTAAAGTTTGAGCACCACCAAAAGAAAACAAACTTTTCTGTTTGAAAGCATCACTGGAAAACCATGCTTTAAAAACTGACACAGTAGTTCTATCAGATCAAGACCCCGAAAAAGTGTGCTATTGACTTCTTTGATGGAACTGTCTTTTTTATAGCCACTACAGTTATTCACATAAATAAACATTTAAGGAAACATCAAAAGCAGATTATTCAGTTAGTGAGCATGACAGTGCTGGAGGATTTACTGTGTGTTCATTACCGCAATTGTCACCAAAAACTGTTAATTCACAAGTACAGCTACCACTCCTACTTGTAAATATCTATCATTCATTATTTCTCCTCGTTATTTCAAAGGGAAGTCAACTCTGTGTGGAACTAATTATTAGACTTGTTTGCAAAAGGGTTAGCATGCCAGGGATGAAATTTCTTCAGTAATGACATTTTCAGAAGGAACATATGAATTAAAATTTTTCTTTTAAGAAATTGGAGTAAATATCCAACATTCCTTGGCAAAATGCACTTAATATCTCATTTTTGAAAAAGACATATAATTTGGAATAAGTGCTCTCACTTATCTCCTATTTAATAATTTCATAATTTAAGCTAAAAATACAGACACAGCACTTAGTGAGGCACTTTTCAAATGCATGATGTTATTATCAGCTACACATACAGGTGCACATTTCAGACTTAAAACGATATTAGGATAAACACTTCCTCTCTGCTGCTCCCTTACAGAACACTTCCTGGCCCTGATTGAAGGCTATGGTGGTATGATGTGTAAGGGCAGACTCAGCAACTCAGATACTACAGAGAACGCCAGAATCATTTTTGTTTCTTTGTTTGCTTAGATTTTCCTGTCTATACAAGATAATTAATAGGGTTGCTTTTCATTACATGATACAGGTATATGATAGATAGTTAGATGATAAATGTTCGATAAATAATTCGAATTAACTTGGGGGCTTAATAGTTTACATTTTGAATATCAATATAAACCCACTCTAAGTTGCAACTTTTCTCCAAGCTTACTATTCCTGTATGTATTGATAATACAAATTCCTTCTAACCTTCAAGTATTTGAGATAATTAATGATGCATAGTATATAAAGCAATCTTGTTTGTTTAGGAAAAAAAACATTCAAAGTAAAAAAAGTATTCATTTCAGTTTTGAGAACATTGAGAATGCTCTGTGGCATGAGTACAGTTTAACATCAACTGTGCAGCAAAATCCTGAGGGAAAAGGCTTGGAAGAAAATAACCTTTATCCAAGTAGAAGTGGCCTTAAAGGACAGGCAATACTTTTCTAGTATGGTAATGGATCCGTTTTTCTGAAAAACTAAAACTAGTCAAGGTAGGTCGCAGACTTTATACCCATTATGCAATTTAATGTCAATTATGTTTTGTCAAGACTCCAAATTTATTTGTCTTGAATATTTGTTAAGCATGCTACTTACAAAAAGAATAAGCCTGATTTGTATAAACAATAAGGTCTTTAAAATAATTGATGTATCTCTCTATATCAAACCACCTGTGTTTTAAAGGTAAAATTACATGGATTAGTAGATATATGTGCATTTTTGGAAAAACCTATTAGCTGTTGTTGTATGACCTTTTGATCAATTTTTTTCTCTGATCAAGAGGATTCACATTGCTGTCTGCAGACTTTCTTTCATACTTCTTAGTGTAATTTGACTTTGTGTCTAAGGTTGTCATGTAGGCGTAACATCTTTGGAAAGCTGGAGCAGGTTTGCATTGCTTGCAGGAGCTGATATTGTTCAGCTCTTCCAATGTCTGAGTGCAATGATATCCCATTACTTATTAATATGAGTGAAATTAATTAATTTCATTAATTAATTAATGAAATCTACAAAATATAGATTACCTTGTGTAATCTATACAGAAAGAGCTGTTGGGACTACATATAAAGATGTTTTGAAACTTCAATAGGAAACAGACAAGTTTAACTTCAATGCATTTTCTCCACAGGAAGATAGTATTCTTATTAATAATATTTGCAAAGAAAATGCTACACCTATGCATGCAAATTTGTTGACATTTCCACGTGCCATTCATTCTGATGCAAGGAGTTCAATGCCTTCTCATAGGAGGTGTACAGAGAGACGGTATTTTGTTCTCTGAGAAAACATGGCTCCAGCTGGAGTTCCAGTGTGTTTACCTACCTTCTAATCATGCCATGTCTTCCATCAAACTGAAAGGGTCCAAATTAGGGGAAAAAAATCATCTCTTCTCTCAAAACTGCTTCCCATTCTCTACCACTCACCTTGGTGAGTGACCCCATCAAGCCCACCTGTTAGTCCATCTGCTGGTCCAGAAACGTATTTCCTGGCTGGTTCAGTGGCTCAAGAGGTAGAGTACCTGCTAAAAAACATTTCCTAACACTATACACTGCTGTGTCTTACCCTGGAATTCTATGCTGTGGCCAGATGAAAGCAAGCCTTTTGACATTACTGAGCTAGAAAGTCATTTCTAAAATGAATCTCATTTTGCAAGTTTTTAACTTCAAATGTATTTTGAGCTGTATTGCCTGCAGTCTCTAGGTTAAACTCTTACTAGGCTGAGTAGACCCTCCTTGATTAATCCTTCTCCTTCTTGTTTCTTAATCACATTCATATCATTTCCTACCCTTGCATTCAATATTTCAGCCACATGACATTAGCACTTGGATGTTCTCTACCTAGTAATATTTTTTGACCAAGCCCCTATCCAGCTCCTATCCAGCTTACCCTTCCCAACTGGGCTCTCTCTTGGAAAAGCCATTGGGAGTTCACTTGCCTTCCAGATGTTTCATCACCTGCAATCCTTACTTACCTCCATGGGCAAGTGTGGTGAATATCCTAAGAGTTTATCCATTCTTCTTTCTACTTAAGGTCCTGTGACATGTTTGAGGGCAAAATTAAAGACATATTAAATTTTATGGTCCAGTGTTTGGCAAGCAGTAGTATTAAATAAATATTTGCTGATGGGTGAATATGTTTGCCAGACTACTCATAACAGCATGTCTTGAATATAATAACAAAAATGTATTCCTTACTCGGAAATCAAGTGTATCAGGAGCCATATGACAAGATCTCTGCTGAGACCAAAGGCAGAATGTAAGATCATATTTCCTTTTAAACAACTCCAATTGGAGTACAGAAAAATTAGCAAAATTTTGTAGAGTTGCAGAGCATTCATAAAGCCTTTGTTAGAAAATAGTTTGTGTTCCAGGAGCACCAAATGCTCTCATACATGATATGGACTCCAAAGCAATATTTAGTAATTTTATAAAATCCATTTTTCCAATTTGTCTAATTATGGTTTATTAGTCCATGTAATTAATATTGTGATTTCATAAATATCACTTTTGTAAAATACCAATGTCATTTTTAAATTTTTATATACCACTGACTAAACCTCAGTTCCTCTGTTCTGTCATTTAAAATATCTACATTGCTGTATACATGTCAAATACTGTTCACTTTAATAACTCCGTAGGAAGGTTTATGTTTCTTAATTCCCCTGCAGTTGACAGAGTGAAATAGAAAACTTTCCTCACAATAGTGAGAATTTCATCCTAAAACCAACCCCTTGTGAAACCGAACAATCACTTGCTCTACACACCTCGGTGATGACTTTCCTCCTTGTCTCCCATTGCGCGCAGACGCTAATGAAACTGAAGTGAAACTTTTCACCAAAGCTGTGGCTGTACAAGCTTTTTCCTGCAAGAATCACTTTAGTTACTCTGTTTTGGGTGTTTGAGAGACACGCAGAGCTGGAAATTGAGTTGTAATTTTCTGTAAGGGATACACCACAGAACAGCTAGTTTGCTAAGGGAGAAATACAATTCAAGTGAAAATAGTCCATGAAACCTTGTTCTGATCCTCTGTTCTTGTTTCAGCCCTGATGACTATATTTCTTTCCATTTCGTTTTGTGACAGCCTGACTAGTTCAGCCTTCTTGCCTGAACTGGTCCAATAATTGCATTGTTTGCAACCAAATGGCCCCTGATTAGCTGCCAATTTTTTTTTTTTTGGTTTGTTTCAAAAACAACTTCTGTAATTCTTACCTCTTTTCTTAATTTCTATTTATCATCCTAGATTTTTTTTTTCAATCTTTATTTTAAAGATACATCTTGGCACTTCCTAGCATTAAGACACTGTTTTAAGCATGTTAAAAATATGAGCTGATCTAATTTTTTTCCAATTATTTAATTTTTATTATAAAATTTTATTAGGATATATTCATTATATGGGGAGGAATTCATAATGACAATTCCGATTAGGCTTTTATTATACATTGGTTAAATTATCCCCATCCTCTCTCCCCTTAATCCTCTCCCTGCTCTACTTAATGTAATTGCAAGAAGTTTCTTTGTTCTACTTCATAGAAGTATATGAAGTTCATCAACCATCTACCATCACCTTAATCTGCTTCATTTACCCTTCTCCTTCCCACTGGTACTCCCCACAGTGTACCTGTTTTATAGTCCTGTCTTTCATTATTAATATTTAAATTGATGTTCAAAGGGGTCTCAGTGCATCCTTGCTATGGGTGTACTTCACTTTGGTCCATTCAACACCATTCATTTTACTCATCTAATTCTTAAAACAATCCTATGCAGCACACACCTTTGTTGCCCTGTTAATCTAAGTGAAGAAGTGTAGTGGGGCCAAAGAGGTGTACCAGGATCACACAGTAAACAAACATCAGAGTGGAAGCTGAACCCCAGCATCTGGCTTCAGGGATAACTCTCTGCTCCTTCTGTTTCCACAGAAAGGTCTTTCAAGGATACAACAAATATATGTGTAGTCTAGCTTCTGTATTTTGATATTCTGCAAGGCTTTGCATAGCATGTTTCAAGTAAAGTCCAGGAGTATAAATGGTGTAACAATGTTCACTGCACTGCATATAAGTATCCTTTTAAATATAATTTTAAAATAAATTTCAATTAATATATGAAGAAGAATGAAGTCTCTCCTTTGCATGAAATGGGAAGGTCTCCTTACAAGGAAGCAGTTTGCTTTGTTTCAAACAGTGTGTTCTTCTTCAATTAGGTCTATTTACCAAGCAGGCAAGACTGTTCTTCAGCTTCTTTAAAGAGATGAAGTACTATCAGTACTGATCTTCTCAGAACCCAGAGCAGCACATTTCTGAGCAACTGGCTACTTGCCTATCTTGTAAGGCAGCCAAAAATAAATACAATGGATTCCAGCAATATGCTCTTCAGAGGCTGTAAACAAAAGATGATGAAAGTGTGTGGACATCATATGTTTGAGCTTATGATTGTATGTACGGATTTCATATAGGTTAGCACATTACTGAGTAATACAGCCAATTACTTATACAAAGGAAGTGAGAAAAAAATTAATATGTCAATATTTAGTTTTCCTTTCAAAATGAGAAACAAATAACAAGGGCATAGACTTATGTCAAGGACATGGAGATCATCACACAGCATCAAGTGTCAACTTGTAACTGCCAAAGGAAATGAGTAACACGTACTGACTCCATTCTGTGTGTCCTGGACCAATCCTTCTTTGCAGAATTGCAGAGCATCTGTTGACTTGCTGATGGTGTAGTCATCTTCCTGTCATTCATTCATGCCATTACTGTATTAGTTTTCAGTTGCTGATATAACAAATTGCTACCAATCCTGGGGCCTAATCGAACCCAATCTTTTCCTTACAGTTCTGCAAGTCAGAAGCCTGAAATCAGTTTTACTGTGCTGAAGTCAAAATGTCCACAGAGCTGGATCTCCCTGAGGACTCAGAATAATAAAGCCCTTTTCAACTTCTAAAGGTGGCTGCATTCTTTGATTTGTGGTCCCTTTCTCCTCATTCAGAGCATGCTGCTCTAACCCACAATCAAACCACCTCCTCTGACACTGATTCCTCCCATATCTCTTTATACAGACTGTGTGATTACATCAGGCCCACTGAGATTATCTCCTACTGCTAGATCCTTGGCTTAATCACAGGTGCAAATCCACACACTGTATGAGGTAACATTAATAGATGTCAGGCATTAGGACTGTATGAGGTAACATTAATAGATGTCAGGCATTAGGACACTCACATACTTGTGCTGGGGAATATTGTGTAGTCATAATTATGTACTCATGTCGTTTCATTTTTCTGTAATGCTTAAGAGGTTTCCTTTTGTTACCTTTTTTATTTCATCATTTTTGCATTTACTTTCAATATTATTTGGGTCACCTCTTCCCTTCCCCTGCCTCTGAGCAGAACCTGTTCCACCCTCTTATTCTCCAATTTTGTAGAAGGAAAAACAAAAGATAATGAGAAAAATATGGCATTTTCCTAGTTTGAAATAAAGATAACTAGTTGAGATAAAGGTAGTTTGAGATTCCCAGTGCTGTTTACATGCATATGTATATTACAACCTAAATTAGTTCATCTCTACCAGACCTCTTCACTACTGCTTAGACCCCTTCCCGTAGTAGCCTCTGCCAGTTTAAGATTATTTTATTCACTCCTCTACAGTGAGCAAATCAATCACATGCAAGTTTAGGTTTCCTTCCCTTTCCCTATTCCTCTGTGCGCATTCTCCCCTTAACGTGTGACCCATGGCCAATAATATTACTGCATTTGTTTCAGGTCTATAATCCCCATATAAGGGAGAACATGTGATTTTTTGCCTTCTAAGTCTGACTAATTTAGCTTAAGATGATGTTCTCCAGTTCTGTCTATTTTCCTGAGAATAAGATTTCATTCTTCTTCCTGGCTGAGTAAAATTCCATTGTATATAAATACCACATTTTCTTGCTCCATTCATCAGTAGTGGAGCATCTTAGTTGTTTCCATAACTTTACTATTATGAATAGTGCTGCAATAAACATGGGTGTGCAGGTGCCTTTGCAGCAACCTGTGTTGCATTCCTTTGGGTGTATCCCCAGGAGGGGGATTGCTGGATCATATGACAGATCTATGTTTAGATTTTCAAGAAACCTCCAAATTTTTTTTTCAGAGTGGTTGCGCCAGCTTGCGTTCCCATCAGCAGTGTACAGGGTTTCTTTTTCCCCCACATCCTCACCAACACATGTTGTTGGTAGTGTTTTTGATGATGGCTATTCCAACAGGGTTGAGGTGGAATATCAGTGTGGTTTTGATTTACATTTTCTTTATGGCTAGAGATGGTGAGCATTTTTGCATGTGTGTTTTGGCCATTTCAATTTCTTCTTTTAAGAAAATTCTACTTAGTTCAGTTGCCCATTTCTTTATTGGTTCATTGATTTTAGGAGAGTTCAGTTCCTTACGTTCCCTGTATATCCTGGTTATCAGTCCTTTGTCTGATGAAGAGCTGGCAAATATTTTCTCCCACACTGTGGGTGTCCTCTTTGGCTTAGAGACCATTTCTTTTCTTGTGCAGAAGCTTTTTAATTTTATGAAGTCCCATTTGTCCATCTTTCTCTTAATTGCTGGGCTGCTGGGGTTCTATTGAGGAAGTCCTTGTCTGCACCAATTAGTTCCAGAGTGTTTCATACTTCTTCCTGTACTAACTTCAGAGTTTCATGTCTGATAGTAAGGTCCTTGATCCATTTTGAGTTGATACTAGTTCAGGGTGATAGACATGGATCTAGTTTCAATTTCTTACAGATGGATAACCTCTTTCCCCAGCAAAATTTGTTGAAGAGGCTATATTTTTTCAATCGTATATTTATTTGGCACCTTTGTCAAAAATGAGTGGATACAGTTGTGTGGACTCATAACTGGGTCCTCTAGTCTGTTCAACTGGTTTTCATGTCTGTTTTTGTGCCAGTACATACTGTTTTTATTGCTATTGGTTTGTAATACAGTTTGAAGTCAGGTATTGTGATACCTCCAACTTTGCTCTTTTTGCAGAGTATTGCCTTGACTATTAACAGTCTCTTGTGTTTCTAAATGAACTTTAGGGTAGATTTTTCAGTCTCTATGATGAAAGTCATTGGGATTTTTTTGGGAATTGCATTAAGCATGTACATTGCTTTTGGTATTATAACCATTTTTAATATGTAGATTCTACCAATCCATGAGCATGGGAGATCTTTCCACCTTCTGTAGTCTTCCTCTATATCTTTCTTAGGGGTTTATAGTTCTCCTTGTAGAAATCATTCACATTCTTTGTTAAATTTACTCCTAGATATTTGATTTTTTTGAGGCGATTGTAAATGGAATTGTTTTCTTATATTCCTTCTCAGTATCTTCGTTGTTGGTGTATAGAAAAGCTAATGATTTTTGTAAGTTGATTATGTATCCTGCCACCTTGCTATAGCTGTTTACAGTGTCTAAGAGTTTTTAGGTAGAGTTTTTTGAGTCTTTACGATATAGAATCATATCATCTACAAATACAGATATTTTGACAACTTCTTTACCTTATTTGTATTCTTTTTATTGCTTCTTCTTGCCTAATTGCTCTAGGTAGAAATTCCAGTAGTAAGTTGAAAAGGAGTGGGGATAGTGGGCACCCTTGTCTCATTCCTGATTTTAGGAGAAATGGTTTCAGTTTTTCACTGTTAAGTATGATGTTTGCTGTAGGTTTGTCATATATAGCCTTTACAATGTTGAGGTACATTCCTTCTGTTCTTAGTTTTCTTAGAGCTTTTATCATGAAGTGGTGTTGGATCTTGTTGAAGGCTTTATCTGCATCTATTGAGATGATCAAGTGGTTTTTGTCTTTGTTTCTATTGATGTGCAGTATTACATTTATAGTTTTGTGTATGTTCAACCACCCCTGCATCCCTGGGATGAAGCCAACTTGGTTGTGGTGTATGATCTTTCTGATGTGTTGTAGGATTTGTTTTGCCACTATTTTATTGAGAATCTTTGCATCAATATTCATTAAGGAAATTGGCCTGTAGTTCTCCTTTTTGGAGGTGTCTTTGTCTGGTTTTGGGATGAGAGTAATATTGGCTTCATAAAATGAGTTAGGCAGTGTTCCTTCATTTTCTATTTCAGGGAACTGTTTTAGGAGTGTTAGAATTAGTTCTGCTTTAAAGGTCTGATAGAATTCATCAGTGAATCCACCAGGTCCTGGACTTTTCTTTTATGGTAGATTCTTAAGTGCTGCATGAATTTCATTTTGTGTTATACATCTATTCAGGTGATTAATAGCCTCTTGGTTCAGTTTTGAATCATCTTAAGTATCTAGAAAACTGTTCATTTCTTCAAAATTTTCTAATTTATTAGAGTGTAAGCTCTCAAAATAGTCTCTGATGATTTCCTGGATATTCATGGTGTTTTTTGTTATCTCCCCTTTTGCATTTCTTTTTTTTTTTAATTTTTTTTTATTTTTTTACTTTATTTTTTTTATTGTTTTATTATTCATATGTGCATACAAGGCTTGGGTCATTTCTCTCTCCTGCCCCCACCCCCTCCCTTACCACATACTTCACACCCTCCCTCTCCCCCCCACCCCCTCAATACCCAGCAGAAACTATTTTGCCCTTATCTCTAATTTTGTTGAAGAGAGAGTGTAAGCAATAATAGGAAGGAACAAGTGTTTTTGCTGGTTGAGATAAGGATAGCAATACAGGGAGTTGACTCACATTAATTTCCTGTGCATGTGTGTTACCTTCTAGGTTAATTCTTTTTGATCTAGCCTTTTCTCTAGTTCCTGGTCCCCTATTCCTATTGGTCTCAGTTGCTTTTAAGGTATCTGCTTTAGTGTCTCTGCATTAAGGGCAACAAATGCTAGCTAATTTTTTAGGTGTCTTACCTATCCTCACCCCTCCCTTGTATGATCTCCCTTTTATCATGTGCTCAAAGTCCAAACCCTTGTTGTGTTTGCCCTTGATCTAATGTCCACATATGAGAAAGAACATATGATTTTTGGTCTTTTGGGCCAGGCTAACCTCACTCAGAATGATGTTGTCCAATTCCATCCATTTACCAGTGAATGATAACATTTCGTTCTTCTTCATAAAATTCCATTGTGTATAAATACCACATTTCCTTAATCCATTCATCAGTGGTGGGACATCTTGACTGTTTCCATAACTTGGCTATTGTGAATAGTGCCACAATAAACATGGGTGTGCAGGTGCCTCTGAAGTAACCTGTGTCACAGTCTTTTGGGTATATCCCCAAGAGTGGTATTGCTGGATCAAATGGTAGATAAATGTTTAGCTTTTTAAGTAGCCTCCAAATTTTTTTCCGGAGTGGTTGTACTAGTTTACATTCCCACCAACAGTGTAAGAGGGTTCCTTTTTCCCTGCATCCTCATCAACACCTGTTGTTGGTGGTGTTGCTAATGATGGCTATTCTAACAGGGGTGAGGTGGAATCTTAGTGTGCTTTTAATTTGCACTTCTTTTATTGCTAGAGATGGTGAGCATTTTTTCATGTGTTTTTTGGCCATTTGAATTTCTTCTTTTGAGAAAGTTCTGTTTAGTTCACTTGCCCATTTCTTTATTGGTTCATTAGTTTTGGGAGAATTTAGTTTTTTAAGTTCTCTATATATTCTGGTTATCAGTCCTTTGTCTGATATGTAGCTGGCAAATATTTTCTCCCACTCTGTGGGTGTTCTCTTCAGTTTAGAGACCATTTCTTTTGATGAACAGAAGCTTTTTATTTTTATGAGGGCCCATTTATCTATGCTATCTCTTAGTTGCTGTGCTGCTGGGGTTTCGCTGAGAAAGTTCTTACCTATACCTACTAACTCCAGAGTAGTTCCTACTCTTTCCTGTATCAACTTTAGAGTTTGTGGTCTGATATTAAGATCCTTGATCCATTTTGAGTTAATATTGGTATAGGGTGATACACATGGATCTAGTTTCAGTTTTGTGCAGACTGCTAACCAGTTTTCCCAGCAGTTTTTGTTGAAGAGGCTGCTATTTCTCCATCGTATATTTTTAACTCCTTTCTCAAAGACAAATTGGTTATAGTTGTGTGGCTTCATATCTGGGTCCTCTATTCTGTTCCACTGGTCTTCATGTCTGTTTTTGTGCCAGTACCATGCTGTTTTTATCGTTATTGCTTTGTAATATAGTTTGAAGTTAGGTATCCTGGTATCTCCAATATTGTTCTTTTGACTGAGTATTGCCTTGGCTATTTGTGGCCACTTGTGTTTCCATATAAATTTCATGGTAGATTTTTCAATGTCTTTAATAATGTCATTGGAACTTTGATGGGAATTGCATTAAACATGTAGATAACTTTTGGGAGTATTGACATTTTTACTATATTGATTCTACCAATCCATGAGCACGGGAGATCTCTCCACTTTCTATAGTCTTCCTCAATCTCTTTCTTCAGAAGTTTATAGCTTTCCTTGTAGAGGTCATTCACATCTTTTGTTAGGTTTACACTTAGGTATTTGATTTTTTTTGAGGCTATTGTAAATGGAATTGTTTTCATATATTCTCTTTCAGTTTGCTCATTGTTAGTGTATAGAAATGCTAATGATTTTTCTATGTTGATTTTATATCCTGCTACCTTGCTGTTGCTATTGATGATGTCTAGAAGATTCTGAGTAGACCTTTTTGGGTCTTTAAGGTATAGGATCATGCTGTCTGCAAATAGGGATATTTTGACAGTTTCTTTACCTATTTGTATTCTTTTTATTCATTCTTCTTGCCTAATTGCTCTGGCTAGGAATTCCAGTACTATGTTGAATAGGAGTGGAGATAGTGGGCATCCTTGTCTGGTTCCTGATTTTAGAGGGAATGGTTTCAGTTTTTCTCCATTAAGTATAATGCTGGCTGTAGGTTTGTCATATATAGCTTTTATAATGTTGAGGTATTTTCCTTCTATTCCTAGTTTTCTTAGAGCTTTTATTATGAAATGATGTTGGATCTTATCAAAGGCTTTTTCTGCATCTATTGAGATGATCAAGTGGTTTTTGTCTTTGCTTCTGTTAATGTGGTCTCTTACATTTATTGATATATATGTATCAATATGTATCAATATATATGTGGTATGTTGAACCACCCCTGCATCCCTGGGATGAAGCCTACTTGGTCATGGTGAATAATCTTTTTGGTGTGTTGTTGAATTTGGTTTGCCATTATTTTGTTGAGGATTTTTGCATAAATGTTCATTAAGGAGATTGGCCTATAGTTCTCCTTTTTGGAGGTGTCTTTGCCTGGTTTTGGGATAAGTGTAGTACTGGCTTTATAAAAAGTGTTTGGCAGTTTTCCTTCCCTTTCTATTTCATGGAACAGTTTAAGGAGGGTTGGTATCAGTTCTTCTTTAAAGTTCTGATAGAATTCAACAGAGAATCCATCAGGTCCTGGACTTTTCTTTTTGGGGAAACTCTTGATTGCTGCTTCAATTTCATTTTGTGTTATAGATCTATTCAAGTGATTAATTTCCTCTTGGTTCTGTTTTGGATGATCATATGTATCTAGAAATCTGTCCATTTCTTTAAGATTTTCAACTTTATTTGAATATAGGTCCTTGAAGTAGTCTCTGATGATTTCCTGGACTTCCATGGTGTTTGTTGTTATCTCCCCTTTTGCATTCCTGATTCTACTAATATGGGTTTTTTTCTCTCCTCATTTTAGTCAGATTTGTCAGGTGTCTATCAATCTTGTTTATTTTTTCAAAGAACCAACTTTTTGTTTCATTAATTCTTTGTATGGTTTTTTTGGTTTCTATTTCATTGATTTCAGCTCTTATTTTTATTATTTCTCTCCTTCTATTTGTTTTGGGATTTGCTTGTTCTTGTTTTTCTAGGAGTTTGAGATGTATCATTAGGTCATTGATGTGGGATCTTTCAGTCTTTTTAATATATGCACTCATGGCTATAAACTTTCCTCTCAGGACTGCCTTTGCTGTGTCCCATAGGTTCCGGTAGGTTGTGTTTTCATTTTCATTGACTGCCAGGAGCTTTTTAATTTCCTCTTTTATTTCATCAATGATCCATTGTTCATTAAGTAATGAGTTATTTAGTTTCCAGATGTTTGAATGTTTTTTGTCTTTACTTTTGTTGTTGGGTTCTATTTTTACTGCATTGTGATCAGATAGTATGCACAGTATAATTTCTATTTCCTTATATTTGCTGGGACTTGCTTTGTGCCCTAGGATATGATCTATTTTGGAGAAGGTTCCATTGGGTAGTTCTTTTGATCTGGTCTGTTTGGTGTCCTGGAGGCCTCTTGCAGCTGTATGGGAATATCTTCCTCTAGATTTGGGAAATTTTCCGTTATTATTTTGTTGAATATATACCACATTCCCTTTGCTTGCACCTCTTCTCCTTCTTCAATGCCCATGATTCTCATGTTTGGTCTTTTAATGGAGTCGGTGAGGTCTTGCATTTTCTTTTCACAGGTCTTGAGTTGTTTAATTAATAAATCTTTGGTTTTTCCTTTAATTACCATTTCATCTTCAAGTTCTGAGATACTGTCTTCTGTTTGTTCTCTTCTGCTGGATTAGGCTTCCATTTTGTTTTGCAGTTCTGTTTCGTTCTTTTTTCTGAGGTTTTCCATATCCTGGGTCGTTTCCTGTTTAATGTTGTCTATTTTTGTCCTGAGTTCATTTATCTTTTTATTAATTGTGTTCTCTGTTTCACTTTGGTGTTTATACAGTGCTTCTATGGTTTCCTTTATTTCTTCTTTTGCTTTTTCAAATTCTCTATTATTGTTGTCTTGGAATTTCTTGAGTATCTCCTGTACATTTTTGTTGACCATATCCAGTATCATCTCTATAAAATTCTCATTGAGTACCTGTAGTATGTCTTCTTTTAAATTATTCTTGTGGGCTTTATTGGGTTCTTTGGCATAGTTTATCTTCATTTTGTTGGAGTGTGAGTCTGAGTATCTGTTTTCTTCATTTCCCTCTGGTTCCTGTACTAGTTTTTTGCTGTGGGGAAACTGGTTTCCCTATTTTTTCTGTATTCTCATCATTGCCCTTAGTGTTGTTATTGTCCCTGTACTGTGTGCAATTATGTATTTTCTGGCTTATAATAATAGCACTAGTGATATTTAGAATGGAAGGGTGAGAAGGGTTGGAGAGCAAAGAAGTTAAAGGAAAAGGGAAAAACAAATAATCAAGTAGAAAAAAAACTAAATAAAGAAACAAACAAAAAAAGTTTCAAAGATATAAACAGGGAGAGACAGTGTACTAATCAACCATAAGCTTGTCTGTGTCTTCCCAAGCCATCTGGGTGCAGGTGTCTGGTGGCCTGGGGGCCCTCCTGGTTTCCCTGTTTTTTCTGTCTTCCCATCATTGTTTTTGGGGTTGTTACTGTCCATGTACTGTGTGCAATTAAGTATTTTCTAGCTTGTAATAATAACAATGGTAATATTTAAAATGGAAGGGTGAGAGGAGATGGAAAGCAAGAAGTTAAAGAAAAGGGAAAAACTTATAAACAGACAAGTAGGAGAAAACAAAACAATGAATCAAACAAGAAAGTTTCAAAGGTATAAACAGGGAGCATTAGTGTACTAATCAACAGTAAGCTGAACAGGCATTAGAGAGACAGAGAGAAGGTTGAAAATAAAAAATAAAAAGAATAAAGTTAAGAATAAAAATAAAAATAAGTAAATGAAAGACATATATATATATAATAAAACAAGATGAAAAATAAATAATAAAAAAAAGTCCAAGTTCAAATGCAATGAAGTTTCAGTCTTAATAATTTTGGTGTCCATCTCAGTCTCCAATTCTGGAGATAGTGCCTCAGATGTTGTTCTGTAGTTGTCTCATCAAAGGGGATGCATAAAGTAGAACAAAACTGCACACAAAAAAAAAAAACCTACAGTGTCCCAAGTTTAAATTCAATACAGTTTCAGTAAGTTTTTCAGCATGCAGGTGTAGTTTGGTTGTTTTCACATCAAAGGTAGGGAGAGAGAAAAAAAAAAAGAGTCTGGAGACAGTTCTGTGAGTGGTATCTGTGGCTGTGGCTTGCCTGCCCACTGCTGTCAGCCTGCTGTTGCTGGCGGTATTATTTATGCAGATCTCAGGGGTGAGCTTAACACTCACCTGGCCCTGCAGGCTTTGTTTATTCAGAATTCTCCTGTGTGCGAGCCTCTGCTACAAGCTTTCCCCTTTCCAAGCACACTGGGGGAGGTGACACTGCACCCACTTTCTCAGGCCTGTATGTTTGTTTACAGCTCACATGGGAAGTGGGTCTTCCCCCCCTCCTGTGGAGTTTTCCTCCCACTGCCACTCTCACAAGTTTTCCTGTTCCTCCCACCAGAGCCTCTCCGGCTCACCCAGCTTGTTTATTTACAGTTCTGGGAAGGATTCCCTTCCCCGAGTCTTTGGTGCTCAGTGCATCCCACCCTCTTTCCCACATGTCTTTATTGTTCTTATTGCTTATTACTCAGTTTCTCTTTTTTCCCTGGGTGGAGGTCAGTCTGTCCAACAGGCTATGCTGCTCTGGCCCTGAGTTTTCTGTGGGAGTACCACAATACCGCTAAGCTCACCTTGTCCACATCTTCCCAAGCCATCTGGGCACGGGCAAATGGTGGCCCGGGGCCCCTCCTGGTTTCTCTGTTTAACATGAAGTGGAGATGCTCTGCACCGGCTGAAGGTGTGGAGGGGTCAAAGTTTTGCCTCTTCTAGGTGGTTTTGCCTGCAAGGTGTGTCTCCAGCATCTCTCCAAGATTTCACTATAGGAGGCATGCTTTCTGCTTCCTCCCTCTAGCCACCATCTTGGAATCCTTCCTTCCCCTTTTGCATTTCTGATTTTACTGATGTGGTTTTTTTCTCTCCTCATTTTAATCAGATTTGCCAGGGTTCTGTCAATCTTATTTATTGTTTCAAAGAACCAGCTTTTTATTTTTTGATTCTTCGTATGGCTTTTTTGTTGTTGTTGTTTCTTTTTCATTGATTTCAGCCCTTACTTTAATTATTTCTCTCAGTTTGCTTGTTTGGGGATATGTTTCTTCTTTTTTTTCTAGGAATTTGAGCTGTAATATTGGATCATTGATTTGAGATCTTTCTGACCTTTTAATATATGCACTCATGGCTATAAAATTTCCTCTTAGGACTGCCTTGCTGTGTCCCATAGGTTCTGGTAGGTCATGTTTTCATTTTCATTAACTTCCAGGAACTATTTAATTTCCTCTTTTATTTCATCAATGACCCATGGATCATTGAGCAATGTGTTGTTCAGCTTCCAATTATTTGCATGTTTTTTACTGTTGTTTTTGTTGTGATTTGTAGTTTTAATGCATTGTGTTCAGATAGAATGCATGAGATTTTTTCTATTTTCTTATATTTGCTGAGGCTTGCTTTGTGCCATAAGATATGATCAGTTTTAGAGAAGGTTCCGTGAGCTGATGAAAGAATGTATATTGTGCAACAGTTGGATAAAATATTGTGTAGACATCAGTGAGGTCCATTTGCTCTATTGTGTGATTTAGTTCTAGGATTTCTTTATTGATTTTTTGTTTGGATGACCTATCTATTGGTGATAGGGGATTATTAAGGTCTCCCACTACCACTGTGTTAGAGTTTATATATGTTCTTAGGTCCTTCAGAGTATGTTTGATGAAATTGAGTGCATTGGTTGATAAGATTGATAAGGGGTCCCAAGTTTTTTTTTTTTCCCCCCGGATGCCCTTCTCTTTTTCTTTTCTTTTCTTTTTTTTTCTTTTATTATTCATATGTGCATACAAGGCTTGGTTCATTTCTCCCCCCTGCCCCCACCCCCTACCTTACCACCCACTCCATCCCCTCCTTCTCTCCCCCCCAATACCCAGCAGAAACTATTTTGCCCTTATCTCTAATTTTGTTGAAGAGAGAGTGTAAGCAATAATAGGAAGGAACAAGGGTTTTTGCTGGTTGAGATAAGGATAGCTACACAGGGCATTGACTCACATTGATTTCCTGTGCGTGGGTGTTACCTTCTAGGTTAATTCTTCTTGAACTAACCTTTTCTCTAGTACCTGTTCCCCTTTTCCTGTTGGCCTCAGTTGCTTTTAAGGTATCTGCTTTAGTTTCTCTGCATTGAGGGCAACAAATGCTAGCTAATTTTTTAGGTGACTTACCTATCCTCACCCCTCCCTTCTGTGCTCTCACTTTTATCATGTGCTCATAGTCCAATCCCCTTGTTGTGTTTACCCTTGATCTAATGATTATACAGAAGCTGAGTCAATAGCTCCTCACCCAAATTCAAGAAGAAAATTAGAACAGTGCAAAAAATATCATTGAAAGCTTCCCCATTTCTCCTAAGCAATGTTTCCTCTCTGGGAAGTTCCCATAGAGCCAGGATAAATTGGATTTATAAATGCCCCAAGCATAAGTACAGAGGCTAGGAATTTTAAAAAAGAGATGAAACCATTTTTAGACATACTGAAACTAGAAGTTTAAGGAGATCTATTGTGATTTGCATAAAAATAAATGGTCCCGAGCTTATTTTGTTGCTGCCCTGAGGATAATTCTAACTTTCACCTACGGTTTAAAAGGTTTTTCTGAGTGTACTCCCTAATTGCTTATTGTTATGTGTCATTTTGTTTGTGTCTCTAAGCCAGCATTGAGAAAATTTTAACTTGCTCCTGGAATTCTAGCTCATCTTAAGTGTGTTTAAATTGACATTTTGGTGGTAGAGGCATGCCTAACTTAAAACTTTTTGTACTTGTGAATTTATGTAAACTTCTTCAAAATGGTTCTTAAACTGTTGCTATAAAGTTAATGTGATATTCAACATAACAAAAGGCAGGTGTTCAAGAGGTAACTTAAGTGTTCAGATTAAAGTAAAAATTGTTTTTTAAAGCAAACTATATAAAACTGCTTAAATATATGTAGACAAATGATCATGATGTGTTATATTCTATTGAAATTATTTTTGGCAGTACTGGGGCTTGAACTCAAGGCCTCACGCTTGTTAAGCTGGCTCTCTACCACTTGAGCCACACCTCCAGCTGATCCTACTCAAAATATTTCAGTCAACTAACAAATGTGTTTTTATAAATTGTCATTTGAAGAAATGAGTGCTTTTTTAAAAGGTCTTTATTAAATTATAAGATTAAAAGTTAAAAAAAAAAAAGAAATTGAGCGCATTGGCATTGGGTGCATGTAGGTTGATAATTGTTATTTCCTTTTGTTGTATTTTCTTTTTTCTTAATACAGAGTGTCCTTCTTTATCTCATTTGATCAATGTAAGTTTGAAGTCTACTTTTTCTGAGATAAGTATTGCTACCCCTGCCTGTTTTAGGGGGCCACTGGCTTTGTAAATCTTCTTCCAGCCATTCACTCTTATCCACTGCTTACTTCTGTCAATGAGGTTGGTCTCCTGTAGGCAGCAGATTATTGGATCTTCCTTTTTAATCCAGTTTGTCAATCAGTGTCTTTGATGAAGGAATTTAGTCCATTAATAGTCAGTGTTAGTATTGCTAGGTACATGGTGATCCCTGCCATGTAGTTGTCTTTGTTGTTTAGAGGTTTGATTGGGTGTAGGTGAGTCAATGTTATTGTCTACCCCCTTGCCTTTTCTTCTCCTGTGGTTTGGTATTGCCTGCATGTTCATGGTTTTGTTTGCTTTCACTTTCTGTGTGCAGAAATCTTTGTAGAATCTTTTGTAGTACTGACTTGGTGGTCACATATTGTTTTAGTTTCTGCTTATTGTGGAAGACTTTTATTGCTCCATCTATTTTGAATGACAGTTTTGCTGGGTAGAGTATCCTAGGATTGAAGTTTTTTTCATTTATTGCCCAGAGGACCTCACTCCATGTTCTTCTTGCTTTTATGGTTTCCGTTGGGAAAACTGCTATTATTTTGATGGGTTTACCTTTGCATGTTATTTGTTTTTTTCTCTCTTACAGCCTTCAATATTTTATCTCCAGTCTCTGTTCTTGTTGTTTTAGTGATAATATGTCATGGGGTTGTTCTATTTTGGTCAAGTCTGTTTGGGTTCTGGGGGCTTCCTGTACCTGAATTGGCATAGTTTTCTCTAGATTTGGGAAATTGTCTGTTATTATTTTGTTGAATATATTACTCATTCCTTTTGCTTGCACCTCTTCTTCTTCAATGCCCATGATTCTCAGGTTTGGTCTTTTGATGGATTCAGTGAGTTCATGAATATTCCCTTCACAGGTCTTGAATTTTTTGACTAATATTTCTCCAGTTTTTCCTGTAATTACCATTTCATCTTCAAGTTCTGAGATTCTCTCTTTTGCTTGTTCTAGTCTGCTGGTATGGCCATCCATTTTGTATTGTATTTCTGTTTCATTCTTTTTTCAGAGGTTTTCCATATTGTGGGTCACTTCCTCTTTGATATTCTCAGTTTTGTCCTTAATTAATTTATCCCTCTATTTATGGTGTTTTCTGCTTCACTTTGATGTTCATTTAGGGCTCCTATGATTTCACTTATTTATTTTTGTGTTTTCTCATATTCTTCATTTTTGTTGCCTTGGAATTTCTTGAGTGGCTCCTGTACATATTGGTTGACCATGTCTAGTAACATCTTTATGAAATCCTCATTGATTACTTTCAGGATTTATTCTTTCAGGTTGTTCTTGTCAGCTTCAATGGGTTCCTTGGTATAGTTTATCTTTGTTTTGTTGCAGTCTGGATCTGGGTATCCATTTTCTTCATTTTCCTCTGAATCTTGTACTAATTTATTTTTTTGGAGAGAATGGTTTCCATCCCTTTTTCATCTTCCCATATTTCTATTAGGTACCATTTCTGTCCCTGGACTATGTGTAATTTAGTATTAACTGAGTTCCAATATTAATAGTAACAAAACCAAGAAAGATGGAGAAAAAAGAGAAAGAAAAAGAAAAAGAAAGAAAGAAAAAAAATGGAGTACCAGAGAAAACAGCAGGAAGAAATGGTTTATGATCAAATGCAAACCAGATAGCCAAATCCTTAAAGAAATGCCAAAAAAAAAATCACCAGTTCTGGAACAGTAAAATTGCAGTCTTAGTTGTTTTGGTGTTACTACTTTAGCATCCATCCTTTCTGTCTGTGTCTCCTAAGCTGGTTTGGAACCCTCATGTGGCAGTTGGTGGGCATATGGGGGCCCTGTGGGCTTGAGGGGTGGAGGCCTGGCAGAGTGGTGATCTGGTAGGCCTACCCTGCAGGGGCTTGGTGGAGGGGCTATCTGTCAAACCTGCAGAGTGGGGGCCTGGTGCACCTGTGGGGAGGGGACCCAATGGAGCAGAGATTCAGTGGGCCTTCTTTGCTGGTGCCTGGCGGACTGGTGGTCCTGTGGACCTGCAGAGTGTGTGCCTGGTGGGCCTGCATGGTGGGGGCTCAGCAGAGTGAAGATCTAGTTGGCCTGCAGAGCTGGGGTCTGGTGGGCCCAAGGGGTGGGGAGCCTGGGACAGCGGAGATCCAGAGGGCCTACACAAAGCTGGAGTCTCATGGTATTGCTTTTGTTACCTTTTAAGAGTAGAGAACTTTTGTTGGATGGAAGCTATAGAAGAGAAAAAATGACAAGGATAGAAAAAATGGTATGGTATCTGTCTCCATCTGGACCTGTTAACTGAGTCCCTACCAGAAATGGAGATGAATAGGATGACAATATCTTTGCCTTATGCCTTGTCCCAAAGTTCTGAGACCCCATCTACTTCAAAAGGGGCAAAGAATCTTTCCCTATCTCTGCTCTTCTGGCCCATCAACAATAAGCTAGACAAGTTTTATCATGCTTAAGCTCAATGATATGCTTTTGTTTTTATTTTGTTTTGCTTTGTTTTGGCAGGTGCTTTACCACTTGAGCCACTCCACCAGTCCAATGATATGTTTTGCAAACACATTAATAAATAATGCACAGTTTTGTCATTTTAAAAATTTATTTATTAGCATATTATAGTTGTACTGGGGTACATTGAAGCATATCCAAAAGTGCTTACAATATCTCTTAGTTAGATTTATTCCCTCGGTCTTTCTCCCTTTTACCCATTTCCCCCTTTCTTAGAACAGTTTCAACAGGTGTCATTGTTTATTTTCATAAATGAATACATAGTGCTTCCACCATGTTGGCCCTCCTTTACCCTTCCTTTATACCTTCTCCCTTCTCACTGGTACCAACCCCTGGACAGTACTTGTTTTACTTTCCTGTCCTTCATTTTTGCTTATCTTAATTCTTGAAATGACTGGACATGGCAGCTCAATTTTCAGTGTAAAAAATATTTTTGTTTATATATATATATATATATATATATATATATATATATATATCCCTAAATTGGTTCATCCCATTAATTATTCTCCTCTCTACTTTATTCCTCTTCTTATGGTGGTTTCAACAAGGTAAATGTTCCATATTCATACTTGTATAAAAAATATATCAACCATATTCACCTTCTTCACTTTCTTCATTTACTCTCCCCTCTTTCCATTTAGGTGTCTGTTCATTGTTCAGTGGGATTTTTGGTATTTTACCTGTAAATGTATCCTGCTTAAGTCAATCTAAGCTCCCTCCACTGAACTTCCTCATCTTTTAAACATCAACCATGGCAAATACTTATTCGGTATGAATGGTGAGTAGGAAATATTAGTGTTGCAGGAGGGTTGAAACAGGAGATTGATTTTTGACATATGAAAAGCTAACCTTTGGTGACTTTTTTTTGTCTACCACTGTATAAAAATAATACACAAATTAATGTTTATGCATGACACCCATCATACTAGTTCATAACTTCTGTGAGCATACTAAACTTGACTGAACATTCTGCTGATATAATTTTAGCTTCTCAGCTGCTTGCATTGAAGTAGTGGCTCAATCTGGGGACATTGTGAGGCTCAACAGAAACATCTGTTGATTTCTCTTTTCAACTGAATTGGCTGGAATTTTCCAAGTTCTCATGTACCCTTCAACTTACTCCTGACTATGTAACTTTCTTTTTTAAATTTTTATTTTATTTTTTTTGTGGTACTGGGGTTTAAACTCAGGGCCTCCTGCTGGTGTAGAAGTCTTTGACCTTTTCTTTGACTCTCTTCTACAAAGGAATCAAGAAAACAGACAGACCAGATTCAATAGGAGCAAGTTAGGGTTTCAATATCAAGGGTGTCATTCATTGTGAACCATTGTAGGTTTTAGTGACCACAAAAAATAGAGTGACAAAGTATTACAATTTGTATGGGACTGAGGAAGCTGGCAGAACATGAGACTTTCAGTGTTAAGACTAGGAAATTTATGCAAAGAAGTGTATGATTTCATCCTGACAAAATAAAGCAGGAGTCTGCTACTGTATGAAGTAGAAATTGAAACAAAAGTTATTTGAGTTACAGGTATTAACCTACTTAACTCCGTACTCAAATTCACTTTCTAGGAAATGCTTCAATCTCTTTTAGGGTTGATGATACAGAAGGTTTCCATACTATTTTTATTTTCCACAGGCAGCCAGGCCTAAGTGAAAGAACTTGGATTTAAGTTTTATAATGTTTCTATCATATGACAACATTGTAGAAGATGCTTACAATAGATTTGCTTCTGTTTATGCTTACATCATATGCTCCTAAAGCTTGATGCTTGGTTGTCTAGCTATTGTTCACGTACTATGCAGAGGAGGCATTGGCAACATTGTAGGACCCTGGAAGAGGAGAGCTCACACTCACTACTGTGGTGGCAGCCTGATACATTAAGCCATTCAATGCATGTCTGTGAATAAATGCAAATCACCGAACCTTTTAAAAAAAGGATCATTCTGATCTTTTATTTATTTACTTACTTATTTACTAATTTTTTTGCCGAACTGAGGTTTAAACTCAGGGCCTACACTTTGATCTACTTCAGCAGTCCTTTTTTATAAAGGATTTTTTTGAGCTAAGTTCTCAAAAACTATTTGCTTGGGCTGGCTTCTAACTGTGATTCTCCTGATCTCTGCCTCCTGAGTAGCTTAGATTACAGGTGTGAGCCACTGGCTGTTTAATTCTACATTAATACTTTATAATTTGTGAACATTCTGCAGTGATTTTTTCAAAATTTTATTTTCCAAAGCTATCATGTTATATTATTGAGGCAGCCATAATACAATTGGCATGAACTTGTTCAAAACAACAGAAAATTATCATCTCATAGTTTGAAGACTAAAATTAGAAAATCAAGCAGAGTGACACTCCATCAGGGAGGGGATATCAGGAAGAATCCATTCTTTGACTTTCCCGGCTTCTGGTGATTGCTAGCATTCTCTGGCTTGTGACCACATCCTTCAATTTCTACCAATGTTGTCACGTTATTTCGTCTTCTGTGTGAATCTACAAAACCACCCTGTGCCTCCACTATTAAGAGTAGTTGTCCTTGGATACTGAACCTGTGTGTGTAATCCAAGATAATCTTCTCCTTTCAAAACCCTTATTCAGATCTTATTTATATAAGGTTATATTCACAGATTCTTAGGATTATGATATAGAAATATCATTTGGGAGTTGCTGTTAAGTTCATCAGTGACATATATTTATGTGTACAAATATTTAGAGTTAAAATAAAGTCTGAAGTACTTTAAGAATAATTAGAACAAGTATTTCAATGATACTTGGTAAAAGTAAGACTATCTCAACAAAAATATTATAATAGTGTCATGCCTTTTATGTTCACATAACAAATAAATTTGTACTTATTTTGTTTATTGAATTAATAAAAAGGTCATTAAGCAATTGAAGAAACTGATTTCCAGTTTCTATGAAGGAACAGAGGAATTCATAATTCCTGGATAAGAACTGATGGGCTCAGCTAGATATTTTATAGATTTAAAACACATCCAGAAAGTGAGTAGAGAGAGAGAGAGAGAGAGAGAGAGATTGGCTGGCTAAGAAATTGACTTCGTCCTCAGGAGAAATAATCATCTGTAACCAAATTATTATCACTGCACAGTTATATAAACCATTTTTGGAGACATGCCATATATAATTCAACAACAAAATGTCTGTGTTTAGAGAACATAGCACACGTTTTATAGAATAACAGTTTGATGCTCATAAACTGTTTGTTTTCTACAATATTTAAATTAATTCACACAAAATACTTTTTTTTACCAGTTTTCATTTGCAACAATGTGGTAGTACCCAAATTATATTTAATTAATGAATGTGGCTCAACAATGTTTCTTAATCTATTAATCACACCCTAAGATAGTTTGATTGATATTTATTTTACCTGGTATTAGTAGCAAATAATTTTCTGTGTATCCAAACACATTGCTGAGTAGATGTCATAAAAAGTTTCAACTTTCTTTTTTGTTCTGTCTTGCTCTGACCCATAACCTTCTTGCCATTCTATTTATTTTGGTCTCCTTCTCTTTGACATAGTTATCCCCTGGAAATGCATTCTGACACAGATGTGCAGAAGTCTCCCTTGGCCTTCTCTTTGTAGAAGTTTACATAGCAGATGATACAAGTGGCCCAGCATATATTTGTGGGATTGAAGTAAAAGAAATCTGATAGAATGCTAAGAGCTTTGGCATTTTGTCAAATTATATCAATGACTTGTTAGAAAAATTGAGAATATATCAAAACATTTCAATGTTTTCCTCTTATTTCTCAGGTCTCCATTCTATCTTAGTAAAGTATGATGTAGTTATCCCATCTTCTGAAAATAGACATTTTCTCGACTCCTTTCTTTCACCCGATTCTAAAGCATCATTTTATTTTTTTGGTGTTTCTTTATCTTTTCTTTTTTTTTTCCTTTGCTTCTATGACAGCCTCAACTATTTTGTGTTTCTTACCCCCAGTAGACTAAATTTTAGTTGATTCATTGTTAAAATGTAGGAAATTTAAATGGAAACAATGAGAACACTTATGGTGACTTTCAGAGTTAAGATATTTTCTCCATGCAAGTTTCTAAATGAGTGATAGTATTTGAAAAAATAAACAGATCAATGAAGAAAACAAAAATGTCAATGACTTATCCTTTCAGCTAATACAAAAATACAATGCATAAACACAATGGCAGTGAGAAGTAATTATATCTTTAAAATACATTTTACCTATTTCTATAGTCTGTTACATATTCTGTAGGTTTGTTGTAATTTGTTCTTGAGACTCAACATGGGAAGGAGAATTATGACATATGCTGTCACCTAATACCTTAGCTCTGCAACCCTGGGTTTCCATTGGGAAAGGGTTACTGAGCAAGAGAAATCAGTGAAGGGAGGGCAGTTTCACCAGATTGGCCAAAGAAGATAGAAATGAAGGGGTTGCGATTGTTTGAATAGGGAGTTTATATAAAAGCTATCCACTGCTTCAGATTGAAATGCTTAGTGCTTTTTAATAATGTTAAATGGACTTATTATGAGCATAATGCAACAGCAACCATCTTACATAGTTCACTACCTAACTTTTTTTCTTTTTTTTTCTTTTTATTGACCAATATTTGCTCATAATACATTAATATAAGGAAGCAAATATAGAAAAAAGCTGGAAGCCTAACTGGTTGGTTTCAGGAGAAATAAAAAATAAACAAATAAATAAATAAGCCAAAAAGTCAGGTGAAATATTTTTTTTAAATATTCTGAAATTTAATTGATCATTAAAATAGCTTAATTCAATGTGTAGAAAATGTACAATGAAAAACTACTGTCTTCTGGATGAGTTTATTCCTATAGTCCCTGAAACAAACTTTATTCCATAAGTTCTACATATAATTATCCCCGTGACACTTTATTTTACATGTCAACTTAACTGGGTGGGGGGATGCTCAAAGGCTGGCAAAATGTTATCTCTGAGTGTGTCTGTGAGGGTGTTTATGGAAAATCAACATTGAATCATTACACTGAGTAAAAACCTGCTTTCACCAATGAAGGATGGACATCACCCAGGTTGTCCAGGGCCCCAAAATAACAGAAAGGCAACAAGTATCTTGATTTGTGAAAATCTCCTGGTTCTTGGACCTTTAGATTTATTGTTACCACTGTCTCTAGCCACGTGACTCTCAGGCCTAGAGGACAGACCTTATGGTAGTGAGAAGTAAAATCTCAGCAGCTGTGACAGTCAGAGCAGAGAAATGATAGGGGAAGGGACAACGTGGAGAGAATGTTTGCAGGGGTAAGATAGACACAAGAACACGAAGTGAAGCTGTGCGTAAAGTGACATGTCAATTTAAATTTGCCACAAATTGGAAAACAAAGTTACTTAGGCCAAGTATGTAATAGTTAGCAATGACCATAACCTCTGAAAATTTACAGGCCCAGGAAAGAAAAGAGATTTTTATCCTTGGCTACAGTTTGGTCACAAATCACAAAAGGGTTGATATGGTTCATAGCATTTTCTAATTTTGTCTCATAGCATTTGTTTTCTGTTTGTTTTTTTTTTAACAGGTTTTTTTTGCTGTTACTGGGATTTGAACTCAGGGGTTACACATTAAACTACTCCACCAGCCCTTTTTTGTGATGTGGTTTTTTGAGAATAGGGCCTCGAGAACTATCTGCCCAGGCTGGCTTTGAACCACAATTGTCCTCATCTCTGCTACCTAGGTAGCTAGGATTATAGGCATTAGCCACCAGCTCCTGGCATTTTATATGGAGCAAGAATAATAACATTCCAAGAAATCTAAATTGAAAAAGTAGGGAAAAAAGAGTGGCACTGTTGAGAGAGCTTGAGAATGTAGAGGCATCACAAACTCATGAGACTTTTTTAAAAACTTAGAAAACTTGTAACAAATCTATTGAAAATATATCTTATTTCATATTTTTTATAAAATAAAATTTTATATTTTATATTTTTATATAAATTTTATATTTTTTAGGTGGTACTGCAAATTTTATATTTTTTAGGTGGTACTGTTTTCATATCTACTTTTAGCCATTTATTTATTTTATTTTTTCCTTCTTCTGCCCAAGTTGAATAAAGCAGAATTGTATAGTAAGAAAAATAGGATCTAGATGGGAATATTGTGTCATCTCTTCATTCAGTGCCTCTCTAAACATAAAATTTGGAGTAATAATTTGAAAAAAAAGTACTCTTTGTTTCTTCACTATAAAATGAATCAACAAAATAATGACATCGAAATAAATGCTTTAATTACATCTAAAACATGATAGATACTTGGTAATTACAGCACATGTAATTATAGTAAAAAAGCTATGCTCACCTCAGAAATTTTAGGAACACAGAAATTAATAAAGAAATGTATAAATACAGATGCGTTATTCAGAAACAATGATTCAGATTGTTATCTGAATCTTACAGATGAGAACACAGAAACAGAAAGCTTCAGTAATTTGCTTAGAATTCATAAATGGTTGAACCACATTGAAATGTGGGCCATCTGGCTCTACAATACATTAAATGCAATTGTCATAATTAAATAAATTCAGCACATAGAATATTTACTCTCTTTTAAATATTAAATCTCATATTGAAAGTACAGCAATGTTAATTAAAAGTCTGGGAATTATACTTTTGAAATGATAGCAAATATTCCATTTGTTGGATGCTCTGCAATACTTTTAGATATTCAGATTCTATTCTTGAAAGCATATGTCACTTATGCTTTTTAGTTGCATAAATATTATTTCAATAAACATCAAAGGACAGTCATCCCTGATTCTTAAATTATATTCTCCAGAAATATATTGAGATATCAGTACTCATAAGTGATGACAGTGTGAACATTTGTGAGATGGTCAAAACTGTAGTACTTAAATTTTAGTACTTAAGCTTTGCTTGTTGCCATTGAAAAAGCATTAGCTTGCTTGTTGCCATTGAAAAAGCATTAAAAAGCTCATTTATACTTTTCTGCAGCTCACCTGTACAAATAAATTAAGGAAAATAGGATAAGTCAAGAAAAGAAATCTGTCAGCAGGTTTAGAAGAGGAGAATCTGGCAGCATGCTTTCTGGTTAGAGCAAGCAGGTGCCTCATCAGGCAGCAGTCAGAACATGGTCCCAAGGAAGCAGCTGAGGAAATAGATGCTTGATTAGAAGGAAAATATCTGGTGAAATAATTAAAGTGGTGAAAGCTGAGAGGTGACAGGAATGGAAAACAGAAAGGAGAAAATATAGAAAGCATAAAAAAGAAGAAGAAAATGTTGATTACAGTGTATTGAGCTAATAAGAATGAAATAATAGTGATGTCAAGGAATATCACTTAAGAGAGTGAATTTTCAAAATAAAATATCTGGTTTACATGCACATTAAATGTAATTCTCTTTTCTACTTATCCTGTTCTTTTTCTTTTTCTTTCTTTCTTTCTTTCTTTCTTTCTTTCTTTCTTTCTTTCTTTCTTTCTTTCTTTCTTTCTTTCTTTTCTTTCTTTCTTTCTTTCTTTCTTTCTTTCTTTCTTTCTTTCTTTCTTTCTTTCTTTCTTTTTCTTTCTTTCCTTCCTTCCTTCCTTTCTTCCTTCCTTCCTTCCTTTCTTTTCTCTCTCTCTCTCTGCTTATGCTAGCTTTCTATAAATATACTAGCCTCAGGGAAAACTTCATGAATTAATCTTATGAAAATTATATCAAATTGTTTTAATTAACTGAAGGAGACTTACATGAAATTATCATTCTATAATATTTTCTAAATAAGTCTATACTGGAAAGAACTATGCACACATTCTAATATAGTTAATGTTTAAACTTACAATAGGTTCTGTTTTGTTCTTCTTCATTAGCATATATTGATTGTGTAATGGAGATTCATTGTGGCATTTCCAAATAGTCTTATATACAATAGATCCTTAAGATGTCACCCAATGTGCTTCAGAGGTACAACTCTTCCTTGTTAATTCATGCATTTAAGGAGAATAAAAGTTATTAACCATATTATCCTGCATAAGAGTTGATTGATAAGATAAATGTGCTTTGATCCATAGGTGATAAATGTAACTAATATAACAATAGCTTTCTACCGAAATACTGGGTGCTACATGTCTTTTTCAGTGTTTTGGATATGCCCTCATGTCTGAATATTACCTTTATGTTTTTCTTTCAATATTTTTACTATCACCTTTGAAACTACAAAGTATTTTTATTTTTCATTTATATAGCAAGTTTTTGTTGCTTATGGATTAATGATTGAATGCACTAGAATGGAAATTTGAAATAGGATGAACAGAATTTTCTGAAAATTTTTTATTGATGTCTAAATTACATTGAGGCAAGATTTTAGCCTATGAAATATAACCCTCAACTGATGAATGGAGAAAAGTTTCAGAGGTTGTCAGATGCCCAGACCTCTATTCTGCCATTCTACTTGTATTACCCTGCTCCTCACTACCTCATCCCCTCCCCTGCATTTCAGGCTATACGATCTTTGCATAGTACATGACTAATGGCATTCTCTTGTGTCTCCCAATGTCAGATCTTCATCGAAGACATTCATTTAATATGTATGTTCCTACTCTGGTCAAGGCTAGAGCTTTTTTACCCCATAATAATATTAATTTAATGCCTATTATCCAAAGGTCTAGAACTCTTAGCTGCAAAGGCTGTAATTCTGGTCTGTTGCATCATTTAACAGTATATTTTTATCTTTTTCAATTTCTGGAATTTTAAAATTTTTATCTTATTTATGATTTTTCAAATTTATTGATGCATAACTGGAAAATAAAAATGTACATATTTAAAGCATAAAGATACTATTGTATCTATGTGTCTGCCAATGATTGTGCAATTTATGCACTTTATAAAGGTATCCAGCTGAGAGAATGATTGAGGGCTGAAATGCACTGTGGCTCCATGTCTAAGTGAATGTAGGGGCATTTTCTTTCTAAAAACACACTTCATTTATGCACAAAAGCATGCTTTGGCAAAGTTTTATCCACTGAGAGGATCACCCTGTTCAACTTTCTATAGGCTGGTATTGTGTGTTAATATTTGTATACGCACATACCCATGCACACACATTTGACTGGCAAAGGGAAGAAAAAATAGTAAATGTTTTTATTTCTTTTCTACTCTGACTGATGACTGAGAAAAATACCTAAATATTTTATATTTTGAAATAAGGTAGCTGATTTCTATAATTTTCTTGTGAGCATTTTTCTGGTTCTAATTAAGATAAGGCTCAAAGTCCTTGAGGAATGATAGAGAGATAAGGAGATAAGGAGAGAGCAAAAGAGAGGCAGAAAGGGAGGGGGAGAGGGAGAGTTTAGGTATCATTTGAGATTGTACCTCAAGTGTTCATGTATTTATAGACTTGGTCATGATATTGACAATGTTGATAGGTGGTCTGGACATTTAAGAGATGGGGCCTAGTAGGAGGTCTTTAGTTCTCAGTGAAACCGGCCTCCTTAGAGATTAACATGGCTGTCATGGAACTCAAAAGTCTTCCTGACATTAAGTTTTTCCCCTGAATTGCTGTCTGGCTTTCTTTTTTGGTGGTGTGACCTCTTCTTCCCATAATGTACTCTTCCCATTTGTTGGGGGACTGTGTCCAGAGCTGATATTATGTTCTTTGGACTTTCATCCCCCACCCCTGAGAGAACTAATAATGTTAGTCTGCTTTGGACATTTTGTTACAGTATCAGAATACAGATATGGATATATATGTATATATATGTACATACAGATCATAATATGCATATTCTCATTCATTATGTATATGTATATATGCACAATTTATGTGTATATGTAGAAATGTAATGCATTATATACTGATTAAATAAAACTGTGTATATATAAATATATTTTTAAGTTAGATAATTATCTAATCTAACATATTTGATAGTTTTTAATACTACAATTATAACTTGAAACATAAGAATGGTGGGAATATGGGATTTTATCCTTACTATATCTTTAATTTTCCATATCATGTTAAACTATGTTGTGCTTCCTGGCTCCAAATGCAAGGCAAACAATATTTGCCTAACTAGAGAAGTACTGTTATGTCAACTAGCATGGGAATGCGGATTGAAATTTCAGATTATTTATAGCATAGTACCATAATCTACTCTGAACTGAACTTGCAGGTCTACTACCAAAGTACACTGATGTACTTTGGGCTGTACTTTGGTCAAATTGAAAATTAATTCCCTCAATTTTAATTATGACATATTCATTTACTCACCCTGTGCACATCTTGTCCTTTCTTTTTCTGATTTATTCTACCCCACTGAGTTCCATATCAAGAAACAGACATAAGGTGATGTCTTATCTGATCTTTAAAATTATATAAAAATGAGAGTATACTTCATGCTATTCTCCTATCTCATACACATGATGCCAGTCTTAAAATAATTTGCTTACATTTTTCATTAACCATAGAAAGAGGGAAAAAAATTCCTCTAGATAATAACTAGCAGAGTTGCTGGTTCACAAGGACTGTAGGTTTTCACTGAAAATCTGTATTTCACTTCATCAAATAAAATCATATATAAGACATGCTTTCCATGTCATATTTTTTTTATATCAGAATCTGTCAATTAAGATGTAAAAGTGAAAATATTTTAAAGTTGGAATCAGTTTGATTTCATATTGATTCCAAGGTTAAGTCTACTGCCCCCACAAGCAAAATTCAATTCAGTTAGTACAGCCATTATAAATAAATCCAACTGAATGTCAAAGTTTGTAGAGAAAAATGAATACTTAACAGGAAATTTTATTATTGAGGCATTATAAAATATTATCTGTCATACTTAGTGGAAATGCAATTATGCATGAAAATGTATAGCAGATTTGGGTTAATCATAGTTGTAGTTTATAGTTTCTTTGTAATTATAATGTTAACTTAAAATTACTTCCTGCCCATGAAGTAATTTTAATCACAGATAAATTTTTATATTGCATTCTAGATCAAATTAATTAAATATTAAACATAGACTATATCATTTTTGTTAAGACTATGATTTTAAATTTATATATTTTTTAAACATTTTTCTTTCTCCTCAGTTATTTTGCTTGTCTATTCCTTTAGGCGTCTGAACACAATAGAAACAGTTAACTCCTAACTCGGCTTTGCAATGCTATTCATAACTGCACGAGTCTTTAAGAAAGCCCCAGCCCCTGCTAAACCAATGTCGTCCTGTCTACAACTGATATCATTCACGTTTCTTCTGATAACAAAATTTATTTCAGTTAACTGAACCTTGGCTAATCAACATGAACAATGATGATGCATCATTTATAACGTATTTCTTGTAAACAAAATTATTCATTTAAATGAATGAATTTATTTTCTTATTGTTTCACTAGGGCTCTTATCTACAAATCATAAACTTAAATGTAGAGAGCTAAAAACAATTTCCCACATGGGAGAATTTGATGAAAAGTGTTTTCCTATGGTTTATTTTCAGTTTTCCAAGGGTCTTAAAAGTATTTTGTAAAATATATACTCTAAAAACTCATATTTTGAGGATAATAAAATTTTAAGTTGCTCTATTTCTAATGATGTCAGGGGAGGGAGAACATAGGAAATTGAATCAAGAAATTGTCCAAAGATTAAATTGAATTATTTCACTTATAAATTGTTTGATAACTGCTAAATTATTCAAATCTGGCCTAGTTAATGTTATATCTGTAAAATTAAAGAGATCCACAAACATAAAATAACCTTTATATATTATATACCGATATGGAAATTAAACTCAAATTTTTGTAACTGGCATATGCTAATAAAAAGTCTTAAAATGGTCTATATAGATACTAGTTTGGGTACCTGGTTCACTTCCATGGAGTGATTCAACAAGTAGCCTGTTTTTCCATCTTACAGCTTCTGCATTGGTTTGAATAATTTGACTTCCATATACCCTGCAGAAGGGAAATGTGGCCCTACCTGAAGTGATATTCTTTCTTAAAACTATTTGTCCAAAAGTGCCATGCCTCACTTCTGCTCATATATACAGATAAAGACACATACAAGAACTGCTACAAAGTCTCATGCCAGGTGGAAACAAAACTGAAGAACAGCATGTGGCTTTGCTAGAACTGCTGGAATTGATTCAGATCTCAGACTTGCAATGAGCAAAAATAACAAATGAAAGTAGAAAAAGAATAAAACATGGTTTAATCAGTGTAATAATTAACTACAATGGACAGATAGTTCCCTAAATAACTCAAATGTTACCATTTGAATGTTCTAATTTTCATTTTATATGTTACAGACAGTATGAAATGAAGCCAACTCCATTAGAATAGATCAGAAAGCACAATTATTTTCAAAAACAGAATGACTTCAGACACAAAATATTTTAACACTTCACATTACTTCTTAATTCTAAATGGAGAAGTAAACTATTTCTGTTCCCTAACATGATGATATGATGCTTCAAGTAATTAGTTTCCTTGTGAAACTTTCAATATCAACTCAGCTTGGCACTAGATTTTCATCAAATTGTGTCCCAGAGTAATTGAAATTGCCATTGCTAAGTTGTAATTTTTAATTCATTACAAGGCATTTTATTTTTTCATCCAAATTTCCTCTTTCTTATTTTTTGCTAACAGTGGCAGTCAGCTTTTCAAAATTGGCTTGATTACTGTAAAGAAGACTAAATGGATATAAACAACTTGTAAGGCAGTATTATTACATGCAGTGGTCAAATATCAACTGTTTTTTTTTCTCCCTGCTGTGTAGCTACACATCACATTATTATATGGTTCACTATGGGGAACAAAAACTTATATCTTCTAGTTTGTAGAAAAAAAGAAAATAATAAATTTAATAAATATCTTCTCTGATGGAGACTATGATATTACTAGCAAAAAAGAAAATTTTTAATAGAATTACTTACTAAGGTATTGTTTTAGTTTAGTCTCTCAAATACCTAATTTACTTGAGAAACTATATTTTCTTGAAATGTTTAAACAAAAATTAAAATATATATTAGAATGATGAAAAGGAGAAAGGAAGGAAGAAAGGAAAGAAGGAAGAAGTGAAGAAGGGAAGAAAAGTAGAAAACAGCCATTCAATGCAAAACCAAAAATTTGTAAAATGCCGTGAACTATGCATACAAAATCATCAATGTGAGATGCTCAATTAAAACTTTATCTTGGTGTGTCTATTTTTAAATGTGATAAATTTTCAAAATCAATTGTGCTCCTCCATTGAAAACTACTCAAGGGTTTTAGAAAATATGTTAATTATTCAGAATTTTCCAAATTAACTTTTATTTAAAATAACTTGCATATATATAAATATAATGAATTATATTAATCAGCACACTTTTCTAAGTTGGATCAAGAAGTAAAGATTCTACTTTGATCTGGCATTGTTCATTTATGTATTTTATGTTGGTCATTCGTAAATGATATTTAAAAAATTTTTAAAACTCCTGTAATATCCTCTTCAACATCACCCTTTTTGGGCCTGAGTTTACCCTACCAGAAATACCTTTTCTTTGCATAGATGGAAAACTTCTACCCTTTCTTCAGAATTCAAAGTCACTGTTTTCTCTCATGCATTGCTCTATTGTCTTAGTAATTTTCTCTGTGTTCCCTTGGAAATCCTACCAAATGTTTATTGTGACTTCAGTAGGTATATTGAAGCATCCCGTTTCCATTATCTGAGTGTGGATGCTCTAAAGTCTGAAAATTGCTCTTTAATTTTATTATTAGACATTCTGTAAACAGTGAAGATCTTGAAATATAGATTTTATAATGTGTGTTTAATAATGACTTAATAATACTAATAAACAAAATATAAGTCCCAAAGTTTGAGGTAAAAAAGTATTGAAGTTTGTTGAGACAACAGACACAGAATTTACTTATAAGACTCTGATTCTGTAAATTTCAGGTGAGGAACAGTTTGTTACCAGTTTGATGCATGCATTTATTTGTCTTTAAAACAGCATATGCACATGTAAGTAAAGATATACAGAAAAGTACAATTATGAGAACCCCTCCAAACACATATCACAAATCATGCATCTCCCTGTCCAGAATAAATTATTAATGATAGTGGATGAATGGTAATATAGACATTTCTGCTGCAAAGGAAAATATTGGTTAAGAATAAGATGTCCAGGTGTGATGGTGAATTGCTGGTTATATCAGCACTGAGGAGGATTAGGAGGGAGAGGGAGAAACAGAGAAAGAGAGAGAGAGAGAAAGAATGAGAAGTTAATTCTTCTTATTGTATACTTAGAATATTTCCATCATTCCAGAAAGTTCCCTCATACTTCTTTCAATATCACTTCTATGGTTCAAGTTCACTGGTTTTTACTGTCAGTAAATAATCTTTTCTATGACTATATATTTCTTTTGCATTTTCCTGTTAATGAAGATTTGGATTTTGAATTCACAGTAATTATGAATAAGCCAGCATAATTATACCAAAAAAAAAAAAAAAGATACAAAGGAAGGAGACGAAGAATGAAGGAAAAAAGCAAAGGCAGAGAAACTTCCTCCCCTTCCTTTTCTTAGATTATTTACCATAGAAAACTTGTCATCCTATATTCTTAACTTCTTTCTCTTTTTTCTAAACGTATGTAAATATTTCAAACACAAAAACAATTAACAACTAAATAGTCCTCTTGCCAGCTTGAAGACCTAGGAATGTCTTCCCAAAACAATGGAATCGCCTCCTTGATGGTTTTGATTGTGTGTGTGTGTCTGTGTGTGGGTGTGTGTGTTCATGTCTGTGCACGCCATGCTGGGGATTGAACCAGGCATCCTCCACGCTAAGCATGGACTCTACCATCCACCCCACTACATCCCTAGGTCCCTTTCTTCCAGTTTCTGTGGGAGGAAAAAACTTAATTGAATTTAGAGCCCACGTTTAGTAGGTAGTCTACCTACATATTGCAAAACTTCTTTTAAAGTTTATCTTCTTATAAAGTTATGAGAAGTGCTTTTTCCCTTTCAATTAGGCCAGCTAGGAAGCACAGGGGTTCACCTTAAGTCATCAGTGAATTTAAAGTGAATTTTTTGTGATAAATGGTACTGTCAAGTCATCTGTTAGGAACTAGTTGTTATTTATCTTGAGAACATGTACATCATGGACTGTATCTGGTTGGTTGTACAAAAAAATAAGACTGTTTTTTGTCTTTGTAATTTCTTCACATTCTGGTTTAATATGTATTCAATAATAAAACTGTGTTCATGCTTTCTCATTCTCACTCTAGAGATGACTGGCTTTTGGTCTGTTTAAAGTGTATTCCTTTCTTAATAAACTTTACTATCATTTTCAGTATGAATTTTTTTCTTTTTCCTCTTATATTTGTTGACAGGTTTTCAGGAAGGGGAGAATTTGTTTCTATTTCCCCAACAATACAAATAGGTAAAAATTACTTCTCTTTCAATAGTTTCACATTTCTATTTGAGTATTTTATGATTGGTTAAATTATATTATTAAGAAGACTACCATATCCTCCACAGTCTTACATTCCTCAACAGAAAGTGTCAATAGTACTCTACTTCTGAATTCTTAAATTTATTTTTTCTTAAGTGTTTCTGGTTTATTTTCTCTTTAGTTTTTCCCCTATGAATTGTAAGGATTGAACAAAATCCCTGTTATTGGTGGCCAGGTTTATCATTCATTGGACTTCTCATGTCATTTGAATTTGTACTGTTAGGGTACAAACGTTAGGGTACCTTTGAGGCTTGCAGCCCACTCAGCCTGAAACCCGCCATGGCTAACATGACCCAAGCCACCACTTACTGGAACTAAGGGAGGTGGGACTGTTTCTGGGAACAGGGACTGTTTCTGGTTAATCTTGCTAAATGGTATGTGAGTCAATGAGTTGAGACACCTGGTGTTTACCAAATTCCTGATAAATAATCTTCAAGTAATCTGGCCCCACCACCAGGATGTGGGAGATATCAGAAATATGTGACCCCAGGGACCATAAAAATTGCTGTGTAACCGTGACTAATGTCTAAAAAATATAAAAGCAGCTTGAGTTTTGTATTCGGGGTCCATGTTGAAACCCACTGCGTTGGGCAGATACCCGGACCCCAGCTGGCTGGAAATAAACCTCGCTTTGTGACTTACATTATCGTGAGCGTCTTTTTGTTCCTCTGAGGGGTGGTCAACTCTGGACCCCTAACAGTACCTGATATTCTCTGCACTCCATTTCAATCCTCTAATGGACTATTTTGATTTAGCTTAAACTTGCTTACTATGTAGGATTCTGCTGACCTTCAAACCTGAGAGCAAATATGAAAATAACATCTGGTGATCTGAGGTAGACAAAAGGGAGGGTCAACCTCCTTAGCTACTTGCATTCACTCATAAATACTATCCTTAATTATTAATTGGTCTTTCTGTGCAACAAAATGAATTCCATTAAACTCAATCATGAAGCTTTTAGAAATCTTTCTTTTTTTATAATATGTTTGTATTGTTTCATCTTAAATTTTGTAATTGTATAGATCTTATGTTCAGTTTCAGCAGACAGATTAATGAGTGTGATCTATTTTAATATAATGATCTTGTTCTCCAATAAAACATAGCAAATTTTATAAAAAGAGGGTAGAAAATAGGTTTGGCACATAAACTGAATAATTAAAACTGTTGCTAATTTCTAAATGACTTAAAAAGCCATGATTCAGATTGAATATTAGTGGTACTTTCCATAGTAATAATAATCATTAATATAGTCAAGGATATCAGTACAGAATCACAGAACAAAATTTTAAAAAGTGAGGAACAAGAGCACTTAATAAAGTCAGGTGCGTTGCTTCCCAATAATAATCCCAGCACTCAGGAGCAGAGGCATGAGGACTACGAGTTTGAGGCCAGCCTGAGTTATATCACAACTCTGCCTCAATAAACAAACAACAAAAGCAACAACACTTAATAACTGTCTTAGAACAAAAAAAGAAAGTTTTTATATAATAGCTCCCATTAAAATTGCAAGATGTGAAAAATAGTGTGATTTATTCATAAAGCACCTTCATTCTTTTTGGAACTCTCTTAGGGACAGAGGCAGATTTACAAGGAAACTACTCACTGGCATTTAAGCTTCAGAGTCTTCCTTGTGCAGGACCACTGGTAGCCCTATATTTATGGGCCTGGTGGGTGTTACAGACAATTCCAGGTGGATGGTAAAGAGGGGTATAATCAGGCAGCAAGACTTTGTAAGATTTTTTTTTAAATGGCTTAGGGTGATATCAGAAGAATGGGAACCTGTCACCAAAGGTCAAATAATTGGGTTGATTTTTTTTTTTAAAGTATTTTGTCTGAGTCTCATTTCATATTTGTAATTTTATATAATTTTTTAAAGTAGACCCCAAACTGTAAAAGCATGTTTTCCCCCAAATATATATTTGAATCTATTTATCCCCATATACCTAAGACATTTTTTGTGTCCACATTTAAGTAGGTAAAAATATCATGATTATAATTTTTTTGAAATTTCTCTTCTAAACCATAATCTCAACCATGATAATACGGAAAACCTTGAATTAGACAATGCGACTATAATGTTACTGGCTGGAAATGGAATCAAATTTTAATTGGTCAATCTAAACCACTTTTGAAAAGTGGATATAGGAGTCTGGTGTTAGGCTGGTTGGGGAAGGTCACTGTAAGCAGTTTGATACTGACAAGACAATAGTGACAAGAAAGTACAGAAGCACTATCCTTGGGTAGAAATGTACAGCACACCAAATAATCATCACAAAACATTTTTAGTAACATTTTTGAAAATCAAAATTAATGCAAAACTCCAAGATTAACAAAAGTTCTGAATTTTAAATAGAGGCAGGATGAGCATCACATATTTTCCTGTGTCTGAGCTTCCAAGAGGATTAAAGCATGCCACTGTATGTTTCTGTAGTTTATTTTCCACTCAGGCTCCAGGTCAGAAAACCTCTTTCAACATCCACTATGCTCTAGATACAGTTTGCTGCAGATACAGCAAATGACAATGGAGCTTTATTCAGTTATAAAAAAGAACAAAACTATGCTGTTCGCAGGTAAATGGATGGAATTGGAGAACATTAGGCTAAGTGAAGTAAGTCAGGCTCAAATTGTCAAATGTCTCAAGTTTTTTCTCATATGTAGAAACCAGACCTATATGTTAAAGGTATATATAAATATGTATGATCATATGTATGCATATATATATATATATATATAGTGATAGAACAATATCGAATTAAAGAGTCTGTTTGAAGGGACTACAGGAGGCAGAGAGGGAAAAAAAGTTAGAGAATGAAAAATATTGAAGCAACCCATCTATATATGAATACAATATAGCATACCGCACTGCAAGCTGTTGAATATTAGGGGAGCATGGTGACAGAGAATGAGTATATAATGGGGAGTGTTAATTTGATTAAAGCAAATTAACATATCTGATATGTTACTTGAACATATCAGATATTTGCATTCTGTTTGCACATTGAACACTCTTCCTCAAATTTCTCATCACTGATTTCCTCATACTAAATTCTCAACTCATATGTCATCTTTGCAAAACTAACAACTCTGATAAGATTGACTACAGGTTCTCCCTATTATCTTGTTAATTCATTCGCACATACTTAACATTTCTCTCCCAGTCTCCTTTTGTTTTTCTGCAGCACTGGAGTGTGAACTCCAGTCCTCCTACTTGCTATGCAGCCACACTTGTGGCTTCAGTCACTCCACCATTCCTCTTTTCCCCTTCGTATGTGAGACCCAAGAGACAGTCTGTTCTCTACCTCAGCTGTATCTGAAATGCAACTGAGAATAAATGCTGGCCTTGAGAGTGGCCTTAACAGATGCTTGCTGGTGATTGATGTACTGCAAGACTGAGTTTTCTATAACAGGAAGTCACTTATGTACAAGCTGGGAGACTTTCCTTGTGGGGAACTTTAAAACATTGGCTTGGACTGGCTGGACATTTTATAGCCTGGTCTCAAGAACTCCTGTAAAATGCAGATTGTAGAGACAACACCTCTACTTCTTCTGTAACTGGTCTCTTCGTCTGAACTGACTTGTCAGTTCATACTGAACTTATTGCTGTTTCCTGCCTTCTGAAATTAAATGTGAACAGGTATGAATCATAAAATAGTTAATGAACAAAACTACCTATATTATGATGTGTTAACTCTTAAGAATAAACTTAGAAATATTTTAATATAGCTTTGTGAGCATAAAGCAGTGTTGTATTTCCAGGAATAAGCTACTATTTTTAAGAAAGTTTAGTTCATATTTCCCTTCAGTATGATTGATATATGGATTCATGCTTCATTCCATGTCATTTTTTTGTTCTTGTTAATTTTTATTTTGGAGTGTTTTTATTCCTTTTTATGAAGCTAAAATAGTAGCACAGGGCAATACATTGTGATATATGCATGTGTTTACAATATATCTTAGATTTACTCTCACCACCATTCTTCCTTCTCCCTCTTTCCCCCTTTTAGAACAATTTTAACAGACTTCGTTCTACTATTTTCATGTATAAATATAAAATATGTCCATCATATTCACTCTTTCCTTATGCCTACCCCTCTCTTCAGTGCTCATTCCTGAAAAAGATATGTTTTTCTCTCCTGCCTTTCAATTTTTTTAAGTGTATATTGGTAGCCCAAGGGGATTTTGCCTTGGTACTTCAGGCCTGTGTATATCTTGCTTTAATCAAATTAACTCTTCCTGTTATATACCCATTCTTTGTCACCATGCTCCGCTAATATTCAACAGCTTGCAGTGCGGTATTGATGCGCGGATGACAAGAGCAGGAATTTCAGATGCTCAGGGTTCTTGAGCCTGCTCTGAGAATGAAAGCACAGGCAGACTCCAACAGCAGAGGTCGGAAAGATTTTATTTGCAGAGAATTTAGTTGGAGAAAAGAGAAGAGAAAGACTGCATATTGGAGAATGCAGGGGGACCTGGAAACCAGTGATCCCGTGGGCCTGGGTGGGGAGTGGGGTTTTATAGCCTATTTGCATTGCCTGAGGGTGGAGATGCCTTTCAAATGCAAACAGGCATTTCTTAGGGAGGAGAAGTGTCTCCTTACCACTTATCGCCCTTTTGGGACTTCCCACAGTCTGTCCTTCAGTCCTTCAGTATGCTATATTGTATTCATATATAGATGGGTTGTTTCAATATTTTTCATTCTCTAACATTTTCTTTCCTTCTCTGCCTCCTGCAGTTCCTTCAGACTCTTTAATTCAATATTATTCTATCATTATACATATATATATATGGATGCATACATATAATCATATATATTTATTATATACATTTAACATATAGATCTGGTTTCTACCTATAAGAGAAAACATGAGACATTTGACAATTTGAGCCTGACTTACTTCACTTAGCCTAATGTTCTCCAATTCCATCCATTTACCTGTGAACAGCATAGTTTTCTTCTTTTTTATGACTGAATAGAGCTCTATTGTCATTCCCTGTAGTTTTGTAGAAGGTAGAATGTACATAAACAAATACGTGATTCTTGGAGTTATGTTAGTATCTTAATGTATCAGATTAAATGAAAGTAATTATATGCCAAGATTCTAGTACTGGAAGCCTGACTGATTAAAGAGTTTCAGGTCAAGAGTAAATAAAACATATTTAGTTTTTCTAACAAGGACAATGGTTTTATTGTTAATTCCATTGAAACAAACAGAGGGACAACTAGAGAACAAAATATATTTTTATAAAATAAGTAGAATATGATTTAAAAATTAAAGCATAATATTATAAACAAATTCATTTGACAGTCACTTTTCTTTGCTTTTGACACACAATCTCACTACATAGCCCAGGCTGGCCTGGAACTCTCTATCCTCTTGCCTTTGTGTCCCAAGTGGTGGCATTATGGATGTGCACCACCAGGCCAGGAAAAAAATTTCTTTTTTGGTAGTACCAGCTTTGAACTCAGGATTTCAATACTCACAAAACAGGTGCTCAACTGCTTGAGTCACACCTTCAGTCCAGGAAATTTATTTAAAAAAATAATTATTCATGATTAGTTCAGTCAATAAATATTTATTGAGTTTCTGCAATATGGTAGACTGATGATATATAAGCAAAAACAAAGCTTGTTCTCAAGCTTATGTCCTTATTGGGGGAGATAATAGAAAAAAAACCCATATAATAGGTTGAATGGCAATACAGGATATGGAGAAAATCTCAATCAAGTAAGAAGTATAAGAGTGATACAGGTACTCATAAAAAAAATAAGGTGTTCAGGGAAAAGTATTCTGATGAGGTGACACTTGGATTGAAAGGAATAGGAGGTCTCAGCGGGCCCCAACCCCCTTGTTGGAGAAACCAGTACCAAACACCCCGTATAGATAAGATAAGCAATGCGGCAGGGCTTGGTTAGGGCATATAGAATGTGGGGAATGTGAGCGGGAGGTACGTGCAAGATGTGAGGTACGCGCAAGATGTGCTCTGCCTGCTTGCCCAATGTTGATAACGAAAATATGCATGCCACCGCGGTCTATATAAGATTTCCCCTAAAGAGGCTCAGGGTCGTGTTTTTCCTAACCAGTCCTGCGTGTCCGTGTGGGAGCTCGACCCTGGCTAGCCAGCCCAATAAACTCTGCTTTGTAGATTGCATTCACGCCTGGCTCTCTGTCTCTCGGGGGAATAGGATTCCGGGTCCTAACAGGATCAAGATATGAATGAAGCCAGTCAGAATAGTAAATGTAGAGAAAAGAGTAGGTGCAAATACTTTTAAAGGAAAAGTGATTAGAGATTTTGAGGATGAACAAGAAAGTCACTGTAAGTAGTGAACAGAGAGAGAGGGTGTGTGAGGAAAAGTCATAAAGGTAGGCAGAGAACAGAAATTAACCTGAGTGGATGGGAGCTATTGGAGGATTTTTGAATGAAGAATAATGTGATCAAACTCACATTTCCATTGGCTGGTGTTGTCAGAACAGACTAAGAAAGAATGAATGAGAAAATTTAGGGGATAATAGGAAAGAAGTGAAAAATCTTAAAGCATGGTATGTGCAGTGGTTGTGGTGAGGGATTGTCTCATTTTGGATATATTCTGAAAGAAAAGATAAAATTTGCTAAAAAGTTGCAAAAGCAAAAAGATTCAATTGTAATTTTAGGGCTTATGACTTGTGGAACTAAAAAGGTCAGTTTCCCCTTAGAGAAATGAAGTAGAGGAGAGATCAGAAAATGTGGAGAAACAAGTCAGGAACCGTTTTCACCATGCTACCTGAGAGGCCTCTAAATATTGGATACCCACACCTGGCAATCAGAAAACAGAACAAGATAGAGATAAAATATTGGAGTCACCATTGTGATAGTTAATATTGATTATCAACTTCATTATACTGAGAAACTCACAGCACTGTGCATGTCTGTTAGGGCATTTCCAGAGATGATTAGATCATGGGGTTCTGACATAATGAAGGTTTAATCCATTGACAGGGTCAAAATTAGAACAGACTATTGGGAGGTAGTAGGACTAAGGAAGGTAAGGCATTGTTGGAGGAAGTAGATCACTGGGGTGTGTATTTGAAGGGTATGTATTTTATCATGGCCCCTTGCCTTTCTTCCTCTCTCTGCTTTCTGGCCACCATGAAGCACCCACTTGTGCTACCACGATCTGCCTCATTTCAGACTCAAAGCAATAGAACCAGCAGTTCTTGGCCTGAAATGTTTGAAACTATGAGCCAAAAATTAATTATTTCCTCCATTAAAATTGTTTCTTATGGGCATTTGTCATAGAAATGAAAAACTACCTAATACCCCCCATACATAGATGTTTAACTTCTAAAGCTGATAACAGTATTTGTAGAGTTCATGTTCTCAACATAACAAAAAAGCAGCTAAATTCTTTTTATTTGTTCTTGGGTAATCTTAAAAGGCTTGAAATGCTAGCTTGAATATAAAGTATAGACGAATTAGGGATGATACTGAGAATGGGAAAACCCTCTCTTAGTTGTTATTTTGAGATTACAAAAACAGAAGCGAGACCCTTATTCTCCATCCAAGTACTAACCAGGTCAAACCCTACACAGCTTCTGAGATCAGAGTGCACTCAGGGTGGGATGGCCATGGACAAGAGGCCCTTATTGTAACAATGATATTATCAGAAGTGACCTTTTCACTTTTTTGCATAAGAAAAATAAATGAACATTCAGTCAAAAGTCTTTTATGTAAACTATATCTTACTACCCAATAGCATCCTCACAGCACCTGTAGAAAACACTTATTGTGGACCCAACATTTATCCCTGGTATCTTTGAAATGAAATTTTCCATACCCTATTCATTATTTTTGATGTTAATAAAATAAAAAAATGACAACTGAGTGTTTTATACTTAAAAAGAGGTAGAATTTTACTGTTGTTAATTATTTTAACTTCAGCAGCCAATAGTTTGAACATTTTCTCTCTTTTACATTTTTAGTAACAAACCCTTCCTTAGCAGCTCACATCAGCTGTGTACCAGTAAGTTCAATTTTACATTTAAACACATTCTAACTATTTGAAATCTTTCAAGGTATTTGTAAATACAGTCTACTATATTAATGAAAAGGCCAGATAGTTCAAATTATGGAGAGATTTTATTTTTATGTTGAGAGAAAAGTAGACATTGCTCTCACTTTGATCACTATCTCTGGTTGTACACACAATGTGGAACCATGTTTACATTAGAAAGCAGCTAAGACATAATTTAATGAACATACAATATGTTAATCAAATGTTCTTAGCTTAAAATTCCCAAAAATTTAAAATATAGAAATAGGTTATATGATCTGACATTTCCATAATTATAAGAATTCTACATCACCTATGAATCTGTGAGTCTACATGACATTTTTGAGGTCTAAACTAATTGTGTACTTGGTGTACTTGTCAAAGTAAATTTTATGTTATTTATATTTCGTATCTATCATCATGAATAATGCTAGCACACACTTGGCACTGATACTGACCTGATTAAACCATACATCTCTACAGCAAATATTAAATGGATGCCTACTGTGTGCCAGAGAAAGTGAGCTAGATATTGGACACAGACACGAATTCTACTGAAATGTGAAATTCCTCAATTGTGTGATGCCAGAGGAAATAGAATTGGATCTTCCTGTTTGTTCTCCAGAACATTAGTGTTGATAGTGATTTTCCAAGATGTTCATAGAAAACTTAGTGCAATTTTCTAGTCCCTTTCTGATCTCTGCTTTCCCAAATGTCCTTTGTAGTGAATGTTTTATTACACTGGTGCCAGGGGCCTTTGATAAAACCTACCATCATGCATGGTTCCTTCCGTGGAACATTTTGCCCTAATCCTTTTCTTGATCTCCTGATTTTGAATAGAAAATTAAGGCATTACTTTTACTCCTCTACAACATTTACCACTTGGTTGGTTTCCAGCAGCAGAAGCAGCAGCTGTAAAGGATTACTCATGATCAGTAGAAGTAGAAATGAGGAGTTCCTAAGTAGTCTTAATTTATCCAAGGTGGCCATATTGCCTGAGTAGGAGTGAAAGGTTACAGTAAAAAGATAATTAAATGAGGATCAGTAACAGGTATGAAGAAATACATAAATGTACAAGTCTTCTCTTTGGAATCTTTCTCACACCTTATTTTCAGTATAAAATAACCAAGATTCCCAATTTGCCATATTAATTAGTTTTAATGGTATAAATGTGTATCAAGTATGAAAGAGAACTCTCATGTAGGTTTTCATCCCTTTATTTTTTGGCAGCTTTTATGTGGTGTTCATTATAATGTTGGTTTCAAGTGTATACAAGGATATAAGTGCATAATCCCCTCTCTCAAGGAATCCATAATCTGGGAGGACACATTTTGATCATGAAATATAAAAACATGGTGTGTGAGTTTGTGTGTGTGTGTGTGTGCCCTGAGATAAGAATTTCTGTATTCATTTTGGTAAACTGCAAGAACTGTTTACTGATAAAAACAGTCTTTTCAAAATTTACAATTTAGTTATATTTGTGACAGAATCACCTTTCCGATTATCTGTCTGTCTTACTCATAACTTACTTGTAGATACTGTTTCCAAAACTTAAAAAAGTCCGTTACACAAAAGTCCTGGCCTATTCTTAGTCATCATTCAATGTTACTAATTTTTTGGTATAAAGAAAAATGTTACCATTTATATGGCTCTGTTTTGATTCCTAATAAACAAAAATCCATTATTTATTTCAAATTAGTTTCTCCTCATTTTAATCAATAGATAAATTTTCAATGTTCTCTAAGTAAAAGTTATTT